>NC_134841.1:37785439-39035439 GCF_965363235.1 Mytilus galloprovincialis | reverse complement strand
AATCCGAATAAGATTAATTAATAGTTATATCTGTGACGGATTCAAAAAAAAGGGGATCCGGAAGTTTGAAACCCTTTTTTAACTATCAATGCATTTGTATGGGAACATATATTTGAAATCCCCTTTTCTCCTGGATTGGACCCCCTCTCCATTTAAAAATGGCCGGAACCCCCAATGTATATAAAGTGGTTTATGAGGAGATGCGCTTACAAAACCGGCGAAACATATTGTACCGCAATCTCCGTACAGCGCTCGTTTCCTTTCCGTATACTTAGTACACTACAATACAATATTTAGTGTAGTGATACGTAGTAAGTACGGAACGGATGTGAGCTCTGCGCCGGAGATTGATTGTACCGGTCCAACGGACGAACGGAAAGACGGACTTCTTTATCACTATAACCCACCACTTGAGTGTCAAAGAGACAGCTCTACATCTTAAACAAAGTGAAGGAACTGTGATCAATTATAGGCTACAGTACGGCCTCGAATGTGTGTAAATACATGCATTTTTATATAACAACTAAATCTGTGTGTTTGTACAATTTTAAGTATAACGGAGGACATTTCTGAAACTTATATACTAGTATACATCAAACCTTCCTCTTATTTTAGCAACATTTAAACATCCTTATACTTAATGTAGAGTACACCCTATTAAGCTAAAAAATGTTTCATAAGTTTTCAGGATGTGAATGTATTGAAATATATTTGTGTTTATATATTTATATATATATTTAGAAAAATGCCACCTTCTAATGTAGCGTAAATAACTTTGAAATCACCACTAGAATACAGTGACATAAAGACTGATCATACAGTTTTAAAATATACAAGCGAGACTGATCGTACAGTGAGAAATTCAAACAAGTGTAATTTTCTTATTTCTGGCTTCAAAGATCTGGTTGACACTTTTACCACCACTTGAAATATACTTCATTTAGTTAATTAAGTCTGGTTTTTACTTTAATTTGTACACTAAGAGGGTAAAAAGATTGTTTTTAAGTTCGCCGACTGCTTTTTCTTAGTGATGCACTTGAAAATCTCTTGATTAAGGCAAAGATACGAATAATGAATGTGCGGGATTTAATTCTAAACCATTTGAGAATATCGATGTCGGCTGAATTAATCATTAAGCAATGTACAGATGATCAACTTACCGTTTAATTTAGTATACCCATCAAATTTAAAATGTGATCCAAAAAGTTCTCGCTTCGAAAATCGCGACTTCCGGTTAGTGTACAGAATAGTATCTACACTGTGGTAACTGTATCGAGTAGATTGATATCGAATTCCACTCGTTGCAGTGGTATAAACTCTATTTATTAAATATTCATAGCAATGGTCATTCTGATTAAAAATGTACGTGTATAAGGAAACAAAACACTAGATTATATATACTAGTATACATAATGAAAAATATTCCGTTATCATTCTTTTGTTTGAAAGATATAACTTAAAGACACATTTAGAATGTCTGTTTTAGGTAACTCTTCCGACTGGTACAGAAATTGAGTTTTATATTTCGGACGGTTTCATTCCAGTCATAAACATTAAACCATCAGTACTTGATGTCGAAAATACAGACGGATTGTGCGGTTTCATTAGCTCTGACGGAAACACTTATGATGATCTTATTCAGAGAGATAGCCGGTTAATTACAACAGATGTTCAAGTTTTTGTGAATTCTTGGAGGTAAAATATATACAAGTTATACAATAAACAGGTGTGGAATATCCCAAAATGAATCATGTTAAGGTTTTAAAATGTAAGATTTCACCAAATTGTCTAATCTGACGCTAAATATAGATGATGATATATTGCACAGACCTATTTTGATACAAAATAGATAATATTTTACAACAGAGTAATTTTATCATTACAGTCATATACAGTTATAATTACGTTAGATGTATGTTTCATTAAAATACTTTATTCTGATTGGCTAACTGCACATCACGTGTTATTCCTAAAGCAACTGCATCACTCAATAAAACTTATCATTCATGATAACACGTGTTCCCACAATAAAGTGCACAGGTGAATTAAATAAAAAAAAATATAAAATTCGTGTTTTCATGATCCTAGCTAAAAATGTAATTATAGGTATTGAATGCTTCTTTTTGTAACTTCATAGGGTTGTAAAAGCGTTGACCGTGCGCACATTTTTAGAATGAAGCGCTTTCGCGCTTCATACCAAATGTACTTCGGTCAACGCTGTTACACCCCAATAAAGTTACAAAAAGAAGCATTCAATTCTTAAGTGTTAGGTGTCTATGATCTATGTTAACACAGTTTTTGGCGGTTAGATAGTAATTATTGTCAAATTAACCTATGTCTGATTATGTTGTTTCGGCAAAT
The DNA here is from genome assembly GCF_965363235.1 of Mytilus galloprovincialis. Lineage (NCBI taxonomy): Eukaryota > Metazoa > Mollusca > Bivalvia > Mytilida > Mytilidae > Mytilus > Mytilus galloprovincialis. The sequence goes on along the minus strand of NC_134841.1, from coordinate 39,033,078 downwards.
TTTGTCAATATAACGGAATTATAAACAGTTGTCATGCACATCGGAGGTTTAAACCCGCAGCATTTGTTTTCGAGTGATCTTAGTCGGGAACATGATGTTCAGAGGTTTTCGCTTGTTTATGTTGTTCATATATTTGTCTGGTGTTTATATAGATTACACCGGTGGTTTTTTTCTGTTTGAATGATTTTTAAGTTGTCATTTTTCGGTCCTTATAGCTTTCTGTTCGGTTTGATCCAAAGATCAGTGTTAAATTCATTACTTTGACCTTTAAAGGTTTACATTTTAAAAATGTGACTTAGATTGAGAGTTGTCTCAATGGCACTCATATCTAATCTTCTAATGTTACATAGAAAACAAACTCATCCAATATGCCAGGCTTACAGTTAAAGGAATTCAATACATTTACCTGTTGTATTGTCATATTTGAGATAGCTTGTAGATTAAGATAATAGTAAATAAGTTACTACGCTTATTTTCAAGAAAATGCGATTTGAAATTGGAATTTTGGTAATTTTGTCGAAATTTTGTAAAACATGACAACAATACATCAATTCAAAGGAAATGTCTATGCATTAGTTATTTCAGATTGATCATGTCAATACAACATATTAATGTGTTTTTTATGCTTCACTGGTACCCGGTCGTAATTGAAATTCTTCACAATACTGAATATTTTACGGAGGGAACCAACCTTTTTCTATACAAACGCTCACATAGATCGAAAGAATATATTTACTATTAGTGGTAATTCAGAAAATAAGAGAGAGATCAATGCGTTATTCATTTGAATTCAGTTGTAGTTTAACGAGTCAGAGTTGTATGCGCAATTTACCGAAATCTGTGAAATAGCTAATTTTCTATGCCTTGACATTGAGGGCATGCAATACATGAAAAGCGGCTGATAATAGCACATACAAGTGTAACGCGCTAGTTTCGAGATGTTGCTAATAGTACGTAATCGAATTTTCGTGAAAATGCAATCGCGTCATTAAGTTAATAGCGTGAATTTGAAAGCAGTCTGAGGGTGTTAATGGAAACACATAAAAATCTTTTGTGGGACATAGCGTTCAATTTAAATATACAACTGGTTACTTTCTTGTCACCCAACAAGTTCATAACAGGCAAAGATTCGAATAACGTTCTGGTATGCGGTCGGAATGCTCACTCGACGATATGACATTTACAATACAGTTACGCTATTTTGCGCCAAAATAGTTATGTACAGCTTCGAGAACGTTTGTCATAATTTCAAGAAAATAATTAACGGTAGATTTTTATTTGCATTCTTTTGTATTGACAAGTGATATTAAACATTAGATCCCCGATAATCGCATGATTTCACATCAGTGATTTTGTCTTCAATTTGGAAACTGCCTTCATCCGACTGATTAAGGAACACTTTTACCGTTAAAAATATCTTTTGTTTTAAATTTTTAATATTGTTTTACACAGTATTGAAATTGAGAATGTGTGTTTCAACCTAATAACAGGAAAAAATTAAATCAAAATATATTTAAATGTTCTTCATAAGTGCATATTCTTCTTTGCATATTTTAATATAACATTAAAATTTTAAGGCAAAATCAAGTGATATGCTCTATGCCGTACCCCTTTAAGTACACCACAATTAGGATTAGTTTTTCATAAGACTAAGTGCAGCTTGAACTAAAATAGTGCACAAAGTAATCTCAAATCTGACGGTGACCTTTTATGCATGGGATATACCCCTAAAATAGTATTAATAGGACTATGATGCAGGAATGTCACAGCTTGAGTACACTGCCACAGTTTTCACAATTGCATTTGTGTAAAGGGGTTGACATAAAAATACCACTTAGAGTAACCTAAATACTATATTTCAGGGCATCATCAGAAGAAGAACTTTTTGTAATTGAACCGAATCTACCAATTATATATCCTTTTTTGAAACAGTATTGTTCCTGTACTGCAAAGGCCAGTGCAGTGGACAATTTAGACGATTTTAATTCATTGCAATGTTTTTTATCTGAATCTATGGTTCCATGCCTCGAAATTCAACATTCACATTTTAAATCTTTTGAAAACACATGTGAACCAAGCAATACTATAAGAAAGAAAAGATCGTCTGGCAACCAATACGTTAAGTTTCCAGTAAGTGACCCTGATGATGTCATGGACATATACTGGACCAGTAATATAACCGATGCTTTTGATCTACAGATTGTACCACAGGTATAGTGCTTCAAAAAATAATAACACAGATTATAACTCTGATAGCAAAAGAGGCTTTTTGTTGTATTTTTGCACTTTTAGTTCTGACATGTTAAAATTTCAAGCATGTCTACTTCAAAGTTGAGATAATAAAAATGTAGTTTAGTCTCCAAGACGTTTCAATAAATGTATTTACAACCATACACAGGCAGCTATGTCCAAATTTTGCTAACATATTTTTTTTACAAAGAAGTGGTATGAGTAAATGTTTTGTTCGCTTAATGTTGTTGCATACATATATACATTTTGTTCAAAAATGCCAATTTTGGCCAAACATTTCAATAGTCAATAATGACAGTCCTTTGTCGTAAGAGTGACTTCATAAATAACTTTTCTAAAATAAAGACTCGTAAGAGTGACTTCATAAATGACCACACTGTATTACTCTTGTCATTTGTAAATAGTATGAACTAGATTTATAATTATATAAAATTGTTACATCATTTGCACTTACTGGATCTGGATCTAAATGACGGCTTCTATTTCATTTCAATCCCTTTCTGTCAACGTTTTATTCGCTTTCCTAAGATAACAAATCTGTGTCGATGCTTCAACATCAAAAACAATTACAACCAGTTTTCGATCGCTTTTGTTTCCTACAAAATGAACTTCTTTATCTTGACCATTGGAAACAGTAATTGTCTTATCACATGACTAAAATTGTAATTTCAGTTTTAATTGTAAAAATATTCAAAAAATATAATATGTTCCATTGTAGTTTTTTAACAACAGTATTCTTTACGCATAATTTTCTTATCTTTACATGTATAGTCCATGTGGAAAAATGGTTGGAATTGGAAAAAAGCACGAACTGAATGTGAACAACAACTAAAAATTAGAATATCCCCTGATATATTTACGTTCGTCCCGATGTTAACTATAAAAGATTACATAGAGTCCTGCATAACAGATATTAAGGTATACTTGTGATACGTTTCATAAAGAATTAAAAACAAATAAAGATAAAGCATTTAGAAAATGATATGGAAATAAATTTACACAATACTATGTAGAATATGATGTTTTGTTTATTTTTGTTGGAAATTGTGTTTATTTTTATATTTATTACTGTTCAATGTTGTTGTTGAATGTATTTATATGTAAAAAGTAAAATCACAAAAATACTGAACTTAGAGGAAAATCAATTCGGAAAGTCCATAATCACATGGCAAAATCAAATAACAAAACGTATCAAAAACGAATGGACAAGAACTTTATAAATTCTATATTTAGAAGAGGATGTTTTGATTCGGAATTACTTGTGTCTAAAACTCAATAGCAAAGAAAATATGTTTAAATATGTTACAATAAATAAATCCATTGATGTTTAAATGTGTTCCTACCTTACGAGATCTTAATAGGTAGTCAAGGTCGTTTGACACTCCATAGTAGTATTGACATTTGTAAACATTGAACTGTGAAAATTAAATATCAATCTTCTCAATATTCAATTGTGACAATATTTTAAATCTAACTATCAATAAATTATGAAAAAAACTCCTAAATGATAGGATTAAACGAACTTGTACTAAAATGATCGAGTATATTATTTCAAATATACAAGGCTAAATAATGACATTGGTTAGGTCAAGCCACTTATTACATCATATGATGAAAGTATAACTTCACATTTTGTCTGTTCCACTTCCACATATTTCATTTCCAAAAATGTATAAACATACTAGAGTGGTTAAAATATAATTCTGCTGATAAAAATAATAATATAATAAAAATGTTTCACTAATGAATAAGTGTACAATCTAAATTAACAGCCAGCATAAAGTAAAAAAAACGCAAATACCGAACTCCGCCAAAACATTCTAAACGGAAAATCCATATGCAAATGGCAAAATCAAAAGATCAAACACATCAAATGAATGGATAACAATTGTCATACTTCTGACATGACACAATGTGTAGTCTGTAAACATATTGGGCCAAAACTTGCAACAGTTCAAAATTCTACTTAAGATGACTTATTCCACAAAGACTTATTATTATACCGCGAGTGCAAAGTGTTGCCATGGACATCGTTAAGATAAAACTGTTTTCCAGATGTAAGTGTGACAAACAAAATGAGGAGAGAAAAAAAACCATCCAGCGATTAGAATCGTATCAATATTACCAAATTGCACACTTTAAACTAAGACATAGTCTAATAAAATAGGGACGAAGGATACCAGAGGGACAGTCAAACTCATAAATCGACAATAAGCTGACAACGCCATGGCTAAAAATGAAAAGGACAGGCAGACACACAATAGTACACATAACACAACATAGAAAACTAAAGAATAAACAACACCAATCCCATCACAAACTAGGGATAATCTCAGGTGCTCCGGCAGGGTAAGCAGATCCTGCTCCACATGTGGCACCCGTCGTGTTGCTTATGAGATAACAAATCCGGTAAATAGTCTAATTCGGTAGGTCACATTTATGAAAGGGAAGGAGACTGTAGTAACGACGTAAGGAACATATCCGATATCATTGGTGAAACGGTTATTCCAGAACGGTCAACCAACTCGTCATGGCGTCCGTAAACTTTACGAAGAGATGATTTCAACTTCACCATTTGGAACTCTTGATTTAATAGCTTCCTTGTGAGCAACAACCCTCTATCAAGAAAATCAAAAGGAAATGCAAGCACGGGAATATCGTATCAATTGGGAGATATATACACCATATGCAGGTGCTGCTGGAATGTTGCTACTTCGAAATGGAAAGTTCACAATTGGAAAGCTAAAATCATCTCGTTTGTCGTAAAGTTTTGTTTTCAATCGACCCTCATTGTCAATTTCTAAATGTAAGTCAAGATATGAATTATCTAATTGAAGCTAACTTGACATAAACATATTAAAAGTTTTATGTTAGTTTTGAAGTAATTTGACGCACTTACATGTGATATATCAGTCTATTTTTATGTATATATAAAGTAAAAAAAAATTCGTTAAATTTACATTTTTTTCAATTTTGGTGTCTCATCATCAGAAGTTGACTATACTATATCCCAATTTTCATTTGCCTTGTTTGCCTGAATTATGAAACTTGCTCATTTTGGCAAAGTGTTTCATAAGAATATATCTATAATAATATATCTATAGTAAATACGTTTGTTTCTCCTTTAAAAAGATGTAGGATATTTATTGCAGTCAGCAGGCGATACACGTTTCATGAAGGATACAGTAACAGCCATTCAGTTATTCAGCAAAAAAGAAGCTTATCGATATAACTCAATGAACGATTTAAGTATGTTGTTTCAGCGTGTCCACACGGTGCTGTGTGTTGACAATTGTAATGGTAAAGGGAAATGCATCTCAGGTATGTTATGTTTAACTTTAAATAATCTTGTATGGTTGTTCTATAATTTCAAGTTATATATTCACAACTCTTTTGTGTATTTGACAATATTTATCAATTTGTAAACATAATAAATATAGTTTGATTCTCTCATAATTCCAAATTTTAATTTGGTAACATGAACTTTATTTGACGTAGCAAGATTCCAAAATTTAGAACAGCTGCCTTAACTGTCTTCTCCAATTTATCACTAATATTATACCGATGTGAAAATTGTGACTTTTTATTTCAGGCAAATGTTTATGTAATGATGGTTATATTGGAATAAGTTGTTCTTCCCACATATCCATACCACCTCATGTTCTCTCTCTTCCCGAAGATGGTTTATGCGACAGTGTAAATAGACCTTGCAAAAAAACAAATATTCATGGAGAATTTTATTCAAAAGAAGTCATCTGTAAAAGTGAATATTTTATTGTGAGTAGGTTACCTATATTAAATGATTACATCTAATTTTAAGTGAATCTCCTTTAAAACTTTTTATTTAGGCTTATATACCTATATGGAGTTATTTTCTTTCAGAACGACAGGTCATTCTTTTTCAGAATAAACCCGGACGAGACCATATTTCAATGATATATGCTCAAAGGCATACAATAATGACCTGTGTGAGGTCATTATTTTCCTTGAAAAACATGCAATCTATGATTTACTTCAAAACTTTATTCGTCTAATAGTTTTTTGTTGCCGATTTGGAAATTTATTTTTTAAAGTTCAATCGATGATAGGTGTAAAAGAAACCGTCATTGTAGTCCCGCATTTTAATTTTAGAGACAACGTGAAGTTTTGATAATTTATCGCTACAATAAAGAAACATTATCATATATGTCAGATGAATTTTAATGTAGACTTTCATAAAATAAATCCAGATTTAACATATTTGTGTGTAAGATTTTGAAAATCTTATTGAGTCAAACTGAATAGTTTTATTGATTTTTGGTTGCTTGCTTAACGTCCAGTGGCAAATATTTCATGCATGTTCAGAACGATACACACTGAATAGGAAATCATACTGTGAACTACATTTTTTTTTATTCGTCCTCGTGTCAGTTCTTAACTTTTTGAAATTTATGTATACCTTTTACTCTATCAAATGATAAACTAATATTAAGATAATCTTATATTCTATTGAATATGATTAACGTATCTCACGAAAGGGTCGGAGGGTATATAATAATGTCCTGATTATCTTTTAATAAAATGTATTGCTATTCAAAAGACAATCTTTCTGAATTTTTCATTCGATTCAAGTAAAATTGTTAAAAAAAAAATAACCACTTTTCCGCGAAAGAAATAACATAACAAATAGAAACAAAAACATACACCCTCCCCCTTTTCCATAAGCTAAGTGGTACAATAAAGTACTTACAATGTGTCTTGTATTTGTCATACACCGTTATCGGATGGTAACAATACATTTGTGTCTTACTTCATGCAGTTAAAGTAATATTTTTATTGTGTATGGATAATAATTTTTGAAAGGTTTATATCTTAATTATTTAGTGAGTTGTATTTCACATTCTAAATGAGCCGCAGGGCGTATTAAAACCTGAACGCATTAGAAAGGAATACCCCACTTTAGTGTTGTCCGTAAAACAGGATACTATTTACAAATCTTTATAAAATTAATATTTTTTGACGGTATATAAGTCAGATAATGCATATTTTAAGGTTTTTCTTGTCGTAGAACACACCTCGGGGTGTCAGGATTGTTCAAAGAAAGACCTCCCTCCGGTCGGTCTTTCATTTGATCAATCCTGACACCCCTCGGTGTGTTCTACGACAAGAAAAACCTTAAAATATGCATTATCTATAACAGAACTATATCATACCGAGTAGAACCGATTAATGATGCCAATGACATGATCTGAATATGACACAAAAAGGTAGTATACCGCTGTTCGAAATTCATAAATCGATTGAGAAAAAAAAACAAATCCGGGTTATAAACTAAAACTGAGGGAAACACATGAAATATAAGAGGAGAACTACGAATCAACCGAAACACAACATTAAAATGTAACACATACAGAAACGAACTATAATATAATAATGGCCATTTTCCTGACTTGGTACAGGACATTTTAATTAAAACAAATGGTGGGTTGAACCTCGTTTTGTGGCATGCCAAACCTTCCGCTTTTATGGCAATATTAAATATAACATTACAATGACAACATTACATAATAGAACTACAATATAAATAAATGGGAGAACATATGGGCCAGAGAAACACACGAATAATAGCTAACACTCTGAAGATCGTGGTGTAAAAATCACAGACACATTGTATAAATAAAGGCATCAGTAGTTTACCGCTATTCATTAGTCGCCAATAGAAAAAGCAAACTTTTAAACAAATCCGTGTCGCAACACAAAACTGAGGGAAACACACCACATTCAAGAGAACAACAACTGCGCAACAGAAACACTGATCAAACTGCAAGAAAAACAAATCCCTACCTACATAGACATGTACAGTTTGATAACAACTGCTATATTCCTGACTTGGTAAAAGACATTTTGAGAGACAAAAAATGGGTGTTCCTGGTTTTATGGCTTACCAAACATACCGCTAAATGACAACATTACGTGACAGTAATACAACAACAAAAAATCACTCAGGACATCAAATAAATAAACAAATAAATACAACATGTTTACCATAATATACCAACGGGCAACTCATATTAATTTACGACAGCATACCAGGACACTACAAACGAATTATACATTGTGCATCTCGCATTTTTAACACCAGCATAAACAGTAAAGTATATCTGTGACGTTTATTTTATCACCTGTAAATTGCTATAAATGAAATAGATTAGTTTTCTTGTAGACACGTACACGAATATGAAATTGAAATTGAGTTTGTAATGCTGAAATTGTATGTACTTCCTAACCATGACAAGAATATTAAAAGAAAAATATGTAAAAGCAAACAAACTGAGCTCCAAGGAAAATTTAAAACCAAAAGTCCCTAATCGAATGCAAAAATTAAAAGCTCAAACACATCAAACGAACTCATCAAAGATACCAGGATGTGAATTTTGTATTTGCACCAGACAAACTTAATAGTGACGCCCCAAAAAATAAGTAAAAAAAGGATAAATAACGAACGTAGTTGAAGAGCATTGAGGACCACATTTTCTTATAGATTTGGAAAATACAGCTAAGTTGATCTATTCCTTAGGTAGAGCTCAAGGTTGGGCTAGTATGAATTTTCCTAATAAGAAATGCGACAAATTAGCTTATGTGTTTTACATGCAATTATGAGTTGAAAAAAGGTTTTACTGAAATTCCATAATAACAAACATTTACTAAATATCACTGATACTTTTTTGTTTTATTTCAGATTAATAGTGGCCGAAAAGAATATAAAGCGTCAAACTCGACATCCAAAGCCCTATACAGAAATTTCTTTATGGTCAGTTGTGATTTGGTAGTGCCTACAAATGAAGTTTTAAGTGAAAATGCCACACATGGGAAAGGTTTCGATATATCCTTATCATATGATGGAATTCATTTCAGCAGAACTCTTATTTTAGTTATATTTGATTCAGAGTGTATGAGTTGCAGTTCAAGACCAATGTACTGTCAAAAGAAGGTAATATATAGATAGTTTGATAAAACAGATGTAAAGAAGTACATATTAAGAAAATGACAAACTGTTTTATATCGAACAAAAACAAAACAAAATATACCGTAAAGCTAACTATAAAAGACTTTGAGTTTAAGAATTCAAGACAATGAAGCGGGGTTCAACGTGTTTGTGAGCGCACCAACATTTCTTCATATTTGAAAGTGGTGTAATAGCACAAAATTAAACAAACACTGTAAAAATCAGTTGAAAACAGCTAAACTTAAAATATATCTGTACGCGAAGCGCACAACTAAACACTACAATCTCCGATATATGACTACTCGCTTATTTAATTTTGTTTGTCAGAAAGATAATTTAATACTGTTTGAAAATTTGATATCCGATCTATTAATTTATGTGTTTCTCTTGGTTTTATTTTGTAACTTGGATTTTTTCTCTCAATCAAGTTTTGACCATTGAACACCAGTATACTACTGTTGCCTTTTTTGCAAAGTATTATCATAATACATGTACCCGAAAAACGGTAGATGTCGTTTTGTGCAATCCCTATTTTACACTGGCTCTTGTTAAAGTTCTTGTTTACTAAATTATTATTGTATTACTACTCATTCAAAGACATATCATTTAATCTGGCGGTAAATGCATTAAAGGAATGTTTGGAAATATGATTTCAAACTTATTCTAACTTTTTTCTTTCAGAGAAAATGTGGTAAATAACAATGGGTAATGAAGTAATATCCTATGTGAATAACTTTTGCTCTATAGCTGATAAGTATGAAGTTATGAAACTGAGCCGTCCAACAGATGTCATTGCAACACAATGTATCAAATATTGCACATTATTTATTAAGAATATTGCTTCTTCGACTGTACATATACTGTATATAAACATAATGCATGTATTTTGAATAATTGATTACACTAATAATCAGTTTATAAATTTAAATTAATGATCTTCTGTTTATAATAAATGTCTTTTAAAAAACGATCAAAACGATGAGAATTAATATATTACTGTTGATACATTTGTTTATGTTACAAAACAAACAACCCAATAAAGGCAACAGTAGTATACCGCTGTTCAAAACTCATAAATCTATGAACAAAATACAAAATCGGGTAACAAACTAAAACCGAGGGAAACGCATTAAACATAAGAAGAGAACAACGACACAACACTAAAATGTAACACACGCAGAAATAGACCAAACATCAGACAAAATCCCAAGAGAATAACAAATATAACATCAAAACCAAATACATGAATTTGGGATAGACAAGTACCGTGACACGTCTTATCGCAATGTGAAATAACAATGACAGCAATCTTTGAGACATCTATATATCGAAATATTTTTTTTTCTCACCATGTCACTGATCTTTTTTGTGATGCTGTCAGATCGTTGAAAGTCCTCCTTTAACGAAAAATAAACTCATTATAGATACCAGGATTGTAATTTTATATTTGCGTCAGATGCACGTTTCCTTTACAAAAGAACAATCAACGACACTAGATTCAAAAAATGTTATAGGCAAAAAAAAAGTACGAAGTTGAGGAGCATTGATGATAAAAAAAGTCCTAAAAGTTTTTGCCAAATACGTCTAAGGACTTCTATTCCTGAGGTAGTAAAGCATTAGTAATTAAAAAATTCAATGTTTTGTAAACAGCTAATTTATAATTATGACCATATTAAATTGTGACCTTTCTTTATTGTTTCTTTCTTCTATTTAAAATGATAGGATGTGTGTCCTTGATTTACTGTAATTACGAAGTGATTAAATGTTTTATGTCTTCACATAAAGCTAACCCAAAAATATATTAAAATCCATCATCGAGTTTTCAAGAATGTGATATGAAGATGTATGTTGTAAACGAATACTTGCTTCGTTTCAAAATAAAGCATTTTGACGTTTTCCGACGCCTCCACCAATGTTTTATAACATACGAAATAACGTGGTTACTTCGAAACCAATCCTGAAGTTTCATATTTCTTTCATATAAACAACAATTTCGATTATTATTCACTACTTACCCCTAATTTCGTTCCATTTAATTTCATCCGTAAAATAATGTTCACTGATATAGACCTCGTTAATGGATTACATAGTTTCATTCTTTGTGGATTATGATTTAGCCGAATTGAAATAGATGGAAAAAAAACCCGGTTAAATAAATATTTGATTTGTTTTCCTTACGCTAACTTTTTGTCAGAGTTAAACCATTTGATTTTTTCTCGTTTTGCAACATGCATGAGGTTTAAAGAAAAGTGATTAGATAAAAAAAAACCAAAAAAAACATATCTTTGTATATAATGATACAGAAACTTATTTTGGAAAAACACAAAATAGGGGACACTATGGACATGATTATAGTATAGCAAAAAGAAAAATGAGAACAACAACAAAAAAATAATCCGAGTAAAAATCAAAACTGAACGTCCCTTATTAAATGGCAAAATCAAAACACCAATCGCAACAAACGAATGGATAACAACTGTCATATTGATGAGTTAGTATACGCATTTTCTTCTTATAGGCATTTTCTTAAGGGGGAAGGAAAAAAAACACATACTCACAACGTCACTGGCGCAATTACAAAATGTCAACCCTGGTATTACCAATGTTATTTCAACTGATCAGGCGGAGGTTATGTTTCAATTTGCATAAGGACAGTCTATTCGAAGATGTGTGTGATAAGGATGATTGCTGTAATAATTATCACTACTGATCTTTAATCACTTATCAGTTTCACTAAACAGATATACAATAGAACGAGGTGTAAAATGTGGATGAATAAAATGTTTTACAATTATAGCATTCTTATGTGTGCTAAACAGAGTATTTTGAAGTATCGGCTATCATATTATTCTGTTTGAAACTTTTTTGAATTTGAGCTTTATTTTAAACTTTTTTTTAATAAATAATAGGACCCCATTTTTCTTCTGTAATTTTGATCAATTATATTTGCAACTTATCAAGAAACTGAATGGGTCCATCAATGCCCATGCTACGTCAATCTTTAAAGACCCAAATGTTGCGAAACACTTATCCGACCTCCATGATAAATATGTTGTTGTCCCCGCAGACAAAGCCCCAAATAACATCGTTTTTGTCTGTAAAAGTCACTACATTAATTGCTTGATAAACGAATTAGGTATAGACAATTCACTTGGAAACTCAACATATACCTTCATGACACTTACCAAAGAGGAAATCCTGGATAATCATAGGTCTGTTCTTTGTTCTTTTTGGTATTTCAACCAAAGATGAAGAACTGGATCGTTCATCACTGTATTGGATACCTAAACTACATAAGTGTCCTTACAAACAACGGTATATTGCTGGGTCTTCCAAGTGCTCCACGAAACCTCTTTCTAAATTATTAACATCTATTTTATCAGCAATCAAAGACGAGCTTCAAAGTTATTGTGAAACTGCCTATTCTAGAGGTGGCGTGAATCAGATGTGGATACTTAAATATTCCAAAGATCTTTTAGAGTACATACAATCTAACTCTCTTTCATCTTGTAACAGTATTAAAACATTTGACTTTTCTACTCTTTACACAAGTATTTCACATTCCAAATTAAAAGACAAATTGAAAGAGTTGGTATTACTTTGCTTCATAAAAAAGAATGGCCAACGTAGAATCAAGTATCTTGTCTTAGGGAGGGATAAATCATACTTTGTAAAGAATCAGTCTGATTCAAACAAAAAGTTCTCTGAAACCGATATTATCAAGATGCTTGATTTCTTGATTGACAACATATTTGTAACGTTCGGAGGACGTGTTTTTCAACAGACTGTCGGCATCCCAATGGGAACTAACTGTGCCACTCTACTTGCCAACTTGTTTCTTTATTATTATGAGGCTGACTTCATGCAGGAACTTCTTAGGAAGAAAGATAAGAAGTTAGCAATATCCTTTAACTCTACTTTCCGCTATATAGATGACGTTCTTTCACTAAACAATTCAGAATTTGGTGACTATGTGGAACGCATCTTTCCCATCGAATTGGAGATAAAGGATACTACAGATACAGTTAAGTCGGCTTCATATCTTGACTTACATCTAGAAATTGACAATGAGGGTCGGTTGAAAACAAAACTTTACGACAAAAGAGATGATTTCAGCTTTCCAATTGTGAACTTTCCATTTCTAAGTAGCAACATTCCAGCAGCACCTGCATACGGGTTATATATCTCCCAATTGATACGATATTCCCGTGCTTGCATTTCCTATCATGATTTTCTTGATAGAGGGTTACTGCTCACAAGGAAGCTATTAAACCAAGAGTTCCAAATGGTGAAGTTGAAATCATCCCTTCGTAAATTTTACGGACGCCATCACGATTTGGTTGACCGTTATGGAATAACCGTTTCACAAATGATATCGGATATGTTCCTTACGTCGTAACTACAATCCCCTTCCCTTTCATGAATGTGACCTACCGAATTAGTCTATTTACCGGATTTGTAATCACATAAGCAACACGACGGGTGCCACATGTGGAGCAGGATCTGCTTACCCTTCCGGAGCACCTGAGATCACCCCTAGTTTTTGGTGGGGTTCGTGTTGTTTATTCTTTAGTTTTCTATGTTGTGTCATGTGTACTATTGTTTTTCTGTTTGTCTTTTTCATTTTTAGCCATGGCGTTGTCAGTTTGTTTTAGATTTATGAGTTTGACTGTCCCTTTTGTATCTTTCGTCCCTCTTTTATCTCCGTGCGTTCTCATAGAAAATCAACTGATGTGTCTCATTATATATTTTGCGAATACGCATAGTGTTCACATGTCTAAAGCGGACCAATGACCATAACTTGACACTTCATTGAAAAGTTTATCCCAAAACACCTGTCTGAAGATGGACTTGTCTATGAAGAGCGAACGGGTTAGACCCCGCCCAGTCAAGTGAAGATAAAAACGAGTATTATCTATGTTGAGTTTAATGCAACATAGGAATAATATGTAAAGAATCTTTAGACACTAATAAAGATCAAGAAAATGTCAATGTTTTGCAAGCTTCAATATATAATATATCCTCGAATAATATGATTATTTCTATGACAAAATATTGAACAAATATATAGAATAGACTAGAATAGAATATTTATATTTACCAAATTAGGGCCCTAGAAGGGCATATAGCATACAGACAATATTATTATAAACAACAACACATGCAATACGCACACAATAACAGATCTGTAACAAGTGTTATAAAAATAATAAAACAAAACAATATACTACAGAAAATACACTCAACAAAATAGTAGCAATGTATTATTATCCAATGCATACTATGTTGACATTGACTCAAGGGCACCCGGTAAGTGTTTTTTTTTCACTTTGAAAAGACAAACAAGAGGCATTAGTAGTTTGTGCGGATAAATCTCAATATAAAAAATACAAACAAAAAAAACAACCAAGAACCAAGAGTCGGTGCTTAAAGGGAAGTCCCTACTTGTACTTAAAGCAGATGAGTCAAACTCCTAAATTATTTAAAATATATTTTAAAAACATATTTTTGTAGATTATAGATTCTGTGTCCAGCCAGCAAGGATCATCAAGGGAGAATTTGAAATTCTTATGATCTGTACAGGCTTAACAGGGTATCCAAATTCATGTTAAAGAGTTATAATGAAATTAGTTATTGCAAATTAAGTTGTCCTTCAATTCTTAGTATCTATACTATTAAACGAGAGGACCTCATTTTGTGTGTCGCTTCTCTTCCTTCCACAATAAATTAATCATCATGCCTCTGTGTTCTTTAGGTAACATGCATAGTCTCATTTGTCATCCATTCTTATAATTATTCAGATTGAGTTATTTTGGGAGAAAAACGACAAATTAGGTGTCCGGATATTGTTTCCGTTATCAGACTGACTTTTAGTCATAGATAAGACTTCCGGTTTTAAACTTCCACAAGAACAACCAATCGTATGATAGATTACAAAAATGAAAAATAAATAAGCCAATCAGAGCGTTATCAATATCATGGTTGTTAGATCGCACGAACCACAACTAGTATACCTCCTTAGAGACAATTAGGTTTTCGCGTTTATCCACCTGTAAATTACGATTATAGTACTATAATATACAGAGACTCTCTGTATTCTATTTTTTTTTTGAAATATTTACTATCTAAGGGGTCATACCAGTTGCATATATATTGAAATGAGTAAAACATGTGGAAACAAGAATGTGTCCATAGTATACGGATGCCACATCGGCACTATCATTTACTATGTTTAGTGGACCGTGAAATGGAGTAAAATCTCTAATTTGGCATTAAAATTAGAAAGATCATATTATAGGGAACATCTCTACTAAGTTTCGAGTTGGTTTGACTTCAACTTCATCAAAAACTACCTCGACAAAAACTTTAACCTGAAGCGGGACAGACGGACGCATGAACGGACGAACGGACGAACAGACTAGAAAACACAATTCCCATAAATGGGGCATAAACATTTATTGTTGAAAGAGAAAACTTTAACCTGAAGCCGGACAGAAGGACGGACGAACGGACGAACGGACGAACAGACTAGAAAACATATTTCCCATATAAAATGGGGCATACAAATTTATTGTTGAAAGTGAAAGTAGTGATTTGGCCAAAATGAAAGTAGGGTATTGATAAGAGGGAGGCAGGACTTATTCGGGACGTCGGGATCGGTAGTTTTTAAGCGTAGGATTTCGTGATTGATCTTTCCGGGATGCGGGAATTTTTTTTTTTTTTTTTAATTTCGGGATGTCGGGATATAAATTTCGTTAAAATACGCACCTCGGGATTTCATTTTTTAAACCCGGGATTTCGGGATCAGGGCCCCTCAGACCACCCCTCAAATGAGCCTTAGTCATTTATACGAGATTCAAATCCTACCATTGGCATGTTAATAGGGCTCTCAAAAGGGAAAGCACTGAGTGATGGATTGTCCTAGAAGCACATTTTATTAGAATAATAATGGTATAAAAGCAGTTCCATTAATTTCATGTTTGAAGCGGTGCAAATTTTTAATTTAATTTGACTTGTACCAAAAATGCATGGTAGCAAAGGGAAAGAATAATTGTGGTATAAGGCCAGAAACAATAAAAATAATTGAATTTAACAGAAGGGAAACACATAACGGACTTTGGAAAAAAGGGAGAGGGCTTTTGATACCTTATATGAAATTCTCCAGTCATAATATGTTTTACAAAACTTCTTCCTACAACAGTTTACAAGCTGTATATGCCCGATATTTCGCGGGTGTGTTCTAGTCTTCTATATATTTATAAAATGCAGATAGTACATTGGGATCCTCATCATTCATTATCCAAATTAATTTGTTATCAATATTTAAATTTTGAAAGTTTTGACATGATTTTAATATATTTTGCATCAATTCCTCTCTTTTTAATAAATGAGTGTCACATTTAAATAAAAAATGAACTTCACCCTCAACCTCACCTGAGGTGCACCTGAGACAAATTTGGTTTTGTCGAAGAGTACCCTGGTATCTACCAAATTTAATTTGTAATTTGTGAGCAGATATTCTTAATCTAGTAATACATTTCCTTTGCTCAAAATGTCGCATTATTGACAAATAATTTTCAATCCTATATATAACACCATACAGCGTATAGATATAACCTACAAGACAAGGCAAATATCGCACAGGTTTATGTTTAATTTATTCTCTATGGTATTAATGAGATAAAAAGTCGTTCACAGCAAATAAGCTACTATGTAAATAAAAACTGACGTTTTTCGATGCTGAAATACAGTACTGGGAAAGACATAAAAAAAACAATATGGTTTACTAATGTTGAACTAGTTCACATTTTCATTCAGATGCCAGCTAAAGTTTAACCTCTGGGTGCGTGACTTTCTCTTTATGTTAAAAACCTGTTGTTGGCCATGGACTGTTTTTTTCTGTTTTTTGGTAAGGTTGTTGTCCCTTTGACAATTACCCCATTTTCATGACAATTTTACCTTCCATCGAAAAATAAATTTGAATGAAACCTATAAAGATATATCACCACATTCTTTACAGGTTCTGGGCTTAACATGGCAGGGTTAAAAGAAAATATGTTCTCAACCTCATGTTCTATGCATAAGCTGAATCAATAAAGATTCGCACAAGATCAGTAAGTAATTGAAAGGGACTTTTATCTATAGCATCAAAATTAAACCAAAAGATACGTACAAAGCATTCCGAATCAAAAATTACAAATCATACATTGATTTTGTAAATGATTCATGATGACGCTACGTAATCTGCCGTTTTAGAAACTCCATGTTCAAATACTAAAATGTCGGCCTTTGTTCATTTGTGAAGTACAAGAGAACACGATTTTGTGGATAGCATAAAGTGTCTTTTTTTAATACATAATTTGATATAGTAAATGTTAGTCATTTCTCAAAAAAGAGGCGATCCATACAAAGGGACAACGAACTCATCAGTTAAAAAGCAACCGACGATTTCATGGCTAAAAAAAAGGCAAACAGACAAACAACAGTACACAAAACATAAAACACAACTAAGGACTGAGCAATACGAACCATACCCAAAAATGGGGATGATTGAATGTGCTCCAAATCTGGCACCCGTGGTGCTGCTCATGTTATTACATATAATTATTTATCAGTTTAATTTGATACATCATATTCTGGAAAAGAGTGATGATAATGTAGAGAAAACCATTGGAATATATCCGCTATCAACTGTGATAAAGATATTCCATAACAAGCCACTAACTCATGGTGGAATCGAAACTTACAGCAGGTTGACTACACCTTTACAACTGGAAACTCTATGTTTAATAGCTTCCTTTTGAGAAGCAAAGGAAATCATGATAGGAAATACCAGCCCTGAAATAGTTTATCAACTGGGGGATATAAACTCCGTATGCAGGCTGCTTGAATGTTGCTACATAGAAATTGCATGTTCACAATTGAAAAGGGGTATCCTTCATCTTATTCAATTGAAGGCAGGCATTCAAATAATGTGTGATAGAATCGATGGAATGCGTTTATTTAAATGTTCTACATTAAAAACAATCGAAAAGGTCCTTACAAAATATTTTTTTAGAATTTATTTTTGTAATTAGGTCTCTGTTGACAGGTAAAAAAAACTTGTGATCTTTGTTAAACACACAATTTACTGATGATGTCGAGTAATATGAATGACGTCTGAAATTTATAGCATTTATAGCCTATTTCTCGGAAAGGAAGTGCCTTGTTTTGCGTATTCAACATTACTGTAATCAGTGCAGTACTCGTATGGTCTGATGTTTAAATACATATATATTTATCCTGCTCCATACATTCTCCGAGAGTGAGGAAACACCATAAATTTAGAAAAGCAGAAGAGCATACAGAACTATATAACGTGTATATGAAAGAGACATGTTCACTGTTGTTCTTTATCATGAACGTTTCTGGTTGGTATTAAGCGATAATCTTACAGTATCATATCTTAAAAAAAGACAACCACTGTCATCAACTAAAGAAGTATGTCTCGGTACATTTCGAATAGTCTTTAGTAATTTTCAAGGAATAGTCGATAACCTGCATTTAATTGAATACATATATTATATGGAGTAAAGCACTAAACATCTATCTAAAATAATAAGGTGTATCTCATTTATAAGATAAACTCATTATTTTAATGAAAGTAATTTGATTAATATTTTTATTTTAGATAAAAGACATATTTCATCATATGGATCCACATCACGCTTCCGGCTTATAAACAGCACGTGACTTCAGCCTCACATTTGAACTAACCGCTCTAGATTAGTGAAAGTTACAAAACACCACCCACTTCCCTTACAATCTACGTATAATTTCTTTTGTCTGCTGCTGTTTAATTCATGTTTTAGGCTGTTCAAAGAAAAGGCGATAAATAATATGTCATTGAACAAAATGAAGATGAAAATACTAAACCGATTGATTTGCTTGCTGAACAAACTTTTGAAGACTAAATAAACTCATCATAGATACCAGGACTAAATTTAGTATATACGCCAGACGCGCGTTTCGTCTACAAAAGACTCATCAGTGACGCTCGAATCCAAAAAAAGTTTAAAAGGCCAAATAAAGTACGAAGTTGAAGAGCATTGATGACCAAAATTCCTAAAAGTTTTGCCAAATCCAGCTAAGGTAATCTATGCCTGAGGTAGAAAAGAATACAAAAATTCAAAAATTTGTACACAGTAAATTTATAAATATAACCGTATCAATGACAATTCATGTCAGCATTGAAGACTAACTTAGTGGAAAATTTTAGTGAATGTTTTACAAAGATAATCAGACACCAGAAGAATGAAAAGGAACAACCATAATGATTCATTAGTTTATACGCCAGGACACATTGAACTTGAAATTTTTTATTATTTACTATCAGTATTCATCTCAAAGAATTTTTTTTTTAATTAATTCTTTCATTATATTGTACTACAATGATGAGTCACAGTTAAAAATGTTAGGCGGGATCTGGCAAGATTAAGGGGTTATGATCCTTACTGTATTGTACTTCGGCTCATACAAGTTTTATACTTTCCTGCGTTACAACAAGAAGTTCTGTGGAGACCATCTCGTGTCTACTATAAGTGGCCGGTTCATAATTGGAATCGCTCTGATCTTAACTGTTTTATGATCTAGACATTTTTAATCGCCACTCCTCTGACACCAGGAGGTGATACGAATAATACCCGATGTATTTGGGGAGCATGGCCCTCGTCCTCTTTAGTATTTAACCTGAAGTATTTTAAGCATCCATTGTAACCAATTGTGCACAGACAGGCATTATATTATCATGTCACACTTCGTCATTCGAAGTGAACTGTGGCCGTTATTTCCACATACATTGTGTGTTTGTTATGTTTTGCCTTAAACTTGAGTCTTTAATTAAAACGATTCATTAGTTTGTTTAAACAGTAAAAATTTAGTATTTATAAATGTAATTTAAATCACAGCATTGGTCCTGACTGAGAAATATTCGTCAAAACTAAAATAGATTATTTTGTATCAACTGGTTTTTACACTATAAAAGAACAGACATTTTTCCAAAAATTATTTGTTAAAATAAATATTATCAGGATTTCAATTGGCTGGGGAATAAGTTCATGCACCTTTTCAAACTTGATTAGGAAGTAGATTAATGTATTGTATTCTTCCAAAAATTGCATTTATTTATAAGTAGTAGTCATTTTAAAACATGCATAAGTAACTTAATATACAAGTACGTCAAAGTTAAATATACACTATGATATATGACACATGCATGATAAAATAGTGATTTTTGATATTTAAAAAAACTATTTCATTTATTATACATACCTTATCGTGTTTTCTGCACATTGATTTCGTAATGTATCATATGTGGGTCAGTATTTAAATCTCGTTTTGGATAATGAGGGCAACGATCAAACCCAACAGCTTAAATTGTGTTGATTGGGTTATGAATTAAGATATAAACATACATAAATTTCTCGTTTTTGCCTAACGTTCTAATTCTTGTAAATTTTTGCTTTCTTCTTACATTTACTAAACTTGGGTTTCCTTACAAAGATATACCTTTAAGTTTTCTTATCGCATTTAGATGTGGTTGAAACGTATCTTTTCGGACAGCGTGAATCATTCGTAGATTATTGTGCGGCTAAAGGTTAACTAGTAAACCAGGAGTAAGATAAAAAGAAGCATCTTCTATGAAACTGGCAATCATGAAAACATCATATTAAGTTTTCAATCATAGCATGGATCAGGTTGGTCATGCTATTGATACTGTTAGCAGTTTACTTCATGTAACTTTATAGTAAAAAGTTTTCGCGGGATTAATTTTATTTCATCTAAACTGGTTTGACATTTTCAATATATCATCGTATGCTTTAATTGTAAGTTAGTGTCCGATGTGAACAATTTGTCTTTAAACATTCGGCACGTATATCATTAGAATAACATAGCAAGAGAAATCAAATCGACTTATAGATACCTTTCAACTGAGTATTCAATTTTGTTTTAACTAGATGGAGATCTTCAAATCTTAAAAATGTATTTAGAGCCCGGCATACGCATTTTGAAAAATTTAAATAAACTACCAAATTGTTTGTCTTCGATACTTCATTATATGATCAACAACAACTACCAAAACTATTCTTAAATATTAACATTCGGACAACCAGTTGGATGGGTTTCAACGCTTCAATTTATCTCGAGAAGGAGAATCCTAGCATACAGCTCACAGCACACAGGAAAACATTAGATAGCAAACCATTTATAAGATACAGTCTGTTAATTAATTTCGAAATAAGTTATGTCAAAATCACAACTGCTAAAAAAATTAAAATCACAATAATAATGAACTCCGAGGAAAATTCGAAACGAAAAGTGGCAAAATCAAAGGCCCAAATACATCAATCGACTAGATAATCATAATTATCATATACTTAGACTGAATAAGATATGGTTGTTACTGTATGATAATAGCATTATTTTAACGTAAATTCCGTATTTTTAAAGTTCATCACATGCTTCGATTGTTATCACATGCCTTGCCGTAACATTATCGCATGGCATTCTGGTGATACTCGTCATATGCTGGAAAATCCACCTTAATGCTATGTTTTCTATGAAAAACATTACAAAGTAGTGTACAAAACAATTATTTGGATACTGGAAAGTATATTATGTATGTAAAATAATAATAAAAAAAAAAAAAAAAAAATATCAAATAAATGCATTTTCAAAAGTTTCAAACATAATTTAAAAAGTTACTTTAAAAAAGTTGATCTTTCCAAACAGTGTTCATTATGTTTATTTTTGTCCATTCGTCCATATTCAAATATGTTTTTTCTCTGTTGATGCATATGATACAAAGATTTCATATCGAATGTACTAAATTTGGGGTCCGACGTCCGTGAACTTTTCACTCTTTGAACTTCTATTTGGGAACCACGTAAAAGGATCAGTATATGAATCTGTTATTTTCTACATTGTTGAAGCATATGATAAAAAGATCATAACATGTCATTTTTCATATCGCATGTATTTTCAGCCCTCGGTCAATATCAGCTCATGCGACTCTTGGGCTGATATTGAACCTAGGGCTGATAGTACATGCGATATGAAAAATGCCATATAATAATCTGATAGTATCACCTTAACCTTTTCCCCTTGAATACATAGGCTATAATAAAAACAAAACAATATATTCGTATTGCCGATAACCCAGACAGCTTGAAGGACAACGGATTTTAATAAGTTGAAAATACAATTTATAAGCATCAATACAAAAATAAATCAATACAATTATAGACGATTACTGAATGCTGATATATGCTGTATATTTAGTTAAATACCAAATAATAACAAATGCTCTTTCATCGACGATCCCGCAGGTCAGGAACAACGAACTAAAACGAGTTGACTCGGGTCAAACTACATTAAACACCAAGTATGTAGTGGAAAAAAAAGTTGGAAACCTGCGTCAAAACCCTATGATCGGAAGACCGTCTCGTCATTCTCTTATATTTAATGCGTTTCCCTGGGTTTTTGTTTGTGACCCGGATTTGTTTTTTTCTATCGATTTATGAGTTTTAAACATCGATATACTACTGTTGCCTTTATTTAAGTATACCACGTTACTTTTGTTAATTGCAATCAGCGATTATGTCTTTTTAACAATGGCTTCTCATTATTTAAAGCAAAAAGTAAGCCCACTACCGTTCATTTCTCTATATTCAGAAATAGTAAAAGGATTAATGTTCTAGAATACAGAGGTGGTATACCGATAACTGCTGACATATCATTGGAGTGAAACAAGAGAACTAGCAATCGTTTTTTGTTTATTTTTTTATTGAGTCAAGATCTTGAATTCATTAGTTGTCATTTGTTGGTGTATATCACATTTGTTTTTCGATCATTTTTTAGTACATAAATAATATTACTTCTCTAGTTTGAATTGTTTTACACTTTTGTCTTTTGAAAGCTGACCATGGGGAAAAGATCGATTTTAATATAGTCATCTTAAATCTCGAACAAGGAGAAGTAATAAACATCACCAATTAGAGTAGTGACAAGGGCTCTTGTTAGTTTAGTGAACCTCCACAATCAATTATGAGTATTCTGAATTTAATTTAATTTTCGTAATCAAAATTGTTATGAATGTTCAATATTTTATCCCATACAGCCGTACGGGTCTAAGTGTAAATGATCTCCAAATCCTCAGCTTTTTAACTGTATGTCATCAATGAAAACAAATATAAATCAATTGCTTATTGAATGTGAAGTTTGCATACCATCTTATAGAATATGGTTATTAACACTTGATTGTGTGGCTCACTTTTACCTACGAAATCCAAGAATATTGGTAAACAAGGAATAATAATAAGTTCACAGTATTTGAATCTCGATAAGTAAAATTCTAGTACCTGGAACGGAACAAAATCTGTAGTATAGGTTAATCTAAAAACAAAATGTTAAAGTTTACAATCATAGATTAATGTAAAATTATGAATATTGTATTATTCACTTTATAAACCACTGATGATATAAAAGGAGTAATGACAGGATGTTTTTCCTAAATTGCGTATCGGCAAAACAAGATTTAAAAATTTCTTTATTTAGATTTAAAAATCAAGAAAACCCGTGAAAAAGCTGAAGATTAGCACTCACTGCCTATACTGGTAATTCATTGATATAAGAAGATGTGGTGTAAGTGCCAATGAGTCAACTCTCTATCCAAGTCACAATTTGTAAAATAAATGTACTAGTTAACATGCCTATGACATGTTGATCGTCTTATTATAGGAAGACTTCCTGTTATCCCGTTACAACATTAGCCTATTAAAATTTAACACGCATGGCTATCCACAACTATTGATTCATAACATAATGACAATAGTTCTTTCATTCTGGACGTTTAGAATTTCAGTAATTAATTTAAATATCAAGTGTTTTGCTAATATTATCCAACAAGGAAGTGATAGATTTCTGAAACTGGAAAAAAACAAATGCTATGATTTATTTTAGGCAATTGCTGTCAATTGTTTTACTCTAAACGACAAAGTTGCTTCTTTGGCGATCATTATCACTCATTTGAAAATGTTTTATGCCATATATACTGTGATATTTATGATACATATCTGTCTCTCTGATACAAGTAAGTGTTTTTATTGAAACATTTTATATTTCACCAACTTACATTTGATAGAGCTTTTAAAAGCATTCGTTTTTGTCGAGTTTTTAGTTGTGATGTGTTGGTCATAATGATATATGTTCTTGTTTGTTCTTATTCAATCTTATTTTAGTTTCAAATTGTACAGTGTCCTGTCTTTTGTGCGTCATTATTGATACAATGCAGGTATGATGGGTGAAACTATATATGATGCACAAAGTAACAATATACAGACTACAATTTTTCTTTGTCTGATAGAACATGGTTTTATTCGATAGTTATTATTGGTTTTGTACTGACTGTTTTAAACTGTGGGTACAATTGTACTCGTTTTCCAGCGCTCTGTGTTTATTGTTGTAATGTGAGTTATTTTTGTGCCTCATACTCCTTGTTTTGAATTATATCTATTGTAATTGATTTTTACAGTTGTGCTGTAACACCACTGTCTTAGGTGTAGGGTTGGTGATGCGCTAAAAATCCTTTTAACCCCGCTACATTATTTATGTGCCTGTCCCAACTTAACAAACTGTAGTTCAATTAGCGTTGATAATCTTTCATATTAGTTTTTCGTGAATTGTTTTGTAATAAACTTTATTAATGTCAAGCGCATAGTGACATTTTAATATGTTTCGTATGTCTTAAAACCACATATTTCCTCATTCAACTACTTTAAATATTTTTCTGACATAGTATGAAAACGAAAGCATACTGATATCAAATGGATAATAATTTGGTTTTTCTGATTTAGATTTTGATGCGTGTTCAAACTATACCCTAATGAAATATGTCGATCGAAGAGCGGTAGCAAATAAACTAGATTTTGGCAGTATAAATGCACTTAGTGATGACTTTTTGGACAGTGGATGGTATCGTATTGATAGTGCAGCTGGAGAAAATATGCCAACTGAGCCTCCAGGATCATTTCACTGTGGAACGTGGTATCCAATCTGGCTAAAAGGTACAGTATTTTGTGTTTTAACATTAAAATCTCTCTCTCTCTCTCTCTCTCTCTGTAAATTTGAAGTTGAAAAAGTAACAAACAACAAAGTGACTACCAACACGTCTATGGAAAGATGCAAGTAGTTATGAATAACTTTTCAAAATAAACTTTAACGGCCAGAGTGTTTGCGAAAAAAATGACATTTGTCAGAAAAGACGGTTGATACATATGTAGCAAGATTTGATTGGAACTGAGAACGTCCTTTGGGTTCATGTCACTTAGTTTTTACATTGCTATGTTGTGTTTTGTATGTCATTGTTTTTGGTGTTGTTTTGTTTTGGTGTTGTTTTGTTTTGGTGTTATTATTTTTTTATGCATTGTACTATGAGTTTATCATCGATCTATATGTTTGAATATCTCTTCTGTATGCGGTCTCTTTTTAAACTGTTAAAATATAGACATAACAAAAACGTCGTCACATGAGCTTTCAATTACTATAATGTGGCGTTAGTTGAATGATTTAAATATAAATGGAAGTTCATGAAGTATAATATACAACATAGAGGTAGGAAGTTTATTTTTATGATTTTTTTTTAACCAAAGGAACATTACCAACAACTATTGGAGAAGAAATAGTTGGACAAGTGTGCCTTCAAGGCTTTAAAAAGAACTGCTCCCTTACTTGGAACATTGACATAAAATACTGCTCAGGCGGCTACTTGGTATATAATCTGGTAACATCCGGATCTGCTAATTCAGGTTATTGCTTTGGTAAGTATATAACTAGTGTATCGCAGAGCATTTCAATTTCTTCAAGCTCGGTAGAAGCTTCTCTAATTATATTACTCGGTTGTAAACTACATGATGACGGTTTCTGTTTTCGTCACATATAATAATAACCTAAAAACTAACATAACATTAAAAAAAAGAATGGGGTTTGTGTTGCTCAGTCTTTATTTTTTCTATTATTTTTTGTTTTATGGAGTATTTTTGTTTTATTGATTTTTATCCATGACGATGCCAGTTTATTTTTGACTTATGAGTTTGGAAGTCTTTTATGTATCATTTGCCCCCTTTTAACAGTTGATGTTTTATAAAGTTCTGTATTTGCATGATTTGTATACTTGTAATGCAGTTTACAGGGTGTAAGTAACATTCTGAATTGTTGTAATGCAGAAACATGTACATGCATTACTGCTATGTTCATTGTACGTTTAAGGATATTGCGAGGAACTTGTACTTTTCCGAAGTTGAAATGCAGCATTCGAAATTCAATTGATCTATTCATATACGTTATGTATTGCCATTTTGTTAAATGATTATTAATAAATTTAAGATGTTCAGACAAATTATACTTATTTACAATAGAGATAAAAGAAGGTATTTGTTTTTCCTATTGTCATTTTTTACGATGATTTTCCTTTCCTTAATTCCCAATTTTCGTGTTAAATTTCCATCCTTGACTCTGAATTCAACATATAAAATCTGGCAGTAAACATTTGATACAATGATTGCAATTAAACAGATTACTGCAATCTTGTCTTAAAACCATCATCGAAATAAAGGTTGTGTTTCAATGTTTATCACTTCATGTAGAAAACTTATTACCAACTAGTATCACATCATAACTTTTGCGAATGATTTTGATATTACTTGTTCATGTTGTTCATAAATAAATTGTATTGGTATTAAGCTCTTTTTTTTTTGACGTTATTGGTAGCAAGTGTTTTGAATGATTTATGAAGTTTAACTCAGGTTTGTGTAGAATTAACTCAATATTTTAGTTTGTAAGTGTATCTCAATCTCCGATTTAATTTGGGTCGGTATATCTGTTTATTTAGCATATTAGCAAAATGTCCATATAGCCATATAATTGAAACTCTATATCGTCAATCACTTCAAATGACATTTTAGGAACTGAAGCCGTGACAGCTACAACGGAAACACCAAGTACATCTATGATGGGAAATACAGACAATCCAACAAATGGTATGTTAAGAGTTTACATGATATATTTTGTTCTTAAATTGTACAGATGTTTTTTGCAATTTATTATTGTATAACTCTTTTGATAAAATAAGATTTAAGTAATGAATCACGAATAAATCAATCAAATGTCAAAAGGATTAAAATGTATCGTAAACTGATACATAATTAAATTGAACATATAAATAATCTATCATATTGGAAATTTATTTTGTATTATATAATGTGTTTTATAAGTTATTACAATATACATATATTATTATACCTTATTATATTGAAAATCCATATTCATCTACCCATAGTTTTTCTTTTCTTTTTCGTGATTGCTGTTTAAAATAAAATAAAACGATGTTAAAAACGAATACATGCAAAAATGAAAGCAAAAACATATGTTTCACACCACCTAACCTTCTCTATATTTTTGTATACCAACGTTTTGATTAAACAACACACTCAATGATTTGCTTTGGCAGCTGGATATACGAAATTTGTATTTGATTAGTGAATAACATACTACAAATCAATACTAAAATTGAGAATGGAAATAGGGAATGTGCCACAGAGACAACAACCCGACCATAGAGCAGACAATAAGTATGCATAGTAAGTATATCACAGGTTTTTGTGTACACGTATTAATTCTTGTCAAGAAATATTTATTGTATTTATCTTCTTTAACAATTCAATCATTTTAATTTTTTATTGAGAAATACACTTTTTCTTTCTTGACATTGTCGTATGTTCTTAAATAAATGGTGTTAACATTAACGCTGTATCTGTTTCATAATTCTCATTTCATTACTTTGTGAAGGTATTGATCCATGCACCCAATACAGCATGATAGAGTATCCGGACAGACGAGCTGCTACACGGTCTTTGGTCTTTGGACAAGACTATGCAATCAGTGATGATTTCCTAACTAGCGGGTGGTACCGGGTAGAGAGAAGTACATGTGAGAGAATGCCTACTTCACCACCAAAACCTTTTCATTGTGGAACATGGTATCCAATTTGGTTAAACGGTAAATAAATGCAGAAATAGTATACACGTGTTCAAAAGTCATAAATTAATTGACAAAAAACAAATCTGGTTTACAAGCTAAAACCAAGGGAAACTTATCAACTATCAGAGGAAACCTAAGGAAAAACAGGAACACTGAACAGCAACTAAAAACAAAAGCCAACATACATAGAACGAACTATTTGATAATAACTGCTTTATTTGTGACCCGGTACAGAATAATTTAAGACATAACCTGAGAAAGTATTATTACAGCCTTTCATTAGACCAAAGCATCATTATCAGCTGAAACGATCTTGCTTTAACTTGTTTCAAAAGTTCTGAGAAAGAATTTACTTTGAATTTTGTAATATTGCATATTAAAATTTTTGGAGAGTCAGAAACTCTTTGGATATATTGAATAAATTATGTGCTTATGATGGTCTGGTTAATTCAGTTGACAGTTATGATTTGTGTACTCTTTATACTGAAATACCACACAATTTATTACACAGACGTTTTTGTATTCAATCAAGTTGTTCATTTGAACTTTCAAGCGGTAATTAAAGCTGCAGATTATCTCTTTGACAACATCAAAGTACGTTTTTAGAATAAAGTTTATCAACACATGTATCAATCAAATGGGCACCAATTAATCACATTAATAACAGACTTGTTCTTATATTATTGGGGATATTGGTTTATGGTCAAACTCGGATACTGCATACAAATAATTAAAACAACAGGGACAATGTTTCGTTCCAGGTTGTTGTATATTTTACATCTGATGATGTTCATTTAAACCTTTTTTTTTAAAAAACTACATATTCTAGAGGTGGCATGAATCATATATGGATACTCCTATTATCCAAGATCTTTTAGAGTACATTCAATTTAAGACCCTTTCATCTTGCAATATCATTAAACCAAGTATTTCCCATTCCAAACTAAAACACAAATTGAAAGAGCTGGTCCTGCTGTGTTTCATGAAAAAAAGGAGATACATCTTTGGGAGGGATACATGTAACTTTGTAAAGAATCACTCCGATTAAAACAAAAAATTCTCTGACGCTAACATTATCAAGATGCTTGTCTGCGCTATATTATTTCGCAATTTGTTTTTTTATTACTAAGTTTTCTCATTTAGATAGTTTTACATTTTCTCATGATGGGAACTTTTATAGCCGACTATGCGGTATTAAACTATTTGAAGGAAACATGGTTTCACATTATAACGCGAACTCAATATAAAACAAACAAGTAATAAGTAAACATAAGTTATTAGAAATGACAATCGAGTCGTTTAAACATCTCGTTGTATGTTTATATAATTATCTAAAATTATTCAATCTGATTTTAAGTATATTTTTTTTAACGATCACGTGTATGATAATACTCACGGATTTTTGTGATTATCTAACGATTCGTATTATTGCATGAACACACAGAGATTGTTGTTTCATTGAACCTATTATAATTATTATCTATTGATTTGCATACATACATAATTGTACTATATTACAGTATAAGATACAAGTGAAACAATTTATATATTTTAGGACAGTTACCAACAACTCCGGGACAACAGGTACGACAAACAGTATGCTTGCAGAGCTTCACACAGACATGCTTATATTCGTGGAATGTAGACATAAAGCTGTGCGCTGGAGACTTTTTTGTATACAATTTACGGACGAGCAAAACAGCCTCATCAGGATACTGCTTTGGTAAGCTTTTTAATTTAGAATCATTTGGGTTTAGACAATTAGATAATCTATTGTTAAAATTTCATTAACATTAATATTAGTTGTTTTAGTTTATGAATCTGTAAAACCTTTCATTTCAAGTGCTATAAATAATAAGTATATCGTTTTACAATATGTAAACAAAACATTTAAGGTAAAACCTGTTAGAATTTTAAACTATGAATACATGTTTTGTGCTAGTTTCGAACTTTATATACATTTCATATGTAAAAACTGTTTTATACTTATAGGCACTTCAGAGATATGTGAAGAAATAGTAGAAAAGAATACTAAACCGCCAAAGGGTGAGCTAATATGCGATCAAAGAGTTTAAATCACATGTGATATGTGTAGCAGCATCTGTTTTCCCCTTTCATTAAATTAGATCATTTCCGATATTTGGCAGGGTTTGTGTTGTTCAACCTTCAGGTTTATTTTTCTGTAAAGATTTTTGTAAATTGTATCTTTTTGTGTCTTTTTTGTTTTGCTACGGCGTTGTCAGCTAGTTATGGACTTGAATATCCCTTTGAATATTTTCCGTCTGTCTCACAAAGCAGTATTATGATCAACATTGATTGTAACGAATCAATGCAATCTTATCTATTGTTTGTATATTGTTGACAAACAAATTATTGATTATTCCCTCGGGTTTAAGAAGTCTTTTCGTCTATTGATTTCAAACAAAAGTGGTTTATCGACTTTTTATGCAAATATTTCAACCAAAAATGAAGTTCTTCACTTTAATAATAGTATTTTATATCTCCCCATTGTATATCGGTATGTCCCTATTGTAATAGACCTTTTCAACATCTCTCAACACCGACTAATGACACCTACAGTATACAGGTAAAATGAATGGGTCGTCTCAAAGACAAAAACCATCATGATTATCAATACGTAACATAATGGATTGGCGGTTATATACTGTCTTGACTATATAGCTTCAGAATATAATTATATCAACCAAATAAATAAATAGATATATGTCACTGTCATATGATATTCTTATTTTATATGTATTTACACGACATTTCATGTTGAATGATTAAAACAAATACAGCAACCGTTCTGCATCCTAATCCGCTTTCTCTTCAATTTTATGATTATGTGAGTCCTTTACCAATTATTTGCCGCATGTAAAAAACGATTAATTTGTTGGTGTAAAAGCTTTCATGAAATTTTCCAAAATTTATGAAAAATAATTACTGGACTGTCCGTACGTCCGTATCACATTTGTGAACATGACCAAATTGGTATTTTTCAACCGATCTTCACCTACCTTAGTTGATGTACATATTCAATTTCTAGAGGGATAATCACATATTGATTTTGAAGGTCTAAGGAAATTCTCCGCTTCAAGATATTTTGTTAGAGTTGATGTTTTTCATGATAAATTTTGAAAAAAAATATAATTGACTTCTCGTTTTAATGTTACAACATTGTAAGCAGTGCATTTTTTACGTACCTGTGTATAGAATTTATATTTCAAGTTGTTAGTTAATACTATAGGGCTTGTTGACATTGCAAAATCAATATGGACAGTGCTAAGCAGGGGTTTTGAGACCGACGGCTGATGTCCCGAAAACAACATACATTGTCCCTTCGTCATAGTGTCCTTCCCCCGTTCTTGAAAATGACCTTTCGGTTTCTTACAAGAAGTTGATCAAATTTCGTTGATTTCATTTATACACTGCCATTGCTATATTTTGTTTTGTTTTCATGGGGTCAGAATTTCTTTCTCTATTATCCAATTTCTGGAACAAAGTTTTCTACCTTTTTCATATTTTTCGTATTTAAGTTTTTTTTGTATCTCATCTATGATCATACATAAGGGAGGTTTTTGAATCAAAACAGGGAGAAATAATCCGCTGCATTTCCCTTAGAGACAAAGTTTATCCATATCGTCATCCTTTAGTTACACCATTTACAACACCTCAAATTAATCGTAAGCCATAACATTTGAGAGAAAGAGCAGAAAATTTAATCCCGTGATTGGTGAATACAGAATTCAAGTGGAACACCAAATTGGTGAATTAAAAATATACAAAGTATTCAGTACATTACGGAGGCACACAAGGCCAAAACTAACAGACATTGTGGAAACATGTGCCGCCTTTATCAACAGACATAAAACCTTGTTTAATTAAATATCAAATTCAATTAAACATGCTTCTTTTCATTTTCCAAATTCCACCATGACAGCTAGAAGCTCAACGTCTAAAAAGATGAAATGTGACTTAAGGCCATCATTTTCTTTATAATAAATTAAAAAAAAAATCTATGTTATTTGAACTCTGTGGGAAAGTTCTATCATTGTCAATGAAAGCAATAAAATCAATAATGCTTTCATTTTTTGAAATTTTGAGACGACCCCTCACAATTTACCTGTCGTAGTCGTTCTCAACTGTAGGTGTCGAGAGATATTGAAAAGGTCTAATAGAGTCATCAAACATCAATCTTAACAATATTTCGATTGACAAAATTCAACAGCTTAATGATTGTCCAAGAAGACATGAAAAATTAAGCTATGAAGAATTCGACAGTAGTCATTAAGTTATAATTACATGTATGCATCCATTCAGCTATTTAACTTTTGCATGATACATATCCCTGCGTTAGTTGTTTTTAATTCTACATATCTATATAATTATGATTGCTCTAAATATTAGCACAACAATGTATAATCTAACAAAAGGGTAAACTATAAATGAAAATCCAACTAACGACGAGTGTTCAGTTATGTTTTTTCTTGTTTTGAATGACAGTTTGTATACCAGGACACAAGAATTGTGATAAACAAAATTGACATGATTTCTCATTGTTTAAATAAAAATCTAGTTTTTTTTGTACATGCATGCATGTATGCATGAAATGTTCTCTGAATCAGTGAAAATATACCTCCAAGTTTACGATATAACAATTATAGATGGTATTCATGCTTATTAAATTAATTCCGGAGAAAATGTAATCTTACCTGTACATGCACAAATTAAAGTCATCAAGTTCAAGAAAAAAAGTTCAAATAAGCCTTTATTTTTCTGACTAGAAAAAATGTACAAATGATATGCAGTAAATACCACATCGAATGATTTATACTGTTTGCACTGTTGAAAGTAAATTTACCGGCGCTGATAAGACATTTTTATTTGAAAGCTTCGCAAGTCGACACTATTATGCATTCATCTGCCATATTTTAAACAAAATTTGTAGTACAGTGATGCTTTTTGAAATTAACTAGGCTAATGGCATTGTCTAAGTTAAATGTCAGAGGCTCGTTTCGTCTATAAAAGACTATTATCATTAACGTATCAAAAGTACAGTTGACATTGACCAATTGGTTTGTAACATTTAATAGAAAGTCACGTGGATATCAACTATAGTTGTTTGTGGACAATAATATTGGTTTGGTGTAAAAAAAAATTTCCACTTCTTTAGAGTCGTATACAACTAGAACATTTCTTGGTATGTTAAAAAAAACCTTGTGTTTGATTTTAAAAATAATTACTTGGTAGTGAAAAGTTCAGCTTAACCTCGGTTTTTGTTTATAACCCGGGTTTCTTTTCGCTTAATCTATTGAATAGCAGTATACTACTTTTTCTTTATTTAATTATTATGCCTTAAATATATTTACAAAAAATGTTTATGCTACTGATTCATTATTACTATTTATTGTAGTTACAGATAATCCGGAACATGAAAAGAAAAAGAAATCTACAGATTATGTAATAATAGCTCTCGTTGCCATACTATCTGCAGTCATTGTAGTTTTGGCAGTATTATTGATAGTATATTGTCGTAAAAGTAGGAGTGACACAAATAGGTTAGTTGTGTTCTGTCTATTTTTTCGCTCACCTGACCTCAAGGTTAGAGTGAACTGTTCATATTGATTGGCGTCCGTCTTCGTCTGTTGTTAACTTTTACAAAACACTTTCCTCTATAACAACTCCGTCAAATGGAAGCCACCTTGACACCATCTATGACTGATATATTAAGTATATAAAGGTGTCCGATGAACGTGACTGCTAAAATGTTAAAATGAATGGCATTGCTTCTTTTAAGGCAACTAGAATAGTATTTCTCTGTCTTTATGCACAAACACGGTCAGATGACTTCTTACAGCAAACAGAGCCCTTAATAAAGACTTTAACCCTGTTAAATTATTATTTTTATCTTTTATCTTTAAAACTGAAATAAACACTGAGAAACTTTAAATGGCAATCAGAAAAAAAGATCCTCTAATAAGTTTGTAAACTTCCTATAGAAATGTTTATTCTTAAATGACGATTGTTATCAATTATTATATTTTCAGAGTTTTTGCTTATGATTTTGAAATACAAAATAAATCAAAACATTCAGAATGTAATATTTTGATAGAGTGTGGATTTCAATGTCTTGTGACTCCACTCACGTACATTTTGTACCTTTTGGAGTTGATGCGATTCTTTCTGGTTTTGTTTGTAATTGTTTCGTCCACTTAATCGATTTTTGAGATTCAAACTTCGGTAGACTGTTTTTTTTATATTTTCAGTATTGCAAAATGCATATAATTCCAGGTGAACTACACAGGCTTTCTAGTTATCATTGAGGCGACCTTCGTTTTTTCTATAAAAAAAAACCAAAAAAAAACACATTAATTTTATAACTTTGAAAAAATATGAAAATCCAATATTCACAGAAAAGCGATGAAACGTTTTTCACATCAGCTGTTATACTATTTTTCTGATTTCTGGCATAAAAACATGGACATTCAATAAAATAATGTAATGTTTTACAGCAATACAATACCATCTAAAGGAAAAACCAACAAAACTGGAAGCATTCCAACGGTATATACAAGTGAAAGATCGTCTAGCCCTTTCCATTGTAAGACTTACACGGATAGTCCACCTCCATATCGTAGCAGAGAACCATCGGTCGCTAGCCTCGGAAATTTTAATCCAGAAAGGAAACTTACACCATCAGATATATTTACTGTGAAAGATAAGAATACATGAAATTTGACCTAAAAATCAAACTTTCAAGTGACATATATCAAAACTTATATTGAAGATCTTACATTTGCAAATGTAGATAAACTAAACACTTGTGTTGTGTACATTTCTTTTTTTCTTTTTTTTTATTGACGGCTTTAAAAGTGTGACATTTTATAATGTTATTGTCAAATAGCCTGTTGTTATGCATTTGTTCGGTTGATTATCTTCAAGATAACATTAGCCGCAACTTTCGACCTTTTCAACATAAAAGTGTTATCAGAGATATTATATGAAGGTTACATACATCCCCTTTTATAAAAAAAAAATATGATTGTTCAGGCATGAGTCCAATGTTTAAAGCAAAAACCTTTTTATTCAAACAAATAGTAGTCAAAATTATAATTTTCTTCATAATAGTGCTTAATTATGACCTCATAATAACATCATCATTTAATGCGTCAATGGTTGTTGATTCTGCATTTGGTAAAGGAACCAAGCATTCCGATGACACAATGTTAATTTCTTACTCGGCGTTAAATAAATTTATCAAAGTTACACCTTTAGTTTTATCTAGTATATACCGGTATTTGGCGTTACAATTAGTTTGATTTGATATGAGCTTAAAAGTGTTTGAAGTCTAACATCACTACTGCTAGTTCACGAATTTACACCTTGCTAATTAATTAACCTGACAAAAATATTGTATAACCAATTATGTTTTGTTTGCATATCGATCAAACTATAAACATGTTAAAGTATTAAAGCAAACCTGTTTTGATAGGTAATAATTGTTTAGTCTGTATAATAAAACCGGAATCCGGAACACACAGGGCCTATTTACATGATGACTTTAAAAAAGACTAAATTGAAGATGATAACCTTGATACTAAATTGAAAAACATTTCAGTAAAGTTTTTAAAAAGTATTTTAAAAAAGTATTATAGGAAATATCGATCAGCTTTCAAACTCATCCAGTTGCTATTAGTCACGATATATTAAGAAGTAAATAATAAGGGTTATCTATAGAGTCAGCAGAAAAAGCTTAATTGTATATATTTGATAATTGTGTCTTACATTTTGTATTCATTAAATATATCATTATCCGCCTTTATACTGCGCTATATTGTATTTCATGTAAATGTTTGTACTTATATTTTGTTTTAACTAAAGGAAACAGTATTTTGTTAAATATATTGTAATGCGTGTTATTGGTGCATATAAATAAGTCATCGTTATATAAACAGTTTCTTTTAAAACTAATTGTATGTCTGTTAAGGGCATACCATACAGTTACAGGGGAGGTAATGACGTTGCTAACGTAAAATGTTATTTTCGCGACGTCAAATTGTGACATATCGGGAAAAGATGCATTTTTTGACTGATTTTCATCATTCAAACTGATTTAATTTGAAAACGAGTGCATGGACCCCTATTTTTTAAAACGACATTTTGTTTCATTTTGCAGGGAGATTATGTGGACCAAATTTTATAAATTGTAAATAGTGCATTTTTTTAAATTTAGTATACAGCAAAAAATTAGGTTTTTTTTCTCAATTCATGACCATTTGATAAATATGAGTTATTTCTGAATAAAAAATGCATAAATTTTTAGGATACTTATAAAATACAGAAATTACAAATTATTTAACAAGAAACAATTTGTGTTTCTTTTAAAACAAAAAAGTTAGACGGCTACAAATCCGATTTTTCAGCAAATATACAACATTTCGACCTCATTTATCTCGAAAAGTAGCATACGAAGGTATATTTTTTATTACATATTTGATTTAATCAGGCAAAACATAGCCTATATGGAAATTTTCATCAAACTGTAAATACGGGATCAAAACTGTATCGTTTGCCATTAACTGTATGCATTGATGTGTGATTGTTTTTCTACATTGGCTAGATGTAAAGGGATGTAGATTGACATCTCACAAAACATGTATAACCCCGCTGCATTGTTTGCCGTTGGCCTTTTTCAGTCTTGTATGATTTTTAATTTTAGTTCATTTATATGTTTTAAAGTTTAGTATGGCCTCTATGTTCACTGAATTAGTACACATTTTTTATTATAGGTCAGCTAAAGCACGCGTTCAGTTGCGGTATTTTCACGCTGTGTTTAAGACCCATTACTAATTTTACCTATCTGCTTTTAGAATACGACATTTTGTTCTTTTGTATGCATACGTATATAAAGTTGAGAGTAGCATAAAAGGGACACCCATAATTATACATACCATCTATAAATTATTGGTAAAAGTAACTAACATTCTAGAGAAATTGGAGTAATAAACAATATTATTAAATTGAGAATGGAAATACGAAACATGACAAAGATACCAAAAAGCAGAAAACAGCATATTCTATGTTTATGACCATGGCTTAGAGGAATCTAATGATTATAGACACGGACGATGTAGAGCTAAACCATTTTGTATAGATACCTGTTTATTGTTTGTAACACATTACCGACAAATCTGTTGGAATTGTCGATCATGGTGATTTACTGACTCTTGGTGTACATCTTCCTAATGCGTTCACTCTTATTGTAAAGTGTGAAGTGGATGTAAGCAAATATATGATACGTACGACTTTCAACAATGACAAAACATCATAACGTATAAGCGACTATGAAATGGCCTGACATAAAAAATATGAAACATTTCAATTGATAAAAAAAAAACTGACTTTATTATAAATTTGATGAAAAAGTATGTGACAAATAGGAAACAACAACAACCACTGAATGACAGGCTCATGGCTTTGGACTGGCACATTCGGATTGTGGCGAAGACCATGTCAAATTTCAATAAAATTAAAGCGACCAATCCTTTCATTGATTTACGAGTTTTTAATGTACATTAATAAATCTCTAATGCTTATTAAAATACAATCCATTTAAATGAGGTGTTTATATACCTTGCTTTGTCCTAAATCGACTAATAGGACCATACCTTTAAAGTACTAACTAACGAGTTAGATGTTGTGCTAACGGTTTTGAAACTGTTCTAAAGTTCATTGAATCAATATCTAGCGCAGATATTGAGTGTAGTGTTACGCAGTATTGCACCGTAAATTGTCACTGAATATGAAAATATCATAGTGCCACAGGATCAGGATCAGGATGTCATAAAGAAACGATTTGGGTTTTTTTGGGCAATTGTTATGTTAATATTTTTTTACAGTATCCTTCAACTTGTAAAGTCATTTCATTTTGATATATTACATGCAGTCAAATATAATTGAAATAAGTTTGGTGAGCAAGGGCATTATAACGTACTTCGTCAAAGTCATTCGGACGATTTTAATGTCTATTTAGTACGCCACACTCATTGTATTGAATGAAATTTGTATGTTTGACTCAGTGTATTACGTATTACGAAGTTATCGGAACAAACCACACATGCTTGATAGCAATGCATATTGATTGTTGAACTGACGATGTAACGTTCTATTGAATACATATAGGGAATATGTATTCCCTAGCGTGACAGATCCCCAAGTTTAAATCAAAACTAAGTATGAAAGTCTAAACAATGCTTAAGGATAGATAAATAGCGAGGATGATAAACTTTCAGTCTAACTTCAATCTAATGAATCGCCTAGTAACGGTACTGATGCGTCATCAAGCAATGACAACTGGCCATCATGGTGTATATAATTTCTCAACAAATTGCGCAAATCCCACCTGACACATACTTAAGAAACAAACGATTATCAAAGTACCACAATATCTACGATCTTGCTTATATACCATTTGAACTAAACAGTGCACATAGCATATAGTTTTTCGTTCTACTTATTGCTTGGATCTAAGTTGTGTTTATTTAATTTTGTGTTTTAATTCAGATATATGTGATATATATATATATCAATATATTATGTTACCAATTTGGTTCGAAACTGTGAAAGTGTTAACCGTGTTCTTGGACAATTTAGTACCGAATACAAAAGGAAATGACTTTTTATACTGCAGCCAAAATTTCTGCAGTGTAAAATAATCGTTTGGTATATTAGTTGCCTTATGTGAGTAACATCTCGTATCTTTAAAGCACAAACCTTGTAGCTTTGATTTGACTATATCTCCGAACCGGCTGTAGATTTTTTGAAAAAGATTAAAATATTCTGCTATGTGCTTTTTGTATGTTCAGTACAGGAGTATTTTATCTCGGCCTACATACACACCGTCCAGATTTTATATGGTTAAAGATGTTTTTTTTTGTTTTTGTT
Organism: Mytilus galloprovincialis; assembly: GCF_965363235.1. NCBI lineage: Eukaryota > Metazoa > Mollusca > Bivalvia > Mytilida > Mytilidae > Mytilus > Mytilus galloprovincialis. The sequence goes on along the minus strand of NC_134841.1, from coordinate 38,993,822 downwards.
ATTATTTATTGTTATTTTCCTACTGATATTGATTATATTTTTATAAATAAAATCGTTCATATAATGATGTTTTCCCTTTTGTTTTAGATTATATTCAATTACATAATGCATATCACACTCAAGGTGTTCTCCTTTTTAACTTTTTTAATTCTCCAAAAGATTTGATCAATCCATGTCATTATATAACAGAATGGTTGTAGTTGGTTTTGGACACTGAGATGTGTCATTTCGACTCCGGCTTATCGTGAGTATATTTTGATTTCGCCCAAATGTTGACTTTATGACAGACGAATCCGTTTACTAGTATCGTATTGCTCTTTTTAATATCTCATAATATATCTAGTAATCGATCGAACTTAAAATGAGCTTTATAAACAGTGAAGTTTGTTGTTTTCCTCTAGTATTTAATTGAACCTATCACGTATCTATTATTTGTGGATAATTTAATAACAAATTTTGTTTCATAAGTGTACTCAGGCGCGTAGCTACGTTTACGTCAAAACGCCCGGGCGTACACTTGAATTTTGATAAAAAAAAAATTATCTCCATTAAAAAAATCTGGTTTAAAGCACATCAGTGTTGTAGATCAATCTTCAATAGCTTGACATTGCTTATAAACGTGACGAAATCTACTTCCGATCACATAGTACCGTATTATATATTTGTTTATTTTCATTCGGTCTGAATCTCCTGGTGATTCTTCTTACTTTCCATTAGTTCAAAGAAATTCATAATCAGCTGAGATTAGATATGTGCTTTGAATTTTAGCCGAGCCTGCAACATTTATGACGCGAAAAAAAGAAATAGCGAACAAAGATTTTTTCAGCGGCGTCATCATTTAGGTTCAATATGTGGTTATTTTAATATCAATAATTTTGTCAAACAGTCATGAAGTTTTACGAAAGTTGGACAGAAGCTTTTTATTCTTAATAGAGTATCCAAAGCATAATGATGAATTTATATTTTGAATTTTACCGTATTTTACTGATAAAGGGATTTTTTTTTTGGTGTTTTTTGCAGTCAAAGAGTAGATACAGTCTGTGGTTAAAGTGTGTTACACTTCAATTACTTTGTCAAACCTTCATCGAATTTTATAAAACTTTTACAGAAGCTTTTTTTGTAATTAATGTCTGAAGCAACTTTTAACAATTAACAGACGGTCTGTGGTTAATATTGTTTTTACTAAACAAATTTTGAAAACCTTCAGATATTGTATTGAAACTTTGGCAGAAGTTGATATTCCAGATCAAGAAAGAAAAAACATCTTAAGAAATTTAATATTTGATTATTTTAAATCTTGTAATGTAATGGACTGATTCATGGATTCAATTTTTGAAGGGGTAATCTCAGACGAGAATCACGGTAATCCACGGACCCCTTTACGAATTTTCATAATGTACCTAAAAATCTATGCAAATTTATCATTTCATATCCATTTGTACAAATTCGGGGGTTTTAGTCAAGAAATTGCTTTAGCCCACGGTTCCTTTAAAACATATTTTAAAGTAACTGGTCTGGATATTTTCTCTAACACCAATGACCATCAAATTCCAAATCAACGAAATGGTTCATTAACATAAAAATTAAAAACAATAGTCTCTAAAGTATGTTCAACTTGCTACATGCAGTTCGTTTTAATGATAGAAATGGGACTCCCCCTCATCCTACCCACTACTATGAATAGGTTTTTATAACCTGGATCCGATTGGAGCTTTCAAACTCCTCGCCGAGGTTGGGGCATACACTTAAAAATAGCCTAGCTACGCCACTGGTACTTCGTACTTTATTTGGCCTTTTTAACTTTTTTGGATTCGAGCGTCACTGATGAGTCTTTTGTAGACGAAACGCGCGTCTGGCGTATATACAAAATTTAGTCCTGGTATCTATGATGAGTTTATTTACAAAGGTTACAGACAACGAAATAGAAATGATGAGGTAATCGGTTGTATTTGTATGAATTTCAAAAAAAGTTCGATAAGATGAATTAACAAGTTGAACATCTATACTTAACCTGATTATTGTCACATATTTTTGACTTTCGTAATTATCAGCAATCAATCAGTAAAAAAAACACTTAGTAAATATCAATTTTTATTATTAACATGTTTTCCCTATTTGATATCTATTTATTTCATGACAATTAATATCTCGTTTATTCATCATTCACGTCTTGTGAGTTTACCTATCTTTAACTATAATGCAACTGATATATACCGCACTAATGGTTTTTCGGATAAAATTTGATACATGCACTCCCTTTAATTCGGAATTCTGGTGCCCACGTACATTCCATGTTGAAAGAAAAAAAAAATTTCTGACTGGTTTTCTTGAATAATAAAGAACTAGTGATAACAAACTCAATGCTAGGAAGAGATTTATTCAATTGATTTTAAAATAATTTCTATGGCACTATATGTTAAGTTATTTGTAGAGCTTGTAAACTTAGATTAGATATTAAAGTAAGAGGTTTAGATAGCTATAAAAACCAGGTTTTCTATTATAGAAAATGCCTATTCCAAGTCAGGAATATGACAGTTGTTATCCATTCGTTGGATGTATTTGTTATTTTATAGTTTGCTTCTGTTTGTGCTATCTTAATGTTGTGTTTCTGTTTAGTCATAGTTTTCCACTTTTATTTGATGCGTTTCCCTCAGTTTTAGTTTGTAACTGGATATGTTCTTTTCTCAATCGATTTATGTATTTCGAACAGCGGTATACTACTGTTGACTTTATTTAAGCTTTTGATTTTGAAATTTGATTAAGTATTCAGAGTTCAGTATTGTCGTGATTTTACTTTTTATGCATACTCGAATACTCATTGATTCTTTGAACAAACTTATTCCTAACGATAATTATTTTATATTGGTTTTATTTTATCATAAAAAAAATCACGATAATGCTTCAAATAAAGTATTATCTGTCCCAGCTGTCATTCATTATAACATATATTCAACTGCGATTTTTAAACTCCCAATAACGACTAAAAAAAAAAAAACTATTTTTCTAATTAAATTATATACGCGGGGGTTTTCATAGATAACTATGCAATATTGGCTTTGCTCATTGTTAAAGTAATTGCGATGACATAAACTTGTTTATTCCTGTGACATTTGGTCTGTTGTGCGAGAGTTGCCGTATTTACAATCATACCACATCTTTTTAATGTGCATTTTCCTCTATACAGTTAGAATAGAACTGTGCAGTCAAAAACTTTTACTTTCAACTAGCAAATGGCAACTTGTGTAATGAATGCTCCAACCAGTTAAAGTACCAAAGAAAAATTTATCATGAAAAGCCAACTTGATACAGGACTGTTTTGAGGGTTGGTGAAAAATTTCAACTTTGATAAGTCCACTTTTGATAATTGACTATGAAGTAAGCCTCTGCTGGTTGCTTTTTTCATTACCAGTCTTACCATATCTCTTTATTTTATATATTTACACGTCTAACCTGTAGCATATATTTCTACCTCGGCGAAACAATTTCCTATATACAGTCAGTGGACAAAAGTGAGTTCTCACTTAAAAAATTTCAACTAAAATCAATATTTAAAAAAAAAAAAATATTTCCAAATAACTGCATGACTGATTTATATGAAACAAATACCATAAGATATAGAAATGGCTTAATTTGTTATTTGACCTCGATATTACTCAGGCTCATTTTTTTATTTTCTGATGAGTTGAACACAGAGATAAATATTTCTGGAAAGTTTGCTATCCTCTAGTATTAGAACCAGATTAACATTCTAAAAAAAGCAATTGTGTTTAACCCGTCAGCTAATGAAAACAAACGTTTTGAACAAATAAATAATAAAACAAAATTAAAAGGGCAAAACATGTAAAAAGTTAAAGAGCATTGAGGACCAACAATTCTAAAATGTTTTTGGCAAAAACAGCTAAGGTAATCTATTCTTGAGCCTTATTTTTTTCAAAATTTCACAGGTTTGTAAACAGTTAATTTATAATTATGCCCAGCTGAACAGAGGTGCTAACAAGTGGGCTGGTGATTCCCTCGGAGAATAAAAACTCCACCAGCAGTGGCTTCGACCCAGTGGTAGTAAATAAACTCATCATACCCGGATAGTAATTTCAAATTTGCGCCCGACGCGCGTTTCGTCTACAAAAGACTCATAACTGACGCTCGAATAAGAACAAGTTACAAAAAGACTTATTTCAGTTTGGAGTTGAAATGAAACTATTGCAATGCAAAGTATAAAGGGAATTACAAAAGCAATGCATTTATCCAAGAACGAATGTCTTTACCGGAAAATATCCCAACTGACGATTAAAAGAAAGTGTTGAAATTAAAATATTCTTATTGGGTATGGATGGACAATTGGTGTTTTTTTTTTTGAAAGGTTGGAGGAGACTTTGGGAAAATGAATATGTCTAACTCTTACAGTTACGTCCTTCAGATGTCCCCACGTTTATCTTTATGAATGAAAACAAATACTGCTGCACCTTTTTAAGTGACTCAGCTATGCAAATAAACAATACTGTCTAGAAGATAAACAATAATAAAGTTATCAAATTTCGGTATATTCGTTTCAAAGAACCCAAAATTATATGATGAGTATATACGTAGCGTTTCATATCATTTGCAAATATATATATATATTTATCTTACCTCCTATAAATTTATGGGGATATGATTGGTTAACGGACTTCACGTGTTGACTTCAAAATTTGGTATAGGGTGCCCTAAAAAATACAAGGTTAGTTACCATATAGGGTTAGCACCTATATTGGGTTTGTAAGCAGTTACTTCCCTTTCAAAACGGCAAAAAAGAAATCTGAAAAGTTTAAAAAGACGACGAAACTGATAATGAACGAATTAAGATACATCCATAAAACAAATTTGAATATAACACATTGTTATTGTCTTTATATTTTTTTTATACAGTAGGTTCTTAACCATGTTGAAACTAAGTATTAAAGAGTATTGAAGACTTAATCACTTTAATAGACCGATAGTCTAAATACCACCTGGAAGACAATCGGTAAGATAAATTCGTTACACGGTGTGCTAGGGACCTAATATGATATATATTGGGTCTCACTCCATTTAGAATTTGCTAACCCCATATATATCGTATATTTTGTCAATAATAAAAACGATTATGGACGACGGACAATTCCGGACGACAAATATCAAGTGATTCAAGAGCTCTCTTTACCCTGTGGTTCAGGTAACCAAGATAAAAGTTTAAAATTGTCAAGGAATACGAAGCCGAAGATAAAATTAAAAGAGAAAAAACGTCTCGTCAGAAACTCAATAAGATGGTTGATAACAATTAGTTTTGTCATGTAACAAACATTAACTTTTAACATTTTTTTAATTTAAAATCTGTTTGTAACATACTTGATCACTAGTTTCGGACTTAAATATCAAATTCCATGTAAAATATAAAGAAATACATTAGAGATAATTGTTACAGGGGCGGAATATACCAAAGGGAGAATTAAATCTCTTCTTAAAAAATAGAAAGACAAAATTAAGGCAAAACAATGGTCTCCAAAACTACATAAAAAACAACTGAGCAATACAAACCCCACCACAAGATGTGTGTTAATTTAGGTACTCATGAAGATGTTATTCAACATGTTGCCGACAGTAATTACACATTCGATGTAAGTCTCTTTCGTTGGTGACAAAATGGAGTGAAAGATGACGCTACAATGCCTACGACAATTGTAACATATTCACATGGTCAATGTGAAACGAGTATTTCATAGCGGTAAACCAATTGAACATGGCACCGTTTAATTTTTGAAGAGAGACTTCTGTCTTACCATTTGGAACCTTTCATTTAATAACAGCAACATGCATCAAGCTTTTATATTTCAAAAATCAACTCTGGTAACTCGTATCAACTTAATGATAAATATTCCATATGCTTAAATAATCTGCTTTATGGTATAAATGTTCTCTTAACTTGGAAAAATGTTTAATGATAAGGTTGAAGATGAGTTACATTTAGCACTGAATAATGATGCATTTAGTGAGATATAATTTATACAGGTACAATAAGATTCAACATAATGCTAAGGATAAGGGTAAAGTGTCGAATGGTTTTACACCATTGCAGGTGGTTAAAGTCCTACATTGTTTAGATATTAACAGAATCTATACTTTTATTAATATCCACATATTTAACATCGCACCTAGAGGTTTCAATTCTGTGATATATAGACAATGCAATTTACCGTAGGAAATTCTTTTCTGGCTTAAACTGTTTCTACTTTTACTATGAAGATGGAAAAAAAATATATCCTAGAATAGAAAGCTCACATGCACTCAAATTTGTTCAAAGGTCAAAATATAGAGCAGTGCAGCAAATTATCATCATTTATATGACCCGAACTTATAACACTTCCAACTTCTACTAAAATTCGGTACCACCCCTCCCTTCACTTTGGGTATACCTCAAAATTCAATTTAGCCGCTATCCATGTGTATTTCTACTGGTATCGTTCAAAAGTAATGTCTCTTCGAGAAAAAACATAAAGATCATATCCATTAACCAGAAAGTTAACAAAACAGAATATCTATAAATATTATATATCTCCCAAAAGAGGCGTGGTTTGTAAAACAGCTGTTTGTAAAAAGTGCAACCTATTGTTGGTTAACCACATACACTGTGCCAAGCATTGTTTGCCAATTAAATGAATGTTAATAATTTGAAAAAATTTTGTGGCGCATTTACCAGCACTTGCAACATAACGATGTCTGTATGAAGATTTTAGTGATTGTGGTATCCATTACATTGAAGGAAGATCCAGTGTAAAATCATCGAAATGAAACAGAAACTTTGTTTTTTCTCTTAATTTTATTACGAAAACAAAAACAAAAACAAGTATAAAAACATATAATAATTATTTCACCTCAATTTAAAACAGATGGTTAAGATAACATTAACAAATATTGTTAGATACGATAAAATGACAATGGTTATAATGACAGAGTAAACAGACAATGACTTTCTGGAAAGTAAAATAAAAACAGTGTTTTTGCTTTTTGAGTTGATGTTTAATGGGTGTTATGAAATTTAAGGAGAAAAAAGCCCAAAATAAAATAAAATGTGTAGTCGGTGCAACTAATTGTTTGTACTAAGAAGTGTTAGCAATTCGTAGATAAACATTTAAAATGCATTATATAGTTGCACACTCAAAATACAGGTTTATTTTATAATGTCAATTTTTTTTATGACGAAGTTTCGTGAAACTGCTTTCTATGGAAGAGCACAAATGAGTATTTTCTACGTCACAATAACCATTCCAATTTTTTGTTTCCATATCATCGTAGTAGGAAAATATGTTTTCATTATTCTTGTAAAAGAGTAAATTTGTTTGACAAATATGTAAAAGATAACAAAAGCATTTAAATCGGGTTTTTATCGACAGTTTATACAAATGCGATATTCATTTTAAGTTAGGACTAGATCTGATGACTGAAATATTATGCCTGTGATACTTAATCTGCTAAATAATTAGGAATACAATTTCTCCATCTAATAATTTGATTCGAACTTAACCAAAGTTATCTGATTTTCTCTCCATGAATACTCAGCGCAGATTTTTTATTACCTACTGAAATTAGCTAGTTGGGTTAAACTACCGCTGGTTAGACCTAAAGGTAGATAGAACGTCACAGGTTTGGGACTAATATATGGTATCTACTTTACGGCAGAAAATTTAAAAGATTCATTAAGAGCGATTTAATTTTACATTCTGTAAATATTTAAATTGTAAATTGGTTTTCATTTCTTTTAAGTCTATTCTATATTAAATGTGATACAACAGTATTAATTGTTTTTTTACAGAAAATTATACTCATAAATAGATATTTTCCAACTGATCCGAGTAAAAGAAAAATTACGATACTAACTATGTAAACATTCATTCACATGTAAAGGTGTTTGTAGACATTTTGTAAAATATTCCTGTACAAGTATCTTTATATAGAATATAGTATGTATATCTTACCAAAACGACAAGTATGAAAGACATGTTTTCAAAATGTGGACGGAGTCATAAAACATAATAAAGCAAAGAAGATATTCATTGTTAATTGTTTCCAACGGAGAAAAGTTCAACAGGTGTTCTTGATCTTGATATGTTGTCGGTCTCAAGATTGAGAGATAAATTTCCTAAAGAGTTGTTACTTTTTTCTCTGTGATATTGGTCTGAAAATTGAGGCTTCATGGCAGTTTGCTTAGGAGGAACTTGACACTGGTACATCAAATTGTCTTCAATATGTCTGAAAGTTGAAAATCAGAAAAATACTCAATTATAATACCGCATAATTAAGAAGATTGAATAAAGTAAGTAAGAAAATTGTTGGAATAAACTGTTTTTATTTGATCATGTTCATTTTAAGTAAACATAATAAGAGACGAAATGCAAGGAAATGCACGAGATTTATGGTAACTCATAGTCTACTCTTAATTTGTTATGGACAAAAAAACTTCATACTTAGTCGGAATTACAAGAAAGTCCAAGTATATGTATCTACCTTGAAGATCTAACGGCAAAAGTAATTATCACAAAGTTCGAGAAACAACATCAATAACGACGCTGACTTATGTGTAAGACCTTTTATGATTGTCCCAAGTCAGGAGCCTCTTGCCATTGTTGGTGATGTATGTTCCTTAATCTTAGTTCATTTATATGTTTTTTGGCTTTAATGTGACGTGCAAATTTTCATTGGCCTAGAATACATTTTTTTATAAGTGGCCAGCTGAAACCTTCCACCGGGCACGGGATTTTCACGCTTTGTTGAAGACCCTTTGATGGCCTTTGGATGTTTTCTGCTCTTTGGTGTGTTGTTGTCTCTTTGACACATTCCCCATTTCCATTCTCAGTTTTAAAGAAAACTTGAATACTCAGGAAATATGATAAAAAGTCCATGTATCGCCACAAAGGTAGTCCCTACCAGGCTGATCTATAAATTCTATGCAGAGTACAAATCAGCATTAAATTTATAGTTAAACACGCTTTAACTGATTCCCAAATCAATACAAGGTGGTTCGTTGTCAACAATCATCAAAATAAAAACAAGCAGGTATACATGTATATAATAAATTTATTGCAAAGTCATATAATACACATACTTAATTCAGTCTTGTATGTACGTGTTTTTTTTATATTTATTACGAATTTTTAACATAGTTTAGACAATTGATAAATTATATCAGTGATTGTTGATCGCAAACCTATTAACCGTCGAGTTTTTTGTCGAAGTGTACCGAGTCGTTACATTGATACACAAATGTGATACCTATAAGTGAACAAATCGACCCATGCTATATTTTCTACATTTTCCATTTGTTTCTAACTGTAAATTTAAGTTTTCCTCAACATTTGTTTGATAATTTGTTGTATTAAATTTGTTATTTAAGAATCAATGATAACTGTTTACTCCCCGATCATATGTATCAAATATTTTTTTAACGTATTTTCCCTTGCACTTCGGCTGTGCGGTTCTCGAAGTAATATAACGAAATGTCGTAGCTAAGATCATCTTTTTCATGCAAATATCGACGAATAAGTGTACGGAAGGTAATTAATTCATTAGCAGTTCATTAAAGAAGACTATAATAAAACAAAGGATATTCTTTTACAACAAAGTTCACGTACAGATGTTAAATATTAAAACTGTGCAATTCAAGTATATTAAAATATTCAACCTTTTTCTTCAATTTAAAGTTTCAAATGACTGCCAGACAAGTTTCCAATAAGCACATCTAACTTATATTATTACTTAAGCCGCAAGTCGTTGTACGATTAATAATAGATACATACCCATTTTTCCTTAATTTCGTTTTGTAGTAAATCATACCGCTAAGAACAAGAACTATTATCAACACAACTCCTATTAAGCTTCCTAAAATAGCCGCTATATTATTCGATTCTGTGCTTTCATCTGTAAATAAATGTTAGAATAACGTATGAAGGATTCACGAAACTAAATAGCACAACTCAACAATTAAATTGGGGTTCACGAATCAATATGCTAACTAAATTTCTTTTTTTAATTTATAATCGTTACTTACTAAAACGTTGAATGCCGGGCAATCATTCATAAAATGACAATAACATAGAACAGGATTTTTAATTGTTATAATGTACTCATTTAGTGTACTAGTTTATTTTGGATTGCAAACCTTCACGTTTTTGGCGTCGTTATTTGTAGAATATGTTTTTTACTCGCCACACAAGTATTTATATGTAGATACATAATTTACCTAGTTTTCTACTTTTATTTTATCTATAATGTCGACAATTTGAAAACAGGGTACCAACTTTTAAGACATCTCAACATGACCGAAATTAGGTGAAAAAATGTCCGGATCCTTAGCCCAGCTTGCAATTTTTTTATGTAAGGCAAAGAAACTGATGCATGCTAAGCCAATGGTCATAGATTGTGAATTTCCTAATATACTGACACCAGCAATTACTTCCGGCTTTTTTTCTCAATCAATATATGTTGTTTAAAATTCAGAAATTTTGACATGTAGTTTGGAAACAAATTTCCTGAATGGTCGGCAATCAATATTTTATTATATCGTAGTAGCACATACAACCTTTTTCATTTAAATCAATTCAGAAATATGAACATTAGAACTTAGAATATTTGAATACAAACTTAGTTGTTAACACAATTCGAAATTTTTTAAAAGGAAACAATTTGGAATGCATATTATGAGTATGTTTTATATCCATTGTTGATAACATCCTAGAAGATGATTGCAAAATTTGAGATTTTTTTTAAACAAGAAGTTGTTTTTAGGTGTCCTATTTTTATTTGACCAATCACTCTGGTGTAACTTAATAACCTATATATAAGATTTTGTTAAAATCGTATTATTAGAAGATTTTTCTTAGTACTTGTGATTTCGCAGAAAAATGTTCCTTAACAAGCCAATGTAAAACAAAAATGATATGCAAATCTATATATCATGCACAACAAAAGTGCAAGTTTTCATTGACCTCCTACCTATACTGAAGTCAATCCCTTTGAAATTACTAAATACATCTTTATATCAGCTTTTTCCAAAATCCTTTTATAAGAAGACATTTCTCTGATTTTTTGACTTTCAAATAAAAAGTCAAGTTCACAAAAATATTATATGCACATTCACATATAATAAACAACAACATGTGCCAAATTTAATAAGCATCCAACGCATACTTATGAAGTCTTCCCGTTAAAAAGTCATTGCCGAAAAATTTATGAATTTTTACCAAAACAGAGATTTTCAAAAGTATTTTTCCGAATTTCGCCAAAATATAATATGCAAGTTAACATATGAACAAAGACTGTGCAAAATTTTATTGGCCATTTACGTCTACTTTTGAAGATTTTGCAACAGCAATAGACATTTCGAAAAAGTGTAATCTCTTCAACAAAAACTATTCTTCTTTCCAAACTTAAAGATTTTATTTTCATCAAAATAAAATATGCATATAGCGTGTCTTTTTATGTTGTAATGTTACACTGTTGTTTCAGACAGTGATGGGGTTTGTACCTCTTAAAACGTTTAAACCCGCTGCATTTGTTTGCAACTATCCTATGTCAGGAACCTGATGTTCAGTGGTTGTCGGTTGTTGATTTCGTTCATAATGTTTCTCGTTTTTTTACATAGATTAGACCGTTGGTTTTCCCATTTGAATGGTTTTACACTGGTAATTTTTTGTGACCCTTTATAGCTTGCTGTTCAATGTGAGCCGAGGCTCCGTGTTGAAAACCTTATTTTGACCTTACATAGTTTACTTTTACAAATTTTTATCCATTCGTTTGATGTGTTTGAGCTTTTGATGCCATTTGATTATGATCTTTCCGTTTTGAATTTTCTTCGGAGTTCAGTATTTTTGTGATTTTACTTTTTTGGATGGAGAGTTATCTCATTGGAACTTATACCACGTCTTCTTATTTTTTAATATGCGTATCATGCAAAAGATATTTTCAAAATTTCATTGGTTTCCTATGTAGACTTTTGGAGCTTTAGCGTATAAAACATTGCAGACAGACAGACAGGTTCTTCCACATACGTGAAAGGGGACAACTAGAATTAGAAGTAAATCTGGTTTACATGAAATGTACACTAGCATATAACGGATGAAATAGGTTTCCTCTGTTAAATGTATGAAATCAACATAAAAATGCATCAAAATATTATCATCAAATATATGCGGGTTAATAACCTCGTTTATGGTTTTTATACTGTTGTAGATATCAAATGAATGGCTCTAAATGGACAAATTTCTGAAAAGTACAAAAATCATTCGTTACTGCCACCAGCATTTTAACCAAAAGTTTGAAGTGAATTGAATATAGATATGTTATTTTGTTGTTAAATTTCTTACTTTTTGGAGTACTGGTATTGCTGCCGTCTGTTTTGTATTCAGATGACATTGATTCCGTTGCCATTAAAGTTATAGAACTTCTTGTAGTGGATGTTAATTCTCGTGGTGTCATTGATGTTTCAGAATTAAATGTTTTGGATTTAGTAGTTGTAACTGGGGGAACATTTGTAGATACATATTCTGTCGTAGATTCAGTTGTTGTTTCTATGGGACATGTATCCTAAAACCAGAAACAGGTATCTAGGTAAATTAGATGAAAAGTTATGAATATTGCTCTTGATACATGTGTATATATTTTACGTTACTCAATAAGTATTTGTCCATAATAAACAAGTCATCACTTATTAACGTAGTCTATAGAAATACCAATGAACTTCTGAATGCATATTGAAGATCATGCACATTTTCGGTTTTTTTCTCTGTTTCCTAACGTTTCTGTCGTCTCACTGTGTTTTAGAAAAAGTTAACTAGAATATACAAAACGGAAAATCTAATAATTAAAGCTATGAAATCTATATTTTTGTATGTTTTTAATTTGTTGCTCTCCACAAATATGCCTTTAAAATCATGAAATGGATTAACATCGCTCATTTCGGATTGAAAGTATTAACAGGTCATTTTAGTATAAATAAAGATTTTTGGTATGATTGCTGATGAGACTACTTTCTATAACAGACAAAATGACGTAGTTGTCAGAAACTATAGGTCATCTTATAGAGTTCGACAAGCGACAAAACCGTAGACTGGCATAATTAGAATGTTGCGGTATGAAACGTGTTTATTGGCTCCAAATTAACATAGTTAAATTGCACAACATAAAAACAAACTATTAAAATGAGTAAAAAAGGACTTAAGTCATCATTTTTATACAAAGAATAAAACAGAAGTCACACTAAAGACACAAAATACCGATCTGCGAGTACTCGTAGTAATTGGAAGTAAAAAGTTAAGTTAAGGATACTGGTAATTCCAGTACGACGGCCACATAAGAATAAAGGAACAAGTTGGCAAGAAGATGGGCATAGTTGGTTCCATTGTAATGCCGATAGCTTATTGAAAAACACGTCCCCAAAACGTTACAAATATGTTGTCAATCAAGAATCAAGCATCTTGTGACGATTAAGTGTTAATAACATTACCTCCTACAAGCAATGATGAACTTCGTTGCAGAACGTACGTATTGAATTATGTTTTGCTTACGCTTTTCAATAATTTTCATCAACGTATTGTCTAAGATATTCAACAAGTTTTATTAGCTGTAAACTTTTATCCCTTACCAGCTGAGTGCATGTATTGTTTTCCATATAACAGGAAAAACACTCTAGGTCGTATATCATAATTTTCACGCTGTCGCCAAAGTTATTCCCGTCAGTAGACAAACTTATTTCATAACCATCAGCTATAACTGACTCTGATATTGACCGCTTTTTTCTTCGAGCTGTTGGTAATGCGCATGAAACCAAGTACGAATTCCTATATTGTCCATCATATGTCTGATAATCTGAGATGTAACTCCAACTTCCATCTTTCAATATCTATCAATTATTTGAATTGAAAAATGATGATGAAAATAAAATAAAATAAAAATGATGATTTAGTTTTTACGCTATGTATATCTATCGTAATTTGAAATGTACTAAAATTTACACGTTATGAAAAAGTTTGAAAGAAAAATAGTTGATTTAGTTCTTTGTATGAACAAAGTATTGAAATCGTTTAATCTTGAACATATTACTTTTATACAGCAACTTTAGACATTTTCCTTGTACAGCTCATCTGGTACATTATGGTTTAGATTCTAATAAACCTATTTATGTATCTTGATTGACAGCTTACCTAACGGTGTTTATTTCAAAAAAGAGGTTTCACACTAACTTTTTTTATACAATGTCAACGAATTTATGTAAGATTTTATATACCTCCATGTGTCGTGAACGGCATGTGATGTTTCTTGAATTGAAAACGCCTTGAATATTTGTCTTAGCACACAATCTGTCTCTGGTATTACAAATACCATTCATGGGAACAGTTATATTTCTAGGTGGTAAAGTCAGGTCTTCTGAGCAGTCTTGTTTTCCAAAACCATGATTACAGATACAGACGCCTAAAAAGAAAAACGGAAAATTGATTAAGAAAATATTAATGACATAGAAAGTTTATATGTCAATTCCAAGAAATGAATTGTAATATAATAAAGACCTAGTCAGTAGAAATTTAACAGTCAAATGGTAATACATTGGTTCAAGTCTTATACATCCGGGTTACGTCATGCATTTATGAGCTTAAAAGATCAAATCTTTCAGAGGAATTTAGTCTTTTCACCATTGTGTTTTTATATTTGTCACAATATTTGTGGCATTTAACTTATCGTTACAAGTAGTTTTAGTACATTATTTAAAGTCAATATAAGTCTGTTCGCAATGTAAATATATTTTATCTTTTATTCCAATGTTCAGCAAATAGCTACGTAAAGTCTGCTGAAAAGAGCTGTCAATTAATGATATGTTAAGCCCAAGTCCCACTAGACCACGATCGCACTACGCTCACCGCAATCTAAAAAAAATTCAGATCGTAGTGAGGTCGCGGTATGAGCGGCATGAAAATGTAAATTTTCGTTGCTTTTACGATGCTTCTACGTCCTCATTACGCTTCTACAACGATCCCGCTACTATTATACCACGTTCTCACCGCGCTTATTCTGCGACCTCTCTACGCTTATCAAGATCTTTCTATGATCATCACGTTCTCACTACAACCATACCACGAGTTATCCGATTGCAACACGATCTTACCACGCTTTTACTGCGATTATAGTACGTTCTTACCACGATTATACTACGTTCATATCGCGATCTTACTACGTTTTCAGTAATAACGTCAACATCGTGTTCCATATCAATACAATTCCCTTCCTTCTATTTCTGATTAATACATAATTTTCGGAAACAACACAGTCACACCACAAAAAATCTTCTAGAACACGTGGGCGTTGTGGTATGGTTGATGTAGAGGCAGAGGGAGCTCTGATAGTAACGAATCCTGATCAAGCAGAGATTTCGGACCGACCAATCCAGGAAGATATGATATGAGTGCCAATGAGATAACTCTCCATCAAAGTAACAAATTATAAAAGTAAACCTTTATAGGCCAAGGTACGGCCTTCATCACGGAGCCTTGGCTTACACCGAACAGCAAGCTATAAAGAGCCCCAAAAATTACAAGTGTAAAACTATTCAAACGGGAAAATCAACGGTCTTATCTATATAAACGAGAAGCATGGTTGAGCCGTTAGAGAAAATGGACAAGAACTACGTACAGACAAACAAAACCTGGAGATACATATTATAATATATTTTATGTGAAAATGACAATGAGAATGATGGTCGTAGTATGGACGTATAGTCAGGTCGTAAGAATAGCGTGATGAGGACGGCAAGGGCGTGCTAGAATCGTACTATGGTCTTGAACAGCGTGGTGTTAACGTGGTATAGTCGTAGTGGAAGCGTAGTTGGGTCGCGGTGAGAACGTGATGGTCGTAATGAGGTCGTAATAACGTCGCTGTGAATTCGTCGTGCAGTCTCTCCAAAAAGAATCACGCTCTCACTACGATGGTACAGCGACCTTTGCGATCTTACTACGACCTTAGTGCTCTCTATCTACGATTTCTACTACGACCTGATTTCGCAACGACCGCACCACGATTGTTTTGAACATGTTCAAAGTTGACCACGCTCATCACGATCTTGAAGACCTCACCACGACCGTGATACGACCTTACTGCGATCTACAAGATCGTACTACGATCATCAAAATATGCATTTTTTCACAGATTGTAGTGCGATCGTGGCCTAGTGGGACTGCGGTATTACGACATTAGAATAAAGCTTTATCATTCATTGTAATGAAAACAAAATAATATTTCAATTTTACCTTTTTGGCAGACTCCGTTATTACTACAGTTATTTGAGCATAAACCACCAAGCAACATCTCTCCAATTGATTTCTTTGTATTTGATGTAGTTCCATTTTCATTCTCAGTTGTATTTTCTTTTATAAATAAAGACATATTTCTTGATATCTCAGATATTGCAACCTCCTGCAGAGAACTTATAGTAGTCTCTAAGAATCGTGTATCTCCCGCTAACTGAAAAAGATCTTCTGCTAATCAAGACTTAACCGTACTGTAATGTTAAAAG
The DNA here is from genome assembly GCF_965363235.1 of Mytilus galloprovincialis. NCBI lineage: Eukaryota > Metazoa > Mollusca > Bivalvia > Mytilida > Mytilidae > Mytilus > Mytilus galloprovincialis. The sequence continues at coordinate 38,977,255 of NC_134841.1, read as the reverse complement.
CTAAAACAAATTTGCTATACTGTAAATGATAGATATAAATTCCATTATAGCTCAAGATATTATCAGCCTGGTATCATTGGTGGGTCTTTAAAACACTGGGTCGATGCCACTACTATACGTTTTGTCCACGAGGGTATCGCCAGCCCAGTTTTCAGCACCAAATTTTTTCCATTGTAGACCAAATTTTTAACTGCGTACCTAATTGATAGACCGGTAATTATTTTGTTTAAAGACAGAATGAATAGTAAACAAAATTACTTGACACATACTGGTTCACCCTGACAGTGGAATATTCTACGAACAAATAGTCATAACCATTGATTCTATCAACAGAAAAAAATGTGTATATTGTATATAGTCATTAATACACTAGCAAACTATTAAAGAAGAACTATTTATATCGTCTGCTTCTTTTTCAAAAGAAAGGGATTGTCTTCAAGTTTTTATATTAGTAATCTCAAAGTTAACGAAGCACATATTCTTATATATACATTGTACATCATATACACTAGTATTTCAATTTACCCTAATGTCAAACATGCATGTATCAATATATCCATCTGACTGTGTATGCGATGTCTCCAATATTTCGTCTGTAATTGACTTTGTAATTCTAGACTGGCATACTTCGCGTGCTTTGATTTCAGTCCAATCGCCAGGCCATTCATCATTCTGGTCAAATAATCGTAACACAGCTTTATTACTTTATGAAATAGTTGTGAAACTCAATCATTGATGTCATGTTTCCTTGTCCAAGAACAGTGAAATTTAATTGAACAAAATATTCTGAATTTTAATCATACATTGGCATTCCTTTAAAAATGAGATTAATCATAAGTTATCTGGCACTAACACCATAAAGATGCAATATTTTGTTTTTCTAATACATAAGTGATAATATGTACCTCAGCAGGTAGCAAAATATAGTTGTCTACAAAATTTGTGTAAATGAATAAAAAAGAATGGACATATGATATAACATCTAGTGTTTTTAACAATTAAAAAGAAGTTTTGATGTAGTACTATTATGTAAGAAATGTATATGTCATTATTTGCTTTTCAATGTACAGTTAGTGAAGGGTAGCACGAACCCCATATAATGAACAATACAACCGATACTAAATTCATGTATTCTTCAATATACATATTAGGACAAACAATACCTTTAAAGTTAAGCACATCAACAGTTTTCAATTAAGCTGAGAATAGTTATCTTCAAAATCTATGTTAAAATGTGCATATGTCGACGCCGCTAGAATTTCACATGATGAACGATTGCTGACATCGTTTATCAAAAATCACTTTATACACCTAATTGAACATATTGTCATAATCTAATTAAACACTATCAATTAACAAAATTGTAAACTTACATGTTTTGTTTCGACAGCAGAAAGCTCACTATCAGGAGCTATATATATTTCTCTATTGTCAATTATGTCATCACTGTCTGTTAAGCTTTTTGTTATGATATGATGACCATCGACTGAACGCTTTCTTCTTGATGATGAACATGTTGTATGAAAATTTCCAGCATCTGCTGTTTGCGCTAAGCAATTTTGAAGTGGACCTTCCAAACCACACTTATATGCAAATTCATTTAATGATGTTCCGGGAGTGTCTTTTTCCTCTCCACAAATACAGTATTGTTGAAGGTGTATCTCTTGACTCAGTGCAATAGGATGGTCTAGAAAGAATCGTTCATTATCACGAACCCTAAAACATGAAAAAAATGCCATAATCATAATTTCGTGACAGCTATATTTGAAAGATAATTTCATGACAGCTATATTTAAAAGATAACAAAATCTTAAAAATTGTATTAAAATTAATACGTGTAAAGATACTTAGTTACGAAATAAAGATTGCACGAGTCGATTTCTTATTGTTGTCATTAATGTCTTTGTCGTTCTCTCAGCATATATCGATCCTTTCAATATTTTAAACGAAATAAATGCTTTATATAATGTATAATATTACTTTATGTCAATGATTGATAAAAATGAAACTAGATATATATTTTAAAACCAGATCGATGGTATATCTCCTTAAACAAATAAAATACGAGAATTTTAACATCTATTTGTTTTAGAAAACTATTAATCACATTTCCCATTGAATTTTAATGACTTATTCAGCTAAATAGACACCACAAAATATGATAGTGTTGAATTTCTACTATTGTTTTCGAAATTTTGCTTTAAACATTTTGTAAACAAAACTATCTTAAGTTTACAATACAATAACCAATTATATTGCATGGTTCAAACTTAATTTATGAGTATGCTACAGCAACTATTCATTCATTTTGGGGGTTTTAAAGAACTCAAAGATCGATGGTCTAAGTACGATTTAGAGATAGAAAATAAATTCAAATTTTTATTTTTTTATTCTAGTGATGTATTTCCAGAAAAAATGGTGTTCTATCTATTAAAATCGTTACTTTATTAAAACCCAATCGTACAAGACAATTTGTTCGTCGATTCCCTAATTTCGATTCCTGCATAACTTTTCAAATGTCTCACATATTGTGCTTTTTAATCTTCATGTTTGATGTCGTACATGTACAACAATGGGAGTTGTATCATTTCAACACACACACACACGACAATGTATTTAAACATTTTTTATTGGTCATAATTCTACAAAAAATATTCAATATCTCTGTTATTCTATAAATCTGACAGTACTACTCTAAATTTTCATTGAAATAAAACTGAATGTGCAAATATTTCCATGAAATTTGTTTCAAGTATCAATTTTAGAATAATTGCAGTATGGAGTCTATCTATGCTAAGCGATAATGTACAATATATGATATATCCGTAACTTTTTTATAACTCAAGACATTTATGATGAAAAAAAATGCTTTTATCTTTTTCCATTTTGTACACACAGGCAATTGAATCAATTTAATGCATGTTGAAAAAAAAACATTTCACGTGATACGACATACTGGAAATAAATATACATAATATTTAGAGTAAAGCACACATATCATACCTCCACTCTTCTGCAAATGTTTCCCAATTATCCTCTGTAGTGTCTATAATGGTCCCATCCCTCAATGTGAAATCATCACTTGTATCCTTTGACCCACTGCTAACGTATCCGCATAGTCCTTCTGAATTTTCAACATCTAATATTGATGGTTTAACATGTATATAACCAATGAAATGTTCGTGTCCCCATCCTGATGGTGTTGAAAATTTAATCTCAGTCCCAATCGGTAGGGTCACCTTTAATAAGTATGGGAATATGTTAACTATATTATCTCAAATATTGTATTCTAAACAAAGATGTCTCAAATACTATAAAAGATAATTGACCAACTGTTATGAAATCTTAGTTAGTTTATTATATATCATGTATGCTTTAAAAGATTTGTTTATGCTTTTATGCAATATATAATACACTTATCTAGATATCATAATAACTGTGAAATTTATTCAAACAATTTTATAAAGATTTACAGATTTTCGATAGTCATCTCAACGAAATTGATTTTCTCGCTTGAGACTATGGCGTATAGTTTCTAGCGATAATTTTTCATATCACTCTACTGTGCTCAGACAGGAAATTATCAGTCAGTAAGATCAAAGGAAAATTTCATAAAACAGCGATAGTATTAACTAAAATATAGTCAATCGAAATTATGTTTTATTCCACCATTCTAACTATATTCTAACTGACAGCATGTTTCAAGTATGCATACAGTGTAGTAAGTCATAATGTTTTATAAGACAGATTTAAATAAATAATATTTTTTCTTGTTTCTGGATCCTATTATTTATAATATATTATCTTATATAGCACGATGTGCTTTGTTAAATAAAATAATTGTTTAAACGATGTTTAAATATTCAACTAAGTCGTGTGAATAGTATCCTTATTAATCAGAAAGTGTAGTCTAATATATTTAAAAACGTTCAAAAAGTATACAATTGCATCGAAAGGGTAAACAGTGGAATACGAAATACTAAACATAATCATAAATCGGTACTCTCATCGGTATCAGTTTCTAAACACCAAATGACGAGTTTTCTTTAAAACTTTTTATAATCCTGATCAATATTTTGCGAAAGATTACTATTAGTTTAATGTCTGGAAATTAAGATAATTTTTTTTATTATCACTTTTATTATTCATTTATAAAATTACCGTATAAATTCCTCCATTTTCCTTAATGATCATCGATGAATCATCACAACTTCGCATTTCTATAGTAGGAGAGTGTGTGCGCGTTTCATATTGTGCAATATAATCACAGGTCCTCATTACAAACATTGAGTGACCACTTCTTATTGCTACGCCACAGTTACAACTTGCGGCGACGTTACATAATCCATACAACGCATTCACCTGAAATTATTTTGTTTACGGAACATGATTATAACATAGTTTTAGCAGGTTCCTGATAACAGCTTTTAACCATAAAGATATTGTTACAAAAAATACAGAAAGTACTCATACATTGTACTATACTCAAGTAATATTTATCGACTTCATATTTCAACCTGTTGTTGCAAAATAAATGGATTATACAAGCCCGATGATAATAGAAATAAGAATATGCGGTAAAGGTGCCAATGAGACACCTCTCCATTTAAGTCACATTGTTTTGATAGTAAACAACTATAATTGTTACGGCCTTCATCACGGAGCCTTGGTTCACATCGAACAGAAAGCTATAAAAAAAAACGAAATGACTAGTGTGAAACTTTATAGTGTGAATTTATAGGTAAATACTGTATAGTTGAAATGCTAATTTTAAAGAAATTAAATGCACACTAGAAAATTAACGGTTGTATTTATTTTTCCTTAAAAATTCTAGAAATAGTTTACATACTTGATAAGGTTTTGTTTTATGTCTGTAAAGAATATATTCCCCTGGTTTGTAATTGTCCCATCTGTATTTATCTGCTGTATAGAAGTGGGGGTCGTTAAAGGATTCGCACACTCTTCCAGACAACTGTTTTTCACCATCGCTGACTAAGATCTAGAAACATAAATTATAAACACACTGAAGTGCTTTTATAAAAAAAAAAAAGCACAGTGATGTCTATAGAATAGCACAGGGATTTTTGTAACATAGCACTGTGTTGTTTGTAAATACATACTGTGTTGTTTACGTAGTATTTGTACTTGTGTTTTTTCCATAATGTTGATCGTATGATAGGCTTCATGTAAATACTTCATACGCTATTTTTTTTAGGGAGGGGGTGGAGTGTTTAAGATTACTATTTTATTGATGTTAACTCGTCTTTTCATTAAACAATCTTTATCTTTTCACTTTCGCGTTTGAATTCCTATATAGCTAGTTTAATTGCATAGCGATTGTTTTCTTATCGTTCTGAAACTGAATAGAATAGAATTATTATTTTACAGGATCTTGTGTAATTTAAATATTTGTCCTTTTCGTGCACATTAAATACATAATATATATCGAGGATCTTGAAAAGATATAAAGTTGTTAAACAGCTCATGAGAAAATATCATTTATTTAGTTTGTCATATTTATTTCAGATTCTATATTGACCGTTGATTTTATGTGTAAAAAACCAAGATCGCCAGTTTCCGCCAAAAAACAATAAAATACGAAGTGAAAAATTTTCATACGCTAATCAATTGCTCTGCAACCTAGCTCAGTGTAAATAAGTACAGTGTTGTTTGCGTCATTGCTCGTTGTACTTGTGATTGTGCTTTCCCATTATGTTGATCGTATGATAGGCTTAATATTTCCGATGGCATTAGTTTAATTTCATTTATTTTGAGGGTTTAGGATTACTATCTCATTGGTGTAAACTCGTTTTTTCATTGAAAAAAAAACATATTTCACTTTTACGTTTGAGTTTCGATTCAGCTTGTTTAGTTTCTTAGCGATTGTTATATTTTCGCTCTGAATCTGAAGAGAATTATAATTTTACATAACCATGTGTAATATAAATATTTTTCATTTTTATGTACCTTTATGTCCGGTATCACTACATTATCCCATGCAAAATTATCTCCATCAATATAGAAATTTTTTTCTTGTGATAAAACTCTTAAATACGTTGTTCTATCCTTAAAATCGTACTGTCCATTAATATATCCGGTAACTTTTAAGATAAGAGGTTGATCCCACGTTGCAGATGTGACGTTGTAGGAGCAATCAGCACGTTCAAATGATAAATCACCTTCCTGCACAGTTCCTTTACATATACCACAATCATTTTCCTCTTTACATTTAACTTGATAACCAGGTTGAGCTAAACGTAGTTTGTATACACATCCTTTTCTATCCGTATCTTTGTGACCCACGCACCCAACAGGCATTGAATTGAAAAGCTTGATTTCTATCTCCTCTTTTTCTGCGACTTGATACTCATATTTTTCATGCTATATAATAGAAACGACTTATGTTATAATAAACAAGTTAATCATTGATTTCAATATTTCTTTTGAATGTAAGTATATTATCAGCGGATTATCTCATTGAACTATTATTATAGTGTATTTTTAAGTCGATCGAAAAATAAGAAAAATAAATTAATGAACATGTAAAGGAAACCTTTCTATTTCAATATTTTTTTAATGGTACAATAAGTCGAATAAGAGAGATTCTTTGCAATAGTTGCAGCATCATGCATTCTCTTAATCATATTTTTAAAATATCTAAGCGCATTCAACACTATGATAAACCAAAATTTGATGGATATTTTTTTCATTTATCTATCCTTTTATCATTTTTCGTAAGTGAAAAACATCTTAAAATTATTTTTTTTTAATTTGAGACGAAAGTTAGTCATATTTTTCCATATCTCAATCACTGACTTATTGATAAGGAGTACCAATTTCTACAGGTAGAGCAATAACGAAATAGGAAGTATGAAATATAAAAAAAAGAAGATGTGGTATGATTGCCAATGAGACAACTCTCCACAAGAGACCAACATAACACAGAAATTAACAACTATAGGTCACCGTACGACCTTCAACAATGAGCAAAGCCCATACCTCATTCATAGTCAGCTATAAAAGGCCTCGAAATGACAATGTAAAACAATTCAAACGAGAAAGCGAACGGCCTAATTTATATACAAAAATTGAACGAAAAACAAATATGTAACACATAAACAAATGACAACCACTGAATTACAGGCTCCTGACTTGGGACAGGCACATGAAAGTATGTTAGGTCCCTATTATTTCTTAGATGCCACTTAGAGAGGGTTTTTTTTTTTTAATTCCTTTAACAAATCTTAGACTGAAACACAATAACCACAAACACAGTTTTAGAAACATGTTCAAACAACAGATTTCTTTAAGTTCATATGGTCAAGTCAGTTTGTGTTGCATTTTGTAATTTTTTTCAAATATCGTTAAATATTTGTTTTGGTGAATGTAAGTAAATGTCTTTCTTCCATTGATTGAAGTCTTTCCAATTAAGAAAAGACAATCCCGGTTTGTAGTATATTAAAGGCAAATTAAGTGGTTTCATTGAAAGTGAGAGTATGTTTAATGCTAAAAATTCGGACTCTTTTCCAGACATTTTTACAATTATAATATAAGAGTGGTGGAGCATGTTGTCGTTCCCTTGGAACCACCGTATGGTATTTATAAATCTCATCGTCATGCATGAAATAACGCTTTTGGTTATATAGAAAGAATTATGTGTATAATTATCAAAAAATAATCAAGGGTTTTCTATATTACAACCTTGTAAAAACGTTTACTAAACTTTATCATCGGTACAATAACATTATTCGCAAATATAAAAGCAAATATAAATCAAAATGTTTAATGTTGCCAGAAAAAAAAAACATTTATTTGCTTTTCATATACTGGTATAATTAAAAATTTTATTTTGTTAAAAATTATTTGTTAAAAAATTAAAAAATTAATATTACTGTTATGCCCGCGTCACACTGTCCCGATTTTTATATACGATGGACACCCGAATGCGAAAATTGTAAGTTCGTACGAAGTTGGTCCCGATCTCGTTAAAATACCAAAAAGTGACCGAAGCAAGTACGATGAATAACGAAGTCTATACGATGGTGCCGAAATTATATACGATAGCAAAAGATAGACATACGAAAGTTAACCGAAGACGGGTATTTAAGCTTCATATCTCAGCCGAAGCCTACACGATGGATCACGAAGGCTACACGATGGATTACGAAGGCTACACGATGGATAACGATGATGGCGCGATGGCCATAAGATGTCTTAAAGATACGAACAGAATTTCGACAACATATCGTTTCTGTACAAGTCTGTCAGGCATGGCGGCAAATCGATCTTTTTGTCTAATTCTTATAAAACTTAGTTTATTATCCCCTCGCCTACTACATATAAGTTGCGTGTAGATAAAATTGTTATGGACACTAGCTCTAGAACCAAAATGCTCAAAACTTGGTATGGTGTTACTCGTTAAGAATATCTTAAGCGCTATTGACTTTAAAGTTCAAAGGTCAAGGTCACAGTGGCAGTTGTAATACAAGGCAATATCACCCTTGTGGACACTCTAAAACCAATATGCTTCTTTTTAACCACATTTGGTATATTGTTCCTCCTTGTAATGATCTGACATTTTTTACGCTCAAGGCCAAAGGTCAAGGTCATGCAGATGGACTTATTTTTTCCCCTTTAAATAGCATAATACACAGGAAATTGGTTAATCATTTTTTTTACCTGCTGGTTCTAAAGACAATATTAAAGGTATTTCCAGTTACTGAATGTTTTGGTTGATTTCTAAAAAAATAGTTTATGTATCAAATATGCATATTCAATTTACCATTTTCTGCATGTGTCATATACAAATATAGTGTCCATATTTGTCCCCAATATGTTACATGCGAGGGGATGCCACGCTCGGCATTGCCTTGTTTGAACTGTAAAATGTGTGCACTAGTCTGAATAATCACCCATAATTATGCCCATGTTTACTGATCTATCTTAAAGGTAAGGTAATGGGTTTGTTGATCCCTTTTATTCAAAAAGAGCTCTTTCCAGGAGAATATCATAATAATGTAGACAAAAGGAACGATGTGGGGAAAGCAACAAATGCGGCAAAATATGACATATGATCACATATAGAAAACAAAATGGTTATGGAGTAAACATTCGTGTGACAACAACTCAGACGACACATAAAAAATCAGAATAATGAAGAAAAAGTTGGTTTCCCTATATACGTGTACCCGCAGTGTTGGTGTACGAGGCGCGTTTATGATTTTCATTATGTTACTTGATATGAAAAATTGACAAAAAATAATATTTTACTTGTAAAAGTAAATCCTGAGCCTGTTATGTATTAGCTGCTCTTCTTGTTCCATTTGAATTAAAAGAAACTACGCTGTCGCCTTTCTTGTTCTCATAGAATCATATGATATGAGCTCCATTTTTTGTGAACGTCTTTCTTAACTGTCGTATTAGACTGACCAGTGCATATCGCGCATGGCACTTTAAAAGTATTTTAGCGAGAAAATTAACTTACATTTAGCTGGATTTTTGACGTCGTAGTTCCATCTTGTCGCCTTCGTACTTTTATTCGATGGCAACACGACGGGATTACGAGGAGTTCACGAAGTCGTGTTGCCATCGTAAGACCTTCGGGTATCTTCGTGATTCATTCGTGTAGACATCGTCATGTCAAAACTGCCCGATGGAAACGATGGAAACACGAATGCAATACGATGTGCAAAGATGCATTCCCGGTGACATTACGATGGTGAGGATGGTGATACGAACTCAATACGAACCCTCAACATCGGACGCACCTTCGGGGATTTTTTAACATGTTAAAAAATTTAGAACCCTTCCCGAAGTTGTCCCCGAAGGCTAGAAAAAGTGGCCGATGGTTCTACGATTGTTAAAGATGGCACTACGAATAGCCCGATCTGGATACGATCAGTCCCGATTTTGAAAATTTCCATTATCGTGTTGCCATCGGCGTAAAAATCGGGACAGTGTGACGCGGGCATTATAAATTTTATTTGTATATACAGTGTCTCATAAGTCTTTAAAGGCTGAATATTGATACCTTATGTTTCATGATGTCATTTTATTGTAGTTCAATGTTTGACACTTAAATAAACTTTTATTTATCATATCTTATCTATCATACTCCGACATTTGCTATCATTCTAACCAAAATTCATCTTGGGATTATTCAAAATACCAGACACGCAGAAACGACAGCCTGTTTTTTTCTGCAATGTTTTGAAATTCTTCTAGGTAGAATGAATCTTGCGAAGACTGATACTTGACTCATGACCATGCAAACAACTCAAAGATTATCGTAATTTTTGTACATTCACAGTAAAACTTACGTATATTCCTGCAGAAAAACTTGCACTATTGACTTCGTGTCCTGGTGTTAATCCCACATTATATCTCAATCGTACTGAACATCTTACCTATAAATTTATAAATAAAAAAATATTTAATATTTTAGCGTCTTTTTATACAACCGCAAAAATTTTAAACTTTTTGGTCGTATATCGGTATCACGTTGTCGTCGTCGTCGTCAGCGTGTTTTTTTTTTCTGGTTAAGGGACAATTAAGGTAGATTCATGGTATACCACCATTTTGCATTGTACAATCGCATTACAAAACCAGTTTAGTTATTTTCCCAAATCTGCAAATGTGGAGACAGATTTGCAATTTAATGGTTAGACTGTTTATTTATATAAAGAAAACTTAATGATTTATTGTATTGTTCAAAATATTTAAACAAATATCATTTCATTTTTTTTTTAGAATCATTTTTTCAAATGAGTCATTTAAGGGGAGATAACTCTTTTAGTAGAAAAAATATACTGGACTAATAGGGAAATGTTTAATTTTTACTTGTGGCAAAAAAACAAGTTCGATGACACCATTTTTATTTTTATTTTCTTACAACATATTATAAAACCTATCTTCTGACATTTTATTTCAAAATTCTATCTCATAGACACGGCTGGTAATCTACACACGCAGAACATTTGGTTCTGCAATGAAAACCCATCTTCGCTAGCCAAGGGTTACGATCCACTCCCGCTCTCTTCACCCTTGGCGGATTGAGGTAATATTTCGGAGACACAAGATAAGGATTTTTATTGGTTGCAGTAGAAACTCGCTGCATCCAATCAAAAGGCGCCTATAAAATGATCACGTGTAAATGTAGAAAGTGTTTGTAAACAATTGCCACGTGTTTATTGTGCAACAAGTCTTTACCTCACTAAACATACGACTATATTTAGTGACAACTTGAATGTTTTCAATCAACTAATAGAAGTTCCTGTGTATGTTTCATGCACAAATCATGAATGTTGACGTATATTTTCGTTTCCGGCTTTACCAAGTGGGTAGAATCTGGACGCTACCCTGTTTTTACCTCCAAATTGAAGAGTTCAAGTGCTACCATTGGTCAAGAATAATGTATTCGGAATGGGCGTGACTTTAATCTTCCGATAGATGGCGCAACATTGATATCACAAATGTTGGCTCAATCTGCCAAGGGTGAAGAGAGCGGGAGTGGATCGTAACCCTTGGCTAGCGAAGATGATGAAAACCGTGAGAGGATTTTCCGGTTGTGCTTGAGTGGAGTAATTTTCACCGCTTCAAAAGGTATGTACATTTCTAAATCTCAATTTTCTTATTCAACTGATCAAAATATTCAAAATCAGAGAATGCTATGCTGTGGTGAATACTTTAACGAAGAGATACATGTATCATTTACTGTTGTACGTAGAGTTGAACTACAAAATCAGTTGCCCCACGAGAAATTGCCTTAAAAAGTGACATTTCAATTTTGAAATGGTTCTATTTACAGACCTACAAGTTCAAATTAAGGTTTTTTTCGGGCAATGGGTATGAATTTTGTTTTTGGCGGCGTGTACGCTGTCCGGTGTTGATAGACGTCTTAATAATTCCAAAAAATACATTTTTTCATTAAGTCATGCGTGAGGGGATCGGTTCTGATTGAGGACATCGTGAATGCGTGAGGGGAAGAACAAACATTTTTTTTTAATCATTGGCTTTGTGACTTTTGTTGACTCAATAAATGTGATCAATGCTGATTAAAAGCACAGATTTATCCTAATACTTTAATAGACAAAAACGGATCACTGATTCAATGAAATCAAACTATTAATTGTTTGTTCAATTTCAAAAAAATGCCATTGTTCAAAGGAAAAAGGAAAAGAGGACTGAAATTGAATCTCTACAAAAAGCCATGGAGATACAAGTTATCCCCGCCCTCGAAGCGAACTAAACCCTCTTGGAGTAGTCCTGTCGTCAAATATACGTCACAGAGATCACCAGATATATTTAAGAAAAGTATATCGCCGATCAAAACTTCAACACCTATATATATTAGACGTAATCTGTTAACCCAAAATCACGAAATTTTCGAAACAAAAATGGCAGATCAACAGAATTTATTATTCACGAACATCGATGAAAGCCAAGATAATCTCGAGGAAGACCATAAGGAAGAGCATGTAGTAGACAACGAAGAAGACATAGAAGAATACCACGTAGTAGACCACGATAAAGACCACATGGAAGACCTTGAGGAAGAATATAAAGTTTTTCAAAGTGCTTTAGATAAACTCTCAGACGTAGGGAAAAGGGAAAGATTTTTGATTTTTTTTTTTCCATTAGTACAGAGTGGACGTTTTCCTTTTAAACAACATTGCATTCGACTTGTTTTTGGACATTGTTGAGTAGTTTGAAAAGGACGAATCCAGACGAATGAGATACTCACCAACATCTCTCCAGTATTTTTGGTTATCATTGACAACACTTTTTCTTTTTATTCTTCGTGAAACATATTATTAAACCTAGGTTCCCACAATTTATTTCATAATTCAATCTCATAAATTTTTCTCTAAGCACTGTTTTTTTCATGAACAATGTTGCCTTATTTCGGTAAGTTTCAACGACTCATAGCTTGAATATAAAAATATGATTTGTACTTCCCCTCACGCATTCACGATGTCCTCAATCAGAACCGATCCCCTCACGCATGACTTAATGAAAAAATGTAGTTTTTAGAATTATTCAGACGTCTATCAACACCGGACAGCGTACACGCCGCCAAAAACAACATTCATACCCTTTGCCCGAAAAAAAACTAAATTTGAACTTGTTAGTCTGTAAATAAAACCATTTCAAAATTGAAATGTCACTTTTTAAGGCAATTTCTCGTGGGGCAACTGATTTTGTAGGAGTTCAACTCTACGTACAACGGTAAATGATACATGTATCTCTTCGTTAAAGTATTCACCACAGCATAGCATTCTCTGATTTTGAATATTTTGATCAGTTGAATAAGAAAATTGAGATTTAGAAATGTACATACCTTTTGAAGCGGTGAAAATTACTCCACTCAAGCACAACCGGAAAATCCTCTCACGGTTTTCATTGCAGAACCAAATGTTCTGCGTGTGTAGATTACCAGCCGTGATAGAACTTTTTTATGCACACAAATGTGTTTTTTCATGTACAATCTTACCAAATTTAGGCGATTTTCAACGACTCATAGATTAAAAAAATAGCACGGTGACCCATTTTTTTTATTATATTTTTGAAAAAAGCATAGTATAATCTTCATTTTGACAAATTATAAAAAAATTCTGTCTAAAAAAATATATACTTATGAATTTAAAACCAGTCTAAGGGAGGTAATCATTTCCCAAATTAAAACAACAATGTTTAATTACCTCCCTTACACTGCTTGTAAATTATGTATTAAGAAATGATGATTGTCTTGAGGTGATTAGCTGTCAATTTATTTTTAAAAGTTACTTTTAATTACTAATAATTTTAGCCATTTTATATTTTAGGAATTGTATGATGTATTTAAAAGGGTAATTATTGTTGCAAACTTTATTAGAAATTTGAATTGAGATAATGACTATATCATGAGGAAATAAGGGAAAGGGGGAAGGTGAAAAAAAATCAGGGGGGTAAATAAAAACGGGGGGGGGGCCTATTTTTTCTCATTTCAGATTTCAGAAATTAAAAAGAAAATTTCTAAATATTTCTTTTGGGGGGTTGATATTCAACAGGATAGTGTATTGCACAAAAGCAAAAAAAAAGGGGTTAATTTTATTTAAAGGGGGGGCAATTCGCAACAGCAAAGTGTATTGCACAAAAGCAATAAATTGAATATAACAAATTCAAATCATATAAGGTCTTTGACTGAAGTTATTCTGTGGCAGAAACCTATTATGTGTCAAATATTAAATTACAATCCAAATTCAAACCTGTATCAAGCGTGAATATTGTGTCCATTTTGGCCCCAACTTTTCAGGGTTGGACATCTGCGGTCGTATCCAGCTGCGCACAGCGAAGCAATTTATCTGGGTTTACATTCACAAGTAACGCTCAAACGCACATATTTGAAGGCCCAGGGTGTATTGGCTATTTTCTTAATGTTTTGTTTTGGTCAAATTGTTCTTCATATAACCAAAAAGGGACTTTGATAAAATAGCCAAATCAATCTTAGTTCGGCCAACTTTGCCCGAAGGAGTTGGATATTTTGGGCTTTTTTCATGAATTATTAACGGACAATTTAAGAAAAGTTTGTTCTAATGTTTTCTGGGTTTATCTTTTTCATAAACGGTCAAAACCAAGTTTATCGAATTAAATCATACAAATGTATGAACTTTAATATATGTATTATTTAGTAAGACAGAAATGTCTCAAAGTGACTGTGTCAAATCTTTCTTAGGTATTTTCTTACTTAAAATAATTTATATTTCGTCTCAAATTTAGCCCTCACCGGGATTCGACCCTTGCGTCTGTGATATCGTTGCAATACCTTCTGTACCGTGTCAGGAGCTCTAGACCACAAGAACCACCTAGGCTACATAAACAGATAGCTTTCGGTGGTCGATGTAATTCCTTTCCCCGTTGGATTTATCTAGAGTAACATAGTACATGATGTATAGTGGCAAATAGATGCACAAAGTATTTCCAAGTTTATAGGAATGATCATGAAAACAGCATCCTGTAATCATACAGAATTAGATGAGTGAACACTTCATAATTCTTTGTGTATTGCGTTTAGATGTCTTTGTTTAATTCCGACGACCAGGTAACACCTCCCGGAACGAATGCTGATTTTTATCAACTATATAACAGTTTGTGTGTTTGCACATGTCCTAAGTCAGGAACCCCATGTTCAGTAGTTGTCTTTTGTTGATGAGGTTCATAAGTGTTTCTCGTTTTTTATATAAATTAGACCGTTGGTTTTCCCGTTTGAATGGTTTTACACTAGTCACTTTTGGGACCCTTTCTAACTTGCTGTTCGGTGTGGGCCAAGGCTTCGTATTGAAAACTGTCTGTGTCCATGGTGTCTGTGCAATGTTAGGCGGTGTTCTAGTAGAAGTAAAAGTTAAACAGGTTCCAGCCCGGGATGTTGAGAAGGTCAAGAATCAGATCTTCTCTAACAATGTTAGGTTGATTTTCTAGGCACATACATGAGCATCCTTAATTTATAAGAAATTACTACAACTCTTATACCAATTATATATTATATGTTTAAAGGACAAAATACTAAGACAATGTGTTTTTTGTTTGATAGTGATAAAGTATCCTTTAAAGTTCAGGTTGAATACACAGTAAAATATAGGATGGTTACCTTTCAATATATATAACACAAATAGAGTGAAAGCTGATCATTGTTAATAAAAAATATTGTTTACCTTAAAAATGATATACAGAAAATATCGAAGGAAAAACAAAATATTTTAGAAACAAGAGTAAGAGCAAAATCATAAAAAAAATATGTACTGCGACCTTGACCAAGATACCTGAAATTGTCAAAACTCAAAAACTGTATTAAAAATTACATATATTAACCTAACACTAATAAAAAACGACTTAAGTATGTACTTAGGTGAGGTTTTGGAATTTGTGTCAAATGTCTGGACTCCTTGGTGTTTTTCCATACATTACAATGTAAAATATTTTGCCCCATAACACCCATTTATTTGTTCATATAAGACTTAATAGCTCATGAATGGTCATTTACCAAAATTTAAGAAGATTCTTGATTTTCTTTTTGTTTTGAGACCCAAATAATACCAATGCAAATATAAGGTTAAAGTCCGAGTCAGCCTTTTCCTGCCATATTTTATATCTCAAATATCTCGAAAAGGAGGTCCATGGCCTAACAATATTTTTAGCTTATCTTTTTCCTTAATTGATGATCTACCAACTTATAGTATCAATCTTAATTTCTTTTTTTCTTAATTTTTACCTTACCTCACCTAAGTACATCCTTAAGGTGTCTGTTTATACTTTGAAAATTATATTTGAAATTTTCTTCAAAAAAGGAGAGATCATTAGTAAACTTTTTTTCTATTATTTAGTTGCTATTTGTCCTTTGGACGCTCTACGGATATTCAAAATATTTTTTTCTTTTTTCTTTTTTTTCTTTTTCAATAACTTACGATCATGTTTAGGGTATGTTTTCCGATCCAGTCATTCTCTGTAAGATTGGTACTTCCAATATTGCTGTATGATATTCCGGTATGTAAAATAAAACTTTGCCCATTGATGAACCATTGCACATCATACAAAAATTCACCCCCGTCATCTCCAAATACTTCATTAAATTTACATGTAAACGCTGTTGATAAACTGAATCCAAATGGTAGTAAAATTACAGGACCAGGAACTAAGTCTACAATAACTTCTGCTTTCGTTATAGTTTTGTCTGGGAAATCCACTTAAACAGAAAGAATGAAAACATGTACATGTATTAGAAATATTCTCCGTTCAGGATTAAAATTTTACTTGTTCTTTAATATACTCAAAACCCGCAAAACTATTGTGATTTTGTTTCATTTGTAGCATATGTCGAAAACTCAATATGTCGAATTGAAACAAGAAAAATTTTGAAAAATATGGTCAATGAAGACCCCATCATCTACAACAGGAGACAATCTGAAAATATTTAACGTCATCTAACAATTCTTTTTATATATATTGTATGGTTTGTCACTTGTTTAGACTTGTTTGTATGATATACTTATTTCTAGTGACTGTATAATGAAATACATCATGATCCCATATGATATATAAAAATTGTTGAGTTAGATTACTGACAAATGAAAAATACATTGTGTATAAAAATAATAATATAACATCTACACACGCTTAAGGTAGATCATAAGTAAATGTTTTTTGAGACAGAATTTTCTTATAATTTGACAAAATTAAGATTTTCCTATGCTTTTTCCAAAAATCTAATAAAAAGTATGGGTCACCGTGCTATTTTTCAAGCTATGAGTCGTTGAAAATTGCCTAAATTTGGTTAGTTTGTTCACGAAAAAACTCATAACAGTGCATAAAAAAAATTCTATGAGATAGAATTTTGAAATAAATTGTGAGAAGATAGGTTTTATAATATGTTTTAAGATAATAAAAAGAAAACATGGTGTCACCGAACTAGTTTTTTTGCCACAAGTAAAAATAAAAAATTTCCCTATTAGCCCAGTATAAATTTTGTGCTAAAAGAGTTATCTCCCCTTAAATAGCTCATTTGACAAAAAATGATTTTAAAAAACCCAAGAGGTTGATACTTGTTAAAATATTTTGAATAATAAAATAAATTAGCAAGTTTGCTTTATATAAATAAACAGTCTAACCATTAAATTGCAAATCTGTTTCCAAATTTGCTGATTTGGGCAAATAACTAGACCGATTTTGTACTGTGATTATACAATCCAAGATGGCGGTATACCATGAATCTACCTTAAAAAACACGTGTCTCATGTCTATCTCTAGATTATCCTTCCATGACAAGGTAACACTACGACTATTGAAGTTATATTTTAATATAGCGGATGTGGTCGAGTGGTCTAGAGCGCTGGGCATGAGGCTAAGCGATTGGTGCTGTAGTGTATCAAAGGTGCGAGTTCGAATCCCGCTGAGGGACGAACAAAAAATTGTCAGTAGATAGATAATCTAACCTCTAACACTGTTTGGAGTAATTTTCAGACTTATATAAATATTTATATTAACCATGTATCTCTATCACTCTGAGATCCAGTGGGCATATCTATTGTATGGTTTGTCACTTGTTTAGACTTGTTTGTATGATATACTTATTTCTAGTGACTGTATAATGAAATGCATCATGATCCCATATGATATATAAAAATTGTTGAGTTGGATTACTGACAAATGAAAAATACATTGTGTATAAAAATAATAATATAACATCTACACACGCTTAAAAAACACGTGTCTCATGTCTATCTCTAGATTATCCTTCCGTGACAAGGTAACACTACGACTATTGAAGTTATATTTTAATATAGCGGATGTGGTCAAGTGGTCTAGAGCGCTGGACATGAGGCTAAGCGATTGGTGCTGTAGTGTATCAAAGGTGTGAGTTCGAATCCCGCTGAGGGACGAACAAAAAATTGTCAGTAGAAAATCTAACTCTAACACTGTTTGGAGTAATTTTCAGACTTATATATATATATATATATATATAAGTACGTCTGAGTCAGTCTGAGTCAGTGACAACTCTACAACAGATTTATCCATCGGATCACCAGCTATGATGGTGATACATGGCTGTGTACATTATGTATATACAATATATATATAAAGTACAGGTTCCAGCCCCGGCGCCGGGGAGGAAGTTACGAATCAAATCTACTCTAACATCGTTAGGTTGATTTTCTAGGCACTTTATACATATTCTAAGGCCTGGTAATTCTTAATCATAAGAAATCCGATGGACAAGGTATAATTTGCAGTTGTCACTACACACAGGCAGACATATACATAAAAAAATATATTTATTTACAGTGATTGTATGCTTCTAAAAATAGATAAGCATCCTGCAATTATACTGAAGAGATGAGTAGATGATCATTTCTGTACACTAAAAATAAATACTTCGTGTATTGTATCAGAGATCCTTGTTTAATTCCTACAAGAAGGTAACACCTCCGGAAACGAAAGCTTATTTTTATAAGCTAGAGTTAGAGGAGGGGATAAGGTCTCTGCGCAATGCTAGGCGGTGTTGTCGTAGAAGTTAGAAAATAAAGTACAAGTTCCAGCCCCGGCGCCGGAGAGGATGTTACGAATCAAATCTACTCTAACATCGTTAGGTTGATTTTCTAGGAACTTTATATATATATGTATATATATGTGGGACTCTGAACTGCAGTGGAACTTTGAACAGCGATGATCACGCTGAAGTGCATCCAAACTCATGCATGTCATCGATACCGATTGCAAAATGCCATATATGTTTTATAGATAAAATAAGTAAACTCCTTCGGCTGTTGTCGGCTGTATGGTCGGGTTGTTGTCGCTTTGACACATTCCCCATTTCCTTTCTCAACTTTATTCTTATAATGATTGCAAATTAGTATATTTAAATCGGATAATTAAGATATAATACTAAAAGAACAAAATTCAATAGATATTTCAGACAACAAATATATTTCGTTAGTACGACTAGCTAAAATGTTGTCCTTAGCTATGCTTATTTTCAAAACATCTTGAACATGATACAAATTAAAAACAAAACATTGTTTGCAGAAGAATAATAGTTACAAATAAATAATCTTGAACTAAATACAAATCACTTAAAAACAAATCCGATGGAAAGTTTGGTTAGAATGAATTTTCGCCAATTACAGTTTTGAAAAGGTATCAATTACGCCACTCCTTTTTTTATTATTCTTATTTTTTTTAATAAATAAGTAAACTACGCTCGGAGAAAAGAATGTTTAACATAAATCATTACTTGTTTGAGAAGATGTGCATCGGGTTGGTAATTAATACTTACTACTGCAATTTGGATAAAATCCAGTTTCTGAGGAAAATCCATACGGGCATTGCACAGGTTTTGATCCTGCAAATTATATTGGAAATATACATATCGAAAGATGATTTCACAAAATATGTATGTACAAGTTGGTCTTTCAAAATATTTGTATTTCAAAATGGAAATTAATATTAATCTTAACATTTTTGACACGTAGCTTCGCATTAACATGTTAAAGAAATTGCACTTTCTATGTTTCGTTATTTTAACAACTATGATTTCTGTTTAAGCCAAATTGTCCTTGACAAATGGTCTTTTGTCCATTTAGCTCGTGCTTTAGAATATTTTGTTATTCTTCTATCTAGCAGCTTTAACAAAGCCAATTCCAACATGAATCGAGTGTATCGTTTTATCGATCATGGGCTTGTTCCTCTTTGATGAACTCACTAATCTAACTTTTAGTATAAAAAAAAATCATGTTATGTAGTTTTAACACAGAGAAAATATACCACTGGTTGCAATACATAAGAATACGATAAAGTATTACAAGTATTTGGCCTTCAAAATGTAAATTTTGAAAGACCATGAGGTACGGCATCCATAAAACCCGGGTTGTACTCGCAGAAATTTGTTTTAGGATAGCACTGGTATTTGAAATATATATACAGTGTTCATTGTTTTATGGTATGTCACGAAACTTATGCTACTTTCGTAAATCTCGTCACCGTGCTTTGTTTAGAACAACTTAATCTGTCAAGGTTTCAAAATGTTTGCTTTCTAAACTTTGTGTCTTACAGCTCGTAACTGATGATCTTTGTTTTGCAACACTTAACCCAAACGGGTTGTTATCTAGGTGACTGCTATTTTATGCTTTTGTTTCTTATTATTGAACTGCATAGCGATAGTTGTATTGCCTCAACATATATTTTTATCAAAATTAAATATACAATTACGCCTAAGTAATAAACAGCTTACCAAAGCAATATGCTGAATTTTCTGTAATACTACTAACTAGGTTATACACAAAGAAACTGCTACAGTTTTTAATGTCAATGTTCCAGCTTTCCGAACACTCAAATTTGAAGGACCGCAAACATACTTTTTTACTCACTATATCATCAGTAGCAAGGGGCAAAGTATCTGCATAAGAGGTTTAAAATATGTTTTAACAAGAACTATCTTTAAAAAAGATATCCGACGTATTTAAATTTGAGTATATGTTTAAAGCTATCATTTCGATAACCTTCAGAAGCACAAAGATAACATTTTAATAACGTTTTCTCTGTTTGTGTTCAGTATTCTCGGTCCTCGTATCTTTCTGTTTACATTCATTAAAACCCCGCGGAAATCTCACATGCGTAGGTGCGTTCTAAAAGCCGTTTACGTTCGTACAAAAAAGTTTACATTAAAAATTATATAACTGTCCCGAATAAACAGCTGTCACGGATACAGAGAGCTATTGGATAAACAATATTTTAATAAAAATATAAATCTTTGTAAGATCTAGTTCAAATATTTATAGTTTTTCAGTTGCTTTCCATCACAATAGAATTTACGAGACGTTTTTTCAAACACAGCCAAATCACCCACCATGACAGCATTTTGTCCAATCACAGAAAGGATTTTCGAGCATGCGTATTCTGTTGCCATAGTTAAGCGTCCTTAAGTTCAAAGGGCACAAACCGAAACTATACCGACTATGTCGAAAAAAAAATAGAAATTGATCTGGTGACGAACTGTAAGCTTCAGTTTAACTTGAATTTGAAAGTTCACTTCTTGTATTTTGTTACCCCTTCAACAGACGATAAAGACAGGGAACATAAAAAAATATGTATTTAAGTCCTAAATTGATATTAACTTATACAATTAAACAAAATCATTACCGTTTAACCAGATTGGATACCATGTTCCACATTTCATAGCATTTGGTGCTTCCGTAGGCATATCATCTCCGTTGCTGCTGAATATTCTATACCAGCCATCTGTCAGCATAACATCATTAATTGGAGTTTCCGTTGACATTTCTAGTTGATGATCAGATGAACGCTTCTCCTGATCTTTTAGTGTCACATAGTTAGTACAGGGATCTATGAGCAAAGTATCACTTAGTGTCAACGTTAACATACCAGATTGACGAAACAGTACGTTTATCTCCAAGTATTGCCATCAATAAAATTCAAATAAACAGTACCAGTTTCAGACATACTGATCCCTTTAATAATTATACATTTGTTCTTATCTAATATATTCCGTAATTTTTATGAAAAGTTTTAATTCTGAAAGATTATGCAAACATACTATGTGATTAAGATTATGTTAAATTATTGTACTTGCCTGTTGCATCTACCGACAAGCAAATGGAAAGGATATGGTAAAATACGATTCGCAAGAAGTCCATTTTTCATACATTACAGATATTTTAGTATGATCCATTTTAT
Organism: Mytilus galloprovincialis; assembly: GCF_965363235.1. NCBI lineage: Eukaryota > Metazoa > Mollusca > Bivalvia > Mytilida > Mytilidae > Mytilus > Mytilus galloprovincialis. The sequence goes on along the minus strand of NC_134841.1, from coordinate 38,955,034 downwards.
AAATACTATTATATGTTTGAAACGCTGCCAAACCTATTGTTTCGCAAGCATGTGCAAGCATCATGGAAAAAAATCCCGTTGGCTCAGAATCAAAATTAAAAACGGTTATTCCTGATTATAGTCGTCAGGAAGTTAATATCAAAACCCAGTACTGCATGAAACTAGTAAGAGAAGTACTAGGAAGTTTTAATAATTTTTAATTTGTAAAAAAGACCTACATGTATAAATCAAATAATTGTCTGCAGTACTCGAAAAAAAAGATATAGATAATATTCTCATTATTTCTTTATTTGTTTGAACATTTAAATTCACCGCGTTGGTAATTTCAAAAGCACTTATTATATTCTGAATTCTTAAAGCATGTCATGGCCATGTTAACACAGTGGATATGGTTATGACGATGAGAGAGTAATTCATAAAACTTGCATTTAATCCATTATAGATCAATATGTCCCTTCTATTTAAAGTAAAACTACTGTTGATATTATCAAATGTTCCACCAAGATTAACCCGAAACTTCGGACTATGTAAATTATAAACATTGTCAATAAAATTGGTCCGCATAGAATAATTATAACATAATTTATGATAAATAAAATGTTTCCTGTATCTTTTGCTAAACATTCAATTTGACTGGTAAGAAATTTTTTAGAATAAGAATTAATGTCTTCGACTTTTCATTGTAATGCCCCTTCGTTTGGTTGAAATGTATCATATTTATACTTTTTTTTATTTCAGTAAGTACTAAGTAATTAAATATGTTTTCAACTAGAAAGGAACATATAAGCATAAAAATATTTGCACATGTAATTTTTAAGTAAGATAAACTTACGCATATAATCTTCAGATTAAATTAAAAAAAAACCAGTTCAAATCAAGTTCGATTGCTTTATACCCTGGATGAATTTGGCGACGCCTAAAGGTCACGAAACTCTTCAGTACAAACAAATGTATACCTGTTTGGCAGGCTGCTTAAGGAAAATCCTAGACTGAAAGTAACTGAAACATAATCATAATGATAGCAGCAGAAAGAAAATATTTTTAGGTGTCGAACACCAATTCCCATATATGTAAAAGTAGCCCTTTCCTGCTACATTTTAACGGCCTGATTTTATTATATTCAGTAACATTCATATTCTGTGTGCATTTCTTCTTACACAATCGATACAAACGGTTCAGCGAGCGCACATTATTATCATTTGTTTAGAACATACGTTTGCAAAGTTGACAAACTAAACTCGCTAGAAATGCGTCTACAGTTTGCCGTTCGTCGTTGCATTGGTTAGTACAAACGCTACATTTCTTTCTAACTTTAACATTGAATCAATTATCTATTTATATTTTTCCCACTAAAAAAAAGATTGATTCTGACAAAAGAAAAAGAGGTATAACTCTGATTGTCATTACTCAAAGCAAATTGAATGTCACTAATTACTCAAATGTAAGTAAATAAAGTTTATGCCCTGCTTTCTTTCAGTGCTATGTTATATTCACCTGATGAATACGAGGAACTGACAATAAAATTATATATGAACCGAAGTCATGTGTGCCTAAAACATCTTCAACATCTTATCTAACCAATATTGTAATTATTTAGATATTTGAATTTAATGGTTTACATTGTTCCAAATGGTGAAGTTGAAATCATCTCTTCGTAAATAAAGGCAACAGTAGTATACTGCTGTTCAAACTCATAAATCCATGGACAAAAAACAAAATCGGGGTAAACAAACTAAAACTGACGGAAACGCATAAATATAAGAGGAGAACAACGACACAACACTACAATGTAACTAACACACACAGAAACGGACCAAGCATCAGACAAAATCCCACGAGAATAACAAATATAACATTAAAACCAAATGAACCTGGTTTTGTGGCATGCCAAACCTCGCACTTTAATGGCAATGTTAAACGTAAATTTTACGGACGCCATCACGAGTTAGTTGACTTTAATTGTACTATAAGAATATTTCTGCTTTTAATATCATAATTGAGTTTATCCAAAAAAATTATGTAAAATCTCAAAAAGGTATTGGGTTTAATGTGTGAAATGACAATATTTATATATTCTTTATTCTAATGACTATACTTTTACATTTCTTTATATTATTGTGCATGTTTATAAATTAATTTTACTGTCTGTCAATCATTTTCTGAACTCATATAAATGCTTTCATTGTTTTTTTATAAATACATTTCAGATAAACAGAAAAAGAGTATGTCTGATGCATTAAGTAAATGTACCTATGGAACATTACAACAGACAGAAAGTAGGAGTGTAACTAGTAAGTATAATCATGTAAACTATCAAATTAAACAAAATAATCAAAGAAATGCAAAGAAAAAATAACCTAGGAGAAATGCATGTATTTATTTGTTTTGTTGGTACCATGAAATATAGCACACTACATTGTAGCATTGACTCCCCTCAAATATTATAGCACAATAAAATCACATGATCGATAATTGTATTCTAATATTTGCCACTAAACTTGGGTTGTACTGTTTAAAGATACTGATAAGACAACTGTTCATATGGCTCCTTTTGTACATATAGTCTATATAATATATAAATAGTTCTCCTTACATGCAAGATAGTGTAAAAACAAACTGAATTCTTTTTATTACAGTTAGCTTGTCCCAGGAAAAGACTGTTTCTACCTTCACGTCGGATGAGAATGAACAGCCAATACCTCTACCAGTAATAGAGACTGTTTCTGCTGTTAGAAATAGTAAGAGACAAGGTATTTTTTCTTTTTGTATTCAGGTACTATTGAAATAGTATTAACTATTCAACATATATTTTGGGTCAACAACATGAAATAAATGACAAAAGGTTTGTCACATAGTCTTCAACAATGAGATCTTCCTTAAAGTCACTCTCCTACATGTCCCGTTACATTTAATGGAGTTCATGAACAAAATGGCATTCAGGTGAATTAATTGCATATTTAACACATGTAAATACATTTATGTCTCAACATTCTTCAATACATTTTAAAAATGAAAGTACGCTTTTACTTGTTTTTGATAGTACAAATGATGTACCGCTATATGTGTAAATATGGCCAAGAACTATTTGTGCAACTTTTTTTTATGTTCAACTAGAATAATTTGTTACCTAATAGTATTAGTACTTTGTTCACACTCAAAAACTAATTTTATTTAAATTATTTCAGTTGAAACTGCACCATATGATCCAGATATCATTGACTTTTTGGGACTACCTGATGATGTTTTGGTGGACTATTGCCAATCAGTCGAGAATTCTGACCACCAAATAAGTGCCCCAAAGCAAATGAAGATGATGCCATTGATGAATATTTCAAATTGTACTGTTAATATCAACTATTACAATAATTGAATTTGAACAATAATGGAAAATACATTGTACTAGATATTACTTGAATTATAAGGACATTTAAGAGACTTTAAGATACCGTAGTTTCTGTTAAAACTTTATTTTATATTTGTTAACATATGTTCACTGCTATTGAAACCAAAATAGTCATTTGTTACAGATAAATTGTAATAAATGACATTTACTGTTAATATTACTTGGTTTTTTTTTAAGTTATAGAGTACTGTGGAGAAGGTTAATAAATAAAATGGAAGAGATTTGGAGTACACCTTCTTGAGAAAAATCCAAAATAATACAGAGACAATAAAATTGAGAATGGAAATGGGGAATGTGTCAAAGAGACAACAACCCGACCAAATAAAAAACAACAGCAGAAGGTCACCAACAGGTCTTCAATGTAGCGAGAAATTCCCGCACCCGGAGGCGTCCTTCAGCTGGCCCCTAAACAAATATATACTAGTTCAGTGATAATGAACGCCATACTAATTTCCAAATTGTACACAAGAAACTAAAATTAAAATAATACAAGACTAACAAAGGTCAGAGGCTCCTGACTTGGGACAGGCGCAAAAATGCGGCGGGGTTAAACATGTTTGTGAGATCTCAACCCTCCCCCTATACCTCTAACCAATGTAGAAAAGTAAACGCATAACAATACGCACATTAAAATTCAGTTCAAGAGAAGTCCGAGTCTGATGTCAGAAGATGTAACCAAAGAAAATAAACAAAATGACAATAATACATAAATAACAACAGACTACTAGCAGTTAACTGACATGCCAGCTCCAGACTTCAATTAAACTGACTGAAAGATTATGATTTCATCATATGTACATCAGGCACAATCCTTCCCGTTAGGGGTTTAGTATCATACCATCATAACTTATATGAGAAGAACATAACCCGTGTCATGCCAACAACTGTTTTTAGAATAAATGTGTTTAGTTCCGACGCAAAGACCTTATCAGTGACTCAATATTAACGCCAAAATATGCAATCTTTAATGACTTGACAACAGTATCGTAATTATATCCCTTCTTAATAAGTCTATTCAAAGGTTTTTTAAGTTTCTGAGGTGAATACTTCATCAACACCTTTGTGCTTTAAATCTAGGACATAATGCTTTAATTGTACTTCTTCATCTTGAAGTGAACACGAGTTTAAGCTTTCAACAATGAGCAAACCGCTGGAACCTTATAGCAAGTTTAACACAACTTCTAGCACCAGGCCAACCAGTATTCTATTGTATGTCAGTAATGATTTATATTCAGATACAGAGTTAAAATCAATCATTTCACCTCAAAACATACTATTGAATCAATCCCTTTGATAATCTTTCTTGCAGCTATAAAGACAAAGTCAAAGTCTTTTTAAGAGAGCAAATATATGTTGATAAGATTACATAAAAGGCATTTTTTTTACATTGAAATACACTATTGTCACTATTCAAAATAGTAAACAGTCAGTATTTTCTATACTATATGAACCGAAGTCATGTATTTTCTATACTATATGAACCGAAGTCATGTGTGCCTAAAACATCTTCAACATCTTATCTAACCAATATTATCTTATCTAACTAATAACCCCTTCGGGTCGTGCACTATTGTCTCTCACCCTGGCTACTATTTTCGCATAGTCAATGTTAAACACAACATTATTATATAAATATATGTTTGTCGTGATGGAAATCACTCTGACCATGACAAGTTAATCCGTTGGACACTAATCCTTTTCTATAGTAACTGTTTTTTATATATGATTTTGTATGTCATTTTGTTGGCAGTTTAGGTCTTAGGTCTGGTACTGTCCGGACCTTGCTAATAAAGTTTAAAGTATTGGTATTCCGTCTTTGCATCACTATAACACGGAAAACTCCCGGTTATATATTGGTTGAGGTACCCGCGGCACGATCTTGAGCTAGTTCCCCCAAACTAGTAATGAATACCTCCAGAAGCAACAATATGGAAGGATCCTGGAATTACCAGCCTTGCAGAAATGGACACCCGTTTCCGATGAGAAAAGCAGATACTTGTTTGGACTTTCTATGCAAATATTGCGGTAAGACATTGCACGTTTTCACAATACCATCGATGTTATGCAGCTAACGCTTATTGTTACAAGTGCAGACATCATGGACATTTTGCTCGCATGTGCAGTTTTCACGTTAAGCTATGTGAAAACCCTAAACCGAAGAAGAAGTCAAAATCCAAAATTCAGAGAGACTGTGAACGAATGAGGAAGTTTATTGAGAAGAAGCAAATGTCTCAAATTCCGTTTCAAGAACTTGAGGACAAGGAACTCTTCACTTTTACGTGCTCAACACAGGACGAGTCCGTGAATCAGCACATTAACAAGTTAAAAGTGTCTAACCTAAACTTCATCAAAGAAATCCATGATGTCTGCACTTGTAACAATAAGCGTTAACTGCATAACACTGATGGTAGGTGAAAACGTTCAATGTCTTACCGCAATATTTGCATAGAAAGTCCAAACAAGTATCTGCTTTTCTCATCGGAAACGGGTGTCCATTTCTGCAAGGCTGGTAATTCCAGGATCCTTCCATATTGCTGCTTCTGGAGGTATTTATATATACTAGTTTGGGGGAACTAGCTCAAGATCGTGCCGCGGGTACCTCAACCAATATATAACCGGGCGTTTTCCGTGTTATAGTAATTCAAAGACGGAATACCAATACTTTAAACTTTATTAGCAAGGTCCGGACAGTACCAGACCTAAGACCTAAACTGACTACAAAATAATATACAAAAGCATATAAAAAACAGTTACTATAGAAAAGGATTAGTGTCCAACGGATTAACTTGTCATGGTCAGAGTGATTTCCATCACGACAAACATATAGTTAACAATAGAATTAATTAGACACAAAGAAATGTAAAAGGGTTTGATAAACGGATTAATATAATTGTCACTATACATGTAGCACTTAAAATATATTGTCTGAATTTGATTTATATCTAATTGCAAATAGTCCAAATCTTCCTGGTTATATAAGATCACCCCGATGGACAAAGGCCAGATGGTGTGATCTTACACTGACACACCAAGTCCGAATGTGATATAAAAATGAGAATGGAAATGGGGAATGTGCCAAAGAGACAACAACCCGACCATAGAAAAAAACACAACATTTTTTAACTATTATAAACAAAATTAACTATTTTACATCCCAGCTGTTCTAGATTATACGAAAAAACATTTACAATTCGTAAAATCTTGTTTAGAACGCAACACAACCATTATAATATTATACTTTATATATTACTACATATATACAATATATACCCTTTATGACCCCCGAACACGATGTTTAAATATGAAACATTGTCAACTCGCCCCACTGGAAAATCGGCCCAACACTAAATCGCCACTTTCTACCAACTCGCCCCACTTATTAAAAGGTTTAAAATCCCATTGAATAAAGGTCTGCCAACTAGCCCACCTAGGGAAAATAGAAAATCCACGATGAATTAAGTCTTCACTTAGATAGTTCTAGAGTGGGCGCTTATTTTAAATTTTGGGCGAGTTGGTGAAAAAGTGGGTCGATTTGCTACTGGGGCGAATTATCTTGTTTCCATTAAATATGTTAAATTGCTGCGTGTGTGTATCCAGTCGTCCTGGTGTAGGAGTGTGATTAGTGGAGTTATATGCTAGAGGTCTTGAGTTAGAATCCCAGCTTAGAAACTGAATTTTTTTCAACACAAATTTTGAAAGTTAGTCTTTTCCGTATAGATATTTCTAAGTTTTATTGTGGATTTATCGTTTCTCGTTTATTTTATTATAATAGATTATCCCGTTGTTTTTCCTATTTGAATGGTTTAACGCTAGTCATTTGTGGGGCTCTTTATAGCTTGCTGTTTGATGTGAGCCAAAGCTCATATACGGTTGAAAACCGTAATTCGATTTATAATGGATTACTTTTACAAATTGTGACTTGGGTGGAGAGTTTTCTCATTGGTAATTATACCTTATTTCTTGTATCTATTATGGCAATACTTTATTTTCTATCTAAATGGTGTGATTTCGGGAAGTTGGGTTGTCGCACTTTAATACAACTCATGTCAGCTATTTAGTTTTATTTACAGAAAAGTCAGTCAATTTTTGTCAAGTATTATATGATATAAATTTAGTTTTCCATGAAAACAACGACATTTTTTTTTTTCTATGTTCGGTAGCAACGATTTTTCTCAAAATATTTTCTCAAAGTATATCTGGACATCGGTGGGCATGCAGTATTGCCAAGCCACAGGGGTCATCGTAAATCTTTTCCAAGACGTTAGACTACGCAAATCAAAGAATGTACGTTCACAACAAGGACTGAGTATTACAATTTAGACAACCGAAGCCATACATGCAGATAGATCGATAGTTTGATTGATGATTGTTTAACGACGCCTCAAAAAAATAAAGGTCCTTTAGCATAGACATGTTCTTGGATCAATTTGTACTTCTCATAAGTGCAATTGGAACCCCACTTTTTTAAACGGAAGCTTCATCAAAATTAGCAAAAATGTACCTCTGGGGTAAGGTAACATAATGCAATTTTTTTTAGAGTGGCTCGCCTGGTTCGGCACCTGGAGTGAAAATAGTGACAAAATCTTGAAGGATATTTTTTCCCATAGGATTTTTTTTTAAATCCTATAGGAAAAAGTCATAATCCCATAGGATATATTTTTTTATATCCTACCGGATATCTAAATCCTATCTCCCTTAGGACTAGAAAAATCCTTTAGAAGAAATAAAAGCATTTTCTACATGTTGTTTTTTATTATTCTACATTCCAATGAGCACTTCACTAACACAAATCAAATTAAACATGTACAAGAGCTATGATTGAGAGGGACACAAACCTTAGTTAATTTTTTTCTTCACATTTTATAACTGCATATTTCAATAAAACAAAAGCCGTATTTTGAAAGCAGTACCTAACTACATACCGCTTGGGATACTTCTGGGACCTACTGTCCACCAGCAGTGGTATTGATCAGGTGATATCAAATACAATTTAAAACATGTGCATGTGAATGCCAGATTGCACAAATTCGCTGTAATTTGTGTAAAAATTACCAGGTATAGTATTTAATTCAATGTTAATGAATTTCATGCATCTTTATCTACAATAATGAGTTACAAAATTTAATAGCTTTGACTTAGAATTTATCAGTTAATATATTTTGGAAACCTCCTCCTAAAAAAAACCAGAATAACATACTAGATAGACCCTACCCCTCCCCTATCTCAAAACCAGCCAAACAAACAAACTTCAAACATATTGTTAAAAGTAAAGAGAAGAATTTAATTTGTATTTATAGAAAGGATATCATCAAAGCATCTTAAATAAACAAATAAAGAATATGAATAACATAAATCTATTTTTTTTTCACTTGTTCTTTTAGATATTGAGAAATATATTTTGAAATGACAAAAATCAAAGCCAATTCCAAATACACTGTTAATGTATCAAAATTATAATGCAAGATAGTAAACTGTAGGTAATATAAGTATAAGGTGGTATCAAAACTATACATTATTTGACAGTTTTTTTTCACCTAGGCTACATTTATTTATGATCCAGACGAAAGTTTCTATTCTGGGTTTATTTTGTAGTTGCATCGTTACTTTCTGTATAGTTCCAACAATTTAAATTTGAATCCATATTGAATCATATGATAATGGGTTATTAGCAACCTCCTAACGATCCATGATTCTATGAAAAATTATACCGGAACTGCATCCATGCATAAATTCACATCCTAAGGATGTTCATCCATGCATGCTTACTATTCATATTTATAAAAATGGGGGCTTGTAACATATTTTATTTGTTCATTTAAAAAAAAAAAAGACTTTTTGTGGACATCGCATGGCGACCTTTCCATAGATTTTTCCTTTTGCCGGTGCATACCTCATCTGTTGATATATACTGTGACAATTTTCACAGTGGGTATGGTTGTCCTGCGAGAGAACGTTCTGTGCTGGTGATTTGGTCCTGTCAGGTGCTGGTGGGTCCTGATTCTGTGCTGGTGGGTTTGTTTACATTGTATCAGAACGGCAATAAAACGACTGTTTTGTTGCTTAATTTTTCTCTGATGCGTCATAAGTACCATGCAAAGTATTATATTACAACAATATTATATTGCAAAAATCGTGCAAGTTCGTTAAACGGAATTGTCCTGACGCTGTGCTGGTGATAAGAAAAACGGTCCTGGTTCTGTGCTCCTATGTCCTGGTTCTGTGCCTTTATATTTTAGTTAAAAGTGGCATATATTCAAGATCATTGATGCTGTACTGTTATTGACTAATTAACTGTTGTCTGCTTCCTTGAAATTGACATTGTTGTGAATCTGTTTACTGTTATTATGAGAGAAAAAATACCCCTATTTTTTTTTAAATTAACTGTAATCTTATTTATTGGCCTGTTAATGGAACCCTTCTTGCCCCCTTTTAAGATAAGAAAATATGTTTACGATTTTCGGGATTACGATCATTTTGCAAGATCACCAAAATACGTTGTAATTTTTACAATACTTTAGTTATATAAAGTAGATGATGTGTATGTTTGTTGTCAATGGACAAATTTCCATAAGAAACCAAAGGAAGTATATGTTAACAATCATACGTCATCGTACGACCTTCAACAATAACCCATAAAATAAAAATGTAAAAGGTTTTGCATAAAAATGGTGAGCAAAAATATAGATTTTTTTTTTTTTTTTTTTTTTTTTTTTTTTTTTTTTTTGCATAAATAAGGCCATTAGTTTTCTCGTTTGAATTGTTTTACAGTGTCTTGTCGGGGCCTATTATAGCTGACTATGCGGTATGGGCTTTGCTCATTGTTGAAGGCCGTACGGTGACCTATAGTTGTTAATGTCTGTTTCATTATGGTCTTTTGTGGATAGTTGTCTCATTTGCAATCATATCACATCTTCTTTTTTATAAAACAATACAAATCTACACACACAAAAAAACTGGCTTAATTTCAACTGGTTATCAACCCGAATCGCTATAAGATCATATATAAGCTCACCTGTGTCGAGGGGTCGTGTGAGGTTCATGCATTGTCTTGGCGTCCGCAATTACAAAAAGATCTTTCTGAAATTACTTGACCAAATGTTACCAAATGATTTTTCAAGAGTGAATCTAGGAAAACAATATTCATCAACAAACATGACCACTGTCTGTTAAAATGTATTCGAGTTTTTAGTTACAGCCGATTCCATTGAGTATGTAGGCAAAGGTAATATCGTTGGTTAGCTTGCTTGTTAGCTAAACCGTGAAGTCATTGTTAGGTAAGGTATACTACCCTCCTTTCAAAGTAGCCTGGTCCTACAGACAGAAAGATGTGTCATTTGTCAGACTAGTCTACTCTACTCTTAAAGTAGGGTAGTTTACATAACCTTTAACAATGACTTTTCTGTTCAGCAAGCAAGATAACCAAAGCTATTCCCTTTGTCTACACACTCATTGAAATCGGCTTTAATATTGCAAAAGTTCAAGCAATTAGGGCAAAACTTACCGAGTAAAAAAAATCAAAAGGCTAATGTCTATCTACCTTGCACATTTCAGAAAATTCAGATCAGATAACGAAACTGGGTCCAGCAAAATTTATAAGCAATTTAAGATTTTGACCCCACAGTTTCCATTCACCACAAATATTCTCGTTACAACGAATCATTTTAAATACAAAAATACCAGTTGCAGCCTTTTGTTTATCTATTAATATATGTATACGGATAAAGTTATGAAAGGCAGCAGGGTCACCAGGGTGAGGAGTCCATGTCATCTGAAATAAATGCTAAGCATAGATCTAGAAAGCGACAGATAATCATGACATTAAAAAAACTCTCATCTTTTCGACTTTTTTCGAACAAATTGACACATAAAATGAATTATATAGTATTGTGGAATTTTTAACTTGTGTTCAATTCATTGGTTACATCTTTTACTAGGATAACAATCCTGTCAAGTATGAGCTGGGTAAAATATTTCAGAAAAGAAAAGAAAAAAAAGTATTTATGGTTAAAAGTTCATTTTTTTAAATTCAATTATTTTTATACATGTGTTTTTATTTACTTTAAGAAAAAGTGACAACATTAGTTATCTATTTACATGTTTAAAATGCAATATAATGTAAAGTAATATTATTGATTTAATTGTCAAATATATTTAAGTATTTTATGTATTTCGTATATATCAAATCTATGTATTGTTTTTAGAATTCAAAATCAAATTTAACATATTATGTAAAGTTTATAAGATGACTTGTAGAAATACTAATTAGATTTATTTTTCAGATACTTTAATATTTAATTCATTTTCAGGGAATGAACAATATACATGAGCAATAATTTTTACTATGATAAGAGAAACAAAAAAATGTGAATTGTGAACTTTGTGAAATAAGTGAAAACTGTAATCCGAAAATAGAAACAATGTTTAACTTTATCAATTTAACGGAAAACTTAAATTATTCAATGTTATTTCATTTATTTACAACTTTATTGTATTTGTTAATTATCACTATTTTTAATTTGTATTTTTAATTTGATGTTTTGTATTGTATTATAATAATTAAAACAGATCTGTAGATTCCAGCTGAACAGAACTTTGTGTTTTTATTTAAAGGTACTATTTCTGAAACCCTTGTGGTATGATCCAGTCCTAAACACGAACAGCATAAAAAGTACTGGTTGTCTAAATATACAAAGTTTCATCCAACCTCTAGCTTAACCAAGTCGAGTTAGTCAAACCCCAAAACAACACCAAAATCAACTATCGAGTTAGTCAAACCCCAAAACAACACCAAAACCAACTATAAAAATTCCTTTATAAGTCTTATGTAAATATAATTATGAAAATAACTGTTGTGAGCACAAGATTCACTGCACACTTTTAAAGTTCTGCTTCATCAAACATTAAAATGTGAACTTAAGTTTTGAGACTTTTTTAATCGACACGATTGGGATTTTTGTATATGAGAACATGGTTTATCTATAATAATTAGTTGAAAATGCGGCTTTGAACTAGCTTTCAGTACCTGCGAGCATTCGTTGTTCAATAATGTGTGTCTTTGTGTTATTATTTTATGTGATAAATTGTTGTGTTGGTACACCACTGTAACAATGAAGGAGGGTTTGTTGGGTGGAAGTGGGGAGGGGTATGCGGAGCGCTAACAAACATGACTATGCGTCATGGGCTTTGATCATTGTTGAAGCATCAATGTAAGGAGCATTTAATATCTTAATAAAACTATTCTTATTTTAGATACTATATATTGTTATCTTATATTGGACGAAAGGTGTTGCCCTTTTATGTAATTATGTAATACAAGTTACGATCATTTGAAAACACATATTAAACAGCTAAATGGATGCACAAGAGCTAAAATAGGAGTCATAGATCCTATTGACAACAATTATCTGCCCAATTTTATTGATTTTGTAACATTTGTTTCAAATATGACCAACTTCTTATCCAAAATCACCAGCACCGTATCAGGACCCACAAGCACAATGACAGGACCCACCAGCACAGTATCAGGACATGAATAAATTGAGAAAATGCTAAATTTTAATAAATTGCAATGTTTTTTCACAAAATAGTTTTGTCGTGTGGATTGCGGTATAGAAAGCAGACTCTGAGCATTTTTGTTTTATTTTTTCAGTTCTAGATTTTCTGAAAATGAGCATTTTTGTGTTACGCTTACTGAAAAAGTTTAGAGGGTCATCTTTTTAATGGTTTATATATGAACCCATAAGAAACAAAATTGAAAAATCTCAACTGTTTTCTTCCATTTTTTATGAGTCAAAAATCATCATTTTCGTCCTTGTTTACATTTTTTCATTGATCACCAGCACCCGTCAGGACCGAATCACCAGCACAGAACGTTCTCTCGCAGGACAACCATACCCACCGTGATTTTGTACATATCTCCATAGAATTAGATAGAATTAATTGCATAACAGTGTGGTCGACAGTAAAACGTTTGTAGGTTGTAACTTATTTGTCAACGGCTATGATTTTATGCTCACCCAGTCTGTCAGAGGCCTTCAAGTGGGGATTGAAATATTCACTTGTTACACATTCCGATACATAAAATGAAACTTTCTTTTTACAAAGCTTGAAAGGAATTTGTTTTAAATATTTATTATAATCATCAAATACAACCGTGTCATTTATAAGAATAATAATGTTCAGAGATGATATTATTTAATAATAATAAAAAAAATAGGTTTATCCATTGTAAAAAAAACTATCAAGTTGATGGGGTTAATTCACAAAATATCTCATTGATTAAGAGCACAACTACTTCTACGGTGTGATCATTTAAGAATGGCCTACTATTTATTCAATGCGTATACATGTGGGTTTTGTTTGTGAAGAGTTCTGGATAATTAAAAAATCATTTGATTTCTTTGTTTAATACCATAAAACGATTCATTCTTTCAGATATTTGTCACTTTGCCTTATCTTCAAGTCCAACACAATTTCTCACGTTTCTTACAAAACTTATATTCTTGTGATGTATTCTTTTGTTGAAAAAAAAATGTATAGATATAGATAGATATAGGAAGATGTGGTATGAGTGCCAATGAGACAACTCTCCTCCCAAGTAATAATTTATAAAAGTAAACCATTATAGGTCAAGGTACGACCTGCAACACGGAGCCCTGGCTATCACCAAACAGCAAGTTATAGAGGGCCCCAAAACTACTAGTGTAAAACCATTCAAACGGGAAAACCAACGAGAAACGAAAAACACATATGAACTACATAAACTACGGAAGCCGATAAGGGCCATTCAAAAAAAAAAATTATGTCGTAATTACGACATCGCATGTCGTAATTTCGACATAACATGTCGTTATAACGACATCGCTATGTCGTAATTTCGACATAATATGTCGTTATAACGACATCGCTATGTCGTAATTTCGACATAACATGTCGTTATAACGACATCGCTATGTCGTAATTTCGACATAATATGTCGTTATAACGACATCGCTTTGTCGTAATTTCGACATAACTTGTCGTAATAACGACATAGCTATGTCGTAATAACGACATCACTATATATATTAAAGAATATGTATATGATTGCCAACACTAAATGACACAGAAATTAACAACTATAGGTCATAATGCCCCCAATAACTAGAAAAGCCCCCGCATAATCAGCTATAAAAGAGGGACGAAAGATACCAGAGGGAGAGCCCCCGAAATGCTGTGTGGCAGACAGTGTTATTAATTAATTATTAGCTCCCTTGGTAAAACTCCAAATTTCATATTTAATATATTTCATTGTTAAATAATTTACATGAAGCTGAATAAGTATATATCTGTTAATTACATAGCTTTTGCTATTTGAATTCATTGATTAAAGATATTTATTTATATTGTAAAGTTTAATATTTGTATCGTCGCAAAATCTTTGGTCACCTTCTTTGGTTACCTTCTGTGAGAAACTTATATATTTTATAGATCCTGATTGAAAGTAATAAGAAACCGACCGAGGACTAAGCCAACTGACCTAAATTCCTATCAAGGCAAGCAAAGCCCAACACCTTCCTGTAAAGAAGCGCACAACTCCGTGGTTTGTGGTAATGAGGGTGAATGGACTGTGAAACGATGGGCACAATGTTCCTAAAACATGACGTTACACATAAAAAGCGGCGTCGAAGAGGGTTTTTGATTAATTTTTGCAAGTTTTATTCGTTTTTTTATATGTTGGTTGATTTATTTATTATATTACAAAATTTTTAAAATTTCTGATTCTGGTTCTGTTCGTTTTGTGATGTCATTTTATCATAAATTGTGGAAATCTATTTAATAATGTTTACCCTTTAAGTTATTTCAACTAAAAATGCATTACTGTCGCAAGTAATGTGGGAAAGAAAGATGGGACAGAAGTAGATATAGGCAGATGTGGTACAGTTTTCCGTAAAAAAGATAATTTTTTTTAGATGTACGAAACTTTTATCATATGATGTTTAACTTTCAAGGTGCATATCATCTGTCATTGTAAAATTTCTAAATCTTAACTCAACCCCAATACAAATATATCTGACACTCTGCAAGTAAATCGAACATTTTTACCCTTGGTTAAATTTAAATAGAATTGTATTTTCCCTGGTACATAAGTTGTCGAAATACACCCCTTCAATTACTTGAACCTTGGCTTGAGAATTATTTCCGCAAGTCATCTATAGTGTTTAATTTCTGATATACATTTTAAAATATAGTAATTTACTCCTGGATCGTCCGCGAAAACGGCTTAAATAATCCCGGGTTTTTAAAATTCGATGAAACGGTTTTCGTCGCTGTTTGGGATTTGTCTTTCAATTACTAGTACCTCCATTTCATGCACAAGTTTATATTGACGAAAAGTTCCGGCTTCGCTAGTACAGGAATTAATTTCATCACGACAGTTATAACATGAATAGCAGGACAAATCGCGAAGTAAAACACTCCGTGAACTGGTATAATTCTTTTAATATTGGTGATTGCACCTTACTGAAATGACGACTTTAAATGATCTATGGAGTACTTCAACAATATTCGAATTTTACATTTAGAGGATTGTCTTGGTGTCTAAAATTTGTCTTTGCAAAAGTTGGACGAAGTTCATGTAATGAGATGTTTTTCCCCATTTCCCCATTCTTTTAAATAAATCGTTAAAAGCTATAAACGATTAATAAAAATTGCAAAATTTAACCTGTGTCGAACCTATGTCCCCGGGTGGAGTCTATAGCAACATGCGCTATTCTTTTTTTTTTCGGCAGCAATCATCAACCTGTTTTTCCAAATTTCACAACACGATTTGTTTTAATTATCATGAACATTTAATTGAAACTTTAGCACATGTAACGACGGAAATAAGCGTCTTTCGAACTTTCGACGTTTGGACAAATTGGCTACTGTTTTGTAATGTGTGGAAGCATTTTATTCCTTTAAGACCCAAACATGTAGTTAATAAGAAAAGAATCTTGTCATTTTTTACTCTTCGTGTATCTAACTTTTGTTTTGATTAATTATAAAAAATACGCGTTAACTGCTTTGAAAAATGAAATATCAACTTGGACAAAATGGCTACCGTTTGAAAAACGACTGTGTAGAGAAGATTTTATTGAATCAGCAATATTTGAACTCACGAACAATGAGGCAAATATTTGTACTTTTGTTAGATATTATTATTGTCTTACTATTTTTATTCATTTTCTGCTACTTACAAAATTCACTTTCAGTCGTTGAGATAACGAAAAACGTCGTTGGACATTTTTCTTATTCCCGCTTAATATAAAGCCACCGAGTCAAATAAAATTTGGCAAAAATAACGTCTTTAACGCCACAAAGAACCGACACCTGTCGTTGTTCCTGCCAAGTATCAAGAAGATCAGAGAATAAGAAATAGGATCACTATACATAAGATTCAAAAGTTTTTCATAAATGTAACGTTGGACATCCGGTTTTTTTCACATAGCTTTGCTAATATAATCATCAAATATACTAGATATTACTTAGTATATGATCAAGAGCTGTAAAAACATAATTTGAAACATATATTGAATTTGCTTTAATATTGGTTCGTGTTTTCTAACATTTTTATTTTGTTTTGCGGATGAAATTTCGAAGATTCTGTTTTAAATCCTAGAGGTTGTAGAAACATCGTGTCCAACGTTTGTAAGTAGAAAGAGAGCTATCAATATATTTCAATTCACCCTTATTACACGAAGGCATGTAGTTGGGCGCTGGTTTATAGGTAGGATGTATGTCAGTCCTCATATAATTCCACTCATATTAGTTCAAACAAGTAGAAAGTTTATTTAGCTCTGTATCTGCTTAAATAGGATCTATAAATTATATAAGTTTCTCACAGAAGGTAACCAAAGAAGGTGACCAAAGATTTTGCAACGATACAAATATTAAACTTTACAATATGAATAAATATCTTTAACAATGAATTCAAATAGCAAAAGCTATGCAATTAACAAATATATACTTATTAAGCATCATGTAAATTAATCAACAATGAAATACTTTAAATATGAAATTTGGAGTTTTACCAAGGGAGCTAATAATTAATTAATGTTAACACTGTCTGCCACACAGCATTTCGGGGCCTCTCCCTCTGGTATCTTTCGTCCCTCTTTTATAGCTGACTATGCGGGGGCTTTTCTAATTATTGGGGGAATTATGATAACATATAGTTGTTAACTTCTGTGTCATTTAGTCTCTTGGCAATGATAATACATATTCTTTAATATATATAGTGATGTCGTTATTACGACATAGCTATGTCGTTAAAACGACATAGTGATGTCGTTATAACGACATGTTATGTCGAAATAACGACATAGCGATGTCGTTATAACGACATGTTATGTCGAAATTACGACATAGCGATGTCGTAATAACGACATGTTATGTCGAAATTACGACATGCTATGTCGTAATTACGACATAATTTTTTTTTTTTGAATGGCCCTTATCGGCTTCCGTAATAAACAGACGACATCATGCATTGTAACTTTTAAAGCCAATTAAGTAAAAAAAATAATCTGAAAGAACGTGCGATATCATATTAGGAAAATTGATGGTCAAACCATAACAAAAAATCAAGTAAAGAATTTTAAGTATTCAACCTTTATAGCTTGCTGTTCGGTGTGAGCCAAGACTCCGTGTTGAAGGCCATTTTTATTTATTTTCAAATTACAAAGGTTATTCCTGATTAGTATTTTTAATTATTTTATTTAGGCGTTTAGAACCTTTGGTGACCTCACAGTTTAAATTTCTATGATAAGTACGTCGTGAGCAGTGGGCATTACAGTCGAACGTTCACCTAATTTTCCCCAGTCAATGAATGGCCATAGCTACACTGTTATGAATTTCATTCTATGTTGAAAGACGTGCTTAATGTCAAATCATAAAAACGCAAACTGTCAAAAAAAATCGTACGATTACGACTGCTTTTTTTTTGGCTAAATATCTGCAATTTAGGTACTGTGATCTTACTTTAATAAGTCTTTCATCAGAAACTTTAAAAGAAATTGTCAATTAAAGGTGCTAAAACACTGTTTACTATAATTTGAGAATGAATTTAAGGGAGCTACCATTTGATTTTTATGGGGGGGGGGGGGGGCTAGGATGAAATATGAAAAAAATAGGCAGGACAGAAGTTTTGAGTAAAAAAAAAAGGCAGGATGAGACACTTTGCCAAAAAAAAAGGCAGGATGACAATTTAGGTAAAAAAAGTTAGGATAAACTAATAAAAAAAAGGCAGGACCGAATAGAGTGAAAAATAAAAAGGCAGGACAGAGATTACAATTAAAAAAAAATGCAGGACAAAATTTTTCATCCTAGCCCCCCCATAAAAATCAAATGGTAGCTCCCTAACGAGCACTATTTTTAAAACTTAACACCTATTTATGCCTGTTTTAAATCGTTTCACATCAATTGTAAGTCTGATATTCGGTTACTATGCATTTTAAATAATTGAATTACTGAGCAAGATATAAAACACAAGTTTTATTTGTAAGCATCGCAGAATCGTCACAGACTCTTTTAAATCCAATGTTTCGGTTTGAATCAGCATTAATAGCCAAACATATACAAGATAATATTTGAATAGTTAAAGACAGTATCTTTTGTTAACAGTGGCGGATCCTGTGTAATATCCAGTAATGGCGGACAAATAGCGATAAGGTGTTACTGTATATACTCTATAAAACTCTCATGAAAAAAAATCCACAACAATATTATTTACCTACGAAAACATGTTTAACCCCAAACGCCCCAGCCTATTTTAAAATAACATGATAGCGGAATAATGATCCCTAGTCAGTATAAGCTCTAGATAGATCTAAAGTTTAAGGTACGAACCATTTGATTTGAGGAGGCAGTCTAAGGTATTTGAGAGAAAAAAACTGACTGATTTTTTTGCATTAAATAAAAATTCTGGCCGTATCTGGAATGAATACAATAATCTTGTACAATTTTTTTCTCTTAGAAATGAATTTCCAACAGAATTATTTAGCATTGAATGAACATGATGAACAAAAAACGGGCGTATTTTTTTGAGGCCGGGGTTTGCATGTCTCATCGGAATGTCTGTTTCGTCGAACTGATATATTGAATACTTTTTTTTCAAAACTAGACTGCAACCTGACTTCTGAATGTGGCCTTTATGTCTCTAATTGTCGACCGTCATTCATAAATTCATTGTCGTTTCAGACTAATTCAAAGCCTTTGGTTGATTTGGAACCCCTCACCTCCCTTAATTTTGTTGGGTGAAACATATCAATTAAACATTTGAATACTAATTGCTTGTTTGACTGTTTTAACTCGTGTCGGTCGTATTATAAATTTCATCTAATAGTCCAGCGTACATGTATATCTTGTTTACAACAAGAAATCTGTGAGCTCGAGGTTATGCTAACTTAACATACAACAAACGAGAATTTTCCATGTCAAGTCCCACATCAAATATATCAGTACAGCTTCGAATCCATACTATCATTTTATGATAGACAATCAAAAAATTATTGGGAGAATACAGCATACAAATGACCAATCCTTACACTTTACAGCAACTATAGAATATACATGCCCCACGCCAGGAACCGTTAAAAAAGTGCATTTTACACTTATTTTATGTTTTTTAAGTTCATGCATTGTTATATGAAAATTATTTCGTTTACAGTTCATGAATATTCATGACAGGTGTCCATAATTTTGTTCGCACCTAAAACCTGTGCGGTCATATTACAGAAAATAGACTCTCGCTATAGCTTGGAAAAGAGAGACGTTTCTCATGTCAGAAGAAGAAATCTCGGTAGCCAAAAAAATGGATGAAAATCACTTTTGATGGACGACGACAGTGACATATTCAACAGCTTGTGCAGTTTCCTTGCTTAATACGTCATTAAAAAGGCATTCAAAGATGAAAATGTGACTTTCATTTGTCAGAGTTGTGGCAATACGATGATGGAGATTACAAATCGACATAGGTTGGATACCGTTCAGGAATATCTGGATGCTCCACTTGCTGACAATGTTGAATATTGTTTTCGGAGATAGCCACAAGTATACAGCAAATGAATGACGGGAAAGACGATAACGGTCAGGACAATAACTGCAAGACGTAGTACAATGTAGATTGCCTTTTACACACTGTAAATCTAAGTGTTAATAAATAGAACACTGCTTGAACGCTTTTTTGTAACACTTTTTGAACGTGTAATAGTGTTCCAAATGTTTACGCTAGTGTTCATCAAATGAATGTGTGGTGTTCAGTTTTTAATGCCTTTGTGTTTCATTTTTGAACACTTGATGTTAGAGACCTTAACACTAGTGTTCAACGATTTAACGTGTCCGAATGTTCAAAATCTTAATACGTCGACGCGTTCAACAGCCATGTAACACTTTTTGAACACACAGAACATGTTTAAAAACCAAAATGTTAAGATTCAGAACACCAGACGTTTACATTCAGAACAGTTGACATAGGTGTTCAAATTAATGGTGTTCAAATGTGGAACATGTTCTATTGTTAAGCGTACATTATTTTCCATAAGAACTAAACTTAATTAAACTGTTATAAAAACTATACTCAATCAGGCAAAATACAACAATAAAACATATTTTAACAAGTAATTCTTTATATAATCAAATGAGCATATATGTAAGAAAAGTACACAAGAATACCTTATGATATCACAAGTAACAGTCAGTGAAATCACATACATAATGTTTTTAGGCTGACTTAAATATATCACAAATAATGAGTTTCCTCTACATGTACATGACAAGATAGTTGCTACATCATGTGTATCCTAATCAAAAAAGCAATGTGATAAGAAGATAGTTTATGATATAGATATTTGTCACAATGAAAGTTTAAAAGTTAATTTGCAAATTCCAACAGTTCTTGTACGATCACATACAATGTACGCTCCACTTTTCAGTGCGTCTTCACTTAAAGCTATCAACTGGGTGGCATTTATTGTGTTGTTATCAACTTCCAATGTCAAAATCCTCCACAACAAGTAATGTCTATGAGCCTATATATCCTGCAAAATAAAATTTAAAATTAATAGAAGAGAGTTTTAAATTTCATAAAGCTTTAAATTATGCAATGGTTGTTATGCTTTAATTTCGATATATACTAGAGTACAAATTGATATTCTATGGCAGTGAAATGCAAGTTTTGACATTATAAATTACAAAAGTCGATTTCTTGACCTAAGGTATACAGATATAGAAATGATACACTTACATAAGCTAATATATATATATATCTTTTTATACCTTTTTGACATCTTTCTTTTTTCCAACATTTTATAGCATGCAGAAATGACCTTTGTGGGATTATTGGCTACCGGTTCCTAATTCAAACATTTCAATCTAACGATTCCTGCAAATAAAAAAAACGAATGCATTTTCTAAGTCAAAAATGGTGTTCCAAATGTTTACACTTGATGTTAGAGTTCTTAACACTTAGTGTTCATCAATTGAATGTGTGGTGTTCAGTTTTTAATGCCTTTGTGTTTCATTTTTGAACACTTGATGTAAGAGTTCTTAACACTAAAGTGTTCAGCTAATATACGTGGATGTAAAAAAATCATCATTTATTCAGTATAACAGATAGACGATCACAGACTGGTTATTCATCAGTTTAGGAAATCATCAGAACAAAGCTGACAGTTATTTACGTTTAATCTAAATCCTGTTCTTTAATTCGTCTTATGTTGAATATTGAAAATTTGGATATAACAGTTATGAATATTTGACAAATTACTGACATGAGAAAATAACAAGGAAGCCATCGAACTACCTATAGAGATTATCCTAACTTGTTACTCACTTCTTTCCTGTTCATGTGGGATAGAAGTCCCTTCTCAAGCTCTCTTCCTTATGTGTACCCATTCTTCGTTTAACCGCCTAAATCACCAGCCTATATCTGTTTCCGGTATTTGGTACCCTGGTATATTTTTTTTAACGCGAGGTGTTCAAAATTTCGAACGATTTGAACACTGATTGAACATGTAATGTTTATAAACTGAACGGATCATGATAGATAGACATCGACATATTTTTATTACGATATCTTCATAACAAGCCTCATTGATATGCATAATTATGTCACTTATAAGTATAAAACTAGTAATAATAATCAAATAAGTTCATAAACTATACATATATGCCAGCTTGGTAGTTTTTAAAATATTTCACAAGTACTAAATTATTAGTAAAAAAATTCACAAAATCATCCTGCGTATACATTCATATTTTTTAATGAATTTCTTTGTAAATTTGCCAATTAGAAGGATAGAAAATCGGACAAACAACTATCTCCTTTTTTAGATCAGAATTTGAACACCGGTGTTCACTGTGTCTGAACACACATGTAAATATGGTTAACACAAACGTTAAAACTTTGAACACGTCTCTAAGCATGAACATATGACGTTAAAATATTAAACAGTCAGTGTACAAATTTTGAACGCGTCCGGACGCGTCAGGCGTCAGGTATATTTACAGTGCAGTTGGAAGTTAGGACACGCTGTCTAATTATTTACGAATTGAATGCTTCTTTTTGTAAATTCATTGTGATGTAAAAGCGTTGTAGTACATTTAATATGATGCCCGGAAGGCAAGCGTTTCATTCTAAAAATGTGCGCTCGGTAAACATTTTTTACAACCCTATAAAAATACTAAAAGAAGCATGATTCATTACTTATATTTTCCCTCTTTTTCGCTATGATCATGAAAACACGATTTCTATCAAGTTTTACTTTTATTTACTTGTGCACTTTATTGTAGTGTCATCATGAATGTTACTATTCATTTTGAATTCAGAATGACTAGCCAATCGGTATCATAATGAAACATACATCTAACGTGTTTTTTTCCTACAGAGAACGTACTTCAACAATACAAAGTCAGCAACAGCCACTATATAGCATGTTTCTCTATTGTCATAAAATTCATAATATCTAATAAAATTAATAGATTTAGCTAACAAAGTCCTTATATTTCAATAAGATAACTTTATTTGTTAATGGAAAAATGTTAATTAGGCTTAAATTAAAAATTGTTTGCTTTCCCCTCTCTGTGATTAAAGTAAGATAACTCTGGTCAATTTTCCTAACATTCAATCATTATAAGAAGATGATATAGTTCTGTTTTCATCTATAGTCTTTTTCAGAAAAGTTCTAATTGTTTTGTGTAGGTCCCAAATACAATTTTACACTGTAGCATTCGGCATCAGTTAGAAGCTTCTGGAATAAAATGGTGGCTATGGTGTACTGTTTTGTGTTTGTGTTAGGCATTATTACACTTCTTTCATGTATTTGTCTTAATATAAGGGATCGAGTAAAGCAGATAAGTTACATCAGCTTTCTGCTTCATTTGAGTTCTGGCATAATGGTATACACCATACCGATCTTAGAAACAAATGCCTTTACGAGTAGAATGACGAATGCTGTTGGACAGTTTTTGATGCATACCACAACTTGAAACAGTGTATTCTTGACAGCACAATTAATGTTTTTCTCCGGCATATTGTATCTCAAATTAAAAGTAGGAAACAAGTGGTTTTTTTTAATAATTTCCAGGATATGGCTTTAATAGAGAGCAATTTCATGAATACTGGGAAGATGCTTTTTCTGTGACATAGTCACTTGTTTCAGAATATTTCCCCCTATATACCTTAATGGTATATTAAGGTTTAACAAAGGAATGTTTTATTCTGTAACGAGTGCCTGGGATCTGTGATTTAGAGCAGTTTGTCTCATCGCTCTAAGAAAGTTAGTGATGATGAAGGCAGATTTGACCTTGCTTATTTTTTACGTATAAACACGGTATGATTACTTACAGATGACAAAAAAAATATTTATAAGATAACAAAATAATTCTTTATATTGGTATATATTAATTTTAAACATTTCAAAAAAAATAAAAGAAATTATAGATATACATAAATGTCTGTAATCATTACCATTCTTAATATTTACGAATATTTTATTTTTTCATTATAAGGAACATGAAATTTTATACGAAAAGGAATTGAAATATAAGTTGATAATTTGATTAAATATAGTTTGTAATGTATGATAAATCTTGAACTTCGCCTTTGTGTATTATCATACATGCATTGTTATTTAACAGGTCGGGACCACTACCTTATATGGAAATGCATAAATTAGCATACTTATGTTCTCGCACATGTTATTGTTTATTTACATGTGACGCAATTTATTTTTACCTAGGTTTTTGACCAATCCACTAAATGAGTCACAATGCATGATGGACTACTACGTGTTTACAATCAACTAACAACACGTGTTATTTACTGAAATACAACACATTTTTTCGTGCAATGCGGGATTCACAATTTTGCTTAGTTTTTTATTTTGTGTATCCTCATTTATAGTTCGTGATATAAAGTATTACTTCCATGTTCAGATTAACGAAGAGTTGTTTCTATGCGAAGAAAAAAGGGTTTGAATTACCTGATATATAGCCATTAACATGTTTGATGATGGCACAGAGATTTCATGTATTTGTCCACCAGAAGCAACGAAACAACATCGAAAAAACACAATTACCCATGAGACAAACTTACTGGTATAAAGTAAGCCGTCGATAACAGCCGGTGCTGATATTCAAGAGTACAGCAATGTTCGTATAGATAATTAAAGGCAAATCCTTGAATTTTGTGTTCGTAAAAAAGGCGAAGAAATATTTACATACATGGCAGTGTTAACAAAATCTATAAGTATTTTTGTTGGTCACATTTCAGTATATGGGACTTCCAAACTGTTCCCTTTTTTTAAGGTAGTGAAGTCAGCAACTGTAGTTTCAGTTTGTTCGTTTTTTAACGGTCTCGGACATTTGCCAAACTGAATAAAATCATTACAGCTGATTTCTTAAACCTGCAAAGTAAAACTTTGGTTTGCTTGCTTGCTTTGTTTGTATAGTTGTTTATACAAGCTTTGAAAATAAGATTGACATCTTTAAACAATATATATATAGGCATAGTTTAACTTGTATATTTTATATTTTGTACAATATACAAACAAAGCAAGCAAGCTAACCAAAGTTTTGCTCCACATGCATTAGGAAATAAGCTGTAATGATTTTATCCATATGTATGTGCGACAAGGTGGAAAATTTGATATGTTTTGTGAAAATTGCAGCGTTGGATCTATAATAAAAAAAGAAGATGTGGTATGATTGCCAATGAGACAGCTGTCCACAAGAGACCAAAATGACACAGAAATTAACATTTATAGATCACCGAACGGCCTTCAACAATGAGCAAAGCCCATACCGCATAGTCAGCTATAAAAGTCCCCAATATGACAATGTAAAACAATTCAAACGAGAAAACTAACGGCCTTAATTATATGAAAAAAAAATGAACCAAAAACACATATGTAACACATAAACAAACGACAACCACTGAAATACACTGTCAGGCTCCTATACAATATATTTTTTTTTTATGGGATAGATTTCTTGTCCTTTTATATCTTTAATTGGGCCGGTTTTTTTATTTTTTTTTATTTTTTTTGGATTGTTTTACACAAGTAATTTTTGGGTCATTAATAGCTTACTTTTCAGCATTGGACCTATGACTGCTTACTTTACTAAAGTATGTCTTTGTTGGAAAGATGTCTCATTTGGCATTCATACCTCATCTTCTTATTATTACTATACTATATATAAAAATATTAATTTTCGCGAACCATTTAGGTCACGGAAATTCCAAAATATGGCATCAGTAAGGAGAGTTGTGCAAATAATGTGAATACACAGAACCCCCATCCAAATTATCTCTAGCTAAAAGTATTCATCTTTTTCTATTTTATATGTACTAACAATATTCAATTTTTCTATAATTTCGATTAAAATATTCCAAAATCTGAGTAAAAATAAATCGAATGCCCCAAATAAACATTGTCTGATTGGTTGAAGTACTGTGGCGTCGATGCTTAGCATAATAAGCCTCGATGTAAAGCACACGCTTCACAGGAATAAGGAGAGTTTTACGAATAATGTGAATACACAGATCCTCCATCCTATTTATATTTTGCTGGAAATGTTGCAGTGTTCATCATTTCTGTTTTGATTCTGCTTACAACATTCCATTTTTTCTATAATTCCGATTTAAATATGTGGAACCCGCAATAAAAATAGATGGCCTTAATCACGTGGCCTCAATGATTTAATAGCAACGCAAAAAATTCCATTAATCATGTTGTACTTTGTTACCAGTCGGAACTTCTCGGCCTTTCTCGTTGCACGAAGTGAATAGCCGAGTAGTTCCGATTGACGATGTTACATAAGCCGAATCACACATACAGATCTTTGCGCTCAAATGTAATTCTTGGTGAAGTATACAGGTAACTTCGTTTACGAAAATTTATACACACTTTTTCATTAACATATTACCAGACTTTTGCATATTCACGTTTTTTTATGCTGAACTGTAGTCGAATTCAATTCTATACATTTTTTTTTACGTGAAGCAATAGGAGTAAGAATATTTTTCGCGCCAATTTAAGCAGCTTCATCACCGTCAACAAAATTATTTATTGTTATTTTCGTGAAATTTTAGTCATATAGTTTATCAATTAGAGAATTTTTGGTAAGTATTACTTATTAATGTTAAGGTTCTACTGATGTGCTTCTCTAGACCGTTTTGACGGTTCGTTTTATCCCATTTATCTCAATACTATCTCCGATGACAGAAATGTCAACCCGACCTATTCGTGTCGAAAGTGAAAATCGCATCTATTTGATGAAATAATTTCTTCTTCAGTGGTTCATGCATTATTTCTGTATTGTTTGATAACCAATCACATTCACGTTACATGTTTGCATGAAAATGGTTATGTATTAGTCAATTGTAAGGGCGATGCAACATGGGAGGTCAGTGCGCGATCACGTGACATTATTATTTGTAAACATACATGCTCCCTGTGTAACACGTGTCTGAATTATCCTTTCAAAGTGTTATGAATCTTTCAATCACTATTTTATGATATTTCTTTTTGTTTTTAGGTCTGCATATCAGTATAGTCCAAGTGAATTAGTAATAGTTCTGAGTTGTGTGTTTTTTTTGTTTTATTTTATAGAATTAGAAGGTAACTATAAGTCTACATGCCCATCGGTGTGTGGATACGCCCTAGCACTCATCAACCTTGCCCCAGTTATGGGAAAATAAACGGTCAGATAGAGGTCGTAGTCAGGGATGACTATCTATCTAGGAGAGACAACTCTGAATTGAAACATGGGTAGATCATGACTCATAGTCGGGAACGACAACTGATCTAAAGGAAGAGAACCTTGAAAGAAAATCTCCTGGTCCTCCAGGTTGGGGGTTGAGCACAAGACCAACTATCTCGTCTCGCAAAAAAACAAACAGTTACGGAAACAAGGACAAGAAACTTAACTCGTCTCGGACACTCGGAATACCAGCAATCACATGCAAGTATGAATGGTGCCAGTGAAAGCCAAGAGGAAGCTAGCAGCAGGAATGGTATTCTGAACACGAGAACAAAACTGAAGGTAGGATGTTGGAATGTTCGTACAATGTATGAAACAGGAAAACAAGCACAAATTTTAAATGAAATGAAAAATTATAAGCTCCACTTACTAGGCATTAGTGAATGTAGATGGACAGGTTGTGGAAAGTCTATAGCAAGATCAGGAGAAACAATCATACATTCTGGAAGGACAGACAACAAGCATCAACAAGGTGTTGCTATAATTATGAACAAACAAACAGCAAAATCACTTATTGAGTACAATCCTGTAAATGAAAGAATTATAAGAGCCCGTTTCCATGCAAAGAAAGGCAAAGTAACTTTTATTCAGTGCTATGCACCAACAAATGAAGCGGAAGAGGAAGTAAAAACTGAATTCTATAACACCTTGCAAGCTGAGATCAGAAAAGTACCAACACATGATTTGACAATTGTAATGGGCGATTTAAATGCAAAGGTTGGCAACGATAATACAGGAAATGAAAGAGTAATGGGTAAATATGGATGTGGGCAAATGAATGAAAATGGAGAACTTCTGGTTGACTTTTGTGGAATTAACAACTTAGTAATTGGTGGAACCATCTTCCCACACAAAGACATTCACAAGCTAACTTGGAACTCACCAAATGGAAGAGACAAAAATCAAATAGATCACATTATGATCAATGGAAAATGGAAAAGATCCTTACAAGATGTCAGAGTAAAGAGAGGAGCTGACATTGCAAGTGATCACTTTCTAATAACAGCCAACATAAAGTTGAAACTTAAAAAGATGTCTTCACCAACAACCATTAAAAGAAAATTTGATATAAATAAATTGCAAGACACCAAAGTAAAACAAGAATTTAACCTGCAGATAAAGAACAGATTTCAGGTCCTAGAAGACACAATAGAAGAAACATCAGAACCAGCATCGATAAACGACAAATGGCTAAAAGTAGAAGAAATATACAAAGAAACCAGTGAAAAAGTTCTTGGCTATAAAAGACAAATACATAAAGAATGGATTACACAAGGAACATGGAAATTGATTGATGAAAGAAAAGAAATAAACAACAAACTCTGTCAGACTTATTCAGAAAGAATAAAAGATAAGCTGAGGAAGGAATACTCAGAATGCAATAAGAAAGTGAAGAAAGCAACACGAAGTGACAAAAGAAAGTATACAGAAGACCTTGCAAAAGAAGCAGAAGATGCTGCATCCAACCAGAGAATGGGACAGGTTTACCAAGTTGTAAAACAGCTATGCAACAAGAAAACTAATAAGAGCATGCCAATTAAAGACAAACAAAACAACACATTATCATCCGAAAAAGAACAAAAGGAAAGATGGAAAGAACATTTTCAAGAAGTTCTCAATAGAAAAGAACCAGAAAATACAGTTAGCATCGATATCACAGAAACACCATTAGAATTAGATATAGATCTTTATGCGCCAACCAAACTAGAAATCCAGAGAGCACTAAAAAGTTTAAGGAATAGAAAGGCACCAGGCATTGACCAATTAAATGCTGAACTCTTTAAAGCTGATGTTAAGCAAACATCAGATATCCTTTACCCAGTTTTTAAAGAAATTTGGGAGAACAACATCATACCAGACAACTGGTCCGAAGGTGACATCATAAGGATACCAAAGAAAGGTGATCTTACCAATTGCAATAACTGGAGAGGTATCACTCTTCTCTCTATTCCTAGCAAAGTATTTTGCAAAATCCTAATTTCACGAATTAAAACAGCTATAGACAGAACACTGCGACAAGAACAGGCAGGTTTTAGACCAGGACGAAGCTGTATAGACCACATATTTGTCCTCAGAAACATCCTGGAACAATGTACAGAATGGCAAAGAAAAATAATCATCAACTTTGTAGATTTTGAAAAGGCTTTTGACAGCTTACACAGACAGGGATTATGGACCATCTTAAAAAGCTATGGAATTCCTGAAAAAATAATACAACTCATCAAAGCCTTCTACGACAACTTTAAATGCACTGTAGACTCTGACCAAGACACTAGTTTTTTTGGTAAAATCTGGAGTGAGACAAGGATGTGTGATGTCATCTCTCTTGTTTATCATTGCAGTCGACTGGGTGATGAAATCAACAATGTCAAATACCAACAACGGAATAAGGTGGACACTCACTTCAAACCTAGAGGATATAGACTATGCAGATGATCTAGCATTAGTATCCCATACTGAAAATCAAATGAAAGAAAAAACGGAGAGATTAGAACAGAATGCCAGG
Source organism: Mytilus galloprovincialis (assembly GCF_965363235.1). NCBI lineage: Eukaryota > Metazoa > Mollusca > Bivalvia > Mytilida > Mytilidae > Mytilus > Mytilus galloprovincialis. The sequence goes on along the minus strand of NC_134841.1, from coordinate 38,924,843 downwards.
ATGATTGGTCTGAAAATCAACTCTAAGAAAACACAAATAATGACAGTAAACATGCTTAATACACCAGACATCAAAGTAAATGGAGAACAACTGGAATTGGTACAGTCCTTCACTTACCTAGGTAGTGTTGTAACATCAGAAGGTGGAGCTGAACAGGACATCAAAACTAGAATTGGCAAGGCAAGATCAGCCTTTCACAGACTAAGAAACATCTGGAAAACACCATCAATCAGAAAAAAGACCAAACTGAAAATCTATAACAGCTGTGTAACATCAGTTTTACTTTACGGAGCTGAATGCTGGAGAATGACCGAAAAAGACATTAACAGGTTATCCAGCTTTCATAACACCTGCCTACGTAGAATCATGAAGATATACTGGCCAAACAAAATAACAAATGAAGATCTTCATAAGAAAACAAAAAGCCAAGATATTGAAACCACTCTGCTACAGAAAAGATGGAGATGGCTTGGTCATGTCCTAAGAAAACCACAAGGAGACATGACCAAAGTTGCATTAAGATGGACACCAGACGGAAAAAGGAAAAGAGGACGACCAAAAACAACATGGCGTAGAACAATAGAAACAGAGATGAAAGAGAGAGGCTACACCTGGGGAACTATTGAGAAAAAAGCAGAAAACAGAGAGGAGTGGCGGCAACTTGTCCTTGCCCTATGTGCCAAAAGGCATAACAAGGACTAAGTAAGTAAGTAAGTATAAGTCTACATAAGTTATATTTAACTAATGTCTAAAAAGATAACTCCACTTTCCCTCTATATTTAAAACCGCATACTAATTTAAACAGCATTTGCTCCCCTTGAACACTAATATGCCCCTTCCCCGTCATTTCCCTTTAAATTTGCGCAAAAGTCATACTTTTAGTCCATTTACATTAATGACCGATTTGTGATTTCACCATCTTAACTGCAATTTTCATATTGAACACATTTCACCATTCAGTTTCCCACATTTTTTGTCTTATATGAAGGAGGTTAACTTTTTAGGTCATGTTTTCCTAAACACCTTATTGCTATTTGGTTAGAGAACACAATTAATTTGTAGTGCATTTCTTTTAGAACATATATGAAAACTAAAAAAATCCCACCCGCGCTTTCTCAATGAAACTTTTACAGTGTGTTGTACTACTTTTGGGACAAATTTTATCAAAATTCAAGAAAACTTCATCGTCTCTAACCCAAAATATGGACAATTTTATCTTTAGGGCGTCTTGAAATCTTTTGACAGCTTCCGAAGTCCTATATTTCAACCTTTTTCACCTGGACCAAATCACTACTTTCCTTTAAAATTCTGGACCCAAATTTGTTTACAGTGTAATTTCACCCCCCTACTTACAATTTGAGGCTTTAAACATGGAGAAATTAATATGGAAGGGGTATTAAAATTAGTGGCAAGTAACCCACTATTAGCACTAGGGGCTGTATTCATGAACAATGAAAATCAAGGGACGACAATTGTGGTCTCGGACCTAATAGGATAGAAAGAGTTGACAAATCTTAAAAAAAACTTAGTATGACCAAAGCTTAATCAATTATAACACTGCTTGCAAAGTTTCACAACAATAGGATATACATTATAGACAATATGTTAAATTCTATACTCATCTTTGCGTGTTAAATTTTGACGTGAAAATTGGAAAATTTCAACTATCAACATGTTTGGCTTTAAAAATTAAAATATTGCTAAAAATTTCCATTGAAATATGTCTTAATATATCATTTATTATGTTCATAAGCAATAGAGTACTCATTTGATTTATCAGACTTAGCATAATTATTCAAAAGTCAAATTTATATCAGCCTGGGCCTGAAAATTGATGTTTTTCAATGAAAGGGGGCCTTTCATGAAGATGTAATATTTTCCAGCAATTTTAAATTTGTGAAGCTTTTTGGTTATAAATAATCCTTACATATCTATGTATTGCATGTACTTGAAATGGAAAGAAAAGTTACAAATATCATATCATATTAGTTTAAAAGGGTCTTAAGCCAAGTAAGACTCGAAAAAAATAAGGGTCAATTTAGGCTGTGCCACATATTTCCATAAAAAAACGCATATTGAGGCTATAAGAAATAAAAAATTGTTTCTTTTTTTTTCATTTCTATACTCATGTGACATGATACAACAAATCTGAGCACAAAAAGGCTCTTGCAATTAACTTTTCTTGCAGAGAGAATGGTCTGATACAAAGATTTTTGGCTTTTTAGTGAAAAACTTGAATGCAATTTTAGTGTCAACAGGCTTATATTTAAACCACTTGCTATCCTACAGAAGAAAAGAAAGATATGTGAAATGGAACAGGTACAATAGACATTGTAAAGTGCTTTTGGTTCAAATTTAGTGAGGTCTTTATTGTGGACTTCAAATTTTATGTACCAAGAACCCCACTTTTGACTTCATCCAAACAAGGGCGTTAGACAAGGGTCATTTATACAACACATTTTGCACATATTGTCTGAGATAATCTTCTTTTCTGTAGATCCCGAGTTCATAAACAAGTAAAGGAACTAAATAAAGGCATAGAAACACAAGTATTGACACATGAAAACCTGTCCGATAGAAAGTCAGGATGCCATGTATGCATTAATATTGAAAAAGCCTTAAAATGCCTATTTTGACCATAAAATGCCAAAATTGGTAATTTTTGTAGAAATTATATAGAATAAAAGTTTGAATCCTTTAGTTTCATGCTATTTGACAAATTGACACCACCAAATCATTTAAGGAAGTTGAATTGCCCAAGTACAAATTCTATATTGACAGACTTCACCTCTTAGGTCCAAGAACACAATTAATTGGTAGCGCATTTCTTTTAGAACATAAATGAGAATAAAAAAAATCCCACCTGCGCTTTCTCAATGAAACTTTTACAGTGTGTTGTACTACTTTTTGGACAAATTATATCAAAATTGTAGAAAACTTCATCGTCTCTAACTCAAAATATGAACAATTTTATCTTTAGGGCGTCTTGAAATCTTTTGACAGCTTCCGAAGTCCTATATTTCAACCTTTTTCACCTGGACCAAATCACTACTTTCCTTTTAAATTCGGGACCCAAATTTTTTTACAGTGTAATTTCACCCCCTTACTTACAATTTGAGGCATTAAACATGTATAAATTAATTTGGAAGGGGTATTAAAATTAATGGCAAGTAACCCACTATTAACACTAGGGACTTTATTCGTCAACAATTGTGGTCTCGAACCATTTGTCTGTCTGGATTGTTAAAACCACAAAATCAGATAGTGATGAATATGCAAGTTTTCAACAATCCCGGAAAATACGAAAAATACACCTTATCGCTATTTAATCCAATCTCGAAAAGACAGTCAAATGTACAACTCCCTGTTTGGGTCAAGTGGCTGAAAATAGAGTTTTTTTAGTAGAGAGCTGAGGGAGTAAAAATTTTAGAAAGCGATCATCAAGAAACTTTAAGGGGGTGGCGGGTCTAAATCATTTATATAGGATTTCTCTATATTTTTCTATAAATGAACTTTATATTATTATAGTTAATAGAAAAATAAAATAAAAAAAGTGGGGTCACCCTTCATTTGCGCTCATAATCAGTCTTCCAAAGAAGCATACATTTATGTAAAAGTGTTTTTTTTCTGTTGAAGTAATAGGAGAAATAAAGTTAATATCGAAATAAAAAAAGAAATTTATTACAGAAATATAGGTCACAGATGAGTTGAAAAAGATATTTCAATTTTAAAGCAAGAAAATGACATTTACCCACCAAAGGGAGATCATTTGGAACTTTTTCAATGATGAATACATTCTAAAACAGGGACAAAACTTAAAGGGGGCCCAGTCGCCCATGGCTCCTAGATTTTGAGCTGGGCCCCTAAAATTTCAGTTAAATTTTAGTTGAACATATACAAACTAATTATGAAATATCTGGTCTGGGCTCCTAGCTTGAAATTCCCAAGTTTAGTCCCTGTAAAAGTCATCTGGGGCCAACACAAATTTATTGTTTTGAATGATTTTTGTACCATATGATAAAGTAACAACTACAAAAGGTAACAAATAAAATTTGTAATGAAAAACAAATGTTTATTTTTTTTCTGAAAATTTTATACCCTCGCGGCTCCTTAATTATGTTAATATAGTATGATCCACTTTTTTCGAAATTAAAATTGAAGTAAAAAATTATTTTGTTTAAAGTTTTTACGGTAAGGGACGACATCAAAAGATCAATGTAAGATAAAAAAAACTTAATTCAAATAGTTTGGGGGTTGGACTGCGGCAAAATATATCCATATGGGTCAATCAGTTTTTCCCAAATTAAGTTAAGAAGGGGGTAGGGGGGTCAGTGAAAAAAACTATGTGAATTAAGTTTTTTATCCTTCATTGAACTTTTGGTGTCGTCCTTAAGTTAAAACAGGTCTCATAAAAAAGTATTGTGCATCAGTTTAAATTTCATGAATTCTTAAATCACATGTATATGAATCATGGACTATAATTCTTTATAGCAATGTCTGTTAGCCATTTAGGGGTCTTTTGCATTTAAAGTTCAGATTAAGTGGGTTTATTTTGCGAAAAATGACCTCAATATAAAGGACAATATATATATATATATATACATTATATAGACTCAAAAAATGGTATATCAAACAGAAGACAAAAAAGGGAAAATATAGTGAATTTTGGAGAATTTATATTATTAAATGTACATGCATTTGAAATATTTAAGATCCATGGTGACCTAGCTACCAGTTTAGAAAACAGTGATTTAAATGCTAGTCTATTAGAGGGATATTTCATTTTCATTGGTAGTAGATATAGAATCTTATTTTATCATGAAGTACAATTTGAAAATGACTTTGGGGAGGGTTGGGATCCCGCTAACATGTTTAACCCCGCCACATTATTTATGTATGTGCCTGTCCCAAGTCAGGAGCCTGTAATTCAGTGGTTGTCGTTTGTTTATGTGTTATTGATTCCCTATATAATCAACCAAATTTTTCCCATAAAAGGGGGGGCGGCCCCCCTGGATCCACCTATGGTCTTAGATAACATTTTATAGTTATGAATATTTTGTCAGTTGACTAAAACTAGATGGAGGTGTGTGTGTTCTTATTTCCAACAGATGTACACTAAACCTATATCAATTTGTGCATAAAGCAAATTGATAGTTGCTAGATACTGAATGATTATACCACAAGAAAGTTTTAACCTGTGCATATATATACTTAAAATACGATAAAACAATCATGTCTTTTTCAGGACTTCTGAATACAACCATGTAGTATGGAATGTTCTTGAGATATGGTTTTGGTCGATGGATGTTCATGAAGGACCTGTAGTACAAAGTATATCACTGGATTTAGCTCTTTGTCTAAGTGTATTATTAAATTACTTTGCTTTGAGCTCAGTTCATTGTTATGCAATTCTTTCTTTGTAAAATAAAGATTTGACAGACAACTCTCATGTACAAGGATTTGTCAAAGTAGTATCACCTCTTATGTACAATGTAAGTATTGGGGAGATAAAAGCATTCTATTTTAATTTGAACCAAACATATTATGTTTGTTCAATTGTGTTAAAAAAATGATAAGCTCTATCTAGGCTTATCGATTTCTTCAACTATATTTCATTGTTCATGCTTGAAATTTTTATACAACCACAGAAATTTTTGCGGTCCTAAATAGGTATCCTGTCGTCGTCGTCCGAAGACAGATGGTTTCCATATAATAACTTAACTATAAGCAAAAAAAAATAAATAAAATTATAACACAATTTTTATAACCACAAAAGGAAGCTTGGGATTGATTTTGGGGGTTATAGTCCATAAGGTTTAGGTTCCAAAGGTGCCCAAAACAAGCATTAATTTAGTGTCAGTACAAAAAGTTGTGTATAAGTATTTCAATTGCTCTGAAATTGTACCATAATGTTTAATACCATAAGTAGAAGGTTGGGGTATATTTTAAGGGTTATTGGGGCAAACAGTCGAGGAATTGAGGGCCAAAAACAAGCATGTTTGTAGAGTCGAGACCATAAATTGTCCAGAATGGTTGTTTAATTACCTAAAACCAATGCTTTATGAAATCTTCTTTGAAAATTAGAGTTGTCTTTCTCTGTCCAGAATAGTAGTTTAATCATCTTAAATTAATGCTTTATACAATATACAATGCAAAATTCACTTTACTACCAACTGATAAATTAAAGCAGTCTTTAATAACCATTCAGTGATTACAAGCACTTTGATTATCATTCTAGGGTTATGCCCTTTTACAAATGGAAACATTGAAGAATTATTTAGTCTTAACTTAAGTTTGTTTTAACTAAATCTAGTGAACCATACCAATAGTAAGCAAATACATATGAAAAAGATGTGGTATGCTTTCCAATGAGACAGTTCTCCACAAGAGACCAAATGACACAGAAGTTAACAACTATAGGTCACTGTACGGACATAAACAATAGGTAAAGCCAATACCGCATAATCAGCTATAAAAGGCACTGAAATGACAATATAAAACAATTCAAACGAGAAAACTAATGGCCTTATTTATGTTAAAAAAAAAATAAACAAAAAACTTATATGTAACACATAAATAAACGACAATCACCGAGTTACAGGCTCCTTATATCATGTTTTTAAATCTAGATATCATCTCCCATATATAGAAAAAAAACGTGTGAAAAAATTAATCTATTATGTGTTGCTCTCCTAGATACAAAATGTATCCAAAATCAAAGATGTAGAACATATTCTATCATAATCCTTCGGTAACTAGTGTTATTACTGTCTCCTCCATGCCTGTCATGAACATAAAAAAAAATATTAAATAAATAACAGTTCTAATGCTCAGGTTGGTTGTCACCATGCAACACAGTTAATAATATAAAAAACATATATGAGACAACTATCAACAAAAGACCAAAATGACACAAACATTAACAGTTATAGGTCACCGTACGGCCTTCAATAATGAGCAAAGCCCATACCGCATATATAGTTAGCTATAAAAGGCCCCGATAAGACAATGTAAAACAATTCTGACAAGCGAGAAATCTAATGGCCTCATTTATGTAAAAAAATGAACAAAAAACAAATATGTAACACATAAACAAACGACAACCACTGAATTACAGGCTCCTGACTTGGGACAGGCACATACAAAAATAATGTGGCGGGGTTAAACATGTTAGTGGGATCCCAAGCCTCCCCCTAACCTGGGACCCCTACAACATAAGAACAAACTATAAAAATCAGTTATAAAGGCTTAACTCATCAGATAGACAAAAAAATAACACCATAAAGGAAAAACATAAAACTCCTTTTGTCATAAGACACTGTCAAACATCCAAACATACTATCCACACTCATCTGTGTCCACACTTGTTTCTATATACAAAATACGTTTTAGAAAAAAAATAATAAGTAATATGGCACCCACTATGATCCAGAGACTTTTAATATTGGAGATATTTTACATATGTCAACAGGACAGCAGCCGAACGATAAAAAAAAACCTCTGAGGTATATTTTGTGATAAAAATAGCAACAAACGGATATTATCGATGGATGAAACTATAAAAAATGTATTGAATTATATACCGTACCCGCTCAGTGGCGGATCCAGGGGGGCGGGGGTTCCGGGGGATGGACCCCCTTTTTTTGGACGATCAGTGCATTTGAATGGGGACATGTAGTTGGAAACCCCTCCCCTTTTGTCCAGGGTTAGGACCCCCCTTTTTTAAATGGCTGGACCCGCCCCTGCCGCTTTCATAACACTTCTTTTTAGCATACTGAATATTATGATGTTCTTACTATTAGTTCAGGTCCTGATAAAAAAAAATACATATTCAGTACAGAAAGAAGTGTTTCAATTAAAGTTTCGTGTTTTCTAGGTAGAAATGATTTTGCAATGCCATTATACAGGTTTAAAAGAGCTCAAATGATTTTCTTACTGGACAGTGGTCACTTCATTGGATATTTCACTGTGTCATGTCGTGAAATTAATGCAGGTTCAATTCATAACAATGCACAAAACCGGTTCAAATACTTTTGCAAGGCAAAAAAGAAAGTCGAATCGTGAAGCCAATAAACAATATTTTTTAATCTGAGCATGGAAATTGAAGATTACGTTATATATTTTACATTAAATATATTTGCAGAATAAAAACTTTGGTAATGAGAGTCCCAGACAATATATTAATTGACTGTTTTCCCACTAATTCCACGTGTCTTAAGTAGTAGTTTACTCGTAGTAGCCCACAATGCATTGTAGTTCATTGAGTCGATTGGTTAGTTTTTCAAGGCCATATTGGCCTTGTGTTTTGGAAATTACTATGCAAATATATTCTGACGTCAGAAAATCTAGAGTTCTCGACCTGTTTAACTGTGAATACTTTTTAGATTCGGTACATCGAGTACCGGCTTAACGAAATGCCCGTGCACACACATTAATATAATAGTACTAATAAATATACTAGGAACGAAATAATATGTATATTTATTATTCAAAACCATGAGTTAGAAAAGAATTCCAATTTGTATGTCGCAAGAGATTCAAATTTTAATTAACGTAGTTAAGAAAAATAAAATCTTTATCATTTATCTAACTGAGAAACACAACAAATATTTTTATTGCAATTAACATGAAATTATACATGAAAAGTAATTAAAATTTTAGCTGACAATCATAAGACCATCATAAGTCATGTCGCGAGGGGTCTTAAGTTTACGACAAAAGTTATGACAAATCGTAACTTGGGACACTTTCGATAACATATCTTACGACTATGACATGTCCTAAGACCATCATAAGACATGTCTTAGTCATAAGATACTTTCGAAAACCAGGCCCCAGGTCCCTGGTTTCGTTATTCCTTTAATTCAATAACCTCCATCTGTTTATTTTAAAAGTTTGTACAATTTTGCCCGTATGGCTTCCCATATAGAACAACATATAAATAACTTTTATGAACTCGATCGTTTAAAAAAATCTTTTTATCAGGTCCAATCAAAGACAGTGTTTTGATCATTTCCTATTCATCAATGATTTTCTGGCTTTTAAATTTTATTGTTGATTGTAGGCGGTCGCATTCTTTTGTACAGTTCATTTCACATTTTTACTATCGGTTGTAATATTTAACTATGATCTCAATAGGTAAACATTACGTTTACATTTGTATAAAATTGAGAAAGGACATGGTGAGTGTGTCAAAGAGACAACAACCCGACCAAAGAACAGAGGCTGGTATCAGTGGACCGTGAAATTGGGGTAAAAACTCTAATTTGGCATTAAAATTAGAAAGATCATATCATAGGGAACATGTGTACAAAGTTTGAAGTCGATTGGACTTCAACTTCATCAAAAACTACCTTGACGAAAAACTTTAACCTGAAGCGGGACAGACGGACGGACGAACGGACCCACGGACGAACGGACCCACGGACGAACGGACCCACGGACGAACGCACCCACGGACGAACGGACCCACGGACGAACGGACGCACAGACCAGAAAACATAATGCCCCTCTACTATCGTAGGTGGGGCATAACAAACACACAGGAGAACGCACAATAAAACTCCGTTTAAAAAAAGTCCGAATACGATGTCAGAATAGGTTACAAAAGAAACTTATCAAAATAACATTGATACATGAATTTAACAAATGACTACATTTTATTTGCAGTTACTGACATACCAGCTCCATACCTCCTTTAAACTGTTTGTAAGATTATGTTTTCAAATTATGAAAATAAAGCACAATCCCTCTAGTTAGGGGTTTAATTTCATACCATCATAAGAGATATGCTATATGAGAAGAACATAATCCGTATCATGCATGCAACTTGTTATTGAATGGATTTGTTTAATTCCGATGCAAAGACCCTATAAGTGAATCAATATTAATACCAAAATATGCCATCTTAAATTACCTGACTAGTTGGTAATGAATTGATCAACGGAGATTCAACTTATGCTTACTAGGATATATAGACAATATCTGTTTATTGTGTTTAAATATCAGCTGTATTTGTACGAGGCTAAGAAACAGGTGTAATACCAAAGATGTCAACCAAAATACTGTGCAAAAAGTATCTCGTTCAGTCATGCTCTCAGAGAAAAGTGAATTTGCTCCTCTGAAGGATATTAGTTATCCGAAATATTCAACATTTGTTCATGATTTTTTACCCTTTTAGACTTGCTTATTTTATATTATACTTTGTAGTCTACTGTATCATAACTATATGATTCATCGCCGCGTACGATTTGTCGTTGGCTATTATTCAGACATGATATTATATACTAAAACATGCACATGACACCGTGGGTCCGTGATTGAATTTAAGTACCGACGCCTTATTTTTATCCTGAATTTTCGGTATTCGTATTCGTTTATTAAAGTCATGCTCAACATTAGGTGCATAGTTTTCTCTGCCTTCAAATTCTGATTTTAATCCCGTCCTGGGTTCTCACTACAACTTTATCCCTTATTTGGTATATAGTTATATTATATTTTCCATTCCTTTTTTATATTTTAAAGATGAGCGAATCAGTCTAACGCAAACTATGTTTATATGTTTTATTGCATTATGTCAGGAACATATATATTGTTCCCAGATTATAACAATTGTTCTTAGCAAAGGTTAACTTTCTGGTTGTTACACCCGTCACAGCCAGTAAAGTCATACTCGCATTGTCTTGACATCATTGTATGCGAATACTCAAATATCGGTACATTCTGTCTATTATTGTATTTATGTTTTTTTGTTTTTGTTTTTGTTTTTTTTTTGCTTCGTATCGATCTATTGGGTGAGAAACGTGCAATAAATGGTAAAGGAAGACATAAGATATTAAAAGGATATTCAAACTAAAACGTCGAAAATGTACTGACAACTCCATTTCATAAAGATAAAAGCACCACTGAACAGAAAAAACATAGAAAACTAAAGACTGAGCAACATGAATCCAAACAAACAAACAACAGGGTGATCTCAGAACCTTCGGTACGATAATTATATAAACAGAACCTGCTCCACATTTGCAACCGCCCTGTTGCTCATGTAAGGCTAATTCAGTTACATTCGGAAAAAAAGACGACTGGAGTGTAGTTACTACAATTAAAACATATTCGTAGCTATCTGTGAAACGGATGGAATGTATGCAAAGAAATAAAACCAAAGGTACGAAATAGAGAAGAAAATTGTTGAATATAATTTCGTACCTTTGGTTTTATTTATCTTTGCACACATTCTATGCGTTATAAGAGGGCCATTGGTGGTCGTTGGAATTAAATACGTCGATCCATCGTTGTTAATATTGGTTAAACCGAATAGAAAAAGAAATGGTGGAAATACGTATAAGAATTGTTTCCCTTATACTGTGTATTTGTCTGGTGCCTATCATTCATTTTTCAACGTTTTGACATGAGATATGACAATGATACATAAATAAACAAAGTACTACTAGCCAGCTCGTGACACAAATTAAACTGATTGACAGATTATGTCTTCAACATATCTAAGTACAATCTCTGCCTTTAGGGATTTAGTGATATACAATCATAAAGATATGATAAGAATATAACCTGTATCATGCCAACAACTTGTTTTAGAATATATGTGTTTATTTCCGATGCCTTATAAGTGCATCAATATTAAAGACAAAATATGCAATCTTTAATTACCTGACAACAGTTACTACATTCCTTCGTATATATAATTGATACGTCTGTTCAAATGTTTTGAGGTGAACGCAGACATTTATGTGCTTTGTGAAGAATATTGCCCTAAACAATTAGATGTGAATTACCTGAGCATATAAGATGTCTGCATTATGAACTATATTTTCGAATGTACCAATGATAATATTTAGTAAATGTTTTGACTAGTTTGTGATATACAAAACCTTGGTATAAAAAAAATTCAGTAATACACAAATTTCTCTCTCTAAAAACTATAACATTGTTACATTCACGAGCGAATGTTACAAGTTGAGATATATAAACACCATACGATGGTGACAAGGGAACGTCACCATCTAAAAATGGAAAATTTACGATAGGAAATGAAAAATCATCTCTTTTATCATAAGTTTTGGTATTAAGTTTCCGTTAATGATCTCAAGATCGAGGAGAGGGCAGTGTTCAATATTAGTATTATCTTTATTTAAAATTAGTTCAACAGGATGAATTTCTTTAGTATAGAGAGCCAATATACCATCTAAATATCTAAAAGTATTGTTGATTTTCGTATTAGATGTTGTTCGATGGGTCTTTGCTGATTTTAGTCATGAATTGTAACTCATACCAATACATAAACATGTCTACAATAAGTGGTTCACATTTAGTCCCCATTGAAAAAAACCGATAACTTGACGATATAAGGAATCTTTATCTAATAAAAGTTCAAGGGCAGTTATAGTATCAAAGTATGTCCAATTGGCATAGTTCTTTTGTGTGTTGCTACTGAAAAAAATGACCCAAAAGAGTTTCAACGTACTATGTATTCGCATACTTCTGTTTAAATGCTCATTTAATTAGATGTATGCATTTTTTCTTAATAAAAACATGAGGCAAAGTGGAATATAGGGTACAATAATCAAAACTTTTATCAGATTCATAATCACCAATAAGAGCATGCAATTTATCAAGTACTTCCAACGAATTTTCGACACTCCAAAAAAGTAATTAATTCCACTATTTTCAAAGGCCTCTTTTGAACAATTTATTATGATGTTTTTTATTGTACCAAGTGTACAAAGAAGTAGAATAGACAATTAAGAAGTGGAACAATGGCTTGAAGACGAAATAAATCTATATTTGTAAGGTTTTTTGTATAGCTTCAGTAGCCAGTACAATTCGAAAAAAGGATTAATATATGGGCCCACTGGTGCGATTCGTATTGCCTAGTAAACAAGATGAATATCCGTTGAAACGTTCTTTATTGATAATACAACCTTGGTTTGTTCTATTTATACGTATAAGTTACCATTTCTAACCAAAAGATTGTTACCGCTTAGGGTAATTATAATGCTTATATTGGACATTTGGCTTATTTTGTAAAGTAAAAGGCTTATTTACTCTATAGAGAACTTTCAACAACCAACTGGAATAGTTATTTGTTGTCTTTGAAATTATCCTCTTTAAATAATAAATCTTCATGTGTCATTGAATTGGTATTAAAAATAAAAGAAAACCAGTTTTATGAATCGTCAACACTTGTAAATAGGTATGATTTTCTTCCTATGAAAAATATCTTTTATTTGCACAAGTATTGACAAAAAAAGCAAATCTTTCATATTAAATACCCACATTTTGACAAACCTAGTCGTGTACTTTACTTGCGCCGCTTTGATATATCAATCCAGAGACTTTTATCAAATCACATTCCATTTCCTTTTTAAAATTAAATGATGTGTTTGTCTCCGTTTTATGTTACTTATAATTTTGAAATATAATGTTAAATGAACAAAAATGACAATGAGAGTTAAAATTTAATACATAGGTTAGAATTATTATATCAAGTAGCGATTTCGTGCAATATATTGTGATTGGCTTTGCACTAGCTTTCAATAGTTTTGTTTTCTAATATCGATACTCTGTGTCTTGAATCTTTGTATTTTTGTTAATTAATGTTTTTGCTTCGTATCGATCTGATGAGTAAAGTCTTTTACATTTTGCTCTAGGTTGCGCTGTTTTACCACTCTCCCAGATAAAGGGAAAAGTGGAGCGTACAACTTAATGTTTAATCCAGCCGCACTCATTATATATGTACATCTCCCGAATTGGGAGCCTGCAGTGTATTGTCTGTTTTGGCATTGTCTCTCACATATGTTTCTTATTTTCCTATTTATCATTAATTCGTCCAGTTTTGTTTTGACGTTTGAATTATGAAACATTGTTGCATAATTATATTTATAATATCAAACTACCAATGGAATTAAACAATAAGGGAACGCCCTTTTTGTTCACATCTTTAGAATTTAATGAACAAACGAAGGTGAGAACACACGTTCGATATGTTATACCTTGTTCGGGTTTTTTTCGTTCCTACTTGAAAGGTCATCGAAAATGCTATTAACTTTGTAATGCAGCTTTTTAATGATGTTTTGACATACAACTTGGTGAAGAATAATAGGACATATGAACAAAACATCAATTTTACAGTTATTCTTCATCTTAAACGTTGCTGTTAAGTGATAATCAATAATCGAACAATGTTTCATTTTACCAAAGCTGGAGACAAAACTATCATTAAAAAAATTTATGAACAAAACCACAACCAACATTTTGTCAATTATAAAATCGAATAGACTTATAGCCATGGCGTTGTCAGTTTGTTTTAGATTTATGAGTTTGACTGTCCCTTTGGTATCTTTCGTCGAATAAATAATTTGAAAACAATTATTGCTGAAAGTGTTTTATGAAAAAGCACTTTAAAACCATTGAAATTACAAGGTTTTAAATTTGAATTTTAATCTGTTAGTTTTTTAAATAACAAAAATACTTTATTTGTGTAAATCATACACCAGCAATAACCGTGACCGACATACATTCATTAAACCAAAATAGATCAACTTGTTTTTGACACAGTTAAACACCAGGAACTTTTCAAAACTAATATTGAATTCAATTGGCTAATGAATAATTCAGGATGCACCCAGTTTACATAAAAAAGAATTCCAATAATTGTCATTTTTTTCAATAATAGTTATTGACTTGCGTAATGCAAGTTCATCAATTCAGGAGTAAGATAATTTAGTATATATATGAGATACATTCAATTTGTAAAAAAAAATTTTTTTGGCATATTTTCATGTTAAATTACAGGTTAAAGAAAAGTCCCAAAAGTGTGAATGATTCATGAAAAAACACAAAAGAGATTACAATTTTTACATTAAATATCAAAAATACCGAACTCCTAGGAAAATTCAAAAAGGAAATTTTCTAATCAAACGCAATATTCAAAGCTCAAACACTCCAAACAAATGGATAACAATTGTAATATACCTGACTTGGTACAGGTAACTTCTGATGTAGAAAATGATGTAAACGAGACAAATAATAAACAACTGGCAAAACTAAAGAAACTATGGCTATTTTTCAACAATAGATATTTGTTATTCTAAACCCGAAGAATGGTCCTGGACAGCAGAAATGCATTAAAACATAGTGAATCTTATTTTGCAGTGACAGTTGAAAGGGATTAAATGTTAAGGTTCTACATTTATGTATAACTCATTGACTATTGAATTGTTTGGACAATGTAAACTATCAGCACGATTCACAATGTAAATCTCTGTTGACAAGTAAACGAAACAACCAAACCAACCAAAAAGCTTCATACTAGTATTGTGCCGAGCGACAGACACTTAACGATATCTAAATACATATAATCTCCAATTGGTTTATCTGTAAGACTGTGGTAGTATGATTAATATAAGTATGATAAAAATAATAAGAATGGCTTCTTTGACTTCTTTGACTTCCCAAAATATGACCTCTAAAAATAGAACGTGTCTTAAGCGTATATTGATACCTATACCATTCCGATTTTATAAAAGGGTTTGACTGAAGTATTCAAACTACAAAATATGTGTCTTCAACATCCAAAGACATGACAACTGCCAACTTTTTCAAGACTATGGACATTCAGAAAACTTAAAGTATGATAGGCACCAAAACCTCTAATTTGTGTAATTTGTATTTTGAAAGTGAAACAATAACACACAATATCTAGAACACCCTTAACAACATAACATTTAAAAAAATGCACGTTATTTATATATTTCGAAATAAGATATGACTGAATCACGGATGACATTAAGCAGTACAATAAATTTCTTTTATTATCATAAACGATTTTTTTAATGACTTCACAAAGCAAAGCACCTTCCGCAATTTTCTCTCTAATCAGAATGCTTGCATGAATTGTGTTTTACAAAGGATACTGATTAGATTTATACAATGGAACTAGCATAGACGCAAATTGAAGCTTATGGTAATAAGTAGTGGGCTATCGGCTGTTTACATATATATGCATCACAAGTCATACGGTTTAAAGGATTTTGTGTGCCACATCACGTACTTGATAAATGCTGCATTTTCCCCTAAAATCTGGTTGCAAACGAATGAAAACATTATTTCGTTACCTGTATTACCTGGCTCTGTACTTATACATCCTGTCATTGTGTTATTGTACAAGGTAAATTTATGTATTCTTGTCTTAAATGTTTACTAATATGCTTGGTCTGTATGCAATGTTGTGCTTCTTGGTTACATGTTTGTATGTTTTTTTAGTGATTATGATTATAGCACAATGCTGACTTCTGTATTATTGGCATTTTTACCTATTATGGCTGTTTGTTTTGTTCACGCATCGTTGTCATTATTATGGAATTTGATGCGACTTTCATACAAGTGAGAGTGTTAGCTAGCTATAAAACCAGGTTCAATTCACCCTTTTTTACATAAAGAAATACCTGTACCATATTAAGGCAACAGTACTAAGTCAGGAATATGACAGTTGTTGTCCATTCGTTAGATGTGTTTGAACATTTGATTTTGCCATTTGATTATGGCCTTTCCGCTTTGAATTTTCCTCCGAGTTCAGTATTTTTGTGATTTTACTTTTCACTTACAATTATTCACGAGCTACTAAAGAAAGAGAGTATGTATCATCTCTATGATAGTGTAAACTGCAAATAAAGAATGCATTATGAGAACATCGCATAAACCAAAAACGAAGTGATACTTGGTGTGTCCACAAAGTAGGCATCCTTCTTACGTGTGTATGTGTGTATCATCTGCAATAAAATTACCAAGTCATATCTAGTTGTTTGCATCAATGTTAAGAATATATGACCATGTTAAATGGACTCAGTAGACATATAAATCAAAATGTGTTTTTATAGTGAATGATCTAAAAAATCTAATGGGCTTCCATAAACCTTGTAGAGTTATAGGTTTGGAGGTTCATCTATTTAATCTTGCTAAAGAGTAGGTTTTTAAATAACTTTAAGCCTCTGTAGGCGATGCAACGATATAACTCATGTTCTGCTGTCGTTACTACAATCCTTTTCACTTTTTGCGAATGTAATCTACCGGATTTATACAAAAATAAGCAATACGACGGATGACACATGTGGAGCAGGATCTATTTACTCTTCCAGACCACCTGAGATCACCACTAATTCATGCCCGGTCGGAAAGAACATACAAGAAAGTAGTACATTTTTAAAACAAAATATGCATAGCTGTAATTTTAACAATAGGTGAAATATTTGGGTTGTTTGGTATCAAATGAAGGCACTGGGACTTGGGATTAATGTATAACTTTTGTTGAAAATTCTTTGGAATAATAAAGAAGTATATAAAATTCTAATAGGAGGGCACTTTTGCCCTATTGTTCAAACCAAAAGTACCTGTTTTTGTACTATCAGACTTCCGGGAACCAGTTCGCTCTAATATGCAATTATAGGTAGGCTAATTTTTTCAGCACAAGTCAGAATAAAGATTAGTTTTGACATGAAATAACTGCCACTTTGTTTAAACTTATGACCAAGTAGCCATTAATGCTTGAAGTTGCACAATTTAACAAAGAAAGCAATGGGACTTTGAATTAGTGGATTTATACCTTTAGATTTCTGTGGTTTGTTTTGTGTACTATTGTTTGTGTTTATATTTTTTTCTTATTTAGATATGGCGTTTTCAGTTTGATTTTGACTAATGAGTTTGAATGTCGCTCTGGTATCTTTCGACTCTCTTTAGAACATAAATGCAATAGTTTTATGTTAACACATTCTGCTATTCTGTCACATAGTTTGTGTTTATGTGTGTGTCGTATGTATTTTTGATGCTGATGTAATTCAAATGTGTATCTATAGTTTATATAAAGTTTGGTAATAAAGATATATGATGGCCTATATAACTTAGATATAAAAGAGAAAGCGTTTATGGTTAATTTCGATTGACCTTTCATAATAGGTTAACATACAGGTATCTAAAAGAGAAGACAAAAATGAAACAAAAGAAGTGTGTTAAATCCTTCATAAAATGAAAACCATAACATTTCGGCATCAACAAGACCTTTGTAGAATCAATTTTTGCAATCTAAACAAACTGAGTGTATACTTGGAACTCTCAACTAGGCTTTATTTCTTTGGTGAGGTCGAATGCTAGTTATTCCAAAAATAACCATTCGTATAACAATAAACATTGCACAACTTCCTCCTTTAAATGAAACCTGATCAAGCACTATTCAATTATTATAATGCTTTCAATTTAATTTTTTATCGATTAAATTTTTAAATAGAACAAATATGATTGATATGTCATTCAGTGCCAAAACAAAATGGTTTTACCAATAAACGTCCATTATATTCATAATTGTATACAAGGAATGTTTTTTAAATAACCCTGGGCTTTTCTGTTTTATCCTGTCTAAAGAAGGAAGTGATGCAATCGTTATTCTTGAAGAATTGCCATTTGTTAAAGAGGTGGTGTAAAGGGTTTGGGTTCTATCCGTTTGTTTGTATGTCCTCTCGTTCAACTTTTGTTGTCTGCAACGAATCTTAAACCCGTTAATTGAAATATTTGAACCTTTCTCTATATGATATGCACAGGATATACAGTTTCACCTCTCATTTCACTTCTTCATCAAAGACATATTTTGTTTTCATTTTATTTATTTTGTAGGAGTAGGGGCAGGGATTGATTGGGATATGTTCCTAACAACATGGAATCTGTCCTATCCGCTTACTAAAATACCGGTTTGTGTCCGTTTTTCCTCCTTAACTTTTAAGTAACAAATCTGAACATGTGCAACTCATATTTTTATCTAAAATATTATTGGGGTCAATTAAGGAAATCACACAACCATTGGTTGATATCTTTTCCTCGATTTTGCACAAATTGACCATTTTATACTAAAATCTTTAACAAACGTGATGATATGACCTTTCAAATTATCAACCTCTCATTTCTCATCAGTAAGATACGCTCTTTTCAATCGTATAACGTTAACAGATTTTTATTAATACGCATACCAATACATGGTAACACTTTCAAAATTCTAACAGGGTTTCATCCACACACAAGAAACGCACCCGGTCTTGCTCTCTATAATGGGGTTCATGCAATTTCGTAAATTTCGCTAGGATCTATGAAATTAAAGCACTGATTGAAATGTAGATAATTGAAAGACAGAGCATCATAAACATATCTACAAGTGGAATCAAAGAACGTTGTTACAGTTTTTGTTTTTAAGAAGGGTCGAGGGGGGGGGACTTTTTCTGCATCATTTGAATTCGAAAACACCAGTAATTGTGCACAATTAGTAGACATTGGTATACCGACTTTTTACTGATATATCATCCCAACAAACTAATAAGTACTCGCAAAAAATAAGTATAATATACATTTACATAATAAAGATGTAGGGCGTTTATCCCTGCAAATCATTTGACAACGTTACAAAAAATGTCTTTCAATCTCAACTTAAATTTTCATTAAAAAGTAAAATCACAAAAATACTGAATTCCGAGGAAAGTTCAACCGGAAAATTCCTAATCACATGGCAAAATCAAATGACAAAACACATCAAACGAATGGACAACAACTGTCATATTTCTGACTTGGTACAGGCATTTTCAAATGTAGACATGGTTGGATTAAACCTGGTTTTATAAAGCTAAACCTCACTTGTACTTGTTAAAGCAGTCGTATATGTTGAGTATTAGAGACGACCCGTAAAGGCAACATGTATTCTTATCCACTGTCTGTAAAGTATAGTTTATAACCGAATACCATTTTCATGGAAACATGTGAATTAAACTGAAAAGCAATTCAAGTTTATAGTAATGACTCACTTATATTCCAAGTCAAATAGAATTTAACAATTTTTAAGTTTCAATTTTTTGAGGGACACAAATACAGTGCTATTCATACTAATTCTGTTTGATAATAAATTAAAGGGTAATATTTTTTTTTATTTTAAGAATCGTATAACATATTATGATTAAATAAAGTGAAGAGAAAAATACAAACGCTACAAATAGAGGAAGTAAATGCTGATAAGCACTCGTTGCTTATGAATGTTGTTCATGTGTACATACCAATGTCATTGCGACCGTCTCAATATAGGTAGACTTATTTACCCCGTTCAATACATTAACCTATTTAAAGTTTACACGCAAGGGTTTTTATTGCAACCAATGATTCATAGCATAATAACAATAGTTCTTTCATTCTATACGTTTTAAATTGTAGCGTTTAATTTAAATATCAAGTTCTTTGTAATTATGAACGAACAAGGAAGTAATAGATACCATCGATCTGTATTTCGTTGAAACTGGAAAACCCATCCAATGATTGATTTCAGACAAGTTTTGAAAATCAATATGCTCAATACGGCATATTTTCTGTTTTATTGACGATAATTGCACATACAAAAATGTTTTATACTACATGTGTTGTGATTTTAGTTCTACAGATATCTCTTTCTGACGCTGGTAAGTAGTTTTCTTTTAATATTTTTCATCAAATCAGTAATACGTTGCATAGAGTAATAGATATTAAAGATTTTTTTCGTTTTTACTGCTTTATATTTTTGATTAAACGAGAACACTTACTTCATATTCAAACAATGCCTCTTTTCAACGAACAGTGTATTTGCTTTAAATAGACTACATGCAAGATAATCCATACGAAAGAGTGTGTAAGAAGATCTAAATACAGTCCATCCTGTAATGTGTAAATTTAGTTTCAGATATGATAATTGTTATTTTCATGTCTGAAACTAAATCATGTATATTGGGTTTATTGTGTATCTTCGTTCAACGATTATACAAATCGAGGTCATTTTTCATAACAATAAATCGTAAAAAGAGCCATAGAAAGCGTTTTATAAAATCCCATCAATGGCGCTCGAATAAAACAATTCAGAGACCATTTCAAAACGAGGTTGAATAGAATTGCAAACTAAAATGTTCTGAGAGTTTAGCCAAATAGGATTAAGGTCACATTTGCCTTGGTTAGAAACATTTAAGAAATGTTTCTAACAATTAAAATTCTCTGAAGAAACAAATTACTAAAACAAAATGAAAAATATCAATGATTACTTCTATTGGGATACCATGAACTACAGTAAATTGTCAGTAAAGATACCTGGCTCGATATGCAGTCCATGTCAGTTATTATTCTGGCTTTCCAAGCGGGTTTTTTTTTTGTTCACCTATACGACTAGTCTCTAATTTTCAAAACATATGCAACCTATAAATGTGTTGTCATCACAAATTACAGACTTGCTTCCTATTCGAAAATATATACAATTCAAAATTAGGAACTGCTAATGCAGAGGAAATTTATATTTTAAAATTTATTGTTGCAATACATGCAGATTTGAAGAAAAATTATTGTTATAAAAATCTATAAATGGAAAACATAACCAACTTCAAGACCATTCAATGGTTATGTGTAGCTTATGTGTAGCTTGAAATAACTTGTGATCTAGATAGAAAACAAATTCACTGGTAATTCCTTCATTTTGAAACGGCTTAGGCCCACAAAATATTCTGAATCGATCCACCACTTATATTCAGCATCCCAAAAATCAAACACGGTGAGATATACACAAACAGCAATAATACATCCTTCATTTTGAGCAAATGCCTACAATATGAAAAGTTACAAGTTAAGCTGCTGACATCAAATCATTTTAATATACAAATAGCTGAATTTAATATTCAATCTAATGTGAAACACATCGCAGTATGTAAAAACTTCTAGATAGAAAACATGGTTAAAGCCTGAGCTAAAATTTTATATGAAAAGACAATTTAATGGGCTTGCAAATGGATGTCATCTTTGATATCTTTACACAAAACTAAGGATTGAATCATTAAAGATAGAGCCAAACGATTCTTCATCACAATTATGGACTTTTGATTGACATGATATTTGGTGTGTTCGGTTCACTTCATATTTTGATTATTTCATTTATATTTATAGAGGTAAACTACTTCAAACCTAGGACAGATATCATGATCTTAGTTTTACTTTGTCTGAGTAGTCCTTCTAATGGTCTTGTCATATTCCATTAAAATTTAATTTCATAAATCAAACTGCATCACACTAAAACTACTACAACAGAGTTCCGAGGAAGTCCAACTGAAATATTGTTGTTTTGAAAGTCACTGTAACCACTTATAGACGGAGCGCGCGTATTGAGTACGAGTTGTGCTAATACCTATGATTTTTTTCTTCAATACATACGATTAACTTCATCAATCAAGAGTTGGTTGACGGATATAATTTTCATGTGTCTATTCTCACTAGTGGTATGTTATTGCAGTCTTTAGATATATGTAGATACATACAATAGTGGTATAACATATGAATATGATAATTATTTCATTTTAGTCGATTGTGACTCTATGACTGAAAGGGGATTTGCATGACGACGACTGAACGAAGCAAAGGAGGAAAATTGATTTGACAAAATTTGATTTTAATGGATTTACAATTTATTTTTCAGGAAACATAATTCAATCAAATCATAATTGATTGATGAAATTTACAGCAATAATGTACTTGTGTCTCAAATTAGGTTCTTTGCTCTAAATGGAAATAACATTTATTAATTTCGTGAGCATACTCATATTCAAAGTATGTTTGTAAGACTTACATATGTTTTCTTCCATCGTGTATATGATGGTTTGAAATTATTTAGAGCAGGATTTGCTTACCCTTCCGGAGCACCTCAGATCACTCCTAGTTTTTAGTGGGGTTCGCGTTGTTTATTCTTTAGTTTTGTATGTTGTGTCATGAGTACTATTGTTTGTTTGTTTGTCTTTTCATTTTTATCCATGGCGTTGTCAGTTTATTTTCGATTTATGAGTTTGACTGTCCCTTTGGTATCTTTCGTCCCTCTTTTAGACATATTAGTATAAAAAAAGTATGCAGACCGATATTAGAAGTATTATGATTTATTTTATAGCATTTGATGCGTGTACAAACTACACCTCAATGAAATATGTAGATCGAAGAGCAGTACAAAATCAATTGGAAATTGGCAGTATAAATCCAATAAGTGATGATTTTCTGGAGAGTGGATGGTATCGTATTGAGAGTGCAGCTGGAGAAAATATGCCAACCGAGCCTCCAGGATCTTTACGCTGTGGAACGTGGTATCCGATCTGGCTAAATGGTACAGTATATTTTGCTTAATATTGAAAATTGGGTTAAATTATTTGCCTCTCTCTCTCTCTCTCCTTTTTTCATATGTTTGTATGTGAACATGAGTTTCCTTGAAATATGATGCGTTGCATTCATGTGAATGATTACATATCTTTTTTTGCCGTAAGTGGCTACATTCAAGATTACAAAATAAACAAACAACAAAGTAACTATCAAAGCGCGTATTCAAATATGCTGGATTTTGAAGGTATACGGTAAAAACCATAGAGATTAATAAAAGGCATATTTAAGAAAGTAAGTTAAACGATGAGTGCAACATCTGGAGCTGTACCTGATACAATTCTGGGGGAACTGAAAACACGTCTGGTTATTCACGGGGTCTTTTTCACAATCTGTATTTTGTCTTTTGGTTGTTTTTATGGCTTTGTCAATTAATCATCTATATATTAGTGTTTGATAATTGGAAGATAATGAAAAATATTAAACAGTATTGTGAAAGGATTTTTATTATCAGTGTTTTATTTAACCAAAGGAACATTACCAACAACTATTGGAGAAGAAATAGTTGGGCAAGTGTGCCTTCAAGGCTTTACAAAGAACTGCTCCCTAACTTGGAACATTGACATAAAATACTGCTCAGGAGACTACTTGGTATATAATCTGGTCAGATCCGAAACTACTTCGTCAGGTTATTGCTTTGGTAAGTATGTAAGAAGTATATTTTAAAGCATTTTGTGTATTCCTCAAGTTATGTAGACGATTCTTTACGAATAATAATCTGCTATTAACATATTATAAGACTGGTTAATTTCGTCAAATATTAAGCAATTAAATCATTGATAGTGCAGTTGATAGTGCAGAAAAAATTTTAAACAATGCCTTTGTATGATTTGTATAATGTGTTCTACAGGATGAGAGTTACATTCTGAAAAGTTTGCTTTTCTAGAGATACATGTATTTGATTTACTGTAAACTTAAAGGTAATGCGAGGAACTTTAAATCGTTATTTTATTAACTATTAATAAATACTAAATGAACAGACACAATTTTCCTCTCACTGATGAATGATTATTTCATTTTAACGCTAGTTTCACTTTAAACCAAAATGTATGACCAAAATAGATTGATAGTTTCAATTGTTTGGGTTTTTTTAATTCTTTTTGCAATGTTGATTTTCCATTGATTCCTTATTATCGTGTTTATTTCCCATTTACTCCATGATGTCCATGTCTATAGTGACGTCTCTGATTTTAATAAACGTAAATTAAATCTACCATGAAGAATCTGAGTTAGGAACGCGTTTTAACAAATAGCTTAAAATTATAGTTAAACCCTACATATATACAAAGAAGATGTTGTCTTATTCTTTTTTTTTATTGTGGTCAGTTATAAAACTCCTAAATTCACGAATAATACATTTTATTTATGTGAACATTCCCTACATATTATCAATGATTAGATATTATCTTTGTTGAATATGTATTGATTTTGATCCATCAAGTAAATAATTAATCTTCAATGTTTCTTATCTTATATTGTCAAAATTGAACCATACTTGCTGCTAAAAGCGAATTATCATTTCACTATTTCACTTTTTTTAATGATTGAACAAAACTTGAAATCCTATTTTAGATTTTTAGTACTTCTCGTAGCTAGTATCCCTTCAATACTGTACTTAAAATCTTAAGCTATCCTTTTTAAAACAAATATATATGATGATAACATCTTTATTATAATCTGTTTGGGATACTTTCAGAAATTTCAGTCTTGAAAGTAATTCTCTATACACGTGACATTGTGGTTTTAACTAGCCCTGTGAGTAATTAATAGTTTGTGTCTGTTGTCATTGTTTAGTTAAAAACATTTATTAAGATAAAACGAATAGAATGAGTTAAGCCTCTTTCCAGCTGGTTTTAAACAGGTTTTTTCTGTTATGTTCTGGTATACCACAACCACAATTACAATCACAATGTGTGAGGATATTCAGAAATTATCAAATCGTTTATTAGCGTTCACGAACTGTATGGGTTTTGCTTATTGATGAAGGTCACACATTGGCTTGTATTTGCCTATGCCTTTTTGTTTGTTAGATAGTTGTATCATTATAAATCAAACGGTTCTTCTCTTTTATACTTTGGGACAATTGGTTATGAGTTTACAGTCGATTACATTAAATGTGTAGTCAACGGTAGTATCTTTGGAGGTTAGGTAAGTACCCTCCTTTTAAGAGTAGACTAGTCAGAGATATCTATCTATTATGTTCGTCGAAGTTGGGATAAACAAGTGTATTTGTTAAAATACGCATACTAGCACTGTGTTGGGAGGTCGGGGTTAAAAAAAAGTATTTCAATTTTGTTTACTTACTCTATTATCTTTCCAATGTTATTTTTAGGTACTGAAGCCGTGACAGCAACAATTGAAACACCAAGTACATCAATAGCTACAAATACTGACGATCCAATAAACGGTATATTATCTTATTTATATTCCTTATTCTAATAATGAATTTCGTTTTTTTTAACCTTACTTTAAAACAATTTGATGTTTTTTGTACGTATCAAAGTCATAATGATCTAAAATGTCAAACTAGTGACATAATACATCGAATGTAGGATTAACATATTTTTTTATGATAGAATACTTAAGTTTGTATATAACTGAAGAAAAATATACAGAATTTACTTACATATAGTGTATGCCGATCAAGCTGTTGAAATGTTTTATTGTGGTGTTTTTTCGTTGATATGTTCATTTTGATTTGTTACAATATGCTAATTTGTATTTACTTCATTATAGATATGTTACATCTTAAACTTTCCGTAGTCATTTATTTATCGAAAATGCTTTTCTAAATAAATAAGTAGCCTTTTATAACAAAAACATACAGACATTAACTGCCAGGAACCTTCTTTTTAATATTTCCATATCAATGTATTTAACACGCTCAAAACCTTGCTTTGGGAGCTTGATTTACTAAATCATGAATCTATTAACGATTTGTAAAATTCAATAAAACTGGCTGTAAGATAGAATAACATGCATCTTAACTTTTTATTCATTTTGACTTGGATGGAGACTAGTCTCAGTGGCACTCATACCACATCTTCTTGTTTATATCTTAAGTATATTACATTATTTGTACATCGATACATTTAAAGAAATAATCATTGTATTTATCATTTTTAAACCTATTTGAATTATTTTACTTTTTTGTTCAGAAAATACGTTCTGGTTTTTTTTTTATCATTATGACATATTCGAATTTAACAAATTAATGGTGTCAACATTTACGGTATATCTGTTTCATAAATTATACTTATTTCAAATACATATTATTAAGGTTTTGATCCATGTGACCAATATAGCCTGATAGACTATCAGGACAGACGAGCGGCTACACGAACATTGGTCCTAGGAGAATACACGGCAATCAGTGATGACTTTCTCACTAGTGGGTGGTATCGAGTAGAGAGAAGTTCATGTGAGAAAATGCCCACATCAGCACCAGAGCCATTTCACTGTGGTACATGGTATCCAATTTGGTTAAATGGTAATATTTTGATTCTTTTTAATATTTAAACTACACAGCAACGATTTTTCATTGTGTGTTTATCTATAAGAACCGAGGAATATTAAAATCGGAAAGTCCTAATCAAATGGCAAAATCAAAAGCTCATACATATCAAACGAATGGATAACAACTGTCATATTCCTTACTTGATACAGGCTTTTTCTCATTTAGAGCATGGTGGATTGAATCTGGTTTTATAGCGAGCTAACCCTCTCACTTGTATGACAGTCGCATCAAATTCAACTATATTGACAACGACACGCAATAGCAATACTTTTGTTATATAATGTAATAAAACTATCATTGGTATCAATCGAATAGTCACAATGGTTTCAATCTGTAAGCCAAAATACAATTAAATGAAATTCATAATAAAAGAAATGGAATGAAAAAAAATGATATTTCACCTTTACTGATAAGCATCTCATGGGTCATTTGTTACATAAAATTGAGAACATTAAGATATTAATTTTAGTCCGGCGAACTTTCTGATGAAAAAACAATCAATTAATAGGCCTGATAACCTCAAGATGCATACAATTATATTAACTATTTCTCATATAAGATATAAGAAATAAAATATCTTGTAGGACAGTTACCAACAACCCCGGGACAACAGGTACAACAAACAGTGTGCCTGCAGAGCTTTACACAGACATGCTTATATTCGTGGAATGTAGACATAAAGCTATGCACTGGAGACTTTTTTGTATATAATTTACTGAATAGCAAAATAGCATCTTCCGGATACTGCTTTGGTAAGCTTTTTAACTCACTTGGTTTATTGAAAGAATTAACCATAAAAATGTCAATCTGTAAAAACATTCAAATTGATTCTTTAGAATTGTATAGGTTAATTTCTCTTCCGTGAAATACGTTTCATTGCAACTGCCTAAAAAATATAATGTAAAACTTTTTTTTGATTGAACATGTTCATTTTTTAACTTGAAATATTAACTACGTATACGTTAAAAATTGAGGTAAACCATTGCAACAATAAAATTAATATAAGGGAAGAAATGATTTGTTAACCTAGATCTAGATCTAGAACTTATATATACACATATTTACATAAATATAAGGTCCAAATATTAGTCAAATATCTATCGTGCGAGGGCACTGGGTCCTTACAAGTAACGATACCTGTACACAATGAATAAATTGTGATATACACCTTACAAGTGTACCAAACAACACCAATATTTAAAAAAAACCATGTTACATTGAATAGAGGTATCTGTAAATGTTTCGAATAATAGATATCATGCAACATTTTGAATATGGAAAATGAATCATATCAATCTTATCTGAGTTAACTAGAACAGTATTTTCAGTTATACAATTCAAACCAAACAACGCTTGTATATTTCTTTCATAGTCAATATCTTATTCTCACAATAGGTACTTTAGATGTATGTGCAGTAAAAGAAGATGATACCCCTTCCCCAAATGGTAAGCCTTATGTAAGATAAAAAAAATTAACATGACAGGTGTCACGAGTGGAGCAGGATCAAAGAATACTACCTGATTATCATCTTTTTCTTGCATGGTTTGGGTTGCTTACTTTATTTATTTATTTTTAATACGGTGGCCCATAGACTGGCTTTCCCTTTTTTAACATGTCAATGTCAATTTGTTATCGACTAACGAATTTGAATATCACTTTGGTATCTTCCGTCATGTTAGTAACAAATTTTTCAACACACCAAAAGAAAAAAGAATTCAAGAAACCTTATTCCGATCTTAACTTTATATGATTTACATACGTCTATGAAGTATTATTACCTATTTGTTTAAGAATACTAGATGTAATATACTACACGAAATGATTTTTACCAACTGTAAAAGACCTTGCGGTAATTTAAATGTACATATTAATAATCCTAAGGTTCGATCATTGTATACATTGTAGTTGTCTTAATTGACCGGTTTTTTTTTCATTTATTTAAACATATGTATATTAACATGTTTGTAAAACTGAAACAGTAATTTGACGTTTCTCATTGGTTACATAAACAAAACTTTATCTTTGTTATCTTCACCTGAGCAGACAACATTTTTCGATTTATGCTGCATTTTAATGTTAATAGAAGAGGGAAAAGGCTTATTATGACGAAAAGACGTATTCAATAGGACAATTATTTTTTCTTATGATTTTGTGCTATATTAATGGGATCGTATGTCTTGCTATATTTTTTTTTAATGTATATGTTTAATAATCAAAATGAATTTATGTGAAATGTTCAGCTTGATTATAATATACTTAATATGTTTAACTTAATTGTAACTCTTTTATATATTTACAGCGAATACGGAATATACTTTGGAAAAGGAAACTAAAGAATATGTTAAAATACTTGTCGTTGTGGGTGTCATATTCATCATAGTCGTTGTAGTGTTGTCCGTGTTACTTGCAGTATATTGTCGTAAAAGTCGGCGGAAAATCACAAATAGGTAAGTTGTGTCCTATCAAAGAAATTTGCACACTCACAGTACGTTTAGGGTCAAGTAAACTATTTTCATTAAGTTGAGCTCAACGTCGTCTAAGCCGTTAGTTAACATTTACAAACATTATTTTTAAAACACATTATCTGATTAGCACAAATTTGATGAATGTGACCTACCGAATTAGACTATTTACCGGATTTGTAATCACATAAGCAACACGACGGGTGCCACATGTGGAGCAGGATCTGCTTACCCTTCCGGAACACCTGAGATCACCCCTAGTTTTTGGTGGGGTTCGTGTTGTTTATTCTTTAGTTTTCTATGTTGTGTCATGTGTACTATTGTTTTTCTGTTTGTCTTTTTTTCATTTTTAGCCATGGCGTTGTCAGTTTGTTTTAGATTTATGAGTTTGACTGTCCCTTTGGTATCTTTCGTCCCTCTTTTTTAGTATTATTTACTACCTTTTCAAGAAATCTAAAATTAGGTTTGTGTATGCAGGTAAATGACAACTACTGCATTATATTAAATAGACTGATCTTTGTAGACTGCAAATGAATTGTTCGAACAGTATTGAGTTCACCACAGTGGATCAATCTGAAAATTGACAGTATACATGGGAATAATGTAATAATTTATTGTACAGACTTTTAGAAGCTCTTCAAATCTATTACAGATGCTTGTCCAAATTTGTTTCTAGAGTAGTCTACTTTGAGTTTTTGTGTGAATCTTTGATTTGTCATTAAATTCGATCTTCGAGATTTGAACATCAAAAAATAATACATGCCTATATTTAGTATCAAATTTTGAAAATGCACACAAAACCACTTTAACGATACTGTGAATTATATATATATACGTCTGAGTCAATGACAACTCTACAATAGATGTATCCATCGGATCGCCATCAATGATGGTGATACATGGCTGTGTACATAATGTATATACAACTCGTCTAAACATCAACCCAACAATGTTAGATCTATAAATTTGCTTTCGCAAATTTTTGGTTTTTCCCTCGCCGGGATTCGAACCCTGAAATCGTGACACCAAATCGCCTGCCCTGCAGCCGTCCCGCTAGACCACACGACCACCTGGGCTCTCAAAAAAAGATTTTTCGCTGGCCGTGTGTTACCTTTCCTCGTCAGTTTTAATCTAGCGGCGTACTACAGTACATGATATATAAGGCATGAAGATGTTATTGTTACAGATCAGCTAAATTATCTATATATATACCAAAGAAAGATATCTGTTATCCGAAATATCTAATATTTGTTCATTTTATAGTTATTTTATTGTGATGTTGTTCCTTTTTGACTTGTTTTATATATATATACACTATACATATATATTTAGTGTTATTTTTATAGCCATTGTCGGGTTGGCATACAACACTCGGGTTAACAAATTTGTTTGCATTATTTTATGATTGGTTAAAGTTTGCAAGTACAATGTGCAAACAAAAGCGACATTATGTTTTAAAATTTACGCAAACAGCTTGTACACTGAATATATATGCCATTAAGAAATTTGATTGATATCTTTTTTTCATGTAAATTGGTATGCTCAATTTTATCCCTTTAATCTTTAGGTTAATTGAAGCTATCCTTCAATCACTTTTTTCTTAATTCTTTTAAAAAATAAATAGGCAACCCAATAATTTAGTGTAATGTTGTTTTTCAGCAATAATGTACCACAACCAGGAAAAACCAACAAAACTGGAATCAGTCCACCTCTATATAAACGTAAAACTTCATCTGTAAATATCCAGTCTAAGACTCACATTGATAGTCCACCTCCGTACCGTAGCAGGGAACCATCGGTTACTAGCATCGGAAATTTTAATCCAGACAAGAAACTTACAGCTACCGACATATTTGCCGTGAAAAACACGGATAACATTTGACTGGTTGGCTATTTAAAACTTATCTTTGTAAATGGAGATGAGTCATACATAAGAAAAGCACACATACATACCATTTTTTAATTATCTGTAAAACAAATATTCTAGAGTCTTTCCAGAAATGAACAGTGGTATGCATGTTTTATGTTTAAAATAATTTGTGAAAAGCAATCAATAACTATAGACTAGAACATACTACCCATGGTAAGAGGAGTTTGGGCGCCCGCAAACATGTTTAACTTCGCCACATTCTGTGTATACTCGTTCAATATCTGGAACCTGTGGTTCAGTGGTTGTCGTTTTTTGCTGTGTTACATATTTGTTTTCCGTACCTTCTTTTGTATATAAACCAGGCCGCTAGTTTTCTCGAATGAATTGTTTTACATTTGTATTTTGAGCCTTGTATAGCTGACTATGCGGTATGAACTTCGCTCATTGTTGATACATTTGTTAACTCGTAAGTCATTTGGTTCTTGTGAAGAGTTGTCTCATTGTCATTAATACTGCATCAATTTTTTTTATAGAGCTTACATATTATTACGTCTCTCAGATTTGTCAATCAATATTGTTTTCTGTTTATGATGTTTACCATAACAAGAAACATAACTTAACTTGTTTATCCCTCCACTTAGTTTGATTAGTTTTTTGCTGAAAAGTGTCTTGTGGTTATATTAAGACAAAAAGAAAAATTAAAACAGATTGGTAATTGGTTAAATTATCTATACGACTCTTTTCCAAATACCATGTCTATAAAATCTCGCACACAATTTTTTTCTTCAATAAACACTTAATTGTTAACACCGAGTTTTATTCAGATTTTTAACCGAAATGAAAGGTATTATTATTGATATTAATTGATTTGTTCTAAATCGATATAGTCGCTGTCATTGAAAGTGAGTAAAACACCAACATAGCAACAATTAAAATTATCAGAGTGCCACAATGTATATGATCTGTATTATATCCCGTTTACATTCATTGTAAATAACATTGCTCTTTTTATTTTATTAAATCTTTTGTGTCATATTCATATATTTGTTAATTTAATGCATTTAGATACATATGTAAATAAATAAGTTGTATGTAAAAAAAAAATACGAGGCTTAAAAAAAAATTTTGTGGTCCTTGTACAGTTCCTACGGACTACTAAAAATGACATTTTTCTTGCATTTATTTACGTTTTTTAAGCTGCAGCAATAAATGTTGTACAATAATAGCAATGTAATTGTTTACATATAAAATACATACTCTTTATTCAATAACGAACCTGATATAAGATTGACTGTGATCATACCATGACCATATTTTGATTACAACAGAAAGTTTTCCAGCTGCAACATCTGTACACATATTTATTATATCATTTGGCATTGTCGCAACATTGTAGTAAACATTTGTAATATAATTGTGGCATATCATTTTTGTTGACCATCGATTGATTTTTTTTGTGACAGTTGATTTTGTCATTTTCGACATCATGCTTTTTAAACGTTAAGTGTGAGAATATTATATCTCTGACTATATACCGTCCAGATTTTAGATTGTTAAACATGTTTATTTGTTTTTGTTATCATTTATTGTTTTTTTTTTAAACTGATATTGTAATAATGTTCCGTCATGTTAATACACATTTATGTCATTTTCGACAACATGCTTGTTTAGTGAGATAATATTTAATCTCGGAATACATTCCGTCCATGTTTATATTATGAATATTTTGTTTTCACTCTTTTTTTTTTCTTAATATTCATTGTTATATTTAAACTGATATTGATTAAATTTTTTCATCAATTAAATTAAAAAAAAAAATGCATTCTTTGAATTGTGTTTCTTTATCTCATATCAACGTATATATCATATTTCATTGTCAGAGCTTTGTTTTTAAAAAGGGTCCTTCTAAGTGTTTATTGTCTATGTCATTGTTTGCTCAAATGTTTCGGAATGGCACTGGACTCTGATTTATAATTTTTCTCAAACCCTTAATCGTGTCAATATTTTTAAGTGCATAATTGTGTCCAGTTTATAGTGTACATTGTCAGAATCCCGAATTAGATGTTATAAAACAGTTTCTTGTAATACTCGATATTTTAATGTAAATGATTTCATGATAATTTGTGGAATTCCACATTTAAGTAAAACGTAGGCAAGGTCGTTGTGTTAATCAGAAAACTCTTTTCATTATTTTGTTAAATAAGTGTAGTAAAGAAAGTTACACTAAATTGATATGTTGTAAACATATAATGTACACAACCCTCCCGTTATTCATGGACACTGTTTAACAAAACAATATAAGAACAAACTATAAAAGTAAGAAATAAAAGGCCTTATTCATCAGATGAATACAGAAAATTGTAACAAAATATACTACAAAAGATATAAAGTACTTACTAAAAACATGTTTAAAGACAATAAGAACTTACAAAACATTATGATTCTAATATCAATTTGTACAATCAGTGCACATTCAAATCAAAATATCAAGCCGTACACATTAAAAATCAAACAGCCATGTCTAAGTAAATTACTGTAGTGTTTAAATGTACGCGTAGCATTCCTATTTAATTTGGTAATGATCCCCATAATTCAATAAAATATTAACAAAAACATTCTGTTTTAATTTGCACCCTTAACATTACGAACCAAGTGTTTTCGTTCCCCTACCAAACTATCCAAATTTTCTGGAAACAAATTCATTAGGTAGTCATTTCAACCAAACTAACATTGTAAAGGGGGGGGGGTTCTTATTCTATATTGGAAGAAAGCGCTGCAGGTGATTCAATACAGCCACAAAACTTACCAAGGAGGAAATGTTGGATTACCATATGTCTTTTCCATATTTCTGTGTAATGTCAAGCTAAGAAGAAGAACTGGATGTACTTTCACTGCATTGGATATCTAACTTTCATAAGTATCCTTAAAACAAGAGTGATATTTCTGGATATGTGTTGACCTGGGCTTTTAATTTATTCATATAAGGCTGAGCATCATAAGCAGACTGAAAAAGAGCTAGATTATTCCCTTACTCCAGTTACCGCTGTGCAGATGATATTCTTTCACTGAATTATTCAAATTCTGTGGAGGAACGAGTTCTATACAGATAAGGTTGTCGAGAAACCCTCGAACTTTAGCGTGACGTCCTCCTGACGTCGGTAAGGAACTTTCATTGTAACGTCATTCTGTTGTTGTTGTTACTTTATATCTGAATGTGGCTAATGCAATACAAATATACAGCTTACAACTTTTGTTTCCTTCACAATATTATGGTGCCGTGACTGCTGGAAAATGTCAACAAAGTTACAAGGAACACGTTCGGGACACAAGAGCGCTCTCACAATGCTCCCCTTATTCAGGGACACTGGGTCGATGCCACTGCTGGTGGACGTTTCGTCCCCGAGGGTACCACCAGCCCAGTAGTCAACACTTGGCACAACTTTTTGGAATTTTGGATCCTCAAATATTTTGATATGAGCGTCACTGATGAGTCTTATGAAGACGAAACGCGCGTCTTACGTACTAAATGATAATCCTGGTATCTTTGATAACTATTTTGCGGAGATTTGACGATGTGAAATCTAACGAAGAATTCGACAGAGACGAACCTTCAACCATTTTGGATTTGATCATTGATAAGCAAAGATATTTGTTAGACTTGAACACTCAGATTATTAGTGAATTATCGGAAGAGGAACTTGAAGCGGAGATTTCTGATTCAGATGAGTATTCTACAACTTTAGAGAAAAAAATACGCAAAATGCGTAAATTTCTAGAACCAACCGCCCTTACTAGCTATTCACTACCAGTAACAGATAGTTCACTTAACCCTTTAGCTCAGAGTTTTAATGTCAATAGAAACCAAACAGCATCGTTTAATTCGCAACTCATGTACGCTCCTCATATGTCAAACAGCAACAACCAATTTCACAAATTACCAAAGTTAGAACTTTCTTAATTCGACGGCAACATTCTTAATCGGCAAGCATTCTGGGAATCTTACGACACAGCAATTCATAGTAATCCCTCATTAGCAGACTCCCAGAAATTCAACTATTTAAAATCGCTACTTCAAAACGGGGCTTTGACTACAACAATAACAATAACAAAAAGCCACAGAGAAGTGAGGTAGCCGTTCACACGCGCAAACCATGTATTTATTTTATTTTATCTCATAGCCCTAATACATGTATGGAAATATTTGACCGAAAAGCCCGTCTAGAAATCCTTAAACAAAAGAAAGCTTGTTTTAATTGTCTTGACAACCACCGAGTTACAGATTGTAAGTCTAAAGGAACTTGTAAACAATGTGGACGAAAACATTATACCAGTATTTGTTTAAATAAGAGTCAGTCTTCGTTTTCTAGCAACAGTATTCCGAATTATAACAATAATTATAATACACCCGCTTCATCAGATCAGCAAGATATAGTCAAAACCGCATCAGCATGTACTGTACAACATATTCACAAGTATTTCTCAAGACCGCGATAGCTATGGTACACTCGAAGTCAGTATGGCCGCAAACATACTGTTCGATGAAGGGGCTCAGCGCTCGTTTATGACAGATAATCTTGCGGAGCAACTAGTTACCCAAAAGGAACAGAGGCCATATCCATTCCTGGATTTGGAGGAGGTAACGAATCAGTATGCCATTTGAAAACCGCTAACATATTTGTACTCACGGAAGACGGAAGCTTCATACAGCTGAATATACTTATTGTTCTTGAAATAGCTTCACCAATACGGATACATACTACCTAGACAACTAACTAACCATACTTGCGCTCCGTAAATTTATTGATAGGCGCTGACCATTATTGGGATTTCATTGAAGATAAGATAATACGAGGCAACGGTCCAACTGCAGTTAAGTCAATAATAGGGTATTTGCTATCCGGCCCGACACAGAAATCAACAAAATGAACTATTTCAATGATGAACATTTTAATTGGACACAAAGAAGAGAAATATGATTTAGAAAACTTCTGGAAAATCGAGTCATTAGAAATAACGCCTCAGAATAAGGAGAAATCAAATGCAGAATATTTGGAAAACTTCATATCTACAAATATATCGTTCGATGCCAACACTTGTAAATACACAGCAAAACTTCCATGGAAAGTGCCATAAGCCACTTCCGTCCAACATCGACATAGCTAGACGAAGAACAGAAAATGTAGAACGAAGACTCAGCAACGATCCGTTTTTACTTAGAAAAAATGGTGAGATTAGAAACGACTAGGAAAGGAGAGGTTTTATTGAACGCATAGACAACCCAACAACAAGCACAGAATATGCGCAGTATATCCCTCACCATTCAGTCAAGAAAGATTCAGCCACGACACTTATCCGTATTGTTTATGACTGTAACTGTCGTCGATCACAAGACACGCCTAGTCTGAATGATTGTTTGCCCAAAGAACTCCCGATCTTAAATGACATATCAACACTTTTCATGCGATTTAGAGAAAATAGATATGCTGTTGTCACCAATATAGAGAAGTCGTTTCTTCAAATCACGTTAAACGAGACAGACAGAATTATGACGAGATTTGTCTGGCTAAAGGACTCAACAGACCCTACATCAGAATTAATTATTTACTGCGTTAAAGCTATCCTATACGGCGCAACGTGTTCACCTTTTATATTGAATGTTAAAGTTTTAGGATTACGATGGAACACCAAAGATGACCGTGTTAGTTTTGGATTCCAACCATTATCTATGCTACTAGCTATATAGATTAGCAAATCACGAACCGAAAAATACTAAGAAGATCGTCAAAAATCTACGACCCACTTGGAATTCTAAGCCCAGCTACAGTGCGTAGCAAGATACTATTGCAAGATTTATGGACACAGAAACTAGGGTGGGACGAACAAATACCTGATGAAATTAGACCACAGTAGCATTCTATCGATCAAGACTTGAAAAAAACCGCTCAGAGATTGAATTTTCGAGACGTTATTTTGTAAATATGAACACTACCGATAAACCTACCTTACATGTATTTAGCGATGCAAGCGCAGTAGCGTACGGCGCTTGTGTGTACGTAGTCAAAGGGGAAGAATTTAACTTTGTCATGGCTACAAATCGAGTGGCACCTTTGAAAAAGTTGACTATACCACAACTTGAGCTTATGGCAGCATTAGTCGGAGAACGGTTAACGTCACATATAATGTCAAGTTTACGGAACGGTAAAAAGTGTGTACTATGGAGCGACAGTCAAATTATTTTACACTGGATATCTTCAAGGAAGCAACTTAAAACCTTCATAGCAAACAGGGTTATCGAAATCAAAGAGCTCACATGTAAACATAGCTGGAAATATTGCCCTACAGAACTGCTGATTTATTATCACGTGGCTTATCGTATGAACAATTGAAAAACAGCAAATCATGGATGCATGGTCCGGACTGGTTAACAGACGAGCAACAATGGCCGAATGAATTTCAAATCGACAATAAAGTGATGACCACAACTAGTAGGGACAATAAAAATCAAGAAACTCAGAAACGTCATAATGCAACAATGAAGTTAATTGAAGCTGTGCAACACCAAAGATACAGTGATGTTTTTGAAAGCTTTTCAAAGTCAAGGCATAGTTTGATACGTCAATTACGTTTGTATCTGGACAAAGACGGATTATTCCGATGTGGTGGACGCATTAATAATGCACCACTTCCAGAGAATGCAAAATTCCCGTATTTAATACCAACAAAGCATAGACTAACAAAATTACTTATAAATAATATTCACATTGAAAATTTACATTCCGGCATAGGAGGTACCGTAACTTATTTGAGGCAGAAATATTGGATACTTTCCGCACGGCAAGAAGTTGGATGCGTAATTCGAAAATGCTCAAGTTGTCGTAAAGTAACAGGAGTTGCCTTTAAAGCACCAGATCCTCCACCTCTACCAAAAGATAGATTATCGTCCGAAGAACCATTTACTATATCAGGCGTCGATTTCAGGGGTGCGCTTAACATCAAAGGAGACAATGGACTACTTCGTAAAGTGTACATATGTTTGTTTACATATGCCAATACTCGAGCTATTCATCTTGAAATAGTTCCAGATATGACAGAAAAATCGTATATTCAAAGGCAGGAAATCGATACCCAGATTTATGATATCAGGCAATGCTACAACATTTGTTGCCACCGCGGAGGAAATTCGTAAGTTAACGGACTCTAAATCTTTACATGACAAATTAAGCAAAGTTGGAACCACATGGAAATTCATTTCAAAACGTGCCCCATTGTACGGCGGATTTTGGGAAAGACTGGTTGGACTAACTTAAAATTGTCTAAAAAAGATTCTTGGACGCGCATGTATAGATTTAGCTCTGTTACCGACATTTGCTGTGGAAATGGAAGCTAACCTTAACAATAGACCGCTTACCTATATATCGTCGGACATTCCGATCCAGAGCCGCTTACCCCGTCGCATCTATTTTATGGAAGACAAATTAAATATTTCCCGTATCCGTTACATACAGATGAAACAGACTGTTATAGTGTCGATTTAGCAACAAATCATGAAACTATGAATGATCAAGCGAAAAGGAGATTTCGTCTTATTGAACAATTTTTAACAAGATGGAAACACGAATATTTGACTTCTTTACGAGAATTTCCCGAATGTCTGGGAATAACAATCAAAGTGTAAAACTAGGAGATGCAGTTCAGATATATGATGATAATTATCCACGTACGACATGGAAACTCGGTGTAATTGAAAAAGTTACCTTTGGAAACGATAACCTTGTGCGGTCTGCGACGGTCCGAACATCTAACTCTTAACTTAACAGACCAATTGTTAAGTTATATCCTTTGGAGATTTGTGAATCCGATTCAATTTCTACAGACGCAAAGATATCAGCGAAGAGACAAGACAGATCCAGTAGAGAAAATCAGAAAGTGTTTAAAGTGACATTTTTCAATTATATTCAAGTGAAGTGACAGTAAATTTAAATTATTTTAATTTATATGAGATATTAATTTTAAAAGAAATATTTCATTTCATTTATTTGTAATATTTCATTCAGTTCTAGGACAATTTATTTAATGTATTCATTATATTTGAGCCACTTTCTTAGGCACCGGAGAATGTTGAGAAACCCACGAACTGCGGACGTCGGTAAGGAACTTTCATTGTAACGTCATTCTTTTGTTGTTGATACTTTATACCTGAATGTGCTTATGCAATACAAATATACAGCTTACAACTTGTGTTTCCTTCACAATAAAGGTAAATCTTTTTGAAGGTTAATAAACACGAACAATATTTTAGTTGATGATTGTGTAATATCTTTGTCAACAGTGATCACGGTAAAAACTTTATGAGTCGTATACGACAGAGCCAATAGATTTTTTATCTTGACTTTTGTTTGTTTTGAGCGACACAATAAATGACAATAGCATAAGAAAATAAAATATTTTGGAGCATCCGAAACCCTTTTCTTGATCTAGATTCACCACGTCCGCTGAATTGAAAACTTGAAAGCAAAGAATGTGTATTTAATTCAACTCCAGAAGAGCTTTATGAAAAATAAGTAGAGGCTCTCAAGAGCCTATGTCGCTCACCTTGGTCTATGTGCATATTAAACAATGGACAGAGATAAATTCATAACAAATTTTGTTTTGGTGATGGTGATGTGTTTGTAGATCTTACTTTACTGAACATTCTTGTTGCTACAATTATCTATATCTATAATGAACTTTGCCTAGTAATTACAGTGGAAATATTTTCTAAAAAATTACAAAAAATTATGAAAATTGTTTAAAGTTGACTATAAAGGGCAATAACTCCTTTAGGGGTCAACTGACAATATTGGCCATGTGACTTTTTTTTTATCTTATTTTGCTGAACATTATTGCTGTTTACAGTTTATTTCTATCCATAATGATATTCAAGATAATAACCAAAAACTGCAAAATTTTCCTTAAAATTACTAATTCTGTGGCAGCAACCCAACAACAGGTTGTCTGATTTGTAAGAAAATTTCAGGCCAGATAAATTTTGATGTAATAAACAATTTTACCAATGTCAGATTTGCTCTAAATGCTTTGGTTTCAGAGTTATTAGCCAAAATCTACATTTTACCCCTATGGTCTATTTATAGCCATGTCGGCCATCTTGGTTAGGCGGCTGGGTCACGCCACACATTTTTTAAACAAGATACCCCAATGATGATTGTGGCCAAGTTTGGTGAAATTTGGCCCAGTAATTTCAGAGGGGAAGATTTTTGTAAAGTTAAAGACGACGGACGACGACGGCGGACGACGACGACGGTGGACGCCGGACGCAAAGTGATAAGAAAAGCTCACTTGGCCCTTCGGGCCAGGAGAGCATAAAAGTAGAGCCCAATTCCATATCAGATCAGCTAGGAATCGGAACCTTAGTTTATATCGGTAGGCACTGTCTATCCTCTCGACACTACTCGAGTCTTGTCTTTTGTGTTATTTGTTTTGTTCACGTTGCTGTATCAGTTTTTGTAGCGTGTGTATGCTGTTATCTGTGTGACTCTTTTCTCGAAGCCATATTTTTTTTTTTAATACGAATTTTGTTTTTGTTCTTTTTTTCCCATAATAAATAATAATTATATACTATCATTTCTAAATATTATGATAAATTTAACAGTGTTTTGTTCAATATTGCATTGTTTACAGATTCAGACAAAACGTATCAACTATGTTGTTTTAGGGTTTATCATTTAGACTGGATTTCAATGTTATGACTGCATGAGTTAGATGCAAAACTCAAGACATGTTTAATTAAAAGTAGAAAATGGGAAAACAATTTCACGAGGAAAAAGTAAGATCACAAAAATACTGAACTTTGAGGAAAATCAATTCGGAAAGTCCATAATCACATGGCAAAATCAAATAACAAACGCATCAAAAACGAATGGACAAGAACTGTCATAACGTAACATCAGTGTAGATGTTGACCAAAAAATACCAAATGGAGAATCAATACTCTTAATAAAAGAGGGCTCGTCTAAATAGGTGCACCAAAAATTGTTAACAGAATAATAGTACCATAAAATAAACTGAGCATCTTAACCCTGTACAAAACAATGCGATTGATCCCTTGTAATGGAGTATACGTAGACCCTACTTGTCATGTGGAACTCAACTGCTGATTCTTGATTATTGCAATTACACATTCTATGTTTTCTTAGATATCAAAATTGAAGAAAATAGGACAGGAGGATAACTAAGACATTAAATTGTGTCTTCTTTCACACGGATTTTCCATATCGATCAAACAACTCATGATGGCGCTGTAACATTAACCATGAACCATTGTTTCCATAGCAGCAGCTTCTATCAAATTTCGATTACAAATGCACGCATTGGAAAAAAGATCCAACCGGAAATATATATTTCATATTATGGTGCTTCTGAAATGTTGCTTTACATAGAAATAGAAGTTTGACAATCGGAAAAATGAAATGATATCTTTTCTCCTAAAGGCTTTCTCGTCGTTGATTGTTGATGATATAATAGGTGCAACGATTTGTAAGCTTGTTTCGTGGAGCATTTACAAATTCCAGCAGTATAGCGACTTTGTGGGAAAACTTATTTTATTTTATTTTGGTTACCAGTACAAAGAAGAAGATGGAGAAAGACTTAAGTTTTATATCTAAACTTTATTCAGAAAACAAAAATATAAAATCATATAAAAACATCACATAAATGTAAATCAAGATGGTTAAACATAGCACAAAATAAACCCATGTAGAATAACGATAAATTGACTATATAAACGATTCTAGAATGAGAACAGACAATGACTTTCAGCATGGTAGTGTGTTTTAAGATTATATTTATAGTTTACTATATGCATTAATGTTATAAAATGTTATTAATGTTAGAAATTTAGGAGAACGAAACCTAAAATAAAATGTGTGATCCATACAAACAACGCTGTTGTTTAAATTGGTATCAGCAACTACCTTGAAAATATATTGCATATATATATATCTCCCTCTTAGATATATTTGTTTTTTTTTTATTGCGGCATTTCATGGAACTGTTTAACTTTGAAGAGCAGAATATATTTTTTCTCTACGTCACAGCTGCTATTTTACTTCATGTTGAAAAATCATCGAGGTAAATAATATTTGTGGGTTGTTGTTTTTTTAGTCTAAATTGATTGATCGGGAGGATTGTTAAATAGTTGTAAGCATGTTATTTGGAATTTCCGTAGTCGCAAACATTCTTTTAAAAAAATGAGCCAGTAAGCTGACTAATGTTATGACTGTGATACTCAATTAGCATCAGAACTACTATTCATTCAAGTCATTTTACCTATTATTTTGTTTGAAGTTAAAATTTAATCTTTAGTGATGTTGTTTCCCTTCCCTTAGTTGTCAAGTTGTTTCAACTGTTGAATATGAGAACTGTATTTTATACTAATGCCAAAACGTATCTGAACGACAGTAGAGACGATTCTGCTTTACGTAAATGTTTTAATGGCAGATGACATTATTAGTTTTTTCCTTTTTTTTTAAAGTAAATTAACAAAAGTTCCATGTTTGCATATAATTAAATATTGATAAAATGATCAGTGTATAAAAAAACATAACGATATTCAGAAAATAAAAATACATTTCCTACTTGAACAAATTATGGTAGAAAATGTCCTACATTATTTCTATAGTACATAATATGTTTATTTGATCAATATAACAAGTTTGAAAGACATTTATTTAAATACATGGACGGAGTGATAAAATATTGATTAATGTAATGCTGTAAAAAAGGCAAACAAACCATTTATTGTTTATTATTTCCAACGGCAAATAGTTCAACTGGTGTTCTCGGTCTTGATATGTTATCGGTCTCAAGATCGAAAGACAAATTACCTAATGAATTGTTACTTTTTTCTCTTAAATAGTTGTCTGAAAATTGAGGCTTCATGGCAGTTTCCTTAGGAGGAACTTGAAACTGCTCACTCAAATTGTCTTCAATATGTCTGAAAGTTAAAAATTATAATAAAAATGAATAAATTATGATACCCGATAGTTAATAAAACTCAATAAATAAAAGGTGAAAAGTTTGAACATTAATGTTTCACAAGTGTTTGATTTCATTTTAATTTGTACATAAGAAGAAAACCAAAACAATTAAATTCCTTGGGATTTGTTGCATATAAACTCATCATAGA
This sequence comes from Mytilus galloprovincialis, assembly GCF_965363235.1. Classification (NCBI taxonomy): domain Eukaryota; kingdom Metazoa; phylum Mollusca; class Bivalvia; order Mytilida; family Mytilidae; genus Mytilus; species Mytilus galloprovincialis. Next base: position 38,881,571 of record NC_134841.1, on the reverse strand, counting down.
TACCAGGACTACATTTTGTATAAACGCCAGACGCGTGTTTCGTCTACTTGCAAGGTATCTTTACTATTAATGTGATTTTTTACGACACACCCATTCCCATTATCGATCAAAATGGAGTGCGTACGTGGAAGATCTATAACTGTAAACGCTATTATAAATAAAGGATGCCAACGAGAACTTGAGTTTTTACGATCAAAAGACAGTCAACCACCCACAATACATAACATGTTTGGGCATACTTTTGTTTTTTCCATTCATTTTGTAAATGTTTTACCGAGCGAGTACTCGATTAACCTCGGTACAATGGCAAAATTTGCTCACATGAATTTCACATGAATCTCACATGATATTCACACGAAAAATTTCACGTGAGATTCACCTCAATCGAGCTTATACATGAAACTCACGTGAAAATTTTCATGTGAATTTCACTTGATTTGAGATTCATATGAATCTGATTTGAAATTTTTCACAATAATTTCACGTGAAAATTACAACAAAAAAAACTGATATTTTTCATGATTTTGATTAAATTTGAAAATTTAGATGTTATTTGAAATACTCTATTTTAAAAATTCATGTGAATTTCAAATGACAAAAATTTACGTGATTTTCATGTGAAATTCACATCAGTTTCACATGAGATTCACATGAAACTCACAAAAACTGATTGCACGTGAGTTTCACGTATAAGCTCGTTTGAGGTGAAATTCATGTGAATTTCATTTCAGATTCACATTAACTTAAATTCACGTGAAATTGATATAAGTTACATTAGCCTGTGTAAATCCAAAGAGTAACCGATTTGTAAATCCTCACCGAGTGACATCCCTAATATAAATACATTAATACTGAAGTTTATGTATGTACAAAACAAAACATACTTTGTAGATAAATTGAAAAGTCTATATGTAAGGGACGACATCAAAAGTTCAATGTAGGATAAAAAACTTAATTCACATAGTTTTTCCACTGACCCCCCACCCCCACCCCCTCTTAAATTAATTTGGGAAAATTGATTTACCAATAGGGATATATGTAAAAATCTATTTTAGATATACAAAACTTGCAGAATTTTAACACCCCCCCCCCCCCCCCCCCCCCCACCCCCAAACTATATGATTTAAGTTTTTTATCCTACATCGATCTTTTGATGTCGTCCCTAATGTCACACATGAAAATCAACAAAGAGAAGTTAACTTAACGTGAAATAATTCATTAACACCATAAATACAAAAGCAGAAAAAAACATGCAGTTGTGCTTGATCGGACAATAGCACAGTTTAATGTTGACAAAGAATACAATACACTCAGTGAGCTGGGATAAATAATGATTTCTAGATCATGAGATTAAGTGTGTAATATATTGAACCATCTAGAACAAAGATTTATTTATTTAGTTAATTGATTGTATGTGTACCTTCGCTTAAATAACTTGTACATTTACTGTAGTTGTATGTATGTATTTATAGAAAATTATTCACAGTTATGCCTTAACTTTGAAAGCGGTTTAAATGCGAAAGCGGGTAAGTACACAGGTCCGTAGAACATTGCCTGTAGTGAAGTGATTGTTTGTTTGTTTTAAAATTATTAATTATAAATTAGGCCGTAAACTTTCTCAATTGAATTGTTTGCTAGTTTTAAATGTCAAGGCCTGCTAAAATCGACTAAACAGTCTGGCTTTTCTCAATACTGAAGGACGTACGGATGCCTATAATTTCTTACATTCACTTTGTTTTGATAGAAAGTTTTACTTTGAAAGATTTCCACGCTTGATAACGAGTTTTGAATTGTTAATGTTAATTTAATTGATTAACCATGTAATCTACTTTTTGAAACCGTCCCTAAGCATTCTAGACTTTTGGTGTGGCCTAACAGAGATTCAGAAGACAACCACGAGGAAATCAAATTCGTAAGTTGAAAATCAATTGGTAATGTCATAGCCAAAAAAAGAAAAAGATAAACATCAATATACAAAACACAACATAACTCTTGGAACTCTTGGTTTAATAGCTTCTTTCTGTGTAGCAAACCTGCATCAAGGAAATCATTATAAATACATACTGTGGTATATCGTATCAAATGGCAGATATTTTACCCTAAAGCCGGTGTTTCTTGAATGTTGCCTAAGTCGTTAGTTAGAATAAGCTTAATAATAGATACATACCCATTGTTCTTTAATTTCATTTTTTTGTAAATCATCACGCTAATAATAAGAATTATTATCACCACAACTCCGATAACGCCTCCTAAAATGGCTATTATATTACCAGATTTTGAGTTATCATCTGTAAATAAAGATGAGAATTGCGTAGCAAAGATTTATATCAGATGAAACAGTCCAAAAATATATTTTAGTATTTTAAAGCCATGTATAAATATGCAAACAAGGTTGAAATTGTAAAAAAAATACATTTTAAATGATATTAACATGTTTAACTATTTTCAATTGTAAAACCCCTTCATTTCATTATCATTGTTGATTGCCAACCTTCAAATGTTTTTCTATATATTTCTTTTATATATATATATATAAGTATCTACCTGTACATGAAATTTTTCGAGAGTTAATTTGTTTGAAAACACTCTTTTCTCGTAAAAATCTGCAGTTGACTGAACCATTGATAAAACTTAACATCAGCTTGAATTGAAAATAACAGTGGTGGCTTCAAGACTATTTTAATCTGAGCGTTACTGATGAGTTTTGTGTATACGGAACGCACGTTTGGCGTATTCAATTATAATCCTGGAACCTTTGATAACTATTATAAAAGAGCAGAGGGTATCATTTTTTTTAATATTCAAAACATTTGACTAACAGAGGGTAATCTTGACGACAATCATAGGTAAAACATTATCGGTACATGTTGTGTCATGTGTACTATTGTTTGTCTGTTTGTCTTTTTCATTTTTATCCGTGGCGTTGTCAGTTTATTTAAGATTTATGAGTTTGATTGTCCCTTTGGTATCTTTCGTCCCTCTTTTGGGACACAAAAGGGGTGAATCAAATGTGTTAAATGTTTGATGTCCTGTTAGATCTACCAGATCGTAGGCTCATTGCTCATTAGTTTTAACTTACATAAAAAAAAATCGAAAGTACCAGGATTATAGTTTAATACGCCAGACGCGCGTTTGGTCTACATAGACTCATCAGTGACACTCAGATCAAAAATGTTATTAAGCAAAACAAGTAAAAATTGAAGAGCATTGAGGACCGAAAATTCCAAAAAGTTGTGCCAAATACGGCTAAGGTTATCTATGCCTGGGATTGAAAATCCTTCGTATTTCGAAAGTTCATACTTTTATCAACAGGAAATTTATAAAATGACCATATAAAGATGCATAAACACCAATTGGCTACAGTGAATATATTAGGAAGATATCCACTTTCCATAAATAAGGGCAAGTTAACCTTGTTGATTATATTCATACTGTAAACGATATATAGGTAAATCGCTATGAATGCACAAATGTTCCAAACTCGACAGTTATTGAAAACTACTTCTTCGATTTAAGGCAAATTTACAATGTGACACTATTGTAAACGGTCTTACCTTTTGGTGTACTGGTAATACTTGCTTCTGTTTTTTGTTCAGATGTTGATACGGATTTAATTGTTGATTCTGTTGAAATTAGAGATGTAGAACTGCCTGTAGTCGATATTGATTGTACTGGTGTGATTGGTGTTGCAGGATTAATTGTCGTGGATTTTGTTGTAGTGCTTGTATTTGTAATTGAGATTGAACTCATTGAAGCTAAATGTTCCGTTGTAGCTTCAGTTGTAGTTTCAATGGGACATGTATCCTACAAACACATATCTAGGTTTATTAGGTGTCAACATATGAAGATTACTTTCTACCTTCTTATTCATATAATACGCGCACATTATAACAAAAATCATTACTTATAGACATAATCTGAATGAGTCTGAAAAACATGTTATTGTAAATTTGACACATTCCCCATTTCCATTAATTCTCAATTTTAAGAAATGGTCATTCGTTCAGTACCTCATTTTATTTTACATCTAAGTTAAGCCTATCTTTGAAAAATCATTTATTCTGTCTTTACCCTTGTCTTTGAAACTCCTTAACAAGAAATAATTAAAAAATCTTCAAATCAATATGGTTATTTTGTTTCCTATCTTTTGCCTCTAAAATGCGACGAAACAAACTCATCAAGGACACAGAGTCATGAAACATCTTCACAGTAGGCAAATATAACTGAATATATCACTAGAGCAATAATTTCATCTTAAAAATTTAATAGTATAAATAGCTCAAAGTGCTTGCCCTTACCAGTTCAATGCATGTATTGTTTTCCAAATAACAAGAAAAACACTCTAGGTCGTATATCATAATTTTGACGCTGTCGCCAAAGTTATTTCCGTCTGTAGACAAACTTATTTCATAACCATCAGCTATAACTGACTCTGATGTTGCCCGCTTTTTTCTTCGAGCTGTTGGTAATTCGCATGAAACCAAGTACGAATTCCTATATTGTCCATCATATGTCTGATAATCTGAGACGTAACTCCAACTTCCGTCTTTCAACATCTATCAATTAAAAATATTTAAATGGAAAAATTATAGCAAAGGTACAAATAAAGGCAACAGTAGTATACCGCTGTTCAAAACTCATAAATCCATTACAACATGATAATGATGATCGAAGTTTTACAGTTATGCGTTATCGAACTTCTCTTTGTTATAGATTAAGAATTACATGTAAATGGGATATAAAAGAAAGGCGGATAGACGTACAAAACTATGAAAAGTTCATTTGAGTTTCCATCTGTCTTTTTTGTCGATTTTGATTGATTTCTTGGTACAATCGCTATTTTTTCCTAATATGCGATCAAGTTACATTGACTCATGTGTTTAAAAAATTATAAGAAAACAACCAATTAACTTGTATCAGTATCTTGTAACTGCATGTAAACTCATCATAGAAACCAGGGTTAAAATTTTATATTTACGTCAGACGCGCGTTTCGTCTACAAAAGACTCATCAGTGACGCTCGAAACAAAAAAATGTTTAAAAGGCCAAATAAAGTACGAAGTTGGAGAGCATTGAGGAACATTGAGGTCCAAAAATTCCTAAATGTTTTGGCAAATACAGCTAAGGTAATCTATTCCTGAGATAAAAAAAAAAAGCCTTAGTTTTTAAAAAATTCAAAGTCTTTTTAAACATCAAGGGGTTGATTAAAAATATCAAAGTAGCTGAAGTTCCTTTGTTATGACAAAATAAGGATCACAATCATAGGCAGCTCTATTTCCATTTCTAAATTATGACATATATAATTGTTCATAAATGTACATGAACTCTAAGTTGTTCCATCATTTTACAGCCCATTTAGGCAATTCTGGTTTTGATCGTGTATTTTTGCTGATCGGAATCGTATTGATAAAGCTCATTACAGAAACATATGTATTGCGTGTTAAAATTGGTTTCTTGATTCATGTGAGATAATATTTACCTCCCAGTGTCGTGAACGACAAGTGATGTTTCTTGAATTGAAAACGCCCTGTATATTTGTCTTAGCACACAACCTTTCTCTGGTATTACAAATACCATTCATTGGAATAGTTATGTTTCTAGGTGGTAAAGTGAGGTCTTCTGAACAGTCTTGTCTCCCAAAACCATGATTACAGATACAAACACCTACAACGCAAAACAGGAACTAGATAATACAAATGCTAAAATGAGACTGATTTGCTGTTTTAAGGTAAAATTATCATCATGAAGATGAAATAGTTCTAGGAAGAGTTAACTGACAATTTCATTCATATTGACATATTGGTTAAACTTGTTCTGCTAATTATTTTTTTGGCTTCTTAAAGTTTTTATCCACATCTATCTCTTTTATAGTTTCCATTATACTAGGCAAAAACTTGGTATTATTCATATGTAAAGGGTAATAACGAGTCGAATGAAGATGTCAGTAATAGGATTTGATTGTAAAACTTGTCTTGTGATCAATTTTGCTGACAATTCTTTCCTATTTTAAAGTTATTAACTATCTATTATAATTTTCAAGATATCAAGTAAAAATGCTAAAACAAAATATTGGCAAATTGAAATTAAAGGGCAATAATTTCAAAAAGAATTCGACAAACAATTTTGGTCATTTTAACTTATTTGTAGGTCTTGTATTGTGATTATTTTGGCTATTCAAAGTTCTATCCATCTACTAGGGTTTTCAAAATGAGAGTTAAAAAATGAAACAAAAATTTTTAGATTGGTTAAATTTGGACCAGTAGTTTCAGATAAGTAGATTTTGGTGAAAATTAACGCAACGGACTACAAAGACGACGACGGACGATTTTCGGACAGCTAATCTTAAAAATCTATAAGGCAAAGGTTAAATGATGATAATGAAAGAATTAAAAAAAAGTGTTATGAGCAGAATGCCAAACGCTAACAATGTGGTTGAAGTCTTTAAAATCCAGGCTTGCTTGATACGCGAAGGAAAAGGAATAATAATATATATGATTTAAATGAATTCTAACAACTTGTTTAATTACGTCATACATGTCAACATAATCCTTTTCGCAGTGTATAAATATTTTTAAAATTTCTATTGAAAAATATGCAATATGTACTTTAAAAAACTAAATTTTGAAGAGCATAAAAGTAATTTTTTTTTACTTCCATAGTTTAGCTAGAGTTTAATCCGCAATTTTCTACATAAGAAAATGACTGTACCAAATCAGGAATATGAAAGTTGTTATCCATTCGTTTGATGTGTTTAGCTTTTGAATTTGCCATTTGAATAAATATTTTCTAATTTGAATTTCCTTAGAGTCCGGTAATTTTGATATATATTTTTTTTTATTATAAACTTATTTACCCTACCTTTTTGACAGACTCCATTTTTACTACAGTTATTTTTGCATAAATTGCCAAGCAGCATCTCTCCTATTGACTTCTTTGAATTTGCTGTAGTTTCAGTTGTATTATCTTGTATAAATAAAGAAACGTTTCTTGATATCTCAGATATTGCAACCTCCTGTAGAGAACTGACAGTTGCCTCTAAGAATCGTGTGTCTCCCGCTAACTGGAAAAAAAATTGCAAGTCAAGACCACATCATTAGATTTTTCTCTACAACCGTTTCGACCACTGCGCAAAATGAATCTACCAGTAACAAATGATACAAAAACGAAGATTTGGTATGATTGCCAATGAGACAACTCTCCACAAGAGACCACAATGACACAGACATTAGCAACTATATGTCACTATAGGAAACCAATAATATACAGGCTTATAGGAATTGGTGGAAACAAATAGGTTCAACTAAAATACTTTTGTTCCGAAGAAATTGTTTTGATTTGAAAAGATTTTGTTTTTTGTTTTTTTTTTAAATATGAGGGCAAATATTAAGGGATCTAGCTTTAAATTGTATCACATAATTTGAAAATCACATCTCTACACTATGATTAAAATGTTGGTTTAATGTTGGTTTAAATTTTAAAAAGTCTTTGCCGGAAAGATAACGATTGAAAGCAAACATATCTACACGTAGAATGCAGTTTATTCATAAAGATGTTCATATTTGTAAACAACCTATCATGTTGAGTAATACAAACTTTGTTTAAGACTTTCTATATTATACTGTTGCACTAATAATTTAATGTTGGCTTCTTTGCAATACGATTTCAAAAGTAAATGAAAGCAATTTTTAATCAACGTTTCAGGTTTCCATTCCGTGAGTGTTTATTATAATGTTAAGGTTAATGATATTCAGATTCGTGAACTATAATCTTCATAATTATCAATTCATTAGTTTTGTGGTCTGTTGCACTTTAATCGTAGCTTCATAGAAAGATTGTTTGATGAAATGTTTGACATCATCTAAAATTCCAAGCACACTTGCCTGAGGTTTTTTTAAACATCTTTACTCAATTTAGTTGTTTAGGTACTTACGTTTTGTCCATGATATAAAATTAAGTAAAAGTCAAATTGTATATATTAAGCAAATCTTTTTAAAAGTTGGGCACTCAATGCTCTGCAACATCGCATTATATTTAGTGTATTTTAACAGTTTTTATTCAACCGTCACTGGTGATTATTTTGTAGACAATACTAGGGGTTTCTATCAATTTTGGTGCAGATAATAATACATTGGTTATGGTTATCCCATTGGTATCTCTCGCCTCTAATTTTCTAAGATTTATATTCTGATTGTAAAGTAAAGATGCTGACGTTCTTGAGAAAACATATATCACATATTTCATTAATGTACCTTAATGTCAAACATGCATGTTTCTATATATCCATCTGACTTTGTATGCGATGTCTCCAATATTTCGTCTCCAACTGCCTCTGTGATGCTGGACTGACATACTTCTCGTGCTTTAACTTCAGTCCAATTACCAGGCCATTTGTCTATCTGATATAAACATTAATACGAAACAGAGTTTTATAACAGAGTTATATAGATCACCTTAGCTGTATTTGGCAAAATTTGTAGGAATTTTTGGTCTTCAATGGTCTTCAATTTCGTACTTTATTTGGCCTTTTGGACATTTTTTTATTCGATTGTCACTGATAGATCTTGTAGACGAAACACCCGTCAGGCGTAAATATGAAATTTCAATCCTATCTATGATGAGTTTATCTATAACTTTATGGAGTAATTGTTGAAAGTTAAACATGGCTGCCATGTCATAAATATGTCCTAACAACACTTATTTTTCAAATCAGAAATGCATTTTCAATTTTTTTTTCATATACTGGTTTTCTTATACTAACATTTATTAATCCAGATTTAATCTGATAAAAAAAAACACTAAAATCTTGAAGATGCTCCGTTTTTCATTTGACAACGCATTTGTTATCTTCAATTTCCATGAACAATCGGCCGGTAATCTTATGAAAATCAAGTTCTCTTTCTTTTAAAGCAACGCATATAAACAGTTTACAATTATACTGAGCAAAGCTATCTTCCAAAAATATGTACAATTTGTTACCGCTAAAAGGTGGAATATCCCTAAAATGATACATTTCACTTAACGAACATTTTCGGTGCATCGTCAATCTAGAGCAGTAAAATTTAATGTATTCTTACATGAATTATTTCCACAGCAGAAAGCTCACTATCAGGAGCTATATACATTTCTCTATTGTCAATGATGTCATCACTATCTGTTAAGCTTTTTGTTATGATATGATGACCATCGACAGAACGCTTTCGTCTGGATGATGAACATGTTTTATGAAATACAGCAGCTTCTCTTGTTTGCGATAAACAATTTTTCAGTGGACCTTCTAAGCCACACTTATATGAAAATTCATTTAATTGTGTTCCTTCATCTTCCGTCTCCCCACAAATACAATATTGCTGAAGATGAATTTCTTGACGCAGTACTAGGGGTTTGTCTACAAAGAATCTTTCAGCATCAAGTACCCTATAAAAGTAATGATTATGATGTCAGTAAATGTTACATAAAGGTATTAATGAGATGTACAGACGTTCGCTTACGTAAGTTATTTTATGTTACATATTTTATCAATTGTATTACTAGTATCTTAAATTGTACCTGCTCAGTGAAATAGATAGAAGGGAGAAAAAAATGAAATATATATATTTATCATGTACTGTATTACGACGCTAGATTAAAACTGATGAGAAAAGGAAACACCCGGCCATCGAAAGCTTTACTATTGTAAGGCATAGGTGACAGAGTGGTCAATTATTTAAAGTGTATTCCACATCTAGATCATGATCATGATGATATACGATAAATCTTTTAAGCACTTGAGTATTTGAACTTTTATACCACTGCTGTTGTTAGTCCGAATTTTATTCAAGCTTTATACAGAAGTTGATTTGTTTGTTCGTTCTCATCTTCCTACATATTGACATCGTACCTATTTTTTTGATACATCATACTTATACACAGCTTCATTTCAGATTTCACTCAAGCTTTTAAAAAAAAACAAAGTCTCAACCTGTGTTTAATTGAGCGTCACGTAGCTATAATAGTTAATGGCATTGGTGGATTTTATTTAAACTGTATTCAGAAGATGTTACGTTAGTTCGTTCTAGTCGTTCTATTAACCGACATTTTGTGTCGGTTATTGATAATACAAGAAACAAAAAATATTAATTTACGTCTGACTTAAGCTTTAAAAAATTACCCAGAGCTATAACATTGGCTTTAATTCAGCCCAACGCAGTGGTAGATACATAGTGTGTAATGGCATTGGTGGTTTCATTCCAACTTTATTTTGAATAAGTTTCGTCTGTTCGTTCTCATAGTCCTATAAATTGACTTTTTCCCGAAAGTATTGATACTAAATAACAGCTTTATTACCTGTCTCACTCAAGCTTTAACAAATGACCTGAAGTTAAAACCTGGCCGGAATTATGCGTAACATAGATGAGTGTGTAATGCCATTGTTACATTTTAAACATGTACAAGCTTTATCCAGAGGACGTTCTGTTTGTTTGTTCTCATCGTCAAGCTTTAACAAATAGCTGAATGCGAAACCTGGCTTTAATTTAGCGTAACTTAGTGGTAATGCAATGGTATTGGTAGAGGCATAGTAGACAAGTTGCAAAATAATGCAGCCCACATTATAGATAAAACCCTCAGTGATAAATTTAAAAATGAAGGAAATGGCCTGTGTGATGCAATCTTAAAATCACATGCATGCATTAACATGTCGATTTGATGTGAGATTTATAAAATAAATCATAATTTTGTAAATTTTGTTTGTGTGAAAACGATTTTGATGAACTACCCCTGGATCAGTACAGATTGAGAAGTCAGAGAGAAAAGAATAATTGATTATCAGATACAATGTATTACCTTTTTTATCATAATTTCACCTTATATAAGAAAGCCATATTTTGATTGGTTTATAGTTAGTATATTTTTCGCAAATTCGAATATTTTATCTTCATTTCAAACGAATTTGCACGTTTTTCACCACTGCCGGTGAATTTGCCTCAAATATCATGGCATTTGCCATTTTGGATATTACTTTTTTTACCCTCTCGAGCATCTTCCCGCAAAAACGTTTCGGATATGACGTTACATCAAAAAGCCAGCTAACGCGTATGAATACATGTATAATTCCCGCGGTTCTATGACAATATCCTCTTATCCTCAAAATTAGGCATAGACATGTTAATGAATTACAGCTTTCAAGTAAAACAAATATATTCACCTGTACAGAGAGTTTCATTCCAAATCTATTCGGTGTAATTAAACGGATGTAGCGTGTTGTGGAGAGTTATTTGTTTACACGGATTATGCATATATATTTAGATACCAAAAAAAATGTATATTTATATATACATGTTTAAACAACTCGTCTAAACATCAACCCAACAATGTTAGATTTTGGTTCTTCCCTCGCTACTGAGATATCGTGACACCAAATCGTCTGCACTGTAATCGGCGCGCTAGACCACACGACCACCTGGGCTTCAAAATGAAACTTTTAATAGCCGGGTGTTACCTTTCCACGTCAGTTTTAATCTACATGGCTGTGTACATAATGTATATACAACTCGTCTAAACATCAACCCAACAATGTTAGATCTGTAAATTTGATATATAAATGTCTAAGAATATAACTTAAACACGCTAATTTTCTAATAGATTTTAAATAGAAATAAGCAATATTTCGCTAAACAAATTAGCTTCATCAGGCGTGTGCATCTCTCAAGATGAAATTGGATGCATGACAACAAAAATATTTTTGTAACTTCATCTCTACAAGAGTTGAGGAAAAGTGTAACATATTGATTGATGTTGCATAAAATATGTTTGTAGCTACAACTACATGAAGTTGGAATAAAAGTTTAACACATTAATAGATGTTCGATTAATTGTATGAATTTCTATAAATTAATTTGTATGATTTCAAGATAATTATAGTTTTGATTTGCTTTTAAATCTTTGTTCGTCTCTCTCATTGATAAAAGAATATGTTCTGTATTGACATAGTATTCACATAGTTATTAATGTTTGTTATTTGTTTATGTGTTGATGAAAATCTAGACTTTTGACTTATATGATTGCAAATTTTGCGTTATCCTATTTTACGTTTTGAAACCGGGACTTCAGTCAATTTCATGTATAAAATCTGTATAAAAAAATATACCATTTTATATATAGAGTACTAATCATACCTCCAGTTTTCTGCAAACGTTTCCCAATTAGCATGTGTAGTTGCTATTGTGGTCCCATCTCTTAATGTGAAATCATCACTTGTATCCATTGAACCACCACTAACGTATCCACATAGTCCTTCTGAATTTTCAACATCTAATAGGGATGGCTTAACATGTATATAACCAATGTACTGGTCGTGTCCCCATCCCGATGACGTCGAAAATTTTACTTCGGTCCCTATTGGCAAAGTCACCTGAAATGAAAGTAGAAGTTATTAAATGTATCTACTATATATTCTTACTTTTTAACGATGTATCATAAATTTTAATAGAAATTTCATCAAATCCAAAGACATCTTATATCACTTTGGAGAGATTAAATTGAATGTATATGTTTATAGCCAAATCCACAATATTTGGATGTGGACACAAACTCCCTTGAGTATGTTGATTTATAAGATTCATATTCTTTTATCAAGCAGTTTGGCTGTCATTTGTGCTGGAATATGTTTATTAAAACATGCTAACATTTGATAAATGTATTATTCACTCATAGAATTACCGTATAAGTTCCTCCATTTTCCTTAATGATCATCGATGAATCATCACAACTTCTCATTTCTATATCTGGAGAGTGCGTGCGTGTTTCATATTGTGAAATATAATCACATGTTCTCATAACAAACATTGAGTTACCACTTCTTATTGCTACGCCACAGTTGCAATTGGCATAGCCGCTATTGCATATTCCATACAATGCATTCACCTGAAAATATTTTTTTAACAAGCATTAATATCACATGGTAAAGTCAGTTATGTCAGATTCCTACCAACAGTTATAAAACAATTAAAAGCAAAAATACAAACAATAAAAAAAAACAGTTTTTCAGGTCCATCCACCATATGATATGGAAAATATCAAAATTGGGTTTGAATTGTCACTTCAAGTGCCAATTGATAGCTAATTGTAAAATGATTTAGAAAATATAAATTTTTCTATACCTTTGAATAAAGGGGAAACATTTTTTAATTCTTGTTTGATTTATCTGATAGTTTATTTGACACTGATTCCAAATATATATGATTCTATATACTTTCACATTAACAATAAATTTAAAAAAATAACTACTTCTGGTTCACACAAGTTCATTTCCGGTTAGCGTTTAGCAATCTCATGCATAGTCTTTCAGCTTTATCATGTCTGCATATGAAGATAAAGGAATGGTCAAAATGTAGAACGTCAAAATTACATACGACCTTGACCTAGGTCATAAACATAGAACCTCTTATCAAAAGACCCTAGGTCTTTATATATATGGTTAATGTCAACATTCGCTATATTTCATATATAAGAGGGGAGAAACTGCCATGTAATGCCAATGTACCTTTTCAAACATAATTTATGTGAAACGACATGTCGCAACTATTTTACATTTAACAAACTATGTTGTTCATATCTTATCAGACATTTTCAAAAAAATGTAAATAAGCCAAAATCAAAATTAAGACATGACCTTCACCTTTGACCTTATTCTAATTTTGTTTTGATTGGACCAAAGACCTTAAATCAAAACCCCATAGATTTCTATCACCTATGGCTTACCAGTTACAATAACATTGCACTTATTTTGAATACAAAAGGGGAAATAACTCTCATATGGAGGCTCCGGACTGCTTAGATCAAAATTAATGGGGTTCGTGTTGTTTATTCTTTAGTTTTCTATGTTGTGTCATGTGTACTATTGTTTTTATGTTTGTCTTTTTAATTTTTAGCCATGGCGTTGTCAGTTTGTTTTAGATTTATGGGTTTGACTGTCCGTTTGGTATCTTTAGTCCCTCTTTTAATCTTAAGATTGCGAGGATATAATGAGCAAATTGGTAAAATTATTCTATCGTAATCTTTCACGATTGTGAAGGAGATGCACACAAATGAAAAACAGTGTTTGGGAAGATAACTCTTACATTAAAATTTGTCCAGTTAAACAGGATCAGTTTCAAAGTCCCAAAACCTCTTTGATATCATATGCAAAAAGATAAGCAAGATCTGACGAATTTACCAAACACAGGCGGAAGAAGAAAATAATAATGAATAATAGTCAGAACAAAATCAATAGGTCTTTTCGCAGAAAAGTGGAAAGACCTAATAAAAGAACATGTTATATTAAACATTGTAATTTTTATGCTGTTATTAAAAATAAAATTGCTGGAGAACCTGGCATATTGTATAAGATAATAAATTGAATGTACAGGACTCGTAAAAAGGACAAATAAAATACAGCTTGTCGGTTTGAAAGTAAATTATTGCAGACAAACTTCAAATGATGTTGAGTATTTACACAAATGCATTTTAAAAAATTAATGTGAAAACATAATATATAAATAGTTTTTACTATTGTATAGCAAAAATCATCCGAATAATAAATCTACCAAAATATACAATGGATATATTCACTAGTAATTTGTGAGTAACATATTTTATAGAAGTAATTTTTCTCCACTTTTTCTATGTGCAAACGTATTACAAACAATAAACCTGTTTCCTACATTTCCAGATAATATTGAATAAGATTGGGAAAGGAAATGGGGAATGTGTCAAAGCTACAACAACCCGACCATATAGGTTAATGTTTTAAAAGTGTGCTGTCTAGTTGATATTCTTCTTTATAAGAAACGCAAGGTCCATAAAAAGGAATTGAAATTTTGGCCGTGTTTACACCACAAAATCTACTATGAGAACAGACATACTGATTTAAAAACGTTTTAATGCATGGCAGGACCCGAATATATAAAAGTTATATGTAGCCTATGATTCAGAAAATTGAGAACTTATTTGGATATCTATGTGCATTTTTATCCAATTGGCAGACGAAATCAAAATAAACAAACATATGAGTTTCTTATAATATGGTCCACCCAGTTACACAGTTTAAATCACAGTTTGTTTGCAGATGCCTCTTGGCCACATATTGTCCATTTAAATCAATACTACTCACAGCATGGATTAAATGAGGGGAGCTTCTCAAACTTTTCCCCAAATTAGTTTATTTTTGCACCTTCTACAGGAATTTAAAAAAATAATAGCAAAATCCAGAAAAGTTTATAATTTTATGACACACAAAATGCATTTAAAATTTAATTATCTAGTTACTACCATGTCTAAAAATTTCTCTAGGTGCACATGTTTGTCTGTTCTCCGAGTAAACTATGTGGTTTAAGTACGACCATATTAGAAAACAGGTTATAATAAACCTTAAATCTTATTAGAAATTATACAGTTGTTTGCATATTTACATAACAGTTTAAAAAACAATGCTCATACGTGAAATTAAATTTTATTTGTTTGTTGTTATTCTGTGGTTTATATGTTGAAATGTAGTATTGTATCATCTATGTATGTCTTGTCTGGAAAGTTGTTGTATTAATTTGTACTGTATTCCTGTCGTTTTAGTGGTATCTTCAACATTGACATATAAGTGGGAGGTTTGACTAGCCATCTTTTTTTTAAATGTTCTATAACAAGACAAGAATATGGCAGTTATTATCACAAAGTCCGTTTCTATGTATATTAGAGTTTGTTTTTATAGCAGTTCAGTGTTTTTGTTCCGTTCTGTTTCCTTTAATAGTGGGTATTTCCCTCGGTTTTGGTTTTTAACCCGGGTTTGTTTCAATTAAATCGATTTATGACCATTGAACAGCAGTATTCTACTTTTGCCTTTTTAACATACTTGATATGGTTTTGTTTTATGTCTGTAAAGAATATATTCCCCTGGTTTGTAATCGTCCCATCTGTATCTATCAGCTGTATAAAAGTGAGGGTCATTAAAGGATTCACACACTCTTCCAGCCATCTGATGTTCTTCATCCGTGACTGTAATCTAGCAATATATAATAACACTGATGAACTTATACTAACATAAAAAAATCTGAAAAATAAAACACATACACAATGTATTCTTCATATCAAAGATGTCACATGAATATATGATTGTTTACCTGCTCACGAGAGAGAATGATTTATTTAGTGTTTTATATGAACATCAATTTTTATTTGTATATTTCAATTTAAAAAAAAAATGCATTGTTATTTTCAATTTACAGACAAAACAGATTAGTTAATATATTTATCTCTGTTGAATTGCATTGTTTGCTTTGTTGTAATTTGTTTGTAACATGCAACGTGTGTGTTTGTTACAAAGCACATTGGTCTTTGTAACACAGTGGATTGCTAGTTTTTACATAGCACATTGGTGTTTCTATTTTAGCACTGTGATTTTTGTTACGTTTATTAATGAAACATAGAACAATGGTGTTTGTAAAATAAATGAAGCACGCTGTTTTTTAACATAGGTATAAGAAGATGTGGTATGAGTGTCAATGAGACAATTCTCATTCCAAGTCACAATTTGTAAAAGTACAACATTATAGGTCAAACTACGGTCTTCAACGCGGAGCCGAACAGCAAGTTATAAAGGGCATAAAACTTGACTAGTGTTAAACCATGCAAACAGTAAAACCAACGGTCTAATATACTAGTATATGAAAAATGAGCGTCGATTAAACACTTATGAACCACGTCAATAAACGACAACCACTGAACATCAGGTTACTGACTTGGGATAGTTGCAAACAAATGCAGCGGGTTTAAACGTTTTAATGGTTTACTTTTTAAATTGTTATTTGTATGGAGAGTTGTCTCATTGGCACTCACACCACATCTTCCTATATCTAATATGTATCGATAAGTTCAGCATGATCGTTTGTAAGTTTCCTGGCGCGGCAAACAACATTTCCGTAAAAATGAGGATGTACAATCAAACTTCAAAACTATATTTTTATATCTATGGAACAATTTAGTAAAGGTTTCACTGTAATTAATTTTATAGATATAGGAAGATGTGGTGTGAGTGCCAATGAGACAACTTTCCATCCAAAAAACAGTTTTTAAAAGCAAACAATTATGTTCATTTTGGATTATTTTGGTGTCGCAAGATGACCTATCATGCATTGCCATTGACCGACATTTTCAGTTATGTCCATTATTTTTCACTTTTTTTGTTTGAGTTTAAATAAAGCTAGTTCAGTTGTATACACTATGATAATTTTGTTCTAAACTAGCTATTTCTAAATAGGTTGATATGGTTTAACCATATCCCCGTATATGTTTAAAGTACCTTTATGTCTGGTATCTGTACATTATCCCAAGCAAACAGACCTCCATCAACATACTGATTTCCTCCTTGTGATACAACTCTTAAATACGTTGTTCTATCAGCGTAATCGTACTGTCCATTGACATATCCGGTAATTTTTAAGATAAGAGGTTGGTCCCAAGTTGCAGATGTGATGTTGTATGAACAGTCAGAGCGTGGGAATGTTATATCACCATTCTGTATGTTTCTTGTATCACATGCATCACACCCGTCGCCTTTACAGTTTATTTGATAATCAGGTTGAACTAATCGCAGTTTGTATACACATCCTTTTCTCGCTTGATTGGATCCACTTATGCATCCTACAGGCATTGTATTGTGTAGTTTTATTTCTATCTCCTGCTTTTCTTTGACTTGATACTCATATTTTTCAGGCTATAGTAGAAACGAGTTATGTTAAAAGGTAGTGTAATGTATTAATCATTTCTTTTCAATGCGTTTTTTTTTTTTTATCAACTGTGTATTTCATTGACACGATATCAAATTCAAGCCCCAAAAAATGATGAAATTAATTAAAGATCAAAACAGTGTATTTCAATTTCAATTTGAAGAATTTATTATCTCAATTACTTGTACTCGGTTTATGTCCCAGTGAATGGAACATTATAACAAACCAACATTTCGAAGAACAATTATATTTTTCCTTAGGTGAAGAACATCTTTAAATAAATATTTGATATGAAAGAAGGTCTATCAATTTTATTTGCCTAATTTAAGTAAATGATTTCAATTCTATTTATAACTAGCAATTAATGATGTATGTTTTGTGGTGGTGCAAATGTATTGTTAGGGAAATTTTGTTAATTACGGATTAAGGTTAAAGATATGAATATTATAATTATGAGTAATAAAACATTTAACTTTATTTCTTAATCTAGGACAATTGGAAGCCACTAAAACAGATGAATCCACCGTATATCAAAATATCTTCGGTTTCTGCTTATTTCCTTAAAGGGAAGGTCAAAGATAATGTGTGTCCAACAAACTTTATATTTCTTTCCTTTACTATCAAAATAAAATAACTTTTCATTATTTCAAATGATAAGAGGAATTCCCAAGATTCGTCGTAATGTTAAGAACTTTTGATACTGTCGAAATGGAAATTTCATTGAATTAGACAACAACAGAAATTTTAAGGAGCTTTGCCTGACTCGTCCTCTTAAATGACGTATGGAAACCGGAAATGTATTTCAATCAAATTGAATAAGTTAAAGGTCGTAATCGGTGAGCAAATATGAAGGTTGCATATATATGGTTTTCAGTGCTAACAGAAACAAGATCATTAAACAAACAAGCGATTTAATGAACAGTTTAACTTACATATATCCCTGCAGGAAAATTTGTGCTAGTTATCTCGTGGCCTGGTGTCAATCCAGCACTATACCTCAATCGTACTGAACATCTTACCTAAAAAGAAACGAAAAATACACATTAGATTTTGATGCGGCCGAACAAAATGTATTTTTGAATTTTCCTCCACCAGGAAGGATACAAACCAATTATCAAAGTTTAAAATGAACCAAAATACGTGAAAACCTTTATTACCAAAAGAGACCGAAAAGAACAGCCAATTCATCTGAGGTCAACTTTGCATGAGGTAGATGGAACATTAGTATCTTTATACTTCATAAATTCGGATCGGACAATTTAAAAAAAAGATATGTTATGAATAATGTCAGTACCGAATCCTCAATAATTTAGCTGATGATACCATCGACGGCTTCATAATTCATAATTTCAATCTATACATGTTCACTGTCATACGCAAATATAGTTATTGTCAAATAAATAATGATCGAGGAAAATGCGTTTGTATTCATAAACAAGAGAATTAGAATATTGATTTTTGTAAGCGATTCGTTTTTACTACGAGTATACAGCATTATTGATTAAATTGCGTTTAGTTCATATGTAGGATTGTCGGGTTTAATAACGGATTGACATTGGGATAATTTGACATTATGACTGATGACAATACTCAATTTATGACTTGAATGTTGAAGATATTTATAATACAATAATGCAATCTTATATGTAGAAATAAGAAGATGTGGTATGTTTGCAATTGTTAAGGGGGCAAAACAAGTGGCGTTATCATTCATTTTTTGTTTACCTATATGTAGATTTGGAAGCATTATTAGAAAATTAGCATTGCATTTATAGTTGAAATAATTCAAATTGCTATATTTTAACATTACATTTATCAGTTAAATTGCAGATTTAAGGTTTCTAATTACACTGAAGTTCATTATTGGAAAATCTTCATCCACAAGGAACAGGTGGTTAGCTGTGATTTTGTTACATACACAGGAGCAAAAGATACTAGAGGGACATTCAAACTCACAAATCGAAAACAAACTGACGATACCATG
The DNA here is from genome assembly GCF_965363235.1 of Mytilus galloprovincialis. Lineage (NCBI taxonomy): Eukaryota > Metazoa > Mollusca > Bivalvia > Mytilida > Mytilidae > Mytilus > Mytilus galloprovincialis. Next base: position 38,861,855 of record NC_134841.1, on the reverse strand, counting down.
GCTAAAACTTGAAAAGACAAACAGACAATCAACAGTACACAAAACACAACATAGAACACTAAAGACTAAGCAACACAAACTCCACCAAAAACTGGGGGTGATATCAGGTGCTAAACGTCCTCTAAACTTACAACCATGTTAAGTCTATGTTTTCCGATCCAGTCATTCTCTGTAAGATTGGTACTCCCAATATTGCTGTATGCTTTTCCCGTATGTAAAATAAAACTTTGACCATTGATGAACCATTGCACATCATAAACAAATTTAACTCCGTCATCTCCGAATACTTCATCAAATTTACACTCAAACGCTGTTACTGAACTATTTCCATACAGTGGGACGATCACAGGACCAGGAACTAAATCTACCATAATTTCTACTGTTCCTACAGTTTTTTGTGGGAATTTCACTGAAGGAGAAAAAAGAAGTATTTAAATATACATCATCAGAAATATTGTTCTTGCAGAAGCAAACACATGTTTTCTTTCCTTGCCTTTACAAATAGCCTTCGTCGGACCAAACAGTTGATGTCTAACTTTTGTTCTAATCCAAAATACTGCACGTCATATATAAATAATATATGCAAAGTAAGTCGTTGTTTCTGGATTTAAATTTTTCCTCCATAAGAGAACATATCTCTAAATAGTATTTTCGAAGGAATTTCAAACTATATATAAAACTTACGAAAAGGAATTTTTACTTACTAGTACAACCGGGGTAAAATCCAGTGTTTGAAGAATAACCATATGGACATTGAACAAGTTTTGATCCTGAAAAATATATTTGGAAATATATATTATGTGAATTAAAACATTTCATATTCAGTAAAATATGTGTGAAATTACGATATGTTTGTAGGAAGTTTCCATTGTGAGATAATATTTTTTTTCTTTCAAAAAGTCTTTATTCTAAAAAATAATGTTTTACGTTATCTCCCCATGGAAACTTATCAATAACGTTTTGTTATTTCACACATATTTTAATGAATGTATGTTGTTTTAATTCAAATGATGTCTGATTCCTAAGAATATAAAAGACTTTTCGAACAAAAAACTTTATGAAAGCTTAGTTTGGACATTTTTATAGCAATTACAGTGCTTATCTAGTAACCGTTGTGTATCACAACAGCAATGACTAAAACAGTTTACCAAATTGCAGTTTGATTTCTTTTCCCACAAACTAATCAACTGGTAAAATATTTTATATCTGAATGGTAAGTATATGTTTTCATTTCTCAGCACTCACTTCATAATAACAACATTTCACTTGAGGAATCTGTAAAATATTTTACCAGTTGATCAGTTTTTGGGAGTAGAAATCTGTTAAAATATTTTACCAGTTGATCAGTTTGTGGGAGAAGAAATCAAACTGCAATTTGGTAAACTGATTTAGCAATTGCTATTGTAATACACCAAAGTTGGATAAACATTACAACATTTCACATTTGGCATGACAATGCCTATAAAGTATGTATACATACTGTTAGAATGATTTTTCATAACAACATTTAAGTGGATAAAAAACATAAAGGATTGTAAGTATGTTTTATTTTATCACCTTGCACTTTCCAATTTTTATTCAACAGTTTGTTCAAAATTCTGACCAGTTGAACAGTTTGTTAAAATAAAACAAATTGTAATTTGGTCCGAATTTTGAATGAGTTGCAAAAATATAAAACAACACGTTTAATAATTTATTGCGTCCGAAGCGCTTTTCTGGATTTACCTTCATCAGGAACGCTCAAAGCCAAACATTTGAAATCCGAAGATGTATAAGTACCGCAATAGTTGGAGAGCAACACTAACAGTCAAGTCACTGTAATATCATCAACGAAACAGCGTGTCGTTCTGTCCTCAACTCTTTCCTCTTTTATTAACTATTAGAATTTTCGTTGGATGATTTGTTTTCTGTGCTGGTTTAGTTCTATTTATTTTGATTTCCTTGGTTCAATGCTATTAAAGTATTTATCTTCAAAATTGAAAATATAGACCGTTCTCGAGGCAGATCATTTTAAGGAAAAGCACGGATTGTACGCACTGGTATTGTAACTTTGAGATGGTATTTATCGAAACCAAGTGTATATGACTCAAGCTTACCGATGCAATATGCTGAATTTTCTGTACTACTGCTAATTAGGTCGTATACATAGAAACCGCTACAGTTCTTAATCCTAATGTTCCAGCTTTCCAAACAATCCGATTTGAAAGACCGCATACACACTTGTTTGTTCGATGTACCATCACTAACCAGAGGTAAGGTATCTGAAAATATAGTAGTATATTTTCGGTTTAGAAATTTCAAACATGACTGTTATGAACATATGAGATACTACAATTTTTGCCATTTGAAAATCCATAGGGGACTGGAAAATTCATCGAGTATCCCCATTTAAAATTGAATTATTTATTCGTATAGGAAAGTATCTTGGGAATACAAGCGCGAAAGACACGATGTACTAGTATCATACACTACGTAGAATGTATAATATTTTATACTAAAGCGTGTCTAGTTTTATAAAATTTGCATTCACTTTTGAACTGTTTCTCAGCGGCAGGTACGGTTGAATGTGATATTTTGTTCATTTTCCACAGTACTTCTACAGAAAACAACTCGGTCTGTTGAAAATACAGGTAAGTTTAACTAACAATTACATTTGTAAAATATATATGATTAACAACAAATGAACAAATGCGAAGTAGTATCCCTAAAAAAGGTTAAGAAAATAAAACATTTCTTATATAAAATACGGATGAAAGCTACTATGGTGCAAATTTGGTTGATATTTGAGTTTTTATCAATAATAAAGTTGAACTGTTTTGATCTGACAAATTTATTTAAAAACCTGTCACATATTCACATAATGCTGGATGAATCTTATATATCCTCAGGCGGACAAAGTTGCATTTCTGAATAAAAACGACAACCTATACAAATTCAGCTAAAAAATATTTTTAGTGAGACATGCATAAACCACTATAAATATAGGAAAATGGTGTTACCCGTATACGTATAAAGAAAAACGTCTTAATAAACGTAAATTGGTAACCTCAGCCCGAATGTACACAACAGATTAATGATTCGCACGTGATTTATATACGATGAAAAGATATTTCACACGTTTCGTTATTTAAGGAAGTAATTATTGTATCAGTGTTACAAGTGAATATACATATACATTTGCGTCCCTAAATATGAGAAATGGGACTAATGTTTAGCTGGATTTGTTCTAACATTCAACAAGATTTTATTTCTATAAAAACACAAGTATACCGTCTTTATTAAACTTAAGACAATCACAACAGGACATTATATATGACATTTTTGTTTTCGCGTGATCCGCTGATTGATAGTTTATTTTTATTTCTATCAGTTTTCACGGATTTCTTATTTTGAATTTTTTTGAAGTACGGTATTTTTGTTAAACTTTTCCACTAGTGCGAACAGTAATAAAATAACTTTCAATTCACTTCAAAATTCAAATTGAAAAATCAAATAAGGCTGGCAGATAAACAGTTTATGAAAATGTTAACAATAAGTAAGTTTACTTATTACAATTTTAAAAGTATCGGATGTCACTGGAAAAGAAGTTATAAATAGAGTTGAAGCACGTAACGCGTAATTGTTATTATCATAGAAATTCAATAGAATATCTAAATGTTATGGACTGAAATACCGTTTGTTAAAATAAATAAACAATGGATCAATAGTTCGAAAACAGTTGATATATCTTTACATACCGAGACTGTATCTGTCATTTTGAGAAAAACAAGATGCATACAATGAATTATATTGATGCTTTTCACATTCATTCTATACATTTATAGATCCTTTGTGTAATGTTTCATTCGATATTATCTCTAAAGATATACATTTTACACTTATTATATATTCAGATGCTGGTCAATGAATTCCTATAAAAAAATTACTTAGACGAGAACGCTGTCCAAAGAACTTGATCTGAAAACTGTGTCTTCGTAAAGACCCATGTTTAAGTTCGAACACTAAATAAATCATTCCCCGAAAAGGGAAAATAGAACAAGATAGTAATGAAGAAATAAGGACTTGACACATGATGGTAATAAACAAGCATTAATGTTAAATATATCTTCGTTACAAAGTCAAGTAACAAAAATAATTCCGAGGACGACTCTAAGAGGAAAGTCCCTAAGCAAATGGCAAAATCAAAAGCTCAGACACATCAAACGAATGAATTTAAGTCAAATATTAGATTCTGAATTTGGTATAATAAATAAAATCAATATTTATGGAGAGTGCAGGTTTAGTTAAGAGGTTTTACTTTTTGTAAATCATATCTCTAGGGGAGGAAAACTAGGGAGATAAAACTTGACAAACTGCGCTCAACATCATGGGATCTGTACGGTCCATAAACTCCCAGCATATTGTAATGCCTCCCATTATGAACTTCTAATTTACGGCTCTGCGTTTGAGCCACGTCTCTTCAAATGTAGATTTAATAACGAAGATACAGAAAATGCTATTTTAGATTTAGCTTAGATAAGAAATGTCTCATTAACTCGGAAATGGAAATCCTTATCGATGTACATACCATAATTATAAAAGTGTTATTATTCTACAAATTAAACCTAAAGTACTATTTACTGTTTGTATTTATAAACAAGTACTGCAAGAAGGTTTTGGGCATCGCTTAGGTCGTGATTGTACATGCTTGCTAAATTGATTGGCTCTGGTCTAATAATACAAGACAAAAGACAAAATATTATTTCCTCAGACACAAACGTGTACAAGAGGTCAAAACATGGTAAAGTATACATATAAATCGACCTCAGAATAGTGTACGATAATAGCACGTGATTTTCATGACATTGAGATATATATGTTATGTACAAGATGTAATTTTGTAAAAAATATTTTATTTTATTAGTTTTTTGACACATACCTACTTGTAACAGTTGATTAAAGTGTATCTTCTAAAATGTAACAGTTTAATATACTAAATTCAAATTTATATACTTCAACCTAACATTTAGTGCTTTTCTCTTTGTCCTCAAACAGAAAATGAGGATCTCGGAATGATTTAAGTTCTTATCTTATGATTCTCTTTATACCAAAATCAGCTCCATAAAAAGTATGTTTTTGTTCTTATAATGTTTTTAATTTTAGTATCTTTGCTCAGTGTTTGACTGTATCATGTAGTTGTGGAAATATGACAGAGGTAGGCATAACAAAAGACTGTGCGCTTACATCATCCATTTGTTTAAAGCAGTTCATAAAACACTCATAACTTATGCAAAAAAGCTGTACAAATTATAATGTGTACAACATTACAACTTGTATACAACATATACATTAGATATATTTAAGAAATGACTGTAATATTTTTTCTGTCTATGAAGAAATAACATAAAAAAATTGGTGCACACTGAATAACGCGCGTAGCGGGTTATTTAACAGTGTGCACCACATTTTTTATGTTATTTCGAATAGACAGAAAAAATATTACAGTCATTTCTTATAATTTAATTCTAAATTCCATTTTAAACCGTAGAAAACCATAAAACATTGATGACGTCACGGTCACATGATTAAATTATGTCTATGGGCTCATAACAAAATAATGTCAGCCAATCAGAAGACGCGTTACATCCAAAATTAAGTTATTACCTATTTTATTAAAAAAAGGATTACATGTGTACAGATATCTTCCTTATCATTCAGTGATTGTCAAAACATAAATATATATATAAATGTATAAAAACTGCATCTACAACAAATGAGTAATCATTCTAAGGAAAGTACATACTTTCCTATACACCTTTGTGTTGCAAAATGAGAGTATTTATACCGATTAATTTCTGCCTTGAAGGATATTGAAAGTAATAATTAGGCACAACATTTTGTCTAAGAAGTGACACACAAGGATGTGAACAAACACACATATAGTAGGCGCACTACGTTTGCGCGCATTTGGGGATTAAAATATTTTACGTTTGCAGCTTTTGATTACATTTGCGCGCATTCATTTTACAGGTAATCTCATGTAAAATAATAATTCATATATATTAAATTATAAATGACTATATTTTATTGGTATTTTCATAAAAGATATGACTATCAATTATAAATTTTGAAAATAGTTTGTTAATTCAAATCATATATTGTTCATATTGAATTCTAAAATCAATTTAAAACCCCTTTTTATCTTAAGTTCAAGTTATGATAAATGGGCTATGTCACAGATTTCTTAAAGTTTTGTCTACACCCTTTGACTTGTTGAATTGTATCTGAAAATCGAAAAAAAAATATGCGGCTTTATCTCCTTTTTTCCCCTGTCTAAGAGGAGACTTAGACTAACGGAAGGGGTACTGATAATTGTAAATAATTGAACAAATTGATAAATAAATAAGTATTATGACCTGTATTTCCCTAAAATATTATTGATTGAATTCTTTCAAAATAGGTGTCTTAGGAGACTTAAACTAACGGGAGGGGTACTGATACTTGTAAATAATTGAACAAATTAATAAATAATAAAGTATTATGACCTGTATTTTACCGGGCGCACTACGTTTGCGCGCATTTGGGGATTAAAATGTTTTACGTTTGCGCGCAGCTTTTGATTACATTTGCGCGCATTCATTTTACAGGTAAATTCAGGTAAAAATTTAAATTAAATTACAATTGACTATATATATTTTTCATTTTCATAATAAACATGACTATCAATTATTAATTTTGAAAATATTTCTTAATTCAAATTATAATTTGTTCATATAAAATTGTAAAACAAATTTTAAAGTGAGCATAATAAACTCCGTAGTATAGCTTAAGAAATACATGTAACTTCATTGCGAATGTTTCAGAATAAAAAGTGTTTCAATGAATAGTGATTGTTTTTAAAATTAGTAAATAATCTTTTTTTTTCCTATTTTCAAACTTCGATGTTTATACAAAGTTCAACTTTGTCGTAATTTTAAGGCAGATGGCGGATTTGGGGTAGGGGCGAATAAGTCGTTGGACAAAGTATCGTGTTTTAGCATAAAATCGTCAATATTGATTTTAGTCTCGCTACACCCTGTGATATTTTTTTTAATTTTATAGAATAACGCCCTTTTTAAAATCCAGGAACCGCCCCTAAAGGTAAAAATAGATTAGAACTGTGCAGTATATCTGAGGTAGTTAATGCACACCTTTGCTGTGCATTATCCAGATTATAGCACAGTAAGAACAAAGAGATTTTACACATGTCATGTGTTAATACCTGTATTTTACCTGGGTTTACCTGTCAAAAAAATGCGCGCAATTGTAATCAAAAGCTGCGCGCAAACGTAATGATTTTTGCGCGCAAATGTAGTGGTAATGCGCGCAAACGTAATGCACCGATTTTACCTTAGTTTACCTGTCAAAAAAAATGCGCGCAAATGTAAGCAAAAGCTGCGCGCAAACGTAATGATTTTTGCGCGCAAATGTAGTGGTAATGCGCGCAAACGTAATGCACCGCATATAGTGATATTCGTCGCCAATATTGTGATTACATAGATGACATATCCTATTTTCTTTTAAAATATTTTTCCATCTTTCCGTTTTAATTGGGAATTTAAGATTTGAACATCTAAATTAAGCCATATGCAATCAATGATTTTGTACCAATTGTAGTAGATAGGGTTCTAATTCAAATATACTTTTGAATTTACAATAGAATTATCCTTTTGAAGAATAACAAATTACAGAAAACCATTGTAGTATAAACTGATCAACAAGTTTTTGTTTGATAAGAGATTTCAACATTTTTCTATTCATAGGTATTTGATAATTCCATATAAAAGTAAGACCACATTCATCAAAAATGGATTTAATGTACCTATCCGATTTAAAATGTGTGGGGTTTAATCTGGTGAAGTTGTAACATGTGTCTATATAAAGATAATTTATACTCATTTGAGAGCATATCATTCCAAAACATAACAATGCGTAGTTTATTAGGAATATCAATGATACAAAATAATGATTTTGCTAATAATTATAATAATTGGATTCCTGAAAATGCCACGAAACATATTTGTTCATTGATAAACGCATGTTCATGACTTTAACAAAATCACGCTTTGGTAAATACTTTCTCTTTGACACGAGAGACATACAGGGAAAATAGAAATTAGTATATTTTTAATAAGTAACATTGATAATAAAGCTCTAAATTGTCATTGTCTTATCCAATTAAACAAAAATGATTACCGTTTAACCAGATTGGATACCATGTTCCACATTTAAAAGAATTTGGTGCTTCTGTAGGCATGTCATCTCCGTTGCTGGTATTAAATCTATACCAATCATCTGTCAGCATAACATCATTAATGGGAGTATCGTTCTCAATATCAAGTTGATATTCAGCTGAACGCTGCTCCTGGTCTTGTAGTGTTATATGGGAAATGCAGGGATCATCTAAATCATCTGGAATTCAAAGAAAAACGATAAAATATAAGATTGCAATGCATTTTCGATCATACTTATGGAAAATATATGATAAATATGGAAATTTTTAATTAAAACAAATGCAATATCATACTATGTATTAAAATTATGTATAATGTTTGTACTTGCCTGTTGCGTTGGCTGACATAAAAAATAAGAGTAAATGATAAAATACGATTCTCCAGAAGTCCATTTTCATATTTGAAGAAATTATAGTATGATCAATTTATATACTTTTATATCTTTGAAAATTTGCCAAACACAGAACTGCTCAAACATGTACATGCACAAGTGAAAATCCCATTGAATCAGTTCTAAATTTTAAAAAAAGGAAACGGTTATTCCAAATTATTGGATTGCGTACTTTGCTTCCAATGATTGGAACCAGGAAGTTTAAGTTCCACGAAACTAGGTCGGAGCTATGAGGAAGTTTTTAATGACTTTGCATTTGTTAAAAAAAACTTTAAACAATTAAATGGTCTTCTTTTTCTATCTAACTTTAAATCAAACATTTTAACGATTTCTTTGTTCGTGTGTTTATTTAAATTCATAGCGTTTGTAATACTGAATGAACTTTTTCATGTTGGAATTTACTTGTATGTCTTGGTCAAGCAAGTGCAGTGATGATTATCATGTAGAAGCTTGGTAATACACATTTACCATTGATCCTTAAATTCGAATGTTCTATCAAAGAATAACTCGAAACTTTGAATAATGTCAAGGAAACACTTCCTGATGAATATATTTGTTTTAATTGCGATATAATTCTCTATTTTGTTGGTCTATCAAAAACAAAGCTAAAATAACTCCACTTAATTGTGTCACATATTATGTTTTAAAATTTGCTGTTGCGTATAATGTGTCTGGAAATAACTCTCAACCTAGTTTTTTGGTGGGGTCATGTTGTTTATTCTTTAGTTTTCTATGTTGTGTCGTGTGTGCTGTTGTTTGTTTATCTTTTTCATTTTTAGCCATGGCGTTGTCAGTTTGTTTTAGATTTATGAGTTTGACTGTCCCTTTGGTATCTTTCGTCCCTCTTCAATAAATTCCGATTAATGTACCATTGGTAAAACCTACAAAAAAAAGAATAATAATTATTGTTTGAAGTATGAACCCTCTACCAAGCAGACAGGGATTATTTCTAAAGTGTATTATCAACTCAAAATAATAAATTAAAACATTAATTATAATGTCATCATCCATATTTTGAAATCATTTTTTTAAACACTCTTAATAATAACATCGTTCGGACTTTCGAAATAAATTATGCCTCATACTGCAACTAGTTGTGTTTATTTCCTAAATATAGTAACATAGCTATATTTTGTATAATGTCAATTTCATCATGGAACACCTTCTCCACAATAAGAGGTCCATTAAGGGATGAAAATAAGTTTAACATCTGTATAACGATTGCAGAAGATATCATTCTATTAATTTAAGTTGCAGTATAAAAACAATACTAGGCCAATGTCATAGAAATATAAACTTGTGTGAACTCGGCGCAAAATTGGGAAGGGCTCGGCAGAACCTCGCTCTTCTCCAGTTTCTGAGCCTCATACAAAAAAGTTTATCTTTTTCTTTCATTGGCCTAATATTGTATATTTACTTGTATGTCTGACCAATTAGCATCACAGTAAGAAGCTATTAAAGTTTCATGTGATATTCACGCTATCTTGAAATCATTGCGTAACAAACACCGTTGCTCATTGCTTGGTCCATGTTTTACATGAAAGATACTATCAAGGTACAAGGAGAAGATATATAATTAAAAGGAGCGCAGTATGGGAATTCCAGATCCGATCCAATGCCCGTTCGGTTAATTATTTTGGCTTTACTGGTTATCTTGCTATATAATGTCGTTTCAAATTCAAATTGATAAATAGGCTCTGACAGGCAGTTTATTTTAATAACTTGATAATTTTTAATTGGGAGAACAAATTACTGCACAACTAGAATTTGCTCCAAATCACGGTTTGAAACTTTTAGTTTTATTCGACATTCACGCCATCCTAAATTTTTACTTATCAAAGTCGGTTCTAATCGGCTGCCTGGTGATATGGCTAAGAAGGAAGAAAATTTCAGGGACTGAATTTTCGGCTCTCCCTTGACATCATTTGCGAGTATGTTCTTGAGGAAACGATGATAGTCCGTCGGAAGGGGACCATAATTGACTGACCCATGTTCTAAGAGAGAGCACGTAGAAGGCACCCTTGTAGATTTAGAAAAAGAGCTGGATATTGCCGCTACAAGGCAGCACTTGCAATGCAAAGTGGAAAGGAATTAACATAAGTTGCGATAACTGGTTTCTCAATCCACTATAAATAAATATGTTTAACATAAGAGTTTGATATAGAATTGTGAACATTTCTTCGACGGGAGATGATGTTTATTTCGGCAGATAAAAATACAGTATGGGTACTCATGACTCGATCAACAATAATTGCTACTTGTTGACGTTATACGTTATGCTGCTAAGCAGTCCTTATCTGTTTTAGCTTTAACTTGTATATACAGGAAATGCATTGATCTTAATTGAAATGTTTCCCTGATAAACGGGAGATAATCCTATTTGAAAAAGAGTTCATAGATACAGGAAGATGTGGTATGAGTGCCAAATGGGAAAACTCTCAATCCAAGTAACAGTTTATAAAAGAAAATCATTATAGGTCAAAGTACGGCGTTCAACAAGTTATAGTGTCCGTACATACAAAATATTGATATCTTTGGATGTTTTTTATCAGAACTATTATGTTTTTTTTTCAAAGTATTATATCACTAAGGATGCATCGTCAGGTATGTACTTCAAACTGTAATGGTATTTTTAATACAGGACAGGTCGATCGCATGTAAATTAATCTTTTCTCAAAACCCGATTTGTTAATTGCAAATCTCTTGATTCCTTTCACGGATTTGGCTTTTGGACCTTTTAGATTATAGCTCTTCGTCTTTTATATAAGCTTTTGATTTCAAATATTTTGGCCCCGAGCATCACTGAAAAGACATGTATTGTCGAAATGCGCATCTGGTGCAGGAAAATTGATACCGTTAACGTTGTTATTAGCACTAATAATGCAACCGCGTTGATAGATTATTATAAGCAAACAACACTTTGTAACTTTAAACAACACAAAGACAGCACTCATACAATGCAAAAGTACTACAAAATGAACTAGAGGTTAATTTGTTTTTCGTCGAAGAACATTTTCCCCTAACAATCGGATAGTGAAATCATGCAATTGGCTACTGTACGTTAGAGGCTGCACGACGTTTAAAATTATATCATACAATATATCAGACTACAATTGCAAAAAAAACATAATATTTAAATAAATAAAAAACACATGTCAAAAACGAAAACAGATATAAAACTTAAACCAAAAAACAACAGCCGTTATAATAGAAAAAATGAACAATTGAAAACAGACATAAGATTAAAGACAGACATCAAAAACGAAAACATACATTGTTAAAACCAAAAGCAGACATAAAAAACGAACAAATTTAGTAGAAAAACAAATAAATGATGTGAAAATGGAATACACTCATTTTTGGAATAGAAGCTACCGGTATGTTAGAAAATTATTTATTAAAAATTAATTTGATTAAGACTTAATTTAACAGAAACGACATGTGTTATGCTACTTGTGTTTCTGTTCAAGCTTAAATTGAGCAGGTTTTTTCTTAATTTTTTTTTTTCAATTGCACGTCTATTTATTAATAAGTAAGTCTGATTTAGTTTTATGTTTTTTGTGTCTGTTTTATATTTCTACTCTTATTTTTCAATAAATGACTGTTCGTTGTTAACGTCTGTTGTCGCTTTTTACCTAAAGTTGTAATTAATTTTATGTCTGTTTCTAATTTTAACGTTTCTTTTAAAAATATATATCAATTTTCTCCGCATGGTTGGCAGTAGGTTGGGTTTTTTTTGTTGGAAAGAGAAACATAAATAAAAAAAAGTATACCGACGTCTGAAAAAACATAATTATGATCCGTAAAACAAATCTAATGGAAATATAGAACTCTGATTTTGTTATACTACATATGTTGTTTAACGAAATCATACTTCTCTATTTTAATATTGCCGTAAAACAGAAAAAACGTTGCAAAAATGGCACCCCCTGCAATCATTACAGAGTAAAATGACGTGTGTCGAAGGCATTCATTTTTATTCCTACTGAAATAAAGTGTGTAGTAAGGGGAATAACCTTTCAATTCTTTGTTATAACTGAGATATATTTTATATAAAAGAATGGGACCAAAAATAATTGGGAATCAAATTGATTTAAAGATAGGCAAGCACTATGCAAGATCATAATGAGAGCACACAGTGACACATCTTAAAGGTCGATACATACTAGTATGCCAAATTTCATTAAAATAAACAATATAATAAGAACTAAAAATTCATATATAAGATCAAACCAGGCAACTTCGGTGTTCTTCATACGAATATTACAATTGTGCACCCTAGTATTATGAAAACTCGAAAAGGAACGCTTCACAAGAAATAAATTTAGTATCTAGGTGCAATCACGGACACGGAAATTTACAATGGTGCAGATAATTTATATTGAACTTAATACTAGTCAATCTATAAAAAAAAAGATGTGGTATGACTGCCAATTAGTTAATTCTTCTCAACAGCAAAATAACTCAGAAATTAACAACCACAAGTCACTGTTTGGCCTTCAACAATAGTCCAGCAGATATGTGCATATTGTGTTAAAAGCATGAAATTTGGTAGAAACCTAACTAGGACCAACTTCCGATTTGTCATCAAAATGGCGGATATGTATTTGATAACTGAATATCATTATGTTTTTTTACACAATTAGTAGCCAGGTCTGCTTGTTATACCTTAACATAATTGTGTATATATGGTTTTCCATAAAGAATCATTTGACTGGAGAACTCGGGGTAGTTTTTTTTCAGAATTCTGTCATTTCCGGTCAAAAATATCACAAACAATGTATTTAGGGACAAAAAAAACATATGTTTAATAAAAATCAGCAATGTTATTCAATAAAACAAAATTGAAGAACTGGTATTACTATGGTTCTATTGTCAAGTAATCAAATTAAAAGTCACAACCAAAGGCAAACAAGGCAGTGCATGAAAGTACAGACCACAGGGAATTTACTCTTGACATTAACAAAATAACTCTGACAGATTGCTCCTAATGGTAGTCGTCGATCGCTTTTGTCTTTTATCCAGCAAAATGCATTCGGGCTAGGTAATTGTAATTCAAAATTGAGACAAATACCCCACACACACCCACCTTGATAGATAAAACGTTTGGTGTGTTGAAAAAAGAGCAGATTTTGTTGGCGGATTATTTTTAATGAACCTGCTTTAGTGACCGAAAAGATGTTTTCGTGCCTCATTGACCTTCTTTGATATACTTCCAATCATACATCAGAATAACGAATCGTTGGATTATAGTATTAATAGTGGTTGCGACATCCACAGTCATTGCCTAGTCTCTCATAACGATAAACGTTCTTTTGACATAATCCAATGCATTCCATGTGTTACGAATTTGCAGTTTAAGAAGGGTTTAATAGTTCTACAGTTATATATTTTCCGATATCTCTATTAGTTTCCCATTTCATCTTTTTATCGTTGAAAACTGTACCTAAAATCATCCCTTTATCATTGGTTTGCTATCAGACGCTTTACCTGTACAGTTGTTGCTAGGGTGCTCTCTTCGAGGTCCGCGTTAGAAGTATAAATAGTGGGTAGCTATTCAGTGTAATTTGTCAGTCACGTCTCAGTCATTACAGCTGAACGGACGTGCTGGGCCAGCTCTCCTTTACCCGCTATCTTCGATGAGGGTTTATTGTTAGATGATCAACGACTTACTTCTTAAGATGACAGAAACCAATCCATGCCGTACAGATAGACGTAGCGGTTGGCGTACCCGCGTTAACATGCACTCCAAAACCATTGTATTATGGGGAGTGTTATGCCGATTAACGTCCGAGGGCTGTATCCTAGGCTGTTGGGTGATACGACCTTCATTTCACTGCCTCACGGCTTTGGTCCTGATAACGCTTCCTGTCATCTTTAAAACTACGTCCACGATTCATCTACCAGTACTCCATCATCGAGGTTAGCGGGCTGCCAAGCTGACCAAATTGGCCCTGAAAGCAGCCGTTGTGAAGAATAACATCAAAATAGTAAAAAACCAAAATCAACTCACCAAAACCAAGATGGCGGCCTCCATTCGGCGTCCTTACTACCTGTTCCTGACCCACGGCAGAAAATATTTAAATGCTCATCAATCGCCTTCGGGCACCGAGCCGACCGTGCGAGGGCTGTATAGCCAGTCAAGGTCGTTAAACACTTCCATTTGTTTGTGTAATTTGTCATTCTTATCGGAGACGTCGGAAGAAGAAGATTAAAAAGGTAGGACCGTTAATATTTAAAGACGAGTAGCAGGAGTATTCAAACAAAGTGGAGTGTTTGAAACCTGTTGAAAAGATATAAATAGTTTCGGTTCCGTAGAAGTTGTATAAACAGGGTTAGTGCTAAGGTTTTGCGTTCCACATCTCTCACTATTGCAGTGAGTGTTTGTGTAACAGTAAATTTGGTCCGGTAGTAAAATCTGTCCGCCAGACTTTTTTTCCTAGGAAATCAAGTCCATGATCATAATTTTACTAGGAATGTAAGTCCCAGGACAAATTTCCCTAGGAAAATAAGTCCATAGGTAGCAAAATATGTCTGGCACTTATTTTCCTAGAAAAAATTGTCCTAAGACATTATACTAATAATTTTTATCATATTATAACAATTATTGAAAATGGAAACAGAATCATATTTTTAGTTAAGAATTTGAAAGTTTCATTATTTTTTTCCCTTTTGACAATGTTTGAAATAAAGGAAAGTGACGTTATAACCTAGGAATGTTAATGACATGGACATGATGTCCTAGAAAACAGATTTTAATAAAATATTAATACAAAACTGTATAACCGAAAATTGAAACATAAAATTCATATTGATCTTATAAAATAAAGGTCATGGACGATTTTACCTAGGAAATTATTGACATGGACACGATTTTCCTAGGAAAATTAGTCTGAGGACATCAACTGTATTAAAATATTATAACACAACTCTATCTTTCAAAATAAGGGTCTGGCATTTTACCTAGCAATATTATTAACATGGACATGATTTCCTAGGAAAATTAGTCTGGGGACATTCATTTCATTGAATTTTTAATGCCCGAGCTCTTGAACAGAACAATATTTTAAAACATAAAAATTGCATTTCCATGTGAATAATTTGTTTCATTAAAACGTTTCTTTTAAAATACAGGACATGGATAAATTTACCTAGGAATATTAATGACATGGACAAAATTTCCTAGGAAAATTAGTCTGGGAACATAAACTTTATTAAAAGAATTGATACAAAGCTCTTTATAACAATATCAAAATATAACAATTTTATTTACCTTTCAAAATAAAGAGCATGGACATTTTTACCTAGGAATATTAATGACATGGACATGATTTCCTAGGAAAATTAGTCTTGGACATACATTTTATTAAAAATATAAATACAAAACTCATAAGTTTCCATTGTTTAAAGGTAAATGATTTGATTCATTAATATATATTTTTCCTATAAAGAGAGTATGGACATTTTTACCTAGGAATATTAATGACATGGACTAGAATTCCTAGGAAAATTAGTCTGAGGACATAAATTACTAACATCAGACAAAAAATACTAGTAAATTTTGTAACCATGGACTTTTTCTACTAGTTATATGTGTCCGCCCAGACATATTTTACCAGGACAAATTTATCTCTTACATTTGCTGTTAAACCATACCTTAGTACTACCCTGTTCCAACAGTTTTATAAATATATTTCAATAAAGTTTCATACGTTCAAAGTTTACAACAGTTTGAATAGTTTCCATACATTCGTTTTATTCAGGTTTCAGCCCGTTTGATACATTTTGGTTCAGCCGGTTTGATACATTAAGGTTTAGTCCCGTTTGTAAACATTTAGGTTCCAGACAGGTTCCAAATATTTAGGTTCCAGACAGGTTCCAAACATTTAGGTTTCAGACAATAGTTCCAAACCCTCTGACCCGTTTCAAACATTTAGGTTCCAGACAGGTTCCAAACATTTAGGTTTCAGACAATAGTTCCAAACCGTCTGACCAGTTTCAATCATTTAGGTTCCAGACAGGTTCCAAACATTTAGGTTCCAGACCAGTTTTATACATTTAGGTTTCAAACCAGTTCTATACATTTAGGTTCCAGACTATAGTTTCAAACAGTTGGTTTTAAACAGTATCGGACAGAAAGGGTTTTAAACAGTTTTGATACAACAAGTTCGGATTAGGTTGATAGGCGTTGAAATTCGTTTTATGTATTATAGTATTTGTTTCATATTTGATAGAGAAAGTGTAAACATTTAATTGACTTTAGAACTTTTGAATTGCTTTTCAAATCCAGGAAACTGGTACGAACCCGAGGATAAAAATATCTAAACGTCCCCGCCCGGTTACACGTTACACATGTATCCCATACTGTTTGATTCCCTTTATCCGCGAACGCTTACACAGTGTCGCATCAGTGAATGCATGGAACAGAGGCAATGCGTATGATTTTTTCTGTCCTAAAGTGTTAGCATTTAGCCCGTATAATGGAAATATATCTAGAGTGTTCCAGTCCCAAAGGCAACATATGTTTAAGCTGGATTAGTCACATGATTTCAAGACGCAACAAATACTCAGTCTACTCAGTCTACTACATTCGTATCAACTGTCTGAATCACGTCTCTAGTACGTCCTTCCTTTACAGCATCTGCAATACGCAATATATTTCTGGTATCGTCTTATACATGATCGCAAGGTGCAAGGCCTAGCGTGTCATCATAGGAAGGACTATACACACAGTATTGTCCATCTGTATCATTAACTTTCTCCGAAAATGTTGGCATTTATCAGTGTATGTGACTAAAAATGAAAGAGCTCTGTTT
Organism: Mytilus galloprovincialis; assembly: GCF_965363235.1. Lineage (NCBI taxonomy): Eukaryota > Metazoa > Mollusca > Bivalvia > Mytilida > Mytilidae > Mytilus > Mytilus galloprovincialis. The sequence goes on along the minus strand of NC_134841.1, from coordinate 38,844,396 downwards.
TTATCTACACGTAAGAAGCTATGCCAGTTTCTTGGTTCACGTTTTCCCTTGAACACAACTCATTTTTCTTTTTCCTCACTTGCTTCTTGCAGCATTCATTATTTTGGTATCTATGTAAGTATTTCAAACTACATCAATTATCTGTACAATATCAGGCTGTTTCCAGAATCGCTGTGCAGAATGTATAATCCCTTAGTCATTTAGAAATAATGGAGGAATATCCAATGTCTCTTGAACTCGTGTAGAGGGGAAACTGAGGGGCCCAAAAAGGTTTATTACAAAACAACAATGCTCATCAATATAAATAATGGTGGTCAAGAAGCTATATCACTGAAAATTTTAACGATAAAGCCCTGTCAACTATAAAACGAGGTGCACATAGGCTAGCGGTATCATTTTGAAGCCAGATGCAGATACTATAAGTAGAACATTGAACTTTAATAATTCATTTCAAATGAAAACAAAATTATTTCTTTTTATTTTGTTTCGTTTCAATAAATTCCTTGTTGCTTTGTTCCGCTCCATTTTTATTCCGTTTGCCACGTCACAGATATTTAAGCTCTCGTATTTGATTTGTAGTGGATATCTCATTTGAAATGATACCACATCACCTTATCTCGTTTGAATTGTTTTACATCTTATCGGGGCCTTTTATAGCTGACTATGCGGTATGGGCTTTTCTCATTGTTGAAGGCCGTACGGTGACCTATAGTTGTTAATGTCTGTGTCATTTTGGTCTCTTGTGGATAGTTGTCTCATTGGCAATCATACCCCATCTTCTTTTTTATATTATCTTTATGGAATCAATGAATGATTTATATAAATAAGGATAATTGATTTACATATTCAGTGAATTTTTAACTTGCAACCTACATGTTTCGTTGGATGAGTATTGCATACTTGCGAACGTTATCACGTGTAGGGTTTAGGCGTCAAAACGACAATCTTGTTCTATTTTCTTCGATTTTGACATCGACGAATGTGTTTTCAACATAAGCAACATGACGTTTGCCAGGTGTGGAGCAGAATTTGCTTATTATTCAAGGACAGTCACGTAAGGTCATAAATAGTTGTGTTTAATGGAGGTTACGGTGTTGTTCTTACTCTTGCTCTTGTCTCCAGTATTGCACTGTGTGCAGTTTCAATGTTGTATTTACGGTAACAGTCTGTCAACCCTTTGTCCTAAAAAAAAGTCGTAAGGGTTCCGCGGAACCACGTGTTTCGCCTACCTTTGCTGTTAATCACAGGCGCAACCGAAATGAGGAAAAAAATCCAACACAATATTACTATCTTTTGATTGTAAGAAGCTTCTGTTCAAGTTTGGTAAAAATCCAGGATAGTTTATGAATCTAATAAATGTTTTAATCTTATGTACAGTAGTTGTCGGTTGTTAATGTAATTTATACGTGTTTCACGTTTCTCGGTTTTTTTTATTTGATATAGATTAGACAGTTGGTTTTCCCGTTTGAATGGTTTTACACTAGTAATTTTGGGGCCCTTTATAGCTTGTTGTTCGGTGTGAGCCAAGGCTCCGTGTTGAAGGCCATACATTGACCTATAATGGTTTACCTTTTTTTTAAATTGTTATTTGGATGGAGAGTTGTCTCATTGGCACTCACACCACATCTTCCTATATCTATTTAAAAACTTTAACTGCAGACTGTATGTAATGTTAACTGGAAGAAAAACTCAGTCAATTTATAAGTAAAATACAGATACATAGGTACAAAATTTTAACACAATTTCCTTCTGGATACTATCTTAATACGACCATAAACTAGCTTCTGTCCAAGTTTGGTACAAATCCAGTATTATAGTTTAAGAAAGTTATCAAAATTTCAAAAAATTAAACCACAGAGTGAATGTAATGTACCACGCCAGAAAAACTAAGTCCATTCACAAGTAAAATACGGAAAAGAATGTAATTTTATTTTTACAAATTTGACTTCTGGATACTATCTTATGATCATAAACAAGCGTCTGTCAGAGTTGGGTAGAAACAGTTAAACAAACTCATTAAAATTTCAACAACTTTACCACAGAGTGAATATTTGTGGATGCCGACGCCGACGCCGAAGGAATTTTGGATCGCTGTCTCGCTTTTTCGACTAAAGTCGAAGGCTCGACAAAAACATGTTTCACTTTAATAAGTATGATCGATTCACAACTTGGAAACGTACGATGGTATTGTTAGACTCAATTACCATTCCACTATAACGCAATTCCAAATAACCCAATGTACTTTTATTGGTTTACTTTATATGAGAAACACAAAGGATGTTAAATTTTGAGCTGGATCAGCTTACTCTACCATAGAACCTTAGATCAACTCCGGTTTTTAGTTAAGGTTCGTGTTGTTTAGTTTTGAAATTGCTATATTCAGTCACGTTTTTTTTACCTGTCTTTTCGTACTTTTTCATAAATTGCCATGGTGTTGTCAGTTTTTCAGTTCGACCACTTTGAGTTTTGAATGTCACCTTGACACTTTTCGTTATAGATATAAGACTACTATATATAATTTCTCACACAAGCTCCTATATAGCACATAAATACCCAGGGTTTTTCTTGAGATTTCTGAAATTAAACTCATCGGACGATTAACGAGTTGAACCTTTAATTCCGACTCGAACACATCGTTTGAGGTTAGAATTCTTACTTTCTGTTGTCTTATAGGTATTTATCCTGCAATTGGGTGTCCTACTATACAGATACAGCCCTATAGATATCGCTTTAAAGCTCCGCCCTCTGCCGGACTGAGTATTGTTTGAACCTGTGTGACCTCAGAATGTGTATTCCAGTTGCATTTCAATGACAATGACAATTGTCGATTTCAAATAAAATTGAGAATGGAAATTGGGAATGTGTCAAAGAGACAACAACCCGACCAAATAAAAACAACAGCAGACTGAGGGTCACCAACAGGTCTTCAATGTAGCGAGAAATTCCCGCACCCGGAGGCGTCCTTCAGCTGGCCCCTAAACACATATATACTAGTCCAGTGATAATAAACGCCATACTAATTTCCAAATTGTACACAAGAAACTAAAATTAAAATAATACAAGACTAACAAAGGCCAGAGGCTCCTGACTTGGGACAGGCGCAAAAATGCGGCGGGGTTAAACATGTTTGTGAGATCTCAACCCTCCCCCTATACCTCTAACCAATGTAGAAAAGTAAACGCATAACAATACGCACATTAAAATTCAGTTCAAGAGAAGTCCGAGTCTGATGTCAGAAGATGTAACCAAAGAAAATAAACAAAATGACAATAATACATAAATAACAACAGACTACTAGCAGTTAACTGACATGCCAGCTCCAGACTTCAATTAAACTGACTGAAAGAGTATGATTTCATCATATGAACATCAGGCACAATCCTTCCCGTTAGGGGTTTAGTATCATACCATCATAACATATATGAGAAGAACATAACCCGTGTCATGCCAAAAACTGTTTTTAGAATAAATGTGTTTAGTTCCGATGCAAAGACCTTATCAGTGACTCAATATTAACGCCAAAATATGCAATTTTTAATGACTTGACAACAGTATCGTAATTATATCCCTTCTTAATAAGGCTATTCAAAGGTTTTGTAAGTTTCTGAGGTGAATACTGACACCTTTGTGCTTTATAAAGAATATTTCCATAAAAAATTGGATGTGAAATACCTGAACGTATTAGAAGTCTGCATGTTGAGCTATATTTACGAATGATGTCTTTATACCGATGATAAAATTTAGTAAATGTTTTGACTAGTTTGTGATATCGAAAACCCTGGTGTAATAATTTTTCAGTAATACATAAATTTCTCTCGTTAAAATCTAAAACATTGTTACATACACGAGCGAATCGTACAAGTTGAGATATATATACACCGTAAGATGGTGACAAGGGAACGTCACCATCTAAAAACGGTTAATTAACGATAGGAAATGAAAAATCATCCCTTTTATCATAAATTTTAGTATTCAGCTTTCCATTAGTGATATCAAGATCGAGAAAAGGGCAGTGGTCATTGTTAGTATTAGCTTTATTTAAAGTAAGTTCAACAGGATAAATTTCATTTATATACATACTGAAGTCGTCATTATTGAGAGCCAAAATATCATCCAAATATCTAAAAGTATTATTAAATTTGTTTATCAGATGTTGTTTCGATGGGTCTTTGCTTATTTTTGTCATAAATTGTAACTCATAACAATACAAAAACAGGTCCGCAATAAGTGGTGCACAGTTAGTCCCCATTGGAATTCCGATAATCTGACGATATACGGAATCCCCAAAGCGAACAAAAATGTTATCTAGTAAAAATTCAAGGGCATATATAGTATCAAAGCATGTCCAATTAATAAAGTTTTTTTGTTTATTGCTACTAAAAAATGACCTAAAAGAGTTTGAACATATATATTCACATTCTGATTTTTTGAATGCTCAAACTTGAATGTGTATGATTGTGTTACAAAATCAACCATGTCAATTTCAGCATGCATGTTTAGTGAATGTCAAGTCTGAAGCGTAGGACAACTCGTACACTTCTGTTTGAAATTTGACAATGTTTTGTTATTTGTTTTTACTGTTGAAATTAGTTGTTTTGTTAAAATAGATAATTATTCACCTTGAGCGATGTATAATTGTTGACCATTCGAGATTCTTTTTTGCGAACCCGTCATCAGCGTAATGTGTGATTTTGATATTACTACGCGGGCCTCAAGGGATTACAATTCGAAAATAAATGCTAAATATGTTAGTTTTTGTGTCTTTCAAAACAATATACAGAACCAATTGCAGGATAAAGACAATAACAGTTACTGTTTAGTGTCTTTTAATATCAGCTGTATTTGTACTCGGCTCGAAACAGGTGTAGTAGCTCGCTAAAAGCTCGCATACACCTTGTTTCCTAGCCTCGTACAAAAACAGCTGATATTTAAAGACACTAAACAGTTATTGTCTATGTATGCATTTCATTTTTGGCTGCGATAGGTTTTTCAAGTTTCTGATGTGATAATTCTGCTGGTAATTATCAGTGATTTCAACAAGTCGCATATATCTTTTGTTTAAAAGACTATTTGGACATAGCAAAGGCCATTACTTTCGCAACGGGTGAGATTTGTTTTCAGATGTGAAATCTTACTCTCGAGGTTGTCTCTGGTTTTCATGTTTTCAATGAAGAGTCTAGAAATTCTGTCGGTAAAGATCATTCATTTCACATTGCGGCGAATATCTTGCGCTCAAATACTTATTGATACACTTCTTGCAAAAGTATCCCCTAATTTGTCATGAAACCACAGTTTGCATATTATTGACCACTAAATTGTTTTCACAATTTCTAACATAACAAACAACTCAGAAATTATAATTTAAACATACTGTTTTTTGAAATTATTCCATACCGTGACTGGATTGAATTATTCCCCTTACAACGTATCCAAATGAAAATAAAATACATTCATTTAGTGATTTATAATAATGTTATATGGATCTTGTTCCAAAATCCCTTGGTACATTAAATTCATATGTAAACACGCAAAAAGATTATTTTCACTTAATTGTTTATTTCACAGCTCATTTTAATCATACAATTGCGGCAATCAAACCTTAATGACTTTCATGTTAGAACCATCTTTAGAATTCCGTCCGGGGAAATTATTTGGAAGAAAATAGTTATTGCAAATCAGATAGCAAAATTACTGCAGTTATTCGCTCGATTATCCACGATATTTTCATTTGGAGAATAGGCACACTAAATCGGTCAAATCTATGGGGAGCAACTGTGATTTAGAAAGTTTATTCCAATTCTAACAAAACGGTACAAAGTTTAATCAAAAGTAACACGCCCAAATAAGGACAGTTATAATCTTGCATTCTATGGGACATGTTTAATTGCCGAGAAAGGATCGCGACATTAGGGCCTGATTACTCTTGCGATTATAAAACATGCATAAAACATTTTCACATTAAGATGTCCACGATAATTTATCTTCTGCTACGCAAACATTGCATGCTCTGTTAATAGAAATATGTCAGTAAGAAACGATAAATTTAATTTCATTTTTTTTCTATAGAAAATCGTGAATTTATGACGATTGGGGTTATTCAAAATACTTAAAAGTTGTTGTTTGTACTTTGAGTCTTTGCGTTCCACGTATACGTTCTTAAAAGTCCATAGACGTTCAATTTCTTCTTTTTCTAAATTCAAGACCTTTTCTTATTCGTGTTTCCTTATTTTACGATCAAGATCGGAAACATTCCATTTGTATTACTCAGAGATTGATCAATTTTATATCGAACATATTTACTTGATTTTATCTTATGTTTCAATTGCCGTTAATTATGCATCTAACGAAAACTTTTAAATAGAAATTTTAAAAATTGGTGTAAAATTTCACAGAATTTCAACGCGACCTTGCCAGATAAAATCCCATCTAAATTCTTCGACAACAAGTCATTTAATTGTCCTTTTTAATATATGGTTTAAGCAATTAATGCAGTTTTTAACAACAATTTTATACAGAAATTTAAATGCATCAATTTAGATTTAATCCTGTAATTTTCGGTAATAACTCTTTTTAAAAAGTAAAAGATACAACCGTGATACGTGTACCACGCTTTTACATAAAATTAACAGGACATTTTAGTCAAATCTCTTACACTTTTAAAAAATTGAAAATTGCATGATTTGAGAGGTTAAATAATGTCGTTGGGATCATTTTTTTTTAAATAATTTTATTTCATTACTTTTTGTTGTTAAACTTTATCATAAAAAACAATACCAGATTCTGTGAGGCCCTTATGATTTGAAAATATTTATTTTTTTATATGAAATCGTAAAAAAAAAAACCCTCTCGGCATCATAAATTCCGTTTTCAGCAATTACGAAATCCTTGATATAGCCCTGATAACAACTGTTTTTAGCCTCACCTTACCGTACGGTGACTATGAGGTCCCGGTTTGGTCTTTGCTGCCGGGATATAGTTGTTTGAAAACGTATCTCATTATATTGGGAATTGGAAAGTGTTATTTTTTCCTAAAACTTTTTTCCTCATTGCGAAATAAATTGTTTCACTCCCTGGACATAAGTCAGTTGCTACTGAGTCAGACGCGTAGCTCCCTATACGCTAACACGCAGTTGCGTGCACATCGGTTTGGCATGCAAAAAAAAATTATTGCAAAATTAAAAATTTATAAATTAAATTTTAAGGGAAAGACATATGTTGTCACTTTTTTAATTCATGAAATGTCATTAAATATAAACGGCATTTGGTTTCAAAATAGAAGTTTTATTGGAGATCATGCATGACAAAATCGGACAGTAACTTGTATCTTTTACAAGATTTGAATTTGTTATACTCAGTCTAATACATGTAGTTTCGGAGCACATTTTACAGAGTATACGGTTTATCTGTTTGGAATGAGATGTACCAATCGGCATTAGATTTATCAGAACCCTTCGATATCGTTGAAATTATGCCACGGCGATGTGTTCGACGGACTACCAGAGCCACTCAATCTGCAAACACGCCACAACAGTATTGGAAAGTCTCATTATATTTTGCGTTTATAGACCATATGATAATGGAACTGGACAGTGTAGTCGCGTCTGGTATTATCAGAAAATCGCTTCTTTGTGTCGTATCTGCTTCCTCGTGTTGTAGGAAATATAACATTTGAACGAACAAATCTCAACATTGTCTGAGACATACGAAACTGACCTGGTATGTAATTTTGACGAATTCAATTGGGAGGTCGCTCGATGGCGAGCACGTACAATGGTTTATAACATCTCGCGAGTGCTACCGTGGAGATGTATTAGTGTACTACGTCTGTTGAAATCAAATATACGATCAACAATGAACAATGACAGGTTATCATCGCTAGCATTACTGCATATTCATCGGGATTTCAGTGTGAATATTGACAAAGACCAGAAGAGCAGATTTTGGACAATTTTGAGTAAATTCTGTATCAGAAAAATATGTAGTTTATGTTTTCAATTAACCATGATCTACTCTATTCAGAAGCTTTGTGAATAGTTTTACATTCATAAATTGTTTATAAGTCCTATCTACATGTAGCTCCTCTTTCAACTGTCCTCTGACCGAAAACCGAAAAAAAAACCCATTTTCCTGCATAAAAGGGTCCCAAAATTTTTTCGCCTCGTAGTTGCTTGTCCATCGTTTCTTTCTAGCTACGCCCCTGTGAGCTGTATCTTATCATAGAATGAAAATGGAAGTGGTGAATGTGCCAAAGAGACAACGACGTACCCGACCAAAGAGTAGAAAACAGACCAATGGGTCCTCAACGCAGCGATAATATTCCCGCAACCTGAGGCGGGCTTCAACTGGCCCTTAAACAATAATGTATTATATCTGTTTTAAGTAAAATGAATGTCACAACAAAATTTATAATAAAATTCATATCAACATACAACTTTACTACATATATGAATTACCTATCATTGTTTATATATAATCCACCAATGGCTACCCAAAACAAAGAACTTAAGATATATAAAATTGATCAAAATAATTCCTACAAATCTGAGTTACAGATAGTTTGATTCGAAATTTTTAAAGTCCATAAGATGGGCATAAGATGTCTTGATTATGAACTTATTGGTACCGCAAGCTTTAGTAATATGTTTTATTTAGTTTTTTGTGGTCAGTAATCCATAAGCAGATGAATGGGACAAAAGCACGATCTACAAATAAGCTATCTTCGTTGGCCATGCTTTTAAAAAGTAAAATCACTAAAATACTGAACTCCGAGGAAAATTCAAAACGGAGAGTCCTTTATCAAAAGGCAAAACCAAAAGCCCAAGCACATCAAACGAATGGATTACAACTGTCATATTCCTGACTTGGTACAGGCATTTTCTTATGTCGAAAACGCTGGATTGAACATGGTTTTAACGCTAGCTAAACCTCTCAATTGTATGACAGTCGCATCAAATTCCATTATATTGACAACGATGCGTGAACAAAACAAACAGACACAACAATCATTAGGCAATCACAAGACTTATGTAATATATAAATCTTGCAACAACTTCTATTAATACTTGTTTAACACCACTATTGAGACCTATGTGGTTTGAAAGTCAATCCCATTTAAATTCTTTACCGTTTATAAATTTAAATATGACTTGATATTTGAATTCTATTAGATCACTATCGTTCGTTTGATGTCCTTAAAATCTATATCTTTAATTGTTAGAAATTTGTCAAGCAAATAACAACTTTATAGTATTAGTCAAAAATGATTAATATAATAATCATATTAACCAATAGAAATTATAATATGACATTATTCTTAATTTCAATGTACTTTATACAAACTGAAGGTTAGAAGTTTAAAAATTAAGGTTACTTGATAAAAAAAAAATGTGGTGTGATTTTTCAATTGATTGGTGAAAATAAAGATTCAAAAATTATTTATAGTTATAAATGTTGACATCAAATGAAATTAATAGCACTTTGTAAATTTTTTGCGTTCGACGCGTTTTTCTTTATAATAATAACTTTCCGGCTTACATTTTTTTCTGATATTTTTTCTAGTTCCTACCAGTCTATTTCAAAATTTGGTTAATTGTGTATTATAAAGTTGTAAAACTAGCTTTTGTTGGAATCAGCTAAAAATACTTAATAGAATTATATTTCCAGATTTAAATTGAAGCAGCTATAATAATTTTCTATTAAATAATTTTCTTTATCAGTTTATGTAAGGATCAAGTTCATGGCGATTAATTATATTCGTAATCTTCATGCATAGTTTCCATTTTGAACAACATATTAACAAATAAGACAAAATTCCATTGCATTAATTTCAAATTTTCTAACAATTATGATATTAAATACAACAACTTTGCCACACACGCTCTTGAATGATTTAATATCATCAATTAAATTGTTTGTTATCACTTTGATCAAAGTTTGGTATGAAAACGTGAAATACAAGATCGAGATGATTTATGTCACCCAGTCCCGTATAATCCCCTTTCATCCCAACGTTCCTTTGTGATTAAAGAATTATCGGTATTGTTGTTAACAAGTTTATAATTTGATCATTTAATACATTCAGCTTAATCTTAACCCCAAATTATTGATGAGTATATCGGCAACTTGATGTCGCCTGATAACCCAATCAAATTACACCCTTTAGTGAACGGATAAATACATCAGTTGTGACAACCAATGATTATTAAACTAAATTTTACAGCTATATATGCTCAATCAATGACATGGACCTGATACTACAGTACATCTTTGTCCATTCTCTTCACTTGTATTCACTGTAACGATTTATTAGCGCCTTCCCAAAGTTCAAGTACAAATCCAAGTCAAAATTGGCTTGCTTTAATTTGGACCTTGACAAAAAGCCATTTTTGAAGAACATGAAACATATGAACAAAACTGGTTAATCTAACTCTACAGCCATATCCTTTAATATTACATAAGCAGTTATGAATTGAAGATGAATTAAAGTAACCGTAAAACTATCCCCATCAAATTAAGCCACACAAAATTTTTACAAAAATAGATAAAAAAAGAACCTAACAGAACCTAAACTAGTAATGCTTAAAAGACTTATTCCAATTTTAATAATAAAACAAAAAACGGTTTGAACTTAGAGATTCTTTTAATGTCTTTTGGTCTCTTGTGGACTGTGAATTAGCACAAAACAAAAACAAAAATCCTATCTGGTTAATATTCTTTTACTACCTCTAAACTGAGGAATGGTCGCTACCTCGGAATGATTTTGACCTCTATGGAGCAATGAGTACCAATATTCCTCTGAAACAATCTGATTTTGTATTGGAACAAGTTAAAATTTACATCAAAGTTACCTTGTCAAACATTCATGCAATATTTGCCACTGTCAATTAAATACTGCTGAAATTAATAAAGTAAATGAATTTAATCTAAAAGATTGGTAATTTTGGTCTATATATGCAAGTTATAACAGAAGTATAGTAGTTTGATACAATAAAGAAACATCTTTACTTTCCTAAAATGACTTTGAAAATATAAAAAGAGCAGAAAATTCAATGTAACTAATTCCAATCCTATAATGCGTATAAATATATCTCCCTCCTTTAGTTGCACTCCATAAATAAAATGTTTTATGAAATCCATATATATGACCAATTAAAGTATTAAATGTGTGTTTGATGAGGCATTAAAATAGATAAGAAAATCCAAAGTGTTAATATTATGTACTCTTTCAACCAGTGCAGTGACTCTTGACAGGGTATACAAGTACAGTCTAGCGTGGGGGACTTCATTACTCCTATAGATGATATCAGCAAAATCACCAAAACTCGCAAGGTGTAATCATTGATAGATCTTAAAACCTGATAAAATGAAATGTAGAAAATATGAGAATATCAGATGTCAAAGAAACTGGTCATATAAACACCCGTAATCATTCTCCAAAACAAATAAACAAGTAAACGACAGGTATAGAAATGCATGTCGAGATAAAAATCTAATCTTATATGATTGAATGTGAAGACAGTCAAAAATATTAAATCTTCCAAGATCATATTTAATGTCAATATGAATTTGTTTGAATTTTTTTTCCTTACGAGATCAACTTAAAATAGAAGTAACACTGAGTTCCATTGGATACAATTCGATATCTAACTGGAAATTTGGAAAGAACATGTCAAGGTAATACTGGGAATATTTCCTCAGTAGTCAAGTCTTATTTTGCAATCTGATCGACTGGTACCATTGCAACAACTGACAAAGTCTTGATCCAACTGGTTAATAAATCAGCAATATTTTTGTACGTATTCATATTACTAATTACACTGCATATAAGGCGTTGAGCGCACCCGCCCTTTTCAAAATGCAATTTGTTAATTTTCAGGAGCGCCCCTCTATATATAAAATCCTTTCTTTGAACCTGCTTTAGTTGTTGTATCTCCGGGTACAAATTTGTAAGGTAACTACATGTATACCCACCAGTAAAATTTTAAATAAAACACAATTTGTTGCATCTCATGTTATCATCTATACCATTAAGTTTTCCTTATTTTATCAGCTTGGTAATTTACTCGTCTAATGATATATTTCAAACAATCGACGAGTTCTGTATATAATATAAAAAAAATATAAAAAAAGAAGATGTGGTATGAGTACCAAAGAGACAACTCTCCATCCAAGTCACAATTTATAAAAGTAAACCATTATAGGTCAAAGTACGGTCTTCAACACGAAGCCTTGGCTCACACCGAACAACAAGCTATAAAGGGTCCCAAAATTACTATTGTAACACCATTCAAACCACCGGAAAACCAACGGTCTAATCTATAAAGCTGCATACAAGGACACAACATTGGATAAGATTCTATATTTATCTCTCACAGACTCTAAGTGCTCAAAATATTGAATGATATCCTTGAAGAACTTTGATTCAGTGAAATGCATATGGCTGTAACACATTGACATGCAAATTCATTGGTGATTGATGTTTGCTTCACTTCCAGTGGCAAATATTTCATGCATGAAAACAGTTTAACAATAAATTTCAATGTAGTTTCGTAAATACAGGACAAAGGACTGGCCAATCAAGAAAAAAACACAAGTTGTTGGATCAGGGCAGATAATTATTGACCCTGGAACAGTCCTACTACAGTGATAGATGTCAGAAGGTAGCCTACAATGTCTGTTTTGGCTTTCAAATTTTCTTTCTTTTACGAACTGATGCAGCACAAGCATGATTTAACACTCCTATAATAGTATTTTGTGGCTTGCATCTCTCAGTCAACATGTATGCAAGTTATGCATCGACCAGTTAAAAACACTCCTAAAGTACTAAAAGTTGATGATAACGCACAGAAAGCTTTGCTAAAACTATTTTGCAGGTGCAGCCATTTTTTCTTTAATTTATAACAAACAATAGACTTTCAAAAAGACTTCAACGCAGTGAGAAAATCCTGCATCTTGAGGCGGGCTTCAATTGGCCCCTTAACAATAATGTATACTAGTGAAACTTACATCACAGACGAATTGTTGTTTCCCCCTTATCTCTAAGCCGAAGTTCCATCTATGTCAAAACTGAACGATTCATTGTATGCCAATTATCATGAGTAATTTTTGGGGCATACTATTCAAATAACATTTAAATAGTATGCTTTGCAGAAGTGACAAAAATATTTTTGAACAATTCTATTAAGGTTTATGTTATTTAAACATCAATAAATATAAGCATTATTCCTGTCAAAATTTCTTAAAATATGTTATACAATTTGTTTAATCCTACTTCAACTTTCGATCTCTTATAAGTTTCTATTTATAGAAGCAGCACCTATATTGTTTAGACAACTTACACAATTTAGGTATAAACTAAATGAATTTACCCTTTGTTCTAATAGCACAATGTAGATATTAAAAGTCGTAAAAGTTAAAATCTCAAAGAAACATTTGTTTATTCCAGAGTTTCCTTTGTCCAAAAACAAGAAAAAGTCCTGGTAAACAAAAATTAGTCTTTCAAATTTAGTTTTGAAGTTGTGAAGATAACATTATTCAACTGATTAATGATGGAATTTATACTGTAACAAAGTTAGAGGGGAAGGGAATCACAATGTCACTCTGACCTTATTATTGACCCCTATAGTAGTTAAACTTTGTTCAATTCTGTCTGGTGCATTTATTTTAATTTGTATGAAAAACAGAACTTGGTATGCAGTTTCATTGTGGGATGCTGATGTGTCACATAATAAAGTTAGGTCCCTCTGACCTTTTACCCCAAGATAGAAAAATCTTGTCCAATTCATGTCTAAAATCTTGTCCAATTCATGTCTGGCTCATATATTTTGTACCGCAAGACTTAGGTTAACAGATATAAGCATGTAGTTGCATCATGAGCTTGGGGTGTGTCAAATATCAAAATCAGGTCACTTTGACCTTTGACTCCTAAGATATTTAAACCTTGTCTGATCTGGGTATGACTCTTGTAGTATAAAACTTAGGTTGACCACAATTGATATGCTGATACATCATGGGATTTTTTTTGGGTGGGGTTGGGGGGTAATATGTCCAATTCTGGTAACCCCGACCTTGAAATTTACTTTTGACAAATGATAGTAAAACAGCCTGATTTCTGTTCGCTGCAAAACTTTTGAACTGCAACACTTAGATTGACGAAATATTGTATGCAAAAGCATCATACTGAACTTGACCTTTGATTTTTTAATTTAAAATATACAAAACCTCAGACTTCTTTCCTGGGTCAGTATAAGTCTTTCAGATTGACCTATCAGTAGCCATGTTTCAATCTTACAAAGAGACTATGATTAAATAAGATGAACTACTGAAAACCAAAAATCACAAAATGTATGCCTCAATACTGAATTTTCACAGCAGCAATTAAAAGACAAGATCAGAGATATTATTTCCACCATGCAGACAGCTCTAGTTTTAAACAAATATTACACAAGGAAAAGAAATTCTAGGTGAATAAGCTTTAATCTTTTGAATTTCTTATTCACTCATTAGATATCTAATGAACACACCCTAAATCCATTATTATTTCTACACATACATGTAACAGGCAAGGCAATGATGTCCAGGCATAGTGGAAGAAACCAGTTGAACTATTTCTGACTTATGATACCTTTGCAGTAATTATTCTTTTAACCTCCAAGAAGATGAAAGTAAATGCATTACGACCTACAGTAATACAGTTAGGTTTTTTGCTTTTTGCAATTTCATTTCTTGTAACAACACCTATTTTGGCACCAGAAATACAATTTTGAATGAAAACCAATTGGCTTGATTCAATCACAGCTTAATAACTAAATTGTGCATGAACATTTTTTATGGTATGTAAATCCCAAAATTATTGGTAGGTTTTTAATATGGGAATGGTGTGAATGAATGTTTATGGTAATAATGTGAACTCACATTCAGATATCTGAAACATATAGGAGGGGGGTCAAAGAATTCCTGGATCCTGAAATCCAGAGCTTAAAAACATCCGATCCCGGAGTCCTGATAAAGGTCCATCCCCCCATTGTTATAAGATGACAACAAATGGACAACAGATGATAGACATTAAGTGATAGTACCCTTGAGTCATGAAGGCTTAAGCAAACATTAAGTACACCACTTTTTTTCCATATTTATTTTTATCAGGAAGTCTGTGCTCCTACAGAAGGAGTCAAAACATCTAAAGAATTAGAATTTAATTGTTTGTTCTGATTGGTTGATACAGCAGCAAATAACATGTCCATTGTGCCCATGGTTTCCATTAATTGTTTCATATAGTCTACTTCCTGTTTGACAGTAGTTCGTAACTTTTGTAACAAAGAATCAACTTCAGCACATTGTCCTATATGAGAGTTGTACATATCTACAATATAACAAAAAATAAAGTTATTATGATAAATTATGAGCGTTATTTGAAGCCTTTATTTTAAATTCTCATCAAGTATGGTCTATTCTAGTGATCAGTAATTTGAGCAACCTTCAAATAATCTAGAACATGGACATATATCTAAGATGCCTCTGCTTGTAGAAACTTTCTTTAATGATAAGTGCCAAAACCAAAATTCAAATTATCTAAACTATGCTTGGGTTTTAAAGAATACTTTATACAATGAATTTGTAAGGGAAATTCTAATATTGCCACTTTAAATAGTAACCCTATTTTCAAATGCTTTCCCTTGGTACCATGTTTGTTTTTATGGAACCGCCATGATATACTGAGCAACAAAAACTCCACTATGGTGGAGCCATACAAAGAAAGCTGTTCTCTTATCTATTAGCACTGTCAAAACACAAAAGTTTACACTAAAATATTTTTTTACACTTATTCAATTTTTGAGGTGATAGTGTTACCGTATTTATAAATTTGTTGTCTTACCTAGAAGTACACCAGCTACATCTGTCAATGTTGAGGTAAATCTGGGGTTACTTATATTTCTACAAAAAGCAAAAAATTGTGTCACACATTGATAAAAAAATTATAAACACAGGGGTCGAATTTAATCGCTTTTGTGTACTGGCCAGCCAGACCAGTGAACTAAAAATCTACTGGTCCGGCTCCAAATCTACTGGTCCTGCAAAAAAAGACATTCATTTGACAATCACTAAAATAAATGATAGATGTTTACTTTTATTGTTATGTTATCTTTTTCATTTAAATGTTCAACAACAAAAAAGAGAGAGAGTCTTGAAAAATGTCAACATTGTCTTGCACATCATCACAATCCTCACGCCAACCATAGGATGCCTGACTGGGTTGTCTGGAGCGCTGTCCAGAAATTTTCCTCATTTCAATAGCGTAACAAGTTTCATCTCAGAAAACTCCCTTTCTGCATCAGCAGAATGACAAGAAGGCAAAGAATGAAGTTCATAAATCCTAGAATACTTAAAAATTTCCGCCATTATAACTCCTTCCAAAAAATATTTACTTTTTGTTTCCTTGTGAAGGACGCTCACCCGAGATTTTAACTTGCTCAATTATAATACATAGAACCTCCCAGTTTTTCGCAGGTATATTTTTTTGTAAACAAACTGAGATTAGGATGCAATCAGTGATTTTTATTGACAAATTTCTACTGGTCTGGAACCATCTGACCAGCGCTAATTTTGACCCCTGTCTGTACAGCAACTAATTTCATATACTGAAAACTCAGAAATCATTGCAAGGTTTTCTAAATTAGAATGATGCAACTGGGAGAATATATTGCAAAAATGAGTCTTGCATTTTTATATATGATACATGAATCTGTATTAGAATTTTCCCAAAATTGCAATTACATGTATTAATCTTGCATTTTTGTCCAATTTTCATAAATACCAATAATAAATACACACAATAATTTCTGAATTTAAAGAATTGCAAATACTTAGCCGATTCATCTTTTTATCATTAAACTAGATGCTAAAGAAAAACTCTTTTGCCCTCTTGTTTTTAATGTCTGTTAAAATGGCAAATCTGTAATCCAAAAAATTTGATTTAACCTCCTTAATTAAAGCTTTAATTGGTCTTTTACATGAGTTTTCTTTACCATACACTATAGATACCTATGCATAAAGTTTTCTATGACAATTTCTTACCTTTGTATAAACCTTATAATAAAGCCTAATGATTTGTCATCCCTGGCAGCAAGGGCAGGTTTTAAACCTTCACGCCTGATCAATTCTTGTATAACACTGACTGTCACTTCTGGTTCTTTAGTTCTCACATGTATCTATAAATAGAAATGAACACACAATAATGACTAACAATTTGTATGGTTTGATTAAAGAAGCTTTATCTGGACAGGTATTTATCTAGACATTTTTTCTTCAGGATTTCATATAGTCACAATTTTGTGTATTTCCTTTGATATCATACCTAACAGCATTATGAAATGAGAAATTCCACAAAATAGAAATTTCTTTTTTCTGTGATTCCTTGATTTCTGTGAGTACTGATGGGCATGGATTGAGGAAAATATTATTTTCCTTAGATTTGATTACGCTGGTTTTACTGTCGTTTTTTTTTTTTTGGTATACCCATGAATTCGATGAAAATGGGTATCACATAAAGTTAATAAAAATACCCATATTTTATTCCTAGCTCTAAATTGCCATAAGTGTAGAAAAGTTGAAAATTAATTGAAAAATGGTGTTGTAATGCAGATTAATTTCAAGTCAGGAGCTTATTGTTCATTGGTTGTCATAGGTTCATGTACGTTTAACGGTTATATTTTTGTTTTTTTTGTAAATTGTTAAATTAGGCTAGTAGTTTTTCTCTATTGATTGTTTCACATTTTTTATGTCAAGGACTATACAGTTTGTGTTTTTCTAATTGTCTAAAGCTATATACTTGAAAATATCCACTTCATTTGAACTATGATGCATAGTTGTCTCAGTGGCAATCATACCACATCTTCTATTTATGTAGAATCAACTTACTGCAGCATCCAAAGCTTTACTGTATTCAAATTTTCTAAAGAATTTATCATATTTCTGTATCTTTTCTTTCTTTTTGTGCTCATATATTTGATCTTCCTGCAAGTATATAAATAAAAAATGCATGGATATTTTATATTTTTTTTTACACAGTGCTAAATTTTCCCAATGATTTTTCATACAAGACTATAAAGAATTCCATCAACTTTATACCACACTATTCTACATTGAACAAATTAACTAGATACAAAAACAACAGAAGTATGCAATGTGAGTGAGTATAAAAGGACACTCTGAAAAAGGGTCCGCCTTTGATCACAAGAAATATAATTTGTTTGGTTTAAATCCTAAAAAAAAAGATTCTGGACATTGCCTAGGAGTCTGTCTAAAAGCTCACTTATCATGCCAGGTGAGAATTATCAACTATTGACAATTTTTTTTATGTATAAATTAGCCAATACCACAATCAGCAATAGGCAACTACCATAATTCCATTAGATTGTTGCTAAATATCAGATGTACTATTCACTGCAAATAACTGTCTTTAACATGTATATTATTATTGTTGAGTTTTGCTTATGTTTGTTTAGTCTATGTATTTGCTTTGACCATATTGGTTTTTGTTTGTTTCGCAAATAAAGAATTACATGTATTACTGGATATCTGTTTTTTATGTACTGACCATGACAAAAAGATAAATTTGAAGTTTTTGCCTGTCTGATTCTTTGATAGTTATTCTTTCATTGTTCAGTGACAAATAGTTCATGCAATCATGAACATTTTCCTGGTATCATTTTTCTTCTCTACCTTAAATTTTATTGGCTATCTAAACTGTGTTCAAAAAATTACACACAAGAAATTCTGAAATTAAGAGTAGAACTTATATAAACTAATTCCAGGCACTTTAACAAATCACTACCAGAAATAACAGCATTCCTATTTCAAAACCTAGTTTCTGTTATTTTCAATGACATTGTTTTTCTGCCATCTATTTCAGCAATATTAATGTATTCTTAACATTTAGGATTTTGGCAAAAAATTGTTACATGTTAAAATATTCAAAGTATACCGATGAAGGAGTGTAGTTCTGTCCTTTCAGAAAAAACTTGTAAGATGCTGGTCTCTTTTTCTTTCTAACATTTTTGTCTTCATCTGACTTTCTCCTTTGCATTGAAAGCAGACCCTCTGCTGTACCAACTACCAACAGATTGTCGTCTGCCTGTAAATATAACAACTAATATATCACTGATAAGCAGAGATTGTTGCCTATCTTTAAAGATATCACTGATATGCAGAAATTGCTGCCTGTCTTTAAATAAAATGTTGATATGCAGAGATTGTTGCCTGCCAGTAAATACAACAACAAATATAACACTGCTTCACAGAGATTGTTGCCTGCACTAAATACAACAACAAATATAACATTGATATCAAGAGATTGTTGCCTGTCAGTAAATATAACACTGATACACAGAGATTGTTGCCTGTCAGTAAATATAACACTGATACACAGAGATTGTTGCCTGTCAGTAAATATAACACTGATACACGGAGATTGTTGCCTGTCAGTAAATATAACACTGATACACAGAGATTGTTGCCTGTCAGTAAATATAACACTGATACACAGAGATTGTTGCCTGTCAGTAAATATAACACTGATACACAGAGATTGTTGCCTGCAGTATTAGTAAATACAACAAATATAACACTGATTTGCAGAGTTTGTTGCCTGTCTGTAAAAATAACAACAAATATAACAGTGATTCATAGAGATTGTTGCCTGCACTAAATACAACAACAAATATAAAATTGAATGATTGATATGCAGAGATTGTTGTCTGTCTGTAAATATAACAACATACATAACATGATATGCAGATATTGTTGTCTGTACTACTTTAGGCAGAGACCGATTTCATAGCATCACATCTCCTCTAAAACCATACATTAAGTCGAAAATATTTGTGATATTACGTATACAGGTAGTTTTTTGTACTTCCTAAATCTTTCTTTGGAACAATATTTTTTCCGGGAATGCAATTTTTGAGAAAATACACCAATTCGGAGACCGTTATTAATCAGAGCCTTGTATGCTTTCACGCATGCTCTATGTTTCAACATTTGCCCAATTGTACCGCTATATCGTGGGCATCTTCTTGTAACATTAATATCAAGAGATTGTCATCTTCTTCTAAATAAAACAAATATTTCATTACTGTATTGCAATATTGAAATATTTACAATTTATAGTAAAAGTCATTAATAGTTGTATGAGGCAGATGTGCACCACCAAATTCTTTCTCTTTTCTGTTCTCATAATAGTGAAAATTATAAAAAATAAATTCAAGAGTGGGCAACATATGTTTACTGCATAAATGTGAATACAAACAAAACATATCTTATGAAAGCAATCAAAAATAGATATAACCCTCATTCCCAAATATAATGAACAATATGAACCTTCAATATGCCTGAAATTCAAACATCAAAGTTTATACAACATCGAAATTATTGATCATTTAAATTCTACTCAACTAATGCACAAGTGCCACTTTCAAGTTTTCTTTTATCGTCAAACGAAATATTTGAAATATGGAGTACAATTGAACATATAAACTAATAAGAAGATACTGACAATCAGAGTTTAATAGGAACTGTTAATGATACCGACAGGTGTCTCTCCCACCACTTCTCCATAATATGAATGGATTGCTTTTTCGTTTTTACAAAGTATTTTTTCGTAAACTTTCAACTTAACTCGTGTTCCTTATTTGTATCAAACATCCTACATGATGTACCATCAGAGAGATATTCCATGTTAATGCCTACGAATGAAATGTAATTAATATTTCCCACGCTAATTTAGCTTTCCGACTCTTGAAAAGTCAAAGACGAGAACTTCAATCTTGGAAAAAACTACACAATTGTTTAATGATATCATTTTGAGTTACATCATTTCCATTAATCTATCACCTTTGATTAAATGCAGTAATATTTAATATGCAGCATAAAAACTTATTTTCCCACGATTAATTGACATGCTTTCAAAGTACCCCTAGAAAAACTGAACCCATTTAAAAGTGATTTGAAGATGTGAACATGACAGCTAATATAGAATAAGGAGATATGGTATGAATGCCATTGCAGACAATGACCCACCAAAATCTAAATGACTGATAATTTTAACAGCAACAATATGTCACCACATGACCTTCAACAATGAGCCAAGTTAGCACAGCATTGTCAGGTATAAAAGCCTATAACATATCAAGCCCAGATAAAACAAACAACTTGATTTATGACAAAACAAAACTAGAGGCTCTAAAGAGCCTGTGTCGCTCACCTTGGTCTATGTGAATATTAAACAAAGGACATGTTCTATTTTTTGGGCCATTTTGGTTGGTTGACTGGGTCACCGGACACATTTTCTAAACTACATACCCCAATGATGATTGTGGCCTAGTTTAATTTAATTTGGCCCAGTAGTTTCAGAGGAGAAGATTTTTGTAAAAGTTAACGACGATGGACGACGGACAATGGACGCCAAGTGATGATAAAAACAAATATGACAAACAACAACTGAAGTCAACCACTGAAAGACAATCTCTTAACTTCCAGATGATAGGTGTATATAGAATGTGTCCTCTTTGGCTCCTTATAGCTTTGAAATCTAATAAAGTCACAACAAATGTGATGGAAAATCACTACCATAATAGAAAAACAAATAAATTTAGACTAAAGATGTGACTTTTGTTTCTTGAATATTTTCCTTGTTAGATTGCTGTCTCATAGGCATATTAATCCCAAATCTTTTATTCATAAAAATTAAATGACCAGGGGATATAAGTTTTATACTGTAAATTCAGAAATTATTGCGAGGTTTTTATTTTTGCGAAAAATGCGACTCAGTTGTAAACGCAATAATTAAAATTCGCATTTTGAAATATTTTATATGAATTAAACAGGATTTTTCTCAAAATCGTAAAAATAAAAATCGCATTTATGTCCAAAATGATAAAATCGCAATAATACATGCACGCAATAATTTCTGAATTTACAGTAGTGTAATGATCATCAAAGATTAATGATCTGGACACAACAATTAAATATAGGAAGACTATAATCATTATGAGATATCATGTCCAAGAAGTACTTACAGGTACTCCTACACTGAGTACAGATCCTGGAACATCCAATGTATGTACCACTTGGTAAGTACTGACATCATAAATCTTTAAGTGTCTGAAAAGAAAATTAGAAAATTCATTGGTTACTGACCATACAGCAAGGAATAGAAAATAAGTACCTTATCCAGAGGCCTAATCCATGTATGAGGATCTGCATGGTGAGAGGATGCTATTAAGTTGTCAATCTCTTGTCTGATCCACTTTCTTTTTGAACAACAAAATATGTTTTTTACTAAACTGGTGCATTATATCATTAATTAAAAACTTAACAGGATTTATTCTAATAATTGTTTAAATAAATATTTTGGGGACTCTTCTCAGATTCACATGTTTTTTTCATGAGACACCAACAGTCAGATTGTTATAAAACGCTTTCAACAGAATACAAATTAAAGGGACCAGCTGGGGAAAAAAGTAGGAACTTACTTGTGACATTTTGCAGTAACATATCAATACTTTATTGCATTTCATTTGAGAATATTACTACAGGTACAAGTACGTTCAATTACTGCGTACTACATGCTCTCTGTTTAATCGGTTACTTGTTAATTGAATGATTAATAATTGTATTATAAGATCCACGCCCTTATTATTTTTATTACAGTACATATTAATAATCTACGTCTATATACATCCTAAGAATGTTATATAAAATGACAAACAATCCATCTCACTTTCCAACACGTCTAACGTTACGATTCTTCTCATTCCGTAAAAATTTTATATTTCATGTCCTGCCTCTAATTGGCTTATATTTTTTTTCCAAACATCAGTTTTCATTCGTTTTTATTATGAATTACATAAAGCATGAGCATTCCCTGGCTGACATGTGCACGCTGGTTGACTCTGTGTGTGACGTAACCTGCACTACATAAGATCCTTCTTAAGAACTTCTTTAATACTGGCTGCATTATGACATTTATTAGATACAAAACATTTCTAATGTTGATTTCATTAAATAATTAGAAACAGAATAAGATTTTTACATGCAAACAAAAACATCATGATAAAATGCGGAGACCACCTTCCAAGCAGAATTAATGTCTATGGAAGCTACCTGATTCTACGAGGGGATGAAGTATTAAACAATTGTCCATAAAAATAAATAAAGTTATGACATGCTCAAAATGTTTTCCATCAAGGCAATCATAAGCTTAACGAGTTCCTCCATCACATTACACAAGTGTTTAAATTGAATTTACTTGTTCAATAAATTCCTCTTCATTATAAAAAAATAATTATGACTGGCATAAATCTGCTTATTAATTATAAAAAAAGAATTTCCTATATATAAATACTAATTATACAAGTTTTTGTTCATAACAATATTTCAAATTTTATAGAGTTTACTTAATGGGAACTTTATCTAGTCAAAACCCAATCATAATCATATTGTGAACAATCGTTAAAAAGATTTTAATTGCCTAAGTCATAATGTATGATCGTGAAAACTATTAAGGGTAGAAATGCTGATGAATCAAAATAGACAAAAATTGCAAGAGCAAATTAGATATAAAATAAAATTTAACAAATACATTTTTCTACTTCCTCATCGAAGACACCTGATTTTTGGTAGAATGAAATACTTTTAAATAAGTGGCTAACATATATATGAGAATCATCTGACAGTCATACTTTTTCGTTTTGAAGAATATCCTTATGTTCAAGTTCCTTTTAGAAAAATTCACTTTTTCGAGACATTATGATTTAATTGTACTGTTTTAATGATGCAGTAGTTTCATGATCATCCCATCTTAGAAAAATTAACTTCTCTTCTGGCAGCATTATTGGATGGACAACCAACAATAACTTTGACTTATTCAAGCAGTATAATACAAGGAACCTACCTTTAGCCCTTGCTTTCAAAGTTTTCAGATTATATAAACCAGAAAGTTTTGGTAGTGGCAGCCAAGTTTGTAACCTTATCGATACAAAAGTGGCATACTTTTAACTTTTCCTATGACAGCTGATGTACCGTGTTTGTTCACTTTCTTGTTTTGAGGGAAGAAAATAACAATGAATGTGACAATAGAACACCATGATCAGCTTGCACTATACCATGAAATTGAGTTCAAATCCCTTACTCAGCAATTAAATTAAAATTGAAAAATGTTCACTGTTTTAATCTTATATAACCATAGCTCCATGGCTAACTCAAACCTTAGCCAAAAACTTAAAATTTAAACCTGATTTGCAACAATGCATAGTACCGAACAACATGATGACCCCCTTCTAATGAAGGCAATGTATAATATAGTTGCACACTATACACCATACCTGTCTATAGATCCAGAGATCAATCGTTGATAATTTTTACAGAATGTTAATGTTGTGATAGTTTTATGATGGTGACATTGCTCTCTTTATACCCTACCTGTCTATAGATCCAGAGATCAATCGTTGATAGTTTTTACAGAACGATAATGTTGTGATAGTTTTATGATGGTGACATTGCACACTTTATACCCTACCTGTCTATAGATCCAGAGATCAATCGTTGATAGTTTTTACAGAATGTTAATGTTGTGATAGTTTTATGATGGTGACATTGCTCTCTTTATACCCTACCTGTCTATAGATCCAGAGATCAATCGTTGATAGTTTTTACAGAATGATAATGTTGTGATAGTTTTATGATGGTGACATTGCACACTTTATACCCTACCTGTCTATAGATCCAGAGATCAATCGTTGATAGTTTTTACAGAATGTTAATGTTGTGATAGTTTTATGATGGTGACATTGCACACTTTATACCCTACCTGTCTATAGATCCAGAGATTAATCGTTGATAGTTTTACAGAATGTTAATGTTGTGATAGTTTTATGATGGTGACATTGCACACTTTATACCCTACCTGTCTATAGATCCAGAGATCAATCGTTGATAGTTTTTACAGAATGTTAATGTTGTGATAGTTTTATGATGGTGACATTGCACACTTTATACCCTACCTGTCTATAGATCCAGAGATCAATCGTTGATAATCTTTACAGAATGTTAATGTTGTGATAGTTTTATGATGATGACATTGCTCTCTTTATACCCTACCTGTCTATAGACCCAGAGATCAATCGTTGATAGTTTTTACAGAATGTTAATGTTGTGATAGTTTTATGATGGTGACATTGCTCTCTTTATACCCTACCTGTCTATAGATCCAGAGATTAATCGTTGATAGTTTTTACAGAATGTTATGTTGTGATAGTTTTATGAAGGTGACATTGCACACTTTATACCCTACCTGTCTATAGATCCAGAGATCAATCGTTGATAGTTTTTACAGAATGTTAATGTTGTGATAGTTTTATGATGGTGACATTGCTCTCTTTATACCCTACCTGTCTATAGATCCAGAGATCAATCGTTGATAGTTTTTACAGAATGTTAGTGTTGTGATAGTTTTATGATGGTGACATTGCTCTCTTTATACCCTACCTGTCTATAGATCCAGAGATCAATCGTTGATAGTTTTTACAGAATGTTAATGTTGTGATAGTTTTATGATGGTGACATTGCTCTCTTTATACCCTACCTGTCTATAGATCCAGAGATCAATCGTTGATAGTTTTTACAGAATGTTAATGTTGTGATAGTTTTATGATGATGACATTGCTCTCTTTATACCTTACCTGTCTATAGATCCAGAGATCAATCGTTGATAGTTTTTACAGAATGTTAATGTTGTGATAGTTTTATGATGGTGACATTGCACACTTTATACCTTACCTGTCTATAGATCCAGAGATCAATCGTTGATAGTTTTTACAGAATGTTAATGTTGTGATAGTTTTATGATGATGACAAAGTGTGGTAAACAATCGCCCTCCTGCTAAAGCATCCCATACTTTTATAACATTTCCACCTAAAATAAAAAAAAAAAAAATAGTTCTTTACAAATTGTTAGAGTCACTGAAATGGTAATAAGGTTTTAACAATGACATATCTATCACTAGTACTATAGCATAAACTAAAATGCATTCTGGGTAACACATATTTCTGTACAGAAATTACTTTCTTGTACATATTTTCTAATGCAGCAGTCACTTTATTCAACTATTTTAAAGACCACAATCAGCAAAGAAAAAAATAATGCAACAATACACATGAGCAGTCCAGAAATGGCACTGACATATTGTAATGGTCACTACTTTTGACTTTCTAACTCATTAAGGAGAATGCAGAGCAGAGGCTAAGCAATGCTATGAAGGAAAGTTGATTTAGTGACTTGGTCCATTGCTTTTACACCATATATAATAAAAGGGATGAAAACCAAACTGGAGTGATATTCATACTAGAAGTCGAAAACAAATTGACATTACCATGGCTACAAAAAAAAAGACCAATAGACAAACAATAGAACACAAGGCGTAATATAGAAAACTAAAAGCTAAGCATTTTCATCAAACCTTAGACTATTACCCTAGACTAGACGCAAGTATATATTATGAACAAAAGAGACAGTTAAAAATTAACAGTGCAGAAACAGCAATTGAAAATGTTTGCTGTTTGCATGGACACCTAACAAAATTGATTCTGTTTTTTCTTCTTCTGAATATGAGAAACAAGGATAAAAGGCAACTTTCATATGTGTTAATTATTATGATTCAGTCAATATCTATACTGTAACATTACATTTCTCGGACGACTTTCAAGAATATAAGTAAATTAACATAGCCAGTGCAGAAAGAGCTTTGAAAATGTCTGCTGTCTGGACACATTGCAGAACAGATTTCTTTTGTATAAGAATGAAAAATAACCATAAAAATATTTTCTAATTTATTCAAATTAAAACATTTCAGTCAATATCTGTTCTGTAACAATACATTTCTGGGACAACTCTCAAGATGAAATCTGGCATAATTACAAGATCTCTAGAGGCAAGATCAGAAAGAAATACATAATTTCCAACTAAATTCCAATGCAAATGATCGTTTTAATCAAAAACATCATTTTTCATTAAACTGTATAATGCCAAAATCATATGTTGTTGTCATATACTTTTACATCATGATCGTTAACCTAAGTATGCACGAGAGGATACCACTCTCTATGTTCGAGTGTTTTCAAATGTGATCTTCTGCTGAGCTATTAAACTACACGTAAATACCATTGTCCTTATTGCATTTTTACGATGAAACATTTAATGTTGCGCTATTATCGTTTTTATATGAAGAAATTTTGCTATTTATTTGACGATTATGTTCGCTTTTTCCGCAAATATTGAAACATATTTTTGATTGCTTTACTTTGATCGTTTAGGATGGGGTAACATTCATAGCACAACAAATGCTGTGTGAACACTTCTTTCGAGGGTCCGCAGGTAAAATATGATACCTTCATCAAAGACGTAATACATAAATTATGATTTTATATTTGCAGTAATTCCTATGTCATATGTGATGAAAAGTTCTTTGAAAACGTTTTATGATTATTACTTCTGTTTTAATGAATTAACATGTAAATAGTTTAAGGAGTGTTTTTCATGACGATGCAGAAGTAAGATTTTATATGTAATAATGTAAAAATCATCTTCAAAATAGAACCTTTACATTAAAACTTGTCTACCAGAAATTTCACATCAAACAAAATGTCTTCTTGGAAGAATGACTTATAACTTCTTCATTTAATGCTAATGACAATTTGTATTTTTTATTAATGATCTTATAATTAAAAATTAATGAGCTCCTAGCTTCAGTTAGATTTATTGTAGGAGATATGGACCATAATTATAGAATAACTAATCCTATAATATTCAATTAAGAAAAATATCAAATGAGTGACTGAACAACAGAACAACACAATAGTTCACAATTGTAGAATGCGTGAGTTAATGATAAAGGTTGGTTGGTCGCAAGTTGAATATTTTATAACATTTGAGTTCGTGAATTACTAATTACTTTTTAGTACATGTACCAAGAACATTTTAATTGAATTAAAGTAGAAAATGCAAGAAATAATATCTTTTTATGATTTCTCTATTCATTTTAATGCAACTCATCGAGAATGTCTTGACAACACCCATTGTTAGATGACATAAGAGGAGTGATTTAACATAAAATAATTTCAGTTTTTACTTTCCTGAATAATCACATGTACTTGTATTGGTAATAACATATAGTTACCTTAACTGCATCACTTTCCCTGTACAGAAAGAGATACCAGTATCAGAAGATACCGGTACATGTTACCAAAAACAAACATGCAACCAAGCTACCTACATAAAATAAGCTCTGATACCTTGCAATAACCAACATTCAACAAGTTATAGTGTTAGACATCTCAGAATAAAATAATGTAAAAGTTAAACTTTTCTAAATAAATTTCAAACTGAGAGATAGTTTTTCTGGCTACCATCTGGAGAAGTGCCGATAAACATGGCAAAAATGTAATAAAATTTGCTTAATTAATTTGATGTAATTCACAATAACTTTCATAAATGTGAATTCCATATAAACAAGCTGAATTATGATATGGTTGATAGAAATGATTTATGTAAGTCACTGGGATACATATATATTTCTTGCTATTTAATAAATGTGTATATAATTAATCAGAATTATTCATCATAAGCATACTTCTTGAGAATGACATGTGAACATGTAAAGAACTATCTTAGACTCCTAAGAGGTTGCAATATCAAACAGCAAAGACAAATATTCACTTTTCATCTTTTTTTCATGTTTGCAGCCAAACGACTTTCATGGACACAAAAAAAAACCTTATCGATAGTATTTGCTGTCAAATTGCCTACTAAAATAATTTGTATCTTCCACAACCTCTCTATGTGGGGGCATGCTATTTTCAAAAACAGAGCATTTTTGTCATTAAAATCAGTTATCAGCGGTAATTTTATAAAATGATGATCATAAAACTACTGCTTCTGAGCTAATAAAAGTTGCATCAAATCACCTATTCAGCTTATGGCAATGCAGATAATCTTCAAATGAAAACAAACTTTTAAGATTCTTTTACAAGAGTAGCACAGGTATACTTGTAAAAATATTGATTTCCACAGTTCAAAGCAAAATGCCCATCTTCAAAGTTACAAAATTTCAAACCGTGGGTCATTCTTCATTCCTGAGCATATACACTATACTCCAGTTATTGTCTCATAACAAAATGTCTTTTTCTGACAATAACATAGTCAAACCATAATATACTGCCACAAGTGTTGCAGTCATGTCTTCAAGAGATAAACAGAACATATTGTAAAGATTTTCAACTTCAGAGGTATATATGTCAACTTGTGGAAAGAAAGTTCCAAAATAGTTCAGCATTTGAAGGTGTGGGTTTTTAAAATTTACCTATGTACCTTAAGCTTGACTGTCATCAAAGTAACAGTGATCAACATTTATAGATGTATGTCTTAGAAACCACAATGGTTCATTTACTTAAATTTACTCATCATAGATACCAGGACTGAATTTAGTATATATGCCAGACGTGCGTTTGATCTACAAAAGACTCATCAGTGACGCTCAAATCCAAAAAAGTTAAAAAGGCCAAATAAAGTACGAAGTTGAAGAGCATAGAGGACCAAAATTCCTACAAGATGCCAAATATATCTAAGGTAATCTATGTCTGAGATAGAAAAGCCTTAAAATGAAGTTTTTCAAAGTTGGTTGTACTGCTAATTATCTGATGCATTATTCTTGAAAAATTATGACAATCATGATAAATATCAGTGTCCATTAAAATCAATTACGTGCTTTATCTCAGGTGTTCTTTCAGGTATGTTACAAAACTAAATTTGAATAAATGAAATGATTACCTTTAAAAGAAAATAAATTGGAAAAAAAATAAAATATATACCATTGATGTAAGTATGTCAGATATAGAGAAAAGATGTCTGTAAACAGCAATAGAGCAGCAACCCAACAACATGTCAGCAACAATTATATACTGTTTGTTTTAAAATAGGTTATGTAATCGGATTACAGTGATACCTGTAATTTTATAACACTGAACAACTAGGTGAATCTTTAAAAAGTTTTCTCCCTTTAAGTAATCAATCTTTCAATGTGTCAACATCAACATTAATTAAGATCAATCTTCATCTTTTTATAATTACAGGAAATAAAATGAAATAACAAATAATCTGTTTTATATCAATTCAATATCAACAGGCTTCATTCAGTATGAATATCCAAGCAATTACAAAAGCAAAACAATTTTTTTCTTATTCGATTAAAATGATTTGTGATAGTGAAAGTATGCAGTATCCACTGCTCTGCACTACAATAAAATACATAAATTAATTAACTCACTGGTCAATTGCTGATAAAAGTCAAAATAAATGTAAAAATATGGCTTACAAAATTCCAAACTCTGCTGATTTAGACCCTTTTACTGTCCAAAACCTTTCAATTAATTATTCGGAACATATTAAAAATGTGCATTAGACCCCTGGACATTTCTTAAAACCTTTCAATTAATGATTAACTACATGTTTAGTATGCACATTAAGATCCCTCAAAATGCATCATCAAATTGATACAGATGCTTCTTATATTAATGTTATGCGGTAAAAAAAATAACATAATGAAAACAGAAATAAACAGATGTAATAGATGTAGGGGATCTGAGTTTCCTAATCTGCCATAACACGATATCACGTCAATATATAATAATAACCCGTTTTTTTCTCTTCCTTGTGTCAGGTGACATGTGGTATATAAATCGTAATTTTTCCATCGATGATGGCTATAATGTATTATCCAGAATGAATTACACCAAATATAACAATATACGGTAATTATAAGACAGAAATCGCTTCTTCTTGCCTCATTGCCAAACAACTGGTGAATGTGAATTTGAGATTAATGAAACATATCAAGCTTGATGTTGAAAGATATATACTCAACAACTATTTCTCTGCAACAAATTAATTTGCACTTCTAGATTAGATCTGTAAAGGTCATTACCTCTTTCTGATCAAAGAAAGACTACATTCTAAATTCTAATAACATCCTAAATCAAAAACTTTTGGTTGAAATTTAGAGGAAGACAGTTTCCCTGGTGTTTCAATACAATTGTTATTCCAATACTATATAAAGTGGCATACACCATTTTATAACAGATAAAACAATAGTGCAATATGCTTTGATTCAAAGTTCTATAACTTATTAAGAAGCTTCTGAAGCCAAGTGGATATACTGACTATAGACAGCCACCACCGATGATACGAGTTTGAATCCTGAAAGTGTTCTAAACTCTAATCTTAATTGATTGTTTTCCTACCAAAGGTCTGTGGTTGTTTTTGGGCACTCATCAATAAAAACTTACTGACATGAATAAGCACAGAAATGCTATTATAAGTGGCATTAAACACCAATCAAAGAACCAATCACTCTATTACATTGCTATTGACGGGCTACCTATATCACATAGTGCACTCATTATCATTCTTATCATCTTTGCTAGCCAAGGGTTACGATCCACTTTCTTTCTCTTCACCCTTGGCGGATTAAGCCATCATTTGTGAAAACAATGTTGCGCAATCTATCGGAAGATTAAAGTCACACCCATTCCTAATACATTATTCTTGACCAATGGTAGCACTTGAACTCTTCAATTTGGAAGTAAAAACAGAGGTAGATTCTATACACTTGGTAAAGCCGGAAACAAAAATATACATCAACATTCGTGCAAGAAATATATTAAGGAACTTTTATTAGTCGATTAAAGATATCAAAATTGTAATTGAATCTGTTCGTATGTTTAGGGATGTAAAGACTTCTTGCACAATAAACGAGTGGCAATTGTTTACAAACACTTTCTACATTTACACGTGATCATGTCATAGGCGCTTTTTGATTGGATGCAGCGAGTTTCGACTGCAACCAATAAAAATCTGTACCTTGTGTCTCCAAAACTTTATCTCAATCCGCCAAGGGTGAAGAGAACGGGAGTAAATCGTAACCCTTGGCTAGCGAAGATGCATTCTTATATAATACTCTATTATTTGCATCCAGTATTTTCAAAAATGTATCAATATAAAGATGTTGGATCAATTAAAATTCAATTAAACAACAACCAAATAACACAAACAAAAACAAAACCAACAAAGTTAAATTAGTTTTTTTGAAGGATAAGCATCCATAATTATACATACATATATATCATGATCAAATGATTAAACAATTTCCCAATGAAATCAACAAATTTTTTTTTTTCAGTATTAGACATGTGTTGATTTTATTTCACCACTGCATGTAACAAAAACTCCTTGATTAATCTTGTTTATAACTTTCTCAATTAAACTTCTAATGATTTCTTTCAACAACTGACTTCAATTAGACTAAAAGTCTCTTCTGTCTGTTTAAATTGTGGTAAATTTATCATAAATTATCTTTTATGTGGACTGCTTCACTATTTTTGCTGCACTTCAATTACAAGTTTTGTTGAGAATAATTCAAATTGTTTGCAGTTTTATCTCAACAGTCATTTTTTTGGTTTGCCAAATTATTATTCATTGGAAATAAAATACAGATTTAATAGAATTGACATTAGAAATAAGATTTATTCCTGTTATTCTGAATAAAAATTGAAGAAGGGGATCCAAGTTTTCTTTTGTCCACCAAAAGTGGGGTATGCTTTCCTGATGCTTTCACTTGTTAATCACTGTCTGAATGTTCCTCTAGATGGATAATGACAATGAAAAAAGCTGAAATTACAGATTGAAAGTAGTTTTAGTAAATTATTTAGGCAAAAGCATTAACCCTTTGTACTTTTGTAGGTGGATATAAGAGATTTTAACAAGTTCATTTGTTAAATGTGATTTTTTTTTATAGATTGATAGACTTAATTTGCTTAATCAACATTTTGCACATAAAAACTATTTTTCATAAAAATGATTGGTACTATATTATAACTGTATGCTACTAAGAAAAGTTGTGGTCTTGATACACAGGTCACTTTGTTACATGTGGAGCAGAATCTGCTTACCTATCAGGAGTACGTTGGTTTTTTTTCATTTTTTACCATTACGTTGTCTATGCTAATGAGTATGAATATAGCTTTGGTATGTTCCACCTTTTTTTTTAACTAATTTTCATTTTAACCCCTCTGAAGATACAAATAATCTACAACGAAGTTATTTTCATATTCAACAAGTGAAATATATTTGAAGAATGTCTAAGCTTTGTAAAAAAGTTATAAATTAATTGATTTGATGTTTTCTTTTTGTTGTCTCAGAAAGAGTGCGAAATGTGTCAAAGGGCTCTAGAGATCTCTACCTGCTTAAATGAAATAATTTCTTTGTTTTCTAATTCACTTTTAACTTCTTTTAGTGCTGAAAGACCACCAAAACTCAAACGAAACTAATCACTATCATTTCTTTTCTTTGACAATTCTTTCTTTAATTAATAAGGTTAATTACGATGCTAATACAAGTTTAACGAGTTATTGGATGAGCTGAAATAATCCGTAACAATACAAAAACATCCTGTACAAAACAAATGTAAAAAGCAACGAAAACACAATCTTCATTTAAATAACTTTGATATCTTTCGTAATTATGAAATAAAACAGTTTATATTGCGCTAATTCAAAACTAATCACGTGAACCATCCTCCACAGTGACATAAAAACCAGTATACAAAATATTTACTTATATTCTTTCTTCTGTAATACATCAAAATATTTGTATATATTCTTTTTATGTTGTACATCAAACAGTCTTTTTACTTCTCAGATAGATTAGATCATTAACATTAATTGAATAATGAAGTGTGAAATGCTGAAAACATATAATCGTCAGTTGTTAATTTGATCAAATTAAGCGATACCGAAAGTGTCAGCCTTAAGACTTATTTTTAATGGTCTGGAAAATCTATTGGGAACTGTTTTACTGAACTTTTCTTAGTGTCTGTTGCATAATAATAATTTTAAAATCAATATCTAAAATGTCTAAAAATTAAAATCTATCACAAAATATATAGACTGTCAGGGTTTCAAGTTTACATGTAACTTAAAAATAAAAATTTGGACCATTACTTGTAGAAACCCTGTATTTTTTAGTGACGGTATAAAAACCTGGTCGACCAACTTTGCAGTAGTTCCAATGCTGATTGTAACAATTTTCAATCTATTCATACCCTGAACATGCTTGAAATATTTGCCACTGGATTTTTAGAAAGCAACAAACAATCAATCATTCAACTTTGAAAATCATCCAGAAAACAAAATGACTTAGACTTAGGGACCACTGTTGGGACAATAAACATCATAGCATCTATAGGGTATAAGGATGATTGTGGTATTGGGTTTGGTACCAAGTGGATTGTGGTTTTAAATGATATGATTTTTAAAATGCTATTGTAATTGAGGACAGATAACAGAAATATTGTAATGGAAAATGCTTAAACTTTATATGCAAGCCAAGTATAATTATAATAAATAGCCACATAATATATTTTTTATCTTCAGCTTAATGTTCTGCCATTATTACAGCATATTAAATCTGTCTGAATAAGATGAGATTTATAGCTGACCATAGGAAATAACAGTAAATCAGATGTCACTATAATAACTCAAAAAGATCATCAAAATAAATTTATTTTTCTCTTAACCTCCAATATGAGATGTAAGTAATGGAATATTCCAAGTAATAAATTAGACAGAAAGCAAACTGTGTATAAAAATGGTCTTTCATTTTAAAAGACAGTTTAGTAAAATGATTGTAGAACACTTTAACTTGTGATTAACGTAATTTAAACCCTGATTGTCACAATCTAAAACAATGTTCCTTATTTTCATGATTTAGATAATCGTTTATCTTTCCTGAAGGCAAATTACCTGCTGCAGGTGTATCAAAATGTTATAATTTCAAAATCTTTCCAGCTCTTCTATAAACGCATGCAAAGCAAACCTTTTGCTATGTTTGTTTGGAAGTTGGTAAACAAAAGGTAGGTAGTCTGTTTCAATCTGTTTACTGAAGCTCTGCATACCTATTGTTTGCAAACATCCAAGCAAACATAGCAAGCAAGTTGATCAAAAGTTTGCTTTGTACACCTTTATAGAAGAGCTGTTAATTCATTGATAATTGAAAAATTCAGATTAGTTACATCAAGAGAGCTAGGGGAGGTTAAAATATAATGATTTAAATGTATCTTAAAGGGAGATAACTCTTCTAAACATAATTAAATGGGAGATAACTCTTTATGGTCTTGGAAACATGAAGAGGGGGATTTATTTTCTTGGTAATATAAAAGTAAATATTTCCCAGTATTATGATATGTTTTTCATTAATTTGATAAACTTGCAACATACACTCAAAATCACAGAAAAAAAATACTGGAAAATGAATTATCACTTCAATAGACATATTTCTACCAATTTTCCCAAAGCTATTGGCAGTTGATTCAAAATGGCATGAAAGATAATTAATTATAATTTTGTTGGAATATAATGGCAGGGTATGATGTTTGACAAGTTCTGGATAACTGATTAACACTAGTATATATATATGTCAGATAGTAAAAATCTCCAAAGCCAAGATAATTATTCTAACATATGTACCAACTATGTTAATTTAGGACCAAATAAATTCTGTATTTAATATACTCAGATGACAGACAGATTGGAATGAAAATTATTATTAGGAATATGTAAATTGCTACTGCAGGTTTTTTCATAATTAATCTTTTGTCTACCCAGTCTAATTATATTTTTCCATAACAGTAAATTATTAATTTAACTTGTATGTTATTGGGTTCTTTTAAGACAAGGCATACCTTTTCAAAATTGTCTTGCTGATTTAAAATAAATCTTTATATTTCAAATAGAAAAGGTACAACTGCAAATATTTGACTACATTACAATAACATTTTGTTAACCTGAAAGTATTACATAGCATATATATCAAGTCAGAAGACCATTCAAAGTTTAAGTAATTCAAAGGATATCTTATGTAACCCATCAATTTATTAAATACTTTATATGAAAATAAGAAATTGAGCTTTGGCAAACAACAGCTTATTTATATGTCCAATATTTGTTCTTGTATTCAAATCTGTTAAAAAGACACCTTATTCTAGTGACCGGAAAATCATAATTATAAAATATGCATCAACTAATACATTATTCCTCTACCATTTGTGTTTGCTTAGCCCTAAACCAAATTCTCTCATGGGTAACCAACACGAGCTCATTCCTCAAGGATGTGTAGATGCTTCAATCTGGACCTTACTGCAAAACTTAACTTAACCAAAGACATTCACGCATTAAATAAAGGTCACCATCACCTTATCTCAGTATGGTATCTAAATAAAGGTCACCATCACCTTATCTCGGTGTGGAATCTAAATAAAGGTCACCATCACCTTGTCTCAGTGTGGAATCTAAATAAAGGTCACCATCACCTTATCTCAGTGTGGAATCTAAATAAAGGTCACCATCACTTTATCTAAGTGTGGTATCTAAATAAAGGTCACCATCACCTTATCTCGGTGTGGAATCTAAATAAAGGTCACCATCACCTTGTCTCAGTGTGGAATCTAAATAAAGGTCACCATCACTTTATCTCAGTGTGGAATCTAAATAAAGGACACCATCACCTTATCTCAGTGTGGAGTCTAAATAAAGGTCACCATCACCTTATCTCAGTATGGTATCTAAATAAAGGTCACCATCACCTTATCTCAGTGTGGAATCTAAATAAAGGTCACCATCACTTTATCTCAGTGTGGAATCTAAATAAAGGTCACCATCACCTTATCTCAGTGTGGAATCTAAATAAAGGTCACCATCACCTTATCTAAGTGTGGAATCTAAATAAAGGTTACCATCACCTTATCTCAGTGTGGAATCTAAATAAAGGTCACCATCACCTTATCTCAGTGTGGAATCTAAATAAAGGTCACCATCACCTTATCTCAGTGTGGAATCTAAATAAAGGTCACCATCACTTTATCTAAGTGTGGAATCTAAATAAAGGTCACCATCACTTTATCTCAGTGTGGAATCTAAATAAAGGTCACCATCACTTTATCTCAGTGTGGAATCTAAATAAAGGTTACCATCACCTTATCTCAGTGTGGAATCTAAATAAAGGTCACCATCACCTTATCTCAGTATGGAGTCTAAATAAAGGTCACCATCACTTTATCTCAGTGTGGAATCTAAATAAAGGTCACCATCACCTTATCTCAGTGTGGAATCTAAATAAAGGTCACCATCCCCTTATCTCAGTGTGGAGTCTTTGACATTGAACATGATGCATAATTGACGAGGAACTAAATAATTGAAAAAAGTTCATATCTCCCGTCCCATCTTCCTTTAACCAAGAGAATAGCTAAATATTATTTTAGGGAGTCAAAAATGTGCATGGAAAAAGCAATGATTGAATAGAACAGAGACTGGAAACAGGGAATGCGTCGAAGAGACATCAAACCAACTGAAGAGCCAAAAAACGACCCATGCATCAACCCAGGGAGAAAATCATGCCCCCAAAGGTAAGCTTCATCTGGCCCCTAAACAAAAATGTATGCTTATAAGTTCAGTATATTCAATGTATACATCAAAGAGTCTAAATATAATCAACATCATCTTCGTCAGAAAACTGTAGGACATGACACAAAGAGCTCAAAGGTATAGAAATACTGTCAAGTACTTGTTTCTTAGTTGAACAATAAACCATTGGTGGTCTTTAGGATATAACAGAAGAAAGAGGAAAGCCATCAAATAATTGTATAGTTTGGCATGTGTATCAACTATAAAGCAATTAATCATATTTTTTTTCTTGCTTGGCAATGTTATAAAGTTATTATATCTGTTTTGTAATTAAATAGTGATTAACGTGAGTTAATCTCTCTTACATATTGTGACAGTCGATAAGAATGCACGGAATCCTTCATAACTACAGGTATTCATTAGAAATATAGCACAGAATCAGGTCAGTATCAATCACACTTTTTGGCATACATTTAGTTTTGTCAAATATTAGAGTTGTTTCCCTTTATCAACATTGTTCTTAGCCTCATAACTCACAAGAAGATCCAGGCAGAAAGCATGCCACTCAGCAGGGTAACAACAATGAATTGTGGGACAGTCTAATTTTCTGACAGGAATAACTAGCTCTCAATTATTTGTAACTTCAGGTTTAATCAGTGGAAAGCAGCCCTTATCAGAGCAGAAAAGTCTGCAGTGCCTTGCCCAAATGACTCAAGCAGAGATTGGTCCAGAACCTGAAATTGCTGAAGTATAGATTGTTTACCCTTCTCTAGATTTTTACAGCAGACTGTCATTATGTTGCACAAATGCTGAACACTAAATTGTTGTTAAAATTTAAGTAATTCAATTTTGTGTTATTAAATTTAATTTTGACAACTGATGAGAAAATCAGTTGTGATAGAAACCTATTAACCATAACCAGTAGTAATATGCATAGCCTCTGCAGAAACTATAAATATTAATAATATATGTTAATTAATAATATTTCTATATAAATTGCAGCAGTTAAAACAAATCTTTTGATTATTTTTCCTATCAAAAATGAACATTTCAAAGCTTCAGAGATGACATAAAGGACTTAATTCCTCTGCTTTGATCCCCATCGTGTAAATAAATATAAAATTAATAGTTTATTTATGGACTTAATCACTTCTTTATAGAACTATAAATCTAAGTCAACCTTGACTAATTTACCAGCAAGTATCAAATCATTATATTTTATGAGTGTTTAGTGAACCACAGAGTTATCAAACATACTTTTTGATGGGTCCTAAATTGACCCTTGCCCTCGTATAACATCATGTGGCAATTACCCATCCCCAGGGCACTTTTATCCCCAGACAAAATCCTGTAAAACTCATTGCCATTGGGAATCACGGCAGAGAGAGGCATTGATCTATGACTAATTTGCTTTTATGTTAACATATATCCTGCCGAGATTTCTAATTTCATCCAATAGTCACGGCAAATTTCAATCTCTGACTGTTCAAATGTTGATTAATGTCATTGCTTTGTTTAATTCGTGTTATTTTGCCTGCGATTTGTAATACAATGTGATGATCTTACCACATGTATAAATGTCTATAGTTTCTATGATGTTCACACTTCTGATGTTATAATAATAAGCAGATTTTCAAACTCCTCCGTTTACTCAATAAACACCCCTTCCTAACATTAGTATCTCATCGGAACTTATCAAAGACAATTGGGTCATTATAATAGCACAAGTCTTTAATTAGCTGTTGTTGAAAAATAAAATTAAAAGTACATTTGTGTCGTTTTATACTATCTATATCCGCTACTGTTTAGATGTTAACAGGCTAATAAGTTATCACTACTTCTGGAAGGATAGAATTTTTATGTTAAACAATCAGCAAATAATAGTTTTCTATCAAATTTAATAGACCACGATAACTGGACCATGATCTAACAAATTCTTCCACAGCAGTACTAAAACATTGTCATGCACAATAAAAAAAATCATCTTTTTTTCACCAATTAAAATCATGTAATTAATCCAGTCTAATTTTAAGAAAATTGATGAAACAGATTTAACATAGCATCCAACATTTCCAAATTTGCCTCTACGTCATGGAATCAAGTCCTTATAATGGTACTCTACCATTACAAATGTTCAAAACAGATACATTTTAAAGACCCTTTTCCTGAATAGGAGGGTTTATGGAGCAAATCTTATATGGTACAATTAGTATGATACAATATTATACATTTATTTCCCGTGCCTGAGGGAGATATTAAGATTTGTTCACCCAAGAATATTCATATTTCAGTAGGGCTCTGTCCGAAGGAAATATGATTTTTCGAGGGTGAACAAATCTTCATATCTCCCGAGGCCAAGGGAAATGAATGTTTTATTCCACTGCCTAAGCTGTGTATACTATCTGAACTACAAATATTAGTTTTCATACCAGCAATTTTGCTTATCCACTTGTTTTTATTACTAAACACGACACACATAGAAGTTCAAGACGTTATTTACATAAATAGCGTGTAAAGTCGCACGATTTAGTCTGTCATTTCAGAGGGTAATATGATACTCAGAGGTGAATATGAAGTTTTGTTCGATGTCACGTGTGAAAGTTTCAACCAATCAAATGTTGATTTTGCTATCAAAATCAACATGCAGTGGAATAAAATTAATAGAAGTCTTCAATTTTTGGTTACAAAAAGTGTTTTAAAGGCCTCTACATCTTTTAAAGTTTAAACATAACATTTAGCCAGAGAAATCTCTGCAATGCATTGTACAAATGTGAAGTGGTATTATATAAGAATTTGCACTTTACAAAAGCCAACAATTTCAAATATAAATCAAGGCATTAATTGACTAGGATGTATAATTTCAAGGGAATAGGAATCAACATAAAAACAACACAATTACAAGAGAAATAATGAAATTTCTATGAACTATATCAACCTTAACCAAATTTCTCGTCAGAACATCTTGTTAAAAAATTAATCTATCAAAATATTATTCCGAGATTCATATTTTATCTTTTATTCATTCTAATTTATATCA
This sequence comes from Mytilus galloprovincialis, assembly GCF_965363235.1. Taxonomy (NCBI): domain Eukaryota; kingdom Metazoa; phylum Mollusca; class Bivalvia; order Mytilida; family Mytilidae; genus Mytilus; species Mytilus galloprovincialis. Next base: position 38,803,799 of record NC_134841.1, on the reverse strand, counting down.
TTTTATATGTTCACCATATAACAGGCCACCGGCTTGGCTGTTCACTAGGGATCTAAGAAGATGATTATGCTCTCACAACACTTATTTATTTCTCATATTTATTGAAAAATTTACAGTTGATAACAAATCATCTAGCATTTTGCCCTCAGTTTTGTTTTAAATTATAATTCCATGTATTTTACTTCAATACTTGACAGATTTATTTCAAATTATAGGGTTTACTAACGTAATACACAGGGCGTCATTCTATAAGAAATCCCAAATCTTATCTCGTATTATGAATTAAAGGAAGAAGTGCCACAGAATTCACCTAATTCTTATGATAATGCCAATAAAATAGTATAAATTGTAATAAAATTTCTGCCTAGGAACTAATATTTCATTTTATTTGATAGTAAACTTCATATTTTGCAATATTAGATAAATATCTGTACAAATCACATTTAATTCCCACACATAAATTTAAAAAAAAATCATATCCATATCTATATCCTTATCATTTTAATAAATTTATAATCTGTTTCAAAATGCTGGTTATCATGATTTTCATTTAAATCTTTTAGTAAAATTAAACAGGGTTACCATCCAATAACTACAAAATTCAGAAGACAATTTATATTTACTTTTATCTTAGAATACAGAAATTTTATCTTCTACTAAAAACTTGACACGTTTATGTTGGCATAAAATGTTGATTAAAATTTAAATGTATTTGAAAATAATGAAACTGTTCTTTTCTTTGATTATGTTATAATTTTCTTATTCAAAATCAATAAATTTCAAATTTAGTAAAGAGATAAACAGTTTAAACAGTACAAAGTATCAAGTGCTCAAAATTAAAAGTTTATTGTTTAATCTTTTTTAATACAAGGGCTGTTCCATACAAACATGCATAAGACTATTCTTGGTTATATGTTTAGGAAGAGCTGATAGTCTCAGTTATCTGTACAGGTAAAGTTGAAAATCTATGTTCTCTGTACAGGTAGAGTTGACTATCTTTGTTCTCTGTACAGGTAGTTGACAATCTATGTTCTCTGTACAGGTAGAGTTGACAATCTATGTTCTCTGTACAGGTAGAGTTGACAATCTATGTTCTCTGTAAAGGTAGAGTTGACAATCTCTGTTCTTTGTACAGGTAGAGTTGACAATCTATGTTCTCTATACAGGTAGAGTTGACAATCTATGTTCTCTGTAAAGGTAGAGTTGACAATCTATGTTCTCTGTACAGGTAGAGTTGACAATCTATGTTCTCTGAACAGGTAGAGTTGACAATCTATGCTTTCTGTACAGGTAGAGCTGACAATCTCAGTTATCTGTACAGGTAGAGGTGAAAATCTCAGATATCTGTACAGGTAGGGTTGACAATAGCAGATCTCTGTACAGGTAGAGTTGACAATCACAGATGTCTGTACATGTAGAGTTGACAATCTCAATTATGTGTACAGGTAGAGTTTACAATCTCAGATGTCTGTACAGGTAGAGTTGACAATCTCAGATGTCTGTACAGGTAGAGTTGACAATCTCAGTTATATGTACAGGAACAATTGCAAATCTCATTTTATATCTGTACAGGTAGAGTTTACAATCTCAGATGTCTGTACAGGAAGAGTTGACAATCTCAGATGTCTGTACAGGTAGAGTTAACAATCTCAGATGTCTGCACATGTAGAGTTGACAATCTCAGTTATCTATACAGGTAGAGTTTACAATCTTGGTTATCTGTACAGGCAGAGTTGACAATCTCAGATGTCTGTACAGGTAGAGTTGACAATCTCAGTTATCTGTAGAGGTAGAGTTGACCATCTCAGTTATCTGTACAGGTACAGTTGACAATCTCAGTTATCTGTACAGGTAGAGTTGACAATCTATGGTATCTGTACAGGTAGAGTTGACCATCTCAGTTATATGTACAGGAACAATTGCAAATCTCATTTTATATCTGTACAGGTAGAGTTGACAGTCTCAGTTGTCTGTACAGGTAGAGTTGACAATCTCAGATGTCTGTACAGGTAGAGTTGACAATCTCAGTTATCTGTACAGGTAGAATCGACCATCTCAGTTATCTGTACAGGTAGAGTTGACAATCTCAGTTATCTGTACAGGTAGAGTTGACAATCCCAGTTTATCTGTACAGGTAGAGTTAACAATCTTGGTTATCTGTACAGGTATAGTTGACAATCTCAGTTATCTGCACAGGTACAGTTGACAATCTCAGTTATCTGTATGGGTAGAGTTGACATCTCAGTTATAAGTACAGGTTGAGTTAACAATCTCAGTTATCTATACAGGTAGAGTTGACAATCTCAGTTTTCTGTACAGAAAGAGTTGACCATCTCAGTTATCTGTACAGGTAGAGTTGACTATCTCAGTTATCTGTACAGGTAGAGTTGACAATCTCAGTTACCTGTACAGGTAGAGTTGACCATCTCAGTTATCTGTACAGGTAGAGTTGACAATCTCAGTTATCTGTTCAGGTAGAGTTGACAATCTCAGTTATCTAAACAGGTAAACTTGACAATCTTGGTTAATATCTGTACAGGTAGAGCAGACGATCTAAATTCATGGTACAGGTTGATTTAATAATATGGATTATCTGTACAGGAAGTGCTAGTAATCCCAGTAATCTGTACAAGTTCAGTTGACCATCTCATTTATATGTACAGGTATATATGCAAATTGAAATGATTTGTACAGGTAGAGTTGACAATATGGGTCAACTGTACATGTTAACTTGTCAGTATCAGTTACCTGTACAGGGTGTTTGATATTCTCAGATATCTGTACATGTGGAGTTGACAATCTTCATTATCTGTTCTGGTAAATGTTGACATTCCAACAAGTCTAAATAGGTAGATCACAATCCTCTTTTATCATTCTACCAATGAGTTCCAACTTTTCTGTACAGCTGTACAAATGTATGTTGACAATAATGAAATATACTGTAAACCAACTTATTTTCGCGGATACTTTATTTGGCGTTTTACCTTTTCTAGACCACTTCGCTGCTATTTAATTTCCGGAGTATTTAATTTTCATTCCGTATTTAATATGGCAAGATCCTTGTTTAACATTTTCACGACAATTTTTATTCGGGCTATTTTTCTTCTTGCAAAAGTAAGTTTGTTTACAGTAATTCTACATGCCCATTCATTTGGTCTTTGATGATGTATACAGGTATATGTTGACCATCTGTTTAGATACTTTTGAGGTCCAAACGATTTGCAAAAGTAGATGTTTGCAATCTACCTGGATCATTCTGCCATCAATGCCTCCTGATATGTACATGAGGATAAACCTTGATCAACATCTCACATCACTCTATCAACAAGACTTGAAGTTCCATAGTTGGAAGTTTTGTTTAAAAGCTGTTGAATCAATGATTAACAAAGGTCTGCAAAGTAATCCATAAAGATTTGTCTTTAAGATCTCCCATTGCTGCTTCAATAAGTACCCCTTCATTAAGGACAGGCTGCAAAGGTTATAAGTGGCATATTGCTTAGCATGTTTGACTAGAGAGGGCTCAAAACATATTACTTTGTTGAAATAATAGTCAATATTTTTTGGGCTAGAAACTAGAGGTGTCCAGGTAATAGGTATTTAAAAACATTTGCAAGTGTTTGAAACAAAAACGTAAAAAAAAGAAGACACACAACAACATGTTTTGTTATTTTTAAGAATTTGAAAAACTTTGATTGAATTCTATCGACTTGTTTTCAAGAACATTATGATTAACAATTCATCATATGTATGATTTTCAATTGAAAACCTATTGTTAAAATTCCAATTTTTTAAAGTTTTTTTTAATGCCACATACATATTTAATTCAGTAAATCATGAAATATAAAAAAATAATCAATTACCATTAACCTTGATTGAAGACGTATTGTGATATCATTAAAATATTTATATCTCATGACTGAAGAATATGGCAAAGTTTAAACATCTAATTATACTTTCCAAGCAGCAGTTTGATCAAAATATAGCTATTACGACTATAAAACTGAAAGTAACACAGCAGCACAGGAATAGAATCAACTGTTTACGCTTTTTAAAGTATTACCTTTGTCTCAAAATAAAAGCATAAACCTTACCCTAAGACCAGATGGCAATAATTAAGTGAAATAATAGGAAATATAATTAGTAATATATATAATCCCCTTCTATAATCCATCACTATAGTGCTATATAAACTGTGATTGCTGACAGCCAAATAAATTGGCTAGTCCTTATTTCATGCTTCAATAACATAAGAATTTTATCATTTGATGAGAATTAACATTTCAGACAATAATGGCAGCCAAAATGTAACAAAGTATGGCTCGAATTTCATTTTATAATGAATGAATGACATGTTTTTTCCTACATGATAAATAATATAAGGCTTTCCAAATTGTTTCTTTTTTTGTTGTTTCCCATAAAACTCTGCTTAATGAAAATTTACTGCCTTTTCTTGCAGTTCAATAGCATTTAAAGAATAATGCATCTTATCTCTATACATACTCTTTCTTGTTGATAGCTTTAGCTTGCAGGGAGCATAAAAAACAATAGAAAAAAGTTTCATCTACTATCAATAAAGCTTATAAAACGAAAGGTTATAGGGATATAAAATAAAGAGATATTGTATGATTGCCCACGAGACAACTATACAACAGCCCAAAAAATATAACGGAATTTGATGAGACTGTCATCAAAGTGAGAGGGTTAGCGCTATAAAACCAGGTTTAATCCACCTTTTTCTACATTTGAAAATGCCTGTACCAAGTCAGGAATATGACAGTTCTTGTCCATTCGTTTTTGATGCATTTTGTTATTTGATTTTGCCATGTGATTATGGACTTTCCGAATTGATTTTCCTCTAAGTTCAGTATTTTTGTGATTTTGCTTTTTAAGTACCTGTAGGTTGCTGTTCAGCATACAACAATCAGCAAACCACTTACAGTACATTCATATATACAGGGTTAAACATGACAACAACAACCCTGTATTAATGACAAATATTAACATGTTGAAAAATGTATGTTGACATTTAGTTTTTTTAAGTTGTGTTCCTGTTTGAATGAGATATATCCAATATCTTCTGTTAAATCATATTGAAATTTAATTTGCTGAGTGTCATGTCTAATAAGACAAACAAATTATTAAAATCAGTTGAGAAGACTGCAGAGCTGACCACATATTTTAGGCTAATGCATGCTACTACTGCTATTATATTACATGAAGCTTCATATCACCGCTGATTGTATAATTAACTTTCAGGTAAGCACAATTGGCTATTTCATGGGGTCCACTTTTATTGATGGGGGAAGCCCATGTGCTTGGAGACAGCAAGAAACCTTGACAGAAAAAACTACCATCATTGGAACTCATATCCTCAGTACTGATAAGGTAGTAGTAAAGTAGATGCACTATCTAGACCATAATAACAGGCTGCTGAGACACCACTTTTTTTTAAAAACGTGTAAAATTAACATGATAAATATAGCACAAATATTATAGCTATCGTCATTAAAACATATTAATAATAACAATATAAGTTATTTACAAGTATTTTCTAATTGGAATAATGTCATTTATAATCAAAAGCTCTCATCAGATTTTTATTAGTAATAAAATGAAGACAATTAATGAAGCACTATCATTTGGACATTTTTCCACAGTATAACTCAAGCTGTGAAATTACTCCCAAAATAAATATATTTACCATAAATTAGGTAAAGTTATGTTCCATTATTGTTGGCAGAACCATGGATTTAAAGTTCCCTATTTTTATAAGCCATTACCTCATTAGGTTGCTGTCTTATCATTCTTTATTTTGCTTAACAGTTGTTATTCATACCTGCTGACATAAATATTCCACCAGAAGGAAACATCAGAACACTTTCTACTGGATGACCATGGTTAACAGACATTGCACAATCTTGTGTTCTGGTATCCCACATCTTTACTGTATGGTCATAGGAACCTACAATGACATTTTTATACTACAAATCTGTTGTATCAAAAACATGAAATGAATGAGTGAAGGACATTTAGCCTACAAGTGAACTTGATTGTTTCATACGAATAAAGAATTATAAAATATAGATGACAGTGACCAAATTTTGTAGAATACTGTTTTATTCTTTTATATAGGTTGCTTCCTACCACCTTAAAAATGAATCCTACAAAATTAATGAAGAGCTTTTAATGTACAATTTTAAATTTCTGTAGACAAATCTTTTGACATTACAACCAATAAATAAGTGAAGGTCATATAGCATCACAAATTTGAACCCAGATACACGCTTTATATAAATGATAACACATAAAATGTAAGTCACAGTGATCTATCTTTGTAAAATGCTGATACACCCCTCTATATATGTACACCAATTACGTGATCGCGCATCTCAAACCTGCACATTTAAGTAGAACTTAATACAAATCAATAAAGTGTAAAATGTAGGTCATTGTGACCTTGTCAGAGGCAGCAATAGTTCCTTTCAAGCATCCTTAATGAATTTGTTATTCTAGGTCATTTTATACATCTAGGTCTGAGAACACAACATGGTCCATTGGGCATGTATCTTGATGCTAGTCAATAATGTCTAAAATGTAGGTTGTAATGACATACTTTTGTAAGTGGCAGCTACATTCTCCAATGTTTAAGTCCAGATTTGACAATGTTCCAATTTTAGTATAATACCTTAGTTTGCTGTTAATTTAGTCACAGGCTTCCTGGTTTAATGTCTGAAACTTTTAAGTTTGTCAATATCAGTGATCCCCCAGTTAAACCTGCCAAGCCTTCATATGAAACATGAAGTCAGAAATCTTTACAGTTTTTAATGTTATTCAAATTTGTCATTAGTTTTTACTTATTCATGGTTATTTTTATGGACTCACAATTACTTGCCTGCCACTCACCTGTGAGAATGATATCTGTACTTGCCATACTGGCCACACCACATCTTACATAGTCCTGTCAATCAAAAGAGGTCAAAATTAAATTCCAGTGTGAACATTAGCAAATAAAATATTGGCAGTATTTTCAAATGAGATTACTTTTTATACATGAAAAATGCTTAGAACAATTTTAACTGCTAGATATAATATTCTTTTAATTTAGAAATTAATGCAATGTTTTAAATCAAGGAAAAAATATGGCACAGATATTTTCAAAAAACTAACTTTTGAATAAAATCTTATAACACATTTTTAAAGTGCATTTATTAATCTCAAATTATCATGGGCTATCAAAAACCTGTTAAATTTAATATACACTGTATATAACTTCAATCTTATGTTCTTTCTTGTGTATTGCCAATATATATACAGGGGTTCATTTATTTTTGTAAGAAGCAATTTTTGTCAATTCTGGAAAAAACCCTTTTCCAAGGATATGCACATGTAATTACATGGTTTTGCCAAGGTCTGCATACAACCAGATAGAAAATTTGTAATTCGTTGAACATTAAGATTCGTGGTTCACCTGAACCAACTAAAACAATGAAAATTGGTATCCAACGAATAAAAATGAACCCAAAGTATTTGAATATTGAGTGAAATCTAACTTTCTAACTTTAACCTGTTCTCTAGTACTCATTGTGTGAAGTCTACACCAAACAAGTGAAGAATATGTATAGATTCTTTCATAAAGTACACGACCACAAGGATAAGCGCTTAACACTACTTTGATGACATAAAACCAGAGATATATGTTTGATATTGCCTATACTTACAAACAATTAAGTATTTGACAAGATTCCCTCTGAAATCATCAATCTGATATTTCTTTTTATCTCTTAATGAGAAAGTGTATCTAAACATCAGCCGTAATTACCAAATTGAATTAAAAAATTTACTAAGTCCTGCCAAATACCATTGCTCTGATGTGTTAACAATGTTAAATATGTCTACCCTTTCTGACACAGACAAAAATTTAATTAACTTCATATCCAGAAATATGTTAATCTTATCTTGGATAATTTAACTAATATCATAATGGCCTCTCTTAATCGACCCATGAATTAAGCTTTCATCAGAACAAAATTACCTTTTATTAGGCAGCAAAAATATTTTCATGGTTTCTGCTCTCAGTTTCTTCTAAGCATTTTCATCAGTGGAATTTGGATGGCAAACTTATTAATCATAATCAAGATGAATGTCAATATAGAACTGATTGAAGTTTGAAGTTTGACTAATTATTTCTCAATCTATCTAATTTTTTAGGGTATTTTCAATTGTTGGATTGCTGTCTTATTGATGAAGACCCCACATGTGGAAAAAAGATGCTAAAACTAATAGTTTTAGTGACTTCATGTAAATGATACAGTTAGATGACAAAACCTAGTATGATGCTAACATAATATGGCAACATGCTAAAAATGTGGAAATATTGTTTGCCAGACTGCTAATCTGGCAAAATGAAGCCATTAAGATAATAGTTAAAATGGCAATAGAATGGTATGTTGATAACATTGCAACATGCAGAAATATTGTTTGACGGACTGGAAATCTAGCAAAATAGTGTCATTTCAATAAATGCCATCCATTAAGGTGGTCACAAACTGGCAATATTGTTTACAAGTTAAAATGGTGAAACAGTGATAACAACTATGAACACTCACTGTTGACACACTATTGTGTCAAAATGGAAAGAAGAGTCAACATACTAGCTACGTGGCAAGATAGTACCAAAACAACTGAATACTGTTAATAGAGACATTACATGTTAACTGGACCAAATATGTTTGAATTATGTGGTGGCCATAACACTGGATATCAAAGAAGCATAAATCAATCAATCAATACCTGCGATAATCCTGTATTTTTTTCCCTAGATTGTGCCATCCTCAAATGTTACTTTTCACCTGATTGTGGTTTTCCCCAACTAGCATTAAAATGGGTGCCATAACCGGAGCAGGAATCACTTAACATTAAGGTGTACCTCATCCTCTTGCTTTTTTAGGGTTTTTTGTGGGGTTGATGTTGGTCAATCTTAAGGTTGTTTTTATTTTTGCCTAAATTGTAAGTCCTTTTATTTTTTTTTAATTTGGTCATTTGTATCATATTGTTTTTTTTTACAAATCAGACATCGTGGTAAAGAAATAATAACTATAATGAGATTTATCCCATGATAATGTTTATATAATAGACTGACTTGTAAACTGAGCATTCAACTTCAAAAATTTGAGGGAGACTTTATAGAAAAACCTTTGTCATTCATTATCTAATTATAATGAAATCAAAATCATAATTTAACTTTGTGAATTTGTTCTTCCTTCAAAAAAGCAAATAACTGTACAGTGTCCTACAAATGAACAGTAGCTTATCTTTAACCTTAATGACTCTATCAAGGAAGATCTTGATATGTAATTATCCCTAAGAAAATAACAATAGATATATAAGTAATGTGAAAATCAGACCACACTATCATCAAATTATGTGTTTATCATTGACAGACATAAAATTAGCTTTGTTGATTAATGAACAGATTGGGGAGGTTAATTCCTTCAATCTTTAGGTGCTGATATTTTCTCTTCCCTTGCCCATTACTCAATGTCATTTTCATAGCTTAGATTAATCAAAATCCAAAAACATTTCCTCTTATTTCCTTTTTCTTCGGTCCATCCATATAATTAACATTAATCACAACTTTATAAAAACATTCTCCATTTATTTATTTGTTTTTTTCGTTTTAATGTTATTTTTTTCTTTTTAATTTATGTTTTGCCAAATTGAAAAGTTTTTCATGATTTATTTTCAGGATTCCAACATGAGTCAAGTACTATAAGTTCCTATCCCTAATTATGATATAATCACCAAGTGCAAAAAAGTTAAATTTGAACAGAACTAGTAGTATGCTATTCACCAAATATATTTTTTAGCTGAGTCCTAGAACCCCTATGCCATAATCTACCAATGGAAAGACAAAATTTATAAAAATATCCATGGAAACTTCTGTTTCAAATCTTTTTTACTATTTCCCACTTTTGACTCCAGTGTTTATATTTTCAACAGGTTACCAACTACTCTGTAGTAGAACCATCAGGTAAAATCAAGCTAACAATAACAACTGTTTTGGGAAAAAAATTTTGTGTTCTTTGTATAACAAAATCACCAGAAAACATTTATTTTTTCCTTTCATCGCAATGATTGCAAGTCAAGATTGAAAAAACTTTAACTCAAAGCTTTAATTTGTAATTACTGCAGAAATGTGACAGAAATGTATTACTTTATAGAAGGGGTATAAAAGATTTATTCAGTAGCTGGTAGTATACCCTCAAAGATATACATTTGCTTGTAACATATCCAACCACATGTTCTATTTATGAAATTAAGCATATATGTTCAGCAATTGTATCACTTTTTATATGGAACAGGTATCCCGAAAATAAAAGCAATTGTAATTAAATGGAGAATATGCCCATGGGACACAGATGATTCCCCTGCTTGCATGTAATATTATAAAGGAACATAACATAAATACAGTAAAAGAAAATACTCATGCTAACAAAATTTGTACTTGATCAGAGTTTTGTGGTAATAAGCATTGTGTATATGTTGCATAACATTCGGTTGATGCAAATTAAAGAAAGAGAATGGAAATGAAAAATTCAGCATTTTTTTCCATTTGTAAAAGGGCATAACTCTAGAAAGGTAAAAGCGATGGCACCAAATTTGAACTTAATCTGTGTTTTGTGGGAAATAGCATTATGTATAAGTTTCATAGCATTTGAATGAGGAAAAATCAAGTTTGAGGACAGAAACCAATTTTAGAACATATAGACTTACAGACAGACAAGGGTTAAACTTATTTGTACAGTCCATTATAGTGTGGGCATAAGAATACTCACAGGTGTAAGTACCCTTTTCAACATAGTGCAATTGAAGACTTAAATTAGAACTGTGTAAGGAGCCTAACAAATACAAACATACCCACTAAATATCATAAAGTTTCCTATTGAAGTTCAGGAGGCATTATTCCTGATGGGTTTGGGGTGGTAATCCTTGGACATTTACAGTGATATTGTTGTCTTTTTTCAAAACTACCTCTACCGTTTTTTATTGGGAAAAATGCATATTTTTATTGAAATTGGGAAATTTGTATATTTTATTTTAAACACATCTCCGATTTTTTGCTGACCTTTGCTGTCTTTTCTACACTGTTTTTACATGTATATTTTGGTTGTCAGACATTTTCAACCTGAAAGGTACTTTTTGGAGAGGGGAAGGCACAGAAACAATGATGGTACTTAATGCATTGAAAACCACATGTGTTACAAACACCATGATGATTCTGATCAGAAAACTGGATCTCAAAAGTGCTTTCTAATATCAAAATAATAACATAATAGGATATAAAGTACTAAATGGTGGCCCCATTGCCGGCAATGCTATTTTTAGCAATTATCTCCTTAAAAGGCGCTTTTAATAAACTAATTATGGAAAAACTGCTGTTGTCTAATTGAAGCTCGATATCTATTTGCGATTTTACCGCACTCAAATATATATGGTCCCATGGCTTTTCTTGGTGAATTTTGGGGGTTTTCACGATACCTGACGATTTCGCAGAAAAATTTCCCTAATTTTGAGCAACATAAAAAAAATATTTCCGGCCCTTCATACTATACATTTAAGGACAAATTTGTGCTTGCATGAAACTTCATTCATAATGCTTTCCAGAAGAAAAATATATAAAAGATATAACAACCAATCACAGAGAGCCATCTATTTTTATCTCTATGTCATGTTCTCTTCATAAAATGGCTGCGCCCATGTAATTTTATTTGGTACATTGTTACCATGAATACGAAATTTACAAACATTACTACCAATGCCATCACTGTTTTAGGAAAATGTAAAACTTTTTGGGAGGAATTTAAAGCCATTTTTTTTAGTTATTGGGAATTTTCTCTAGGGGAAAAGGCCGAGTTTCGGCTGTAATTTGAGGCAAACAATATCACTGATTTAAAACAATTATGCAACAAAGAAATGTCTTAAGTTTAGACAAAAGATTCAAAGTTGTTAGTATAGACCAATAGGCTGAATCTAAATACACCCAAAAACTTTGTTAGCAGAAGGAATAAAAACAAAAAGTAATTTATTGAAACTAAAGGCTATCATTACAATCAGTATGAAAATTTCTTTGCGGAAAATGTGTGGGCTATTGTTTTTTGAATTTTGAAAATTCTAATTAATATCAAGATTTTTTGTAAGTATATATATATATATACAATGTATATAAATATGTTCAGTAAATGTATTTTCTGATACATTCTATTGCTAATGCGTTTTACAGTTGGAAGTGAAAACTTCAATAAACAAAAATTTGTCATTTGGCAGCCCTAATAAAAGATAATTAATTCTTTTTTTCTGTCAAAATGAATGGCAATTATTCCTGTACCTACATCAAATCGCGGCTAATTCGTTATACCTCAAAAATATCTTTCATTTCTCAAAACTTGCCAAAGACATTCCTAGACTTCATTAAATTACCGGGCTTTGTTCATTTCATCTTGTTAAAATTTCAGCCGAATCGTAAAAACCTTCAATAATAAGAGATTGCAGTATATAAAAGCATGGCCCCAATCAAATCTAATTTGTAACTCGTCATATAAACGTTTGCTAACTAGTTTTAGGATTAGATATCGCAAACAAATTGATCACTGCAGAAGCTAAATATTTTGTTTCAATTAGTATTTACTGATACGGTGTAAGATAAAAGTGATACATCGCTTTCTTTCTTTTTTCTTTATTTCCAATCAAGTTTTTTTATTTGCGTTGTTTATGATGTACATGTGAGATGAGAGAAATAAACATATTAGAATTAGGTGATAAATGACTTAAAGCCATCCAAAGTCGTTAATTTCTGTAGGCATCTCTTTACCTTCTATCAGGGGAACTGGCAAAAGAGATGCGATGAATGCAACATATATATATGCATTCCAAGTTATTTTTCCAAGGAAAACAATTGTCTACGGTTAATTCATTTTTCAAATTTAAACCAGATGCTCCACAGGGTGCAGCTTTATACGACCGCAGAGGTCGAACCCTGAACAGTTGGGGCAAGTATGGACACAACATTCAAGCTTGATACAGCTCTGAATTTGGATTGTGATTAAATAGTTGACACAACATAGGTTTCTGACACAGAATGAATGTGGTCTAAGAACATAAACTTAAAAACTTTTAAATTGGACATTTACCTTTTATGGTCCAATATCCAAAATCTAAATACATGGTTAGATTGAGCATATCAAAGAACACAAAGAATTCAATTTTTGATGAAATCAAACAATATTCAATTTTGGACCCTTTAGACCTCAATGTGGACCAATTTGTTAACCGGGCCCAAATATTAAAAATCTAAATACATGGTTAGATTCAGCATATTGAAGAACTCCATGTATTCAATTTTTGTTGAAATCAAACAAAGTTTAATTTTGGACCCCGATTTGGACTAACTTGAAAACTGGGTCCATAATCAAAAATCTAAGTACATGTTTAGATTCAGCTTATCAAAGAATTCAATTTTAGTTAAAATCAAACTAAGTTTAAATTTGGACCCTTTGGACCTTAATGAAGACCAATTTGAAAATGGGACCAAAAATTAAGAATCTAAATGCACGGTTAGATTTGGCATATCAAAGAGTCCCAATAATTCAATTTTTGATAAAATCAAACAAAGTTTAATGTTTTACCCTTTTGGCCCCTAATGCCTAAACTGTTGGGACCAAAACTCCCAAAATCAATCCCAACCTTCCTTTTGTGGTCATAAACCTTGTGTTTAAATTTCATAGAATATTAAAGTTATTGTGCAAAAACCAAGACAAATGCTTATTGGGGCCCTTTTTGGACCCTAATTCCTAAACTGTTGGGACAAAAACTCCCAAAAATCAATCCCAACCTTGCTTTTGTGGTCATAAACCTTGTGTTAAAATTTCATAGATTTCTATGTACTTTTACTAAAGTTATTGTGCAAAAACCAAGAAAAATGTTTATTAGGCCCTTTTTGGCCCTAATTCCTAAACTGTTGGGACAAAAACTCCCAAAATCAATCCCAACCTTCCTTTTGTGGTCATAAACCTTGTGTTTAAATTTCATAGATTTCTATTTACTTAAACTAAAGTTAGAGTGCGAAAACCAAATGTCTTCGGACGACGACGACGAAGCCAAGGCCAACCTTAAAATTATGTTTGTTTGCAGTTTACCGACTGTACCTTCAGAGTGAAGGGTCGGTAGGTAGGAAAAATATTTTATTTTATCAGCCAAAATAAAGTTTACATAAGCAGTTACACAAAGCAAGTCTCTCCTGCAGAAAACAACATTTTAAAACAACAAACACTGAAAACCTATGTGAAATAAACAGGCATTTTCAGATTAAAAACTTTTAATCAAATTTGAAACTATAACATAGTGTCATTATCAAATATATGACATAAAATATGGTATATTATATTGAAATACTGGAACACTTATAAACAAGGAATGACTAGAATTGTTTTAAAAATTAAAGAAAAATATTCACATTTCTGACAGACACATATATATATATATATATATATATACAACTCGTCTAAACATCAACCCAACAATGTTAGATCTGTAAATTTGCTTTCGCAAATTTTTGGTTCTTCCCTCGCCGGGATTCGAACCCATGCTACTGTGATATCGTGACACCAAATCGCCTGCACTGCAGCCGTCCCGCTAGACCACACGACCACCTGGGCTCTCTAAAAAAGAGCTTTCGGTGGGCATGTGTTACCTTTCCACGTCAGTTTTAATCTAGCGGCGTACTACAGTACATGATATATAAGGCATGAAGATGTTATTGTTACAGATCAGCTAAATTATCTATAGTAAAGGATCCTACAAATTAATGTAATATACAGTCACAGAAAATAATTATATTCATAAGTACGTCTGAGTCAGTGACAACTCTACAACAGATGTATCCATCGGATCGCCATCAATGATGGTGATACATGGCTGTGTACATAATGTATATACAACTCGTCTAAACATCAACCCAACAATGTTAGATCTGTAAATTTGCTTTCGCAAATTTTTGGTTCTTCCCTCGCCGGGATTCGAACCCATGCTACTGTGATATCGTGACACCAAATCGCCTGCACTGCAGCCGTCCCGCTAGACCACACGACCACCTGGGCTCTCTAAAAAAGAGCTTTCGGTGGGCATGTGTTACCTTTCCACGTCAGTTTTAATCTAGCGGCGTACTACAGTACATGATATATAAGGCATGAAGATGTTATTGTTACAGATCAGCTAAATTATCTATAGTAAAGGATCCTACAAATTAATGTAATATACAGTCACAGAAAATAATTATATTCATAAGTACGTCTGAGTCAGTGACAACTCTACAACAGAAATTGTAGAGTTGTCACTGACTCAGACGTACTTATGAATATAATTATTTTCTGTGACTGTATATTACATTAATTTGTAGGATCCTTTACTATAGATAATTTAGCTGATCTGTAACAATAACATCTTCATGCCTTATATATCATGTACTGTAGTACGCCGCTAGATTAAAACTGACGTGGAAAGGTAACACATGCCCACCGAAAGCTCTTTTTTAGAGAGCCCAGGTGGTCGTGTGGTCTAGCGGGACGGCTGCAGTGCAGGCGATTTGGTGTCACGATATCACAGTAGCATGGGTTCGAATCCCGGCGAGGGAAGAACCAAAAATTTGCGAAAGCAAATTTACAGATCTAACATTGTTGGGTTGATGTTTAGACGAGTTGTATATACATTATGTACACAGCCATGTATCACCATCATTGATGGCGATCCGATGGATACATCTGTTGCAGAGTTGTCACTGACTCAGACGTACTTATATATATATATATATATATATATAGACTTCTATATATATATATATATATATATTCTTCTTGACTAGACTGCTTTGATGAGTTGAGTATTTCATCAGAAAAATGTAGATATTAAAGCTATAGATACCTGATCAGGCTTATTGTTTATTAAAGAGTGTTTTCAATAAATAAAAATCAACCTGGAATTGAATCTTCCTCAATTAAGAACAAACATGGGAACTTAAAAAAAATATATTAGACAACTGATTGTTTTGAAATTTCTAACAATATTTGTAATTGGTTCTTTTCCAAGAACCTACAGAGCATAAACTCTGAAAATAAATGGTTTAAATTTATAAAGAAGTATCAAGAAAATTGACAGTTCTCTGTCAAGTTTAAAAAAAATATGGTCCTGTAAGTGTGTCTATATATACATGTTCATTCATGACAGTTTTTTAACGTCAACAATACATCCATTGATTGATTAATGTTAGTTTTTCTTGGGGTTTCTTTTTATAATGGGTTTCCCACTATTCTTGCAATCATTACAAATAGGGAGTACAACTTTGAATTTGGCAAGTTCTTCAGCATCTTTTTCAGAATTAGGTGATGCACAATAACAACAAATGTCCTTCTGTAGTCTTATTGGAGTGTTGTCAGCATAGTAACTAAATTCTACAGGAGTTCTGCAATCCATTTGCAGCCTAGTGTGAACTATACCATGAAGTGTGTCATCTGCAAGATAAATCACAGTAGTTTAAATTGCAACAAAGAAATTACAACATTGAATCCATTTCAATTCAAAATTTCCAATAACATTGAGAATGGAAAAGGGGAATATGTCAAAGAGACAACAACCCGACCAAAGAGCAGATAAGTGTCTTTATGTACCCTTAGTATATAAAAAGTAAGAAGATGTGGTATGCCAATGAGACAACTCTCCATATACAAATGATATATATGCATTCTATTTTTTTTTAAACTGCTTCCGACAATATATAAAAACATTGAAATTAATTGTAAAAAGTCTGTCGGTTCAATGTTGCCCATGATCTTTTCAAGCATTTATATTTGTCATTAAATACAACTTGGATTACCAGGATATTTAACTCTTTTAATATGCCTTGCACTTTTGTATGTGTAAAATAAATATAGCTGTTCTCCATGTCAGATTTGTTTTTAAATAAGGAGTACTTACAAAACCTAAATATTAAAGTTTAATACCTTCTGGAACAATGATACAGACACAGGTATAATCAAGTTTCTCTAACATTCTATTCAATGTCCTGGCTTCTCTGCTTGTTAAGGATTTTTTAGCATAGATGCAACGTGGTTTACCACACTCATAACATGCAACTGTTCGTCTGACATTTTGTCCAACTAAACCAGCATTACGAATGCCCTGAAAAATAAACAACAGATATTCCAGTGTTATTTTAAAGTATTAAACATGTGTAAAAAACCAGGATTTGTATTGTTCATTTTTTTAAAGTTTAGTTTGCATCCTGTTTGTCAGATAATAAAAATATATTTATAAATCGATTCATGTCTTTATAGTACTAGCTTTTTCTTGAAGTAATTATTTATCAAGACTACTTAAAGTTTTACCTGCATCTGTTCAGCAACAACTGATGTCTTTGTATTTTTAGCTGAAGGTTTATCAGACTCATTTGTGTCAGTTCCTAGTACTTTTTCAAAAGGTTCGTAGTGATTTTTGTCAACTTGCATCATTGGATCTGGCACCCATGGAAATGTAATTCCTGATCTAGAAGGACGACAACAGTTGATATTTTGACATTTTCTTATCTGGAACATGTAGGCTCTCTGCCGGCAGTGATCCTCAAGAAATTTCATATAATCTGAAATTGAAAAGTAACTCTTTAATATTAAATAGTTTCTGTCATTGAAGATATAAAAAAAAAATGGAAATGGAAATTTCATGACACTGCCTGGTTCTTTGGCTATCATTTTTTTATTATTATTGTTTTTGGACTTCAGCACAAAAGGAGAGGAATTCAATCCTGGCAAATTTAAATTTTAAACCTTTTCATATCTATTTGTTTTCGTGTTCCTGTCAGAGTTTTAATAAATTTGGACCCTATATTTTGGTAAAAACTTTCTTCAAAATTCAAGAATAATTCTTTTTTTGCAAATGAGAAAACTATGACAGAAAAATGAAAATTTAAAATTAAATTCAATTGCCCTAACCTGCTTTCTTAGATACATGTTTCTCCTGATATTGTCCCTGTTGTAAAGTTCCATCAACCATTTCTTTTACCAAATGTTCAAAAGCCTTTACATCTGCTAGGTCTGAAGGTGTTGGACAATCAAATGGAACAGCTTTCAATGCCACCCTTTTGGTCCTTTCAATTAAAATATCAATAACAGTCTGGACAGATTCTATCCATGAAGTTTTCAATCTTGGGTTCTTTTCAGCTTTAGACCTAATCTCACTCATCGAGTTGGCACTCTTTATAATCTGTTCCATCTCGCTATTCATTTCACTTCTAGTAAAGGCAACATTTTGCGCAGCAATATTCAATAGAGACATGATACGTTCCGCTGGATTGACCCAACTGTTCCCAGGTGCAGTGCGCCCCGCAACTAGCATATCAAGATCTAGTTTTTTAAACATGACTATAAGAGACAACTTAACTGCGTGGTAAGTAATGCGATGGTCTGGTCCTCCATCAGAGAAGAGAATAACAAGTGGTGGTACTTCTCCAGATGCTTGTAACATTTGACATATTTCAGTTGCATGCCTCCAAGGTGAACTAGGCATAAAAATCGAGTCTTTGTAGATAACAGATACCTTTCCTCTGTAAAAAGTGTCGTCAATACTCTCAGGTATGGAAACATCTAAGGAAACAGAGGGAGTGACAGACCCCTTGGTCTGTAGATCATGATCCAAAGCTGAAAGGGAAACATTGGATGGAACAATTGATTTCTTTCCTCTTACTCCACTGGAAACTGCCATGCCAGGCTCTCCATAGTCAATTTTAGCCTTATCATCAATGCATAAAAGCTTGCAGCAATCTCGAAACTTTATAGCAAATTGTCTTATGTACTTGAATACAGCTGAACAGTAGTGATCATCCTGATGTGAAACACGCAACTGTCTTGTTTGGATTTTAAATTGAAGTGGAATTTTGGATTTATACAACTTGGCAGTATTTGCATGTGAATTCTTTGGTACAAATGCATAGAGTATTGATGACTCACTGGGAATAGCAGAACCTGGTTCCAGATCCTTCTCTACTTGTTCCTTTAAATCACGAACCGACAGGTAAGTAGCCATGTGCTCCACATTATGACGTCGCTCATCTGCAGCAACCATCTGTTCAACTTTTTGATGTAGGTTTTCAAAAAAATCATTGAACGTGTCCCCGGGTCTTCCTGGATTTATATGTCTAAGATCAGTAACTAGATCTGAGTCTTCTGCAAGCAAAGCTTGCCTTACTCTCTCATCAAGAGCTTTATTCTGGTCTGCTGTTGCATCTAGAGTAAGTTCCCTATATATAGCTCTCAGTATATGTGGTGGAACAGTGTTGCCAGTTGCAGATACAGGTAAATGACAAAATTTGGTGTAAAACTCTTTTCGCATTTGGCGAGTGTGGAATTCAGGTAAGCTAGGTTTTAGTCTAGATACAACTTTAACAGCTGATGTCATTATTTCATCATCCTTTCGTCCTTCAGGTGTCTTCCAGAAAAAGACAACAGTACCAAATGACCCCCAGGTGAGTATTTCATCATATCAACAGGAAATGACAGTTGAATATGACTGAAAAAGTAGAACTTTTCTACACTTGTTTTAAACAAACA
Source organism: Mytilus galloprovincialis (assembly GCF_965363235.1). Taxonomy (NCBI): domain Eukaryota; kingdom Metazoa; phylum Mollusca; class Bivalvia; order Mytilida; family Mytilidae; genus Mytilus; species Mytilus galloprovincialis. Next base: position 38,784,153 of record NC_134841.1, on the reverse strand, counting down.
ACCAGCATGTAATTTTTCATCAAATAAAATGTATTGATACATGTCTTTTCTGGACAGAGCTTCTTCTAAAAGTGAATATTTCTGGTTCAGTTCAGATCCATCAAAATGGTGTAATGAGGAATGTTCATCAATTTGACGGACTGGTCTGCTTAATTGATGACGTTTCTGTTGACAATCATTACTAGAATCAAGAAATGATGCATACGAATCAAGAGACAAGGCAAAAGCTTCAAGATCCTTTCTCAGGTCACCCCATGTATGTGTGTAAGATAATGAAATGAAGGAAAACAGTGCAGAGCTGTGGGTCTTCAGTTTTTCAGAAGAAAGAAAGGGTGCTTTCTGTTTCTTTTTCTGCCAATCATTAAAATTGTTGAAGTTATCAAGGAAACTGAAATATAAGAATACAAGTATTCAAAACATGGCATCTGGCATGAAAATATAGGTTTTGATATTTGGTTTACCTTTTTTCAAAAGAAATAGAATTTGAAATTTTAGAAGAATATAAATGCAACTCTTTGTTGTATTCCAGTGTATAGTTTTTATATAATAAAGGTCCTAACTTGAAAAGGAAAATTTGAAAGAGCTTTCTATAGTGATGCTAAACGTTATTTTAATTCAATCAGTCAAAGCAAACTTTAGTTATTGTATGACATACGAAACGCTGCCAGACAGACTGACAGACGGACAGACAGACGGATTGCTATACTAGGGTGCTGCAAAAATGTACGGGGATCTAAAAACATTTGTATTAGTAAATATACCTTTGTGGTATGGGATGAATTTCTTTCACCAATGCACTGCGATCCATTATCTTTTGTTTATTGCCATCTAAATACCACAGAATATTGACAAGGTGATGTATTTCTTTATGTATGGTACCTTCTATCATTGTACTTGGAAAACAAGCATTACACGTCCACATATGTTCACAGACCTCATTGAAAAGTAATTCTTTTCCTGTAAAAAAAATGTTAATATTTAAACTGCAAGGTTTACAAAAATAAGGAGATGACAGTGGTATGATTGCCAATGAAACAACTATCCACCAAAGTTCAAATAATGTGGATGTAAGCAATTATAGGCATTGAATCGTACAGCCTTCAACAATGAGAAAAAAACCCACATACTGTATAGTTGACTAGAGGCCTCGACATGAAAAAAAAAGAAACAATTCAGTTGAGAAAACTATAAATGCCTAATTTATAACAAAACAATTTACGAAAAACAAATATTACAACATAAACGAACGACGACTACTGTCAGAACTACAGGCTGGAGACAGGCACATAAAAAGTGTAGTGAAATCAAGAATCAAGATTATCCTTTTCATCTAGACCAAGACCCATCAATGTCAGACAGTTCCTAATTTAATATGGACAGGTGCAGAAAACATGTGATGGTGGAGTTTTATAAGTACCCATTGTCCCGACCATCCCCTTTTCCATTGACAGATATTTATATAATGTTTATTATTCTGGAGTTACAGGAACTTGCCATTTAAGAAGGGGGAAAGAGGTGCTATGTTTTTTTCTTCAAAAAATAAAGAGAATGGCAGGAGGGGAAGGTTGAAAAAAATTGTAGATCCAGCATTTCATATGTGTAATAAGGGTTACATTTTGAAACATATGTTGATGCCAGACTCCATTGAAACAAAAATTTTAATAGACTTCGGGGTGCAATCATAGTCCCCCTTCAAAAAGTAAATTCATGCCAGGTCTGTATTAAATGTGTTGACTGCATAAAATATTTGGAAGTTTCTGACAATTCCGACAGTTCACAAAGGCCACACAGTTTGGGTATATTTAATATTGTTTTAAAGATAGAGAATAATTGCAATGAGTGGGACAGCCCCCCTTATCCTAAAGGAGCATCCTCATTGCAAACGAAGATAGATTTAATATAGAGAGAAGATATTTATTTTTTATGCTAACCATTCATTTTCTCTACATCTTTAAGTATTTTGGTTGGCCTCCTATTTATTTGGCATCGTCGCTCCATAAGCAATTAAATGCGTCCTTCTTTGCAGGTACAGGCGTTGTTTCGCATTTGTTGTCTTCACAACGATCGATTGTAAAAACTGCATACTTTAGACTGCTGTCAAACTGTTTGACAACAGATATTGGCTCATTAAAGTCCGGTTCAAAACATTCTGTACCATATTTGTTTGACACTGACACGGTTATCGTGTCAGTTTTACGGATATCTGCAGCATCTTCGTCCATGATATCGTCAAATACATCATTCCATGTTTTGCTTTGTCTAAATCTGTACAAACGATTTACTACCACACTTTTTTGTTTATTATTAGTTTTAATATTTACAGAAGACGACACGGTGAAATACTCTTCCATTACTTCATGGATACCGGTAAACAATATCCATGTGCTTTGTCATTAAAGCGTCCTTTGAACGCTTGACAGGAAGAGAAGAAAAAACGAACTTCAAACGTGTAATTGACCAAGACTTTAAATCAATGCCGGAAAAACCTGACGTTCCGGATCGCGTCAATAGAAGTACAAATGTATTAAAAAAAATTTCTTCATAATAAAAGCAATAAAATTTTCCCAGTCGGGCGGATTTTCGAGGGTCGGTCGGTAAACTGCAAACAAACAATATTTTAATTTAAGCCCAACGTCAAACCAATATACAACCAAAAATTTTTAATTTCTGCGGTTGTATAAAAATAAGATGAAGGTTTTTTAATTCAATTTTATTTAATGATTTTTCCCTTCTTTCTTCTCTCTTTTACAACTATACAACTAGATTCTATATAAACTACGAAATCAATTGTCCAATGTTGATTCCAAATTTCTAATATATATATAAGATAATATTTTTTTAATAAAATTTCATTCAGCAATTCATCCTTTCTTTCTTCTCTCTCTCATAACTATATAACTATATACTATATAACAGACTACACAATTAATTTCAATTTTTCGTTATTACCAAGTACATTTCAACATTAATTATTAAACAGAAATCAAACTTTTCAGCAGTAATTATTTAATAGAAAACAAGCCCCAACCTGACATTTGCCGAAGCCATAATAATTTTCTAGTTAATAATTCCGAATCTCTAGCTTAATTCAGCTTAATGCTGTTTGATTGAAGTAAATGTTGAAGGTATGTCTATTTCAACATGTGGCACACAATTTAATATCTATTTATATCAGAGGTAATTAAAGGTACATTTCATACAATTACAGACAAATTTATGTAATCAATTTAAAGGTTTGTTGACTGTAAATTATGCTTTTGATAAAACTACTTAGCTTCTTTTTTTTCTTCAGTTGTCTCAATAGACATTTCTCTAACACATAAAATAGAAATGGTTTGAGGTTGCCTTTAATGCAATTATAAATCTTGACACAGCTTTGCAGAACACTTCAGCACCAAAGTCGAATTATAGTTTGACATTGTAGTTTATGATTATAGCTAGATTCCCTGCTATAAGTTATTTCTTTAACCAATGTCTATCAACAATTTAATGGGATTTTTTTCAATATACAATAATAATATAAGTTCTATGTCTATGAATTCCTGCAAAGGATAGAACAATGAAACTGTCCCACGACATGTTTTATCTTTTTCATTATATAGGCAGCAATGTGTCATATCTGAATTCTTTTCATCAACTTTTGCACATTAATTTAATTAACCTTTAGTTCTTTTTCCATGTTGAGACCACAACTTGCGACTATAGGTTTTTGAGGTAAAGACTTTGATTTAAGGAATCATTTATGCTGAGGACTTTCAAAATATGCCATTTGAAAGCAACTTCAAAAGGGCTCTGATAATATGTTTCAAAAACATTTCTATAATACATGTTGTTTTATACTCTGATCTTTCAAATAAATTGCTGCCTTCATGGATCTTTAAAATGCTACAAATGATCTCTTAAGACTTATTCCTCCAAATGGTGCAAAATGTTCAGGTGTATAAATTAGCTGATAAACTGACTGCCTCTTTCCCAACTTATATGGTCAAACCTTTACATGTATAGTCTACAGTAAAGAAGCTTCAAGCATGTGATATTTGCCGCTGGACATTATAAAGTTATCCCTCATCATTAAATTAACAAAGATCTCAGTTTCTTACACCTTTTGAGTGTCTTCATCAATATGAGCATACAACTTGAAATGACAAAAACCAGCTCAGGAAATATAATCTATGCATTCATACATGTAAAATCAGATCTGATGCTATCTGTAAAGAATCAAATCCTTCCTGAGGCCCCCGATATTTATTAGATTCCCTGTCAAGGGCAGAATAAAAATATAAAAATTTGATAGCAGGAAGCTGCCATTTATTAAAGTGTATCAAAACTTTGTTTTATTAAAACATTGTCAGATTGACTTAGCCTAAGTGGGGATCAAGCTGTGAGAAAAATCTCTTCTAAAAGTGAAAACACTTGAAAATAAAACATTATTTCCTGAACATATCAAAATAAAACAATCATAAAGGAACCTTACTGACCTAAGTGGAATTATGGTTTTGTTTTAATATCAAAATGAATTTGAAAGATTTAAGTCTGAGTCCCCTGGGGTGCATACATTTACCATTTTTATATCTGGATAATTTAGAATTATATTACTTAGCGGAATGCTTGGTTTTATTAAAACAAAAACTTATAAACCAAACCCTCCCACTGTAATTGTGAAATATGCTACTCTGCAATAAAATCTAAGTGATGAATATGCCACATTAAATCAGGAGAAATGTATTGTGTCAAATTCTTCAGAATAAATAACAAAATAAACAATAATAGTGTACTTTTTCTGTTGTCATCTCAAAAATGTCTTTACTTTTCTTGAAAAATAATTCAACATTTAGTGGTTGAATCAATCTTTCCCTTACAGTAAAGATGACAGCTCTGATATCCTGTTTGGATCCCGCCAATAAAACTGATGTAGAATAATCCTCCATTACAAAGAATCTCTACTGCTAGTTTTCTAAAGGAATTTAAGGCACACCTTTTATAATTCACTTTTGAAATAACTGAACAAACAACCAATTTGTCTTCCACCCACCCCTTCATGATGTCACCACATCAATGTCTTTAATAACTTTAATATGAAAGTGCACCATGATATCTCTGAATAAATATGTATAATTCCTTAACCAAAATTGTCTTTAAAGTGATCATTTTATTGTAGAATAAGCTAATCTTTCACCATGCTACTTGCTACCAAATTCAAAATCAGAAATTCAGAAACCAGTCTACAGTGTGCTTAAAAAACTTGTATAAAAATGGTTAAAAGGATGTATACAGTGAAAAAAGCTTTAAAAAAACCTTAATGACTCGCCTGGCTTTGAAACATGTGACTAGCAGGAAAATATGGAAATTATATGTAGCTATATACAGAGAGAATCCTGAAATAATCATATCAATTCGAAATAGATTATGATGAGAAGAAATTTTAAGCTGAACAATGTTTACCATGTCATTGGCCATCATGCACAAAATAAGGACCTTCTTTATATTTTTTCTGGTAATGTTTGTTTGCTGGCTACAGACAATGGATGTCCACACTGTTGCAATAGCTCATGCTAGCATGTTGGCCTATGTAAATTATATGATTTGAAAGTATTACTGGTTCCTTGCAATAAGTTTGTGAAATGTGAAACATCCTGGTGTCACAATGTGCATTCCAATTCATTACCAAATGAACAATCTCACCATACGTCCTGATTACAACAGATCAGCAATATTTATCCACATTTGGAGAGATTCTTTCCCTTGTCCTTTGACAAGGTTATGGTGGTACCAAACACCTTGACTAAAATTAATTTGGGACGTTTATCTTTCATAAAATTTTTTACAAAATATTTATTTGACCCTTTGACAAAAATAAAGCAGTTTGACAAACATTAGTTTTGATAATTTAAAAGCTTAATATTTCCTGAACAAAATCTTGTGACTAAAATGTTATGCTGATTTATACAGAGTTATCTCCCTGTAGTGTTATGTATCACCTTAATCACCAAGAGAATATATCAATTACATTTATATCAATGTGCACCATGCTCTATAATTACCTGATGGTCTTTGTATGATATCAGTTGATTTTCAGTAGGAATGTCCCACAAACGAACAGTGTTATCATCTGACCCCGAGAACAAATGGAGTCTGTCGGACAGGAACTTGCTCACATGTACTGATCTACAATTATAAGCAGTAAACATTATCAGTCTGTTGGTACTTTTAATCAAGAGGTATGGATAATTGCATTGGAAGAAAGAAAAGAAAATAATGATAATTTTCTCAATTCTTTGAAGCAACTGGTATTTTTATTGTAGTTTGAAAACTTGCAATGAACTTTTGCTTATAGACTAAAGAATGGCGAGTTTTATCAAGTCAGCTGACAACATACCCTTTGTGACCTTTAAACACTCTCAGTAAGGACTTCCCATCAACATCAAATAGTTTAACTTCACCACCATCACCACAGGCCACCAATAATCGTCCATCGTCACGGAAACTACCACAATGTGCTTGTTCTCTAAACCGACTTATTGTTTTTACAACTTGTAATGATTTAGGGCTGTATATTTGTACCTGGAAAAAAAATATTTCAATGGATCATGTTCGTAAAAAATAAATATCTGCATTTACATATATTTATGCCTTCATGCTCAGGTACACTAGTAGAGGAACTTTTTTTTGGTGTAACAATTTTAAAGAAACATGTGACTTTTAAGCCAGATGAAGCTTTTTAAATTTAGGCAAAATTGAATGATTTTGCCAATGAGACAACTATCCACCAAAGAAAAGGTTTTCATTAGTATAATTTATTATAGTTAACATTTCACATTTCACTTTGTTTTACTTGCACATGATCTATTATAATTAAGGGTATAACATGACAAAAAGTGGTTTAATTATACCGGTTAATACTATTTTCAATGACCATTCCATTTCGTTAAGTGGCTTCTGCAAATATGATTTTCATTGACCAAGTGTTAAGAGTCTTTGTTAATTTATACCATTTACCTAGCTAGACTTTTTATAAGTGGGCTGTATAACTTTAAGAATACTTATGAATGTCAAATCTGTCTTGACCATACTACCTATCTAATTCAGTTGAAGTCTTTTTATTTACATTCACCCTATACTACTTTTCATTCAAAGTAGTAATACAAGTTATGAACTTTTAGTTACATCATCTTTTGACTTTTTTTTTTCTCAAAAGCTATTTTGTTGAAATAAGTTTGGCTAAAAAAAAAAATTAACTTCATTTCCAAGTTTTTTTGTAAAAAACAACAGAACCAATGAAAAAAAGCTCATTGATTTTAAAATATAACTAAAATATTAAACACATTCATTTTGTAAACATCGGCATAAAAAGTAAAAAATATGCAGCAATGTCTTTGAATTAAATTTTATAAGGGGTGCTATTAATTATAATAATTATGGAATGTATCCATTGCCCTATATATTGTCTACATATCTCAGTTATTCACCTTGATGAACTAGTTACCTCCCCTTAATAACCAACTAATTAATTAATGCACTTCTTTCACTGTAATTTAATAAGCAATGAATAGATACAAAAAATCTGCATTGCCACGTGCATATGTAACAATAAAAGTAAGGAAGATGATTTTAATTAAAGACACAGATTCAATGCATGACAACTATTTCTTCTGATTGTCTTTATGTCTGGAAATAATACTGTTAATCAAGAATCATATCAAAATATACTTGTGTTATTATGTATTGTGTATGTGATGATATGTCTTCTCTGTTGGGGTACATCAAGTACTGTTGTTCAACTATATATCACATGTAGAAAAATTCTGGCACTGATTAAAACAGGTTTTGCATTAATTAGAAAGAACAATTTTATATTCCTCCCGCCATAAATACTTGGAATTTATCAAAACAGAATATTTAGTGAGTAGGGAGAACATAAGCATTTGAATTACAATCTTCACAATAAAATATAGCCTACTTTTAATTTTCATCGTTGAATTATAGTCTTATTAAATGGGTGTATTTGTATATTAAAAGCTCTCTCCATGATCATTCTAGAGGGATATAAACCACAATTATTCATTATACTGATATTATTTTCATTGCAACCACTTTTAAAAACTATAATATATACTACAGAGGAATATAAATAAACAAACTGTCCACATGTATATAAAGGTCGCCATAGGGACCAGAGGAAACAGACCTTACAAGCTTAAGAGAGTTGCAGTTTGAGTTGTGGTTAAAAATGCACAATTTTTGGAGTTAAGTATGACTTCCATTATCACTGAGCTAGTATAGATATTTGTTTAGGGGCCAGCTGAAGGACGCCTCCAGGTGAGGGAGTTTCACACTGCATTGAAGACCTATTGGTGACCTTCTGCTGTTGTCTGTTCTATGGTTGGGTTGTTGTCTCTTTGACACGTTCCCCATTTCCATTCTCAATTTTACAAACATAACTCATTGGGACAAGAAGAGTGTCGGTGACCTAACAAGACAACCTTTTGCTTATAAGAGGTAACCTCTTCGGCAGTTTAAAATGTATTAAGCTACAGTGTCACTAGTTTAAATGTATTAAGCTACAGTGTCACTAGTTTAAATGTATTAAGCTACAGGGTCACTAGTTTAAATGTATTAAGCTACAGTGTCACTAGTTTAAATGTATTAAGCTACAGTGTCACTAGTTTAAATGTATTAAGCTACAGTGTCACTAGTTTAAATGTATTAAGCTACAGTGTCACAAGTTTAAATGTATTAAGCTACAGTGTCACAAGTTTAAATGTATTAAGCTACAGTGTCACAAGTTTAAATGTATTAAGCTACAGTGTCACAAGTTTAAATGTATTAAGCTACAGTGTCACAAGTTTAAATGTATTAAGCTACAGTGTCACTAGTTTAAATGTATTAAGCTACAGACTACAGTGTCACTAGTTTAAATATATTAAGCTACAGTGTCACTAGTTTAACAATTATGTTTTCTATTGTTTTGTCAATACTTTGTTGGTTGGAAGCATGCTGTTGTTTAAACTTGTTTAAATATGAAATTCTAAACATTGCTAAAAACCTTTTTGAAGAAAAAAAATCCAGTAGTATATTTTATATGTATATATCACTTACCCTTGTGGAATTTGTCACTGCAAAATTATGTGGTTCGACAGGGCTAAATTCTATATGGGTAATTGGTCCATATTCCTTCTTTGTCACAGGCACCTAGAAAAAAAAAGTCTTTTATTGAGTATACTTAATTGTTTAAAATGCAAAATCAACGCAACAATAATTATATCTATTTCTTACATGAAAGATAAAATAGCAAAAAAGTACTGCTATAAAAATTTGATTACATATAATAATTTGTTAATATCATTCAATTATAAATTTATGCAAATCATGCAGTCAGCTATAATGCCTGCCAATGTAAAAATAGGAAGATGCAGTATGATTGCCAATGAGACATCTCTGCAAAACAGACCAAAAGACACAGATATTAACAACTATGATCACTGTGTGACCTTAAACAATGAGTTAAACCCAGCTAAGACCCCGAAATGAAAAAATGAAAAAATTCAAATGAGAAAACAGACTTACTAATTTTTGTTTCAAAATAATGAACAAAAACAAATACAAGTCTAGGTACAGTGTAATTACTCAATTCTTAAAAAGGCCATCACAAGACCATTTTTACAGCCTTTCTTCTTTTAAATAAATATCAACATTCAGTTGTATACTTTTCTACAGACAGCAATGGTTGATGTCATATGGAAGGCAAGGTATCTTTACAAATTTTCCAAGATTTAGAATAAGACTGCAATGAACTTTCAGTTTGTGACATTCTTGTTTCGATGAAACTTAATGTAAAGAGCTTTAGAAGGACCTGATTCAGTCATATAAACCTTTTTTGTAGATCCTCTAATACTGATCCTCTTTTTCTAATTCAATAGAATTCTCAACATAACAGTGAAAAACTCCAATTTAAGCATATCTAAATATGTCATGTTAGTAGAGCTAACTATGTCATGTATGTATGCAAATAAAAAAGGTTTGTTTCAGGTTTCCCCTCAGACCACAATTTAGAATGCTTATATCAGATAATTAATTTAATGTGATTTAACCACAAAATTTTAACAATGACGATGAACCATGAAAATGAAGTCAAATTTACTGACAAAATTCAGACCAACCCGACAAACAAACATGCCCACCCAGCTGCGCCCACCTCAAAATCATATTGAACCATGAAAGTTAGGTTAGATGAAAATTTACACCTTACAAGCCTTTTTAAACCATAAATATATCTATACTATTAAACGAGAAGGCCTCATTTTGTGTGTCGCTTCTCTTCCTTCCACGATAAATTAATCATCATGCCTCTGTGTTCTATAGGTAACATGCATAGTCACATTTGTCATCCATTCTTATGATTATTCAGATTGAGTTATTTTTGGAGAAAAACGACAGAAAAGGTGTCTGGATAGTGATTCCGTCATCAGACTAGCTTTTAGTCATAGATAAGACTTCCTGTTTGAAATGTGCACATGTACAACCAATCATATGATAGATAACAAAAATGATAAAATAAATAAGCCAATCAGAGCATTCTCCATATCATGGTGTTTAGATCGCAAGAATCACAACTATGATACCTCCTTAGAGAGGACAATTATTTTTCACGTTTATCTACATGTAATAAACTACTAGTCCAGTCAATCTAGCATAAATTTGACCCTAACCTGAAAGTAATTGCAATAGAAGATTTTTATATTTTAATCTTTAGCATTATACTCCAAATATACACAGAAAAAAGTCCCATAAAATCTTACTTGAGGAAGACTAAACTAGAGGCTCTAAAGAGCCTGTGTCGCTCACCTTGGTCTATGTGAATATTAAACAATGGACACAGATGGATTCATGACAAAATTGTGTTTTGATGATGGTGATGTGTTTGTAGATCTTACTTTACTAAACATTCTTGCTGCTTACAATTATCTCTATCTATAACAGTACTTTCTGTGGAAAATGTTATTGAAAATCTTCAAATTTTAAGAAAATTGTTAAAAATTGACTATGAAGGGCAATAACTCCTTAGGGGGTCAATTGACTACTTTGGTCATACTGACTTATTTTTAGTTCTTACTTTGCTGTACATTATTGCTGTTTACAGTTTATCTCTATCTATAATAATATTCAAGATAATAACAAAGAAACAGCAAAATTTCCTCAAAATTACCAATTCAGGGGCAGCAACCTACAAATGTAACAACCTATTATCCGATTCATCTGAAAATTCCAGGGCAGATAGATCGTGAACTGATCAACAATTTTACTTCCTGTCAGATTTGCTCTTAATGCTTTGGTTTTTGAGTTATAAGCCAAAAACTGCATTTTAACCCCATGTTCCATTTTTAGCCATGGCGGCCATTTTGGTTTGTTGGCCGAGTTACCAGACAAATTTTTTTAACTAGATACCCCAATGATGATTATGGCTAAGTTTGGTTAAATTTGGCCCAGTAGTTTCAGAGGAGAAGATTTTTCTAAAAGATTACTAAGATTTACGAAAAATGGTTAAAAATTGACTATTAAGGGCAATGACTCCTAAAGTGGTCAACTGACCATTTTGGTCATGTTGACTTATTTGTAGATCTTACTTTGCTGAACATTATTGCTGTTTACAGTTTATCTCTATCTATAATAATATTCAAGATAATAACCAAAAACAGCAAAATTTCCTTAAAATTACCATTTCAGGGGCAGCAACCCAACAACAGATTATCTGATTCATCTGAAAATTCCAGGGCAGATAGATCATGACCTGATCAACAATTTTACTTCCGGTCAGATTTGCTCTAAATGCTTTGGTTTTTGAGTTATAAGCCAAAAACTGCATTTTACCCCTATGTTCTATTTTTAGCCATGGCGGCCATCTTGGTTGGTTGGCCGGGGCACCGGACACATTTTTTAAACTAGATACCCCAATGATGATTATGGCCAAGTTTGGTTAAATTTGGCCCAGTAGTTTCAGAGGAGAAGATTTTTCTAAAAGATTACTAAGATTTACGAAAAATGGTTAAAAATTGACTATAAAGGGCAATAACTCCTAAAGTGGTCAACTGACCATTTTGGTCATGTAGACTTATTTGTAGATCTTACTTTGCTGAACATTATTGCTGTTTACAGTTTATCTCTATCTCTAATAATATTCAAGATAATAACCAAAAACAGCAAAATTTCCTTAAAATTACCATTTCAGGGGCAGCAACCCAACAACGGAATGTCCGATTCATCTGAAAATTTCAGGGCAGATAGATCTTGACCTGATGAACAATTTAACCAGTCAGATTTGCTCTAAATGCTTTGGTTTTTGAGTTATAAGCCAAAAACTGCATTTTACCCCTATGTTCTATTTTTAGCCATAGCGGCCATCTTGGTTGGTTGGGCGGGGCACCGGACACATTTTTCAAACTAGATACCCCAATGATGATTATGGCCAAGTTTAGTTAAATTTGGCCCAGTAGTTTCAGAGGAGAAGATTTTTCTAAAAGATTACTAAGATTTACGAAAAATGGTTAAAAATTGACTATAAAGGGCAATAACTTCTAAAGTGGTCAACTGACCATTTTGGTCATGTTGACTTATTTGTAGATCTTACTTTGCTGAACATTATTGCTGTTTACAGTTTATCTCTATCTATAATAATATTCAAGATAATAACCAAAAACAGCAAAATTTCCTTAAAATTACCATTTCAGGGGCAGCAACCCAACAACGAAATGTCCGATTCATCTGAAAATTTCAGGGCAGATAGATCTTGACCTGATGAACAATTTAACCAGTCAGATTTGCTCTAAATGCTTTGGTTTTTGAGTTATAAGCCAAAAACTGCATTTTACCCCTATGTTCTATTTTTAGCCATAGCGGCCATCTTGGTTGGTTGGGCGGGGCACCGGACACATTTTTCAAACTAGATACCCCAATGATGATTATGGCCAAGTTTAGTTAAATTTGGCCCAGTAGTTTCAGAGGAGAAGATTTTTCTAAAAGATTACTAAGATTTACGAAAAATGGTTAAAAATTGACTATAAAGGGCAATAACTTCTAAAGTGGTCAACTGACCATTTTGGTCATGTTGACTTATTTGTAGATCTTACTTTGCTGAACATTATTGCTGTTTACAGTTTATCTCTATCTATAATAATATTCAAGATAATAACCAAAAACAGCAAAATTTCCTTAAAATTACCATTTCAGGGGCAGCAACCCAACAACGAAATGTCCGATTCATCTGAAAATTTCAGGGCAGATAGATCTTGACCTGATGAACAATATTACCCCCATGTCAGACTTGCTCTAAATGCTTTGGTTTTTGAGTAATAAGCCAAAAACTGCATTTTACCCCTATGTTCTATTTTTAGCCATGGCGGCCATGGCGGCCATCTTGGTTGGGCGGGGCACCGGACACATTTTTTAAACTAGATACCCCAATGATGATTGTGGCCAAGTTTGGTTAAATTTGGCCCAGTAGTTTCAGAGGAGAAGTAAAAGTTAAAGCAGGACGACGACGACGACGGACGACGACGACGACGGACGACGACGGACGACGACGGACGCCAGACGCCAAGTGATGAGAAAAGCTCACTTGGCCTTTCGGCCAGGGGAGCTAAAAAATCACCATTTAAAATTCCTATGGAGATTTGCATTGAAAAGGGAGATAACTCTTGCAAAAAAGGCAGAAATCTATACTATTAAACGAGAAGACCTCATTTTGGGTGTCGCTTCTCTTCTTTCCACAATGAATTAATCAACACTCCTCTGTGTCCTATAGGTACAGTGCAAAGTCGCATTTGTCATCCATTCATATGATTATTCAGATTGAGTTATTTTGGGAGAAAAACGAGAAAAAAGGCATCCGGATATTGTCCCGTCATTGGACAAAATTTTAAGTCAGAATGTACTTCCGGTTTGCGTTTTTCTGTATATTGAACATACATATACTACGAATAAAGTGTATTTTCAGAATTCTATCTGCTATCATTTCCAAGTTTACTATCCACGGCGGTCATAGAGTTTATTAAATAGAGAGGGTCTGTATACTATATCAATGACCACCATGGATCGATTAGAAAACTTAGAATTGAAAGTAAATACATATAGTAATGGATGTTCATAATATACAGATAAGCGTTAACTCTCCACAAGAGACCAACATGACACAGAAATTAAATATGGCCGCCGAGCTGTCAACACCATAAAAATCAGCTCCTCAGTTTTTGCAGAATATAGTTATTTTTTCAAAGTGCCAGTTATTAAAACCAATACCAAAGGATGAAGAAGTGAATTTGGATTCTTAATATATATGTTTTGAAGAAATTTGATGTGGAATTACTTATCTATGAACTTCTAAAGAATTTTCATTTGGATCTTTAGAGTTGAATTATTGATTTTCTATTGTGAGCAGTTATATTGATAAACAACATTATGCCTGGAGGCAATTCTTTAACAAGTACTAAAACTGGACAAAATCCTAAGGAAAAGAAATCTACTAACACTAATACTGTTCAAACACTATTGTCAGCCAGGAAGGATTTAGATAAAACAAAAGCTAGAACACAACCTAAATTACCTAAAAGAACTCATTCAGAGTTGTCTAGTGAGTCAGACAATAGCATGGACACTAGTGGATTAAATAGTCTACAAAAGGACCTTGATGAAATCAAAACAAACCTTCAGGGGATAACCAAAAAAGATGATCTTGACATACTTACAAAAGATCTTGTAAGAACCCATGATTTAGAAATAATTGTTACCTCTATTGTGACCAAACTATTTCAAAGATTTGAATCAACTATGGATAAGAAGCTAAACACTAAATTAGTAACAGTACAGAAAGAAATGCAAGAGATGCAAAACAAGTTTGAAGCCTTATCAATAGAAAATGAAGAACTTAAAAAACAAATTGACCAAACCAGAGATGTAGTTATTAAAAACAAAAAAGGCTTAGAGGATTCAACCAGAATGAACCAAGAGGCATTAACTAGTGCAAACTATAATGAGCAATACTCTAGGAAAAACAACATCAAAGTCATGAACTTTCCCAGACGTGATGATCAGAATTTGCGATCAGACTTTATAGAAACTGTGAGAAGGGATCTTAATGTTCACCTTGAAGAGCGGGATGTTGTTGCAATCCACCGCTTACCATCAGACAAACCTGGACCAAAACCAATGATAGTTAGACTTTTCAATAGTGATGTTAAAAGAAAAGTGATGGTAGAGAGAAAAAACCTTAATAACAAAGTACGCATTAGTGACGATGTTACCTGGAGAAACATGCAGCTTATTAGTAAACTGAGAGACATGAACTGTTTTGAATCTGTATGGTTTTACAACTCTGGAGTATATGGTAGAATGGAAGATGGTTTACAACTGAAGTTTAACTTATTTGATAATATAAGGACAAGGTTACAAAACAGAAAATAGACAAAATGTATTGAAATTCTTGGTTTTAACTGAAATTAATAGAAAATGTTTTTACAAGTACTAATATTGACACCTTAACTAGTAACTGTAAAATTATACACATTTATATCTAGAAATAAGAAATAATTTAACTACTTAATTATATTGAATACTGGTGACTCAATGTTTTCTTGTTTGTTTTTGTTTTAATTTTGTATTATCTCCCTTGAATCAATATGTCCAAGTATTTCTGCTGTAGATTATGTTTATACAATAACTATTTTATAATAATAAGAAATATTGATGATAATTTATATTATATAGAAACTTTATGGTAAAATTAGTATACTTAAAACCTAGGCATATATATACAATCATGACATTTATAATGTTTAAGGTGACTTAACTTGTATTTTTTGTTATCTCCCTTGAGTCACTTATTTCTATTATTCTTATAATTGAAAATGTAAATATATACTTCTCACAATTACAATTATAAGTGACACTTATGGCAAATGTTAATGTAAAGATATTATTCTGTAAAAACTAAAAAATTGTGAAACATTGTTCATAATTATGAAAATGCTTTATCACAATTGTCTTATTCAATCCATTGAATATTTTTTTAAACTTTTTCTCATTTATTTTTCTATTTTTTTTCATTTATTTTTAAACACTCCTTTGAAAATTATCCTGTTTGACATCCCCATTCTTATTACTTTTCTGTGTCTACATCATTATTGGAAAATAATTTTTATTTCTTTCATTCAACTACTTGATGTAATTTGGATGCAATCATTTTACTATCAATGAGTTCATTAAAGATTTTGTCTGTTAATTGTCAAGGCCTTCGTAACACATTAAAAAGAAGAGACGTATTTGATATGCTGAAGTCAAAGAACTGTAATATATATTGTATTCAGGATACTCATTTTACAAATGATATAGAAAACATAGTGAGATCTATGTGGGGTTATGAGTGTTATTTTTCATCTGTTAGCTCAAACTCTAGAGGTGTAGCTATTTTGTTCAATAATAATTTTGAATGCAAAGTATTGAAAGAAAAAAAAGATATAAATGGAAACTATTTAATTTTAGATATTCTTGTAGAAAATAGAAAGATAACTCTTGTATGTCTATATGGACCAAATACAGACAATCCTGATTTTTTTTCTAATATTATGTCTGTTATTGATGATTTTGAAAATGAATACTTTGTTATTTGTGGTGATTTCAATCTGGTCCAAAACCCATGTATAGATTATTGCAACTATGTGAATATTAACAATTCGAAAGCTAGGGAAAAAGTATTGGAATTTATTGAAGAAAGAAATTTGATAGACCCGTATAGAGAACTTTTTCCAGATGTACAGCGATACACCTGGAGGAAGAGAAATCCTTTTAAACAGGCTAGATTAGACTTTTTTCTTCTCACTGAAATTTTTTTAAACAGTCTAAAAAATTGTAATATACTTCCAAGCTATCGGTCAGATCACTCTATGATTTTGCTAGATTTAGAATTTAACCCTTTCATTAGGGGAAAAGGTTTGTGGAAGTTTAACAACTCTTTATTATATGATATAGACTATATAAATACTATTAAGCAAAAAATTCAGGAAGTGAAAAAACAATATTGTGCTTTAGTTTATAATATGGAAAATATTGACAAAATAGATAATATAGACATTCATTTTAGAATTAATTGTCAGCTTTTGCTTGAGACTCTTCTTATGGAAATTAGGGGGAAGACAATTTCATACTCAAGCTATAAAAAAAAGCAAGACGAAAAAAGGGAACAAAATCTTCGAAATGAAATAACTCAATTAGAGGAAAGAGTTGATGAACATTCCATTAACGCATTAGAAGCAAAAAAACATGAGCTTGAAAGTTTACGAACACAAAAATTAAAAGGGAAATTAGTAAGATCCCGTGTCCAATGGATACAGGAAGGGGAAAAACCTACTAATTATTTCTGTGGCTTAGAATCACGAAATTTTATGAGCAAAATTATTCCCAAAGTAGAGAAAGAAAATGGGGAAATTATAACAAAACAAAAAGATATTTTGAATGAAGTTAAATATTTTTATGACAATCTTTATAAAAAAAGGGATACTAAAAGTACTTTAAATGATCTTAAAAAAGACTTGAAAAATTTAAATGTTCCTATACTTTCATCCCAGGAAAGAGAAAGCTTGGAAGGTACAATTACTGTTAAAGAAGCTGGAGAAGCATTGAAAAAAATGAAAAACAACAAAACCCCTGGAACGGATGGTTTTTCAGCAGAGTTCTATAAATTTTTTTGGAAGGATCTTCAAATTTTTATTGTAAATTCTTTAAATTATGGTGCAAAAACAGGGGAACTATCTGTTACACAAAAACAAGGGATTATTACTTGTTTACCAAAAGGTAATAAACCTCGCCACTTTTTTAAAAACTGGCGCCCTATATCTTTACTGAACACTGTGTACAAAATTGGATCAGCAGCTATTGCAAACAGATTTAAGAGTGTCCTTGATAAATTGATCAATTTTGATCAGACTGGTTTTATTAGTGGAAGGTATATTGGGGAAAATATAAGACTCATTTATGATATATTACAATACACAGAGGAACATGAAATACCAGGGTTATTACTTTTGATTGATTTCGAAAAAGCTTTCGATTCAATATCATGGGACTTTTTGATAAATGTTTTGAAATTTTTCAATTTTGGCGAATCTATCATCAATTGGGTTAAAGTATTTTACAATAATATCAACTCTGCTGTCATCCAGGGGGGGAACCTTTCAGATTTTTTTACTATTGGAAGAGGTTGTAGACAAGGGGACCCCCTGTCTCCATATCTTTTTATTTTATGTGTTGAGATTCTGGCATTGAAAATAAGGGGAAATAGCGACATTAGTGGTATAGAGGTCACACGGGTTGAGCATAAATTGTCACAATTTGCTGATGACACCTCTTTGATTTTGGATGGGAGTGAAAAATCTTTACAAGAATCATTATTAGAATTAGACTGGTTTGCAAAAATATCTGGACTGAATATTAACTTCACAAAAACACAAGTTATTTGGTTTGGGAGCAAAAAATATAGTACAGATACTCTATGTCCTAACAGAAATCTGTCCTGGGGTGAAACTTCTTTTAAATTACTAGGAATCAATTTTGATGTAGATCTTGAAAAAATTGTTAAAATAAATTATTCTGAAAGAATTGTACAGATTAAAAATACTTTAAAACAATGGTCTAAAAGGAATCTAACTGTTGTAGGGAGAATAACTGTGATTAAGACTCTAGTCTTGCCTATTGTAAACCATCTCATTATCTCTCTGCCAAATCCTTCAGATGATATTATTAAGAGAATAAATGAACTTATTTATTCATACATATGGAACTCACCTATACATAGAGTTAAGAAGGATATTCTAATCAAAGACTATTTGGAGGGTGGTTTGAAAATGCTTGATTTGAATATGTTCATTACAGCACTTAAATCAACATGGATTAGGAGGATTTTGCAGAGAGATAGTAAATGGCAAAATATTTTCATGTCAAATATAGATAAAAGAAAGTTGTTTAGTTGTGGTGTTGATTATATTAGACAACTGTATATGACAGTTAACAACCATTTTTGGAAAGATGTACTAAGATCCTGGGAAATGATTATTCAAAAAGAAAGAAATTTTACTTATGATTCATTTTTATCAAATCCACTATGGCTAAATAATAATATTAAGATTGGTCATAAATCAGTATTTTATCAAGATTGGTTCAAAAGTGGTATTAGATTTGTAAATGATATAGTTGACCAAAATGGATTGTATATTTCATTTGATCAATTTAAGCAAATATATAACATTAACACAGATTTTCTTAAATTTAGCAGTGTTATTTCAGCAGTGAAAGAGGCATCCAAATCTTTCCCTAAAGGATCTTACAAATTAGCTTGTCCTTTTATACCATCATGTCTACAAATATTTTTAAAACATTGTAAAGGATCAAAAGATATGTATTCTGTACTGACAAGAAATAATGTTATTCCTACTGGACAGCTTAAGTGGGTTAAAATTTTAGGTGAACAGAACCTGAACTGGAAAAAGATTTTCAGACTGCCTTTTGCTGTTACTAAAAATAGTAAATTACAGTGGCTGCAATATAGGATTAACCATTGCATTATTGCCACAAATCAGTATTTAGTTAAAATAAAATTGACTGATGATCCTTTGTGTACATTTTGTAAATCAGATAATGAGTCTATAGAACACCTATTTTGGAATTGCAATACTGTACAAGATTTTCTACAGGATGTTGATAACTGGTTCCTTTCCGGTGGAATAAGTCTCCCAATGAATAAATTAGACTTTCTTTTTGGAGACTTATCCAAGATATTTCCCAACAACCCATATAACATGATTTTTCTTTATATTAAACAATATATGTATAATTCTAGATGCTTTAAAAAGAATCTCTCATTGCAAGCAATTATAATGAAACTGAAAGATATGTATAAATTAGAGAGTATGATAGCTGTAAAAAATAAAAAGATAACTGAAGTTGACAATGTATGGAATGTTTTTGAAAAACTATTATTGTATACCGGCTAATGTCTTTTTTGTTGTTGTTACAATTACTTATGACAACTTAATTATAATCTTTTATAAAGAAAATATTATTGCCATGTTATGTACTTGATCGTGTTGATGGCTGTTACGAAAGAAATATGTCTCGTAAATTTTCAATTTTTTTTTTCAGCATAATTATGTGATATTAAAAATAAAGATAGGGATGTAACTGGATAATCCTTTTGAGTTTTGTTTTTATTTTTTGTTTTTTTTTTTGTTTTCCTTCTTTATTTATTTATTTATTTTCTATTTCATTTTACTTTTTTTTAATTCTTTTTTATTTCTTTATCTTTTCAATAGAAAATGTAAAATATTTCCAATTAAGATTTATTTATAAAAATGATATTGTATTTATCTTGTATGTATTATATTGTATGTATATCATGTATATGTTGTAATTGTTGGAAATAAAAAAATCAAAACATGACACAGAAATTAACAACTATAGGTCACCATACGGCCTTCAACAACGAGCAAAGCCCATACCGCATACTCAGCTTTAAAAGGCCCCGAAATGACAATGTTAAACAATTCAAACGAGAAAACTAGCGGCCTTATTTATGTACAAAAAATGAACGAAAAAACAAATATGTAACACATAAACAAACGACAACCACTGAATTACAGGCTCCTTACTTAAATGTATATAACATACTGCAGAGGCGGATTTAGTGGCCGGGGGGGGGGGGCGAGCCCCCCTTTTTGGGAAAAAAATTGGTTGCTTATATAGGGAATCACAGAAGCGTGACTGGAGCGGGCCCCCTCTTAGGTCAGTCAGTGGGCCCCCACTTATGAAAATTTCTGGATCCGCCACTGATACTAAATGTATGTTCATATTGAAATTGATAGAAAACCAAAAATTGGGAATTTTGAAAATAAAGGAGGAGGGATAAAAAAAAAAACATTTTCCTGTCCTCCATAACCTATGACTTATGATACTTTTGCTGAAATTCTCCAGCCATTCAATATTTTACAAAATTCTTCCAACAACACTTTACATACTTTAAACTACGCTCTGAATGCCCGCGATTTCGCGGGTGTGTTCTAGTATAAATAAAAATTGATACAAAATTATAACTTTACCGCTTCTATTCATCAGAATGTATCGATTCTTGATTTTTTAGTGGTCTTTAGGGTATAACAAACAACTCTAAAGGTGTTTTCATATCTTTTATCAAGCTATAATCTAGATTTCGTAATTCATTAGTTGACCATTTATTGATTTTTTCAACATGTCAAGGTAAAGAAACTCAAATTGTATAAAAATAATTAACCATGTATTCTTCTTTTTGTAGTTTAAAGTTTCTTTAGATAAGTAAGATGCTGAAAAAATATAATATACAGATATAAACAATACCAAATTTTCACATTATTTTTTCAAAATAGTCACAAAGCTTCAAATTTGCAAGTTCTTTAATGAAAAATGCATGAAAAAAAAATAAAACTACCCATAACACTTCGATTTTGTACATTTCATGAATAGAAGATTATATAATTCCGTCAAATACAAACTTATAACCCAATCAAAGTATCATACTTTACATAAATTTCAAGAAAATCAACCAAAACTGACCAAAAAAGACTCATTTTTGCGAGTTATCTCCCCTTCCAATGTTAATTTCCATAGGAAATTAAAAATGCTGATTTTGAGTTTTCCTCAAGTTAGATTTTATGGGACTTTTTTCTGTGTATATAAAGGGCATATTGCTATAGATTAGAACTAAAACATTTTCTGTTGCAATTAGTTTGAGGTTAAATCTTAGTTTGACTGATACGATTATACTACTTTAATATATAGAGACTCTCTGTATTCTGTCTACTGTCTTTGAAATGTTTACTATTTAAGGGGTCATACCAGTTGCATATATATTAAAATAAGTAAAACATGTGGAAACAAGAATGTGTCCATAGTACACGGATGCCACATCGGCGCTTTATTTACTAAGTTTCGAGTTGATTGGACTTCATCAAAAACTACCTCGACCAAAAACTTTAACCTGAAGCGGGACAGACGGACGGATGAACGAACGCATGGATGCACAGACTAGAAAACATAATGCCCATAAATGGGGCATAAAAATTCATTGTTGAAAGTGAAAGTAGTGATTTGGCAAAAATGAAAGTAGGGTAGAGATAAGAGGGAGGCAGGACCTTTTTCGGGACGTCGGAATCAGGTGTTTTTAAGCTCGAAATTTGGGGATTGATCCTTATGGGATCCGGGAATATATTTTATGATTTCGGGATATGAATTTCTTCAAATTCTGCATCTCGGGATTTCATGTTTTTAAGCCGGGATTTTGAGATCAGGACCCCTCTGACCACCCCTCAAATTAGCCTAAGTCGGTCTTAGTCATTTATACATGATTCATATCCTACCATTGGCATGATAATAAGGCTCTCAAAAGAAAAGGCCCTGATGGATTGTCCTAGAAGCATATTTAATTAGACTAATAATGGTCTATAATATATAAGCAGTTACATTTATTTCATGTTTGATGCGGTGCAAATTTTTGATTTAATTTTACTTTTACCAAAAGATGCATTGTAGCAAAGGAGAAGAATAATTGTGGTCTGAGGCCAGAAACACGAAAAATAATTGAATTCAACAGAAAGAAAACAAATATTGGACTTTGGAAAAATGGTGAGGGCTTTTAATACCTTCTATGAAATTCTCCATACATAATATCTCAGTGATATTGTTGACTTTTTTCAAAACTACCTCTACCCTTTTTTATTGGGAAAATTTGCATCATTTTTATTAAATTTTTGGTAAATTTATGATAAACCATGAATTTGACTGGAAGTTTCAATTTGCAGACCCCTTTTTAAGAGGTAAACCCTCATTTGAAATAACACACCTTATTATCAGTGATGATACAAAATTAACAAAAATAGACCCTTAAATCTGCACACATAGTCATTTTAGGCATGAAAAATGTTTAAATGAGAGTTTTACAGTTTGTTTTCATGCACAATTACTACTGAGACTGCATTGTTTGGAAAAAAAGTTGTCTTTTTAGGAATAATTTTAAGCCACTTTTGTTCAAATTGGGATTCCTCTCCAGGGAAAGAAGCCTTTATTCTCTGGTAATTTAAGGCAAACAATATCACTGTATCCTTAACAAAAAATAATCCTACAACAGTTCACAAGCTGTATATGCCAGTGATTTCACGGTTGTGTTCTAGTATTATCTTATGATTGGAACTGCACAATGGACATGTAAATTTATTTCACCACAAAAACTAAGACCATTGTACCAAGAAAATATAGATATGGTCAGATGGACATGTACATATTAAAGTCATTCCATACGCCAAATTTATAGCTGTTAATTTCTGTGCTATTTGGTTTCTTGTGGAGAGTTGTCTCATTGGCAATCATACCACATCTCCTTTTTTATAATATTAATCAATTTATCAAATATCCAGAAGTGTCTATAAAAGGTTAAGGTCAAGAAACCCTGTTTAACAGACATGTAACTGGTAGCAAGGATCTCTTGTACCAAAAATAACAATCCGTTTACTAATAAATGAGAAATTCAATTGACAAAGAAAGTATATAGCCTTTTTCCCTGAACCATGAAAATGAGATCAGGGACAATGACAGACAAAAACCTTCTGATCATAAGCATCTATATTCATGGTATAAGGTACTTAGATCTTCTACCTTCAGAAATAAAAAGCTTTAAACAAAATTTATGCCATAGTCTTCCCCGGTGCTGGATTGATCCCCTTTATCCCTGTCACAACAAAAATAAATACACTTACATTTTGTGCAAGTATTCAAACAGCTGATTTTACATAAATTCTGTACACAGAGTTCTTTAAATGTGGTGGTCAAAATTTAAAGGTTTTGATCACCAAATATTAGCACAGGATCAACACAATTTGGGTATTTTGCCATAGAAATAATAGTGTGGACCAGCAGCTTTTCTACAAGGACTGCCAGGAACAGAAAGACTTTGAGAACTCTGTGTACATGTTCTATTTTACAAATGACAGCTGCCACAAAATACTTGTAGATTTCATAATAATACACAAAAGCACTAAAAGTGGTCAAAAGTTCTCCTGAAAAGACCATAGCCCTTTTAAGGGTATATTTATATAGACAACTACTTTTAACTATAAAATTTATTGAAAGTAAACATTCTCTCCGGAGCCTGTAATTCTGTGGTTGTTGTTTGTTGCTGTGTATATTTTGTTTTTTTTTTGGTTATTATATTTTGTACCTGAATTCCATGTTCATGTAGGCCCTTGGTGTTCTCGTTTAAATTGTTTCACATTTCAAGTCATTAGTCATTGTGGGGCCTTTTATAGCTGTCAGACTAGGCTGTATGGGCCTTCTCATTGTTGAAAGCTGTACGGTTACCTCTAGTACATTTTTAGTTTATTTCTATGTCATTTTAGTCTCTTATGGAGTGTTGCCTCATTGACTATCATATCAAATATCTCCTTTTTTATATTGTATAAACTATATTTATATTGATATACAATGTATCAGTTCTAGTCAGATAGTTTTAACTATTGTTTCAGAAAAGGGAGAAAGTTTGGTACCATTAAAACGTTTAATCCCGCTGCAAATGTTTGCGGCTGTCCTAAGTCAGGAATCTGATATACAGTAGTTGTTGTTTGTTTATGTAATTTATATGTGTTTCTCGTTTCTTTTATATACATGTAGATTAGACCGTTGGTTTTCCCGTTTGAATGGTTTTACACTAGTAATTTTGGGGCCCTTTATAGCTTGTTGTTCAGTGTGAGCCAATTAAGGCTCTGTGTTAAAGGCTGTACATTGACCTATACTGGTTTACTTTTATAAATTGTTATTTTGGATGGAGAGTTGTCTCATTGGCACTCATACCACATCTTCCTATATCTATTAAGTTTGGGAAGATCTTCTTTAGATCAGTCGGTCAGAGCAATGACATTAAATTTTGTGATTGAGGGTTTGAATCCAACTGCTAACATAATTAAACAATATTGGGCACTGTGAACAACTAATAATGTGCATACAAGAGGATGGTGATGGGGGTATCATCATGACGAATAACGGTAAAAATTGTTGCAAAATGACGTTAATGGTAATTTTTGGTGCATGACAATAAAATGTACACGTTCTTCTAGAAGATAAAAAATTGAAAATAAATAACTCAGCCTTGATAATCAAAAAAATTAATGGTTTGTTCTGTGATAGTTTGAAAATAAATTACCTGAATTGCAATGCATCGAAAATAAATAACTCAGCAGGTCTAATCGAAAGTACGAGATGGCACCAGATTCTTCATAAATTCTTTTTTTTTCCCAAAAAAAAATCGGGAAACACTTCTCAAATCTTTTAATAATAAAAGTATAAATATTATTTAAATATACTTGAAATGTCTGAAAATTGGTTTCATTTAACTTGAGGTATATTGTCTCAGGAACACTTACCTCACTTTTATTTAACAGGGCCGTAACTACATTGAGACAAATGCCTAAAGTAGGAAAGTTCAAAACCAAACGCTTGTCTCCATATCAAATTGTGTTCACCGTGAGTGCCTTGCAAGAAGCAAGTTCTGTTCTCCCTCAGAGGTAGCCCTTGGTTTTTCGGGATCAATGTTTCTTATGTACATGTATTTGTCTTTTGTTCATTGATTGCCCTTCTGTATTCTGTTAGTGTTGCATTCATTTTGTAATTCAGTGATTTTGTTATTAATTTGATCATGAGTTTAAAAAAAAAACAGCAGCCTCAGACTTAACTATGTGAATTACCTTTTTGCTTTATCATGCATATTGGTCTTTTAATGTTGTCCCTAGAGACGTAAGTCTTACACTGAATCTATACGTTTTGCTTTGAGACCAAAATATTGTCAAAAAATTATTAAAACAGAACTTGCATTTTCGGATTAAGAAAGGATCTGGGGAACACCCACAATGCATGATTTTGCATCATTTGTTCTATAGCTTCTTGGGCCTTCAGCAGTTCCAAAACCCTTCAAAAAAAAATTCCCTCCCCAATACTTTTCAATGAGATTAGTTACAACCAAACTTTAATACTGTGTATGTATGCAATACATGTATATGCAGTTGGGAATAAAATAAGATACACTTCTGCAGAGGATGATGATTAATTCTGATTAAATGGTACATAATGACTTGACTATACATGTATTATATATCATGTTTATAATAAACAAATATTAAAAAATTGTATGTTTTCGAATATTATAAATATAGTTGTGAAAATAAATAATCAGTCCCTTACTTTAATGAAAATGAAAAATCTTGCTACAATAGTGCAGAAAATAGATAATCTGTCCTCTTAGTTTATAAAAATAAATAACCGATCCAAAACAAATCCTCCTGCCCCCCCCCCCCCCCCCCCAGAATATCAAATGGTCGTCCCCTAACGGTAGCTGAAAATGACCATTTGACGCCTGACATTAAAGGGCATTACTACCCTCACAGTCTGTGCCAAAACTTGTTCATCTACTAGTCCAGACACTAAATATCAAAACTTGTCCATATATGACTATATCAAATTTTGAAAATGTTCACTAGTCCAAATCAATATTTACTAGTCTGGGAATTCGGAATAGTGGCTAACGGCGCAGACTGCCCTCATACAAGTGTCTGTGTGTGACTGGCACTACATATGTATGTGGCAGATATGTAGGAGGGTCTGGATGAGGGGGTCTGTTATTCTGTAAACATTTAATTTTCACCCCTTTTTTCTCTAATCTTTAAAAAATTAACCCCTTTTTTCTCTAATCTTCCAAAAATTAACCCTTTTTTTCTCTAATCTTCTATTTTTTGGCCCATTATTCTCTAATCTTCATTTTTTAAGGGCATTATTCTTTAATCATTTAACCCCATCCAAACCCTCATGTAGGGTCATCAGATTAGATCAGGTCTTTAAAGAGGACCATTACATGCAATAAAAACATATTCAGAAGTGTCTGAGTGAAAAACTCGCTGGTTGGCCTATTCAGTACAGCAGTAGTGGACTGAGAGCAGCTAGAAATCAAATGAATGACAATTGCAGCGCAAAAAAGTAAAGAGGGAAAAGTGTTGCATACTGGAGGTCTTACTATTTGAGTTAGAGAAGATGTTCTTTGGATTAGTCGGTTAGAGCACTGTTTAGATCATGATATTTAGTGTTCGAAGAATTTCTGCTGGTATCATACTTATATTTTCATATCATAATAACATGTACATGTAGATCTTCGGTTCAATCAAAAGATTAAGATAGTTACAACTCATGTAACTGGCCATATAATTTTGACTACAGATGTAGGTATATTAAAGGTACAGAGGACCACATACATGTGTCTGTGTTTCAGTCAAGTTGGATAGGTCAATTTAAGAAAATTTCTGTTTTTAATTTACATCCCTCCCCCTTTTCGTTTCCATAACGAAAATTGTCATTTGTAGAATTATTTGAAGAATGACACTATTTATGTATACTTAAGTACACTTGTTTGATTAGCTAACCTCTAAACTTTTCCAAAATAATGTGTCTGTGGTTATTATTTCCCCAACACGTGGTATTGTTTTGATTGCTGTTTTCTTGAAGGAGGCTGCCATTTTCTTTTTAATCGTTGATTTCCGGCAAATCCTCGGTAGAATCCGGTACTCTCCTTCTGTGTTAAATGAGGGTACGGAATCGGCCGAGTTGAGACGAATGGCAATCTCTGTCAAGCCTTTGGAATAGGCGGAGTCTGTAAGGTTAGAGGTCGTAACATGAAATTATGTTGTACGGATGAAAGGATCTTTATTCATTTGATATGTTATACACTTAAATTGCTTGAAGAATATCAGAAGAATATAAACTTTTGTGCATTTAACAGTCTTTGTTTAAAAACGGAAAATGTCTAATGGGGAAATAAGTCCGCGTGAAACTTTGGTAAGTTATTTTTCAGCAGTTTTTTTATTAATTTAATATTCAATTGAATTTTTAAAAAATAAATATTATTTCAGTTTTATTTTGATTATTATTTTTTTTTTATCAAATTGTCATAATTTGAATTTTTAACAAAAACTGTATTAATAATCATTATTATTTTTAAAAGTCTTTCAATAGTTTGTCAAAGACTTTCTTTTAAACAATAAGGAATTTTATTTTAATTAATAAATGTAAATTTGATTTTGTTATTGTGCTGATCTCATAATGATATTCTTTTATGCATAAGAATTTTGTTTTGAAGTATATATATATTAATTAGTTGATTAAATTTATTTTTAATTCTGAAAAAAAAATGTTGCAAATTTCATCTTTTCATTCGCTTCGTTAATTTATGATAAAAAAGACTCTGCAGCAGTAAACCCCTTTTATTAAAATAATAAAAGTTTGATTTCATGAAAATTTTGAAACCAATTCAACTAGATAAATTTTCCTCATGCAGACAAATGGAGACCTGAACGAATCCGAATTGAGTTCAGAAAATGGTAGCACTGACAAAGATATGGACGATGTTAGCAGGGAAAAGTTAGACCCCGCTGACAGAGAATTGTATGCAAAGATGAAGAAACAGGAAAGAGAAGAAAGAATTGAGATAGAAAGAGAACTTAAAAGAGCTCACGAAGAAGCTATATTACGGCGACGACACGAAGAACTCCGTGTTAAAGATATGAGGTTGCATGGCGAGAGGAGACACTCAGAGGACCGAGGAGAGGATCTGAGAATAAATAAACACCATGAAGAATTAAGAGCCCTCCGTGACAACCACTTACTTAAATCAGAAAGTGATCCAAGACTGGACCTTTTGAATCAAGCCTATTTGGAAAGATACAGAAACAACATTTCTCCTATGAGTGCTACATCGATTAGCCCAACCAATGTTGACGGACCGTCTCACCACTGGACTTTTGAGGAACAGTTTAAACAAGTAAGCAGTCTAGTTATGCATTTCAGCATTGTTTGTGTCAATTATGATCTATTTTGTTTTCTGTGTTTGTATATTTTTAAGACAAATAATTACAACAGTTAGGACTAATGGATTTTAAAGGAATTTTTATTTTTTAAGGCTTTCTTTTAGAAACAGCTTTCATCTTGAATTTAAGATTTGCGGTTCTATTATTAATTATACATGAAACTGAGACAGATGACACGGCTGAAGTCTGCATGCTGACACTCACTTGTTCTCTTCTTTTAGGCTTTCTTATACCTTCACTTAATCAACAGAAGAAAGAAACAGTTTTGACATCTTTAATAATTCACAAAACCGTATTTGTTTTTTTATCTATTGTTATATTTCTTATTTATTTACGTATTCATTCTGTTTACATTTTTTTCAAATTAAATTCGCAGTGTTGATGATAAAAAAAGTTATCAATTTCCAATCCACAATTCGATGATTTTAAATCAAGAATTCCTTTCACACTAATTTTATCGTGACTTTTTTTGCGTTATGCACAGTGATTTCAATTTTTCATTTAATTTTTAATTTTATAGTTATCCATTTTTTATAAGTCTTTAAAAGAAATGTGATGTTGTACTTCAAAGTTGTGCCTCAGAGGGCAGTATAAATAGGATTCTATACTATCAGAAACAAAAGGTGTCAGTCGTAACAAAAAGTCGTGCATGTACGATAAAATATATTTATTATCAAGGGTAATGTTTATTTCTCCAAATGCTTTCAAAACGGCAAATTAATTCTTTAATTATTAATAAAATCGTTGAAATATGCTTCTTTGGCAAAAAGGGTATTTGGGGATTGATAATTACTTTTCTTCTGTTGTTCGATTTCATAATAAAAAAAATCTAAATGAAAAATCGATCTACGCAAGACGGATTTTATCGGAAGGATTTGGTTTTATCAATTATGCATTTGATAATATTTTGTAGCATGTAATTGCTCCAAATTTTAGGACAAAAGATTCTAAGAAGAAACTAATATTGCAACCATATGTCGAATTTCCCACTTGGTTATAAAATAATGTATTACGGATAATAAAATGTTCCTTTTCTTTGACCTATTGTAAAGTTATTGACTTTTTGTAAAAATGTCATTTTAATTTAATATAAACTCCATATTAGAAGAATCATTTAATGATTTGGGGAATTATTTAGTTATAATATTTAATCGACAGTTTTAAAAAGTCGAAATATTTTATTATATCTATAACGATTCAACGATTAATGTTTCCCGTGGCTGTAATATCAAAATTGATTTTAATCAACAGAAAATAAATATTTCCGAAGTATTCAAAAATGCTTGTAATGTTTATTCAAATCTATTTGCTTACGATACATTTTTATTGACAGTTGCTACTTATATATTAAATTGTATTACACAAGCTGATAAATTGACACTTTTAAAAATAGAATCCGTCTTTGGTAGTCTGTTGAACGGAACTCGGTCCGGTCTTTAGAAAATTGTGCGAAAGCGAAAATGATGAAAGTCAAGAAAGACGGTAGCCTTATTAACAGCACGTGCCGCAAACAATCATGATAAACAACTCACCACAATATTCATTAATCTTGTTAAACATAATGCTCTTACTATTTAATTGTAAAATCTTTCATGAAGGAACTAAAAGTACATGTAACCTTTGACCGTTTCATAACTTCCTAGCCGTGTTGCTGATTGATTGATTGATCATTTGCTTATATCCAGTGGCAAATACTTTATGCATGTTCAGGATGATTTAGAAGAATGGGATAAAAGACATTTCCTTATACTATAATTTTACTTAGTAATAGATATACTATATATTTTAAATAAGGTTTAAAACCGAATTTAGATTTGTGCTTCTTTTGTAATTATGCAATTTCCCAAAATATGGTCAGTGATACATATACATTAATTTAGGTAAAATGTAGTCTTTCACTGTTAGTATTAATAATTTCAAATGCATATTTATTTAAATTTTGATAATAAATGCCATAAAAAAAACATATTAAGAAATTAAAAGTATAATTATTACATATTAAAAGTAAGTGACTACTAGTATGTCTAAACAAGGAATTGTATATTTAAATATACAATTCCTTGGTCTAAAGGAAGGGGAATTAAGTATCTTAAAGAATTAACTGGTTTTTTTTGTAAGAGTTTTTCCCTTATCCATTCAATTGTACTTGATCAAAGATACATAAACATATCTTAAAATATATATGAATTCCTTAAATAATTAAGCTCACTTCAAAATCAAATATGAAAAATAAGTTTCACTCAGTACACCAGAAGTGCATATATCAAGTCATAAAAATTGAGAAAGGAACATTAAAATGGCATGTATATGTATTTAAAAAAATCAGAAGTATGCACCATTATATTAAACTTGACAAATTATTTCTTAATAAATTTATCTTTCTAACCTTTTTTGGGTTATACTCTTTTGATGGGGAAACATATTTCTTGAACTTACTTATTTGTGTATGTGGAGCCAAGACTGATATTTTTGACATTGTGATAAAAGTCCTTTATTTCTTCTGTAGCTTTATGAACTGAGTGATGAACCCAAGAGAAGAGAATTTCTAGATGATCTTTTCCAGTTTATGCAGAAAAGGGGTAAGTTTTGGTTTATGTATTTTAGTAACATGTCTTTTAAATGGTTTTGGTGGGGTTGTTTTTTAGTAATGCTGTAAAATACTGTCCACTAATATAATTATATTTCCTATATTTCACCTGAAAGAATTATCACACAATCTGTTTTATATAAACCGGGATACAGTTGGTGGGAAACTTAAATCCAACCTTGTTTATTACAAATTCATAATTATATGGTTGATTACTAAGTATTAAAGTGCCATGTAACTCATTATTAATCTGTGGTCATCTTTGTCTGAAGAGGTCCAGTCCTGAGAGACAAAGGGTCAAGATAAAAGATTTGCATGCAACAAGCCAATCAAACTAAGAAAGAAAGATTGAAATAATTATCAAAGTGAAATTAGCTATAGTATTTCAATACTTTTGAGCATAGAAAAATAAGAGTGTGATTCTGATCCCCTGTGTCGGCCCCCACTCTGACCCCCACTCTGATCGCCAAGTTATAATGACCACCCATCTTAATTTTTCTGTCATTCTGTCAATATCATTAATCACCAACAGAGGGCTCACTGGGTGCAGAAGAATCTTTCAAATCAAATTTGATATTATTTGGCAAAGAGGGTAACACTTAGAGATAGTGCAGGTGAAATCTATTGGAGACCCATTCATTTCTTACTAAAACTTATTCATCTAATGAAATTAAACCGTGTGACCTCACATTAATTTCAATATAAAAGTATAAAATTGATCATTTATAAAATTTCATCTTCTAAAAGATTATAATTAAGTTAAAGTTAAGTATTGGTTGTATAACTAAGAAATTTTCCGGCCATAGATCAATCAAAAAGTCTGGTTTTGTGGGATAATCAGCTGAGTTCACAAATAATTTTATTTTTACCTTGTTTCAAATTTCAAAGTATGACATTTTAATCTTTGTTATAGTTTGTTTTATTGTTCTACAGTTCTATTTAAAAAGAATGATATTTTAAATAGTGGTAGTTATCTCCCTTTTATAAAAACATCATCAAGGTTTATCTCCCTTTTATAAAAACATCATCAAGGTTTATGTATAGATGTATTACATCTATGGTTTATGTAAAAGCTGAATTATTTAAAAAGTTGCAACTTTTCTTTAAAAACAAATTATAAAATTTGATAAGCATACTCAAGCATTATCTTCACTTTAAACAAGAAATTCATAAATGTTTTTAGATTTAATAATTGACAAATTTAAATATTTATACAAACATTATTTTTTAATTCCCTTCTGCAACATTATCTAATAATTAGTATAAAAACATTCAGATACAAGATTTCCTGTTTAACCAGGAAGAAAGTGCATAAATTTGCTTTGTGTTTTAATGTAAGTAAGTCCATTTTGGAATGTAAAGCATCTCTTTATTTTATTAAAAATATTGGGTTAATATTCCAGTATGATTTTCATTCCCTACAAATGATGAAATATATGTTATCTCTGTGTATTAAACAATAGTATCTTATTAGATAAATATATAATTTATCTGTTATATGATCAGTTTCAACAGCTGACTACCACAGTGTATATTTCAGCCAGGAATTCTACTAAAAACTTTTATATCTGACATATTTATATGATATAATCTTAGATCTAGTTATTATGATTGGGAGCTAACAGTTTAATAGAAAGACTAGTTCTTAGGGGATGACATGGGAAGGGGGTGCATTTTAGACTAGAAATGTTTCCATCTGTAGATATTTCTTATAATTAGTCACATGTAAAGCAAAATTTCAGTTATAAAAAAAATTTAATGTTTTGAAAATTGTCAATTAAATTCAGGGTAAAATTCACCTGTAAATTGAGTCTCCATTTATTCATATTTTAGAATTGTGGTTATTTAGCAATAGTAATTTTAATAAGTGTAAATTGTAAAACACAATAACACAACAAGATACAATAACCTTAATGGTGAAAAATGAATTGGAGATGAACATCATTACAAACTACTGTGTAAATATAAAAATCTATATATATATATTTAGTGGTTGTTGCCTGGTTGTTGCCTGTCATATCTGTTTTTTGTAAAATGGTTCATCCTAAATCAGGAGGATGGTTTTCTCTTTTGAATTGTTTCACTTTTGTCCAGGCCTTTTCTATCTCACAATGAGTTATGGGTTTTGCTCATTGTTGAAGGCTGTACCTTTATCTATTGCTGCTTTAATCAACATTCTTTCATGGATAGTTGTCTCTTTTGGCAATCATTAAATTTTCATATTAATATTATGTTTCAGTAAATAGTTACTAGAAAATTTATGCAGGTTTCCACATATTATTTATAAGTGAATATATACCTTACGCTGGCTGCACCTTCAGTGTAATATACTCAAAAGCACATCAACAGCACAAAAAGTTCAATAGGAATATATATCAGAGTAACACATTAATTGTGCACATCAATTGAAGTATAAAAATTCTTGCAATGAAAGTTAATCAAATTGCATGTGAATAGTATCTGATGCAGATGTTTTTGCATGTTTTCAAATACGTATATGGATTCATTTTTATTCGTTGGATACTAATGAATTTTCGTGGATTTCGTCAGTATGAGTGAACAACGAAATTATATGTTTAACAAATGACAAGATTTTTTAAAGCCTTTGCCGACTTCAGAAAAACCACTAAATTGAATATCCACATTTATGTAAGTTTGCCCTTCATCCACGAAAATTGGTACCCACGAAAATAAATGAATGCACAGTACTATTTAAGCTGCATACATGTAGAGGCTTATGCATTTGTTATAGTATTTTTTTTCATATTCGATTAAAGTTGTAACCTCGTAGACCCTCATTAATAGGGGACTTGTTTTAGGGTGGTAATCTTTCTAATGGATTAATACCCTGGTTATCAGTCTATAAGTTTGATACCAAGTTACAATTAGATCTTATCATTAGATATTTCTCCTCTGAAACTGTAGCACATAGTTTTTCAACAAGATGATAAGATTTTAGTAGTGTTTATAAGACATTACAAACATATTATACCATAATCTTTGATCTGTTTATCAGCATAGAATGAATAAAGGTTATAACAATCTCAGCAGGGAGGGGTAAATAAAATCCTCCCTAAAGATTTTATCAAATGTATTGCCAGCAGTGGAAATCTGACAGCATTCAATTATTTAGCTTTAACTAAATTGAGCTCCTGGATAGAGTTGAAATTGCATAAAAAAATGATTCTCAGGCTAAATTTTCACCTCTTCTTAAAGGTCACACCAGTTACCTTGGTTGACATTTTTCTTGTGTAATAAATGATTGATTTATTGGTTATTGGTTAAGGTTAATCCAGTATGAATATATCCTGAAAAGGGCTCTTGAGTCTTGGTAGGGCCTTAATATCAACTGAGTCCACATTGCTGAATAGACAATTTCCTCTATAAGTAGCTAGTACTATCAGACCTTTTATCATAACTAATTTTAAAAAGCCAATACTGAAATAAAATGAATACATGTAATACATATAAAAGTGCTAAGTTTGAAAACCAGTACAGAAAATCAGTACAACTAAAGTCATCTAAGCTCACTCTTTTATCGAATGTAATTGGCGCTTAGTGCATACTATATTAGAACTGTAAACAGATAATAGAACATTATAGTTTGCAAATATTGGATCATTTACGTGCTTAGATTTTTTAATAAATTGAATTTGATATTTCACATCATTTAAATTAACACTTCTTTGTACCATTCAATTGCATCATATTGTCTCCGAGCCTACTCCAACAATTATTTATGTATAACCAACAAGATACTCTTTTGTTACTATTTTGTTTTAACATATATTAGCTAAACCCCCCTATGATGACGACATTTTATCCAGTATCAGCTTTGAATATAAACTGTAAACCTTTCTATACCGTTTATTTATTTATGAAAATTGCAGTTTAATAAAAATCTCAAAAAATGGATATCATTTATAATTAATGCTATGCAGGGAAATTTTATTTATCATTGTTTTGTATGAATTAGGTGAGCTGAAAATTATTTTTTTTAAATTTATGTTTGCAGACAAATTATTGTGGTGCAGACAGTTTTATAATGCATTTCATTTGTAAACATGAATAGATTTTTTTTTGAAATAACAAAAGCATTATTAAAACTGTTAATACAGTACAAGACAATGGGTAAATATCACACAATGATAAAAATTATGTTGTAAATTTTTTATTATTTAATATTATATCTGACTCAACACAATGATTTCCTACGCAGTATTCTATAAACAACACTTTGGTTTTCAACAGAAATGAAAATTGAAGTCATTGCTTTTGTACAGGTACTTTAATAGTTAATTTGAAACAGGTTTTTAGTAAATGTATCATATCATATTGTTGTACCAGTAAACTCTGTAGATTATCCTTGTTGAAGGTGTTTATGACAGACAGTATACAGCAGACTCCATCCATGTGACCCCATCCTTATTTTATTCATGATTTTCTTATAAAATTACCTCCGTAACTGAGACAAACACACCTAGGGTGTAAATGTTTCTATGTCCTCAATAACTGCTTCAAACACACCTAGTGTGTAATATTTTTTAGAAAAAAATCAGTAAGAACAAAAAAATCTGACATAAAAAAATATCTGTAGTTTATTTGTCTGTTTGCCATCAGAAAATTTATTAATGTTGTAAATAATGGTTCGGTTGACAGTTTGTACTTGAAATTGGCAGGAGTTTAATGTTCCACAATTTTTTTACTTTCTGGTCTCCTGGACAGGGATACAGTCTGAACCATGGCGCTGGAATGAAATTCATGTCTGTTATAGAGTGATATCATATGTATATTATTAAAGAGTCAGCAGCGATGTACTAAAAAATATCATTACAAGATTTATAACATTTGATTCAAATTAAGTTTGCTTTTTGTGCTTTTGTTTAAGAGGATCATCAGATAACGAACACCATGATTAAAGGAATGTAAGTGTCCATTCATATACATTTACATAGTACTTGTGTTGCTTGTTAGATGGCAAATTTATTTTTATATGCTCTCCAGGCTTTTCACACAAATGTTCAAATGAACTTTTCTGTGTTTTGATGTTTTGGTACATTCAAGAATTGAGGTTTTATAAATAAGAAAAAAATCTTGATTATCCTTTTTAATCCTATAAAGTAATTTTTGAAAATTTCTGTATATATAGCATACAAGACTAGTGAATTTTGAAATATTTTTACAAAGTTTAAGCAGCATTCCTCCATTAGTGATATCTAAAGCGGACAAAACTTTAAACTTAATTCTGGTTCTTGCTGTGATCAGCTGACCATTGGAAATCCCGAATTTGATGTACATTTTTGACATCCCTTTTAGGATTTGCTGTGTTTCAGTTTGACAGTCCCAGCTTATAAGGGTCAGATATCAAAACAATTGTTACACTTTTATACATTTTGCTGACCACTAAAAAGTATGTACCCTACAAATCTGTTATTGACAATGGTAGACAAAATTTAGAAATTGCTCAGCTTCACATACTATTGTTTTCTGGTTACTGAAAGGATAAGTAAGAATGGCAACTATTTGAAATTGACTCAGTTAAAGTAGAAAATTTGGTCAATTCATCTAATTTGAAACATTGAAGTATGATTGAATTCATTTCTTGCAGCTTATTGTGAAACACTTGTAAAAAACAAGGAGCAGTTGTCTAATATAACGGAAGTATACATATGTTTCAGAAACGATATAAAATGTATAGTTAAACCATAATTTACTGGGATGAATTTTTGGTGGGTGATAAACTAGGGCCAATATTATGTCCTGACACTTAAGTTATTCCCTTTGTAATAACAAGAGGTTCTTGTTTTCCATATTAATTTTTCATTTGGTTGAAGTATCTACAGTTTCAATCCAGCTGTTATACTTCGTCATGTACTTAAAGCTTTGGAATGGACAAAGAGCACACCATAAATAAATGCTTAATGAAAGAAAGCAAAAATCAGAAAATATGGCTTTTTATTTCCTGTCTTAAAGAACTCAAGTATAATTGAATTAAACAGATAGATGGGTTTAGATGATGTTGAAATACTGCTCATCAAGAAAAAAATTAAACTCAATAAGTGAAGAGTAAATTAAAGTAATTTAGGTAATTACTAACTTGTCTCTCAGAAATATCATATTTTATTCTCATTTTTACATCATAATGCTAGTATCGTTGATAGGATGTAAAAATTTTAAAGAGCTTAATTTCATACAAGTAAGTCTTGAAGGGATTTTAATGGTATTACAAGTGGTCATAAAAATCAGCACCATTTAAAAAGCAAATTTTGTATATTCCAACTTCTTCAAACTTTCATTATTTATTGCCCATTTATAACTGGGAAAAAATCATAATGATGTTAATGTTTATATATTGTGTCATCTAGAAGGAAGACATAAGAATGATTTAATTGTTGAAAATTCATCTTAGATATTGATGAATAAAACTATCATATTCTGTGCAAAATACTATGTCGTGAATTTCTTAATTGTTCTTTTCGTTTTGCGGAACGGCTCTAACACACCACTTTAGTTAAAGTGTAGAACTATGTTTTACTTAAGTTCAACTGAAAATTAAAAACTATTGAAATATAATATAGTGATGTAATTTCAAATGATACTCCATTGCACTTCAGTTTAACTGAAATCACATAACTTAGAAATTTGGTTAATTGGAGGAATCCAAATTTCAGATTACTCACTATTTTACAAAATTCTGTAAACTGCTATGAACTACACTCAGTTCATGCAAACATTGCTTTGATGAATGGAAATGTTTCATTTATCTTGTTCATCCTGAATTTGCATGAAATATATGCCACTGAACATTATTAGTAACCAATCTTTTATTTTGCCATTGTGATAGAATCGATAGTGACCCTTAGGCTTGTATTGTCATAAAAATAAATCCTCTAACCACCTGGTAAAGTCTCTGTCCCAAGACACAGACTTGTCAATTTTAGATTTCAAGTTCCAGCCAACAAGAATTTATGGATTTAAATAGCTGTACCTTTGTTTTAGAAAATTTGTGTTTATTAGTACAAATGTTTTTTGCTATGGTTTTTCAGCATGTATGCAGCTGTAAGGGTTAAATGCTTATTTAACCAATATATTGAATTTGTAATATTATACCTGCACGCGCTGATTCGTAGACAAGTTTACATACAATTTTGATACAAAAATGTTGAATTTCAATAAAATAATTACATTTAGTATGAAAATCTGATTTGATAGCTATATAAATTGTTAAAGAGCTACATCGATTATTTTGTGAGATCAAATTTACGATTTTGAATTGAAACCATTGATCAAATGATGCATTCTTTTATAGGGATAATTTGTCTGTTTGATATCAATGTTTTACATAGGATTGTTACAGTCAGGTCCTATTATGGTCGTACAAATTATCAATAAAAAGTCA
Source organism: Mytilus galloprovincialis (assembly GCF_965363235.1). Taxonomy (NCBI): domain Eukaryota; kingdom Metazoa; phylum Mollusca; class Bivalvia; order Mytilida; family Mytilidae; genus Mytilus; species Mytilus galloprovincialis. The sequence goes on along the minus strand of NC_134841.1, from coordinate 38,745,209 downwards.
ATTTGAATGAATTAACTAGGTTATTCAACAAACATTGGCAAGGAAATAACTCTAATTATATGATGCTTAAATAAGATTACAACAAATATATATATATCCTTTTACCGATTATCTAAATCAGGTCTAATTTATAAAATTGGCATAGATATTAAGGGGCCAGAATTAACCCGTATTATTAACTCATGTAAATTACCACAAATCAATGCATACAAAATATAGTAACTATTGGACAATACCTTCCTGTATAGAATTTTAGTTTTTTATGAGATATTTGATATATTATTCCAAATAAAGAAATGGATTTTTGGTTATTATATTTTGTTTAAATGAAGTCATAAATTATAAGGTTTAATTTGTCAGATTGACCTAGAATTCAAACTTGCATAACTTGCAAATACGATTACTTTTTTCTACTTTTTCAGTAGCATCAGTTATTTTTGGTTCAAAAAGTAAAACTCAAGGTTTGAACATTATAAGCATTTACAAGTTTTACATAAAGAGATATTCATACCTCTAAAGAATGCATACATTTTGAAAGTATATATCCTTTGATAATCTTTTGGATAGAGATTATTTGCCTCCTCTTAAGAGTAATCTTCCCTTTTTGTCATATAGGTCATACAATTACTGACCTATTTCTCCAAAAAACTCTTTTCAAAGAGTAATCAGAGTGAGCATTATATTTTAAGGTCTGGATTAATTTAAGTTACAAATTATTGAGTATTTTTTCCATTTAATTTTTGATATATGTGCCAATTAAACAAAAATCTATTCAATCTTGCTTACATGAAAGTGTATAGTTTAATTTACATAATATTTATCAATTTTTCACTCCGTTTGATATTGATAAAACTATTTATGATATAAGACTATTACTTTCTTTCATGTTAAACACTACTAATTTAGATTCTTTAATTTGAAAGATTTCAAGTTTCATCAAATTCATAATCCGTTTTTATGAGACAAATGAACGGAAAAGGAATATGAAAATAAAAGACCTAAGGTTGATTTAAGTTGATGTGTATTAAATTTAATCATTTACTCGCAACTGATAACTGGATATTTTCATGACAAACTCTCATCAAGCACTCTACATCTAAATATAATTTAGAGATTATACAAATTAAAAGACATTTACTCCAAGTAATTAATTGCCTCTATTACAATTTTGGCATTGAATTTCTGATTACAAATTTTATCCGATTATCAAGGATACAACCTTTTGAAATATTTCATTTTTAATTTGTTGATATCGACAAGGAAAAATTATCAAAGTCATTTGGCCTCTAATGCTAATTATTGGTCATAATTCCCCTATTCAGCGATAAACGAATTTATTTGAATAGTTGTTCTGATTATTAAGTGAAACATAATATAAAGTCTAATTTATCATAAACGATACTTGTTAAGCATTGCATATGGCTGTCACAGACTGTGAGCAGCATAAAATTGGAGGTTTTGTTCTTTTTACTTTTTCTGATAACATATTCAATATTCCTGGCAGGAATTAAAGAATTAATAAGTCAGATGTTTAAGCAGAAAGTTTAGATTATTAATAATATAAATGTCATCTTAGAAAAATTAAAAGCTATGAATCGGCAAATGATTGAAGTTTTTTCAAACAACGTAGATTTTAGAGTACTTGCTGTGATTTAGTTTGCATGTATTTGAATTGATCATAGGATTTATAACATAATAGAAAGATGAATCTAGATTTTTGAAAAAAAAACGAAAATCATTTATTGCACGACAAGGTCATAATTTAATATAAGAAGATGTTGGATGTCTGCAAACAATATAACAGAAGTTTCAAAATTGATATATAATTTATAAGTTTCATTAACGGATTATTTTTCAATTAAAGTTTATCTCTAGGATTTGTATATGCAAGAATAACTACTTGGCATGATCGGTTAATTCACCACTAAATTTTATAAATTATTAAGATGTTTATAATGATTTAATAACAAAAACCATATAAAGATGGACTGTAGATAGCAAAAAAAAACATGAATTTTCCCCACGAGAATTTCTTTTAAAAATGACAGATGCTAGATAGCTTTGTTAGCGTTTTTTAAAACAAGGCAAAATTAAACTATTTATCTATGAAAATGATACTTTTTTTTCATTCCTTCCTTGTAAAATGCGGATTTTTTTGTTTCGACTTCTTGGTAAGATCTGGGATAGATAATGTATTAGTCCCAGGTTTAAGATCTACCTTGCATAATTAAGTCGATATAAATACTAATTACAAATGTAATTAGTAGATTCCCTGCTTAATGTAATTTTATAGTGTTATATCAAAACTTATATATACATGTATTCCATAGGGGAATTGCCGTTATATATAACATACAGCTGGCGAAGAGATTATTTCTGATATACCATTATTTCCTCAGATATTAACAACTGTTCAATTAGTCATTGTTTTGCATCAGAACACATGTTTTTTATGGCAGATTTTAGAACAATTGTACTTCTTGATTTCTCAACATCATAATCATTTTTGTCATTGATGTAAGCTTCCAGCTGCTGTAAATTTCATGTTTTGCTATTACTTATTGTTTTAATCTTTTGTATCTTAAAAAAGTCTATTCAGTTGACAATGTCAGGAAAACTGAAAAAAATCACAGAATATTTTACATTACTATGCTCAAATTACATGTGTTCACATATTTTCCTGTCCTTAATCTCTAACAAAAGACACAGACAAACAAACTGTGATATCTTATTTCAATAATGTGGTAAATGTCTTGCAAAGATTTGTATTTGAAGGAAAGAAATTGTACAAGTGGAAATGCAAAAGGCTAGGAGTTGTGATTCCTTCTTATAGAAGTGTACCCACATTTGTATAAAGGGAAGTAACTCAAGCTTCAGTGGAAATATGAACAAAAATGTATCTTGATTTCTCTTCTGATTGTGGCTGAATGTTAAATGCCATGAATTGACCTGATAAAACATTTGATTAAGACAGAGTTCCCACTGGAGTAATACTGTGGTTGTTTTTGAAACTTTATAATACTCAGCATGACTAATTGCATTAATATCTGATAATATTTCTTGACCAGGAAACTTATGCTGTTTTGACCAAGCAGATGTCCATTAAATATTAATGTAATAAAAATTAGTTCTGTCTAGCACTTTAGATAGCCTCTGATTTCTGATCGGTTAGAATAAGGTATTGAATAAAGGAATGAATAAAGGAAAGAATATGAATTATAGAAAATGTAGGGTTAATGTCAATGGACAGCAATAGAAAGCCAAAAATAACTTAAAAGACCCTTAAAAGGTCAACATACAGTCTTCAGCAATGCGGGGAATAGAATTGTGTCAGGCTGTTAATCGCAGAACTTTGGGAATTAAATGATTTTTTTAAGATCTAATTGCCATCAACACCAAATAAGTTGCTATTTTTGGTCTCATGGTAATGTGCTCACCCCAAGTGTTGGACGTAATGTTACCTGGCTTTAAACCTCAGCCACAGATTAAGCCAAAGACTTTAAAACCCCATGACCCATTTACCCCTGTACAAAGTGTTATATATAAGCATAAATATATTCAAATTAAAATGTATACTTAGTTACTTAAAAATGTACCTAGCAAAATTTAGAATAGTGTCGTTTTTTTATTGAATTTTATTTATTGTGATCAACTCTTCAATAAGTACTATTTATTCAAACACCCTCTGCATACTCCCTGATCAAAGTAAACAAATAACTTATAAATGTGCACATGTTATGCATTAAGATATAGTTAATGATATAGGGATATTTATTGTAATAAATCAGGTAGACATTAAGAATTACATTGACTCTCCTGTCATCTTCATAAATTTTCCTAATGTTAGAAAACAATACAAATTTCAGTAATAAATGATTGCAATTCCAAATCTTGCTTTTACCATTATTTTTGTAGATATCAAAAGTGAAATCTCCATAAAAGTCAGTGTAAAAATTTCTAAAACTATAAATATTTTTATTTGAAATGCAAAATGATATTGAATGCTTCTTTCTAATTGCTTACCACAAATTAACTTATCTGAAGTGATTCTTTGGTTTTTTTTTTTTAGGAAATGGTTCCTGGTAAAAAAAATGCCATTTGTCAAAATAAAATGGCTACAAAAGGCTCTTTATTTCACAACCTGTAAGAAGCATCACTGTATCATCAATTATTGTTCAAAACTTCACATGTTTTTTTAGCTTGAAAGATGAAAAAAGTAAAGAAAATGTAGCACCCTGCTTAAATTTTTAGTTGCCATCTGCTGTGCCATTATATAATACTGGTTGAATTTGTCAATATTTGCATTGCAGAATAAAGTTTACATAAAGTTCAACATTTTATTTCAAAGAAACTACATGGTAATGAGAAAAACAGTTGTCTGGTCTGTTATAAATCTATTGGGAAAACTTGACCAATGGTCACTTTATCATAATTTGATTTGATTGACCACACATCATTACCATTTCATATAGACAATTTTTATGGCATTCTGTAATCTAAGCAATTATCCTAAGAAATAACTAAGCATATAAATTAATAGGACAAATAATATTATGAAAATGGTCAGGATTGTAAGTTTTCATTGTTGAATATTTGTAGGAACATTAATTACCAAGGGTCTATACATTATCCACAAAGATTCTGACCAATTGTGGTGTCATTTAATTTCAGATACAGTGGCTAGTATTATCTCCATCATTAACTTGTCAATAAAATATTTTTGTGGTTAACTGGAGTATTAATGTCAACAGTGTCAAAAGACTGACACACTCCAACAAGCATTAAATATTCCTTAAATAAATGAAGCAGAAAATTAATACTGCTTTCTGTAAGACAGGGAGAGTAATTTGTCTGTGTACAGAAATGTCAAAGGGAGATAATTCATCTGGAAAAAAAATGTTTCCATTTTTAAAATATTTACATTTGAAACTATTTGTTACATGAAACCAACTTTGGTCACATAATTTTAAAGAAAAATCTTGAAAGTAATTTGTCTGTGTACAGAAATACCAAATAATGGGAGATAATTTATCTGGAAAAAAAATTGTTTCAATGTATAAAATATTTACATTTGAAACTATTCGTTGTATGCTGAAACAAACTTTTGTCACAGAATTTTGAAGACAAATCTTGAAAGTAATTTGTCTGTGTACAGAAAGACAAATAATGGGAGATAATTCATCTGGAAAAATAATTGTTTCAATAAATAAAATATTTACATTAAAAACTATCTCTTTCCTTAAAACCATCTTTTGTCACAGAAGTTTATAAACCCATCTTCAAAATTAGACATCTATCTTGTTTACATAGTAAAAGAAGCTACAGAATTAGACATTTCTCTTGTTTTCAGAGAAAATAGAAAGTGCTGGTTATTGATCACTTCTAAATGTTTTCACTTGTTTTTCTTGTAGAAGTTTCATTGGGATACCTCAAATTCTAATCATTGACATGCTGTCAGAAGAATTGTTGAATAGACTATTTTTTACGATCGGCTGGGAAAATAATTAAAATTAGAAAAATGATAATTAAATGAAAGGTTAATTGAAGACTTGATATGTTCGTCATTGAAATTGCTTTTTGTAAAGGTGTCAAGTGATTTGGTGTAAGTTGATAGGAAGAGACAATTTAATATCTGCCCCTGTCATGCTACTTGTTTCCCTGGAGAACCTCCATGACTGGAGAGTTCCACTAATAAGCCATTTTGTAATTGTGTTTTATTGGATGATTAGGACTGTTTGAAAGTCCTATGTCATGTTGAAGACAGTTGGATGGAAACAAAATGTCCCATGTTGGTATTTCTTTGTTGGAAAGATCTAAGCTTCCTTGTATCATATCTAATAGAAGTGTGAAAATTCTTGACATTCTGATCTATAGTATTTTAATTGATTATTTTAATTGGCCAATAATTTCCTTTTTTGTTGACAGCCAAATTGTATAATATCTCATGTGTATTTCTTCATTCAAAATAGATTTTCACACATTTTCACAATTTTGGGTAAATTCTCTAGACTTTGAAATATACGATGTCTTAAACAGTTTTATTTGAATTGCAAGTGCAAAAAATGAAAAAGCTAAATATAAATATATATATATGCGTCTTCATTTACAAGCTTGGCTTGTTGCTTATAGTTTACAGCTGCAGTCATCTTGGTTAGCTAGAACTTTATTGTATGCTATGATATTCTGCAAATTCAGAACAAACAAACATAACAGTATGTAAAAGTAGTACTTAGCATTCTTTTAAGAGTATACATCAATGCTCTGTAAACAAGAAATGGTTTATAATATTCTTATGGTATTTTTTAGGATATCTGTAACTCATTCCTTTTGGCTATAAATTGTTGACATCGTAAATTCTATTTCAGTTATATTCTTTTTGTTTAATTTCTCATTTAATTTCTGTAAGTGACACAAATTTTCCACACGGTACTGAATAATACATTTTATTTTGTTAAGTTCAAGATCATTTAGCTACAAAGTTACTTTTTTTTGTAATTAATTCTTTTTTTGAGATGAATTGATGATCATATAATCTGTCTTTATTACATGGAAGAAAAAATATCTCTCATTAAATGAGCAACTTTTTCGTAATTATCTGGATGGTCTCTCCCCAATTCAGCCACAAATTAGATTTCTATTCACGTTAATATACCTTCGATATGACGCTAAGACGATTATTGATCATGGAATATTAGTTTGATTTGATTAACAAATCATTTGATCATTGGCTAATTCAATTGAATTGTGTCGGACTTAACAGGTCGTCCAATAAGTCGAAAAATTTTGGCGTAATAGCAGGATAAGGTGTTTGATGTCCGATCAGGAAATGAATGATAACACCTTTGACTTAGTTTAGTCCCGCCATAAATATCCATTTGGACTGACGGTTTTGTCTTTATGTCAGATCAATGTAAATTTTTTCTTATTTAACATGAAAGGTGAATCAGTCGTCACTAAGATCGCAACCTCTCTTTCATATTGCCTTTTGCCATAATTGTCATTCTGGTAAATTAAATAACGTAATTTTAACAAGACCAATAAAATTGTCTGTAAAAAGAAAGACTAATTCTTAATTATTGAAGGTTAATTTTTTTCCGCAGACAAAGCTCACAAACAATAAAAAAAAATAAGTAAAAAAAATGTCAATAATGTTAAGGGGAGGAATGTAGACATTTAACAAATGTTAATGACAAGTAACTCGGCCAAATGACAGATGTTTTCAACCAGTTTGTTGAAAATTTTGGTATATTTCTTTTCCTAGAAAATTAAATTTATTCAGGGCAATTTAGATTTTCAGAATTGAAGTCTGTATTATAGTACATGTGTATAGAGAAATTCTGTCAAGGTAGTTATGTGGGATTTAAAGTCTTAGACCATAAAATAATACACATAAAACTATGGTATCACATGAGAATTTTCATTTCCATAATTCATTTACATATACTTACAATAAATGATGAATTTGTTTGATATATTTCACTATCTTTTTTTTATAAAGGATGTTGGTTTTTCAGGTTTTTAAGATTGACTTCAACCACAATAGAATAGGGGGGGGGGAACTTTAAGATAAATTTTAAAAAGTTTGTGATTGTTGAAGGTGGCAATTAATGAGACAGTAACCGTACAGAACAGTTATCTAAAATAGAAAGCTATTTATATATGTTCTTCTTCATTAACGTATGCTCATATTCTATACTACTGCATGAAAAAACATTTTAAAACCAGTCAATATTTTATTGCATGTTAGAAGTAAATTATCATTTCACCATGATATTAGGATTTATTTACAATAATTGCTTAAGTTTTAGTAGGAAATTATGACCAGATGGATGAAGTCATTGACCAAATTAAAGATTCAATATGGCACAAGGACAAGACAGTTAATGGCATTTAATCATAGCATCTTATATCTGGTCACTATATTGATACAATTACCGAAGATTAATTCAACTATCATCCCACTGTAACAGGGCATCAATTATGAAATTCTCAAAGGATATCATCTTCTGAAATATTTCTTCCATAAGGAACAGCTTTCTCACCTCTACGAAATATTCTCCGATAGAATGACGAACATTGAACGATATCAGAAACAATGGGCTGGATATAAAGTGTGAGATCAGTCGTAACATCAGATGATATCTAATTTAATGGGATAAATGAAATGGCGTGCAATATTGGTCTTAACACTTTCTAAAGTTTTATCATTTGAGACAGATAAATTTCTTTATTGAAAAGGGTTCAATAAGAGTTGATTAATTTTTAGACTATGGAAAAAAGAGTTATATTATTGATCCTGTATTCTGGATTTGCTATTATTGTAGTTTTAAGAAAATTCTACTTATAACTGATGAATGTTTCAGAATTCCCCCTTCCCCTCCTGCAATAATGAATTTTTGTTTTAATCCACCAAAGTTTTAAGGAAATACATCTTTTATTAGTTCCCAGTCCTATGTTTTGTTATCGATTTATTATTATTGTAGTTATAAGAAATTTCGACATAAAACTGGTGAAACTTAGAGTTATTCCCCCCTGAAATAATACATTTTTTTTCTTATTCCACCAAATTTTAAGAAATACATCTTTGATATAAGTTCAAATATTCCATGACCCATAATCTTTCTTTCAGAATGTATGTTGATAAAGGAAACACCATTGTTTATGAATACATGTTGATAATAAGAAATAGAAAGCTCATCTTTAAATAAATGTTTATTTAATTTGATATTAGGGTTTCGACTGACATAAAGAGTTTATTTTTACAATTTTATGTAAATTGGAATCCAATTTCCATTAATACTTCCTATCTATATGTGAAATCAGTAAAGATTATTAAGAAGTGTGGCTAGAATTAAGTTTATCTTATCTAAATAACGTTAAATGTTTCCTATAGAAGTCAGCACCGGTATTGTATTTCTATAGATACCATCAAGTACTGTCATTGCTGTAAGCATATTATTGCTACTGCAATATCTTTATAGTTCTATAAATGTTTTAAATATACAATAAATTTCATTCTGATATGAGGCTCATGTGTTGATTTTATTGCAATGTTGAAATTTTTGTTTCATCTTGATTTTATGTGAATTTTGGGTTTTTATATACATCAGTTTGAATAAAAAAATAAACACAGAAATTAGGATCCAGATTCCTATGTATAAATAATATGTTAAAACAGTGCAGTTCAATTAAGTTTTGAGAATTTAAATGCCAACTTTAAAAACAAACATGATGGTTTAGAAAAAAAATAGCAACAATCTAAAAAAAGAGTGGGTGATTGATATATAACATAATTTCATTTACTTTATCTGAAAAATCTTAAATCTATTCCATAATTACCAAAAAAATTAAACTATAAGGTCAAACGTGTTGACACCAAATTTAGAAACTTGATGGGGAGCTAATGGTCTTATTGTTTGTATGTGGTTTAACCAGAGCTTTCACCAGATTGACTGCGATAAGATTGACACTTTCTAGATATTAACTTGTGATAACAACCAAACTTTCAATAACAAGAGATATTAAGTACTGATATCACGGAATATTTGGTTATTTCAGTTTATAGAAACATGAATGAAATGTGCCACCAACTGACAGAGACATATGTAAAATATAAATTTGAAATTGTTTATTTATATTTATGAGTTCAGTAAACTTAACAATTATAGAAAAAATAGGAATGGCTGAACTTTTTAAATTTAAATGAAATTGAAAATATACGGGTAATAATATTAGTCGAAATGTTAATATTTTTTCTAAAAATGCTGAGTAAAAATGTTGAACAAAGAATTTGAAATGGAAGTTTCAAACTTTTCAATTCAACAGCGGTAATATAAAATTACTAATTTGTTTTTTCAACCATAGATATACAGGTATTAATTTTAGTTAAAATATTAATTTCTTTTCTAGTATTGAACAAAAAATTGACATCTTATTTGGTTTAATTGACTCAATTTTTCATTTCAATTAAACAGCAGTTATTTACCTAAAACTTCTTACAACAGAAGCCATTTGTAACAAATCTTTTCAGGCTTAGCATGCTAAGGGAAGGAACTACAAAATTATCAAACATTTGGTGAAAATAAGTGAAAGTGTTTATGCTATAGAAATGACAGATGATCAGAAAGTCCCTTGATAATTTATATAAATTACATGTTGATATTGTGTTTAGTTTGATGTCTGTGATTAACCATAAGATTGTGTTAACTGTGTCCATACAAATGATTGCAGAAACAACAGTTACAATTAATTTACTATTCCCTCTGGATTGACTGTGCAATATGTTTATGGCCATTTATGCTTTATAGATTTATTTCATTTTGTCAGATGTCTGCTTAAGTTAATTTTCAATAAAAAGGCAAGTGGCAGTTACTGGTCAATAAAAAAAACATACTTCAGATTGCACCATAAATTGAAGTTAAATATTTTCAATTCTTGAAAGGTTTGGTATAATAAAGTACATGTAGTAGCTTTTTTGTCTTACTTTCATAGAAAATCTGTAAACTACTTTTTTCAAATCATTATAGAAAGTACTGTTTTTATGGTACATTCAATTTTTTTTTAGATGTGTTGGAGATACAAGGAATAAGTTTCCATCAATTAAAATAATTCATTAGACATACAAATCATTAATAAAAACTTAGTACACAACATTTTACATTTGAATTGTTTACATGCGATGTCACTAATTACATTTTCAGATATAATCTGTATGATTCCCATGAGGTTTACTTATGTAACATTGTTTTATTTATTACTTCTGCTGCATATAAACAAATATGATTTAATATTTCTGCATAGATGCACTTTAAATGTTGAAATGGATATGAATATATTAAAATTTTAGTAGAGTTCAAAAATTAGATAGATTTGATATATATATGCCATAAAAATATAATTTGTAGTTTCAGTCTGAAACCCATATTCTGTTTCCATGTTGATTTGAGAAGATAATTGTCGATTATAAAAAAACGAGGAAATTTCAGACATTATTGAATCATCGTCAGCATATCATATTTCTATAAGATATCGAATTTCATTTTTATGCCAGGTGTAGAAAAGATATTTAGGTATAATTATGCAATATATATTCCTTATATTTAATTTGATTTGAAAGAATCTTAGTTCAGAAAGATAGCATGAAAGTCCACTTTGAAAAAAGATCTGAATTTTGGAAAATAGTCAGTCTAACCATCGAGTTAGATACATTTTTGTAAGCAAAAATAAAGTATTACATGTAGATCAGACCCATTGGTCTATTACTGTCATATCATGGGATATATGTTTATATGGTAATGAAGAAATTTGTACATTGGCTTACGTACAATTGAAGTAATCTCCGATACAATTTGTCTGAATTACAAATATATCCCTGCATACCAAATGTCCAATAAAATCTAAATAATTCATTAATTATCTTGATTATATTTTAGTGTCTTACGGTATTTTCTTAATCATAAAACCTTGAAGTTAGTTTATTACATAACCATAAATAATTAAACAATGCAACCGTTGTTATTGCTTTATTTCGTCTGATAAGAAAATATAGAACTTTTCTTCCCTTTTAATGATTTTCACATTAATTTGTTTATGGAAATTATCCCCGGCAATATAATTATAATTGAGGTAAATATTTAATAATTTGGTGGAGGTTTTCTTTCTTGGTTTGAGATTATACAATGGATTTAATCAATAAAATTAATTGTATTTTATTTCTTTTAATGATTTGGATAGACGAAAGTCATCTCCGCGTAATAAACACAAATGATAATTATTCAGGTTAATTAAGAAACATAATAAAATGTTACTTTTACATATTTCTTTTTTATATTAAATTATTCCCATGATAAGCCAGATGATAGCATTAATTTCTGTGTCTGTTCAGTTGTAACATATAAAAACTGATCTCTATAAATTTATGATTATGTTTTATTATTTTAATAGAATGATTTCCCACATCAAAAGCCTAAAGAATTCTATAATTGTTTTTCTAATTTGTATAGCTAACGGCTTCAATAGCCAGAGGCATACATGTTTGCAGATTTATAGCAATGCTGTTATGTTTGGAAACAAAGGTCTAATTTATTTTAAAATTTATATTGGACCTTAAATTTGTAATGAAAAATAAGAAAGTGAAATTGAATTGAAGTAAAGAATCCACAATTTTTGATGGCAAATAACACTGGTTGGAACTTTTCTGTAAGACAAGTGGTTGCTTGACATACCAGTTTAAACAAATTTTTTTTTAAGGGGGGTCAATGTAAAGATGCCACATAGTGTATTAAATTAATGCCATTATTATTTGTTGACAAAGATTAGATTATAGTTTGGGTTTATTTGCTTCTTTTATTTGAGTTATTTCCCTTAGACCTTACATTGACTTTAGATAAAGTACATTTTTGAAAGTAATCCCAAAACTAAATAATGATATGCAGATTTGATATGAGTTATTCCCCTTCCTGTCAAATATCAGTGAACTGCTGAAATAAACAGCAATGACAAGAAGAAGATATCTAATTGTTTAATGCCAGTGTTTATATTGTTGAATTCTATATGGTTGTTGTTTTCTGTTAGCCTTTGGGTTATTTGTGTTATTGGGTTGCTGTCTCTAGGAGGTACACTCCATATCTCCTTTCACATCAGTATACATACATCTTCAGTGTTATTTTAACAATTAGTTAGAAGTATGCTGGAATTAAAGAGAACTTAAGTAGTTCATAAGCAAAGCAAATATTACATGGAAATATTGTTCAAGCAATATTTTCTTGTCACCATCCCTTATCATTGAAGCAAACCAATGATTATTAAGTTTAACATTCAGGCTTTTGGAATTGGATTCGTAGCAGAGATTTATTGCTCAGATTATCAATAGACTCAAGATGTTTTAACACTTCATCTTATGCTCCGATGTTTTATTTATTCCAGGAACACCAGTCAACCGAATCCCAATCATGGCAAAGCAGACGCTTGATTTATATGAACTATTCCGATTGGTTGTTTCAAAAGGTGGATTAGTAGAAGTTATCAACAAAAAACTGTGGAGAGAAATAACAAAGGGACTTAACCTACCATCATCTATTACCAGTGCTGCATTTACTCTAAGAACCCAGTAAGTTTCAGTAAGAGTTAACTCCCTTGAATTCAACTGAAGATTGAATTCAACTAGAAATATTAAGTATCGCTAATTTAAGAATTGCTGATGGAATCTAACGCTTATTTTATAAAGGATAATAATTAGAACAAAATAAAAGTGTGAAAGGGATTTCTGCAGAATGAATATTTTGAACAACTTCTGTATGTTGATACTTAGGCCATCTGGTTGTTAGGTTAAACTTTCTTTGCCTATTGCCTAAGAACTTGATTCATACTTAGAAAGAAGAAGAACAGCAACAAATTTGCTATTCTTTATTCCAACTGGAAAATTGATACATTTATAATTTTGATAAAAATATTTCAGAAATTAAAAAAAAAAAGTTTAAAATTATTTTTTTCTGTGTTTAGGTACATGAAATACTTATATCCATATGAATGTGAAAAATTAAAGTTGAGTTCACCACAAGAACTACAGGCAGCCATTGATGGAAACAGAAGAGAGGGTAGGCGTTCTAGTTATGGGTATGATCTCTCTCCCGGTCCTACACTTATACCTACAGCACATCACCCAGCACTTAATGGTGGTCTAATGAATGGAAAGTTTGGACCAGGGTCATCTGGTGAGTAATTCATAATCACATGCACCTAAGGTCAAGGTCTATGCTATGTCTTTATTTCATAGTCACATGTACCTAAGGTCAAGGTCTTTGGTATGTGTTTCTCTTGTCTGATATTTTAAAATACTGTAAAGGGGTTAATTTATATAGTCTTAATTTAGCTTTTTTATGTTTTCATATTTGGTAGCAATTTCTTTCTTCATTAAATTTATGTAAAGGAGATATTTTTAGTTTTATATCTCATTCCAAAAATTAGTAAAAAAATTCCCACTTTACAATATTCGCTGTTTTTTTCTTACAAATTCTTGAATAAATATGATAAAATTGTTGATAATAGTTCAGGATTGACTATTAGAGATTCAAACACTCTTTACATGCATACGTGTGGGATGTTGTGAAGCAAATTTTAATTCATTTTTGGACATGCTTGGTTTAATGCATAAGACAATTATTTAATAATGGTGATTAATCACATTTTTTAAAATATATGAGTGAAAAAATCAATTTTATCCTAGTGAAATGTACAACATTTGTCAATTTTTCTATGAAATAAGTGGATTAATATCTCTTCCACTTTCATGTATATATAACAGCTGAAATAGTCACTGCAGTCTACTACCACTCAATTTTGTTAAATGAAAAGAATGTCCTTTAAAGAATTTATATTTAGACTTGTTAGAATATATTATCACACATACTGAAATATATTTGACCCTGCATACTACAGTTAAATTAGATATAAAGTTGTTAATTGTATTGCATATAGTTATTATAGTTTATTATGTCTTCTAAAAAAAGTTTACAGATCAAGGAGGTTCAACTAAAAAAGATGCATATGACATAGTCGTATGTACTTGTTCAGTTGTATATCATTTTTTATTTGCCCACAGTAGATTTTATTTTTAATTTCATTCAAATAAAAAATACTTACCTATACAAAAGGAAATCAGTAATTTATCGAAAAATATTCATTTAACATTGTAAACAGTTTCGTATTTTAAAAATTAAGATTAATGTCAAGTTCCATAAGCAATGCTGTAATGCAAGCTTTATATTGTTCCATTCAGATCATCGCACACCACTCACTAGTTTACAAAGAATTTGGCAAGCTCAACAGATAGGTAAGCATGCAATGTATTATTAAAAAAAAGTTTACACAGAAACAAGACCCAAAATGACAAATAGCCCAGTAAAGTTTATTGTATACTGTGGATTCAGTTCTATTCATTGGTACCAATTTTTTGTGGATTGAGAAAAACATAGGCAGATCCAGGGGGGGGGGGGACCTTTCGTGGGAAAAATTTGGTTGATTTTATAGGGAATCATTGAAGCATGACTGGAGCGGCCCCCTTGGGAAAAGTTCTGGATCCGCCACTGAAAAACTTGCATTTTTTGTTGACATTATGTTTTGTGGTTTACCAAAGTTGACAAAAATTCATAAAGAACATCTCTAATCTGTTCAGCATTTAAATTTGTGTTCCCCCTATACCTGTGAAATTTGTGGTCCCCCCTATACCTGTGAAATCCAAGGAATTATGCGGAATCCAGAGTATAGTATTGCCTTTGGGTTTAGATAAGCAAAATTTAATGCTACTTGTCATTGGTTTTAAATATTTGTTGTGTAAACTTTACAAGCTACATATATATATTTTTAGAATATTTGCTTTTTATTACTGATTTCCTTGTAAAAAATCATAACTTAAAAATTGGACTACAGATTTCAAAGTATATCCACAAATTTACATAATTTAAATTTCGATATCTGCAGTCTTATTTTTAACTTGTGAATTCGAAAAAGTTTTTATGTATTCATGTGCTTATTGTTTTTTGTCTGTGGTACTTAGCTTTGCTTTTAACACTATATTTCTTATTCCTTTGTAGATCGTCAATCACCTTTAACCAGTTTACAAAGACTTTGGCAAATTCAAGCTCAGCAACTAGGTTAGCATCTAATATTATAATTAGCAATTTTTATATTTATAAAAAGTTAGCATCTAATATTATAATTATCAATTTTATGTTTATAAAAAGTTAGCATCTAATATTATAATAAGTAATTGTTGGTTATGAAATTTAATTAATTTTAGCAGCTTATGTGTTCATAAAAAGGCTGATTCCAAAAAAGCAATGAAAAACCATTTTTATACAGACAAGTTGAATTAAAAAACTTGCTTTTTGAGCTAAGTGTGTCTGATTTGTACTTTAATATTAAAATATGTGTCATTGGTATACTTAGTGATTTAAAAAATATCAATCTATAATTTAATTAAAATGAACTTAAAATTTAATAACATTAGATTGGTCAAAGTATGTTTTCTTTATAAACTTTGGTACGCTGGCCTTTAACCACATTTTGGGGATGCATGCAAAGTTTAAAATAAAATGGAAAGTGACATGTTCCGTGATGAAAGTCCACCTCTATGATTTTGGTGTCTGCCAAATAAAATATGCGATTAATTACACGATTTGATCGAAAAGTCACTAGGTACACTAGTTGATCGCAGCTTGTTAATTTGCTCATAGCATGATCAGAGAACATCATTCAAACCTTTTCCCGTACTTATCTTTTGCCAAATCTTATTTCTGTTAATTGTACAGAATTATATATATCAATGACTGAGTATTGAAATTAAAAAGCAAAGACAAATTATGACCATGATTAAATATCTTCAAATGATAATGAAATATTTATAAAACCCAAATGATGAATTGAAGAGTTCAGGATGAGAGTTTATAATTCAAGAAATTATTTAAATACTGTAATTTTATCGGCTCTTCTCCTTCTTAACACTCTCAATTAGTCCAAGTCAAACAAAAGGTTAATAACATTGATCAAGTTACATCGCTGGCTGGTGTGTTTAATACGTTCACGCTCATAATATTTATGAGTTTAATACTTTAATCATGAACACAGTCAATTGGAGAAATGTTAAATAAATCCCTCACATAGTACAAACAACCATTGATAATTGCACCTCCTATCAAAACCGTAGGGACACGATGTCTAGCTGGGAGTCAACTTTAAAAAATAGGCCATGTTTGACCTTTAGTTGGTTCATTTCATTTCTATTGTTTGATAATAACTTGATATCGTGTTAAGGGCTTTGAAATCCATTTATCACATAGCGCTTGAAGAGGCAAACATTTGTTCGGAAAATGATACAATAAAATAGTGCTCCCGAAACATCCTTTGTGGACAAAAGAACATTAAATCGACCGCTGATAAGACTGATGTAATTTATCAATAGCTGAATTTAATTTCTGTACTTCATTTTATATAGAAGATTTATATTAGGAGTGTTGGTAAAAACCGTACTTATTGTTCTCAAGATTTTTGTTACAAAATATACGAAAATAGTTATAAATATGAAGAGAAGATTTCATTTACAAAATTATTTTTTGATCCTCAACTTTGATTAATTCCGGGAAATTTTTTAAGTTTGAAAAAAAAAACCACAAATATACATAATATGTTGTCTCTAAGCAATTTGATACAGCTTTTTTTTTTGTGGAGTTCAATTTATTGTAATTGGAATATTAATCATTCCAATCAAGATCATTTTACAAATTTTTCTTTAAAATTTCCTTATTATTAAGCTACCAATTTGACATATTTTATTGTCTTTGGTCCAATTTTATAGAATTCAAAACAAAGAAAATGTATTTTCTCAATTAACGGAAGTTGTAAACAGTAAATAACTTGAAACTATTACTTTGAATTGAAAGATGATACGCACAAAAATCGTAAGATTTTTTTTTATTTTCCTGTATGAAAATTTCATTCTTAAACATGTTAAATGTATCCTGAACTAAATATAAATTTTATTTGGATTTAATTTTAATAGCATCCTGAAAAGATATACAATAAAGTGAACAGCTTGGTACCAGCAAAATCTCATTATTAAACTGCTTCACTTAATTCACTTTTATTTGATATAACAAAGAATCATTTCTTGGTGCTTGGTACAAACTAAAGAAGATGGTTTGATGTTTTTTTTTATCTTTTAATAAGAAATTAGATGAAATATTGAATATAATCACCTAGTACATTTCTCTCCAAACAAAAAAAGACCAATTTGTTTTCATAACTTAAATTTCTATTACTACGCTTCTGTTGTTTGTCAACTTCAACAGTATACATAGGGTTATCAATAAATGCTTTAGTTAGATTTACTAAATGTATTATGAACTCTGTTATTTAATAATTGAAACTTAGGATTAAACATTTATTATCTTGAAAAAAAGAAAAAAAAAGGATTAAAAATTTTTTTCCTCAATTCTCCTCAAAATCTTTATTTTCATGGGGATTAACAATGAATGTTTTGCCTCTTTTTCAGCTGTTTAAAAGTGTCGCACTAAATATTAAAAAAATCTACATTAAAAAATTTGAAAATTTTATTTATTGCATAATGTTTATTTATAGCAGCTGGCGAGGAAGAAGATAGTATTCCACCAGCACATCCACACCACAGAGCTCTAGCAGAACATTTTACTGAGCGTGATGCTATCGCCATGGAAGCAGCCTCACGGGTAATGGAACATGCGACAAGGAAAATGGAAGAGGCATCACGGGCAGCAGCAATGGTAGCAGAGGAACCTCCACGTAAAAGATTACTGACTACAGAGGAGGAACGTCTCATCTCTCATGTGGGCATGCCCAGTACACATATAAAAATAACAAGTAGGAGTAAGTTCTTAACTTTGGACCCTTTTTTTTGGGTGGTAATTTTGGATTCACACTTAAAGGGACTCAGGAATTAATGGATGATTTTTCAATTGATCCAAGACAGAATTTGTTATTTTTATGGGGAATTCAGCATTCACTTTTCTTGGGAATTCTGGATAACACCTCTCCTAGCCCCCTCACAACAGATGACAATGTATTATGAAATCTTATGTTGGAATCTGAAAAGAGTGCAGTATTTGCAAGAAAACTGGAAAATAGATAGTTTTTCTACTGTATGTTAAGTAGATCAATACAATAATTGAGAATTTGAGATACTATTTTGGTTCAACTAATATTCAAAAAAATTTATAGTAATGTAGTCCTGCACTTATCTGTTGGTGCTTATAATGCAGTACTGTACACATCTGTTGATGTTTTATGTTTATGACTATTTATTTATTTTAATTTTTATAAAGATTAGCCTAGAATTGCCTTATAAGCACTTATTTGTTCAAATCATCAATAACAGAACTCATTTCATACGATAATTTAAAAAAAGAAGGAAATATATCATATTTCAGTATGGATTAAATGTCACTCTTGTAAAACACACAATTCAATAGTTGATAATAAAAAAAGGTTGTATCTTGTACATGTAAGGACACTTGTGTTTGATGTTTCAAAATGAGATTAGTATAAAAGTGAACAATTTTGTTATATCATGTGAGAAAATTACAATTTTCCAGAGTATTTCATAATATTAGAATTTGATCTTTTTGATGTTTGTCTTAATGTTGGTATTCATCTATCACTAAAAAGACAATAAAAATAAAATCTCATTATCCTTTCATGAAAATATTAGAACATCATGCAAAACAGAAGTCCGTCTCTCACTTCTCTATTGGATGTATAAACATGAGATCAAACGTAATGCATTAATGTCCTGTGTCACTGCAAAAGGGGGTGTGTCACTGCGGTAAAAATGTTATGATAAAAAAGTCACTTTAACTATCATGAATGGATCCAAGATGATTTTTGACAAGTAAATTACCTTTTTGATGTCTTGTATGCTATTCAGGTCTAATTGATACATTTAATATAACGGTGAATTAAACTGGGGCCAGCTTTAAGGGTACTGGTCTTTGATCATTAAAACCGGAGACAATTTTCATGCCTCTTTAACTGCTTATTTCATATTTCTTAATTTTATAGCTTCTGACTGGAGATTGAAAATATTAAAACATTTCAATTTATTATTTTGTGAATAAATTAATGTATTTATAAAATTATTGAAATATTTCTTAAAAGAGCATAAAAATACTGGTTGTAATCAAATTACCATGGTTCTTGAATCTACTGAATACTAAATTCTGTAATATTACTAGTAACAGTTTATAAATTTTTTGATTCTCCCCTCAAACAAAGCCATCAAAGAGTTGAGTCTATTTAGAACCATTTAATGTTTAAGACTTTATTACTCTTAAACATGATTCTGTCAAATTGGACAAATATTTCATGTTAAATTGATTTTTAATCTGACAAGGCTTATTAACTGAATGTTATATTTTCCACAATAAAATTTATAAGAAAACATTTACTCTCTGTGTGTAGTAATGACAAAGTAATATGGTTAGTCTATAGAAAGAGATCCAATATTTCCTAAATGATTTTAGTGCAAGTCCATTTATTTCTAATTTATATATAGTACATTAAACCATATTAGGATTATATATCTTTGTAGGTAAAATAATTTTTCGATTTCACATCGGTATGGTTTGATCTGTTTTTATTATTAAGGGTAGAAAATGACTAATACTCACGGGTATTTCTTAATGTGACCTGAACTTTTACAGAGATGCAAAGTAAGGTAAAACTTGAACTAATTTTATTAAATTTACATGAGAACGTTGTTCACGCACCCTTCCAAATTTCATCAACCCTCTTTTAAAAGAAGTTAACCATTTTAGACATCATGTTTTAAATTATAATACTTTAGTATTCTGTACCCGATTTTCAAAAAAAAAAGGAAAGCAAAAGCAAAAAATAAGGGTTCCTCAAAATTACATAATTTTAGTCATAAAACCATATTCTGCATATTTCTGTCTTTCACTTTTAAGCATTTTAAAAGGATATCATAAAATTTTGATAATAACTTCTTCTGAAGAATCTATCGAGAATAAAAAAAGAAGATTAAAATTATTTTATTTGATCGCACGGATGAGTTTATAAAGAAATACATTTCCATAATAGCATTAAGGATGAAAGGAAAAATTAAGTAATCAGTTACAAAATATTTACAAAACTTCCTGATTTAATATCATTATAATGGGAAGAAAAATTTGTCTTCATTATAAGGCACACTTTTCTCCATTTATCAAAATTTTTAATAAATCAATTTGTCAGTTGGTGTAATTTATAAATTTGTAAATAAGATGATTCTTTAAGAGTAACATTTAAAGATAAATTTTGTAAATTGAAAAATATTATTCATTGAAAGATTGATCAAAAATATTTTTTAAAATGACATAGTAATAAACTTGTTTGATGATGGAAAATTGAAAATTTTTATTGATGAAATCTATCTTATAGACTTTTAAACTGATAATGCATTATAAAAAATCAATTTGTTACAATATTAAAACATCTTCAGAAATTACCAATTAGATATGTGATACAAATGGATTTCGCAAATGTACCATAAAATTTTCGGAAGTTGTGTAAGATTGTGACATCTAGTGCTAGAAACCCCGAAACATTTGAAGACATAATTGAATATTTAATTGGTAACACTAACATTAATATCAAACATTTTATATCAAAATTACAGATTTAATCTGAAAGTGAACTGCTTTACCCTTTAGAATAGCTTTTATTTAAAAAAAAATCTTACATCACAATATGCATTGCTATGTTGAATATTTTAATATAAAGAAATCTGTCTCCGAAAATGGGTTTTAGTTTAATCACATGTTCATGTTATAAGTGGGATAATTAAAGGGGTTAAAATTATTAAACATCTGTCTTATTATTTGTTGATTTAAGTAAAAATATCAGTAAGGTTCATAGAATTCAGATTAAATCAATACCTGCTTTATATCATTAAGCTCAACAAAGATGTCAGTAAATTTCAAAATGAAAGTTGTTTTACCATTTATTTTTTTTGTTCTCCGTGATTGATAATAATTTCTCCACTGTATTAATATGTTGTCTCACATGTATCTAATATCTTCTACTTTCCGTACATTCATTTACTGCAGGGAACATTGTACTTTAAGATAACAGTTAAGTTACGGTTTTCATTAGACCAAGGTTGGGGCTAGTGTCCTGGTTTCGTAAAGGTTTGAGTTAGGCTGAAGGTTGCATTAAGGATGTCTGCTTGTCATGTTTTGGAATTTTTGTCAGATTTTCGGAATCCTCTGTTTTTATCCATTTGAATGCCTTAAAAAAATTTCCCCATGAACCCCCATTTTTGTTTTCATAAATCTTTTACATGTATAATTATAAGTCATTTGTGAAAGTCTTATAAAATTTTATTTATTTTTTGATAGTATTTGAGAACTTTAACTGGTCAATGATAAAGCTATGAAAAATCAAAAGAGAACATTTTCCCCGCCAAAATTCCAATGGCTAATATCTCGAAAACAAGCACATTGATCTCTATATTTTTTTTGCTTTTTTGATTCCTCAATTTATTCCCTATCAATACATACTAGTTTTATGAAAAGTTATTTATTTTGAAATTGAGCAGCGAACATCCTTAAGTACAGTATAGCTCTATCAAGGGCTGAAGCCTTTAAAGGTAAAGAACATAAAGCTATAGCTGCAATAAACTATTTCACAAAGAGTTAAGATATTTTTGACTGATATCTGATGTATTGCCTAATGTGATTTGACCACATTTTTGAAAATACTAACATCTGATTCATGTGGTTTCAGATACTTGTGATAAAATCAACAACCTTTTCATTTGTATAATTTGTACTAATTTTTCACCCTAGTCATATATCATGAAGCTTGAAATAGTGACCTATTCCTGCTCCTCTTCCCTGCAGCTAAAATGCCTGCTTTCTGGGTCAAGACATGCTCTCCAGATCTCCCTGCAATTTTATGGATGAACAATAGGAATTAAAGTGCTGTCCTTGAATATTTTGGTTGTTGTCTAGAATTTTTCATAGCTATATCTTTGGAAAATTGAGCTCAGGTTCTTTCTTTAATAACTTAACTTAAAACTAATGTAAAGTTTAACTAACTTATGAATATGTAAGTCAGCTACTGTAATGAATTTGGTGAAATTTTACAATATATTCTGTTTACTTTTCAGATGATGGTAGATCAGACATAGATAATTCATTAGTAGTCAGCATGGAAATAAATGGCATCATGTATCAAGGAGTTTTATTTGCCCACAATCCTAGGCGGCTGTAACTTAGCAACATGGACTACCATTTTATTTTAAAATGACCAATAAGTTACCTTGCCATGACAAGATTTTTCAATAAGAACTGATTGACATTTGTCCTGACCAATCAAAATCAACTATAGACTTGCCATGACAATATGATACACTGATGATGATTGGTTGACATGCAGGTCATATGATCTGACTTATTGATGGGGCCAACCAATATGACCCATGAAAAACTTGGATGGAGCTGACCATGACTCAGAATTGTAAGGACAGAGGTCTGATACATTAAACCACTGCCAGTTATATCTTGAATCAAGATAAAAAGCAGAAATTGACTGTTTAATAATTTTTTGACATTTAAATGTTTTTAAATTATGAATACCTGTATGTCAGAAAAAAGTTAAAGCTGTAAAAATAGTGCCATTTTTTATTTTACAAATTTTGCTCTATTATCTTCACTCACATATTTGTTTCACACATGACAATATTTATATGATGGAGATGCTGACTTAAATTAAACTCTTTTGTAAATTTCATGTTATAATTAAAAATATTTCTGTGGTATGATATAGAAGTGATGAATGCAATATGTTATTTGATGTAAAATATGAGGACCAAATTGTATTGTTTGGAGGGTGCATGTTGTATGGGATATGTATGAGCAGTGTGTCATTTGACACTGAAGATGATTCAGATTGATTTTTTTCAAAAACATTGATATGTAAAATGCAAAAGAAATAAGTATTATCATTTCATATCAATGGGAATGACTTTTTTTTGTTGCTTAAAAGTAATATGTTGTTTAATGTTAATATAGGGGTAAGGTTTATAGGGTTAGGGATTTAGTTGCCATAGCTTATGTGGGAGGGTTTATAAATATTAGATATAGAGATTTATGTGTTCAGAATATTAGTTAATCTTGTGCTCAAATGTTGCAATATTTATTTCTGTTGTATTGTACAATACTCATTATATGCATATTTCAACACAAATATTGAATAAGTACAAGATTTCAATATATCATCAAAAAAATATGATATGATTTCCTTGTGACCAACACATGATTGTGGAAAAAGTTTCATCAGTATAGATGAAATTAGTTCATTTGTATAAAATTTCACTTCATATTTCAAAATCCATGAACATCAAGGGGGAAGTAAAAACTAAAAGCTCCAATTTTTATTATTCTTACATATTTTTAAAAAGAAAAAAAATATCATTGATGCAGTATCGTGGCAAAGTGGGACTTTTTCGCCTTACACTTTTTACAAAACTGCAGTTATTATATATACTCTTTTGGCAAGAGTTCATTAAAGAAGTTGATAATCCTTATTTGGTGGAACTTCAAAACAAAATTTTGTTTGCCTTTCAAATTTATTGAACTATATCTGTTTATCCCAAAAATTGATACATTTTTTGGTCCAAAGATAGAATCAGTTAAAAAAATTATGAAATTGATTTATAAATGTATAGAAAGCACATATAAGTGTAATATAAAACGAAATTTGTTCACTTAAATAATTGACTAATAGATAAATACATAAATAGCTCTAACACCAATGTATATTTTGTTTATCTCTTTCAAATGTTTAAAAGTTCTATTGATTATAAAAATAATAATATAATTTTTCTTTGAACCATGTCTTTGTTTACACCGTTTTAATTTACATGTTAATTTAACTTGTTTTAAAGTGCAATGATATTATTTCAATTGGAAGAAAAACTGAATATACCAATAGTGCTATTAAATTTTTTATACCTTTTCCTTTTATTTTTTAAAGAATGATCAATGTTATTGCATTTATCGGATTTTGAGTTTTGTTAATTTGATATTTTGTTTTATAAACAGCTGTGCAAGAGTCTTGCCCAGGATAGTCTAGTAGTATTTTTTTTTATTTGAATTTGGTGGAAAAGAAGTATTTATTTTAGATTAGCCATGACAATGTCAGATTAGTTTTTATTTAGCTGACAAAATTATGTAAATCTAAAGAATAAAGAAAACTGAACAGAAACTAGGGACCCACAGCTATTAAATATGTTTTTTATCAATACTTTGCTTATCACGTTACATCTTCACAGTAATTTCTGGAAATAATGGCATATAATTGCATGTTATTCTTTTATTACCACAACTAGTAGGGTTTATACAAAGCCACTCTTACCACAAAACATAGCATAGATTAAGCATTAAAATGACTATTGGATTAACCCATAGTCTGAAGTTACTTCAGTGGATGCAGTTAACTGTTTTGCATTCAAAAGTAATTATATTATATTCAAACTACTGAGTAGTTTATGATGAGTACTTTGTATTTTTAATTGTTGTCTGTATTTTAAGTGATAGTCCCATTTTGTAATAACAATACCTCATAAGTAAATGTACATATCTATAACAAAACTGAGGTGTTTATATATGATTCAAGACTATTGAAAGTGCATAATATTTTTGTTTTGTGATCTTTATGTTTATTATTAAAATGTCATTTTATTACAGAATAAATTATCTTTAAAACTTTTTATGTGTATACACTTTTAACTGTCTTTGCAGCCTTAGATATCTTAAAAGAATGCAGAACTAGTTTGAGATTTAGTGCCTCTAAATCTTTCATAATTTCATGTGTATTGAGCTAATGTGTTTTTATTCCGTTTCAACAACTTCTTAATGAAACACCTGGGTTCAACAATTAATGTATTAGACAATGTTATAATCGTACAAAAAGTACACTTCCAAAGTCATAAGTTGAACCTCTATATATTAAGTATGAGTGATTTGTTCGGCTTTCTATAAAACAAGGTTTTAAAACATTTCTACATAGGGAAATGCCTGCACCAAATCAGGAATATTTCCTTGGATTTCGGTATCTTTGTTATTTTACCTTTTTGTAAGATATATTTATGCCAGTGAACTTGGATATTGCTATATAAACTCCTCAAAGATAAAGGAGAAAACAGGGACATTTATTAATTTAGAGGCACTTTCAAAATCAAAATGGTTTCCTCTCTGTCATGATGTTGACCCATTTAGATGCCAAATTGACCTACCGATCTTGCATTTTGTGTCACAAAAATTAAAAAAGAATACAACATAAATAATTCATTGGATACTTGAATGTGATGTTGAATTTGATCTGAATAACTGATTTAAATTTTAGAAGTGCATTTTTCTATATTTGTATCAGTAGCCAATTGAAAACAATTAAGCAAATTGTTGGTATGTTTATGTTTTCAATATTATGCGACTGTTATATAAGTGTGAGGTTTAGCTAGCTATAAAACCAGGTTTAATAAGAAAATTGTCTGTATCAAGTCAGGAATGTGAAATTTGTTATCCATTCGTTTGATGTGTTTGATCTTTAGATTTTGCTATTTGATAAGGGATTTCCGTTTTGAATTTTCCTCTAAATTCGGTTCGGTTGTTTTTTTCTTTTTTTAACTGTTTTTTTTTTTCATGCCATACCCACAAAAAACCAAAGACGAAAAACAGTCCACAAACCACTACACAGAAAAAGGACGATTGAACCCTACAAAATCAAAACTGTATAAGATAGTATAATGAAAATATTAAGGCAAAATTCATGCCTGAAAATAAACTCATCATAGATACCAGGACTAAATTTTGTATATACGTCAGACGCGCGTTTCGTCTACAAAAGACTCATCAGTGACGCTCGAATCCAAAAAAGTTTAAAAGGCCAAATAAAGTACGAAGTTGAAGAGCATTGAGGACCAAAATTCCTAAAAGTTTTGCCAAATTCAGCTAAGGTAATCTATGCCTGAGGTAGAAAAGCCTGACTACTGGGCTAAGATATTATAGCAACTTGTATAGTATAGTAAACTTCGAAAGGTGGAACTTAAATATTGCT
This sequence comes from Mytilus galloprovincialis, assembly GCF_965363235.1. Lineage (NCBI taxonomy): Eukaryota > Metazoa > Mollusca > Bivalvia > Mytilida > Mytilidae > Mytilus > Mytilus galloprovincialis. Next base: position 38,718,563 of record NC_134841.1, on the reverse strand, counting down.
AAATAAACATGGATGATCTTAGTGGGAAAGTTGAATAATATACTTTGTCGTAACGTTTAATTTCACTCGTCCATTTCCTGGTATAATAATACATAAAAAATAGGACAGTACAAAAAGTAAAATCACAAAAATAATGAACTCCGAGAGACTAAAACAGACCATTCAAACCAGAATAATATACCTTGTCGTAACGTTTAAATGATCACATTTGCTGGCTATAATATAAAGGCAGATAGTGTTCCCCGCAGCTGATGACTGAATATGGTCGCACAAGGAAAACAAAAAAAAAACAGATAAAAATCAAGAACAAACGGGTTTGTGATGATTTCCTTAAAAATTCCAATTGGAATCGATAGCATATGTGCTAGGCCAGTATGAGGTAAAAATCGCCAGATCATCTGACATATATATTTTCTTCCGTGTTTAAGTTCTGAACTATAACAATAAACTAGAAGGTAGGATAAAAAATAGCGAATACTAAAAAAATAATAAACAATGTTTGAAGATACATCACATGCACGAATATATATTCATATATTTCAATATATGCTTTCTTGCATATGTAGCAAAGAAAAGTGAAATAACAAAAATAATTACTTCCAAACTAGAAAGTCTGTAATTAAAGGCCAAAATATAAAGCTCAAACACATCAGACGAATGGATAGCAACTGTCATATTCATGACTTGGAAGAGACATATTCTGATGCAGAAAATGGTGGAATGAACCTGTCTTTTTATGGTTAGCCAAACCTCTCACTTGTTCGATGCATCCATTATCTCTTCTTCAGGAGATTATGCGATTCTTTCAGCTTTATTTGTTACCCTCATTTCTTCAAAATCGATTTACGAGATTTGAGGAAACACATATGGTCAAAAAGCGCATCTGGTGCATCAAAATTGACACCGTTTAAGTGATTAAACATTGGTAAACTGCCGTCGCTTTAATTAACTTGATTTGAAAAAAAACAAAAGGTTTTTAGGCCTCAGGTGTTTTAGTGGGAAAAGTTGTGATGTCACAATATAATCTGTTGACAATATGAACTTTATGAAAACTCTCATTTAGTCTTCAAGATATCATTAAATCTAGATAATGCTTGATTTCATTAGTCAATGGTTTTAGTTTTTAACTTTATATGTTGTGATATTTAGACAGACTTAGAATACTTTTAATTTATTTCAAACTTCCAGCGTATCTTTAGCTCAGTAGTCAATCTTCGGTACTGACATGCTTTATACTCTTCAATTATTTCGGTTCTTATAGAACCTCGGCTTTGAGCATTCCTGATGAAGGTAAATCCAGAAAAGGGCCTCGGACGGATAAAAATATCAAAATTGTTTTCATTTTTTAAAGCATTAGATCAATACCTCTATTGGTTGACTATCAGTCCTCCCCGAGTGTATCATCAGCTCAGATTCTGTACTTCTGTACTAACATGATTTATAACAAACTTTTCTAAAAATGTCCATACATAAATCTTTTTAATTAAATAGAAACTAAGGTTTCAACTACACAAAGCAAACTTGACCTTTGATGAATTTGGTTTTTGATTAGTTATTTTGTTTTTCATATAACTCTTCAACTATTTCTTATAGATCAGTTATTCGTTCATAGTATAAAGGTTAATCCAGAAAAGCGCTTCGGACGCATACCATTAATTTGTGTGTTGTTTTAATTTTTTTCAATAAGAGTTTCAGTTCTAATGTGCAAAATAATTTGTTGTATAACCAAATCTGGTGTCATATCAATTTATATATCATTGATTTTGAAAAAAAATAGACAGAAGTTTTATTGCTTTAATTAATTACAAGAGAATATTGATGATGTTATGGTCATGAATGTTATTATCGTCCAAACCTTTAGAGATCAAATGTTTATATGTTTGATGCTTTTCATTGTTATACAGTTTTTTTTCGTTGAATATTAGTATTTAGGTTAATTAAAGTTTCCTCGAATATTAATAGTGCTATTGCAAAATGTTCTTAAATAGTTGCACTAATGTAGTTCTATAAAACTGAATGTTCATTCATATTAGATGAAGTACTCAACAATGGATTGTTATAGGTATTAATAGGATATATAGGAAAAAATAATTAAAAGAAACCGCAAAAAATAGAAATAATTGAAGATTCTGCAATAATGAATTTTTTATAAGAACAATCCCTGGCTGCACCTTTTACTTCCTTTTATAAATATATCTCGAATGACTACTTAATCTGTAGATAATTTTCATGCCGTTATAATTGTTACTTTTATTTGTTTATCAATGATTGAAAATCATCAGCTTACTATTATTATATATCTTAGTCATTCATGAAATTATCATACTAATTTGCATTTTACTTTTTAATTACAACTGCCTTTGTTGTTTGGAGGCCTTCAATAAGTGATGTTATCAACTCTAATACACCTGACTAATGAAATGATCACGATTTAAAAAGGGAATACTACTTTTGTGTCGGCTAAAATATTTATTGAATAGATAGTTAAGATGACTTTATTCGCAAAAATGTTAAAACTTTACGAATTTTTACATGGATTGACAAACTTTATACGTCCAAGGGTATATATGTTTTATATCATTGGAAACGTAAACGATTGGACATGTTTAAAATTTCTGCAGAATATCATCATATTATTATAATATTTTAATTACAACCAATGTCAGAGGCACATATGTTTCACATGTACAATTATCTTATCTAATAAGTTCTTGTGTAATTAAATAGTAGATTAAGACAAAAAATCAAACAAACTACCAATTTTTCGCCCAAGATACACATTTTTTGGTTGTCAAGCCAAGAAGCAAACAGAAATACTAATATTTTTTTTAATATTTTTTTAAAGTAATTGTAAGGAGCAATTATCTACCAACGAAATTGTTCAGATGTCTCTTGTCATACTCCTGTTTGAACATTTCCTAGGTTACAAAAAGGAAAGTGCATTTCAAATTCACAAGATTGTGACAAAGACAATATGTTCTTATCTATTTGAAATTGAGATTTGATCCTTATGATATTTCATTTTGGCAAAGGATAAAGTATAAATCTGGTTCTTTGCCCCTGGAATATTTTTTTAAGAGATTATAAATCTCTTTATGAAATAAGAACCTTTATACAATCAGAAGAATGAATCAGTCAAATATCAGTGTTTATAGTTTCAAAGAGTAATATAACAAAAACACTTAGCTGAAGGAAAATTCAAAACAGAAAGCCCCTAAATCAAATGGCTTAATAAAAAGCTCAAAAACGAATGGATAACAACTTTCATGTTCCTGATCCACCATTTTCTACATTTGAAAATGCCTGTACCAAGTCAGGAATATGACAGTTCTTGTCCATTCGTTTTTGATGCGTTTTGTTATTTGATTTTGCCATGTGATTAAGGACTATCCCAATTGATTTTCCTCTGAGTTCAGTATTTTTGTGATTTTAATTTTTGTTAAGGTGGTACCTAACACTGCAGGGAGATAACTCTGTAAAGTCAGCTAAACGTTTTGATTACGTTGTGTTGTAAATTGAAGATTAAGCTTCTCAATGATCAAAATTGGCGTCTATATAACCAGTGTAATTTTTCTGACAAAACGGTTGGTTCAAAATTTTTGAAACTTTTATATTTTTGTTTAAGGGTCAAAGTAAATACTTTGTCAAAATTTTATGAAAATTAAACGAGCCAAATTAATTTTTGTGAAAGTGTTGGGTACCACCTTAAGTTTGCAGGCATTTTCTGATGTCGAAAATGGAAGATTAAAACTGGTTTTGTCTTGTATACTTGCATTCAGGTTTCTAAATTTACTAAACTTTTTAATTGATAAGGCCCTATTTGGTACTGGTGGATAGTTGTCGCATTGCCTATCATACCTTTTCGTCTTGTTCAATGTAAACAATATCATTGTATTCTCATTTTTCTACCAAGGTATAAGGCTTGTAGTTCATGCAATTCCTTCAGTTTTTATTCTCTGTGTTTGAATAATGAAGTCGATACACAAGTTTCGAACATCAGTTATTAAAAATAACTCTTCACCATTGTCGTGCGTCTCAAATACTTTTCTTAAATCGTCTTCATCGGGAACTCTCAAAACCAAATAGCTGAAAGTCACCCATGGAAGTATAAATACATAGAATCGTTATTACAAAGAATTATTTTAAATTAAAAGAACAACAAAATTTAATTAATCCCCAAAAACCTAAGTTTCTTAATTTATCAATAAGGAATGTTACATATATATGTTCTACATCATGTAATTACCAAAGTAATGACTTCTGCGTTTATCGTGCACTCGAGGACTAACTGTACACCAGCAATGGTATCAAACCAGTGCAAGTAAATGAAAATAGCACATTATGCTTCGTGCGTCCGAAACTGCTGTTACTTCTATCTGATAGACCTGCGTTCTTACAATGTTCAATATGATGGAATGTTTTGCGGCTGTCATACAAGAAAGAGGTTAAGCTAGATATAAATCCAGGTTTAATCAACCATTTTCTACGCAAGAAAATGCATGTACTAAGTCGGTAATATCACAGTTGTTATGTTATCTATTTGTTTGATGTGTTTTAGGTTTTGATTTTGCCATTTTCTTAGATACTTTCCGTTTAGAATTTTCCTCGGAGTTCGGATTTTTTACTATTAACACGATAAGCAGATATTTACGTATAATAAATGCCTTTTTTGCCATATAGAAATATATTTAAGGTCTTTAAGAATTTAGATCCTTCTCTTTTGAAACATGAAAATAATTATGATCAGGACTACAATTACTCTCAAGTACATCTTTGGTAACATTTTATTATTATATAAGACAACTAGAAAAATTCTGCTGAATGAGTTCCTCCATACAGCAGGTCTTTTTTTTTTATATAAATTACAAATACGTATACCCTTCATTCCGTCAGATACAAAATTTAATCTGTAATATTTCTACAAGCAGGGGTAGTACTAAATAGTTTGTCTAAAATAAAGGAACTTAAGTTCCATAACATATGAACTTTCATATTTTTACGAGCGATTGCAGGTAGACGGAAATAAATGGTTGATTTTTTCCCGTTTTTTTCAAATGAGAACACAATCTGTACGAACATTCTAATTAATATGATTCAGTCTTATTATATGAATCGGTCGTAAATTAATCCTTGTTTATACAGAAACATGAAATTAATACCAGTTCAAACGACCATTTAATATAAATGTCCTCAAATAAGGGATCAAATACGAATGAAAGGTCACATTTTAACCTTGATTAAAGTAAAATAAACCCTAAATTCTTCAACCAAATCATGAAAATTAACAGATATCTTCTTTTAAACATTGTCTCCCTCTAAAACAAAATGAAAAGGCTTTGAAATAAATCAAACACGTAACAATAGCCACGCCACATTACATTGATTTCCTCGCGATTTCATCGATTATAAATACATTCTGACACATCGCCAGTTAGTCAACCGTTTGAAGTTAATCTTTATTTCAGATAGAAATCTCTTAAATTTATAGAAAGCTATAGATGATAAGATAAATAAATTAAAACGACAAAGAAATAAACAAGGACCACCAACTTTCTCAGTTCTTTAATTAATAAGCTCACACAATCCTATCATATTTATTCACGACTACAACCATTTAACCAAAGACCCTCATGTATAGCAAAAATTGAAGTATGTGCATTTATCTTTTTTCTTTAATTTTGATACGTACCAATCAAGAGCTTCGTCGAAAAACAACAACCCCTAATTGTACAACAAACACACTTCTACAGATTAAACAACAGCCACTTATTGTACAACACACACACTTCTACAGATAAAACAACAACCACTAATTGTACTACACACACATTTCTACAGATAAAACAACAACCACTAATTGTACAACACACACACTTCTACAGATAAAACAACAACCATTAATTGTACTACACACACACTTCTACAGATAAAACAACAACCACTAATTGTACAACACACACACTTCTACAGATAAAACAACAACCACTAATTGTACAACACACACACTTCTAAAGATAAAACAACAACCACTAATTGTACTACACACACACTTTTACAGATAAAACAGCAAGCACTAATTGTACAACACACACACTTCTACAGATAAAACAACAACCACTAATTGTACTACACACACACTTCTACAGATAAAACAACAACCACTAATTGTTCTACACACACACTTCTACAGATAAAACAACAACCACTAATTGTACTACACACACACACTTCTTCAGATAAAACAACAACCACTAATTGTACTACACACACACTTCTACAGATAAAACAACAACCACTAATTGTATAACACTCTACAGATAAAACAACAACCACTAATTGTACAACACACAGACTTCTACAGATAAAACAACAACCAATAATTGTACAACACACACACTTCTACAGATAAAACAACAACCACTAATTGTACAACACACACACTTCTACAGATAAAACAACAACCACTTATTGTACTACACACACACTTCTACAGATAAAACAACAACCGCTAATTGTACAACACACACACTTCTACAGATAAAGCAACAACCACTAATTGTACAACACACACACTTCTACAGATAAACCCTAAAATTTGACGACCAGCATTACTTAGGACCGCTCAAACATTGTAGTATGGTAACTAGCGTTTTGCTTTACAACAGACCATCTACGTACCAATCAAAAGAGGTGTTTTCTTGTTTCTTTTTTAAAACTTGTAGAAAGTGTCGTCATCTCCCTGCAAAAACGTTCAAATCTAAAGGACATATTTAAACCGGATTTTTCTGAGGTTTTTTTTTTTAGCATCATGTACAGTCAAACAAATCCCCATTGTAAGCTTGGCTGTTACTGTTGTATTAGAAGGGTCCAGAAAGAACATTGTTCTAAATCGAACCAAAGAACTCCTGAGCTATAAATTGGAAATGTTATGAAGTAAAGCCAGATGCATATCAAATTGTAAAACCCTATAGTACAGCTTATTAACACGTGTTCGTTTTAGAAAAAATCTTAAAGGTAAAAGCACGTCGGTAGATAGTTAACTGCAAACATTGGCAAAATGCGCAATAATCATATTTTGAATGGGGAGAAGAAAGTGACAATGAAAAGCTTTTTAAAAAGATCTTCAAAGATACCAGGCTTTAAAATTTGTACGCCAGACGCAAACACTTTTGAAAAGATAGAAAATAAATACTGCTATGGGCATCTATACTGTGGTAAGAAATCCTTAATATTTCGATAAATTCAAAGTTTTGTAACCATTTGATTTATAAATTTTACCTTATCAATGATATTTCATGTCAGTACAGTTGTTGCCGAAAGATAGACATTTTCCTGACAAAAAGCAAACAGACAAAAAAGGTCCACAAACCAATACAAAAATTAAACAATAAATTATCCCCCCCCCCCCAAAAAAAAACAAATAAAAATAAAAAGATAATAAGAATCAGTTAGCTGTATTGTTCAGCTTTGATCAATCTTAACAATAGTGTCCTTTCACGAAGAAATGCAAAGTTTGGTGACAGATATGATCTATCTCATTGAACATGAAATAAAAGATAACACAAATGCAATTATAACTGCCTCCTCTTTACATACAATTTTTAAGTTGACGATTCATGAATTTGTTAATAGTGGGTTGCTGCCTAAAAATGAGTTATTGAACAAATGGTTCTAAATGGAAAGATGTAGACAACTCTTCGTAAAAAAAATCACAATCTTGATTTTGAATGACCAATATTTGATTACAGACGACTACGATTACATTTTGTGTGTGGTCAATCTAATCCCGTAATTATTGATAACATTACCGAATGCTAACAATCACTTGATTTTAACTTGAAATGTGCAACACGACAGAAACAACTTGTGGACCAGAGGCTGATTATCTTTTAGAAGCATAATGTTTTTTGCCATTCCTTCACTGTTATTGAAAATAAAACGACAAAAAAACAAAAATAAAATGAGCATTAAAAAAATTACAAAGAATTAAAAATAATAATGAGTGACATGAGCCAAACTATAAAACAAGGTGAAATCACGAACGGAATGAAGTGCCAGTTCCAATAATGGCACTCATATGTTTGCAAATTGCAATTACAAAAATCAATGATTAGTTGCAAAAGCCATTGTCAAATATCGAGGAAAGAGGACGTGGTAAATTTGAAACACAGATGATTCCAAACGGTAAACCCACTCATAATTGTCTCTGTGAAACTTTCGGAGGATGCCTTTAACATTACCATTTAGAAACCTTCGTTCAAAAGTTTATTTAAAGACGCTTATGTCAAGGACATTACTTTTGGAAGGGCCCGTAATGGAATACCATAACTATTAGGAAATTTACTTTCCATGCACGCAGGCCGGCAATTCGTTGTACATAGACAATAATCTATGTATCCTTCTTTCATTCTGCCTTCAACACTCCGGTAAGCATTTGGACTCATCTCTATTACGAACAAAGAAACCAATCATAAATAGGAGCAAAGTTGGTTCTTATACTAACTCTGTTCGTCTGTTCAAAAAGCAATTCTTCAAATTGTACTAAATTCTTATTGTTTACAATGGAAAAAAGAGGCAGTTACTTTTATCATTTATGGCGTCAATTTATCTGAAAAACATTTTGATAGACAAATGTAATTTTCCAGGTCATTATAAATCATGAAAGATTAAATGCTGAAAGTATGAATGTAAAAAAAAACCATGTGAAATACACTTCAAATTATGAGCAATTGCTAAATATATTAGAAAGTATAGTAACCGATGTCCCCTTTTAGTTATGATTTTTAGTGGTTGGCGGTTGCATTAAATATTACATATATTCTAATGGAGGAAAATGTAATGCCCTTAAACAACAATGTAGAAAAATGTATTTATTTGAAACTCGAAAAGGTAAATTGAAAAAATCTCATGAGTACAACTTTACCGATTTCAAATTTTATTTTGCTAACGAGGTAAGGGAATTCCTTTTCAAAGCATTCATATTTAATTCGTGTTGATTTTTAACATTTGTTTCATGCCTCCGTGTGTGAATGCAGATTTGTCAGGATCTCAGAAATTGCAATTTCATCACACTCCTTTTACACTTATTTATTTAAAATGTTCTTTCTGATTTAAAACACAAATCGAAAACTGAAACTATTCAAATGTTTAAATTCAAAAATAAATGTACAAGAACAAATTCTTAAAATCAAATAGATTTGTTTATCAATAATAAAAGCTATAGCATTTGTTTGATTAACCGTAACGTGATTCATTTGGCTACTTAATGAAATCCCTCCAAAATCATTCCGATGATGATTTTAAGCAATATTCCAGCCATCGTGTCTATGTTATCTTATATTATCAGGTTGCCTCGTCATTGTCTGACTAATTGATCTATTGATCCCTTCCCGACTTGATTCACTCCCTTTTTATCTATATCATTGGTTATATGCTGTCGATACACACGGCCATGATCTTTATGGAATTCGCTTACTTCCCTCAATGTTTATTAGTTACGTTGATTTGTACAACTTATACGATTTGAATATCGGTACACTTCAAATTTTCTATATTTATGACTGACCATATTTAAAATTTAAGATAAAATTTAGTTTCTAAAATTTTCTTAATGTCAAATAAAAGTAAAAATGTTCCACTGATAAATTAAAAAAAATTATTATGAAACTATGGTACCAACTTCTTAAGCCAGTGTTGAATTAAGCTCAATTTTAGTTATTTAGGTTTTCGCGTTTCGGTACTGACACATCATTTGCTTTCATTCTTTTGTGTTTTTTTTGTCGTACCTGATGGAGGTAAATCTGGAAATACGCTTTATTCGCATAAATTTAATGAATTTATATTTTTATCCTGCTCCACACATGCAACATGCGACGTGTTTCTTATGTTAATACAAAGCCATGATAAAGTCTTAATCGGTGATGTTACAATCGAATGTTATAAAATTTGTGGAAGCCATTTTCGGAAAGATAAGAAATTAACATATTACATTTTGAAAGACACGTTCCTAGAAAGACGTTAAATAGTTATCAATAACTATCAAACAGCTTTTGAATTTACTGCATCTTCATTGTTTCATCAATATTATCCCAGGCATAGATTACCTTAGATGTATTTTGCACAACTTTTTAGAATTTTGGATATTCAATGCTCTTCAACTTTGTACTTGTTTGGCTTTATAAATATTTTGATATGAGCGTCACTGATGAGTTTTATGTAGACGAAACGCGCGTCTGGCGTACTAAATTGTAATCCTGGTACCTTTGATAACAAATTAGACTTATTTGGGTAACCTATTTAATAAGTTTATATGATATACCAGCAATTATAAAATGGAGATAGCAGTAAAAGACATTGATATCAATTACCTAAGTCAATACACATCAATTTCATATACTTACTTCAACCATTTGTTTCAACCCCTTGCTATTGTTAAATAGTCAAAAATTATATCTTCGTCATTGTACGATTATGAAGCTATAATGCGATCTCAAATAATCATAACAGGAAAACTTAAATGTAATTTGAAATGTGTGCTCTATATGTACGGATGACATACTCCCATTTTTCATCAAAGAAATAACAAATGACAACTGTGCGATTTGCATCAAATATTTTATAAAGATATTTAGTAAATTAATTGTTTGCTTAAATATTTTCCATTGTTGAAAATCATCGTTCATCACAAGTAAATAGTCAAAGTGCTGATACATTCGATAGATAATGTAATAGTATAGCCAAAAATAATGCCCAATTTCCTTTCCTCTAAAAAATAAATGATCGGAAAGATTCCTTTCCATAAAAGATAAAACAATTGTTAAAAATGCTTTCTCATTATCTTATAGAAGACATCAAAACAAAAATCAGATTATACTATATACAGATTTCGTTCCGGTAATTACAAATTGTATATTTATGAGGAAAGATTTAACAAAAATTTAAATTCCTCTCCTTCTTTAACCTGAATATCAACTGATAAAATCAAATTTTGACAACAACTTTTTGAATTACAGAATGTTTATCTGTTTATCAATGCAAAACAATTAACAAAAGGTGTGAGCTATATGTATCGCGTGCCACAAACAAAACAAAATGATGCACATATCATTCAAGAATATCTTTAGGAGACTGAATGGATAAGTCGTCTATATTACATAAAAGAAAATGTGCCCTTTTGTCTATTCACGAACTGTTCCCAAACTTATTATCATTATATCTTAAAATATGAACAGATATATTTCTAATATTACAAACTAATTGTAAAAGCGTTGATGGATTTCGTTGAATGATAAGTAGAATATATCGGATATCGAATGGTAATCAGTGGATAACCTTGTCTCACATCACCATCTTTTTTCAAACAAACATTATATACCACGCAGATGTACAATTGTACAATGAAGTTGTAATGTGAATAGTTAATTATTATTTAAGTTATTTATTATATACACAAAAAGATGTTCTCAGCTACAAATGATTATATTGAATATTATCTCCTGTAAAGCTTATATCTTTAGATAATTTTGATAAATTTATATGATAAAAGAAGACATACATTGTTTTAAAGAGTTGTTAATTTTATTCTAACTAGATATTCTAGTTTGATTGAACTATATTGAAATCTATAACTGACAATATCCTATATTGTATAGAAATTCAATACAACTGAAATGTTTTAAGGTGTCAGCCATTTTTTTTTCTTTTTGATTTATGAAAGGAAAGACCTATGCTTGTGCTATATTCAGTACTGATTTGATAACAATGACTGTATTAGTTCGCCTGAAGATTTTATACATAGCTTCATTCGTTTCTGCGAAATTAGTACTATTATGTTTCAAGTTCATTAACATAGAATATTAAACCAATTTGCCACCAAGGGCCTTTCATACAAAAACCCAGATACATAACTAAACTGAATGTTAAGTCGTTATTCATATCTTGCGAGTACTCTAAGATCGAGACCTTATGTAGCTTTGTGTGTGTGTGTGTGTTTTTTTTTTTTTTTTTTTTTTTTTTTAAATTGTATCGATTTGAAGCGTCAAGACCTTTCTAACTTGTTTTATGTCTTGTTCTATCCAATCAAATGTTTTGTTTTTTCCTCTATATGAAACTTGCAGTTCTAAGATATTGTTATTTTTCCATTAAGAGATTTTTTTCCGGTGCCAAAATTAATTTTTAATTGCATTCGATAGATGTTAACGTGTATCTTTTATTTAAAGTTTAACAACAAGAACAATGAACCAAACCACAAAAATGTTACTATTGAGGTTTTTTTTAAATTATATATTTACATTTTGTAGTTAACATCAACACATTATATTTAATGTACTTCCCTCAGTTTTAGTTTGTAACCCGGATTTGTTTTTTTTTTTCACAATTGATTTATGAATTTCGAACAGCGGTATACTACTGTTGCCTTTATTTATCAAGTTTTATTTACAAATGTTTTGGTGTAAGTCATTTTGTTTACTAGAACAACATCATAATAGTATCAATCATTAGTAATGAAACAAGGTTTAATCCACCATGTTCTTTATAAGGACCAGGTTTAATCCACCATGTTCTTTATAAGAAACCAGGTTTAATCCACCATGTTCTTTATAAGAAACCAGGTTTAATCCACCATGTTCTTTATAAGGAAATGCCTGTAGTTAGGAATACGTCTGTTTTACCCCATTCGTTTGATGTGTTTGATCTTTTGATTTTGACATTTCAAAAGGGATTACTATTTTCCCTGGAGTTCAGTATTTTTTATATGGTACCAAACATAATTTTTACAAACGAATATAACTGAACTGATGTACGATATAAAAAGTACATCCTTAAATATATAAGTGTAAGTAATGACAAACTAATAAACCGTTTTCCGTTTTCCTTTTTTTTTTTACGATTCCTTTTCTTCTTTCTTTGTATTATTTTTTTGTATGGGCTGATCTCTTGATTTTTTTGTCTAATGGGTGTACTCTTATTGTGTAAAATGAAAAAAAAAACCAGCATTACAACATAATTTGATCTGGTATTATATCTTATTAACAAACTAGGAAAATGCCTGTACCAAGCTAGGAATATGATTGTTGTTAATATCCATTCATTTGATGTGTTTGAGATTTTGCTTGTCCCCTCTGCCTAGGAACTTTTCGTTTAGAATTTTCTTCGGAGTTCGATATTTTTTTTATTTTACTTTTTGCATATTATTACATGTGCTTTTACCTCTTATTATTTATGCAGCTTTTTGTAGTCTCGTACCTTCGAATTTTCATTCATATATATTATAATTTCTGTTGGATAATTGTCGAAGAATCTGAGGACAAATAGCGTTTCTTTAAAAAAACAAAATTAAAACTGGTATGTTATGATTCATACATAAATAAGCTAAGGAGATAAAAATGTGAAATTTTCTTTTGTGTAAAATTGAATAATTACAAGTAAAAACTTCAATTATCTTTAAATCAATCTTCTTAAACAAGATATAACACTATTTAAACTGAGGCGCTAAAGAAGCACCAATGAATCAAGTACTATTTCAACAACATGAATATACATATTTATAATGTTGGTCTTAATGTAAAATATTTATCAAATTCTTCTGGGGTACAGTTAAATAAGATTATTGAAATAATTGAAATTTCCTATGATGGCAACAGTAACTAAGCCATTTCATAAATTTAGCATATTGCTAATTTTGAGCATAATATAGATGTTGCATCGGATGGTAAGAGAATAATGATCCATAATCTATTTTTAGGATAGGACATACTTTGTATATAAAAAAATCAAAGTGTTGTCAATGGTTAACTAAAAATTATACAGAACTATATCAATCATAATTCATTTCAACATATTAGCGCTGGCACTGAGCTTGTGATACAGTTGATGTGGAAACCTCTACCCGTAGTGACATCTACCCAACGGATTTTAATATACTCATTATAGAGTCCAGGCTTAATATTGTGTAAGCCAGACGCGCGTTTTGTTTACATAAGACTCAAAAGTAACGCTCGAATTAAAAACATTTAAAAGACCAAATAAAGTACGAAGTTGAAGAGCATTTAGAACCCATAAATGTCGAAGGATTTGCCAAATACATCTAAGGTAAACTATTCCTGGACGTTTCGTCCCCGAGGGTATCACCAGCCCAGTAGTCAGCACTTCGGTGTTGATATGAATATCAATTATGTGGTCATTTTTATAAATTTTCTGTTTACAAAACTTTGAATTTTTCGAAAAACTAAGGATTTTCTTATCCCAGGCATTGATAACCTTAGCCGTATTTGGCACAACTTTTTGGAATTTTGGATCCTCAATGCTCTTCAACTTTGTATTTGTTTGGTTTATAACTATTTTGATATGAGCGTCACTGATGAGTCTTATGTAGACGAAACGCGCGTCTGGCGTACTAAATTATAATCCTGGTACCTTTGATAACTAATTAGAACATCCGTTTTTAAATTTAATTAATGGTTAATTTGTAATTTTAATTCTGACAATAGTTATGGCCATCCATGTCAAAACTGAAATGCGTACTACTGGGTTACTGAAATAGTATATCTAGTATAAACAAAACGAGGAGATATGACAGAACTACCTATACAATAACTATCTAGCAGAAACCAAAACTACAAGAATGCAAACATGTATAGGATCACGTTACGGCAATAAGTAAAACCCATACCGAATATTATTCTATAAAGGTTCTTGCAAGGCAAAATGTGCAACAATTCAAAAGAATAAAACAAAAGCCAGTTTTTTGCTGCTCGTGATCATAGCCCTGCCCAAAACAAGATAATTGTCATACATCAATATCTTTGTTTTGACATTTTTTAGCAAACTGTCCCTTGAAGTAGGACTATAGCTAATATTTTTATATGGAAGAAAATGTCTGAAAATAAACTATTTCGGTATATCATTTAAAAGAAAAAAAGAAGTCTTGCGTCTTTTAACACAATAAAGACAATAAATACTGATATCTTACATAAAAATTAATGTAGTGAGTTCATACTTAGCATAAGGGATACTATCTGATAGTATTTTGAAAACAAAATCTGACTTCGAATTCATGAATGTGTCAAACTTATGGCTTTGTTGTGCCACCATCTCCTCTATTATAATTTTCTTCTCCATTATTATTTACAGAAAACACAACATATTGTTTAAAATTTTGAATAAGCATCGTATATGACGATGTTGTAATCCTTGGCATACACGTAAGATATAAACTGCAGAAAGAAAGACACTATTGGTGTATATTGAAATTTCTATAGGAAATTCTGCCACTATCTCTTATATGTTTGTCTTTACAACAAACCATAATGGTAACGAGAAATTTGAAATTTGGTCATCCTTGTACTTCTCCTACTCAGAGGTAAAATACAGAGATTAATATTTGCGACTGGTGGGCTATGCAAAGTGTATAAAAAGGCATCCATAACAAGTTCCCACTACCTGTACGTACAAAATTCGTAGCAACAATTGTGACCTTCTCAAAATAACAAACATTTTAGATTTGTACTTGATATTTTTGTCTGAAAAATGATGGTATATACTTAATGGATATAATCTTTTAAATTAGCTTCTGTAACTTAAATGGACACTTTGATCGGGGCTTTGAGTCATTTGTATTAATGCTTGTTTAGCTAATTATGCTCATTATGCTCATGAATATAGATCATAAACATAATCATACACAGTATCACCATATTTTGAATATGTCTGTACGCGTTCTTATGTTGTTATTGGTTTTTTTCTTCAGAATTGTTTAACATCTTGTCATCCAAGAATCCTTAATAGCGTGATATAAGGTTCGGATTTTGAAACAACAGGCCATTGAAGCGACATACAACTGTCGATAAAAAGAATAAAACAACTTTATAATTGTTTTGACATGTTGGCTGTTTTTTTCTAGATTTACCTTAATCAGAAACGCCCTAAACCAAACATTTGTTACAATAGTAGCAATCATGCAAAACGGGGCCTACAAAAATGTTCATAGCCATCTAAGATGAATCTTGCCTGAAAGAGTTTACACTTTAGTTTCGTTGAACTTCTGCAATCGAAATATCAACAGCAACTTAGCAAAATCCTTTAACTTTAAGTTCCGCTATATAGATGATGTTCTTTCACTAAATAATACAAAATGGTGACTATGTTGAACGAATCTATCCTATTGAACTAGAGATGAAAGGATACTCCAGATAAGTTAAGTCTGTCTCATATCTTGACAATGAGGATCGGTTGAAAACAAAACTTTACGATAAAAGAGATGATTTGATTTCAGCTTCCAAATTGTGAACATTCCAGCAGCGCCTGCATACGGAGTATATACCTCCCATTTGATATGATATTCCCGGGTTTGTATTTCCTATCATGGCTTCCTTGATAGAGGACTGCTGCTCACAAGGAAGCTATTAAACCAAGAGTTACAAATGGTGAAGTTGAAATCATCCCTTCGTAAGTTTTACGTACGCCATCACGAGTTGGTTGACCGTTATGGAATAACCGTTTCATAGATAATATCGGATATGTTCCTTATGTCGTAACTACAATATATTTCCCTTTCACGAATGTGACCTACCGAATTAGACTATTTACCGGATTTGTAATAATATAAGCAACACGGCGGGTGCCACATGTGGAGCAGGATCTACATACCCTTTCGGAGCACCTGCGATCAACCCCAGTTTTCTCTAGTTTTCTATGTTGTGTCTTCTGTACTGTTATTTGTCTGTTTGTCTTTTTATTTTAAGCCATGGGGTTGTAAGTTTATTTTCGATCTACGAGTTTGACTATCCATCTGGTTTCTTTCGTCCCTCTTTTTCAAGCAATTTCATGCTATAAATCATTACAGTGGCAATGCACTGACTATTGGGCTAATGATCCGTCTGAAAAATGCAGCTAAATATCAGCAATACCTATTGCTAGAAAACCATTATAGCACATATCAATGTTTGCTTATGGACGCGCTTTTTTCATTTATTCAATCAGGACAGCTTTAAACGAAACAGTAAAGAACCAAGGATGTATAAATACTTCGGGAGAATAGTGTATGACCAAAAGAGAACTAAAAATGATAACAAAAACAGTATCAAATTAACTCTCTCTGATTGAGTTAGAACCTTAATTGCTAAAGGAAATATCACAAGAATGCTATCAATAAATATTACTTCAAGTTTGCAGATCTAACAATGTGTGAGTATACCTCAGACGGAGTATATGTAATTATTTTTATGTAAGCCCAGTTTTAAATGCTATAGGTTTAACGATAGAGATGATCGGTCAAACGCTAGAGACCCTCCGTATATGCATTTCTCAAAAAAAGATCGATATCTTTAACTAACAAGCCCGAAGAACTGTTAATTTCACAATTAATTGTATCAGATAAATTTAAATTATTTTATTAAATACAACACGGACAATATCTACATGTACATCTCATATGACTCACTTGCTAACACAAAAATAACAATTTTCAATTTGGTAGGCAAAATTTAGATTATCACTGCAATTGGTACCAATTAATGACATATGATAGGTCTTGGTTTTAAACATATACATTTTATGATAAAAAGGGTGTTTGTTCGACTAATTTCAGTCTCTGTAACGACAGACATAATTCATAAGTTATAATGTAAGGAATACATTCTTTCGTAATCATTCGAAATATTAATGATACAAATTACAAACTGAAGAGCAATACCAAAGAATTTGGTTTAATTTGTAATGCTCTGGTAGGGGATATAATACAATAGCTGTTCTAACGTAATTGCTGGACTATAATTTTAAACGATTTATTACTTCCGTAGAATAATTATTAGGTGATTGTAAGTTATCTCGAAAAGTATATGCATATATAAGTAAAATAAGAATTATTTAGCATATCAAAATAAATTCCATGGATCGTTCCAACTATATGTGATTAGTCTCTATCATTTTATTCATCTTGAATTAGTGTGTGAACAATGATGACGCTGCGATACCCACTTGAATATCAGGCGATGACAGAGATGTATCAACTGTTAATCTTTAAAACAAAAGCGTGAATCTCTAAATGGTCTTAAATAAATTGAGTGATATTATCTTATTGGCGTATATATCAACACGTATAAATCGGTATTATTAAATATACAGTATTAATTAATTGACGTGTTGTATTAAAACAAAGCCTTTTTAAATCGTAGACTTTAATCTCGTGTCCTCTCAGTGAGGGGTCGGTCAAAGACAAAGGTGTTGAAATGAGGCTATAGACAAATATTTATTGAGCCTTGGTTCCTTTGAAATTGCTATACATATTTAATCAGATATTACTTAAATATATCTCTAATTTAGTATTTAAAATCTTCAAATGTGTTCAATTACTCGTATTATTTGATATTTATTTAATATTCACATTATAAGGCCATTATAATTCAACACATTGGTTTCTTACAACTAATGAGTGTTGGAATGGGTTTGCTAATCTAAAAGGTATACATTTACAATAAAATTATAAGTTTGAGCTGCACTATTGTTGAGCTAATCCAGTAAAGTTTGTTTGGATGCTGAATAAGTAGAAAGTAAAAGAAAAGAAAAGAATTCACATATATAGCGAACTCCAATGCGAGTCCAGAAAGGGGAAACTCCATGAAACCTAAAAAAAAAAAAAAAACCAAACGCTCGACTATCTCAACCACCGTTACGAATGGAAAACAACTGTCATATTCCTGACTCGGTATAGAAGTTTACAGATGGTTCAATTCTCATTAATCCATTCGAAATTAAGGTGAACAAAAAACTAAGGGAATAATATGAACTTAAAATAAAAGAGACCGGATTTGGCGATATGAAGAGCGATACCTGCTGAATTTGAAAATAGTACCACACAGTTTATTTTATTTGGAATAGAATGCCATGTACCTGATAACTTAAATCAACCACAATTTCAATTGTTAGTACTCTCTTTTAGGTGAATGGACTTTTATTTTACCAAACAAAATGTTTAATTATACTACTGCTGATGGATGGTTAGTCCACAGTGTTATCATCATCTTAATAATCAGTGATTCGGTACTGAACTGCCTCCTTGATAGATGACATAATTACTCAGAAACTAAGGTTACAACTCCATTAGATAAATTTCCCAAAGACACATTTTTTTTTCTTTCGATTTCATTAGATTGTAAAGCTCATATCGCTTTATATTGCGTATTTATACAATTATGACCATCGTCTGTGAGTAACTGATGAATGCTTGCATAAAAAATAAGCGTATCGGACACACATAATTTATTAAATAAACTCATCATATATACCTAGATTGAAAAAAAAATCATCAGTGATGACCAAATTACGATAAAAAGTTTTAAGGGCATTAAAAATACCGAACTTTAAGGAAAATTTTAACCAAAAATTCCTAATCAAATGGCAAACTCAAATGCACATCAAACAAATGGATAACAACTCTCCTATTCTGAAATGGTACATCCATTTTCTATTTTTGAAAATCTGGGTTTTATAGCTTGCTAAACCTCTCACTTGCATAAAATTCCATTATATTGACAATGAAATGAAGAGCTAAAATAATGTTAAAATGCGTTTATCCAAATGATATCACAAAATACCAGAGTAATAAAATTTAGAGATCGTATACTTACAAATGTAACAACGATGCAAAAGAGCCCAAATGACGGGAATTTATTCAAGTATAGGTTAAGAACTTCAAGAATTTACAAAAAGAACATTAAAACATGACAAAATTTGAAAAAAATTAAACAAAAAAAGGAAAATCGAAATTATCGACTGAAATACAGGCTCCTGACTTTAAACACGAACTTATAGAATTTGGCCGTATGAAACAGTTTTTCTTTTTTTACTTCTATTATCACAAAGGTAATATGCTTAGGAATAATACCTAAATAACTCTGAAAAATGTTATCTTAAGCGTATATTATTCAAACATATATTTCAAAGAAACTAATATTTTTCTAATAATCCTTACATATATAGCATCTGTTAACAAGGTCAGCTATGACAATATGAAGAATTGTGACATATATAAATAATATGTTAGAATTAATTAGCTCAAACGTATATAAAGAAATACTTAAAATATTCACAAGTACAATTATTTGCCAGTTAGAAAATTTAGTTTTGAACTTCAAACCGTACACAGTAATTGGCATACATATTCCAATTTTCAAATATGGATTTTCAGAGATTTTTTTCAGTATATATTCATTCTAAAATGTAACAGTTATAATAAATTAAAGTCTTGAGAATTAGCACATGGACATAAAATGAAAAAGTTTGTGTCCTCAATGACATACGAATTCAATCACACAAAGTGTCAAAATAATTCAGTATTTATTACTAAAAGACAACAAAAAGGAATTTGATCAATCAAATCTTTTAATCACATCTTCCTTGTATGAACTTTAAATATGGCGCCTGTCGTCAGCAGCTCGGCTGTATAAGACGGGTAAGGTTACCAGAGGGACAAAGATGCTCACCGGAACAGCTGAAATGAATGCTGATCATTGGCTGATAAACTGTGATAATCAACGACGCGGAATCAATGACATTGAAAGAAATCATTTAATTCTTACTTGTTTACCAACAAAATATATCATTGATCATTTAATCGATCACCGGTTTGTGGTTTTGATTTATTGAAATGAAAAGTGATCTCCCTCCAACACTGAGAATATATGGGGTCATTCAGACATATCTTAAACTGTTTCAAAACTGACAGAATTTAGAAAAGATAATAAATTAGACATCTTAAATGAAACAGAAGGTTAAGGATACAGTAGAATGTCTACATACTTATGTTAGGTTGAAATGATCTATTGTACTTCAAATACAAATACACGAGAATGTCACTGTTAATTCCGAGCTAAAATACATGTATTATACATGCTAATCACTTTAAAAATTGAATGGTATCGATCTTCGATTGTCGTTTTTAAGGTATAGATTACCTTAGCCATATTTGGCACAAGTTTTTGAAATTTTGGATCCTCAATGCTCTTCAATTTTATACTTGTTTGTCTTTATAAATATTTTAATTTGAGCGTCACTGATGAGTCTTATGTAGACGAAACGCGCGTCTGGCGTACTAAATTATAATCCTGGTACCTTTGATAACTATTTATACCACTGGGTCGATGCCACTGCTGGTGGACGTTTCGTCCCCGAGGGCATCACCAGCCCAGTAGTCAACATTTCTGTGCTGACATGAATATCAATAATGTGGTCAATTTTTATAAATTTCCTTTTTACAAAACTTTGAATTTTCGAAAAACTAAGGATTTTCTTATCCCAGGTATAGACTACCTTAGCCGTATTTGGCACAACTTTTTTGAATTTTGGATCCTAAATGCTCTTCAACTTTATACTTGTTTGGCTTTATAAATATTTTGATTTGAGCGTCACTGATGAGTCTTATGTAGATGAAACGCGCGTCTGGCGTACTAAATTATAATCCTGGTACCTTTGATAACTATTGAATGTACTATTCAGTGAAATTTCCCACAAAAAAAGCGTAATTCCAGGTACTGACTCTGTTTCCTTTGTTAAACAATTGTTCTGCAACTGATAAAAAATAATATACACTGTCGACAATAATGAGTTTCAAGCTAAAATAAACTTAGCTTCCTACGCCATTTTACTTCTCTTGCTCTTTGTAGTATCTTTCTTAACTTTAAGATCTCCAAATTTTGTATTTTCGATGATAAGGAAAATAAATCGATAGACGATAAACCTTTAGATGGTTATTAGTTAAAGGTCATTTGAGAACAGACTCCACTTCCGATTCTCATGAATTACAATATTTCGCCACTCTCGACAGCTAAATTTTTGATATTTTAGAAATTCAGCAAGAATCCGGTTTGAAAATGTAACTGTCTACAGTGGAAAATTGTCGTAGCACACTTGATGCAATGGTAGAATCTTTAATGAGGGTGGTAAAGGGTTATTTTCGTGCAACGTGATCGCCGTTTTTTATTTCACGTTCAACGTGTTTTTACTTTTTTATTTGACGTTCAGTCGTGCAAGACGGTGCCTCGTTCAACGTGTTCTGCTTATTTAATTTTACGTGCATCATGATTTTCAAAGTCTTATTTTGCGTGCTCGGTATTTTTCAAATAAAATTCAAACACTTACCAGGGATCGTCAAGAAATACTTTTTTAAAAGCCGTAAACCAATTATATCATAAATGTAAAATTGAGAATGGAAATGGGGAATGTGCCAAAGAGACAACAACCCGACCATAGAGCAGACAACAGCAGAAGGTCACCAACAAGTGTATACTAAATCGGGAATATCAAGTAAAACAAAGAGTTAATATATACAAGAAGATAAAACGTTCATTACAGAAATTATTTCACGTTCAACGTGAAATTATGAAATTATGTCTTATTTCACGTTTTTGTTTTCGTGCAAGCACCCCCTCCCCCCATTACCACCCTCTTTATTTTTTTATATAATAGGTTAACAAGCTGTAGTAAGGTTTTGAGCAATGAAAAGATTTTCAAAGTAATTTATTCTGATAAAACTATCTTATCTACCTGGAAAAGCTTCATATTTTACCTGTCTCGCGTGTAAAAAGTAAAATCACAAAAATACTGAACTCCGAGGAAAGTTCAAAACGCAAAGTCCCTAACCAAATGGCAAAATCAACTGATAAAACACATTAAACGAATGGACAACAACTGGCATATTCCTGGCTTGGTAAAGTCATTTTCAAATGTAGAATTGCCTCATATGAATAAATGAACAAGTCAACAAGACGAGGAGCACAAGATGTTTTCATTGGAATTCCTGATTCGCGAATGTTATATAGTAAATAGTACATATATCATTATTTATTTAATTATACATCTGAGCTTATGCTTTTAAAGTAAGTTACAGACACAGAGACCAGTCGGGAACGCGTTTAACGAAGATCCATGAAAAATACCACACCTATATAACATTTACTCATACAATAGAAATCTTGTCATTTAGTTTGCCAGCGTAGATGATGGGGATTGTTCTGGAGGCACGTGATGCGCATATTCTTTATTATCAACCTAAATTATCGAAAACGGTCACAACTCGATGGCGTCTGTAAAATTTTCACAGGGACGATTTCACCGCCTTGAAATCATTATTTAATAACTTTCTTGCAAACAGTAACCTTGAAAAATGGAAGTCGTTATACAAAACCAAAGCCATAGATTATAGATACTTTGATGAAACTCAGAGTTATATACCCCATACGCGTGCACTAATTGAATGTTGCCACATAGAAACGGAAAATTGAAATTAGGAAGATGAAAATGATTTCCTCAACCTACCCTTATTGTCAATTAGATGCAAGTCAAAGTGTGATGCAGACTTAACTGTATATGTTGAATCCTCTATTTCAAGTTAGGTTAGACAAGCAAGACACGCTAAATATAGTCACTAACTTTGATTTTTTTTAGTTTGATGACATCAGAAAGTGAAGATAAATGATGATGTTAGCTCCTTTTCATTCTTTCCTGGATGCATCTCTGCAATGTCAGCATCATATGAATAAATCAACAAGACATGGTTTTCATTGGAATTCCTAATTCGCGAATCACTGACAAGACATGTATTGTCGAAATGCGCATCTCGTGCAGTTAAATTGGTATCGTTAATGTTATTATATGAAATAGTACAAATATCATTGTTTATTTAATTAAACATCCAAGCATACTTTTCTTAAACATGATGTGTCCTTTTTTTTATTACATTTGGTTCATCGGCCATATTAAAAGTTGCGTTTTCTTGTGTTTTGTCGAACATACAAAGTTAAATAACAAAATTATTCATCATGCATTATATCATCAACGTAGTCACGATGGTGGTATTAATGAAATTATAACAATATTTGTTTCATAAAACAACCATACCAAGAAAGATTTTTAAAAACATAGTCGACTAAAAATATGGAAATACCCAAGGTTTATATTATCAAGACACCATACATTTTCAATAGGCTAAACACATTTATATAAAACCTTGAACTATTTGTGGTTTGGATTTTGATGAAGGCGAACTAGTACATTTTCTCCATGAATATAAATTTGATTGAAAACAACTTAGGGAATCGTACGAACTCCAATTGGAGAGTGGAATGCGTTTTTATGCCTCAACTCAGTTTAAAAAGTACATGTGACCTTTTGGTATGACATCGGTGACATGTGTTGCCTTAATGTTGTTGAAAGAATTCTTTACAATATCGCTTACCAGTAAAGACAGATTTTCCTATCATTGAGATTGCAATTCAGGTTTTATCTGTTATTCAAATTCAAACGTTTGCAAAATTTTACGGTAGGAGAAAAAGTCAAAATGGCAAATTTATGGATCTTTCTATTTAATATTTGCAGCAGCGAGCTTAAAGGGTTATACAAACCTTGCATTTCCTATAATGGTCTCATTGATAGATGGTTTCTACTTACAAGAAAGTTATTGCATATGCATCTGCGATCACCCCAGTTTTCGGTCGGGGTCGTGTTGCTCAATATTTTGTGTTTTATTCTATGATTTGTGTACTGTGGTTTTTCTTTTCATGGTTTTTAGCAACTGCATCGTCAGTTTGTTTTCGACTGATGAGTTTGGATATCCTTTTGGTATATTGCGCCTCTGTTTAATCACAGAAGTACGTACATTGAAATCCAATACGTTTACGTGTTGGGAGGAAGGATGAAGAAAGACAAGAATACAGACGAAATAAAAGACAACATACCAAAAAGAAAAAGCCCGAACAACACCAACCCTCATCTTTCATATTTGTTGATGGAATTTAATAAACAGATCGTTTGAACAGCTTTTCTTTTCTATGCAAATCATTCCTAATTATAATTTTGTTCTTTTGAATAGTGACTTTCTTCTTCTTCTAAAATTCATTTGTAAATATTTATAATACAATAACACCAATACACGTTTTAAAGAAATAAACTATTTGTTTGGATAGATAAATATAATTATCCATAATCCTTGACTTTTTTAAAACGAAAGGGAAATTAAAAACATCATAACAATGAACCTTGTGTTCGTAATTAAAAGAAATTTTAAACTGTTGTTTTTAATTACAAAATAGTAATTTAAGATGTTTTTAATCACTGCGAAATTTAAAATGAAACAAAAGAGATTTATAATCAAATCGAACCTAAGGTCTATTTATACCTCATAATATAATACAAGCACAATTAAGATTCCTTATTTATTATTTAAGTGACAGTGGAATTTCACAAATCAAAGGGTAAAAGTTTTAATGCCAAACCTATCTTGTCTCCAATTATCTTTATATCTAAACCCAAAACTAATTGCAAAAATTTAAACAATGCATTGCAAGTTATGGTCCGTCTATTGTCTTTACACTATTAGATCGTTTTCTTTGACAAGGCCAATAACAAAAAAACAAATTTCATATAATCTATCAATTTCTTTTCATTTGATGTACGTATTATAAAGATTTCATGCAAATTAAAATCACAGTAGGGGAGTAATAAAAACAATAAATTGGATTAATCAGATTTGAAATTTACAGTGAAATTAACATAGACCTATTGTCAAATTTTCTAATTGTGTGGTCACGATTATAATGATAATTATAATGACACGTTCATTATAAAGGATTATCATTTTAATGACAAAAAGTATTATACTTTCTTTAAGTTTATTACCTAAATGTCCACCTATATTATTTTCTTACACTGAATAGAAATATATGGTACAATAAGAGAAAAATCAGACTCGGTTTTTAGCAATTATTGTTTGAAAAATAGAAGTCGAATAAGAGAAATTAAGAGTTTAAGAATGAAATATGAATTTCTACAAATGTTTAGATCAAGACTTTCATTTGTCCTTTTGAATCATTATTCACAGTAACATTTTTCAACATTTTGCCAAAAGAAATCTGTTAACATTGATATACAGTTAGATATGAAATTTACAATATTCATATACAACCAAATATAGGAAACCAAAGATAACATTGGAAGCAAAATAACATTAAAATGATAGCCATACTAATGTCAATATTGCCTGAGAGAGTAGCAAGTTTTTTGGTTTAGCATAAGTACACATAGCGATGAAAATAATTCACATTAGAAATATATACATCTTAAAATAAAAATTACATTTTATCATTGTGACACTCATTTCTGTATCAGTTTTCATTAAGAACACTTTAACTGAAATATTTGTATAACAAGACTGTAAAAATGTTTGACCAAAAGTAATTCGAGACAAACTATCAATTGCTAGTTTGTGAAAATAACATGTTATAAATTTAGTGAGTTGGTACTGCTTTCCATTAAAAGTTCAACAGGAACACTCAAACTTTTAAAACATTTGAAAGCCAGAGATTAATAATTACGCAGAAACGTTAGAAATATTTTGACCAATGGGAACCTAAAAATCGGAAATATCCGAATTCGTTAAAGGTCAACTCTGCCTTCGGGCATCGGAACCTTAGTTTCTTAGCTATCAGCCGATACTTTTAGGAAGAAAAACGTTATAAATCATTTCAGGACCGAAAAACTTAATACTGAACTGATAACACCCCCTGTTACTAACAATTTAACTTTCTAAGTTATCGATACAATGCTAGTTATTGAACGTAATATGTTATAAATGTCGCACTTTTCTTGATCAATGAACACCCGGGACGCTCTAACCCAAAACATCTGAAAATTAGAATTATAATGTGGTCATTTTTACAAATTTCCTGTTTTCCTGTTTACAAAACTTTGAATTTTTCGAAAAACTAAGGATTTTCTTATGCCAGGCATTACGGAAGCCCTGGAGTGCCATGCAAAAAAAAAAATTCAACTTGTGCGCACAAGTTACCAACTTGCGCGCACAAGTTACTAACTTGCGCGCACAAGTTACTATCTTGTGCGCACAAGTTACACAACTTGTGCGCACGAGTTATACAACTTGTGCGCACGAGTTATACAACTTGTGCGCACGAGTTATACAACTTGTGCGCACGAGTTGTACAACTTGTGCGCACAAGTTACACGTGATCTTATAGACATGCGCTGTTTTGTTAAAGAGACTACTTTATGGAACGCCATAGCTGCCGAATACAAACATATGTTTATATAAATGAATGCACATACTTTTCAATATCTGCATATGTTTTTTTCTATGTATACACATACTTTTCATATATATGAACATAGTTTACTTTATATGCACTTACTTTTTATATATATATGCACATACTTTTCCTACATATGCACATCGTTTATCTTATATGCACATACTTTTCCTACATATGCACATAGTTATCCTCATATGCATATACTTTTTTTTCTATATATGCACAGACTTATTCTACATATGAATGTACAAATGTAGTTCTGCATGTGAATACATTTCTCAGAATATATGAACATAGTTTTTCAACGTGAGGATTACAATTCATATTATGCTTTTCTGTTGTTTTTTTCAAACTGAACTAATGGTTCCAAAATCATAAAAGGAATGTTTATTAAGAATTTCTTAATGATTTATGTTGTTCAATTAAGCAACTGTTGGAATCATTTTTAGATGAATGCAATACTATTTTGGTATGTATGATGGTATGGCGCTGTTGTCTTCATCTATAGTCACTTGGTTTTCATGTCAAAACGTTGAAGGAGTCGATTTGTTTGTATTAAATTTTAACACAAAGATTATTACCACTAACGGGTCAAAAGTTGTAAAAATGCATTCTTATTAAACTTAATTTAAATTGCCATTTTCTTTACCAATTTTAATGTGTTTTCAAAGTATTCAGTATAGTCTAAGATCTCAAAGTGTGAATTGTTTTCTATTATTATGATGTTATAGAAAGGACCAAAGACGGGTTAAATTTTTTATGCCATGCCGATAGGCGTATGGGGGCATTATACATGTATTACCCTTGATCTTCCGTTTTACCGTCTGTCCTTCCATCTTTCCATTTTATTTTGCTGCACTCTAATTTAACTTTGCCTCTTCTTAATTTGATAAAGCTCATACACAAAGGTAAAAAACTATAAAACGCAAAAAGTCACCTGCTGTACTACAGTTCTGCTCCTTTATAACTAGGAAAATTTCATTTCTTTTTGTTTGTTTTTGCACTCTCACCTTAATCCCCAAATGCTGAATATATATACGCAAAACAAGAAATGCAGAGTAAATCAGACAAATCATAATTTAGAACTGCAGCACGTCATATCATATTTGATATTCACACCTTTTTAAAGCTTTTCAATACGTATACATTTTATTTTTACGGCGTCGGCGTTGGCTTCGCAATGTATTAGTTTGTGATTAGGTCTAGTATGTTTTATGCAGTTGTATAAGTATTGGAACATCTCATTTCCATAGATAATATTTGGCCTTGTCCCCGCAGTAATTGTCTATTGACTTTGAAAATTTATTGGCATTTGCAAGTCATATTTCTATGGAGGTTATAAAGCCCACCCCCTCATCATGGTTCATTGACATTGAAACTTTTACATAGTTTACAAGTTTATGTTTGTTTAAAGGGAATGACTTATGATAAGTCCATGGTATTTTGTATGTAGTTGTATATTGGCACATTTCCATGGATATTGTTCAGCCATGTACTTTCAGTCGTGGTTCATCAACTTTGAATATTTCCATAACTTACATGTTAAAGTATTGCTATTTTGGTTTCAACATTTTCATTTTCAAAATTACAAAAAGGCGTTACATCACCATTTCTGTGAAAACGGTTTATTTTTTTAATATTTTAACGAAGTTATATATATATAATTACTTTCGTATACAAAGAGAAAAAATCAAGAGAGATACATTACTCCAACCCGACCCCCAATTTTCAAAAGCTTACAACTTGACAATGAATACATGATTCTATCAATATTAATGTCTCTTTAAGATATAATATAAAAATACTTATCAAATTGATAAAATGGCCCAAGGGCCCAGCTTGATATTACTGCAAATGTAAAACCCTGGATAGTTCGAGCAAGTATGGCCCCTTTAAATACGTTTGACATATCTACATTTGGATTGTGATTAACATTTTGGTAATAGGCATCTTGTTAAAGACATCAAGAAATTCAGTGGGCCATTCTTATACCCTCTTTATAGAAAAAAAATTAACATTGACCAAAGAATTATGAATCATGAAAATGTGCCACATATAGTTGATCTACTGCGTTATTACATCTGAGAAACGTACATAATAACTTAATTTTTACATTGATCACTCATAAAAAGGGAGAAATTCACAGGACAAAAAAACTATAATTTTGTTCAACCAGTCGCTGTACCATTTATAATAGGTCAAGACCAAAGAACATATGACAGACGGAAACTTCGAAACATAAGGCTATTACAAACAAAGTATGAAGCATCCAGATATTCTATCTTAATACCGAATATAAAGCTCTATAGAAATAGTTTTCGCCATCGCTGGACAGTAATACCTTTGTCTCACTCTATGACATTTTACATTCACTGTTTATACATTATTCCCACACCGACAAAGTGCGTTCGGCTCTTACTAATGTTTTTACTAATAAAACATAAAACCTGTATCAAAAACAAAGTCTGAAAACACGAATACCCCCGCTTAAAATTTTCAATTTTCCAAGTTATAAAGGGGCATAATTGTCCAAAAAATTACTGCCCAAATTCGAACTCGGCCTAACTTTGTGTGATTATTAACATTGTGTGTGGATTTCAATAATTTTGGATAAGGCAAATTAACGACAGAGTGCGGACACCAAACTAAATGCATTAATATAACTTGTGATCCGTTATCACCGAATTGTTGGGACAAACACCACTGAATTCAACACGCCATTAGTGATAATAATCCTTGTGTTAAAATGTAATACAAACGACTCATACAAAATACAAAGTTATGGCATTAAAGCAAGTGACTATAGATGAAGACAACAGCGCCATACCATAATACATACCAAAATAGTATTGCATTCATATGAAAATGATTTCAAAAGTTGCTTAATTGAACAACATACATCATTTAGAAATTCTTAATAAACATTCTTTTTATGATATTGGAACCATTAGTTCAGTTTGAAAAAAACAACAGAAAAGCATAATATGAATTGTAATTCTCACGTTGAAAAACTATGTTCATATATACTGAGAAAAGTATTCACATGCAGAACTACATTTGTACATTCATATGTAGAATAAGTCTATGCATATATAGAAAAAAAAGTATATGCATATGAGGATAACTATGTGCATATGTAGGAAAAGTATGTGCATATATTTATAAAAAGTAAGTGCATATAAAGTAAACTATGTTCATATATATGAAAAGTATGTGTATACACAGAAAAAAACATGTGCAGATATTGAAAAGTATGTGCATTCATTTATATAAACATATGTTTGTATTCGGCAGCTATGGCGTTCCATAAAGAAGTCTCTTTAGCAAAACAGCGCATGTCTATAAGATCACGTGTAACTTGTGCGCACAAGTTGTACAACTCGTGCGCACAAGTTGTGTAACTTGTGCGCACAAGATAGTAACTTGTGCGCGCAAGTTGGTAACTTGTGCGCACAAGTTGAAATTTTTTTTTTGCATGGCACTCCAGGGCTTCCGTAAGGCATAGATTACTTTAGCCGTTTTTGGCACAACTTTTTCGAAATTTTGACCCTAAATGCTCTTCAACTTGTTTGGCTTTATAAATATTTTGATATGAGCGTCACTGATGAGTCTTATGTAGACGAAACGCGCCTCTGGCGTACTAAATTATAATCCTGGTACCTTTGATAACTATATAAATACGTAAAAACGATAGGAAATAATTGCAATATTCATTAAGACAAATAAAAAAAAAAATAACACGTTATTAAGATGATAAACAACGCCAGTACCCAGAATCTATACTACAAGACCATCGTGTATTGTTTTTAAGTTGATACAGAATGTTTATCAACAAGGTATTTGTACCTTCTGATGAACTTATTTTTAGAAACTGACGAGACGTTCTTTGACATACTCCTGGTTAATCAACTGTCTGTTCATACAGTGGTGACGTTTTACAAAATGACTTCCTGTAAACTTAACATTATTTTGCGCATCAGACCTATCGTGAACATAATCATACTATGACAGTCTGCAAAGAAACGATCTTTATGGCACTAAAATTATGTTTTATTTGCCTTTAAATCATTAAGCAACTGTGTGCTTATTTGATAAGTCGGTTGTCATTGATCGCTGCATTATATATACTTAATGGAACACAGTTGTGATGTTAATTGAAATTTTAGGCTTCAAAGGTACCAGGCATATAATCTGATACGCCAGACGTGCGTTTCATCTACATAAGACTCATCAGTGACGCTCAGATGAAAAAAGCTAGAAAGTCAAACAAGTACAAAGTTGACTACCATTGAAGACGCAAAATTAAAAAAAAAAAGTTCTGCCAAATACGGCTTAGGTAATCAAAGTTATATGTTAGTAATATGTATATTAACTCATCACAGATACCAGGACTAAATTTTGTATATACGCCAGACGCGCGTTTCGTCTGCAAAAGACTCATCAGTGACGCTCGAATCCCAAAAAAAAAAAATAAAAAGGCCAAATAAAGTACGAAGTTGAAAAGCATATTATCGAATATGGATGAAAACTACGGAGTAACGGCGTGTGCGCAATATTTGAGGTAACAGGCATAACCAATCAAAGTATATGTTGTGAATGCCATAAGACATTTCAACGTCGGTAAACTATTGCTTCGTGTATCTATGACGAGTTTATGCATTTATCAGTAATATTAGAAGTAAATCTTCCGTTTTTAGTCTGACAATACCTATTTGAACAACTTATCCTATCTACTTTTTAGAAAAATAAAATAAATCTTTACATACACAAGTTTAAACAAATTGAATGAAACATTTCCTTGCTTTTTTCAGAATCATCAAGGTTGATTAGATAAGGATTTTGGGGACAAGGTGCCCCGGCCTCCTCTTATGGAGCAACATATATGATTAATGCATTTTTACATGCCCCACTCAAACGCTGCTTACTTTGGGGGATCAGACCCATTTTTCAAAATCAATTCTCATTTATTATGATCAACGTTTCAGTACACAGAAATCAAACAAAAACTTCTTACTCATACTTTTAAGTCGTAATATATTAATCGAATCTAAATTTTCTTATCTTGATTTCAAATCTGATCAAATACCAAATAAATTAGAGAATAACACGAAAACAAAACCAATAGAAAGCTAAAAGCGTTTTCCTTGTTATCTTAGGTCAACCAGACTTGTGTTTGGTTATATAAAGTAAAATAACTGATATAGATCTAGATCAGTATTATTCTTATTGTCATTAATCTGGCAATAAAACGTTCAAAGTATTGAATCGATAGTGTCAAATTTCATGGCATCATTGAAATAATCGACAAGAGATGGAAATCAAACATCCTGCTCAATAGATTTGACTGAAATGAAATAATGGCCTTGCTCCGTATCACAACATATTGCATTAATATCGCATAATAATTCAACTTGGGAACGTAGTTTTTTTACAAACTTTATCATGCTATTAGTTAATCGACGGCAATTTCTGCAATGTTTTAAACAATTGAATTTAATTGTATGCCCTACTGAATCACCATTAATATGAGTGTACTTATAACTCAATCATCGGAAGTATGGGCAGACTTCTATAAACCGATATTTCTTTTTAGAATAATACATCAAAACTGTGTGAACGTGAAATGACATGGGTCAGACAGTGAACATTTCGTATTTTGCCTATCGTGTTACCAACTCATCCAAAAAGTCTTCCCTATGAAAACAGAGATAAAATAAGGGAATGAGAACATTTCAAAACAAGGACTAGATCAGCAAAATGACAGTTATCAAAATTCTGATGGCAAAGTATATGCATTGGTTTTAATTGGGTACTAAATTGAGTGGATCTTATGGGATGTCATTAATATGATAATATGAATTTTTTGAAATACATTAACTAAGTATGTTCTACCCACAGGACACATTACCTGATTTGTATCTGACAAAACCTCCTCACCTTGTTCTTTATTTGGCGTTTTTATCTTTTTTTATTTGATCGTTACTGTATACGAAACTATGTTTGACATACAAAATTTTAATCCTAGTATCTATGACCAGTTTAGGGTAAAAACCAAGTATCTAAAGAAGTTTATTTTTCGTGTTTGCAAATGGATTTTTTAAGGGGTAACAAATGTTTGCAGATTTCAAATACTTCTTCTATTTGTCCCTTATCTTTGTTAATCTTTTTTTATAACATGCAAATTCCCTCAAGCGGATATTGTTCTGCGCAGTAATAAGGTACGAATATATTGAGCTGATCTGACAAGTAGCCTGTAGTCAAGTGACCTTTTAGAAAATACGAGAAGAGTAGTTAAACATTCACTTGCATACCGAGTTCGTGGTTTCCTTGTATTGCATTAGACTTGGAATCACAATTGAAAGAATCTTCCTAATGTTCAACATTTGTTCATGATCGGTAGTGTCAACATCTTTTATATAAATTTCA
Organism: Mytilus galloprovincialis; assembly: GCF_965363235.1. Lineage (NCBI taxonomy): Eukaryota > Metazoa > Mollusca > Bivalvia > Mytilida > Mytilidae > Mytilus > Mytilus galloprovincialis. Next base: position 38,685,042 of record NC_134841.1, on the reverse strand, counting down.
GTGTTGATCATATTCGTATTTGCAATGCATGTCCGCATTTTCATTAATCGACATTGAGTTATTATCCATTCATTTTCCACTAAAAAATTTGATTCCAAAATAAGTACTATTTTTGGTGATTATCACGACAACTGCAAATCATCAGCAGTATAAAGTAAAATCACAAAAATACTGATCTAAGAGGAAAATCCAATCGGGAAGTCCATAATCACATGGCAAAATCAAATGACATTTGATATTTTTCTTTCGTTTTTTGCTATGTTTTATTTCGTCATAATTTCATAAGGTTACATTTAAATTGGTTTATTTCTTAAACTTGAAATAAAGCAGTTTCTTCAAATGTAAAAGGTTGTCTACGTGGGAACTAATACATTCGGCTCTATGGATTTCAAACTGAAGATACTGCCGAATAAAGCTCATATGTGTCAAAGGTACCATGTTTATAATTTAATACGCTAGACGCGCGTTTCGTCTACATAAGACTCATCAGTGGCGCTCAGATAAAAAACGTTATAAAGCCAAACAAGTACAAAATTTAACAGCATTGAGGACCCAAAATTCCAAAATGTTGGGCCAAATACGACTTAGCTAATCGAAGTTATCTGTTAGTTATATGTATATTATCAAAAAAGTTGAAACCAACGGAGTTGTGCAGTGTGTCCACTATTTGAGGTGATAGGCATAACCAATCAAAGTACAAATATATATATTGAGAATGCCATAAGAAATGTAAACGTCGGTAAACTACTGTTGCTTCGTGTATCTATGATGAGTTTGTGTATTATTAGAAGTAAATCTTCCGTTTTAGTCAGACTACCATTTGTGCATCTCCTTTCTGGGTTTGGGGAGGGTGTAGGGTGCCCGGCTATTCTATGGAGTAATATATATGAATAATACATTTTGAAGTATATAGGAATGTACATTTATTATGCAATATATTGTTTTCTAAGCTGAAAATGACTATCAAAAGAAAGTTTGAATTTACAAATATACTGAAAATAAAAAAATGCAATTGACCAAAACTTGGTATCTCTGATATTTGCATAGCAATGAATCAAAGAATGCAATATAAAAATAAGAAGAGAGGTGTGATTGTCAATGAGACAACTCTTACGACATAGAAGTTAACAAAGTTATGTCACAGCTTGGCATTCCACAACGAGCAAAACCAATTGAACGACAAATCAATTAGACGTGCACTTAAAACACTAAGGAAGAAATCACAAATATATCTTTGTCACTATGAATGATGATAAATTGGGTAGATCTGACAATTTCACTGGTGACTAGACCCATTTGATCTCGGAGAAGAGTAGAAAAAATTCCACAGCATATTTAGTGTGTGGTATCCTCGTTTACATTGGACTTGACATCGCAACTCAAAATACCATCCTGGCGTTCAACAATTTGTGAATGGTCGGTAGAGTATGTACACATTCATAAAAATACATGTTCTTGTGAACGTAGGAACCGACTTTCAAAACAGCTGCTGTTTATTTTGAATATACATTGACCAGGGCCCGTATTTATAAAGTTACTCAAGTAAAGAATTTGTTCCGAATGGACGGATTTTTCTGCATGTGCAACGATAGTTTTGTACTACGATTGGATTTCTTAACTTAAATGGTTTTATGCACACGGGCCAAGGATATCTCAGGGACAGAAGTTGATAGTAATCGAAAGGCACATAATATAAAAAGTCAGAATTTAAACTATTTTTGAGGGAGTTACAAATGAAGTTCGCACATAATAAATGTCGTGGGTACGAGGTATATTTTCTAGATTTCGTTCTTCGGGAAGGATAAAACCCAAATATTTGAAAGACAACCATATTTATATACCTAAATATTTGCAGAGTAATTTGACAAAAAGAGACCTTAAAAAATGATCTAAAGTCAACATTGGTATTTGTATCTGCAAGAAAGGTATGTTGTAAATCATAAAAATTATAACATGTTCAATGCGAAATTCAACAAAACATTATAAAACAAACTTTTGCGCACAAAGCTGTTGCCTATTATGATCATATTATTCCTGAAAAAAAAAAATCAAGAAAATCGACGATGTAGCTGTGCATTCTGAGATAAATCTTCTTTAAGAAAGTTCAGGGCAAACGTTAGGAAAGTCAAAGATTGATAAATACATAAACTGCTTTATCAGCAAATGGGACTGAAAGAGAATTAAAATATTCTACGAAAAGCTATGCCTCAAGTTGTGGAAACAGTATGTTTATGCCATATTCAATTGGTTTGTATTATTTTGAATAAATAAAGGCAACAATAGTATACCGCAGTTCGAAATTCATAAATCGATTGAGAAAAAAACAAATCTGGGTTACAAACTAAAACTGAGGGAAACGCATCAAATATAAGAGAACTACGACACAACAGAAACACAACATTAAAATGTAACACACACAGATACGTTTGAATTATACCAAATCCAGGCAAAATATGCAAATATGTTAATGTAAGGTAACTTTTTAGAGATGTAGGATTGGAGATGAAAAATGTTTCCTTTAATAAAATATTTAAAAGAAAAAAAAGTTCAGGTAATGAAGTAAACGAATTTTCATATATTAAAACTGCGTTTACATACAGAATATTTCAAAACTTGGAAGAAGTATTGTAATAACATTAATACAAGATTTACCGAGATGTAAATTATAATAAATGAGTCTTTTTAGTTTTTTTCGTTCACCATTATCTATATAAGTTTTACAAAATTACAAATGAAGGTGATCAATTTCGTAAAACCGTATTTTAATTCAGTTGTGTGAAATCCTTGAGTTGAAATCATAGGAAGAAAGGCAACTCCATAGTGTTCTTAGAATTTAAATGTGTGATAAATGACACCATGTTCAATCATAAGATCATATAAATATATATCTGCAGTTGTTTTAGTGTATCTAATGTTAATACAGTCATGTACTTTTAAAGCACGGATCTAAAGAAATCGAAAAGGATGATGGTTGACTGATCTATTGTTTTAACTTAATGTGCATTGATTGCATGTCTATTGTTCTGTGATATTTATTATCGACATGATGTTTAAAGAGGCAGAGCATCTACGAAACTTATGAAGAAGCATTGTATATAGCTGGGTGTTTCCATGTTGATAAAGTAAAATCACAATAATACTGAACTCTGATGAAAATTCTAAACAGAAATTTTCTAATCAAATTGCAAAAACCAAAAGCTTACACATCAAAAAATGGAAAACAACTGTCATATTCCTGACTTCTAAATGCATATTCTTATGCAGAAATGGTGGACTGAACCTGGTTATATAGCTAGCTAAAACTCTTAATTGTAAGACAGTCACATCAAGTACCATTAATATGACAACGATAAAAAATTCGTTGATTATTTTTCAAAACATTTAAAAGAGGGACGAATGATACCAAAGGGACAGTCAAACTCATAAATCGAAAACAAACTGACAACGCCATGGCTAAAAATGAAAAAGACAAACAAACAACAGCACACACGACACAACATAGAAAACTAAAGAATAAACAACACGAACCCCACCAAAAAAACTAGGGCTGATCTCAGGTGCTCCGGAAGGGTAAGCAGATCCTGCTTCACATGTGGCACCCGTCGTGTTGCTTATGTGATATCAAATCCGGTAAATATTCTATTTCGGTAGGTCACATTAATTAACTTGACTGGTATCATTTCAATTTGAATATATATATATTTTGTTGAAAGATATAACTTTCCTATGGAATGCTCTTTATATGAACACGTTTCAAACTCAATTGTTAAGAACCTGAACTGTAAAACTCAATAGTTGTTCATCCAATTGTGTCAAAGTAGCCGTACTATAATTAACAACTATCATGCAAATAGGAACTTCGGTGGCTACAAACCAAGTTTAACCCACCAATTTCCAAGGAAAATGCCTGTATAACAGTATCAAGTTAGGAAAATGACAGATATGTTTCAGTCTTTCAGTTGGATGAAACAGTCTGGCGTATGATTTTATTGATGAACTTCTCCTGTTCGATTATATCTTTGAATTCAGTATTATTACTTTTGGGTAATTTACTGTGTATTATGAACTAGTATTGTATGAATGTTATTTCATATTGACCTTGATTTGATTATTGTTAAGCATTTTATTGTATGTTTTTTTCACTTGAATTGTTAACTGCTTAGTATTGAACTGTATTGTATGTTTTACATTGATATTTTACCGGATTTGTTTATTGTTTATTACTGAAATGTGTATTATGTGTGGCATGTGTGTTCTTTTCATATTAAACCATATTTGCATATTGTTGAGAATTGAATTGAGTTGTATGTGTTTTCTTTTCACTTGTATTAAATGTTGTCCTGATTTGTTTACTGTTTATTATTGAACTGTGCTGTTGATACAGGACTTGAACCCGATTTGTTTTTCATTTACCTCTGAACTGTGTAGTTTCTATTTTTTACGCATGTTGAACCCGATTTTGTTTTCTGTTCAGTATTGAACTGTCTTGCATGTGATTATTTGTTATATTTATGTATTGAAAACAGGAGTTCTGACTACTGAGCTTGTGACACCCATGGAAATAAATTATCCACCAGCAGTGGCATCAACAGAAGGGTTGCTATAATGGTTCAAAGATACCAGGCTTATAATTTTGTACACTAAACATATGTTTCAAGTACAAAACTAGTCAGTGGCGATCAAATCAAAAGAGCTGGAACAAAAAAACTCCCAAAGTATGCATAATTTGATCTATGCTTAGGTGTTATCATATGTAAGACAGCTATTTCATGTAAAATGGGTTAGTTTCAAAATTCAAATGACAGCTACAGAAGAATGTCCAGATATAAATAAATTATTATTTTTGCATAATATAAATGTTTAGGAACCAGAACATTGCTTCCTCCTCAGTTTGGTACATCTATCTCTAATTCAAGTACATAATAGTCTGAGAGAATAATAAGCATACTCTCATCATCAATAATTGTTAAATTCATGAAAATGTACCATGAAAGATACATAAACCAACCAATGAAAAACAAAGATTTCTCTTTGACTTTGTACATGTCATGTATTATCTGTGTAATCCCAACATGTCTAATTGCAAATAACAAAGGAATTTTTGAAATAACAAAATGATTTTTTTTAATAATAAAGTTAACAACACATTAAATTATCACACCTAAGAAAGTATGGATTAATATATATATATTGTCCTCTTCTTTTGAATTCATAAACATTTAAGAAACTTTCTCACTTTTCTTTGCATTTATACAATAACTACTATAAATTAACATAAAATCTATAATCTTGTTTAAATATGCTAAAAACAGAGGTGAACTACATTTAAATGATATCCCAGAATTGATTGCATGGGAAAAGTCTCCTTTTTTTGGATTCAGTTTTGCGGTGATTATTAAAATGAATGACAGCCTAAACAATTTAAGGTATTGATCAATAAAAGTTTTATGTATGGCAGCCTAAAAACAAGAATGTGTCCATAGTACAATGGATGCCCATCATTGTTATTTTCAATGTTCAGTGGCCCATGAAAATGCAGTAAAAACTCTAATTTGGCATTACAATTAGAAAGATCATATCATAGGGAACATGTGTACTAATTTTTCAGTTGATTGAACTTCAACTTCATCAAATATTACCTTGACCAAAAACTTTAATCTGAAGCAGCACAGACGGACGAACAAACATACAAAGGAATGTACGGACAAATGAATGGATGGACGACCAGACACACAGACCAGAAAACATAATGGCCATAAATGGGGCATAAAAAGTATTCCTCCCCACCTCATCCATCCACCTAATACATTTACTTCTGAAACAGAGTAGGAACACAAAACAAAATATAAAGATATCTAGGTCTCTAGGTCTCTGCAATAGTCAATACTTTCTTGACCAAGATATATTAATACCATAATATATATTTTAGCAAATTGTTAAAATTCGGAACATCAAATACATTGTTTATTTTGAAAGTAGGTCATGGATTATCAGTCAACTACACTATTCATAAGACACATTGATTATTGAGAACTGAAATTTTTGATATTTCTTTTATTTTATTGTGACCGGATAAGTTTTCCAAAAACACAAACACACATTTTACGTTTTGATTGCAATATTTATATAAAACATTTCATGATATTGCAATAATTTTCAAGAAATGTGGTCTTTTTTGTTTAACAGTTACAATTAAAATCCATGCAAAAACTTCTGAATTTATGTTAAACATAAGTTACAGCACCTTCATTAACAGGCCTTTATATATGATTTCATTCTCTGTAAAAATATTGAATGCTTCAAATTCAATAAAGATATCTTAAGGCAAATAGCTCTGACAGTATTATTTATTGTTTTATTCATATAAATAAGATCTGTTTGCACAATTATTTCATTTACTCAATCATGTTTCAACTGACTTTTGGGCAATTTAAGTTTTATTAGCTATAATGTCTTTGATATAAGCACCTGAATCACCATTCTCCAGAGATGTAACAATGTCTTTTAGGCTAAATTCTACTGCTAAACTGTACTGTAGTTTAATGTCTTTACAAAATGTCAGTAATTTTTTCAAATTATTCATGGATGAATTAGTCTTGTTTGGTGTATGTTGGTATCTGAAAAAAGAAATCATGATTACTTATACACAGGTTATTATGTAACGTTTTTTTCTCATAAGACACTTTATATGTTTTTTAGATATATGGTCTATATTTCTAATCGTTTACAGACATTTTGTCATATCAGCAAAAAACCAATTGGTAAAAAATATTTAAAATCTAACTTGGCCGATCTCTGATTGAGCCAGACAGTAGGGTTACTCTAGACAATTATCAGTAAATTGATACAAATTCCTTTTGATTCTTATTCCTGATATTTTGTCTATATCTCAACAAAAAACAACTTGATTTGTGAAAAGTATTCAGCAAGGACCTCACATACTGTCACATTTTTCAAGTCCATCTGAATCAATTTATCATTACAATACATGCATATTATGAATACTATAAAGAATAACAATCACAACGTTTTGTGCACCTAGACATTTTCCTCAGACAAGTGGCCAATAAAAGTGATTATGGCATTAAATATTTTTACCCATTTCATCAGCCAGAACATCAGCTTGCAAGATATTCTTGCTCATAAAGTCAGTTTCAAAAACAAAAATGCCATTTTGTCTACAATGATCGTTTACATGCATCTTTGATAGCACCCAGAATATACTTAAAACAATATTTAACAGAAATAGATTCTTTATTTGTTCAAAATACTCAATAATTTGTATATCATTTTGAACAAAGGTAACAATCACCCTTTCTACAGACAGAAATTTAAAAGAAACTATCAGAAATGACAAAAATTTTCATTGAATTCTAATCACTATAAAGTCAGAAATGTTTGTGATATTTTATTATTGAAAAGAATATGTTTTGCAGAAATAAAGAAAAGCATTTTAAATTTGGTAGCAAGTTTTGCTTGCAGAATTTTCTGAAATTGCAATTATATATTTCACAGTTGTGTCTTTAGTTCAAAAATCGCAACAAATAATTGAAAACATTTCTGAATCTACAGTACATGTACTCCTTAAGGTGGTACCCAACACTTCCACTAAAATTAATTTGGCTCGTTTAATTTTCATTAAATTTTGACCAAGTATTTACTTTGACCCTTTTACAAAAAAATAAAAATTTCAAAAATTTTGAACCAACCATTTTATCAGAAAAATTACCCTGGTAATATAGCAGTTTGAAAAACACCAATTTTGATCATTGAGAAGCTTAATATTCCCTTTACAACACAACATAATTAAAACGTTCTGCTGACTTTACAGAGTTATCTCCCTGTAGTGTTAGGTACCACCTTAAGTCTAAGCAGTATCCCCAAAATTATAATGAATCTACAGTATGTAATCAGAGGTTGCACCTTTTCATTTAAGGTGGTACCCAACACTTTCACTAAAATTAATTTGGCTCGTTTAATTTTCATAAAATTTTGTCAAAGTGTTTACTTTGACCCTTTAACAAAAATATAAAAATTTCAGAAAAATTTTTAGCATTGAGAAGCTTAATATTCCTTTTACAACAAATGTAATTAAAACGTTTAGCTGACTTTACAGAGTTATCTCCCTGTACTGTTAGGTACCACCTTAAACATGTAAGATAAACCAACCCTTACCTTTCAGCAGCCTCTTTAATCTGTGTTGGTGAAAGTTTTAGATGTTGTTTAAAATCTTTAAGATATCTGAAGTCTCCATTCATAATAACATTGTGGCATAAGGCATCAGACCAGCAACTTCTTCTTCCATAACTTTGACTTAGTATCAATGCCTGAAATAGCATCACAAAACAATAATTGCTTGATAAAGGAGAGGACAACATGTATCTTAATGATACAAAACATACACCAAAAGTTAAATGAGTGTTTGTATGTGTAACTTCCTTTAATAAGTAAATCAATGTTATATCATAAAACGAAACTTTTCAGTTGGCATAAATATTTTCTAACTGCTTGAGGAAAGCTGCAGCTAATCAGCATGTTGCAAGTGTAAAATGAGAACATATACATAATTTTCAAATAAATAAATATCATTTAAATTTATTAAAAGTTAAGTTATTTTTTCAATAAAAAAACAAGCATGCACTCGCACTATCATTTCTATATTCAGTGGGTATTGGGTTAAAAATCTAATTTGGCATTAAGATCATATCATAGGGACCATTCGTACTAAGTTTCAAGTTGATTGGATTTCAAGTTCATCAAAAACTACCTCAACCAAAAACTTTTACCTGAAGCTGGACAGACTTGACCTCACCCAAATGCTATTGGATTTTCTAAGTCCAGTAGAAAGAGAATGAATGACTTCATAAGCCTTCAATGTTGTCATACCTAGAATAATAGTAATAAACAGATAACCAATGGTCTTTCAAACTTGAGGATGTATCAAGGCTACATCTCATCTAAGGGCTGTCGTAAAATTCTTGTTTGAAGATTCACTGATCATACATAATTATACCAATTGCAAGAACATTGGTTAATGTGTTTTTAAATATGGTTTTGGTTGTAATCCTGTAAATAGAACCATAAATGCTGTTTACCTCCAAGAATTTAGGATGTTGACAAATAACATCGTCTGCTTCTTCATCACTTAAATGAAGTAACTGGTTTCCTGCTGGAAGATAATGGAGTTGTAAGGCTACCAGTCTTGCTTGTCTAACACACTTCTGAGCATGCCTAACACATTTCTCCTGAGAATATAAATGATAATATATACTTCTATGAAAAAAAATGTGCAAAAAAAATCTATTATTTACAATAGAAATGCTCAAAACTTGTTAATCTGTATTTTTTAAAGAAATATGTGTAAATTTAAATGTAGGGTATATAATAAAACAGAAACTGGAAAATACACAAAAACAAGAAGAAGACACTGTGGCCTACTTACACTATCATATTTCACTGTTTAGTGAACTGCATAACCTGGGTTGAAACTCTCATTTTCCATATATTTTCTTAAGTTCACACTAAGTGTCTATAAAATACACCTAACTCAAAATCACATGAAATCACCAGGTGTCTATAAATGTATCAACAAAGACAATCAATGATCTAACAACACTTAACCCTCAAAAGGGAAAAGACAAACACTTATATAATTCCTGACTGAAAAACACAGAAAGATCAGTAGAAGCTTTAACTTTTTTATAAGACTATGTCTGCACCTTTTATCTTTTTTTCAAAAACATTCCTCACTTATGCAGGTATGAATAGGTCATAGAAAATACTTCTATTCTGCAGGTAAATCTCAGTAGCCTACCTTAAAGTAACTTTCAGCAGACATTTATACCACAGGTAAATCTCAGTAGCCTACCTCAAAGTATCTTTCAGCAGACATTTATACCACAGGTAAATCTCAGTAGCCTACCTTAAAGTAACTTTCAGCAGACATTTATATCACAGGTAAATCTCAGTAGCCTACCTTAAAGTAAACATTCCTCACTTATGCAGGTATGAATAGGTCATAGAAAATACATTTATACCACAGGTAAATCTCAGTAGCATACCTTAAAGTAAACATTCCTCACTTATGCAGGTATGAATAGGTCATAGAAAATACATCTATACCACAGGTAAATCTCAGTAGCCTACCTTAAAGTAACTTTCAGCAGACATTTATACCACAGGTAAATCTCAGTAGCCTACCTTAAAGTAACTTTCAGCAGACATTTATACCACAGGTAAATCTCAGTAGCCAACCTTAAAGTATCTTTCAGCAGACATTTATACCACAGGTAAATCTCAGTAGCCTACCTTAAAGTATCTTTCAGCAGACATTTATACCACAGGTAAATCTCAGTAGCCTACCTTAAAGTAACTTTCAGCAGACATTTATACCACAGGTAAATCTCAGTAGCCTACCTTAAAGTATCTTTCAGCAGACATTTAGCAGACATTTATACCACAGGTAAATCTCAGTAGCCTACCTTAAAGTATCTTTCAGCAGACATTTAGCAGACATTTATACCACAGGTAAATCTCAGTAGCCTTCCTTAAAGTATCTTTCAGCAGACATTTATACCACAGGTAAATCTCAGTAGCCTACCTTAAAGTATCTTTCAGCAGACATTTATACCACAGGTAAATCTCAGTAGCCTACCTTAAAGTAACTTTCAGCAGACATTTATACCACAGGTAAATCTCAGTAGCCTACCTTAAAGTATCTTTCAGCAGACATTTATACCACAGGTAAATCTCAGTAGCCTACCTTAAAGTAACTTTCAGCAGACATTTATACCACAGGTAAATCTCAGTAGCCTACCTTAAAGTATCTTTCAGCAGACATTTATACCACAGGTAAATCTCAGTAGCCTACCTTAAAGTATCTTTCAGCAGACATTTATACCACAGGTAAATCTCAGTAGCCTACCTTAAAGTATCTTTCAGCAGCATCTGTGAAATACTGTATAATGTTCTGTAATGTTGTCTGTACATCAGGTATATTCTCTGTCAATAGAAAACTGCTTAGTAGAGATGAATTAAACTTGAGAAATATTACATAAGGTGGAATGTTTTACCTTTTAAGTTCATAAATAAAAATATCAGACATTATCAAGAGTAGACTTTGAAAGAGCAAGAATGCAATTGTTTATTTTTTTTTCAAATGCTGATTGGAAGAAAAATACAGTATGCCCAAAAAGAACCATCAACAATGCAAAGGAAAACTCGCAAGATCCACATCAAACACACTGTTTCAAATGCAGGGTATGAACTCACAACCAAAGTGTTTACAGGCTATACTGAGTGCTCAAACCACTAAGCCACAAAGAATTTAAAAAAAAAGTTTTTTTTATATCTATAAATATCGTTTCAATAATTACAAAAAGCATGCAAATAATTGAAATAATGCTGGTAAAAAGCCTTTATCGGAAGGCTCAAGAAAAGGTGAAGCGTCATCCAAGATGTTCACAGATTTTGTTATCTCTATAAAATACCTAATGTTTTGCCCTTAAGTCCATCTAGTGTACTGTTTGCCCTTGTTTCTAAAGTCTGAGCTATTTGTCTATGTAACATAAAGTTATGAGCCACCATGTCATAAGTTTCTTTGTCCTTTGGATGGTAACGTTTCAGATAATCCAACATAGCAAGCTTTAAACTGTCCTCCTGTGAACAAAATATATTGCATTAAATCAAATGATGTAATAACTTCTTAAAGAATTTAATAAAATATTTTTTTCAGAAAACATAACTATTTAAAACCAATGTTTAGTTTTAATCACTTCAAACAAATCAGCCTCATTCACTCTAAAACTGGAGTAGTATCTTGTAAAAAATTTAACCTATGTAAAACCTTTCAGTACTATCTATGATGTATTCATAAATCAAGTATTATTACTCTTTTATTTGCATTGATACCCAAGACATGTCAAATGAAGGCAACAGATCCTGGATATTTCTCTTGTTCAAATCTTATTGCTCTCTCAGTACAATATGTCTTGACTTAGTTGTTCATGCATATGTAGGTCATAATGACAAATTCATGTTCGGTTCTTTAGGAAGTATAATGATGTTGTAAACACATTCTAATTCTAATTTTGTATAGGTTTTTTTTCACAAAATATTATTTTGGTACATTTTTCATTGCATTTAGGGTATATAAAAACCAAGAAATTCAATATTTGAAGAATTTAATACCATCACCCTCTCCCCCTCCTACAAATATTTAATGCACAAAGTATAATACGACACATAGAAAAATCAACAATCTACATATTCTCTGAAATAAAAAAAAGTGAAACACATGCAAATTTTTGCTTTACTTTCAGCTGAATTTTCAAGCATGTATACAATATGTGAACCAATGACTCCCTTATTGAGAGAAAAAGAGCCAAAGATTTAAAATAGAAAGACCTACCCTGTCTATTCCTTTCTTCAGTAATAACTCAAACCTCTCATTCTGTTTTATACTGTCAAATATGTAGGTCATTTCACCAAATCTACCAATACCTGTCAGTAATTGTACCTGAAAAAAATCCAATATAATCTTGAAGTTCCTTTGCATTTTGTTTGTTTTTTTGCTGTGCATGTACTAACTCATTTTGAGTCATTGACGGACACTTCATTTCCCTAGTGTTTCTATTAAGTATAATGTGATATAATTAGCAATTTTTTTTTCTGCAAATATTTTCACAAAGTTAAAACACCTGAAATTTAACTAACTACTTATCTGATAAAATGATATATTCTTACTGTGCTTTAAGAAAGTTCATTATAAAGTTCATGTATTCAATGCACTTTTCTGGATTTTCCGTCATCAAGAATGGTCAAATCCTAATAATTATTTGAAAGCTGTGAGTGTATAAGAAATAATAGTGGTAGAACTATATGATGAAATTAAGACCTAAAATAATAGTCAAATTCATCTAAGATTAACTTTGCTTAAGGGAGTTAAAACCTTAGTTGATGAGCTGATTTTTTTAATACAATCTACATATATTTCTTACCATGAGAGAGAACTGCTGTGTTGACTGTAAACATGCTGTCATAGCCCTTGCTGCCCGCAAAACATTTGATATACCCTCCATATTACATGCCACTGTATGGCAGGAGTGGGCTAATATTAATAAATCTGTCTGCATGGCTAAAACTGAAATTAAAAACATCAAAATAACTATTTAATAGACTGCAACCTGTTTTACACTAAATTGTTTTTTAGGATCTTAAACGAAAATTTAAAGAGTGGAAAAACATCAAGATATCTGTAACTTATAAACTATATGCAATAAATAGGAAGCACTATGATTTCATTTTGAAAAAAGAAAAACAGATTAGAATTGAGCAAAGTCAATGGTTAAGAGCTCTTTTTTCACTAAATGTGGCTATTTGATGCTAGTAACCAGTTTCTTAATGAAGTTGAGCTGTCAATTATTTTTCAATAAATGAATTGCAAATTTGTCTCTGGCTTCATTGCAAAATTCAAATAAGAAAAAAATAAACTAACCTTTTGGTGACATTAAGTCTTGGTCAACTGACAATGAAGTAACAGCATCTAAGAGTCTATCACCCAGTAGAGATGGATCAGAACATAACTTTATAAACTGTGTAACCACACCTATGGACTCATCAAAGATTAGTTCTCTTTTATCTGTAATCAAACATGAAGTTTTCATAAAATCAAGTCTGCTTAACTCTTGTTAAGTAGAAGTCCTATGGAGTTAAAAATATGACTAATTATCATGCATAATACTTGTAGTATAGGTTCTTCTGCTTCAAACTTTAGTTAAGAAGATTTCCCAACTTTTAAGATTGAGAAATAAATACAGGAGAGGGTGCTGTCCTGACTTCCTAGAAAAATAAATGCTAAATCCTAAAACCGATCATTATTAACTCATTATTAATTGTTGAATCCCAATAAGTGTAAATTGTGAGTTCATACAAAAATAATGGGCCGATCCTGATATCCATAAAAGTAATATATTCCCTCTTTATGAGTTTTACGATTCACATTTAGACCTACATATTAACCTTTAGATGTCTTTTCTGTATGTTTTTTTTGCTCTATTGGGTTGCTGTCACATAAAATTATATCCCCTTTATATTAAAATTTGCTTTCATCAATAGTGGCCTTTACATAATATATAATTTATTTGTTATATCTTTGAGTAATAAAAATATAAAAATACATTTCTCATTGTACAGAGACCAGACTTTGTTATTGTAAATTCAGAAATTATTGCAATGTTTTTATTAATGCAAAACATGTGACAGTATCAGGTTAGCAATAACAAAACACCATCACAATTATATTTCTATAGTAGAGATTTTTGAATCACATCAATTAGATTATGGTTCAAATTTTTGCTAGCTTTTGCTAGGGATCATGCATTTATTTCTGAATTTACAATATATAACTTGTATACCATTCTGTATGAAATTTTACCCAGTTTATATATTTCAAAAACAATCTGCTCACATTTTCAAGTACACATTTAAATACTCCTGGCTATATCAAATTCAATTTTTGATTGCCTGACTCTCTTTAAGATTATTCATCTTATTTCCTTTATTATAATTGCCAATTTATTTTATTATAATGGACAATTCTAAATTACATTTATCAAAATTCACATCGTGTTTAGTATTAAAACAATTCTAGGTCAGCATCACAAGAACTCTTTAAATGGGAACATGATGAATTTCTACAAGATGAAATAAAGATTTGAAGTCAACGGAAAACAAGATATAGTTTTTCAATATCTCTCCAAAAAAGATTTAATGCTTACTTCCATTATAATTGAACAATTTATCTATCAGACATTTAATTTTCTGGACATTATATTATTACTGTTTCACACAAAAATATGAGCTATAATAGTCATTTGGATAAGGAGGTGACAAACTTGTGCCACAAATAATCGAGATATCAAGTTAATGAATCGGAGATGTCCATTTTATTACAAACGTAATAGAAAAATGATGAATTGATGAGCATGCATTTAACAAATGCAGACATCTCAATAAAAGTGCCAAATTCCATTAGGACTTTAATTGATAGTGCCGACAATAAAGGCCGATAGCAATAAATTGCGAATCCATTTTTGAATACTGAATATCAATATTCAAGATAATACAAAGATGTTGTGACCCATTTCATTATACTGATAAATATTTCTTCAGAACTGTAATAAAACTTGCCAGTTAAGATGATGCAAGATTCTCGTAAGATTTGAATAGGTGTTACAAATTTTTCTACGAAATTATTACGAGCGATTTTTGTTATGTAAATGGAAGACCATTAAATCGGAGACGTGTTGAGAACTCTCCGAGGGACGAAATATTCTGATATCAATGAAATGGTACTTCATCAAAATAAATAATCAAAACACATTCGATGACACAATTTTCAAACGAAAATTACTTTCACACTATTGTCATGAGCGAATAAAAGCCAAAGCACATTAGAATGGAACATTATATATTGATGGATATTACATGTTCAAAAGATAAGACAACATAAATCTATTGTTTAGATCCTCATCAAAATCGTTTAAAACATAAAACCAAATCTACATTCTAGATGTTTGGTTATTAAACTGTTGTCACCTAACGAACGTCTGCACTTCAAAATACTTGATCAAATCATGTAAATTAGTTGATGTCTTAAATGTGGAGGAGGAAATTATCATTTAAAGGAGTAACTAGCTTTTCCAGTACAAAAACAATATTTTTGAAATTTGCATGCAAGTTTTATATCATATATGTATAATTATAAATTCTTCATTTTTTTCAAAAGTTATGCAGCTATCACGTTGTAAATTTTATATATTGTCACAAATCTGAAATAATCATAAAACTATGTATAATTTCAAAATTTCAGCACTAAAAATTACATGGAAATATTTAAGACATTACTAATTCTAGTGCAACCAAAATCAGGCACTATCTTTTTTGAAGACCTCTTTTGTTTATGAACAGAGTTTAATTACTATAATTGCAATTATTGATTAAGATGTATTAAATAAGCAGAAAAATGTTTCTGAATTAGAATGAAACAAAAAAGGATGAAACTAGGCACTCGCTCATAAAACTTTTCACAATACTAAAGTATAAATTTTCTTGACATATAAAATTCAGTATTTTAATCTCTAACTGTGGGTGCCATAATCTCTTTTTGTTGGTGTGGTACTGCTGATCTTTTTTTTCTATTAGAAGTTTCTCTGCATCTTAAGTTTTTGTTAAAAACACAAAAAAAAAAAAAAAAAAAAAAAAAAAAAAAAAAAAAAAAAAAAATCATTTATAGGCATTCACTCCTATAAAGAGTGTAAAATTTTCTTATTCTTATTTGTGGATCTTGTCTTGCTGAACATTTTTGTAATTTAAAGTGTCTATCTTTTATAGTTTTTAGGATAACAAGCAAAAATGTAAAATATTAATGAAAATTGTCATTTTGAAGTAAGATTTATCAATTGGTGTTTAACACTACTTTCAGATCTAGAACTAAGGCTATTTCTCAGTGGAGAACCCACAGTGCTTAGAGAAAAGCACAACCTTTGGTAGGAAAACTGACAATCCTCATCAATTAAGATATGAGTCAACTGCACCTGGGACGAGTACACAGTTATCGACCCTTGATTTTCGTTATCCACAAATATAGACCCTAGTGCAGAGAGTGTGTTACTTGTCAATCTTTTTTATACA
This sequence comes from Mytilus galloprovincialis, assembly GCF_965363235.1. Classification (NCBI taxonomy): domain Eukaryota; kingdom Metazoa; phylum Mollusca; class Bivalvia; order Mytilida; family Mytilidae; genus Mytilus; species Mytilus galloprovincialis. The sequence goes on along the minus strand of NC_134841.1, from coordinate 38,668,350 downwards.
CCTTCCAAATTTATTTCTTCATGTTTTATGCCTCAAATAGCAAGTAGGGGGATAAAATTACACTGTGAAAAAATTTGATTCATGAATTTTAATGTAAAGAAGTGATTTGGTCCAGCTACAAAAAAGTTAAAAATAAGCATTTCGAAAGCTGTCAAAAGATTTCAAGACCCCTTGTAGATAAAATTGTCCATAGTTTGAGTTAGAGCCGATGAAGTTTTCTATAATTTTTCTATAATTTGCTACAAAAATAGTACAACACACTGTAAAAATATAATTGAGAAAGCGCAGGTGGGATTTTTTTTTATTTCAATTTATTGTCCAAAAGAAATTCACTACAAAATAACTGTTTACTAGGACCACCTGCCATGTGCAGTTTTTAAATCAACAATTTTAGTCTTGGCAGGCTAGTTATACATTTAATGTTGTTAGTCTACTTAAATCATGCTGCCATTGGCACCTTAAAGTGCAAGAAATGACGATTTTGGCTATGTCGACTTATAGATCTAGACTAGCTGATCAATTTTCCTTCTTATAGTGGCTTCTTTAATAATAATCTACCCATAAAAGTTTTCAGAGTAACAAGCAGAAACCTAAAAATGGGTAAAAATCTTTATTAAAGAGCAACAACTCAAATTAGGGGTGACCTGATAATTTTGGCTAGAAGACATATTTGTAAATATCATCTTGCTGATCATTTTTTGCTTTTTATGTTTTAATCAATTTATTATAAAATTGAGAATGAAAATGGGGAATGTGTCAAGGAGACAACAACCTGACCAAAGAGAGGAAAACAGCCGAAGGCCACCAAGGGGTCTTCAATACAGAAAGACAATCCTGCACCTGGAGGCGTACTTCAGCTGGCACCTAAACAAAAATGTGTACTAGTTCACTGAAAATAGATGTCATGATAAACTCCAAAATATATAAAAGAAACTAAAATTTATCAAAGTACTGAAGTACTGAACATTGGATGACTGCAAGTTCTTGTTGATGGTCAAAAGCACATGTCACAGAAAAAGATCACATCTCTAAACCTGAAACTGAGGTTTATGTATATAGATATATTTTTTTCTGAGACAGGTTTGTGCGTGGATGATGAATTAATGACAGGAAATTCAACCTTACCGTAATAACTATCATATTGTAGTGGTACAAATCAGTATACCTAGGACTATTATACTAATATAATAGTATACACTGGTTTGTTGTTATATATTATATTAATATAGCAGTTACATGTATATATAATTTTCATCCATTTGTATATCATTCTATTCTACTATTCTAATAATAGTGCAGTGCAAGTGCATGGTGGACACTCTTCCGTAAAAAAAACAATTTTCTAAATGAGTTTAATTACTGTAATTGCAATTATTGATTAAGATCTATTAAGCAGAAAAATATTTCTGAATTCGAATGAAACAAAAAAGGATGAGACTAGGCACTCGCTCATAAAACTTTTCACAATACTTAGGTATAAATTTTGTTCTTGAAATATAAAATTCAGTATTTTGATCTCTGACTGTGGGTGCCAAAATCTCCTTTTGTTGATGTGGTACTGCTGACCATTTTTTACTATAAGAAGTTTCTCTGCATCTTAAGTTATATTATATTAATATAACAGTTACATGTATATATAATTTTCATCCATTTGTATATCATTCTATTCTACTATTCGAATAATAGTGCAGTGCAAGTGCATAGTGGACACTCTTCTGTAAAAAAACAATTTTCTAAAAGATTGGATATGAGAAGCCATTCAAATTTTCCCGCAAAACAATTACAGAGTTACCAGTCCTAACCGAGGGTGTCGAAAACATTCTTGAGATATTCTTTTGCAAGCTTTAACACAATTTTTCAGTATGTGTGCATAGATATTATCAATGATTTTTTACTTTTATATATATATCTAAGGACATAACATTTTCATACTATTAATTTGTGTTTTAAATAAAAATATTTGTAGGAGTATCCATTGAAAAAATGAAGTTAAAACAGGCGATAAGGAATGTCATTTTGCACTAGATAATATCCGCAGATCTATAATTTTTATAGATCGGTTGAAAACCCAAAACTAATTTGCATAATGGAAATTTAGGCTATAGCAATACATCAGAATGACCTCAAGGTTATCTCAATGTAAAAATCGTACAAGACTAACAAAGACCAGAGGCTTCTGATTGGGTCAGGTGCAAAAATGTGGCAGGGTTAAGCATGTTGTTTGAGATGTCAAACCTCCCCTATACCTCTAGCCAATGTAGAAAAAACAAACACAGTTTTCAGATATTTAGCAAGAACACTTACAAGATGACTTATTTGGAAATCTGGTCTTGTTGGATTATTTTTTCTACATTAAGTTTCTCAAGTTAATAGAGGTTTAAGCTGTGTAAATGAATATTTGAGAAACATCTTTTTTGTATATACCTACCTAAACCAATGACACACAACAACTAATCTTTTTAGTGATTCCTATATGTCAACTGTTTGCACCAAATATAGCTTATTAATGATCAACACCTTAACCCCTTAACAATTGATGTGTCAACCTCTTGCACACATTCCCTACCTTAAAGACCCTTTTTCAATGACCTGTTTTGCAAACTAATGCACGAAATATTGTGGTTAGAAATTCAGACATGTAAATCATCTCCCATTCATTTCTAATTCATGGCTACTACTGCTTATAATTTCTATACATATTTATTGCAAAAAGTGAATTAAGAATTGATGTCCAAATTAAGTTTTCATACTACATCTTTTGATAATTCTTTGAAAAAAAATAAAACACCAATGTAAATTAAGATATGTAACATTCAGTAAATCATTTAAATTTAAAATATGTTGTCGAAAAGTTTCAATGGGAGATAATCTATGATGAGCCTTCCACCCTTTTTTTATATTAAATTCTTATCTCCCTTTAAAACTTCACAAAAACCTATTTAATAAACTAAATGAATGCAGTCTTTTAGATTTGGATGTGAAGAAATCACTATAACACACACACAAAAATAATATTTGAAGAGAGATAATTCAAAACCTTAAATTGGACATTTTCATAGCAATTTAGAAATTAGTACCTGAAAGGTTAGGTTCATATTTCATGGTTACTACAAATGTATATTACAATCAATATATATATAGATATAATAAGACAGATTGTAGTACCATGAAGTGGAATTCTACTGTAACCTCACAGTTCTCAAGGGGTGCTCCGATTAATGGAGGGATCTACATATATACATACTTGCTCAAAACCTTTGACATTTTACCTTGATTCATTTTGACCATCCTCTATATTCATCAAGAAACAATTTATTGTTAAAACAAAAGAAGCCAGACTATGCAGATATACAACATGTCAAGAGCACTACACACAATATTTACCTTTTACTGCAATTAGGCCATGTTTTACTTTATAGGATGTCACGAATGATTCTGACAGGAACCCAGCAACCTTTAAAAGAAAACAAAATATGGTATCATTCACATGAATTCATCTTCTATGAATGTATAAAGCCTATTTGCCGCTAATATTAAAATTTATTATAATAATTTTATTTCACTTAATTTATGGCTTGGTTTCCAAAACAAATCTGGCTAATATGGTGAATTTCTACCTTGCCATGATGTATGGGCAGGATACTTGATTTGTGAAATCAAATATTCAACAAGTTAATACAACAGAGCTTTCAAACTTTTTAGAATGTTTATATATTCATTGGAGATGAGTATCTTATTTTCTATACACATTTAAATAGCTTTTGAAGATTTTTGGAATGCTGAATCTTAATCAATTTCCAGCAGCATCCTTAATGTAGAGCACCACATTTAGTAAAAAGAAACCTTCCTACAACTTTAGGATTTTCCCGAGAAAATTAAAAATGACAAAAAACTGAAAATCCAGCTGAAAATTAACAAAACTTCAGTATGCATAAAAATGTATTAAACAAAATAACTTAGTATTCAAAATATTATATAATGTATTATATCACAATCTTGAAGATGTAAACAAATTTATATGGCAAATAATTACACAAATAATTAAATTTACAATATTAAAAAATATAAATATGACCTCTGACAGTAGGTATTATAGCATTATGTAATTTATTTATATATTTATGTAAAATAAATTGTCAAAGGATAAATTTGTTTATTCTGATTATGTCCCTTACCTCTGCTGGTGACAGTGAACTATTACTAAGGAAGTCAGCTGCGAGTTTTACTTTATGTAGAAAATTGGTTTCCAACAAAGATCTTAAAATATCAAATGCTTCACTGTTAACTACTGATTCATAACTAGTAGCTAGTACCTATAAAAAATAAAATATACCTCAATAACGAGAAAACTGAAAATCATGTGTTTGTTGACTTTATAAATAATGTTCTAATGTTGTACTGTTACAGCACTGTTCCAGGTTAGGGGAGGGTTGGATTCTGCCACATTTTGTATGTATGTGTCTGTCCCAAGTCAGTAGCCTGTAATTAAGTGGGTGTCTTGTTGATGTGTTACATTTTTTTTTTTATTCCTATTTTTTTACAATCATTACGGTGTTAGTTTTATTGTTTGAATTGAAATTTACAGATGTGATTTCAAAGCCTTTGACTATGCAGTATAGACTTTGCTCATTGTTGAAGGCTGTATGATGAGCTAAAGCTGTTAATTTCTTTGTCATTTGGTCTCTTGTGGAAAGTTGTCTTATTGGCTATCATACCACATCTTCTTTTTTATATATAAGATAATAATAATTAGTGTTATTAATTGTCATTTTTAGAAATTTCTGCAAATCTTTTAGAAATTTTCACATCAAAATATGTTAAAAATGTTTAATCATTATGAGAAATATTCACTGTAATGTCCTGTGAAACTATACATACCAAAGAAATGATGAAACAATTAATAATTTGCTTGCAAAACTGGTTTCCATGGTTACAGTGAGAACATAAAGTTTCCATGGTTACCACAACCTTCTCCATCTCAATTCCAAAACAGCTGTATGTTACTGGTCCCATAGGAACCATTAAATCTAAAAATCAAAATTATTTAAAAAAAAAATCTATCAAGTTCTACAAAAGATATTGACAAATTTGAATATATAGAAATAACAGAATTGTTGATTTGTTTAATATTTCAAAAGTAAAGTTTCACCTTGGATGCCCAAAAAGATGGATAAATTTGATAGATTGAAATTGCATAATTGCTTTAACTAGGGAAAACATTTAAAATTTTTACAGAGTATGACAAAAGACACATTAGGACAAAACTGGTGCTTGCAACACAAAATATACTGCAGCTAGGCTATTTGTGTAGTCAAATTGCATTGACTCTATGTTCATTTGTGATATACAGTCATTGAGCATTTATTGCCTTGTTAATAACATTGACAACGCGTTTCCATATAGTTTTATTTATGATGTAAATAAAACGTGCAGATTCCTGATATTTAATGTTGTCCGATTCAATCTAAAAAAATATTGGGTTTTTTTTAAACTAAATACTTCATTTAGAACAGTAACAGATGCTGCAGCATATACAGAATAATCCTAAATTTTTTCGAAATATAAATTTGTTTGTACTCATCTCTAAACAGTAAAGAAGTGTTGGGCAAAGCCTCACTGTCTACCTGTTTCTATGCCTTGTATAAATAAAAATTATATTTCGAGACAATGTATGGTTTTTCTCTATATATCTACATTTTTGATTTGTTGACTTTGGAGATTTTAAAAGTACAATAATAGTACTTGAAAGTCATCCTACTGTAAGCTCAAATAAGAAAACAACTAACTACCACTGCTTGAAGATTTGGTGAGCATTGCAGGCATTGATACGGAAGCTCTGTGTAACTTTCCTGGACCGCCACTTACTAGATTGACCATATCCATGTCCATATTCTCTCTAATACTGACCTCACCTAAAGCTAACCTGATACATGTCTGTAATAATAAAAACAAAGGTAATTATATGGTATATTATATATCTGATCAATTATAAGTGGCAGCTAGTTTGAATGAACTCTATAATCCCATTGGAGCTATCTGTGGGTTTATATTTTACTTTAAAAATATATCAAGGTTAATTTTTGTTCAGGTTCAATTTTTATTTCTCCAAAGCTGTTACAATTTGAAATAACATTGTTAAATTATCAATTTGAAATCATACTGAAACTACAAGAAATATTTGCAACTGGACACCAATTGATATAATAAATTGATCAGTAATTTTTAACATACCAGAATTATAGTAAGATCCCTATTGTAATGTTTAAACTCTGCTGATAAATGACAACATTCACAAACTTGTCCATTTTCTAAAAGTTCCTCCATAATCCCATTCAAAGCAGTGTCCTCCTGAAAATTGATACCATTACATACCTTACATTACATGTTGATAAATTAAGGTGGTACCTAACACTACAGGAAGATAACTCTGTAAAGTCAGCTAAACGTTTTAATTACGTTGTGTTGTTAAAGGAATATTAAGCTTTTCAATGATCAAAATTGGTGTTTGTCAAATTGCTATATAACCAGTGTAATTTTTCTGACAAAACGGTTGGTTCAAAAAATTTTAATTTTTTATATTTTTATTGAAGTTTCAAAGTAAATACTTTGACAAAATTTTATGAAAATTAAACGAGCCAAATTAATTTTTGTGAAAGAGTTGGGTACCACCTTAAGTCAAAGTAAATATGTAAAAATGCTTAGAATGCATGTAATTTATAACATGTGGTTTCCATTTTTTAAACATTACTGAATTTTTCTCATTGATGATCAGATTGTTGTCTCTTTGACACATTACCCATTTCCATTTTCAATTTTATTAAATTATTTGCAGATGCTGTTTATTAGTTAGTGCTATCAAAATCTTAGTTTCTATTCATTATTTGTCATAGAGTTGGATTACGTCTATATTTTGGTAGGACTTTACTGTTCTGTTGCTGTTTATCTGTATATATCAAGTTATACAGTATACAAGTTTCAATCTTAAATGAATAGTTTTCAATTGACTTTATGATCAAACTTACCTTTATATTCAAACTTGAATCTATTTCTGATTTTTGTGGAAGTTTACCAAAGCATAGTAGGTCTTTCTTACTATGGTGTTGTTTAATTGTTTCTGTGCTTTGGAAAACATCATCCATGTCTTCAACTGTCGGCACAGTACCCTAAGTAAAATTATATATTCAATTGTGTAATCATCTTTTAGGAAGATATATTACAATTATTGAATATTTGTACAAACTAAATATAGAAATATGCTTAATATGACTTCCTTCTTTCACTTTGCAATTGCCAATAATGCCATGATTTAATTCCAATTGAATATGAGGTGCACCTGATTGAGGTTGCAATTGTAATATTTTCACCTATACTTAAGAGCTAGATCTATATTGTATGACATCAACAGTACCAATTTCACTACAACAAATACAAACTTCTACAAAAAATATGTGAAAAACAAAAATGAAGAGCTTATAAACCAAAAAAGACAAAAAGTATAGCACTAGTCTTGCAAAAAATCTAGAGCTTTATATGAGGAGATATATTCCTTTTATATATAAAATTCAAAATAATTTACAAACTATATAAAGGCAAATTTTAATACAATATATCTATATTTTCATTCTTTTTAACAGAAAACAATACCTTGTGTTTTGTTTTATATTGGATGCGACACATCCACATCTGTCGATATAATTCTTCATATGGTGGAGGATCCTTACAACTTTCTAAATTATCTAAACATAGTTGATACAAGAATGACTTTTCTAAAAAATCTTCTATTTTTTCTGCTTCTTCCTAGAAAAGAAAGAATAAAAGAACCATATTTATTCAAATACTCTAAATTAAAAAAAATTCTGTATGTTTGATAATTGACTTTGCAACTTGGACTTATATTTTCATTCTTGATACTTTCTTACATATTGATGGAGGTAATTTTTTTATTAATTCAATGAATGCCAATTTACACACAAATATTGGTAAATCTTATTTTTTCCATAAGGAAATCATGAAAGTATGTTTATATGTTGAGATTACCAAGAATTTGTTAGTAGCTGGTCATCGAATTAGCTTTGTGAAACTATTTCATAATTCCAACTCTTTTAATACTATTTTCAACCAAAAACTTGATAATTTTTCATTATATTACATGCATATATAATTTATCAAGAACTATAAAAATTTGTAATATACCTTGTAAAACTGGGATGTGATACTTTCTGCCTTGTTCTTCTTGAATATTTGATAACATTGTAACCAGAACTTATTTCTAGCTGTTGCTGACTTCCAAACAGATGATTTCTCTAGTTGCTGTTTCTTGTTTCTCACCTACAAACAAATTTTCGATTATTTTAAAAATAAATTATATGAATAAAATGTAAATGATAAAGAATTGGTAAAAGGTTCATTACTAAATTTAACGAGAAACAAGAATGCATGCCTTGTAGTGTAAAGGATACTCCCACTAGTATATATATATATATAATTGAAAGTGTGGTAAAACAGGAAGTTCTTGTGTGACTGATCTGAACAGCAGGCAGATATACCTCACATTTTCTCACCTTTGCTCTGCATACTGACCGCATATGAAGTCATTCTGTTGAGAAGTATTGAAGAAAATTGTGACAAAAAAAATTAAGATCATTCAGCATCTGCACACAGGAAGTAGGTATCTAATGAACCGAAAAGTACTTACATTTTACAACACATCACTGCTTAGCTATTGACCAAATATTAAGTCACTCTATTTTAGTAGTTTTTGACCAAAATAAATGTTGAAATTTTTTTTAAAGGAATTGAAGGACACAGAGATTGCAATATAGCAATGTAAACAAACATTGAAACTTAGTTTTATTTACACCTTTCTTAATTATTTCCCTGTTACTTTTCCTTTCTTAAATGAGTGAAATGTTGTCAACAGCAATATCATCATAACCATACAAACTAACCTCAGACAGGGTCACATGATCAGAATTAAGTTTAGCTGCTGTTGACAAGTCCCTGGCAGCCTGAAAGAAACCCCTTTGTATCATCACCATGACAATTCGTTGACATTCTGTATCAAATTGATCCTTAGATGATATCAGCTGTGGAAAGTTTACATCTAATATCTGGTTATTCACTGCTATATTCAGAAGTCTAGATAGTTTTCCAAAATCAGGAACTAAACAAATAAAACACAGTATTATTATATATGGGATTTCATATGGATTTCTATGTCATTTGGTTTTTGATGGAAAGTTGTCTCATACCATATTTTAGATGCAGCATACAATAACTTATCTCATAGATTTGTACATTGTTCAAAAAACACAATAATAAATGCATGGTTTTCACACAAAAAATATAAATATATAAGAATAAGCAATACCTAAAACTATTAATTTCTCTGACCAGAAAAATTTGAGGGATAGGTTGAAAAAGTTATAATGCTATATTGCATGAATTATTTAGCAAATAATTAATTAAATTCATATAATAGATATTTATCACTGCTATCAGTAGGGAATTGTGATTAAAAACTTATAGAACAAATATTATTTCTAGTTTATCCTGCATAATGACGATCACAAAGATGCTTGATGAACTTTAATAGAGCAGGGGAACATGTGATCCCCTCTATCTGGTAAATGATGTCACAAAAGCGCATAATATTGACAAACTTTTCCAGTGAAGGACATAACATAAAAGTGGTCTTTTGATACCCAACAAAAAAAAATGAATCTATAGTAATACAATTAAAGAAATAGTTACCATCAAATTTAAACAACAAAACAGCACTTTCAGTGTCAAGAATTCTCAGAAGCTGATGTAAGTCATACAGATTTGTTGTATGTGTAAAATGATGAAGTAATATCTTGTATGTTGTTTGCTGTATCCAATCAGAATCATGTAAAACTGTTGTCTGCTGATAATCATTTCCATCTGATGAGGCTGCCTGTTAAAACATAATATGTTAACAAATGTTATTGATTATACTAAATATCATGGAAATTCATGTTTTCTTTCACCCCTCATGTTTATATGATGGTTGTGAGCAATGAAGGGTAAAGATTGCAATGTCCTCTTTAAATATAAATTTTGAACTATATTTAGTAATTCAGGAAAGAAAAGATGAATATTTTGAAATGTCATAATCTACCTTTGTCAATATTTGTTAAAGTACCACAACTTTGTTTCAATTTTCTTAAATATTTGGCTACTGATAACTCAAATAAAGATAACAGACAACCACAGTAAATGAAAGAGTAAAACTTTCTTATATAAAAAAGAAGATGTGGTATGATTGCCAATGAGACAACTATCCACAAAAGACCAAAAGACACAGACATTAACAAACAATTTATAAAACAGTCAAAGAATTCTTATAAAAACTATATTGAACAACCCGACAAACAATGACGTGATATAACAAGACAGACATGAAACAAATATAGGTCCAAGAAAACAGTTATGGTGTAGTGAATTTATCTATAACAGAAAACAACAAAAATCTTTTATGCCATTTCAACCAAAAAAAATCCAGTATAAAACAAAAAAGTTGTTTGAAGTAAATGTACTGTAGCACATGTACCATTACTCTGATTTTAAATCAATAAGGTACAATTAATACCGATTCATCAGTACTTTCAACTTGTATTATGTATAATAAAACAGCGTAATCTTTGAAATAAAAATCTAGAATATCAAGCATACCATAGAAACAGCTTCCTTGAACTCTTGTAGATGTTTCCTACAAAGTGTATGATCTCTCGTGTCTATCAATTCAGCAGAGAACTTCAAAAAGGGTAGTATGGTGCAATCCTAAAATAAAAATAATGTCAACATAATTTCCCGTTGCCTGGTTGAATTTCAATAAAAAAAACTTTCCAAAGATTATGTAAATTATTTTATGATTGCAGATTTCATTTGACAAATAATCATAGTGACAGAAGGTGTAAGGTTACTCACTTAAATTAGCAGATGTTTTTTGGAACTTAAGTCAGAGCTCTAATTTACACTAATTTATTCCTTTAGAACAAATTTACATACATGTATTTGTACAAGTTTGATATTTTCACTAATCAATTAAAAACAATAATAAACATATTTTTTGAAGATTTATAAATGGAAAATGTCACTTAACATTTTAAAAATAAGATAAAAAGCCAGTGAAAATAATTACTGGTAGAAATATATGAAAGCATGTCATCAAAGTTCTGTTCCACTTATGTTTGAGGTAGATTTCTATCAGATGATTCAGGTGTTTCATGTTCCACTTCCATATTGTTTTCCCATAATCCTCTAGGAATCTGTCATGTTCCTGTTCATTCATCATACAAACTAACCAGCCACACATACAGGTTATCAAACTGGCATTCTGAAACAAATACAAAATTAATATACACTCTATTAATTTTAATCTTAACAATAATTAACCTTGTCAGGAATTTGAAATTATGGGGTTGTTGTTTGTTGCTGCATATCATATTTGTTATTTGCATAGGCTGATTTAAGGGGGGGGCCTCCTTTTTGGGAATAAAATTGGTTGCTTATATAGGGAATGACTGAAACGTGACTAAAGTGGGCCCCCTCTTAGGCAGTCAGTGGGCCCCCACTTATGAAAATTTCTAGATCCGCCACTGATTTGCTTGTTGTTTTGTACATAAATCAGGCTGTTATTTTTCTCTTTGGATTTTTAAAATTTGTTATTTCAAGTCCTTTTATAGCTTGGTATGTGGTATGGAATTTTGCTAACTATTCAAGGCCATATGGTGACATATGGTTACTGCCTTTATAATCATTCGTTTCACTAGTGGATAGTTTCACTTTGGAAATAATACCACATCAACTTATTTTTATACATTGTACTATCTAATGTATTGGTACAATTAATTTTTGTCACTGCGTATTATACTGCTGTTTCATGAAAAATAACACTTTAAAAGATGTATGTGAAGAAAAATAAATTAATCAAAAAGTACTAGTAGTGTTCAAATATGTTTTCATAATAAATTTTGTGATATAATTTGGGCTGAGCAAGAATAAAGCTTACTATAGTGATTTAATTTCAAGTTCCCTAAACCTTCCTAACAGTTTTAACATTGCTTTTATATGGTATGGTTATTGAGATACATAGCTATTTTCTAAAATAAACAGAAACAAGAATACTTTTTATGAAAAACAATGAATCATAAACAAACCTCAAGACAAACAGCTAATTCTGTGAGTATTGGATTATAAACTGTAACACCACTGACTAAAAGATACTTCCATGGACTCCTGGAGGACTGAGCATGGAAAACCACACTAAACAAATCATCTGACACAGCTTCGCTATCTCTTATTATCACTGTGGAAATAAATGAAAAATGTGTATATGGGCCACAGATGCCCCCGCTTGTAAATAAGCCTGACTTTATAACTCCAACATACAGATGCAAGATTCACGTAGTTAAGTCAAATTTGTGATTATAGGAATAATTTCATATCAATTGTTGAGGCAAACTAAAGTTAGGAAAATGAAAAATTCAGTAATTTTTATGTTTATAAAAGAATTTTTTTTTATGAACAGTAACAGTGACACCCCTTATTTCCAGCTTGATCTATGTTTTGTGGTAGTAAGCATGGTTTATATATTTCATAACTTTTAGTTGAGGTAAACTAAAGTTAGACAACAGAAACCAATTTTGGGGGCGTACAAGACTGACAAGAGTAACACAATTTCCTCATCTGCTACGGCGATAGCATAAAAATAAAGCAATAAGACTTAGAAGAACATGATATTTTTTTTATACTGAAAATTAAATTACAGTGCGAAACAATACCATTAATGGTAAAATTTCAAATTTTTAAAAAAGTCATCAACCAATTAATATGAAGTATGATATCCACATTGATTTATTTCTGTTGTGTATAACAGTGTTTTAATAAAGGTAAGGTCAAATTGGCTTCATAGGAAAAAGGTAATTGTTGGCTGATAAATCACTTTCTTTCCATCTTTGTATCACACTTACATTCAGTTTCATCTATATCCATAGAGGAATTGCTGACATCTTGTGTCTCTATTTCATCCTCACTACTACTTCTTTCTGTAAAAACAAAACCACTGGCTGTTAATCAAACAACAAACAACAAACTATTTACTGTGGATTTATTTTCATTCATGGGATATCAGTAATTATGAATTTCTTCTTTATAGGTGAACCACAATTTTAAATGTTTAACTAAATTCAGTCTTTATATAGGCTAGTATGTAGATTCCAGAAAAAACAAATAATTAAATAGCCACATACAAATAGTTTTGTATCAATGAATGAATTGGCAACCTTGAAAATAAATGAATCTACAGTAGTTATAAATTACATAAATGACATCTCCTTTTCTAAATATAAAGTAAAATGTATGATGGTATATTTGACTTTATAATTTTTCAATTTTTGCTTAATTCAAGGAAAACATGCCAATTTTTATTGATTTTGGGATCCAGAATAAACAGCATATTTGTCAACAAAAAAGAGCTTTTTGCATTATGTTTCTATAAAAATAAACTCTCTAGCATAGATTACCCCCATTTCCAAGAATACCAGCATTTTGACATTTTATTAACTTTATTTCCACAATTATTCTTCTAAAAGTTTCCTTTCTATGAGTCAATATTTCAATAAAATACTTAAACAATGACTTGTTTATATTTCAAAAAATTCATGTAATTGAAACCAAACAAGAAACCTGCTGATGTTCCTCTTAAGTTAAATCTTGAAAATATAGAAAAACCTATGTATAGCTGAAATACTTTTAAAAGAAGTATGGTGATATGACATACATGCAGTTGTGCTTGTTACAGACAGATTAATAAAAGATCATTGATGATGCTGTCAGATATATGATATTACATTCCTAAATACAAGAATCATCTGCTTGGTTGAAATTGTTTTTAAAAAGGAAGAAGACAAGAGAAAAATATGTACATAACCATCATAATATTTTATTTGAGAATAACTATATACAAAGTGTATGTGTATAAGGCTTAATACAGACAAGTTAAGGATGTTGTTTTGCGTAGGGTCATTCTGTCTTAACATTAAAAGTATCAATTTTACTGTTTTTATTTAAGAATGACTGCCATTATGATTTCTGTTTATTCAAAATAATATCAACCAGATGCTCCGCAGGGCGTAGCTTTATACGACCGCAGAGGTTGAACCCTGAACGGTTGGGGCAACAGGCGCGTAGCAACCCGTACGCAAAAACGCAGTTGCGTACACATCGAAAATTTGACAAAAATAAAAATATGGTAAATCTAGTTAGAATAAAACTTAAGTAATATAACTAATTATAAAGTGTTATAAAGATATGTTAATGGTCACTTTGTAACTATATTCCGTTCCGGAAACTAGTTTTCTCTTTACATTTTTGGGACCAGCATCGTGATTGTGCTGCTGATGCAAACAATTAAAATAGCTGAGTCCTCGGGGTTTCAGAATACAATAAGTGCGTCTACTATGCCTCCTTACCCTGAAATCTTTTCTGAAGATTTCAAAATGACTGATGAAATAAAACGTGATGTTCTATTAAGGGTAATATTTTTGCAACCTATCCGCCGGTTTTTTTGACGATCAACGTGTTTTTTACTTTTTTATTTTATGTTCGGTCGTGAAAGATGGGTGCCTCGTTCATTTAATTATGCGTGTCTCGAGATTAAAAGTGCTTATTCTCCATGTGCAAAATTTAAAGTGCTTGTTTTCCTTGCTTTGTAAAAATAAAAGACTCGTTTTTGGAAGTTGATAAAAAGAACTCAGATTTAATTTGAAGCTTTTCCTTGTAGATTTTGGGACTTCAAAAGTATTTATATACAAATGTATAGTTAAAGGTTTCCAAACTATGATGTTATAAACAAGGATTTATACCCGGGAATCTTTAAAATACTTAACATATATGCATGTATGGCGGTCTGGACGGCAACGATAGAACAGTCTTTCAATACCATGAGCAATGATGAGACGGCTAAAGAAATACAATGAAATCCATGCGTTTATCTGGGCTTGTTCTATTGAACATATACCACGAAAAACAAATTTCAACAGACACGGTTTTGGATAACTGGAAAGGGAATGGCCATTGACTTTCAGAACTAACTTTGAGAATTAAAAGCTAAAAGAAAGACTGCTTGTTCTCTTATAAAATAAAACATAGAGAAATGTGATTCGATTTATTTATGTATTTTCTCAATAAAAAAAAATACCCTTTAAGGATTAGAAATTTGGATTATTTCAGTGAATGTAAAGTGGGTTGAGACTGATTAGGTAGCAATTAAAATATATGGTGGTGGCACTTTATATTTTAATTGTTACCTAATATATAAATAAGCTCTACCCACTACACATTAGAAGCTTTTTTTTCCTCCAATTTTTTTTTCAAATTTTTCAGAAGTTGACTTGTTACTCATGAAAATAAGATTTCTGTGAGGTCATTTTCAGTCCCAGGAAATCGCGAGAATGCAGGATTTTGCACCATTTACTCTAGAGCTTCTGGGGGCCTCGAGCGGCCCCCATACCCCTCGCCGTATGACTTCTTTCCCCGGCATTGCGTACACATCATTTTGGCCTAGCTACGCACCTGGGCAAGTATGGACACAACATTCAAGCTGGATTCAGCTCTAAATTTGGATTGTGATTAAATAGTTGACACAGCATAGGTTTCTGACACAGAATGAATGTGTTCTAATGAACTTAAAATTTTTGTTTTCTCTTAGAGCAATTCACTATGCTGTTGAATATTAATCCTCTCAAAAAAATGTTTGAAGAAATTTTCTTTTTTATTTATGAAATTTCAAATGAGAAAAATTGAACCCAATTTTTTTAATCACATCCCCCTTTCCCTTATTCCAAAACTAATCTCAATTAAAATTTCTAATGGAGTTTGCAACAATAACTACTCATTTAAATACATCATAAAATATTAAGATGTAAAAAAACTGCTTGTTATCACTGAATGGTAAAGATTATTTTAATTTATCAGTTGGTAGTAAAAAGTGAATATACATTGTATATTGTATATAACAAAGATTTAAGTTGATTCTGGACAAAGAAAGATAACTCCAATTAAAAAAAAATCTTGCTATTGCACAATATTTTGCAATTAGATATTTCTTGCTTACTATTCTGGACAAAGAAAGATAACTCTAATTAAAAAAAAATTTGCTATTTCACAATATTGTGCAATTAGATATTTCTTGCCATTGCGCAATACTGTGCAATTGAAAAGACTTGCTATTGCACAATACTTAATATAATAATTTTAGATCCTGATTTGGACCAACTTGAAAACTGGGCCCATAATAAAAAATCTAAGTACATTTTTGGATTCAGCATATCAAAGAACCCCAAGATTTCAATTTTTGTTAAAATCAGACTAAGTTTAATTTTGGACCCTTTGGACTTTAGTGTAGACCAATTTGAAAACAGGACCAAAAATGAAGAATCTACATACACAGTTAGATTTGGTATATCAAAGAACCCCATTTATTCAATTTTTGATGAAATCAAACAAAGTTTAATTTGGACCCCGATTTGGACCAACTTGAAAACTGGGCCAATAATCAAGAATCTAAGTACATTTTTAGATTCAGCATATCAAAGAACCTAACTGATTCATTTTTTGTCAAAATCAAACTAAGTTTAATTTTGGACCCTTTGGACCTTAATGTAGACCAATTTGAAAACGGGACCAAAAGTTAAGAATCTAAATACACAGTCATGACAGTTAGATTCGGCATATCAAAGAACCCCAATTATTCAATTTTGATGAAATCAAACAAAGTTTAATTTTGGACCCTTTGGGCCCCTTATTATGTTGGGACCAAAACTCCCAAAATCAATACCAACCTTCCTTTTAAGGTCATAAACCTTGTGTTTAAATTTCATAGATTTCTATTTACTTATACTAACGTTATGGTGCGAAAACCAAGAAAAATGCTTATTTGGGTCCCTTTTTGGCCCCTAATTCCTAAACTGTTGGGACCTAAACTCCCAAAATCAATACCAACCTTCCTTTTGTAGTCATTAACATTGTGTTTAAATTTCATTGATTTCTATTTACTTAAACTAAAGTTATTGTGCGAAAACCAAGAATAATGCTTATTTGGGCCCTTTTTTGGCCCCTAATTCCTAAACTGTTGAAACCAAAACTCCCAAAATCAATCCCAACCGTTCTTTTGTGGTCATAAACCTTGTGTCAAAATTTCATAGATTTCTATTAACTTAAACTAAAGTTATAGTGCAAAAACCAAGAAAATGCTTATTTGGGCCCTTTTTGGCCCCTAATTCCTAAAATGTTGGGACCAAAACTCCCAAAATCAATACCAACCTTCCTTTTGTGGTCATAAACCTTGTGTTAAAATTTCATAGATTTCCATTCACTTTTACTAAAGTTAGAGTGCGAAAAACTAAAAGTATTCGGACGACGACGACAACGCCAACGTGATAGCAATATACGACGAAAAATTTTTCAAATTTTGCGGTCGTATAAAAATGTTGTGCACACTGAAGAACCTGCATAGGGTTATACATGTATCTAAAAATGTGCACTACCGTACTTTACTTTAGTTTATTTCAAATATACAGAAAACATATCAGACATTCCTCATAGTTTATTTCAATATTCCATTTTTAAGTAGTAAATCATGACAAAACATATATGATATCACGGTCACAAGACAAAATTGTGTCTATGAGCTGATAGACAAAAGATTATCAACCAATCAGAAGACATGTTAAATCCAAAATTAAATTATTTTTCCAGAGATTTATTTCTGTGTTGTTTAAATTTTGTAACTTGTATTACAAAAACTGTTGGCCAGTTTTAATTTTGTGTTTTCATGTCTACTATTCTAATTTTCTTTAAAGATGAAGTTTTTATAAATAGGGATTATTTTCTGCATTTAATAATAACAAAATTAGTGAATAATACGGGTCATAACAATTTCCCACAATGCAATAGACATATAAACAATGTGCTATCTTTCTCTTGTCTTCTCTTATTAATTATGATCTATCATGCATCTTCTTACCAATAGATAACCTGTATCTTAAAACTGTAATTAATAGTTATTATTTAGAATTAGTAATCACAGAGGAAATTATTACAAAACTACTGTTTGAAAAATGGAGAACCAACTGGAAAAAAGGATTGTCATTAGCATGCTTACAAAATCAGTTACCATTATCAGTTTAAATAAATCACATTTAAAATATACTTTTATGTTTCTTTTTGATTTTTTTCAACATTCCCTAAAAACAAAATGCTGAAATTGTCCATATACTTCTTACTTTTCAAAATATGGAATGACACATTGTCCAAAACAACCGCTTGTATAAATAGTTCAATGGAATAAAAAAAAACAGAAATCTAACATATTTAAAAGAACTTAACAACTTGAAGGTTCTTATACAGTAAATCATCTTATTTTAGAAGATACTTTGTTTCTTGTTTAGTCCTTTATGGTTGACTTGGTTGCAAATTATTTTAGCACTTTCTGATTTTCTTGATGTATTAATGTGAATTTGATTCACTTCAAAATATTTCTTATTCTAAATATTAAACGTACATTTAAACAAAGCGATTGGACAAAAGGCAAAGCCTATACAAGATGGATTAAATAATCTGATAGTGTATAATATTTTCTGATAAGTCATAGATCATTCATTACTGCAATGAGTCGGGAGAGGCAATCCCCACTTGTTGAAATAATTTATTGGGTTATATAAATTATAACTATGTGAACCCTTCCTTGCAAGTTTACTCCTTAAGATGATGTCAAATTTTATACCACATTAATAAGGAATGCAGAAGGAAGATCCAAGCTAAGTCTATCAAGTTTGCAATGATTTTATTTTTTTTATTTTTCAACTTCCAAAAGTCACTAGTTTAAATCAGAAGGTTGATGTACAATACATTTATTTCACATCTCATTCTTATCTATACATTTGTTTATTAGAAAAGAATAATAATCTATGCATAACTTTTTAAACTATTTTAAAGCTCTTACTATGATGTATGAACAAGGAAATTGAAAAAAAAGAAATTTAATGACTGCTGCATGTAAAGTGAGAAAAACAGACAATGATAAATGTGCTAAACTAGTGTAGAAGTATTTATTGAAAGATTATCAAAAGGTACCATTTTGTTCCATGAAATTAAATGAAAAACATATCTTGATACCTTGATTGATATCCTTAGCTAAGCCAATTCTAGAATACAGAGTAGATCTGACATCTTTGTTTCCTTTCTTCTTGTCATGTGACTTTTCAGTAACCTTTGCCCCTTGAGCTTTGACCTCAGCATTTTCAATGACATAGTGTAAATGTTGCTGGAGATGCTGACTTTTGAAGTGATACAGCTGGCTCTGAAGCTAAAATGAAAACAATATACTCTGGATTAATAATCATTCAGGTGGTTATTACTTTTGAGGATTTCAAGTGTAAAGATGAACAAGAGGCTCTCAAGAGCCTGAATCGCTCACCTTAATTTTTTTGGTTAAATCTCTCATCAATGATTATTTTGGCTTTTCAATTTATTTAAATGTTCTTTGAATCGTCCTATTTTCTTCAAAAGCAAAAAAAAAATCATTTTCTCCTATGTTCTATTTTAGCCATAGGAGCTATGTTTCTGACATACAAGGAAATGAAATATAAAATTTATACTAGATACTCTGAAACTCATTTAGCCTAAGTTTGGCTGAAATTGATACAGCAGTTTCAAAGGAGAAGATTTTTTAAAGTAAGTCAACATGATGAACAAATTGTGAAAAAAGTCTTTAAAGGGCAATAACTCCTTAAGGGGTCAATTGACAATTTTGGTCAAATTGACTTATTTGTAGATCTTACTTTGCTTAACATTTTTGCTATTAACAGTTTATCTGTATCTATAATAATATTCAAGATAATAACCAAAAACTGCAAAATTTCTTTAAAATCATCAATTCAGGGGCATTATACCTGAAAAACCAGTTACCCAATTCGGCTGAAAATTTCAGGACAGGTAGACCTTGACCTAATAAATACTTTAACTTCTTGTCTTATTTGCTCTAAATGCTGGAGTTTTTGAGATATAAGCCAAAAACTGCATTTTACCCTGTGTTCTATTTTTAACCATGACGGCCATGTTTTTTGACGAAATAAAAAATAAAGCACATACTTTATTTTATACACCCTACTGATCATTCAGTTGAAGTTTGGTTGAATTTGGTTTAGTAGTTTTAGAGGAGAAGATTTTTTAAAGTTAGCAAATGTGATGAACAAATTGTGAAAAATTGTCATTAAAGGACAATAACCCCTTAAGGGGTCAATTGACAATTTTGGTCATATCAACTTATTTGTAGATCTTACTTTGCTGATCATTTTTGCTGTTTACAGTTTATCTTTATCTATAATAATATTCAAGATAATGACCAAAAACTGCAAAATTTCCTTAAAATTACCAATTAAGTGGCAGCAACCCAACAATGGTTTGTTTGATTCATCTGAAAATTTCAGGGCTGATAGATCTTGACCTAATGAACATTTTTACCCCATGTCAGATTTGCTCTAAATGCTTTCGTTTTTGAGATATAAGCCAAAAACTGCATTTGACCCCTATGTTCTATTTTAAGTAACGGCGGCCATGTTTTTTGACGGATCAAAAATCGAAGCACACACTTTGTGCAGGATAATCTAAGGAACAATCATGCTAAGTTTCATTCAAATCCATTCAGTAGTTTCATGGGAGAAGATGTTTGAAAAATTGTTAACGACGACGACGACGACGACGACGACGGACGCCAAGTGATGAGAAAAGCTCACATGGCCTTTTAGGCCAGGTGAGCTAATAAAAAAATGTTTTCATTGCAAAAGATATTTGTTAAATTATATAACTAGAGGCTCTCAAGAGCCTGTGTCGCTCACCTGTTACCTTATTTACTGATATCGGTCATCTTGTTTGGTAGGCGGGGTCTTTAGACACTTTTTTAAAATAGATACCCTAGAAATGATTGTGGCCAAGTTTTGTTCAATTTGGCCCATGGTTTTAGAAAAGAACATTTTTTAACAAGTTACAAAAATGACGAAAAGTTGTTCAATATTGACTATAAAGGACAATAACTCCTTAAGGGGTTCTCTGACAATTTTGGTCATGTTGACTTATTTGTAGATCTTACTTTGCTGAACATTATTGCTGTTTTTACAGTTTATCTCTATCTATAATAGTATTCAAGATAATAACCAAAAACTGCAAAATTTCCTTAAAATTACCAATTTTAGGACAGCAACCCAACAACGGGTTGTAGGATTCATCTGAAAATTTGTGAGGGGATAAATCTTATTCTGATGGACATTTAAATCTTGACAAATTTGCCCTAAATGTCTTAGTTTCAAAGATATAAAGCAAAAACTGTATTTTTCCACTATGTTCTAATTTTAGCCATGTCGGCCATTTTGTTTGGTAGGCGGGGTCATCGAACACAATTTTTAAACTAAATATCACAATTATGATTGTGGCCAAGTAAGTTTAAATTTGGCTTAGTAGTTTCAGAGAAGATTTTTGTACAAGTTACAAAAAATGACGATAAAGTTGTTAAAATTGACTATAAAGGGCAATAACTCCTTAAGGGGTTGACTGACAATTTTGGTCATGTAGCATTATTTGTAGGTCTTATTTTGCTGAACATTATTGCTGTTTACAGTTTATCTCTATCTTTAATAGTATTCTAGATAATAACCAAAAACTGCAAAATTTCCTTAAAATTACCAATTCAGGGGCAGTAACCCAACAACAGGTTGTCCGATTCGTCTGAAAATTTCAGGGTAGATAGATCTTGACCTGATCAACAATTTAACCCCCATGTCAGATCTGCTCTAAATGCTTTGGTTTTAAAGATATAAGCCAAAATATACATTTCACCCCTAAGTTCTATTTTTAGCCATGGCGGCCATCTTGGTTTGATGGCCAGGTCATCGGACACATTTTTTAAACTAGATACCCCAAGGATTATTGTGGCCAAGTTTGGTTAAATTTGGCACAGTAGTTTCAGAGGAGAAGATTTTTTGTAAAAGTCAGGTGAGCTAAAAACAAGAATGTGTCCAAAGTACACGGATGCCCCACTTGCATTATCATTGTCTATGTTCAATGGACCTTGAAATTGGATAAAAAAATATGATTTGGCATTAAAAGTAGAAAGATCATATCATATGGAAAATCTGTACTAGGTTTCAAGTTGATCGGACTTTAACTTCATCAAAAACTACCTTAACCAAAAACTTTAACCTGAAACTTGCACTTTCATTTTCTATGTTCAATGGACCTTGGATATGTGGTCTAAAGTCTAATTTGGCTTTAAAATTAGAAAGATCATATCATAAGGAACATGTGTACTAAGTTTCAAGTTGATTAAACTTCAGCTTCATCAAAAACTACCTTGACCAAAAACTTTAACCTGAAGCGGGACGAACGGACAGATGGACGAACAAACAGATGGAAGGACAAATGAACAGACCAACGGACAGACAGACGGACGCACAGCCCAGAAAACATAATGCTCCTCTACTATCGTAGGTGGGGCATAAAAACTCCAATTAAATCAAAACATAAATTGATTGTATCAAATCTTAAACTTCTGTAATAATACAATCGTGTGTTCTGTGCATAAACTTTTGTCTAAGTTATAGTTAAAGTCAAAAAGTTTTGAAAATAACAATAGAGGGATGGGGGCGGGGTACATGCCATAAGGCTGTTGTTAGCAGCAAAGAATCCTAGATTATTATACAGTATGCAAAACTAAAAAAAATATGTATCTGCTGTCTCTCTTTTATATGAAAATACATACTTAGATATGCATAAGAATTATTTTATCTGATTTGCGATGGTTGCTAAGCAAGATATTATATCATGGATACGTTCCTGTGTAACCATGGAAACACTGAATTAAGAATTATATTAGAATTGCACATTTGCACTAAAGGTACTCATAAATATCCTTTAGTTCCACGTTTCAAGCTTAAAAGTTACACTCAGTGACACTAAACATCTTTTTAAATGTTCTTCAACTGTTTACTTAAAACTAACTATGCGTTGCTAAGGAAAACTCGGGTTGATTTGACGGATTATACAGATACAAAATCAAATTGTTTTTTCATGCAAACATTGTTACTAAATATATCAATATAGGAGTCGACTTAATATGAGTTGTATAAAAACATTTGAATTTTTCATTTTTTTTAAGGATAGCATTGGATAAAAAAGTACTTTTTAGTGGTCACTAGGCAACATTGTGGTTGCTAGGTTACTATTAAGAACTTTTTAAAATGATAGACCCAACAATAGTAAATATTCAAGTGTGTGGTAACACATCACCATTCATTTTAATAGATTCAGAAGTCTTTTCCTTTGGCAATTGCAATAAAGATTGATATTATAGTTCGTTTTATAAAACCCGTTGCTAGGCAACCAAATAATCACATAAACACAAAATGTTCAACATTTTTTTAAGTCACTATGCATAGACTAGTGATGGATTGAATATGAAGTCATTTGAAGAGGGGGCCAAAAATGCCCCTTATCATACCTTGTCCTTTGAAAAAAAATATATTGATTTTCACTCTAGACTACCTGCTCTTTTGAATACTGGTGCATTTGTGAGAACCATAAGAATGGGAGCCATCTATCAGACTTAGCTGTCAGTTCTAGATACTTTGTGGTCAATGGAATGTGTAGTAGATGACAAAATAATACTGCTATTGTCCATTTCTGCCCTGCTTCAAAACTGGTTCTAAAAAATATAATTCATGTAATAATTGTCTAGTTGACAATTTATATTCCAAAATTTGTTAGATATGATGCATTTTGAGATGGTGATTATAAGTGTGTAAAACAGTGTGTACAAAAGTCAAAAATAAATGTGTACACAAAGAAAAAAAACCAGCACTGTTATGTCACCTTTCCTGAAGATAAAATGTTACCCTGTAGATGGGTCTTTTCTGGTTATATTGTGTTATTATAGGATGAAACACATTTTTTCTAGAGGTTATTGATGTGTAAACCGGGGCTCTTACTCACAAACTTTACATAAAAGTCCTTTGGACTTTTATTCAGTTTATGAGTTAATCGCCCCGGTTTACACATCAATAACCTCTAGAAAAAATGTGTTTGATCCTTATAATTCTTTAGCCAAATAATCGCGATTTTTTTTTTAACATTTTTTTGTGTAAAGGCTACTATAATAACAATCACATGCACAACTGACAGGTCGTAACTAAGGAATTGGCCGCCATATTGCCTTTCTAAAATCCAAAAATGTTCTATAAATGCAACAGAAATTAAAATAAAATAGCACCTACCTTCAAAATTTCATTTTAATGAGTAATTATCCGAATTTGAAGTGTACACGTAACGAAATAAACTTTCCCTTGAAAGTTTTTATTTGTATGACGTCGTGTTTTGCCATGACGTAAATTCGCCACATCATTCACGAATTTTAGCGGAATTTTATTGAAATTTCATTTTTATACATTTTTTGAAACTTTAGTGCATTAATTTTATTTCTTTTTTGTTAAATATGCATTAGAATAGAAACAATTGTTATGCATTTGTTTTTTTCAGCTCAATTTGCTGACCTGCAAGAATGTGTATAGCGCATGAAAACAATACGAAAGTAGTTTTGGAAACTTGATTTATCGAAGTGTAAACCAAGAGAAAAATTCTTATTGACCAATCCAATTCAAGTATAAATTACAGATATGCAAATCATATAAGCATTATATGATTGTAATCTCATTGATGTCCACCTCATGTCTGTTTTTTATCAAAAGAGTGTATGCTGTTTGTTGATGTATATCATATCTGCTTTCATTTCTAGTTTTGAACATCAATCAGTCCATTTATAGTATTCTCATTTGAATTGTTTTAAATTTGTCATGTCAGGAGCTGATGTTATTGTTTTATACTTTAATAGGATACTATATAATACCTGTTGATATTTTCTTTGTCCAAATTATTTAAAATTGCATCTTCTAATTTCTGTAACAACAGTTTGGCATTCTTTCCTCTTCTTAAGACACAGGCACAAATCCATGACACTGATAAAAAAAGATTTCAGATGTATTTATAGAGATTGTCGAATATCCCAAATTTAAAATAACTCATATCTTTTTTGCCAATAGGGGGATAGTAATTTTCTTACTTAATGTCCAGAACCATGAAAGAGAGATTTAATATTATAAATCTTGAAATGAAAGTCTAATGGATTTTTATTTTTAGTCCTTTGACTGTTAGTGCTTGGTCCACCTATTTTATATCATTAAACATTTTGACCAATTCGAAATTTGTTTCATCAAATCAAACTCTACAACTGGTCAGAAATTATTATAAAACTACACTAACAGAACAAGCCAAGACAATCTCCCATGCAATCTAATTAGACAAGTATTTTTTTGAATGTCTAAGATTTAATTCAAATTAAAGCCCCATTCTAATAACTTGTACAAAATTTTAGTAGGAATAGTATGAAAGCTTAGATTATAAATATATGAAAAGGAAAAAGATGTGGTATGTGATTGCCAATGAGACAACTTTCCACTGGAGACCTAATGAGGTAGAAGTTAGCAACTATAGATCTCCATACTAATTATACAAGACAATAACTCTATAAATGAGAGTTTTACAATAAGAGCCTGTCACCTGTAATTTGGCCTTTACCAATGAGCAAACCAAAACTGCATATCAAGCTATAAATTGCCAAACTATATAAATACCTATATCATTATCATTCTTCTGAACCAATTCCTTCCTTTTGTCAACATTGCCTGTCACATTTGAATTGAGGTCTGATAAAATTTCATTTCCAACCTGTAGATATGTCCTTAATATACAGGTATCTTGACCTAACATTTCCATAAATACCACACATGTACTAGCGACCTGTGTATTGGAAAAATTCTTTACTCCTATCCACAGTGCTGTATTAGTAGCATCTTGAATTCTACAAAAAAGTGAAAAATAAAAATATAAGGAATAGGTTAAATCAGAGGCAAAATATATTATGAATTCTTACTATAATAGACATAGGAGTAGCTGGGAACATAAAAATTAACCAACAGTTATTACCATACCAAAATAAAATGGGTCACATTGTCTTCAATTATGAAATGTGCAAAATTCAGATTTTTTTGTGTGCATTGCTTGTTGGTATTGAAGAATGAACAAAAAATTGAGATTGCAGGACATGTCGCATACAACAAATGTTATCACTTATAAATTGGAGTTTCACAATAATAAAAAACATTGCATACATTTTGGCACTAACAGTAAGCAGACATCAATATTTAACAGTGAGCAAGTATAAATAAAGCAATGATTATTAATAGTAAAACCCCTATATGCCTTAAAATTGGAATTACAACTACCAATCAAGTAATATATTTTGTTTTCTGTAATTTGAAACCAAAATTAAATGTGTTGTCCATACACATAATGAATGGCCACAAAATTAATTCTCAAATCTTTCTAGTCCCTTTTAAAAAACAGAATATGAAATAAATTCAGCACCATTTGAATATTACCTTTGTTGTGTTATACCAGTAGGTTCCATGTCATAAGCTTCAGCCAGAAATGACACAAAAGCAAAGGATGGTCTCCCCTGTTTGAGGTAATACATATATCTGATTTTCTCTGTATATCCATATTTATTGACCAAGTCTGGCTGAGAGAAATAAGGCATTTCTTTTGGACTTTCTGTAATGTATTGTTTTAATGTATACTTTTTTAGAAATATATGAGAAATACAAGTATAAATGTATAGCAATATGACTAAAATACACATCCATCAGAACTAATTGTATGGAATGGAACAGAACGTATTTCTATTGAAATTTGATGTAGGGTTATTACTTTTTAAAAGATTAATAAAAAGTGTCTTCAAACAAAATTCATCAACAAAATGTCAAAAATTGCTACAGAATTTTTCAAATGTCTTAGCTCAAAGGGGGATTAACTTTTTAAGTTTTTCAATTATTTAAAAGAAAGTGGTCTATTTCTACAGATAACAATATTCCAAATTCTTTTGTCAACCTGATATTGCCATCACATTCAGTGTAAAGTATTCAATTGGAAACAATTCTTAATTTTGAACACACTTGAAATTTAAATCCTACTGTACAGAAACTCTGAATAAGAAAATAACAAGAATGTGTCCAAAGTACATGGATGCCCCACTCGCACTATCATTTTCCATGTTCAATGGACTGTGAAATTGGGTAAAAAATCTAATTTGGCATTAAAATTAGGAAGACCCTATCATAAGCAACAAGTGTACTAAGTTTCAAGTTGATTGGACTTCAGCTTCATTAAAAACTACCTTGACCAAAAACTTTAACCTGAAGCGGGACAGACGAACGGACGAACGAATGGACGAATGAAGGGACGAATGAACAAACGGACGAATGAAAGGACACACAGACCAGAAAACATAATGGCCCTCTACTATCGTAGGTCGGGCATAAAAATCTGTAAAAAAGAAACTATGGCAGATGTACATCAATATAAAAAGGTTTATTTCTATCTCCTTTTTTAAATTGAATATAACTACTGGTACTGACAGATAAAAAATTTATTTATATCGAAACTCAATATAAGTAAGTATATAACTGTATTATAAGTGTAACTATATCATTATTGGACAGACATTGCTAAGTTGTGGTGCAACTTGTATCCAATCCATTTGTTTTCATTCCTATGTTATAAAATATGTTATTTTAATGAATAGTAATCAGTACGCCAGCATGTGCTTTCAGTTCTTTTTCCTTACCATCTGATGCAAGTGTGTTTACAGGCTGCCAACCAAATAACTTTCTGGGATCAAATGGAGCATTATCCTGAATAATATGTATCAAAACAAATATAATAAAAACACATAAATGCACTAGCAAGAATAATGTCTTATTTTGTACAACATAATAGCCATAAGCCCTCTAAACTAAGAATTGAAGACCCATACTACCAATTTTCTAACTATGAACAGTTTCAATTTTTCTTTTTTCAACTAAATAATACATGACCATAAATTTTATTTGAACAATTCAGTGTCTGTACCTTGTAACATTCAACAAAATGTGTGTTCAAATAGGAGACGATTCCTATTTTATCCTGTGAACTAACTCAGTCTCCCTTCTTTTAAAGTTCATGCAGGTCCCTCAGATTTAGTTTGTTAACTAGACTTGTCTCTTCCTAATCAATTTACAAGATTTTAACATCAGTAAACTATTGTCATCTTTGTTTATTACTATATCAGACAATTTTTAATAACTTTTATCCATTATTTAACTGAATATGTGTTGATAAGAATACAAACTACATATAAGAATGTTATAAATTTTGTATTTGATGAGTTTTAAGAAATTTAATGAAATACCATTAACAGCTGATAGATTGTGACATCATTTTGAGCAGATTCCTTGGCCAGCGCAGGAAATAAAGCAGAGTGAAGTTTTGGGAAAATCTGTAATGCTTTCTCAAGCTCTGTATTCTCAATTCCTAGAATTACTGGTGCACTGTTTTGGTCTCCTACAATCTGATGAAAAATATAATAATGAAATTATGGAAAATATCAATAGAATAATATATGAATTCATCAAAAATGGTATTTGAAAGGATCTTCTTTTGCACTATATAAACATGTTATAACTTATACATACCATGGCCACTTACCAGTAATTTTAATATTATTGTTTTTGAGAAAATCAGGACTGAATTTTATATCTGCAATACAGACATATATGAGTGCCTTTTATGAAACTTACTTGTTGATTCACAAATTTTGCTCTAAAATCAAAATTTGCAGTGGGTTATCTCCCCATTCAGGAAGAAGAACTGCTCCATGCCTATGAAGCTCCATGAAGAATTAATAATTAGTGCTTGCATTACAGATGATATTTACGGTAGTTAAAATAAGCTTCAAAACAATTAACAGTATTTTGTCTTCTAAAATACTCATATCAAATTCAATTATCAAGCTGGAATTTTTTGTAAACTTTTATTAAGTAAACGCATTGTTTTCTATTTTACTTCTGACTGTTGCTCTTCACTACAGGGAATCCATATTTATACTGGTATACTTCCAAACAAGGGAAAAGAATTCTTACTTAATTGCAATTTTAAAACAGATTCAGGCATTTGGAAGTAAGTTTCTAAAAAGTCCTATAAAATAAAGTATTTTAGAAGTATTGCATATGTTTGTTTATTCTACATTACAGGGCTCACACTACTTCAGAATCATAGGGAGAAGTGACTTCTCTTTTAAAAACTGATAGGGAGAAGTGGTAAGATTTGAAAGAGAAATGCTCATTCGAGCACTGCGCTACAATGTTTGGATTTTACTATAGTATAAAGGGTCATATGTAAATAATGTTCTTTTTATATTGTTCAATTCATATCTGAGTATACAATTAAAGTAACTGTTCAAATTCAAAGTTGTTTAAGTTTAGGTTCTTGTGAGAAACTACCAACTAAATATCTAGCACTAAAAGTATGTTTTTTTATATCAAAAAGTTAAATAAATTATAATATATCAATACCAATTTGATTAAAAACTATCTTGTGTATGAAATTCAGTGTTTCTTATCAAAAGATATACAAAGTTAAGCTGGGCCATAATATATTGATATTAGTATAAGTCTCAGAGTTAAGCAACTTTAATTAAGAAATAATTCATGGAAGCCATAGATTGTTGGAAATTTACACGGCCCAGGCCATGTGTAAATTTCCAACAATCTATAGCTTCCATGAATTATTTCGATTCTAATAGGACAAATACGGTCATTAAAAACTGAAGCGATGGTAGGTATGCTCTGTGTATGGCTGTTCTTTTTTTACTCCCGGTTCGATAAAGCTCAAATAATCATAAAATCTGTAGCTTGCATGGATTGTTTAGTGAATAACCGCTAGAAAAAAAAATCTGTTTAATTCTTTAAATTCACAAACCCAACATTTGACATTTTTAATTTACATGTTTTTCTCGTAAGCTACCGTCAAATCCAAAGTTGACATTTTGTAACTAAGGAGCCGCCATGTTGACTTGCTGAAATCAGTAAATATGCGAAAAATGCAATAGAATAGAAAATAAAACAAAACCTACCTTACAAATCAATTTTAATACAATATTATACGAATTTCGATGGTTCACTTTTCAGAAAACGTTCAACTGTAGCGTTTTCATTTGTATGACGTCATGTTTTGAAATGACTTAAATGCGTCAAAAACATTAAAAGACTTTCGCGGAATTTTATTTTATTTTTATTTTGTTGATTTCTCCGAGCTCTTGTGCATTACTTCTTTTTATTATGCATCCAAATTAGAATAAGTTATTTTGACTTTTTTAACTGCAATTTAAAAAAAAAAATAAAATCGGCAAATGGTTTACAAATAGGTTCCAATACATGTGGATTTACGTGGGAAGTATATTGTAACAGCCATTATTATGTATATCTCTGAGTCTGCGCTAAGTATAGATATATGGAGAATTTGATCACGGTGTTGTTTGCAAAGCGAAAGAAGCACGTCATATTAGAATCAATATTTTGAAACAATCCATATAAATTATAGGGAATTATATATATACACCAATCAATAAGATGTAACCAAAAGTATTCTAATGTGTATGGAACGCGCAACTTTTATTTTTTGGATCAATATTCTTCTGTCTGATGTTCCATATGTGTCCGTAGTTATTATTGTAAAAATATGGTTTTTGGTGAAAGCTGGTCCGATTCCAATCAGTAGTTAGAAACGGTCAATGGGGGCCAATTGCAAGAAAAATTTGTTTGACAAGCTATTTGGAAAGGAACATTACGTTTTTAATGCAATAAAAGGATTACACATTTACTGGAGGCAACTTTTATCACTTTTAAATGAAGTAACAAACTTATTTTGCTGCCAAAAGTTAGGTTGATGTACGTTTTCGAGTAAAAAGAACTGGCAGGGCACGAAGTGATAAAAATTGTCTTGTAAGTAACCTGCTACACACTGTAAAGACAATGCTCCAACCTCTTTTCCTAAGAAAATGAATTGTTTATGTCTGAATTTCTTTAATTATCAATAAAAAATTGATGTTTCATTAACTTGGTAAAAATTAAAAATGTCCGATGATGAGCGTGAGCCCTGAATTATCTAGACGTATAGGGAAAGTGTTGAAATATCTGTTCAACCCTGCTGCATTTTTGTGCCTGTCCAAAGTCAGGAGCCTCTGCGCTTTGTTAGTCTTGTATGTTTTTAATTTTAGTTCATTTATATGTTTAAGAGTTAAGTGTGACGTTTATTTTTTAAATTTGAAACATTTCTAAAAAAAAATAGAAAAACAGCAGCCTGACTTAAGTTTTGAAAAGAGGCTGTAAAAATACAGCTAACAAGGTTTCAATACATTTATAAGTGTCTTTGTTAAAGCAATTAAGGGCCATAACTCCTGAAAAAAACATCATTTAAAACTTATATGAACAAAAAATTGGATTCTTGATGACCACAATGTAAATCAATATACCTGTTGCAATTTATTCTCTGAATACATCGCTGTTGCCATGGCAGTAAGAACTTCCCCATTCTTCACGATTTCTCCAATTTCAGGTTTTTTTAAAGACCATATAAGTTGTCCATTACTGATGCTTGCATCAACCATAGCAGAACAATCTATAAATCAATACATGTGGGACAACTAATAAAAAATGGATTTCTATCACCTTTATGCTTTTATTAGTCAAGATGCTTTATAGTTTTCCATAAATCTGTACTAGTTTTTATTTATGTGTTTCAATATTTTTACTTAATATGTTATTTTTTTTTTAAATTTCATTGATAAGTTACATTTTCAGGTTGATTTTGTTTATATATTTACAATTTGGTATATGTCTGAACATGATACTAACAGACAGCCAACTACATTATTTATTTGTGTGTGTATTTTGTGTATTTCAGTGTGGTTATATATTTACCATTTGGTTTATGTCTAAGTCTGTACATTGATACTAGCATAGACAGCCAACAACACTCTTCATTACTATGTAGAAATTTCTTTAGCCAACTATAAGATAACCTAAAAATAATTGAATAAACATATGCATCAACTATTATTACCAAAACTTTAAACTAGTTTTCAATACAATTTATATACATGTTATTACTGATTATTCTAAGGCCACATCAATTTAATTTCTTGTTCTACAGATTTTTGGACTCCAAAATTTGGGGCGAGCGAGCGATTTGAAAATTTTAATAAAAAAATATTTAATTTGCAAATTTTTGAGGCGAAGCTTGAAAAGTAAAGGCGAGCGATTATAATTTTTTTTTGTAAAGATAAAATAATAGGTTTTGACATATTAAAACTTGATTTATCACTTGTACTTTGACATTTCTTTAATTTCTGAAGTATTTTTTCCCTGTTCACCAAGAAATAATTAAATCTGGTCTATGTATGTGTGACTGACAATGAGACAATTCTCCATCCAAATCATAATCAGTTTGGGGGCAACCCCTTAATGTTATAAATATCCCTTTTACATGTTTTATGAGGGATCAATATAAGTTATAATATATTTGTTTGTACAAAAGGGCTCATATTTTCTCATAGAACTATATATCTATCTGGTATTAAATGGTCAAAACATGTCCAAGAATTTAGTAATATTCCTGGACTTGAACCATGTTAACACATTTACTTTTAACAGTTTAATATTGTTCAAAATAAGTGGACCCCTTTTTAAGAAAAATTTGTTTAAAATATGATGCAACTCTCCTCTTTTTGAGTACAAAATTCTAAGTGTTCAAAGGTTTTGTATAGAAGAACTATATAAATCCTTGGTATTTCTATTTTCTTTTCTACATCAGTAAAATGACCCCTTGTCTGAGGGAGGGTTGTTCTCAACCTGATAATAACAAACACAGGTCGAGTACGGCCTTTTACACAGGGCTTTGATACAGACCAAACAGGAAGCTATAAAGGACCCCAAAATTATTAGCGTACACAATTCGAACAGGAAAACCAACTATCTAATTTATATATCCAAACGGGAAATACCAATGAACAACATCAACAAACGATAACTGCTGAACGACATGCTCCTGAATCAATCAGGACAGGTGCATAAACATGCAGCGGCTATGGATAGTTTTGTTTCGCCAGCATACAATATAATTGCAGTTGAAGGCAAATCCTTCAGAAGTTCTTTGTACTTTATTCTAACAACGATCATTTTCTGATAGGGAATATAAGTAAGGGGGAAAGAAACCAATTTTTTGTTCTTCACGGAAATACCCGCTGTTATAACTTTTTATCGGAGCACTCCCAGGTTTCATGCTGAAACAAATATTCTCACAGATATTTACACAGTGTGGTGGGGTGCTTTTATGTTTAAAATCGTTATATACAGGTTAGACTGTGATAAATTTAACAAATGTTGATATCTTTTTATAATATTTACACAAAAAAACAGTGCGGGAAATGGACATGATTACAATTCCGGATGCGGAAAGCGGGAATATAAAAAAAATAAAAAAATTCTGTTTTGAAAAAAATAGGTGCGGGCGGGTCCGTCGAACAAGGGATCAAATTGGTGTGGCCTAAGATACCATTTTGTGGATTTTGTGTGTATAGGTGAACAACAAATTAAATGTTCAATGCAGTATGATTTTTTTTAAATTTTTTGTATGGAATGTTAGGAGAATACATGAAATCAAATATTCTTGAAAATAAATTTCCCCTTTCCAAGAAAATTGGTATCCATGAAATTAAATAAATCCTCAGTGGTCATATTTCAATAACTCTATTAATAGAGTTCGATGGTAAATAGTTTATATGGCTCTTTTCTTATAAATAAATTATTTAGTTCAGGCCTGAAGGCATAAAACTTTGCTCAGTGCTCGGAGCACAAAAATCATGCTCAAAACATGAAATCCAGCAATTTGATTGGTTGATTTTCGAGTCCGAGTACAAAAATTATGCTCAAAAGTTTTATGACCGTGAGGCCAGATGTGAATCAAGACTAAATGATATAAAAGAAAACAATTTAGAGAAAAAAAAACTAAAAAAAAAAAATTTTTTCAAAGGTATAAAAAAATAAAATTGCTTTTAAATCAAAGTGCAGTATAATCAAATTATACTTTATCAAAAATTACAGTTCACTAGTTGATCTATAAACTGTAAATCAATACAACAATTACTTATGGGTAGTACAGTATTGCCACACAACAGTAGGCAGGTTGTTCTTTACACAATATTGTATGAAGTCTCTGTGAAAGTTTTCTAATTCTTCCAATGTACTGTTACTGAGTGGGTGTGGCAGTTCCAAGGCTCCTCCTACTAATCTTAGGTCAGAAACTAGGGTGTTGAATTCCTCAGTTTTCAAAAATACACCTTTCCTACAACAGATTAACAAAAAAGCTTTTAATGGTGTTCTGTTTGGGCAAAACATTGTCCTATCATTTATTTTTCTTAAATATTCAGTTAAAATTGACAAATTTTTCAATTAATATAAATTGAATTAAAATGAAATGAAATCTGGCACTACCAAGGTTGATCAGATTATACAAAATGCAAATAGTTTGTAATAGAGCAAATACTGTCTTAGTTCAGATCTGCCCATAATACAATAGCAAATTATGAAATAACAAAATGTGTGTACATTAAGAAATAAATCACCAATGCACTTTTGAAAATTTAAATTTTCTTAGATGTTCAAGTAAAGAAAAAACAGGGATGTGGGTATTTTTACAAATTCTAAATCTATAATCATTTTTATGGTACAGCACCATACCTTGCACATGCTTCAGTGATGACTAGTTTGATATATGATGTGCACTCAGCCAAATGTTCAAGTAACTGATGCATTATGGGAAAGTCTTTTTCAACAGCCTTTTGTATCCATAACAACAGCTTTTCCAATTTGTTATACCGTAAAAGATATCGCAAATGTACAAGTTTTAATTCTTTTGGATCTGAAAAAAGCAGATTTCATTTTTTAAGAATCTAAAAATATTAATTTTAACATTTTATAAACACTTCATTTTTATATATATTTTTTTTAAATTCTAACAAATTATAATGCAACTCCTTGTTAAAATGGTCATATTTTACATTTTTAAACAGTGACATTCTACTTACAGCTTTAAAAAGTAACACTTGGTGAAAAGTTCCATATTTCATAGCTTACAAATTAAACCAGTTATTTTAGTTTATACAGAAAAGATCATTGTAATTATTCTTTGACATTAAATAAATGTAACACAAATCTGATTTAAGTAGATAAAACAATTCCTAGTACCTTCTACCATGATAACCAGATCCTTCGTATCTGGATCCCATCTTTGAACCCAGTCCAACAAAACATGGCTGTATTTTCCTATATTTTGATGGTCTTCTGAGACCATAGCAGATAAATCACCACATTCTGATGATAAATCATACTCGGGAGAATCACCAAAGGACAAAAATATATTCTCTAACCTATTAAAAAGAAGTAAATGTAATAGAAAATACACAGGACAAATATATATTCTTTAACCTAACGAATAAAATGTACATGTCATTGAAAATACAATTCTTGTACCTCTTTTCAAATTCAATTTTGACTCCTCCTGATATAACTTTTTTTAGCTTTCAAAACCAAATATTTGGTGCTTAGATTTATACATAAAGTATTACCTGTCTAATGGGACCTCTTGTTTTCTAGCATCTTTAACAGCAGAACTGAATGAAGATGTTGGATATTTCTTTTCTAATTCATTTACATATTCAACTATCTCCATTTGTTCCTCTGTCAAACATTTTCTACCAGTAAGCTCTTCAATAATAAAGTCACGTATTGTCCTGTCTTCACAAATGGCAGCCACTTCCCATAACTTACTATTCACATTTAAACCCTAAAATGAAAGCAATAAATCTGAAGTATATTTTGTTAAATTTATATTTAAGCTATTGATTGTATATTTCTGATTTCATACCTGGTCAAAGTTACTATTTTTCAGGTAAAAATCTTGAACTTGGATTATTAAT
Organism: Mytilus galloprovincialis; assembly: GCF_965363235.1. Lineage (NCBI taxonomy): Eukaryota > Metazoa > Mollusca > Bivalvia > Mytilida > Mytilidae > Mytilus > Mytilus galloprovincialis. Next base: position 38,632,313 of record NC_134841.1, on the reverse strand, counting down.
TAAATGTCCTAAAAATTTGATTGGCATATATAATTCATTAAGCCAAATTTCTACTCAAAACATTTTTTTGCATCAAAGTTGAACAAGATCAAAAATATTTTTCTGCACATCTTTGAAATGAATAATCTAAACTTGTATCAGATTCAAAATATTATATTTTTTAAATGTGCACTGACTGTTAAAAACCACTTCTTTGAATATAATTACCAAGTTAGACAAAATAGCTATAGCAGGTTTAGATTGTTTCTCCCATAGATATTTTACAGCTTTCACAATACTACAGTTTGTTATATGATTTATATCAGCCCTAGAGTTATCTCCCTTTTCTAGTAGACTGGCTTGCACTGTTGGAATAGTGTTGGATAACACTGCATCTTGTATAATTTCCTGTTACAAAGTAAAACCAGTCATTGTAAAGGTTGAAAATTATTGATTAATGCATAGTACATATTATTTTAATCTTCCATTAAGATATAGAAATATTATAAACATGAACACTGATTAATTCTTAAAATCAATGTTTTTTTAAATAAATAATGAAACTTCTAGTGCATTTAAAATTACTTTTATTATTGATATTTCACTGTTTTTTATTTCTTCTCACAATTAATCCATCTACATGTTTTTGTAATTACCAAAATGTTATGTTTTCAAATGGAAGCTGAGACATTTTGAGGGTCTGGATTGGGGAGGAGTCTAAGCTCATTGTGAGGGTCTGGATTGGGAAGGAGTCTAAGCTCATTGTGAGGGTCTGGATTGGGGAGGAGTCTAAGCACATTGTGAGGGTCTGGATTGGGGAGGAGTCTAAGCTCATTGTGAGCGTCTGGATTGGGGAGGAGTCTAAGCTCATTGTGAGGGTCTGGATTAGGGAGGAGTCTAAGCTCATTGTGAGGGTCTGGATTGGGGAGGAGTCTAAGCTCATTGTAAGGGTCTGGATTGGGGAGGAGTCTTCATCTCTGTATACATGTACTTGCATTTTTTGGTAATGTTTCTTTCTTAGTTTGTTTGGCCGACTATTTGCTATTCTTCACATTTTAGCACCCCATCAGTCTCTCTTTTTTTTAAATTTATGTTTGCCCATTATTCTCTCTTCTGTATCCCCATCCAGAACCTCCTATGTTTCCCCCTTTTTTACTTTCATTTCAAATACACTTCTTCAATTATTGTTATTTCTTATATTATTAAATTCTATTTATTTCTACTACTTTTCTGTATGTCTTACATCATCAGTTTTGTTTCCTAGAGCCTTATGATCGGTATCAGGTACTCTTTTCACTTCCTCTATTCCATCTTTTAGCTTTCTTTCTCTTTCTATCTTTCTAAGACATTGTCTGATGTCTGCTATATCTTCTAGTATTACATCTATTGATTTCTTCATGTCTTCTACTTCTGATTCATTATTCATTTTATATTTGACAGATTCCTGCACATCTAAAGCATCACTCAGTAAGCCATAGAGAAACTCAAGTGTTATATCGGACAGTCTTTTGACAAAATCCTACAATGAATAAAAGACAAAATTAAATGGTTATAATACTGTTAATTCTGAATTTTGTGATATTTTTATTACTGCAAACTCACATTTTATTTGTATATCATTATTTGAATGCTGCATTTCATGAAATTGCACTAGTTAATCTGGCATTTTTGTCCATTGTTTAATAAAAATGCAATAATAATTGCAGGCAAAAATTTGTGAATTTACAGCTGTGGTCAGATGTTTTGTATCATGATATCAGTTTCAAGACTTTATATAGTTTATAGATAACTATCATGATAAACAATTGTTAATGGATAACTGACTATTTCACATTTACCTAAAAAAAAAAAAATATGATCCCCAAAAATTGAGAATGTGTCATGTTCATAGATTCGCTTTTAAGATAACAATATCTTCACATTCAAGCTTTGTGTCAATCAATGTAGCTCTTAGTTTAAAACAAAAATATATGTTATTTTCATCTTTTTAACACATACTACTCATTAGTGTTACACAATGACAATCAATATATCTTATCTCTTTAAAACAATACACTAATGAGAAAATCAAGTTTATAAATATCTGTATATACGTTCCTTGACTCTTTATGAGTGTATCAGTGTGTTTCCTGTACCTGTGACTGAGAATCTGTAAGGTTATCTGATATAGATTGTATCAACAATTCTAATGCTGGCTGTAACTGTATGATGTTGTCATAGTGATTAGAGCTAAATGACCAGGATGGTGAGGCCACAGGTGGGGAAGCTGGTGATGTCATATACGATTTTGTAGAGGAAAACACTGAAAGAGAAAAAAAAACCATCTGTTATCAATAATAAATAAATGAGCTTTCAAATGTTTTGGTTTGTACCTTTGTGATTAAAAGCATTTCAGACGCAGGAATTTAAAAACTCTTATCTGCAATGCTAAGTAAGCATGTCTTAATTTTCAAACTACTGTAAATTAAGAAATTATTGCATGCATGTATTATTACAATTTTTAACGAGTTGACAAAATGGTAGATTAGATATTGTGATTTCAGGAAAATCTATTTAATTAAAGATTTATTTTTATTCTTTTTTTTGTAATACTCACAGTCACATTAAAAAAAAGTCTTGCAATAATTTCTGAATTTACAGTATATAATTTATACCTGACAAAACTTTTGGTGGCTGTGTAAAGTCATAGTTAATGGTTGACTACCCATTAAGGATGACATATTTTCATCGAAGAAAGATTTAAGAGGTACGGTTTCTAGAAAACCTATTCTCATTTAAACAAAGTAATAGAGTATTGTAGCTTATTACATTTTTCTTGCAAGTCTTGTAAACATATTGCATTGTTCCTTGTGCAACAATACTTTCTATTTCGTATTTTTACTATCTGCAATGTGCTGACATGATATTGTTTGAATGATCCTTAAGATTTTTTTTTACTACATTTTATTTTGCTTTTAAGAAAAAAAAAATTCAAAATATCAAGAGATTTACTTACAATTTTCTTTACTTTTAAGAAAGAAGACCACAGTATCTAGTTGTCTGTGTTTAACACCTATCTCTAAGGTGTGTAAAGGTAAGGAACATCTCCCCCATTTATTGATATGACACAAGACATCAGCTACAGAGGCTCCAGCATAGGTCATCATCTATTAATAGAAAAACAAAGGTCAACATCTCCCCCATTTATTGATATGACACAAGACATCAGCTACAGAGGCTCCAGCATAGGTCATCATCTATTAATAGAAAAACAAAGGTCAACATCTCCCCCATTTATTGATATGACACAAGACATCTGCTACAGAGGCTCCAGCATAGGTCATCATCTATTAATAGAAAAACAAAGGTCAACATCTCCCCCATTTATTGATATGACACAAGACATCAGCTACAGAGGCTCCAACATAGGTCATCATCTATTAATAGAAAAACAAAGGTCAACATCTCCCCCATTTATTGATATGACACAAGACATCTGCTACAGAGGCTCCAGCATAGGTCATCATCTATTAATAGAAAAACAAAGGTCAACATCTCCCCCATTTATTGATATGACACAAGACATCAGCTACAGAGGCTCCAGCATAGGTCATCATCTATTAATAGAAAAACAAAGGTCAACATCTCCCCCATTTATTGATATGACATAAGACATCAGCTACAGAGGCTCCACCATAGGTCATCATCTATATTAATAGAAAAACAAAGGTCATGCGGTATCGATTTTGAACACAAAATCAATACCTGCACAGCAATTGCAAAATACACACAAAAGGACATGTGCTTTTATTGCTCTTCTACATCTCCAAAGTCACAGTGAGGCACCTCACAGAAAGTTTATAAAGGTTCTTAGAACTCACTCGGCTTGTCATTGTAAGTAAAAAAAAAAAAATACAAATATTTCTGTTTACCTTAATAATCAAAGAGCAGATTGCTCTGAGGGATACGATTGCCGTTGTTTCATTGACACCTGTATACATGTAGCTGGATAATATTATTTTCAAAAATAATTCAACTGCACATGTAAAATAGTTACAAAATAGCCAATCCCGGATAAAAGTGTAACAACAATGTAATTAGGCCTATTGTGTTTTATTTTTGTACTTTTTTGTACTATCAATTCCAAGTTTACTTTCCACAGCTGTCACTGAGACTAAGAGTGAGAGAAAGTATTCCACTTCGTATCGTATCATAATCACCTATTTTCCTACGAGGCTACATTAATTCTAGGAGGAACCCCAATCCTAACTCTTTAAATATTTAATTTCCTTTGAGTCAGTGATCATGACTCCTTTCCGTACACATTTATCGGTTTAATTTGCGATCGTTTTTAATATAATACGACGTTTATTGACATAACGAGCTAATAGTAATACTCGACGTGTTGTTTGATTCAGCATTCACGGAATAAACTGCCGGAAGGGAGACAACTCGAAACGGTAATTTGAAAGACTCCATTTCGCCTGAAGCGGTGTTCTATGATGATGAATACATTTATTTTAATTTAAATGATGCATATGATTTAAAGATATGCAACAACAATAACCCTCAATAGCAGAAATACATAGAAAAGATCCCATGAGTTATAAATTAATTTATTGAGTGGGGAATCCAGAGCAACCATTCAATCTAAAACCCTTTGAAGTCAAGAAATCTATACGCATGCGCATAATTTCCAAAACAAACACTGGAGCAAGGACGTATATTTAATGTTTATTAAACGACCTAGATGGTTCTCTATTTCTTTATGGAAGTACAATCTCAAATATCAGTTTCATAACGGTAACATTATGAAAAACTCCACTTCAGTTCTTTAATATATGACAGAAATAGATTTATCGGAGTTCAGAGAACTCGCATTTTATCAAAACTGGGAATTCCCTCTGACGTGTTTCTAAATTTATAAAATAAATAATTATAAATACTGCTTAATTCTGATTTTCCGTGTTGTTAAAAACAAGCATATAAGTCATGGGAATTATCAAACATGAAGATTATGAAAAGAATATTATAGGAAAGTTGTTTAAGTTCAATCCCTTTGACTGTTTTTACCTTTTAAAGCAAGGCAATCATAAGAATCTGAGATGATCCTTAATGTTTAGAATAAAACGATTGACGTGAGGGAATTGCTCTGAGCCACCGGTATAAGTCTACAGATTGCTTGAAAGCAATCGTATCCCAAAAAGGTGTTTCTAAAGAACTAACCTAACATCATGTTTATAGAATATAGATGACAGTGAAATAAAGACTGGTAAATCTTAAATACAATCAAAAGAATCCACAAAGTATATACTGGTACCTTTTTTTCCCATAAAACACATACTTGTATGATTTACAAAAAGATAAGGTATGTACAAATATGTCACCCTTTCTAATAAGAATCAGTATAATTGTTAAATTGATGATAGAACAGGCATTCATAAAAGAAGGGTTTTCATTGTTGTCACCCTTAAATTTCCCACTAAGCCCTACTACAAAAACAATATAATCAAACAAACATTACCAAGCTAACAAATTCTTCTTGTTCTATACATGGAACAATACAAGTCAGATGAGTTTCCATAGCTACTAGATGTGGAAATTGTGACTGTGCTGACAACATCACAAAACATTTAACAGGAAGTCTACAAAATAAGAAAAAAAGATATAAACATTTATAAAAAGTCATTTTTCTAATTTCCAAAAAAATCTTAATAATCTTAATTTAACAGCATTAATAAATGTAAAACAAATATGACCAACAGCAACCAATGATGACACCAGAATAACAACCTCCTGACTTGGGATAGACACTTAAAGAATGTAGCAGGATTAAATATGTTTCTGAGCACTAAAGTATTATAAAGATCTGTTAAAAAATTATGATGTCAGTGATGAGCCTGGGTCAAGGTATTTGAATTTACACAGCTGTGATATGCAATTTTCAAAGATGCTTGAATTTCTAATTTTGAATAAAAATGAAAAGCAACACATTTTAAGAAATGATACATTTCTTTATAAAAAGTATGAAGCAAGGTATTTTAATAATTGTATAAATTTCCTACTATACTGTACATGTGCCTAAAACTTTTGAGTTTCCCATAAGTTGATCTTATTGTTTAATAGTTAGTTTTACCTTTGTATGTTATAGGTCTGTTTTTGAATATCACATACACATATTACATTTTCTTTTGGTGATTGTAAATGTAGCGAGACTGAAAACTTTCCAACCACAAAATCAACGATATTCATTCCTTGTAACGTAGCAGGAAGATGTATTTTCTTATCGCCTTCTAGCTTAGAAATGGAACTTTGCGACTTTGTTCTACTTTTCTTCCAAAAACCAGACGCTCTCCACCTAGATGTCTGAGGTTTGACATTTGAACTGTTGGATTTGTTTTCAAAATACCATGGCTTAGTTGGAAGTTTGGAGTTCTGATCATGTATGGTTAAAAGTTTTCTCCTCCAAGTGGAATCCCCAACATGAATAGTATTCAGAACTTCGTTATTTGAAAACTGAATATCTTGTAATTTCGTTTTGGTAACACATGATGGAAATTGTTGTGTGTAGCTCTCAATGTTTATAGATGTGATTGTGAATGTATTTTCCATGACAATCAAATATTTAAGATCTGGAGTAAATCCCCATGATAACATTCTGTCGGTTTCAATATTTGTCCTTGAAAGGTTAACTGTAGCTACAATATCTCCATTTGTTATATTGTATACTGCTGTAGAAGTTAAGGATGTTTTATCTGAAAATCGTCCTTGAACAAAAATTTTAATCACGTTTTTACAATATAAATGTACATCCAATAACAATGCATTATCTGCTGTTTTCTGCTCTATGGTCAGGTTGTAAATGTCTCTTTGACAAATTCCCCATTTCGATTCTCAACCTTACATGTACCATCAGGTTTTTTTATTTGGCTATTTCATGTACATGTTAACACATGGTTAACAACATATAATCAGAAAAAATAAAGGACATTTAAAATGCAATGGCACAATATGTCACTGCTCCTAAAACTTGCAATGTTGTGGTAGAAAAAGAATCATTTTTTTCAAAATAGTTATCCAAAAATCAAGTAACAATATTTTAAATTGGTCATGTCACAGATTTATACTTGAACTTAAAATTAAAACTATAGTGCATATATCTTCTTTTTTTTTTAAATATTACTGAATAGGAGAAATATTGTATGGAAAGCATACAAAATCAATAAAAAACATTCTTAAATTTGTCTTAAAAACATGAAATCTCTAAAACCATGCATAGACTTTTCTTAAAAGTTGATCTCATATGCATTGATATCTTGCTACATAAATTTCTGTTTGATTGATATAAAAAAATATCATGAGGTCACCACTAGTTTATGATGTGTTAACATTGATAAGTCTATTTTCTACTACTTGCAATGCAATGAAGTTATGCTGATTTCAATGTTTTGTGGGGTTTTGTATCTGGAAAACAATTTTGAAGGAATGTATTTTAAAAAGGCTGTCAGTCACCCTATTACTTTACTTCATTAAATTTGTATCTTTTAATCATATCTGATTTCTAACTACATAAGGATACTAATAATTGTTGTTTCACTATCAAACACTGCTACAAAGTCTGTCAGAATATCGTAAACATTGTGTGCTACTGGATTATTAGGTATAACAATGGATGTCATAATTTTATATCCTGCTTGTTGTATCTCCATAACAACCAATTCATCTTTTATTTTCACAATTAGGTGGTTTCCATAGTAAGTGGTTAATTTAAAGTCTTCAAAATCAATTTTGTCTTCTGAAAAATAAACAAATTAAGTGCACTTTCCATGTTATAATAAAATGAATCTCCGGTTCTATTCTAACATTCATTTAAGCTATTTGAAAGATTCATTTTCTCCCTATTTACATTTCATAATTAGCAGAATTTGGAATCAAATTATCTTCTTTTCTTTTTAATACACATATTGACTAAATTAGTTTATGTTTTTATCAATTCTGTTAATTTAATTTCCAATAAAATTAAAATAAAACATATATATATAGCTACAATTTCATCTTTTTAATAAAAAAAAAACATAAATAATTTTATTTATGGTTGAAAATTTATCCTTTAACTTATCAAAATACAAAATACATTACAAAATAGTAATTACATATATATATATATAATCATTAACGAAACAAATATATTCCTAATTAGTTACATCTATTTATCTATCCAAGTCAATCCAAAAAAGGTCCTTCCCTTTACAATCAGGTAAATTTCTTACGGTTTTCCATGCATGTTGAGAATCTATAATTTACTCATCTGAGTGATAATTCACCCATATATACCTTGCACAATAACTTCATTAATATTCTGTTGAAGGACAATCTTTGTATGCTTATTGTAACATAACAAACTACCATCTTGTTTCAGACAAACAAAACTTCCTTCTACTGTATTGGAATGGTCTGTACACCATACAATTCTGAAAAAAAGTATTTATGTTAGTTATCTTTGAAATATTATCATATTAACATGATTAATAAAAAAAAAATCTACATGTACAATGTATAAAAGATTGATGATCCTTATTTTTTTTTTAAATGTCATAGTTGTATAATTATAAATCTTATAAATCACAGTGCCCTTACTTTAATTTATATGATTCATACATGTGATAGGGAGAAGTGCCTTTTTTCAAATTGACAATTAAAAAATGGTGAGAGAATAGTCCATTTGCCAATCACCAATTTAATTCTGCTATTAAACACTTTTTAAACAAATGTCTTCCATATGTTAATCATAGACTGCTTAAACACCAGACAAAAATGGCTTCTGCTCACACAAACGATAAGTTGGAAGTGATATATATATATATATATATATATATATATACATGCATTGTAACTAATATTTAGTGACAAATAACTACTGGTATTAAAATTTAAAGTATTAAGCTTCACAACAAATTAAATGTAATTAAAAGATTTTAAAAACTTAAAGGTTAAACACATTACACAGATAAATTTGCTCTTTAGCTAGCTCTCCTTTGTCGATAAGAATTCATGTCCCTCCCAACTAAAAAATAATATTTTATTACACATGTTACATGGTCAGTTACAGAAATTGGTAAAAAGACTATTCAAAGAGATATATAGCTTGTTATCACAGACATGACATACATTTGTAGTCACAATACACATGATACATGTATTTGCTAATTGTGCCAATAATAAATGTTATACCCAACTTTAATAATTTATCCTTTTGTGTTTAGTTAAAGTCCTCAAGTTTAATTTTATAGCTAAATTCAAATTTTAGAATGGGAAGTTACATGTATATATATATAATATATATATATATATATATATATATATACAGAAATAAAATAAAATTGTTATTTTAAAACAGAACAAAAGAACAATTTTGATGATGCTTATCATGAACAAGTGTTAACATCTAGTGGAAAATATTAAATGCATATAGTGATGAAAACATGTTAAAGGGTTTTGAATATGAACCCTGTATTTTTACTAGTTAGAAATAATGAGTTGGATGATAATGAGTAGTTTCACAAGCATGAAGCACATTTCCAAACTGAAGGGACAACATACAGTTGTTGCTCTTATTCCTACATGTCCTAAGTAGTGCTTAATATGGGGACAGCAGCTTTCAATTAATTGTTTAACTACATGATTACATTGTACATGGTCTGGTATTGAAATACCAACTTTCAGCAGTTGAGACAAGCATGCATGCCACCATGCATGAAACCACACAACAGGAAAATGGAAACTAAACAGTAAAGGCTGAGCAATAAGAACTTGATGTGAACCCATGAATCAAAACCAGAGGTGAACTGAGGTATGCTGGAAAAGTAAGCACATCTGGCACCAGTCAAGTGAAACTTCTCATTTGGTCATATTTAGGCAAAAACCATTTTCTTATCTGGGGGGGGGGGGGGGGGCCTGGCATTTTTATTGTGTTCATAATTTTTTTTTTCGAAACCTTCCTCCGATAAAATTTTTTTTTTCTTGTGAGAAGGAAAGCAAAATTTGTTTTCCTATAATGTGAAACAGAAATACATTTTTTTTCTTCACCAAAACATAAAATTAACATAAAATTCATTTTAATTTTCTAATTGATGCAAAATGTAAAGTGCATGGCTCTGTCTATATTCTGGCATTGGCTGTTGTCTATATTGTTGTTTTTTTAGCCCACTCCCTACATTAATATGATATTCTCTGAGTCCGTCATATAGGTACCACAGTCCTTGAATTTTAATATTGGAATTCAAGTAGCCACCATTGCCATATGTAATGGCAAAAAGTGAGTAGCTCCAAGTTATAAACATCCACTGTTTCCAACTATGATAATTGACATTCGATTGAAAAGAGGTATAAAGAATGATACAAACGGAAAATACTACCGGTATACAAGTCTGTGTCATACACAATCAGGGCTACTTTAAAAGACTGCTAATGATACCATATCTATTCCTGTTATAAAATGACCATTTCATGTTTATAATAGTTGCAGTTTTGAGTATGGTCTTAATGTAGTAACATATATGCAGGAGATTTGGTATGCTTTTAAATATTTCTGGATCAAACACTATAACAGGAACATACAAAAAGTGATAAGGTGTAAATAGAAATCTTAGCTTAATCTGTACAGTAGACTGGACAGACGTTTATAATCTGCTGTTTCACTGTCTCAACTGTAATTTGTTAGTTTCACCATTCTCAAATTCAGCAGTGCAAAATTTTTTTTCAAGCAGGTGACAGCATAATTTTTTTTTCATCTACAGTGCAAAATATTTTTTTTTTTTTCGGTCAGCTAGGCCATCAAAATAATTTTTTCAAAAAAATCCCAGGTCCCCCCCCCCCCCCCCCCCCCCAGATAAGAAAATGGTTGTTGCCTTAATTTCATATTTTAGGAAAAGTTGACAAAATTGGGGTTTATACATCAATTTTAACATATCAGTCCTTAACAATGATTCAGAAACAATTATCAAACCACTTGATGCAGAGCATGTTAACAAGGCAACTCTGCATGAGCATGTTAGCACATTTTATCTCTTTTCATGTCTTTTGTTTCACACTTTATCTGATCTTATCTGTGTTTACAGGCACCAGAAATGTTTTACATGCTATCTTCCTAATTTATCTTAAAAAAATCAACAATTAGAATCTCCGCTATTTGAAACAGTATCTTCTTAGCCAAAACTTAATGCTCAAACTATCAAAATATCCATACTGTTTTACGCTTTCTATTTCAACTGGTTTCACATTATTTTGTTTTGTGTCAAGTTTGATGATTTCTAGCAGAGAGTTTTCTTTCTCTATCGAGATATATCTTTGACTCTGACAAATCTTTAAGCTTGTGATATCTTTGAAGGATAAGGAAATGCCAAATCTGTGAATGTAACATTTTAAAATTTCAGGACTCTGGATGTCTGCCATCTTCGTGTCATGTGATATTTCGTAGAAAGTATAAACACATACTCTTTTAATCCGACCATTTTAATACTCGTATTATAATTTTACATGATTTAGAAAGTTTATTGAAATTTTTAAACCCTTTTATTTAATAAATTGTATTAAAATTATAATTTTCTGTAATAGATATTTTCTTTTTAAGGAAACATCTAAATATTTAGACAGTTTGTTGTCTTTTCATACTTTTAGCTTGACCAACCGGAAGTAGAGCAGACAAGACATGAGAGTTGACCATATGCTTTCAGAGATTTATAACTTTTCAACATATATTGAAATTGAAGATGGAAAAAAAATAGGTAATGACCAACACAAAATAATATGTCAATAACTAATAAATGCAAACCATCAGACACACGATAGAAATATATAAAACATGCACTTTTTTGGAAATCTGCCACAGGCACTTGTCTCTATTTTTTTTACTTAAAATTAAAGTTGAACACCTTTATGTAGCACAAATTGCTCATCATTATTATTAAGAAGTGACAATTGCTATAATATAAATCTGAGATAGCTTTTTGCACTGAAATGTTATAATTTTGCAATGAATTCTATTCTATGTCATTTGTATGTGGTGTACCATGTGACGTGTACAGTGCATTCTGCTACTGTCTGTAGTCTCCGCACACCCAAGTCTTTTGGCTTCTTTTTGGTAAATTCTTAAAACCAATAATAGGACAATATTGTTTGCACAAATTCATAACATATTTATGTTTCATAAAATATTCTGTGTGATTGTTTCACCCTCAAGATTTTGTGTAATATGTCCTAACTAAAGCCTAGTCGAACTAATTATGATGCTGCAAGGCTATTTTTTATTAACCTGTTTTGAGAGTGTTTTAAATGTCTAGTGATTTCGCACATGTAATCTAAAGGAAAGATCTTTCACAACTAAAAAATAGTTAGATGTGATCAAAACAGACTACCAACATAACCAAGAATGTTCATGAAGAATGCGGTGCAAAATTTATTTCATAAGATATATATGTCTGACATTAATTAAACCAATTTTATGTGATGATGTAAAAAAAAAAAATAATGGAAAATGGTAAAGTGTATTGTTAATCATTGGATTTCAGTTATAATTTTATGCTTGAATACTTACCAATTTCAATGTTATCTGTCCCTAACAATCACAAGAACAATTCTATTTGTATTACATTGAGAATATGGTGACATGTAATGCACAATATCGCCAGCCAGAAGGACACATGGTACTCCACTGTGTCACTATGCCTACACCATTGAACAGTTAAATGATTGACATGATTGATGTGGCAATCTTTGAAAGGAACATAATTGTGTGCGAAATAAGACAAGTGCAAAAATTATAAATCAAATCCAATCACTTTACAAGTGGGAAAGTAAATACTCAAATATAAACTGCCACTTGATAATCTGAAGTATTTTTTACATTAAAAAAATTATCAATTTACTTTGCATACATACATACATGTATATGGTTTGCAATCAATTTAAAACATTTGCCTTTCATTGGCCGTCTGCTAAGTGTTGCTACTGTATGTTAAAATTTCCCATGTACAATCAGAGTTCGTGAAAACCTTTTTTGATCCGTCGTTCATGGGACCTACAAAGCAAGATTATTTGTCAGTCCTACAAAGTTTTAGCCAGTCCTACAAAATCTGTCAATTTTATCCTGAAATAAAATTGATAACATATTTTATCGTAAAATAACTTTACTAACGTTAGCTTTATTCTCTGCAGCCACATGTACGGCGAAGTAACAATGAAGGACCAGTTCAGGTCTTCTAATTGTTCTTATTTAAAGTCATCTTCACTGTTCATTTCATCATCTGAATCACTTTCGCGGTTGTAAAAGTATTTGTTGGGTCCATTGAAGTGTCCAATCGCTGGTTGTTTGCCAGGGATAGCTCCATGAACACATTTATAAGGCCAGGTGTAGATCTCTGCTTTGGTTTAATTATGAGAAATTTGTAAACCAGTACTGGAAATTTGCAGCGGGTACATCTGATGATCGATGTAATCAAGTATTGGAGATTGTTGCGGTACAACTAATAAAACTGTAAAAAAGTACCGAAATATGCACTTCAACAGCCCTTTTTATCATTGGTCATTGGTACTAGCCTTCAAAATACTGGTCCGAGTCTCATTTTGACCGACAGGACTGACAATTTTTGTGAACTCTGTACAATTAGTTTTTTTTTTAATTTTTTATCAAATTATAGATAAATAGATTGATATTGTTACAGTCAAGAAATAAAAACCCTGATTTAGTTCCAACACACAAGCTCAGGACAGGTACTCAAAATTTTGGACTTATTTCAAATAAGGGTTTACAATGCTGCTATTCACGAGGAGATGAAAGCATGAACACATACAAAACTTGATTTTATCACCAATTTTCAATAGTCATGATTGTCTCCCTTGTGAATATTTGAAAATCAGGAAATAGCATTTTTATTCATGTAGATTTCTTTGAAACTTTGGCTATTTTCACATACATTTTTGTACATGACATACTCTTGATATTAAAGGTTATAAAATCACACAAAGTCCACAACTTAAAATGTGTTAGTTGGCAGATATGCTTGTTATAAGCTTGATTAACATATTCAATTATATTTGCTTTTCATAAAACACTTTAACAGTATATTATGTGTTCAAGGGAATATATGACTAAAAATAAACATATTAAGTTTATTTATTTATACACATACATCAATCAGGGGACTTACTGAAATAAGTGATTTTTAAATCACTTATTTGAGTAGCAAATTCGAGGTTTTGTCACAAATCAGGATTTTGTAGTTTTTTCAAAATTTTAAACACATAGATTTAAATAATATCTTTAATTAGTAAAATTAAAAAAAAATGAACTTTTTGCTTCTTTTAAGTAGCAAGGTTTATGCCTTTGATGCTATCATCATAGCTGAAAATTCTATTTTTTGTTGAAAAAATGCTATAATAATGGCTTTACATAATGAACTGATACTTCCTTAAAAGATTTTCCCCAGCAGTGGGAGTATTTTTCCTGTGAAGTTCAAGGTTTCATCTTTCAGATTATGTAATAAAATTCTACTGTTCGCGATAAAAATTTCACTGTTTTGGGGGTGTTGAAATTAGTGGGGGTTATTAAAAGAATGATACTTAAAGAAGTGATTTTTGGGAAGGAAATTGAGGTCTGATACTTAAACAAGTGATTTTTATGTCATTATCCTAGATTCAGTACAAGGTCATCACCTGAAATGACCTGGTCATCCTAGACAACACAGATGTTGGTTCTGATAAGTTTAGAAACATAATTAGTCCCTGGATCATTAGTATTCTATATTTAAAGCTACGATAAAATTAAATCACTTCTTCTAGTACTGATTTATTTGTACTACTTAAATAGGTGATTATTAAAGAAAGTCAACTCTAACTTCCAACCTTTATGGAAATAATGTTACTTGAATCGGTGATTTAGAAAATCACTTATTTAAGTAAGTCCCCTGACTGTACGTGTACAACAAGGCATGAACATTGAAGTGAAAATTGTAATTTCATTTTGGTATTTTGCAGGTTCATAGGTATATACTTAAAGCGATTCTTTAACTGGATTAAATTAAATGAAATTATGGAGCCTGACAGTACAGAGAGCTCAAAATGTGAAGCAGTAAGTTCAGAAAATGAAATAGGCATTCAACAGTTTCCTAATGTTCAAAGTTCACAAATTTCAAGTTGTGACGATAACCCCGGACATACTGTAGAAAGTAGTACCGATATTAACAGGACAATTAACATAACATCCAGTCTGTGTGATGAGACCAACAGCACAGAAGAGATGTTGCAGGATGGAAATGAAAGATTAAAACATTTACATGTACAAAACATTGAACCAGAAGTATTATTGATATCAGAAGATCAACCTGGTAGCTCTAAAGTAGAGGAAGTATTGAACTCTGAAGAAAACTCAGATAGTTCTGAAATATCGGAAAGTGTTAAATTAACTGATAAAGAACTGGAGCATGTTGAAGAAAGTGTTCTGAGAAAATATACAGGACTAGATATTGATCTTGCTTCAGAAAACCAGTTGCTCAAAGAAGATGTTATTAAATGTAGATGTGAGTTAGAAAAATATGGCAAAAGACTGGCAGCTATGGAAAGAAAGTTGGAAAAAGCAAATAATTATAATGAGGATCTTAGAACTCAAGTAGATAAACTTAGTGCTGAACTTCACGAATATCGAAGAGAAAAACACAAAGTGTATACAAACTCTGACACACAAACATCGGCAGAAGATCTGATGGAAGTTGGTAAGACACTGCTATATTATTCTTATATCAGTTTCAGGATATACATTATAAATGTATTTTTGTTATTCCAAGTTATGTATAATGTTGTATCAGTATATATATATAACCCAAGGTGATTGAGATGATGGAAACTTTTTCTGAATCACTGGGAAACCAAATGATTGCTGGTGATTTGGTGTGGTTTATTGAATAAGCAGAGAGAAATAACCATGAATCACAAGCATGCGCTGTCAAAAACACCTTGTGTCACTGTGTACTGTACTTGTATTAAAATCTGCCTAGTTTTAAGTAGTCTTTAGATGTCATATATTGACAATAGACAGAAATCTTAATTTTTGGTATACATATAATCATGATAATTCAATCAATTTGATTTGATAAAGAAAATCTAAAATCTCTGATACAGCCTTCAGTTTCCTTGAGGTTGTAGCCTCAAAGGTTAAAGTTGATTGTTGAATTGGTAGGACCTCTGAGTATAAAAAAGAACTTTGTAGTTGATTATAATACAATTCAGAAAAATTATGTTTTCATTCACAGATGACACACTTTATGATGTAAATATACCTGGCACCAAATCTGATGGTGACACAACTTTTGATTGGAGTGCAGAGCCAGCAGTAGATGCAGAACAGGTAAACATATACATTGACATGCAAAAAAATAAGAATCAATTAATATGCCCAAAAAAATACATGTACAAGTAAATATGTAGGTTGATTCTGAGAAGTAGATAAGCAGGGAGTTTATATTGGAAATGTTTACTGTCACATGAAAATTATGTTTCATAGGTTATGAAATAAACTTTTCATTGTATACAATTATGATAATTAAAGAGTACCTACAGGCATATCAGAACGCTAACAAGGTTATACATAAAAATGTGGTACGTCCCAAGGTTGCTGAACACAATAGTATAAGATTTACCATGTTTACTGGCTCCAGATTTTAGGTTCAAAATAAGAGACAAAAGTAAATGCTGTTCTTAAATTATGTGCATACAAACTTGAAGTGCTGATCATTCTGCTATTGCTTTCATTTCTTGTATCATAAGTTGATTATAAGTTAAATGTATTATTTTATTGTTTAGACACCACACGTAGAGAAGGTAACAGTTTGCATAATCCTGCTTTCCATATGCATACGTCTGTGTATTTGTCTTTGCTGATTATTTAATAAATGTATTTTTTTTTTTTATTAGACACCTACAGAAGGTGACAGTTTGCAGACACCTGGGATGTCTATAGCCGACAGTTTAAAGGCCACAGCTGAAGCAGCCATGAATATGACAGGATTTGTGTATGATCAGCAGTCAGGATTATATTATGACTATAGCACTGGCTACTATTACAATGCTGTAAGTGATATCATTATAAAGATTTTTCTGTCAAGTAGAGGGTACAATAAAAATTCTATAACTAGATATGTGAGTCTGGGGATCTTTGTCAGCAAAATGAAATAGTTTTAAAAGTTTAATATTACTTTTGGTTATGGGAGCTACACAATCTATATTTGTATATAAAGCTTGTTATAGACAAAAGACAGGACAATTTATGTTAAACCAATGTCTGTTTGTCTGTCAACACATCTTGCAATAAATCAAATTCCCTTTAACCAATACTTATATCATGTAGAAAGCTTGATGAAAATGAAGTGATTGACAATTCATCAATTGTACATGCTTACATCAATCCAAAAAGAAGCTGCAGTGTGCACCAATCATTTTCATGACAAAGCTGTGATGAGTAGGTTATGTATATACCATTGTCATGACTGTAATACCCTTTTTATACCCCCTTTATTTGCATTATGGTTTTTGGTCTATGCGTCTGTTCATTTGTCCGTCTGTTTGTCTGACCATTCATCCGTCTGTCCCCGTTCAGGTTTTAAAAAATCATCAATCAACTTGAAACTTAGTACACATGTTCCCTATGATCATGATTATATGATTTTTCTAATTTTGATGCCAAATCAGAGTTTTTGTCCCAGTTTCACAGTTCACTGATCATAGAAAATGACAATGTGAGTGGTACATCCGTATACAATGGACATTATCTTGTAAAATATTTCAAAATGTTTTAAGTACATGTCATTTTAATATTTCATTCCGAGTCGAATCATAGTAATTATTTTTTTTTCACCAGGAAAAAGGTCTTTATTATGATCCAAAGTCTGGAACTTATTTCTACTTCAACAAATCAACAGGCAAATATGAATATCACTCTAAAGTAGATCTGTCTTATTATACTCCACAATCACAAGTATATCCAGAAAGACCACATGGATCTTATCACCATGGTTATTCAGATAAACATTCAGATAAACATTCAGATCGATATTCAGAACGTTCACCAGAGCATAGTACCAGTTCATCTGGAAAGAAAAAGAAGAAAAAAGATTCTAAAAGGAGAGGTTCAGATGATAAAGAGCCCAAAAGAAGGGATTCTGATGAAAAGGTATGTACCATTCATATATATTTATGTAACATGTATATCTGTAGTTACTATTGTAAGTGGTATATTTTAAGATTATTTAGTTATTACTTATTATTTGAATTGTCTTCCACTTGTTTGTTCGCATGTATTTGTCAATGTTTGTAATTTTATTATTTGAATTGAAGATTGGGGTTTCTGTCATCCACATTTTATGTTTATTACACATCTACATTGACCTTTCATAGAGAAATTGTCCAATCCTTCAAGCTTTGATATAAAAATATAGTATATCTTGCACATGTTTTATAGAATAGAAATGTAAAATTTTGGTTGTCTTTTTAATCTATATACTTGCACAGGTAAACTGTACAAAAATGAATGGACAGTTGCCTTTAATGTACTTCCTAGAAGAAGACTGCAGTTTGTCAGTAAAAATTGCACAATATAATGACTTGTTTCTGTATTTTGCATATGAGCATGATGAGAGGATGTATAGAGTACTAACCATTACCAGCCAGTTGTTTCACTATATTTTTAGCCCTTTTCTTATTTTTTTTAAAATTGTTTTTTCAGAGCCGTGGTCGCTACAGATAAATGGCATTACTGGTGACACTTGACAAATTTTATTTCCCACCTAAACAATAATTAAATATACAACATTTATATTTTTGTTTTTGTATCTGTTGGTGATTGGTGCTAGATTTATGTCTTTGACTTTGTTTAAAAAGTTAAAATGCATTTACGCATTTAATTATTATTCAGCCATTTATCATATTTATTGCAGTCTGCACGGTTAGCCACTAGTCCGATGCCCAAGACTAGTAAAATTTCATTCGGACAAGTAAGTTTTTGCCAAATTTTGTTTGACCCAATAAGAAAAATGTCAGAATATTGGTTTTCGGACTAGTAGTTGAAAAAGTTTTTGGTGCAGACTGTTATTGGTTCGATTTAATTTGATATTAGTTCCAAAGGGTAGGTTGTTAATAAAAAGAAGTAAACACACATTTTTGTTGCTTCTTTTTATTTTGTTTAAGCCATTTTAATGTATTTAAATTGATTTTTGTTGTATTAACCAATATCACTTGTTAAACAATTTGTTTATGAATATTAGGTTATATAAAGTGAAAAAACATGTAAAGCTTTGAATCTATGTTATTGCATTGCAGTCATTTGATACAGTAGTTATATCTTTTACACATTTTAATTTAGTATCAAATTATGCTTCTATCAAAAGACAAACTTTACAGATGTGTATGTATGAAAGATGTAGGTGTACTAATTAAAGATACACCATGTTTACAATGATTATGTAGATAAATAAAGACGTATGGACAATATAAAATATGCTTGTAAAAAAACATCCAATTTGCAACACTAATTTTTGTATGCAATTAAAAAAAAAGATGCGGTATGATTGCCAATGACATAACTATCCACAAAAAAAAACGAATGACACAGAATTTATCAAAGCTCAACCCACAAAGTCAGCTACAAAAGGCCCTGAAATGACAATTGTAAAACGATTCAATCGAAGAAAACAAACTTCATAATTTATGTACAAAATGATGAACTAAAAACAAATATGTAACACAGCAACAAAACAATTGCAGGTTCTAGAATAGTCTTGTTTAGTGAACTTGAAATACAAATTTGAAAAAAAAAAAGAAACATGATTGGAAAGCATTCAATTCAAAAAAGCCTATAATAAACTATGACAGTGTCCATGGTCATGATGGACTACCATGAGATTTACAAACTGAATGTGTCATTGAAACCATGTGACATTTCTTAAGCATTGTCAACTAGATGAATGATAAATTGGCAAACTATAAAGAAATTATGTGATTCCTGAAGCATTGATCATTCAAAATAGAGGTGATCTGCCACTGATGATCTTAACACAGTGTAAAGGAAAGTTATTGTTTAAAAAGTTATTTTTAGAAAAATGATATTACTGGAAATGACTGGATGCAGTTAAAAGATATTTTAAAGTTTTGTTTCAAGATGATAAGTTGTTTTCAGTTAAATTTGTAGCTGAGTTGTGTTTTAAGCAGTTATGAAATAAGAATGGTATGTAATCCTATTTTAATGAATTTTCCTTTGCATGCATAGATACCCAAATTGGCTTTAGAGTTTTCATTGGGAATGAGATAAAAAAAATCTAAATTTTGCTTTAAATATGGTATATAAAATTAGTATGCATGCAAAACAGTTTGGTGATTGGGCCCATTATGAAACATTTGATTCAATAAAGATTTTGTTCACAATAAAGTACACACCATTACCAGTATTTTTCATAACTGCTGGCTTTTGTTTCTTTTCTTTAGGTTAATGAAAAGTATGAAGAAGTATTATCAGCTTTTGACAGATTAAGTGTTATACCAGGTATATAATTTTTCATTTATTGTCTCCCCTTTTCACTACTTCCCATTTTGTCTGCAGGAACACAAAAAGAAAAAGAGGAAAAAGGACAAAAGCAGGGATAATTCTGAGGATAGTGATGATGGAAAGAAAGAGAAAAAGAAAAGAAAAACATCCACAGAAAAAAAAGATACAAGTGAAAAATCAGTATCTGAGGGAGGTTTAAAACATGATAATGTAGTACTTGGAGAATTAAATTACAAAAAATTGAAACAAGGTGACAAAATGTTACATGACGCAATGAATAAACCTAAAATCTTAAACGAAAAAAATGCTAATGTAAGTATTTGTGATGATGTTCTCAAGGAAGACAAAAGTCGTCCAAAAACTGGATTAGTCCAGAAAGGTGGTAAAAAAATAAAGCTAGTCTTGAAAAAAACAGTAGAGGAAAAAAAAGTTGAAAGTGACACATCAAAAGATATCACTGACGCCGGTGAAAAAAAAGAAATGCAAACAGATGACAAAGAAAAAGAAAGTGACAAAGACAAAAATATGGAAAAGGAAGAATGTGCGCTGTTAGATGAAAAAAAGGATGAGTCATCATCAAATGAAACAAGTACTGAAAAACAAAATATAGATCAAACTGTTGGCACTTCTGATTCCCAAAATATTAGTCAATACCCAGATAAACAAAGTGAATTTTCAGAAAAGGGAAGTAATTCTCATGAAGTTGAAAAACAGAATGAAAATGATTCCATTCAGGCAATGAATGATAATGAGGATGACCCTACAAATCCATTTCTGATCAGTGGTCTATCAACAGATGAAGGCATGATCAGTTACAATAAAGTTAATATTGTCAATAGTGCTGAGATTCTACGGATATGTTCAGAGTTAAACAATGAAGACACTGATGATGAAAATGATCTGGAAAAAGATGAAGAGGATAATAAGGAAAAATCTACAAACGAAGAGAAACAATCCGAATCTGAAACAAATCTAGACAATAGTGTGTTTAAAGAATCAGATACAACAGAAAAAAAATCTGATGATGGTGACAATGTGACCAATGATATGCTTGGTGTAGGGCAAAATCTGCAAGGTTCTGAGGAAAAAGTTACAAAACTAACAGGAGAAGAAGGGGAATTATACAGTGACGATGACGATATTATGATTATTGAAAAGGTTGAAGAAAAAATAATGATTGAGTTAGATAGTGACTCTGACGATGAGAAGGAAATTAGTGAAAAGAAATCTGATAAAGATTCTTATGAACTAGAGCCAGGGGAACTTGCCAATGAATCATCTTTATCTTCTTCTTCTACATCATCGTCCTCCTCATCATCCTCATCAGAAAATAAAGAAGTACCACCATCTCAGCCAACGTGGACGGAAATTGTCCGACAACCAGAACCTGCCTCTGAAGGTTTAACTTTGAGAATATAACAGATTTTAATGATCAAATGATTAATGAATTTTATTTTTAAATTTCATATTTATACATTTGGAGTTGAAGTAAATTTTAAAAAAATGATTTATATCATAAATTTTTAATTGATTAGTCTTCAAATATGCTTGTTTTTATAGTTGAAATTTCTAGAATTTATTGATTCTGTGGTTATCATGGTTATTGGAATTATAAAAACTATCAAAATTTATAATTAAAAATGAGAAATTACATACATAAAAATTCAAGGAGAAGGTATGTAGCAGAATAAGAACATTTTTTATTCATAATTTCTTTATTGTCACAGAATCATTATTGAAAAATGCTGCATGTATTCGAGCAATGGTGACGGCCTCAGACTTACTAGATGAAGGGATGTTGTTTGTAGTGACAGTTCAAGGTGGTATGATTGGACGAGAAACAAGAAATGATCTTGTAATACCTGTACCTGATATCAATGTCAGTAAGGTAGGTATATATTCTTTAGGTCTCAATCAAGTGTCAAATTTCTAAACCTCTTCAAAACAGTTTTCTCCCTTGGATACACCGAAGTTCTTAAGGAACTTATTGATTTTCTTATTTGCTAGTGGGAAGAAAAATCAGTTTCTTAACTTATTAATGCTCTCAAGGGGAGAAAAATCATTTGATTTTGAAGGGATTTCATTCTCTCATGGGAATATTTAATATTAAACCATTAAAGGAAAAAAAAAAGATCCATCCTGACATAATAAAAAGAGCAGAATACTATTAGTTACACAGTGTGCAATTGTCCTAATACGAGAATTTATCGGGTCAATAAAATTCATATCAGGTGAGGCGAAGCCAAACCCGATATGAATTTTATTGACCCGATAAATTCCGTATTAGGACAATTGAACACTGTGTAACGAATTTATCCTGATTTTGTTATATTACATATTATTATATTCAAATTCAATGTTAGGACAATATCAATAAATATATTTTAGATATTAAATAAAAAAATGTGAAAAATAAAAAATATTATGACTACAAAGCAACTCAATTGTTTTTTTTTTTTTTTTTTATTAGGTCAATGTTATAAGGGAGATAATTCCAATTGACGTAATAAATAAGGGAGATAATTCCAATTGACGTAATAAATAAGGGAGATAATTCCAATTGACGTAATAAATAAGGGAGATAATTCCAATTGACGTGATAAAAAATTGTACTGAAATTTATTAGGACAATATCAGCCAATCAAATTGCGAGAAATTACTCTAAATCAGGATAAATCTTATTATTTTTTTTTCTCTGTATAGACACATGATGGTACACTGTATTAGCTTCAATCACCTTTTTAAATTTAGGTCAATTAATGGCAAGCTAACAAATTTTACTGTTCAATGCTTTATAATAATGATTGATAAATAAAACTATCTAAAAAATCAATGGAAATAAGAAGATGTGATATGAGTGCCAATGATCTAAGACAGATCTCCATCCATCTCACAATGTGTAAACAGTAAAAAATTATAGATCAAAGTACAGCCTTCAAAACAGAGTCTTGGCTCACACCAAACAGCAAGATATATGAATGACCAGCATTTAAAGAGGCTAACTTTTAATTAACTTTGATTTGATACAATTCACTTCATTTTTTCTGAAACTTTCTGTAACAGGTGCATGCAGAAATAAGATATAATGCTAAACAACAGTTTTATGCAATACAAGATAAAGGCAGCCAGAATGGTACTTACGTCAACGAAGTCAGAATATCAGAGGTAATATTTTCTTGTAGAAAACAGATAAGGAATTAATCAGCTGTTTTGTCCTAATTACATCAATGCATATTTGTTTGTTTTGGTGGTCAAATTCAGAAATTTTCAGTCTTAGTGAATTATTAACTGCTTGTTAAAAACTTAGCTTATTAAGTTATTGATCAGTCCGTTTTCAAAATTTTAGATAATTTTAGGGATTTTTATGTTAAAAAACAGTCTTCCTGCAGTTCATATTTAATACAACCTATTCAGAACTGTAACAAAATAGCTTATTCAAAAATTTTATTGTTAAAGAAAATATTAAATGAGGGAGAAAAAAACCACATTAGTTCATTTACAAATGAAAGTAGCACACGAGTCCATTATCAGTGTTGTTTGGTCATGGAATGTATGGGATAGGCATCATAAAGATACAATCTTTGTTTACAGCACAGATTTGATAACAGAATGTAAGCAAACAGTTCTACTAGGGGAGAGTTGTTGATGGTATCACTTTTTATAAGGGATAGTGGTTCACCTATATTGGCTAAATAAAAAAATATTTGTTTACCATGAATTGTAATGAACCACAACATGAATGTTGTAACAAGTGTTCAGGATAACTGAATCACAGCCATTTATCTTTTATACAGCTCTAAGATTTTCTGTTGGTAGTAACAATGCATGTGGATTATACTAGTCTTTGCAGTAGATATGTTTTATAAGTTTTAGTACCAACAGACAAACATATTTACACTACTGTGGTTCAGTAGTATTCATGGTATACCAATACGGTTGATTTTGTGATTAAAGGTGAAGGTCAAATTTAGATGTTCAACAAAGTACAAAATTTCTATTGGCTTGTATGCAGAGTTGGGCAAAACCATTATATCAAAAAACCCTGAAAATGCATTCTTTTCATCAATCCATGAAAATACCAAAGAAAATATTAACATGATTCATAGTATATTGATAAATAAATGAGGATTTTTTTTTAATTTAGGCAAAACATGTTAGTAAGTGGGTACAATTAAAACATGGCGACACATTACAGCTGAGTTGTACAAGGTTTGATTTACACATACATCCTGGAACAGAGACATGTGACAAATGTGAACCTGGTGTGGTGGTTCAAAAGACACTTCCAGGTAAATTTAATGTTTCTGAAAATAATAGAATCTACATACCTTGGAAGAAAAACATATTGTTGATTTGGTCATGCATTCCCCATTTTCATTATCAATTTTATTTGCTACAAAATGATGCAAATCATTAGGAAAAATAGGGGTATAGTTAGTAATTATATGATACAGGGAAATTTGTTCTTTCCTCTGAGAACTGAATTGATATTATCAATGTTAAAGAACACAGGAATTTTAATGTTCACATATAAAAATAAATTTATTAAGAAAAGTAATAGAATGGTTAGTTTCACTTAGAATACCACACCATTAAGCAAGAGAGTGTAATAACAGTTGCATTGTGGCTTAAAATCTTTCTAAGATAACTGCTTTAAGACAACAAAATATTTGCCATCTTAAAATGGGCAGTTATGTTTTGTTGATGACGTTTCATTGTTAAAATAGAAAATTGATATTGTATCTTCATTTCATAAATAATTTGAATCAAGTGATGTTTTTAAAAATGTAGACTGTATATTTGTAGTAATGACATCTACAACAGATAGCAAGGACAAGAAGAAGCAACACAGAGAACAACTCAAAAATATAAAGAAGAAATATGGATTAACGGTAATGATCAATGTCTGATACATGTATGTTTATTGTTAAAACAACTTGTATATTATGATAAAGATTTATTTCTATAAACTATGATAGTGTTGACTTTCTGTAGAGTAATGAAAAATCAATAATGTTCAGTATGTTCCATTCTACCCTTTATAAATAAGTGGCATATAGTCATTTTGTGTTTGTTTGCACTTTGTATTCAAAAAAATCCTCTCACAAGATGTCAATGAAATTTTTGTAGAGTTATTGAACCTACTGCAATTGTATACCTGCCTTTTTTGTGCCCTCAGGCAGTTAGGGACGCATTTAGTATTAAGCTTTTCTGTATGTAGGTCCTGAAATTGGTTTCTCTTCTCTAACTTAAGTTTGCCTGCACCAAACATTATGAAACTTGTAGTCAAGGCTTATTACAACAATACAGATGTCCATTGTGAATTTGTGTGGTTCTAAATTATGTCACTTTACAAATTGAGAAATTGCTGAATTTTGGTTTCAATTTTTTAACTTGAATATGCCTAATCCAAATGGTATGAAATTTATACACAATACATATTTTTACCACAAATCTCGGATCAAGTTCAAATTGGAGTTGCATCGCTTTTATTGTTCATGCGTTAAATCCCTTTCTTGTTATGTCCCATTGACACATTCTCAATTTATATTCAAATTAATTTATTATCCAATAATTCATTTCTATAAAATCTATACTAATAGAAAAAAAGGGCCTCAGTGACCATGTGGTCTAAGTAGCTCATCTACTGTATCATTAGCCTATCAACACTTAAGTTGTAAGTATGAACACCACAGGAGTCCTTTTCACCTCCAATCTTAATTGACCAGGATTGCCCATTTTCCTGCAAATAGTTCGTGGTTCACTTTGGGCACTTATGCTTCCATGACCAATTCATGTTTGCCGCCATCAAACAGCCAATAGTGCTGAAATCAATTAATCAACAATACATCATAAAGTTTATAAAAATTTATTTCAATGAAAAATTGCAAATGTTTTGGTAATGATACAATAAAAAAATATTTTGGATGAAGACTCTAACTGCCTTACCTTAAATAAATGATAAGATAAAAAAAAAAATGTTTAACCGCTCAATTTTTATCACAATAGAGGAGAAACCTCTGAAACTTAATATAAGTCTAATAAATTCTGAAATTTTTATAATTTGTTTTGAAATAAACCAAAATATTTTTAAAGCTTGAAGTTCACATTAAATATGATTACATTAATCAATTTTATTGTTAAAAAGAACTATTTTTTAATGCAAGTTATAACCCATCAACACAGCAAGAAAACAATTGCAATCTTATTATATTTGTCACAACAGAATTCCTCGTACACAGACAATGCAGCCGCCATAAATAATCCTGCCTACCAAGACAAAGCCTCAGAAAGGAGGAGGACAGTAGGAAGTGACAATCCTCATAAACTTGATGATAAACCATCCTCTGTTCACAGGTATAAAGTTATTCATATTGAATTTGAAGTGTCCTGTTGAATTTCAAAAAATCTCTTGGATTACCAATCAGACAATAAAGTTCTCTTAAGAAAATAAAGGGCTGTAGAATACAGTAAATGATGCTAAATTTTGTCTTCTTATTTTTTAAAAATCATTCAAGATTGTAATGATGCAATTTATAATAATTGATTCAGTTTTTAAATTTTTAATTTACAACTCTAATATATTTCTACCATGAAAATCATTTCAGATTTATCTTTCTTGGTACAGATCACAGTTATAGAAGTTTCATTTTGCATTATTTAATTTTTAGCTCACCTGGCCCTTTCTTTTCTCATCACTTGGCGTCTGTCGTTGTCGTCGTTAACTTTTACAAAAATCTTCTACTCTGAAACTACTTGGCCAAATTAAACCAAACTTGGCCACAATCATTATTGGGGTATCTAGTTTAAAACATGTGTCTGGTAACCTGGCCAACCAACCAAGATTGCCCCCATGGCTAAAACTAGAACATAGGGGTAAAATGCAGTTTTTGGCTTATATCTTAAAAACCAAAGCATTTAGAGCAAATCTGACATAGGTGAATTTGTTTATCAGGTCAAGATCTATCTGCCCTGAAATTTTCAGATGAATCGGATTAATATTCACATAGACCAGGTTGAGCGGCACAGGCTCTTTAGAGCCTCTAGGTTAAGTTTTTGCACATTCTGCATGTCATGCCTGCCTGTAAAATTGTTTAAGCCACCATTGCAAATATATTGATGTTATGCAGTCATTTTATCCAGAAAAACAATATCTAACATGAGAATGATATAGTATATAATATCACAAGAAATTGGAAGGGACAAACATATATAAATCATGCAGCATTCTTTCAAAAATACATGTACTGTAATCAATATTGATAGAGAATTTAATTTTGTAGACTTGTTGAAGACTGTACTTTGACCTATAATGGTTTACTTTTACAAATTGTGACTTGGATGGAGAGTTGTCTCATTGGCACTCATACCACATCTTATATCTATTGGTATTCAATATATGGTTTCTTTTTCTCATTATTTTAACAGAAGAATTGATGGAGACAACAAAGGCCACAAGATGCTAAAGAAGTTAGGTTGGACAGAGGGTGAAAGTTTGGGTAAAGATAACGCAGGAATTCAGGATCCAGTGAGTTACAGCTTCAATAAAATCAAATATAAAATGATTTGTCAATCTTTATTTGGCCTGATGTGAATTGCTATTGCTACCAGAGCCAATAAATGTATTTGGTACACATGTAGTTGTTACCATAAAGATATACATACAGCTTTGGCGAAATGATTATGATCAGACCTTATAGTTAGCCAAATACATTTAGTAGTAATTTAGAATGCAGTTTCTCAGCTGTCTTTTGGTACTACTATTACTGCCACTCTATTATTATATTCAAATCATTTTACAGGAGCAAGAATAACTGCTTTACAAAAGCCCTTAACTGTATGATGTCATGTCATCAATATCAGTCACAGTTGCAAATACATGTACTTCATCAATCCCCTAATTAAGTCATGTTATGTAAAAAAAAAAAAAAACAATCCATGTGTAGGATATATGATTGGAAAAAGATATAATTTTCTGGAATAAGATCTTAAAGAATATTTTTAACTCGCTATACTTATAGGTATTCTCTTGTTACGTACAATTACACCCCATTTTCACAAGCCCTGAATCTGCACTCTGATATATCTGTGACAAGAACTTCAAATATTCATACCTGTACCAATACTATTGTCCTTGAAATTCTTCAGTTATTAAAATTGATTTTAAAAGTTAAGTGAACACTTATCAAGATTTATGTTAAATTCTTTCAAAGAAATATGTTTACTTTTGAATTATAGAGCATATTTATTGAAATAATATTTTGATTCATAAATTCTTTATCAATGGAATGTAATTGTATTAATGGCCCAGATAGTGCTAACAAATGAAAGTATTCAATTTTGAAATTTTAAATTCAACAATAATCTTATGTTTCTCAAAAAAATGCTACAGAGATAATGTCATTATCTTTTTAAGCTTAAAAAAGACTTAAAGATTTTAAAATTTCAATATGCTTTTTGATATTTTAAATATTTATCACACTTTTCTTACATTATTTGAAATCTTTCTATATTTGACCCAGATTTATTTATGTACTACTATCTTTAAAAAAAAATTACAGGCTGATATGAAATTTAAATTGATTTTGAATTTATCTTGTTTTGTGTTTCATCAAGTTTATCAATGCTAAGTAATCTTGGTGTATTTCTTATTTATAGTTTGCCTTGAATTAAAAAGAATATCAGATAGAACTCAAACATTATACTGTTAATGAAGAAGTTGTACTCTTAGTTTCTTGATAAGAATATATTGCAAGACTACTCTATTTAAGATGTGTTTCAAACGCCAATTGGTTAGGGAGCTACCATTTGATTTTTATGGGGGGGCTAGGATGAAAAATTTTGTCCTGCATTTTTTTTAGCTCTAATCTTTGTCCTGCCTTTTTATTTTTTACTCTGTTCGGTCCTGCCTTTTTTTTTTTTAGTTTATCCTGACTTTTTTTTAACCTAAATTGTCGTCCTGACTTTTTTTTTGCAAGTGTCTCATCCTGCCTTTTTTTTTACTCAAAACTCCTGTCCTGCCTATTTTTTTCAAATTTCATCCTAGCCCCCCCATAAAAATCAAATGGTAGCTCCCTTATAGTGGGCATATGAGAACCCCTGGTTGTCAATTCAACAAGTCATGCTAAGTTGATGTGAAATAATGCATCCCATATTTCTTTATATTCATTTTACATGTTTGAAAGGAATAATTCTTGTACCAAAGAACTGTTTTAAATCTGAATTTAATTTTTCAGATCAATGTTAACATTCGTGTCGACAAGGCAGCTGGACTAGGTGCTTACGGCACGTCTAACTCATTATCCATTGAAAATATTGGTATTGTTAATGCCAGAAGAAGATTTGTGCAGACTCAAATTAGATTTTCACTAGGCACGCAAGAAAAAACTAAAGATAAACAATTTGACCCTTTAATGTGGGTTCAAGGTGAAACACAAGACAATTCTTTAATAAATGAAGAGAGTAATAAAGATGAATAAAATAGAATTTACATGTGTTTGTTTATTGATTTGTTCATTGTGTACATTTATTCTTATCATCATTTTGTTATATTAAAGATAATCATGACTTGTCTTTTTCATATTGTTTATTCATATAGATCTAGAATATCATCACATTACATTTACCATCATTTAAAGGTTCAGTGAAATATATTTTTGACAGTTGGAAAAGGGGTGAAAAAGGGGGATGTCTTTAAGTCCTCACATGGAAAAGAAAGTATTTCCCAAAAGTCATCAACTTCTACCAGGTTTAAAAAAGATATGAAGTCTAAGTTAAAAGTAGACCTTCACCAGATTAGAGAATGAACAATTAAACATAGATAAAAATTCTCTCAAAATACAGTCTGATCTTGTTTGTTAAGATCAAAATTTAAGGCTGATAATGAAATATTTGTCATGCCTGAGGGGGCATGAAGTGTGAATTCTTGTCTGTCGGTTCTAAAGTCCCAAAATTGGTTTTCTGTTCTCAAGTTTTCCTCAACAAAAGTACATGTTCTGAAACTATTTTACAAAATGCTTATCACTACAAAACTCAGATCAAGAATTTTGGTGGCTTCACTTCAACAGTTCTTCAGTTATGCCCCTTATAACAATATGTAAGAGGGGCATCATTTGTGTCCCATGGGCTCATCCATTTATTTAAAATCAATTACCGGTAGACTTGACATAAAGGCATGCATTGGTACTGTAATTGAGCCTTAAATTCACCATGAAACCCTTATAATAATGATATACTTTTGGATTTGACAAATATTGATGCACAACAGCATATATAGGGACCATTGCAATTGTCAGTTGAACTTCCCTCCTCAGCATACATTTCAATATCCCAATTACATCTTTGTGTCCTACATGTGTTTCATGACAATGGAATGCTCTTCTAGTTTGCCACCTAATAAAGATTAAAATAATTATGTACTAGACTGATTTCTATTGCCATAGCACATGATTTACTGATATAAATAAGGTCTTAACAGAAATGCTGATTCATTCTTATGTTCAAGAGTCAACTTGTATTATTGATGTACAGTACAGTGACTATTGTCAGCATCAACATTTAAACAAGTCTGATTAGGTTCTATTCAATTGATACAGAAGTATCTATTTAACTTACAACTGCAATCATAAATTTCCAGTAGTATTTAAGACAACTTATGATAGTAGTTGTATTATTGTATGGTGATGTGTTAAGCGTATATTTGGAAAGCATGTTGTTACTTTCATTCTAGTTGGTAGGTAATTCTGAATTACTGAGCCCATGCACAGAATTTTGTATACAGGGACTTTTCATTGTTTTCCCTGTAGAAAGGGTGAAAATGAGAAAATGATGTGTCCACAGTTACATGAGACTGCAGTGTTCGTTCGTTCATGATATTATACATAGCATTTAAATTGAGGAAGATTGTTATAAATATGAATAAAGTAAATTTACCATTTTTAGCCATGAATATTTTTGCTTATTCTGCAAATAGATAATATAAACATGTGTGCATTCAGAATATTTTTTTTTCATATTGACTTACAGTACATTCTCACAGAGGGTCTTGGAACACAGTTTTTTTTCGATCGAAAATAAGAGTCCCTAGTGTGGGCAATATGTTACTTGACATTTGAAAAGAATTTTTGCGATCGTATATTGGTATCACGTCGTCTTCCCAAGAATTTTGGTTTTCACACAATATTTAGTATAAGTAAATAGAAATCTATGAAATTTTAACACAAGGTTTAGGACCACAAAAGGAAGGTTGGGCTTGATTTTGGGAGTTTTGGTCCCAACAGTTTAGGAGTTAAGGGCTTAAAGGGGCCAAAATTAAACTTTGTTTGATTTCATCAAAAATTTACTTATTGGGGTTCTTTGATATGCCAAATCTAACCGTATATTTAGATTCTTAATATTTGGTCCTCTTTTCAAATTGGTCTACATTATTAAGGTCCAACATTGAACAGTATGTAATCATCGAAGTCGATGGAATATTGTATACCAAAAGAAGAAGAAAGGGTCCAAAATTAAACTTAGTTTGATTTTAACAAAAAATTGAATTCTTGGGGTTCTTTGATATGCTGAATCTGAATATGTACTTAGATTTTTTATTATGGGCCCAGTTTTCAAGTTGGACCAAATTGAGGTCCAAAATTCAAAATAAAATAAAAAAAATGACTATAGGGGGTTCTTTGATATGCTGAATCTAACCATGTTGTCTTCTCTATGGTCGGGTTGTTGTCACTTTGACACATTCCCCATTTCCTTTATCAATTTTATATATTTAGATTTTGGATATTTGGACCCCGTTATCAAATTGGTCCACATTGAGGTCTTAAGTGTCCAAAATTGAACTTTATTTGATTTCATCAAAAATTTAATTCTTGGGGTTCTTTGATATGCTGAATCTAACCATGTATTTAGATTTTGGACCTTAAAAGGTAAATGTCCAATTTAAAATTTTTAATTTTAGACCACATTCATTCTGTGTCAGAAACATGCTGTGTCAACTATTTAATCACAATCCAAATTCAGAGCTGTATCAAGCTTGAATGTTGTGTCCATAATTGCCCAAAATGTTCAAGCTTCAACCTCTGCGGTCGTATCAAACTGCACCCTGCAGAGTATTTTATTTTATATACTCCTTCCAAATGAATTTCTTCATGTTTTATGCCTGAATGGTAAGTAGGGGGACGAAAATACACTAAAACAATTTGGGTCATGAATTTTAAAGTTATTATAATAAGTAGTAATTTGGTCCAGCTGAAAAGGATAAAAAAAAAAAATAGCACTTCAGAAGCTGTCATAAGATTTCAAGACCCCCTTAACATATACTTGTCCATATTTTGAGTTAGAGCTGATGATATCTATAATTTTGATATAATTTGTCCAAAAAGTAGTACAACACACTAAAAATATTATTGAGAAAGTGTAGGTGGAATTTTTTTAATTTTCATTTATTGTCTAAAAGAAATACACTCGGAAATAACTGTGTTCTCGGACCAGAGGTAGGTGCCAATTTCTCCTGTTGATTATTTCACACATGACAATTTTCCAGATATCTTTCTTGAGATTTTTTGTCAATGATGTGCCTCGGCATAAATTTGTATGATATGTAAAATCTCTCGAGTCTGTCTAAAGATAGGGATGTCACTTTTAAACAGTCGTCTGTAAATCTGTTCCACCAAAAAAGGGGGTTGTTCAAACTCAGACTGTTCTCATAAAACACAGGCACTCATCTCAGAAAAAAATTTCCTATATACCTTTATACATAAAGGTTTGTAAGAAAAAAAATCTGAAATGAGTGCCTGTGCTAGAAAGCTAAAAAAAAAAAAAAAAAAAAAGAAGAAAAAAGCAGTGGCGGATCCAGCCATTTTAAAAAGGGGGGGGGGGGCGGGGTTCCCAACACTGGTTACAACTATATGCTCTTATTCAAATGCATTGATCGGCCAAAAAAAAGGGAGGGTTCCAACCCCCGGAACTCATCCCCCCCCCCCTCTGGATCCGCCACTGAAAAGTAATATATTGGGGATCTATACAAACCATTAAAAGTTCTTTAGTTCCAAGTCCAGTATTATTATCGCTAAACAAACGATTTTTTTTTCTTCAAAAAAATCCTCTTGCGAGTACAAACTACATTGAATTGTCCCCGGGTTGCCACTCAAATTTTAAAAATTCGAAGAATTCCATACAACAGTAGTATATACCAGGAACACATCCCGGGGTAACACATATACATCTCTTCTTAATTGCGTTTTTCGCATTTGATTTCTGTTGTTGGTGCAAAAGTGTAATGTTGACTAAAAAATTAAGTACACTTATCTATAAAATATTAGCAGATTATTAAAATCAAACTGTTCTTTCATATACTATTTCTTGATCTTGATGATAATAGATTAGCTTGTGTCCAAGTTTCATATAATATATATATGTTCCCGAGTACAAAAAAGTAATGTACTAAAATTGGACTGGCAGAGATAAAATTCTATGACGTTTTGACAAAGTAATTGATGAAGAAACCTAACACCAGACTATCTACATGTTAACTGCCAATAAATTATCAGTATAATACGGGAAAAAGAGAGAAAAACATATTTTCCTGAAATACTTTTGCTCTGGATACTGTCATTTGGTTACATGCACTTGTCTCACTTCTGTACAATTTACATAAAACGCATGAAGGTTTGAGAAAATGATTGATGTAATATGAACAGACAAATAAGTCTATAAAATCTTATACTGAACACTTGATAATGGAACAGATCTTATTGTACGGTTTTGAAATTGGGATATTGTGAAAATAATGATCTGAAGAGAGGTTAATCAAAACGTTAGCTTTTTCTACTCCAAATCTAACATGGGCAGTATAAACGTCTGTATGATTCCATTTCGGATGAGTGCGTGGCAAACCAAGCAAAATTTAATTATCAGCAAAACGTTACCAACCATTTACGGACTTCTAAAGAAGTCTTACTGTATATGCTTTCAAATGAAATTATGGTTTAATAATTTAATTTTGGATGTAACGCGTCTTTTGATTGACTGACATTATTTTGTTATGAGCCCATAGACATAATTTAGTCATGCGACCGTGACGTCGTCAACGTTTTTTCATGGTTTTCTACGGTTTAAAATGGAATTTAGAATTAAATTATAAGAAATGACTGTAATATTTTTTCTGTCTATTCGAAATAACATAAAAAATGTGGTGCACACTGTTAAATAACCCGCTACGCGCGTTATTTAGTGTGCACCAAATTTTTTATGTTATTTCTTCATAGACAGAAAAAATATTACAGTCATTCCTTAATTGTTTAACCTGCGACTTTTGTCTCAGAATGCTCGACATATGGATAGTGATAAGGCGGCGGCGGCGGCGGCCCTAGCTAACTTCTTAAAAACTAGATATATTTTAGAAGGTGGACGACCTGGATGCTTCATACTTTGTATATAGATGTCTCATGTTACGAAGTTTCCGTCAGTCACATGTCCAATGGCCTTGACCTCATTCTCATAGTAATAATAATAATAAATTCTTGTTTTAAGGTAGCACTACAGTCTAACAGTGATATTTTTAAGATATTTTTTTTATCACATAATTTTAAAGTAAGTATTATTCTACACAGTTTGTAAAAATCCCAAAATCATTATCATATAACAACAGGGAGTAAATTGATAATGAACTTATGTAAATAAAGGCACATGGTAATTAATCTAAATATATAGGCATTTAGGAGGGGCTAATATGCCAATCATCTGTTGATGCCAGTGTCCAGCTGTTAATCACTGACCACAAGATAAATAGTGTGATCTTATCTCATTGTATTATGTGTATTGCAACAAAAGTAATTTATATAACTTTGAAGTAAACAGAGAAAAGGGAAAGTTATTAAAAAGGAGAAAATCTAAAGGGAAGAAATCTTACCAAAATGAACAAAACTATATATATACCGTATATTTAAGGATAAGAGTGTGAAAGTATCTTGAAAGCCTCTGACAAACTTTAAACTTTTAAGGTTCTTACTACAAACAAGAAGTATATTTCTCTGAATCTGTCTTTTGTTGGGAGTTTCAGGCACTTAAACCAATTTTCAGTTTATGTGAAATTTTTAAATTCCATAAAACTCAAGAATCAAGAATCTATTTTCAGCAAGGGGATGGTCTTGATCTTTTATGGAACATGTCTTTTATTGCATAATTTTAATGTTCTAATTTCATAGTATATTTCTTTTTAAAATACAAATGAAATCATTCTTTATAGTGAATATAATTATGTTAAAAATTGTTCATATGCAGCTGGTCATTCCTGTTATTCTCCTATCTTAGACTGTCTGGAGAGAGGCGGAGCTTTGTCTATATTTATTTACTACATCACAGATGTTGGTCAAATCTGTGACGTCAAACTCCCGCCAAATGCTAAGTTAGTGTTGGTCAGTGCACATATAATTCAAATTTTACAGTATTAGAGCATCAAAGACACAAAGTGTGTGGTTATATTGATAAAATAATGGTGTCAGAACACTCCTGGGGTGTTCTCAGTGGAACTTTTGTACTAATGATACATTTATAGGGGTTATAAGGGGGAAATTCAGTTTTTCGGTCATTTCTCTGAACAATTTTTCATGAGAATTGTTAGCAAAAAATGAAAACAGAAACTTCATTGGTACCCCTTTAGGTTTGACTTTGATATATGTGATTAAAGGGAGTATTTTCTACAATACCGTGTCCCAGTTTTTGGATAATTTGTTTCTAAATGAATTTATAGTTGTCCAAAGATGAAAGGTGAAATGAGGTTTGGTACCCAGCAGTTACATCAATATATCTTCTTACTGGAGGCATACATCAAAAATCTGAGACACGGTTATGTTTATAGTGTATGGTTGATTAAAGGGATGAAAACAAATTTTTACTACCATTTGACCTGAATGTGTCATTTTCATCCAAGTTGGATGACCACTTTTTTAGCAATTAAGGAGCT
Source organism: Mytilus galloprovincialis (assembly GCF_965363235.1). Lineage (NCBI taxonomy): Eukaryota > Metazoa > Mollusca > Bivalvia > Mytilida > Mytilidae > Mytilus > Mytilus galloprovincialis. The sequence goes on along the minus strand of NC_134841.1, from coordinate 38,595,813 downwards.
ATACTTTGAGATTAATCATACCAAAAATTAATTTATCTACAGATTAAGAAGAATTAATATTTCACCTTTATAATGAGCTAAAGATTTTAAAAATCCATTGAGTAGTTTTGGAGAAATTAATCGTTAAAGACTGTTGGTTGGAGTCAGAAAATTCTGACTGTAGTGCTACCTTAAAGAGGGTAAACTCAGTTAGTTACAATAAACTAATCTTCCCTGAGGCCCTCACATACAATTTACAATATGTACAATCAAAACAGATATTTACACATAGTTAATTTACAGTCATGCAGTTCAATGTATTGTTATTAACATAAGATATAATGCTGTTTAAGATGTATACATGAAACTAAAAAATCAAATGAAAATAAAAAATATACAGATACATTGTAGCAAACATTTCTTATCAGGGTTGTGTTAGGTACTTCTTGATACTTTGCTTAAAAGTAAAAGTGTTCTGAGCTTTACGCATTTTGTGTAGTAGTCCATTCCATAATACTAATCCAGAATAAGCAAAGAATTTCTAAATAGTTCAGCTTTTGGCTTAGGAACTTGCAGATCACCTTGAGTGACACCTCTTAAGGAGTAAGGATTATTATCTGATTTCAGTTTAAACTTTTGAACTAGGTACATTGGTGCTTCCATATACATACATTTGTATAGAAGTAAATATTTGTGGTATTTTATTCTATTGCCAACTGTCATCAACCCAAGTTTTTTAAATAAGGGGGCTGAGGGGGATAATGGATCTGCATCTAGAATTAATCTTGCTGCCCTTTTTTTTTTGGAGTTTTAAAATTCTTGTTATCCCTTCATTTTTACATTCACCCCAAATAATACAGTAGTAGTCAATTAAGGGAAGAATATACCCATTGTAATATGTTTTCCTTGTATTTATATCTAAAAATTTCTTTATTTTAGAAAGAAGGTATATTGTGGATGATATATTAGCACAAACTTGGTCAATTTGATTTTTCCAGTTAAGTGTGTTGTCAATTTTAACACCTAATAATTTTTAACATGAAGAATTTTGTAATACTTTTGAATTTATTTTTGAAGTTTGGTTGATAAGTCTGAATTGATAGTTTCTGTTTTGTTCCAGTAACCAAACATTTTGTTTTATTTGCATTAATGAACATGTTGTTCAGACTACTTAAAAAAAAGATTTTTTGTAATGGTAAACTCTCTCTTATTATAAGTGATGGGATAAATATATTTGATATTTCCGTACCTTGCAAGGTCCTTATGCCTGTCAGACAGTTTTCACTTGACCACGACCTCATTTCATGGATCAGTGAACATGGTTAAGTTTTGGTAGTCAAGTCCATATCTCAGATACTATAAGCAATAGGTCTAGTATATTCGGTGTATGGAAGGACTGTGAGGTGTGATGTCCAACTGGCAGGTGTCATCTGGCCTTGATCTCATTTTCATGGTTTAGTGGTCAAAGTTAAGTTTTTGAGTTTTTGTCTTTTTATCTAATACTATAGGCAATAAATCAACTATATTTGGTGTATGGAAATATTTTATGATCTATACGTCAGTCACTCAGGTTTTATTTGACCTTGACCTCATTTTCACGGTTCATTGCTCAGTGTTAAGTTTTTGTGTTTTGGTCTGTTTTTCTTAAACTATTAGTAATAGGTCGACTATATTTATTGTATGGAAGAATTGTTAGCTGTACATGTCTGTCTGGCATGGTTCATCTGACCTTGACCTCATCTTCATGGTTCATTGGCCATTTTTTAATATTCTTTTATTTCTTATTTTTGTTAATGTTAAGTTCATTTGACAGTTGTAATAAAGCTTTATATTTAGGACTATCAACATAATATCAATGGTTAGTATTAAAAGAAGGCGAGACATTTCAGCGTGTTCACTCTTGTTGTCAATCTGTCTATTCTATAATAAGTTGGTGGTTTCGGGGCTTGTGCAGTCTTGTATATGTCCTTTGAGTTTGCTGTTGTATCACCTATCGGTGAGGTGGCACTTTGTCGAACGCCTTTGAAAAGTCTAGAAGGATGATATCAATTAGGAATCTCTTTTCAATTTTGATGTTATCAAAGAAAGCAATTGTAAGCTTTGCAGGATCTGTGTTGTGTCACATCATACGGCCTTTAACATTTAGAAAAAAAAACGATATCGTTTTAGTCGGCTATAAAATGCCACGATATAAAAACGTGAAACAATACAAACGCGAAAACAAACGGTCTGGTTCATTAAAAAACAAATATGGCCTACTTTGTACCAAACATGACGACTAAACTTCGGGGCTCCTGAATTGGGACAGACACAAAAAAAAAAGTGGCGGGGTTAAACAGGTTTGTGTGCGCTCAACCCTCAACCCTTCCCTTACCATGCACAGTGATGTGGCAAAGCAAAATAATTTAGATTAAGTACCAATTAGATAAACTAAAAAAATGACACTAGGCACAAAATTTACCAATGTAAAAATAATAGAAACAAAGCACCAAAATAAGTGCACTAGCAAATTATTACTGAAATCTAGTTCAAAGCCAGATACAACTTATAAATAACTCAGACTAAACCTATATATATCGGTCATGTTTGATACATGAGTACGTCAAAACACACTAAAGGCCAGTATGGCAGACCGAAAATAAATCAAACGATATGTATACATTTTGTAAGTACTCAAAATTTACTGACCTTGTCGAAAGTAATTAATTAATTAACAACTTTAAATATTTTTTGTCGCACTCAAAAGGTAAAATGATCTCATAAATACCGTATAATATTTAGCTTGGAGTTTTGGAAGTTACTCATTTGTAGCGATGTTATGTCTACAATAAAAGATAAAATCTGAAGTTCCTTAAATGATCACAAGCAATCTTGATAGTTGTGGACATGGGAACTCGTTCCTTAGTTCGACATTGTCATATAAGGTGTAAAGTAATCATGTCTGCTACATTTCACAGGAACAATAGAAGAGAAACATAAAACGACCGTTATTGCAATGTGTTTATAAATTATGACCTTGAGTACGTTGTCTTTAAACTGTTTTAAAAAGTTGTGAAGTCAGGTCACTGTGCTTCGGAACGAAATTAAAAGTTTATGCAACCAGTTAAATATAAGTATAGTTTTTACATGCTTACTATAACAAACTGTGATTTCTCAATTCATAAATTTTATATTTAAATCGATGCATGAAATATTTTACTGTTAAATAAAATGCAAAACTCACATTTTAAAGCAGTGATATGATATGTTATTTTTACTTCATACCCAAAGTAAGAACAGATTTCCATCTGAATATCTTTTTTTATTTCGGAATAAAAAATATACCCTTTTCAGTCTGATAATTAAATTATTTAATGTTCTCACTATTAGTGTGTTGATGTATTTTTATATAAATTTGGGTGCCATTTAAGAGTTTTCAATTGATTGTGGATTGCTTTACGTCCAGTGAGCGCATTTTAAGGAAGAATTCACTGTCACCTATACCATATACCAACAAAATTTATATCGTACACAGCCTGTCAGGAGAAAAAGAGAACCAAATATTTAGGGTACAATTGTGTTAGTGGCGTACTAAATTATAATCCTGGTACCTTTGATAACTATTTACACCACTGGGTCGATGCCACTGCTGGTGGACGTTTCGTCCCCGAGGGTATCACCAGCCCAGTAGTCAGCACTTCGGTGTTGACATGAATATCAATTATGTGGTGATTTTTATAAATTTCCTGAATATAAAACTTTGAATTTTCGAAAACTAAGTATTTTCTTATCCCAGGAATAGATTACCTTAGCCTTATTTGGCACACCTTTTTGGAATTTTGGATCCTCAATGCTCTTCAACTTCGTACTTGTTTGGCTTTATAAATATTTTGATATGAGCGTCACTGATGAGTCTTATGTAGACGAAACGCGCGTCTGGCGTACTAAATTATAATCCTGGTACCTTTGATAACTATTAGTTTGCTTCCAAAATGTGTCACTGAACTTTGACGTCTTCAGCTTGACATGTCTAAGAGGTTCAAGTTCAGAGTTGCAGTCCTTAGCTAGAGATCATCCCGATATTGCGTCCTTTCACTGCAGTTATTCATCATCATTAATATAGTTTTGGTGTTAATTCCACATGATTGGTCATCAGTAGGATTGTTGAAGCGCAATTAATCTTCCGTATTTTCATGCATATATTATATGACAGTATTAGATGTGGTACAATTGCTAATGAGAAAACTGTCCATTAAAGACTTTTAAAAACAAAGTAACAACCACAGGTCAGCGCATGCCCCTCAACAATTCTAGCCCTGGCGGGTCAAAACGTAAAATTTAAAGGCCTAGTTTAAACTTAACTAGAACACACCCGCGAAATCGCGGGCATTAGAGCTTGTGAGATTTTGTGTATGGAGAATTTAAAAAAAAAAGGTATCAAAATTCATAGTTCCTTTATTTTCGCGTTTCTGTACTATGAACATACGTATACTATAAATAAAGTGTATTTGCTATTCACTATGATTTTTTTTCTCATAGACGATCACTGCTATATTATATAGAGAGTCTCTATCAATGCAATAATTATTGTCCTGTCCTCGAGTACTCTTATGAAATTTATGTGCAAGTTTAAAACCGGAAGTCTTGTTTGACTTACATTAAAAAGCGAAATTGCGGACATTTTAAGCTTGGTTGAAAGTATGTTAACTATTTTAGGTTGATTTTTGTAAAAAAAAAATCATGTCTCTATCAATGCAATAATTATTGTCCTGTCCTCGAGTACTCTTATGAAATTTATGTACAAGTTTAAAACCGGAAGTCCTGTTTGACTTACATTAAAAAGCGAAATTGCGGACATTTTAAGCTTGGTTGAAAGTAGTTAATTATTTTAGGTTGATTTAACAAAAAAATCATGTTTGAAGAATTTAAGAAATAATATCAAAAGCTATGGTACATGGAGACAGGACAATATTTCTAAGCCCTCTCTATTTTTTCAAAGTCCGTTATTATTTTGTTTTCTGTTATCCCCTGGTTATATTCCATTATTTTCACGTTTCTGTATACTTTGAACGTAGGTATCTATATTATAAATATTAAAGTGTATTCAATTTTCTATCAACTATTAATTCTATAAAGTTTCTTCTCCATGGCGATCACTCAGACTGCTATATTATATAGAGAGTCTCTATATATTATAGTAGTATATTAATCGTAGTATACATGGGGATTATGCAGATAAACGTGAAAATAATTGTCTGAATTGTCCCCGTCCGAGTACTTATGAAAATTGTGTGCAAGTTAAAACCGAGGTATAATAGTAGTGGTTCTTATGATCTTTGTCCATTCCCCGTCCGAGAACCTATGAAAATTATGTGCAAGTTAAAACCGAAGTATAATAGTAGTGGTTCTTACGATATAAAAACCACGATATGGACAACGCTCTCATTGGCTTGTTTATTTTTCATTTTTGTAATCTATCATACAATTGGTTCTCAATGTTAAAACCGGGAGTCATGTGTGACATGAAAGTCGGTTTGATGACGGAAGCAATATTCGGACGCCTTAATTATATTTCTAAGATTTTCGTGAGATATAATAATGCATTGACCTTCAATTCTAATCAAATAACAGCTCTTTAAAGTACACCCCTGAATAAAAAATGTTACAATCCAGGTAATACCTTACTGCGCATGCCCATAGGTAACATCGTATACCTCGGGCTACAATAGATTGACTTTCAATTTAGCTCTCTTTGAGTAAAGACGTTTTTTTCCAAATTATTTAAAGGTTAGTGGGTTTATTATTTTAGTTAGCATGGCTAACGCCCAACTCAATGACATTCCGTTAGGGATGGCTACACCGTCTCGAGAGAGCGGTGCACTTGATTCGGAAGACCATAGGGTCATTGATGAAAATGTAAGTTTTACCGCAGTGGCGGTAGAAACTGATAAGGTAGTCGAGTCTTTGGGCTCTTCTCACAAGGCGAGGAGAAATATCTCTTCTCGTCAAGATGATGAAATGTCGTTAGTCGACGGGACAGAAGAAGATGTCAGACAGAGCTGGTCTGACCTAGATACCAAAAACCCTAAACGGAAACGGGACGACTCCGTACCTAGCAGAAAAGGTAAGATTAAACACAGGAAAGTTGTAAATCATTCTAGCAGTTCCTCTGAAAATACTAGTAGCAGTGAATCATCTTCTAGTAACTCTGAATCAGAGAGTTCAGAAGACAATGAAGCGTTTGACCCAGAACCTTCTTTGTCTAAAGATAAAAAAGAAAAAGTACCATCTCATGTAACCAAATATATAGAGAAGTATGCTCTAAAGGGTATAAGTAAAAAGACGAGACAAGATATGTCTTTAAATTGGCCTATTCCTTCGTCTAAAGGATTAAAGGCTCTTGAAACAGATAGATTTTTTAAGAAAAATTATTTTCAAGGTAGAAAATGGAATGCTAGATTAGAGAGAAGTAAAATTAACACACAGCTACGCATTCTAGATGTTATGGGTCCTCTGTCCCGTTTATGGTCTGAAGCACATAGGATTAAGAAAGATAATCAAGGTATGGACCCTTCTGATGTAATTCAGTTAACACAGAGGGCTATTGTGCTAGCAGGTAATGCTCACTATGTTTATAACACTGACAGGAGAAAAGCAATGTTAGTTAAAACAATGCCAGATAGTCTAGATTTTTTAAATGAGAAGAAAGGCAAGAAAGCTTTGGCAAAATCTAAGGGTCAACTTTTTGGTAATAAGTTTCTAAAGTCTTTGGCTAAAGAAAACAAGGATAACAAAGAGCTTAGAGAAATGTTGTTGTTTTCTAACAAGAAAAAACATGCTGGTAAACCTCATTTTAATAGAAAAAATGATCAGTTTTTTCAGCAGGGGCCCACAAACAACCTGCAGTCTGTGGGCGGCAGACAAGCTCTCCATCCACAAGTTTCAGGGAAGAGACCTTGGCAGGGAAACCAGTCACAGAACAGACAGGGGAACAGTTATGGTCAGCGCCAGAATCAGCGCCAGAACCAGACCCAGAACCAAATCCAGACTCAACCTCAGAACAACCAAGTGTTCAAGAAACCTGCAAACCGATAGAACGGGTAGGTCAAGAGCAAACTTTCAGTCATATACAAAACTATTTCCAATTACCAATGAATTGCATAATCAATCAAAATTCTATTCCTGTAGGGGGAAGAGTAAGTCTTTTCCTACAGAATTGGAACTCAATTACAAAAGATCCTTGGGTTCTCCAGTGTGTAAAAGGAATAAAATTAGATTTCTTAGCAACACCTTTCCAAAATCAAATACCAAATCAAGCCTTTTTCAATCAAGAGAATCAAGATTTGATAAACAAAGAAATAACAGGACTTTTGAACAAGAAGGCCATAACACAGTCTTTCCTAACAAAGGATTCGTTCATAAGCAACATTTTTCTGGTACCAAAGAAGGGAGGGGGTCAAAGACCTGTTATAAATCTAAAAGGCCTAAAATGTTTTTTTACGTTACGAACATTTCAAAATGGAGGGAATTCATTTGTTAAAAGATCTTCTTTTGAAGAACGATTGGATGGTAAAAATAGACCTAACCGATGCATATTTGACATTGCAAATAGCAAAAGAACACAGAAAATACCTCAGATTTTTTTGGCAGGGAAAAATAATGGAATTCAGGTCCCTCCCGTTTGGGATTGCAGTAGCCCCAAGAATATTCACAAAACTGATGAAGGTTCCCATGACTTTATTGAGACGTTTAGGTGTACGTCTGATAGTTTACCTAGACGATATTCTAATAATGAATCAGTCAAATCAGAAAATTTTGTCAGATCTCTCAACAGTTTTGTCAATATTAAGGGGCTTAGGTTTTCTGATCAATACAAACAAGTCAGTAATGGAACCTTCACAAACAATGGAGTTTCTGGGTTATACAGTAAACTCAAAGTTGTTGACTTTGTCTCTCCCGAAAGAGAAGGTAGAGAAAATAAAGAACAGTTCAAAATTAATGCTAGAACACAAGAAAGTGTCAGCAAGAGATTTAGCTCAGTTGATAGGTCAGTTAACAGCAACAAATCAAGCTGTCCTTCCAGGTCCTCTGCATTATCGCAGTTTACAACTATTGAAAACAAAAGCCCTGCATTTGGGGGGCCATTACGATCACCAAATCCAGTTAAACGAGGAAGTTCAGAACGAGTTGCATTGGTGGGTAACCAAGCTGGGGTCTTGGAACGGGAAAGCATTACTAAGACCAGAACCCCATTTAACCATTCAGTCGGATGCAAGTCTGTCGGGATGGGGAGCAACATGTCAACAGATAAGTATAGGTGGGCTTTGGATGGACGAGGAAAAATCCCTCCATATAAATCAACTCGAACTAAAAGCAGCAATGTTCGCAGTACAATCTTATGCCAAAAATCTACAAAACAAGCATATTCTTATACAAATGGACAACACAACAGCAATTGTATATGTAAACAAAATGGGGGGAACGGTGTCAAAAAGACTAAATTCCCTAACAAATCAGTTTTGGGATTGGTGTCTTCAAAGGCAATTAACAATCACTGCGGACTATATCCCAGGAAAAAGCAATGTTATAGCAGACTGGGAAAGCAGGCATTATGCGGATTTCAGCAATTGGCGGTTAAGTCCGATACTTTTCAAAAGTCTCATGAAACGCATAGGTCCTTGCAATGTAGATCTGTTTGCAGACAGGTCAAATACTCACCTGAATCAATATTTCAGCTGGAAGCCAGATCCCCAAGCGAAAGCGGTAGATGCCCTTCTCCAATCCTGGAGAGAGATAAAGGGTTATGCTTTTCCCCCGTTCTGTCTAATAAGTACGTGTCTGGCGAAAGTTCGGGAGGAAAACAGTCAGATAATTCTGATAACTCCAGTTTGGCAATCCCAGGCTTGGTACCCTCTGTTACTTCAAATGTCAGTAGATTATCCAGTGTTACTTCCCATGAGTCACAACACTGTATTGTCTCCCATGAAAGAGCCACACCCACTGATTCTGAACAAAACATTAAAACTAGCAGGGTGGACGGTCTCCGGAGATCATTTAACTCAATTGGAATTTCAGAGGAAACTAAAGAATTACTCCTTGGGTCTTGGAAATCGGGAACAAGATCTTCTTACGACAGTGCCTGGAATAAGTGGTCTAGCTGGTGTAGCTCACGGGAAATTGATCCCTTTTCAGCACCTTTGGCCGCTATCTTAGATTTTTTGACTTGGATGTATAAAGAGGGGTATCAATACAGAACTTTAAATGTTCACCGTTCGGCCATATCTTCAGTCCTGCCATATATCGATGGTGTCCCAATTGGTCAATTACCTATAGTAAAACAATTAATGAAAGGTGTTCTACAAAATAATCCACCTTTACCAAAATACCAATTTTCATGGGATTTGGATATTGTTCTTAAATATTTATCCGCTTTACCAATAAACAAAAAACTTGATTTTTCAGTTTTAGGTAAAAAATTATCAATTTTATTGGCTTTGGCAGCGCCAAAAAGGATATCTGAAATTGCAAGGTTAGACAGAAGATTCATGTCCAGAAACAAAAGTAGTATAATTTTTCATTTACCGGGTCTGTCTAAAACACAAAAAGATTGCAATAACAGATCAGTGAAATACTGCAAATTTTCAAAGAAAAAATTATGTGTTATTTCTTGTATACATGAATATGAATTGAGAACGGAACATTTAAGGCCTGTTAGTAAACATGAACCTGATCCTTTATTAAGGTCAACTAAGAAACCTTTTAAAGGTCTATCTTCGCAGACAGTTGGAAATTGGATTAAATGGGTTATGAAGGAGGCAGGAATCGACATCTCATTGTTTCAAGCACATTCTTGTCGCATGGTCTCAACTAGCAAGGCAGCGATGAGTGGCATCAGTATGGATGATATTATGTCCATGGCAGATTGGTCCAACACTAGAACGTTTAATAAATTTTATTTTAGGACTAATGAAAAAGCGGGTTTTGCAGATAAAGTTTTAGAAATGGTAAGCTTGCTTTAAACGTGCATTATTATATCTCACGAAAATCTTAGAAATATAATTTCAGATTTTATGAGGGCGCAAAGCGCCCGAAATGAAATATTGATTATATGATAAGATTAGAGTGAGATATAATAATGCATTTCCCACCCATCCCACCCAAATGCATTATTATAGAGAAATTAAATACATTGCAAATAGATGTGGTATGATAACAATAAGACGACTCTTGATCTAAGTATTTCTAAACAGTATTCAATAAAATATGAAATATTACACATAATGTTTATTCTCGAATGCAAACTTGAAATATACATCTATATCATTAAATTTTTCAGAAAGGATAGAGTTGGATGGACTTGAATATGACTGGTATTCCAAACAATAATTGCAGTTTTGTAGCAGTGTGGCGGAATATGATATAGAACATTCGTATGCAGTTTTTTCGTGGACTATAAAGAAATTACTGACTTTAACGTGTATACTCTGTGAAATATTTTGATGTTCATTTGATAATACAAATGATTATTTTCTGTAGTTATTTTTTTTTTAAGTAACCGCCTTATATCTATTCAGTCCAAACAGTTCAGTATTCAGATGTTTGGTCAGATGTTGGATTTTGCTTTTTGCTTAGTGGTCTGATAATTAGTATTTTGGGTGTCAATTTGTTTATTCATTATCCAGATGCATAGAAATATGTCTATGGTGAACTATATCCATTGTTTACTGAATCGGTTACTTTCGTATCAGATCTTTTGAACAAGAATATGATATTTTATTGGTTCAGGTATTGGTTTTGTTGTTTTATATCAAACATAATTGTTTGAGGTTTAAGGTTTGGCTTCATTGAAAGTCAATCTATTGTAGCCCGAGGTATACGATGTTACCTATGGGCATGCGCAGTAAGGTATTACCTGGATTGTAACATTTTTTATTCAGGGGTGTACTTTAAAGAGCTGTTATTTGATTAGAATTGAAGGTCAATGCATTATTATATCTCACTCTAATCTTATCATATAATCAATATTTCATTTCGGGCGCTTTGCGCCCTCATAAAATCTGAAATTTTCGTTTTTCTCCCAAAATAACCCAAACTGAATATTCATAAGAATGGATGACAAATGCGACTATGCATGTTCCTATAGGACATAGAGGCATGATGATTGATTTATTGTGGGAGGTAGAGACGCGACACACAAAATGAGGTCTTCTCGTTTAATAGTATAAATACATTAAAAACAAAAAATAGTTTGAAAATTGAACGGTTGTCTACTTTCGATTTTGTTTTGTTTACATTGCTATGAATATTTATAATATTTTGAATCAGTAACGGACCGGTCGTGGTTAGCATACCCGTAAATATTCCGATCGGTAGTCGTAAACATAAGGGCCGTCATTCAAACGTTTTAGCATTAAGGGTTAGGTAATTATAAACACTCATATGAATAAGACATATGGTATCGTCCGAATTAAATGGTATGGTCCAAAACCTTAGTATATAAGCTGATGCGCTGTCAGAACAAGGTCGCTGATGGTATAGTCAAGACGTATATAAAAAGCAAAAAGGTAATTATTTACACTTTATAAAAGTTTAAATAGATTCTGAATAAGAATCTATCTGCGTACCTGAATAAGGTTGCAGGAGTATTAAAGTTGTATTTACGCACCGGGTAATAGGTGCATAGGCGACTGTGCGAAAATATGTGCACTGGTTAGGCAGTGCACAGTCCGAAGAAGCAAGATAGTGCACAGGATAGTAGCGCATAGAAAGACATCAGCAAAGTTTGGAATAGTGCACAGATTAGCACTGGTTTTTGATTAACACAAGGTCTGTTCAAAGACAGCAACACGTGCTACAAATTGTTCTTGTGTGTCAGAGATCAAAGTTAACAAATTAACGATAAAAATATAAGAAACGGTGCAGCTTCTAATATCCAGGGGTAAACTTTGGTACGATACCCATAAGTCACTACCCGGAGTACGTGACATAATTTTGGTGGCAGCGGTGGGATATTGGCAAGTTCACCGATACTTGATTAACTATGGACAATTTACAACAACATATCAGTATATTAGAAGAAGATGTAAAGCAAAAAATAGAGAATTTGAGATAAACTGAAAATCCTAGGCTTTTCATAACACAACACTCTACCCCAAAAGAGCAACATAAAAACCTGACAGAATCTGGTATTGTTCAGACGAGGCGCACGGATTTCGGCGATGTCACAGAGCGCACAGTCCAAACACAGCTTCAACGAGCTGATGATGCACCAACATTGCATTATTTGAACCTTACGTAAGTGACCACGAACAGGAAGCCCGTTCTAAGCAAGGGCAATACAAAACAACTAGCGCCACTCCCGGTACCAGTAACGGAGGTTCAGTGGAGATTTCTCCTATCTTAAGACCTGGCCAAAGGAATGCAAAACAGGCTGTCAATAACCAGGAAAAAGTACGCACGCCTGGAAAGAATACCAGGAGAGAAATCAAACTGGCCAATTATGATGGGTCTGGCGAATGGGTTGATTTTAAATCGCACTTTGAAGTATGTGCTATCATCAATAATTGGAACGAATATGAACAGGGGCTTTACCTTGCAGCTGCCTTTCTCAGGCACGCACAGAGTGTCTTCAGCGATTTACCAATGAATTATGAGACCTAAGTGAAATCATTAGTAGAGCGTTTTGCTCCGCCAAATCAGAACGAACTATACAGAGTTCAATTAAAGGAGAGACGCCAGCGCGCAAGTGAAACCTTGCCAGAACTAGGACAAACTATACGGCGACTAGTAAACAGAGCATACCCACTAGCACCCACTGAAACAAAAGAAACATTAGCAAAGGATTATTTCTTAGATGCATTGCACGATAGTGAGATAAGGATAAAAATTAAACAATCGAGACCGCAAAACTTAAACCAAGCAATCTATTTAGCTGTCAAACTTGAGGCGTTCTACAAAGCTGAGAAAAGACAAGATTTTGTAAAACCTCAGATGCGGGCTACGCATTCAGATACTAGTGCACACTAATTATCTAAGGACGATAAGTTCACACAAATGATGAATTCTTTCAATAAGCAATTAGAATCACTTCGAATGGAGTTAAATGAATTTAAAAACAGCGGACAAAGAAACACTGCCTATCCGGAATGGAAACGGAATCAGCAATGTTACAATTGCGGTAAATATGGACGTTTTAGACGAGAATGTAGAATCACGAAAGCAAGGCGGCAATGGGAACGGTCAATACAGGAACCATGATAATGGCTCTGCAAGGCCTGTACATTCTCGTACAAGAAGACAGTGGAGAAAACAAATCAAGCTGAATGTTCAAAATAATTGTACGAAAGAAGCAGGGGCATATATAGACGTAGCTATAGGAAATATAAAGGCCAGTTTTCTCGTAGACACAGGCGCCATGGTCACTCTTATATCAAATAAATTATTCAATAGTTTGAGAAAGGAAGAGATGCCAAACCTCAATCAAGTGGTTCAAACTATTATGTCAACAAACGGCACTGCGCTAAACGTTGCAGGAAAAGGTAAATTTCACAATCTGGATTGATCAAAGCGTATATTCAGCAGAGGCAGTAGTAGCGGATCTTGCTTATACGGTATAATTGGTTTAGATTTTCTCAAGAAAAATAGATGTCTAATTAATTTACAAGAAGAACATATGGTTTGCAACAACCAGGTGATACCACTGAACTTCACTGGACAGCTTGGTTACTATGGAGTGTCAGTAGTTGAAGATACATGCATACAGCCAGGTACAGAAGCTTTGGTCCGGGGTCACATTAACGAATATCTGTCAACAAAGAATGAAGTAGGCTTAGGAATCATTGAACCCTGTGACAAATTTGTAGCAAAGGTCAGTGCCTTAATGGCAAGAACTTTACTTAAAGTTTCAGAAAACGTACCACTGCGCTTTATGAATGTATCGAATTTAGTGAAGATAATAAGAGCTGGGACAATTGTGGAAATATAAGCCCTATCCAGGACGTGATAAGCGACGACAAAAATATTACTGATGTACATAAGGATCAGAACCTAAGAATTGAGCTGCAAAAATTACTGAGTAATTGCAGCAGAAATCTAAGCCAGGAGCAAAAACGTGGAGTTGAAAATCTTCTAAATGAATACAAAGATCTTTTTGCAGCGTACGACAGGGACTTAGGTAGAACTAATTTGGTGCGCCACACCATAAATACAGGAAATAATGCACCAGTAAAACAACTGCCTCGACGCACACCCATTCATATGCAAGAGGAAGTCGATAGACATATCGATGACATGCTTGAACGCGGAGTAATTGAGCCAGCCGACGGTCCATGGTCGTCTGGGATAGTACTGATAAAGAAAAATGATGGTACTACACGCTTTTGCGTTGATTGTCGCAAGGTCAACGATTTAACAGTTACAGACTCATACCCATTACCCCGCATCGACGACTCATTAGAGCAATTGTCCGGAAATAAATGGTTCTCTACTTTAGACCTTCGTTCGGGGTACTGGCAGGTGGAAATGGAAGAGAAAGATCGCCCGAAAACTGCATTTGCTTCCCGACGAGGACTGTTTCAATTTAGACAGATGCCATTCGGCCTGGCCTGCGCGCCGGCAACTTTTGAAAGATTGATGGAAAGGATATTAGCGGGACTACAGTGGAGTATATGTCTAGTTTATCTGGACGATATAATTGTTGTTGGAAAGTCATTTGAGGAGATGCTCAAGAATCTTAGATCGCTTTTTGATCAGCTAAAGGGGGTGGCCTAAAGCTCAAACCCAAAAAGTGCACACTATTTGCAAAGAAAGTTAACTTTCTGGGGCATGTCGTCACCGCGGAAGGGGTAGCCACGGACCCAGAAAAGATAAAGAGCATAAAAGATTGGACCATTCTAGTTGATGCGAGCGAAAAACGTTCATTCTTGGGTCTCTGTGGATATTACCGGAGGTACATAGAACATTTTGCAAAATCGCCAAATGTCTCCATCAACTACTATTAACAGAAAAAGGACGGAAGTAATTATGGACAGAAGAATGGCAGGAAGCTTTTGGAGCCTTGAAAGGAAAACTAACTAAATAACCCATTCTTGTGCATCCAGACTTATCTAGACCATTCATCCTAGACACTGACGCGAGTAATAACGCTATCGGAGCTGTGCTATCACAGGAAATTGACGGTAAAGAGAGAGAGTCATTGCTTTTGGAAGCATAACATTATCGAAAACAGAACGGAAATATTGTGTCACTAGAAAGGAACTCTTATCAGTAGTACACTTTGTCAAAAGTTTTCGTCATTTTCTGTATGGCCGAGCATTCATCGTTCGAACTGACCACTGCTCATTGCAATGGTTGTTGAGCACGTGTGACATGAAAATAAAACACAGGCCAAGAAGTCAGTACCAGAATGCAGATGCGTTAAGTAGGATACCCTGTAGACAGTTTGGATATAGCTCTGATTGGAAGGCACAAAAACTTGTACAGACAGTGTCTTCAAAGCCCGATGAATGTGAAAGGGACAAGGAGGACGACACAGAAATATCCCTCAAACATCTTCAAGGCAATGACAAAAATTTGCAAATTGTAAGACAATGGGTACAAGATGGGCAAAGGCCCAACTTGAAAAATCTGGGAGATAGCAATTATGTTATTAAAAGCTTATGGTCGCAGTTTGATGACCTGAAGATTCAGGATGGAGTACTTTGCAATGTGCACAGAAACAACAACAAAAGTAGAGTGATAGTGCCACTCACAGAAAGACGTCGAATACTTCAGCAGTGTCATGATAACAAGACATCAGGTCACCTTGGCATCAAGAAAACTATATCAAGAATCAAAGATAGGTTCTACTGGCCTGGTGTTCGACAGGACATAGTAGCATATATAGCCGGTTGTGAAGTCTGTGCCAAGAGAAAAGGTCCGAATAAACGACAAAGGGCTCCTATGCAGTTGCAGAAATCGGGTTACCAAATGGAAAGGATCGCTATGGATATATTGGGAGAACTACCCGAAACCGAGAGAGGGCACAAGTATATCCTAGTCATTAGCGATTATTACAGCAAATGGACAGAAAGCTTTCCAATGCCTAACATGCTTGCATCAACTGTAGCCAATATATTAGTAGCAGAGGTTATTAGAGGGGGGGCAAGGGGGGTGCCCATAACAGCAAAACAGTGAATTGATTTGGTGAAAAACAGATAACAAGGAATTGAAAAGGGACAATAACAGATAACAGTAAATGAAATATGAAAACAAATCTGTCCAGGACCGATCCAGTAGATGACTCGTAGATCTTAGTATATAACTTGTGGTATGGACCTAGAAAAATGTAATTTGTGTAAACAAGACGTTTCGGCCGTTAACTAAAGGCAGTTCTGCCTTGGTTGATTTTTTTCCGTAACTTGTACATTAAGTTATAGTATGGATGTTGAATTTTTCTGAACGAAATTACTAGTTTCTGTTTTTGATATACGGATATTTTTAATCTAGGGCATTTGAGGGATCAATTTTTAATGATTTAGGTTTTTTTATTTAATTTTTGAAAGTAGTGCAGCCAGTGACACTTTATTATCAATTTGATTTTTAGATTTTTTATTTCTGAAAAGCAATATATATACATTTGTACTTTACAAGTAATAAAAAAAACATTGATGCACAATATATTTTTTTTATTTAATGACCTCACTGAGTGATAAAACTTACTTATAAAATACAAAAATACCCAGATCAGTGGAGACAGGACATGTAACTAGCACACACATGCCAGTTATGGTTATTCTGATAATAGAAATTGACTCAAGTGACAATTCTGATAGTATAATAGAAATTGGACCTAGTGAAAATTTGGATGACACCAAGTGAAACACCAATCATGCATCTTATGTGAAATTATAGAATATGGAAAATTTGGGTACATCATTGTAGAAGCTGTAGGATTTTTAAAAGGGTATTTGTCGAAAAATTAAACTGAAGACACATCTTTACTTGCATCAATGATTTCTGAGCTTCAATTTTTGCCATGTGAAGCAGTTACAAAGCTTTTAAAAATATGATGGTCAGGATTCTCTTTCATGTAAATGAAAAGAGAGGGAGTAGCACTTATAATATAAATGCTAAAAGAAAAAGATGTTGTATAATTCCCAAAGCCATAATTCAAACCCATACCACTAAGTAATGTAAAACAATTCAAAAGAGAAAACTAACTGCCTAATTTATCCACAAAATAGTTGACGAGAAACTTAGTAACAAAGTAACAAACTACAACCACTGAATCCAGGCTCCTGACTTGGAAATAGGCACATACAGAATGTGACTGCGTCAACTTAAGCATGCTAGTTGGTGTCCAATCCTCCCCTAATCAGGGACAGTGGTGTAATAGTACAGCATAAAGATTATTATGTGGTCATTGAATAAAAAAAATCTATAGAGTGTACCAATGCTTTTTTTATAACAAAATTCATACTATAAGTTATTGTACAAGTAATAAGTGAATTATAATTTGTACAAAATGCTACATGTTCACAGACAACGGAATTTATTACAAAGGATAATAATAATATATACTTGAATGGTCCTGGGTCCAATTGATTTTAATATGTTTATGTGATGATTGTTACTGAAATTCTTCTGCAAATACAGGGCCACCCGATATTACCAGTAGAAAGACCCCAATAGATATACATTGTAAGAAGATGTGGTAAGCGTGCCAATGAGACTATTATCCATTCAAATCAAAATCATTTTCAATTATCTTCAATTTCTACGGAAGATTGGCTGTCAAAATGCTAACATTCCAATTTTCAATAACAGTTAACAGCAAATAGATTCTCATAATAACAGATAACAAAATAGATAATAGTCCTATAACAGCTAACAAAGAATAAGACAATAACAGCTAACAGTAAATATATTTTCAGAATAACAGATAACAAAGAATTAAAATGCCCCATAACAGCATAACAGTTAAACCCCTTGCCCCCCCTCTTATTACGCGTTTCGGCGTGCCTACTGTAGTTCACTCTGACCAAGGTGCGCAGTTTGAGAGCGAATTATTTCAGGAAATGTGTCAGTTGTTACAGATAGACAAGACTAGAACAACGCCCTATCTTCCGCAATGTGACAGAATCGTAGAGAGATTTAATGGCACATTGGCAAAAATGTTGACTGTTTATGTTGACGAACACCATTCGAATTGGGATTGCTTACTGCCCTACGTTATGATGGCATATAGATCAGCTCATCATGAGACCACAGGATGTACGCCTAATCGCATGATGTTAGGTCGCGAAGTTGCTACACCTGTGGACCTGATGTACGAGGTACCTGATTATTTTAAGAAAGTTCCACAAAACAAATGGGCATGGGAACTTCAAGAACGCATGGAGGAAGCTCACCACTTTGTTAGAAAACACGTAGGATAGGAAATGGTGCGTCAGAAAAAGTATTATGACAAACAGATAAATTGGAGCAAATTTAGAAAAGACGACCAAGTATATGTATTCTTTCCAATTCGAAAAGCTGGTCATTCTCCAAAATTCACATTTTACTGGCGTGGTCCTTTCGAGTACTTAAAGAATACTCGGTTGTTAACTATCTCATTAACTGTGGTATGCGTGATCGACCACAGGTTATACATGTAGATAGAATGGGGTTGTGCAAGGGCCAACTTCTGAGAGGAGAAATAGAGACAAATGAAAACGAAAATCAAGATGATACTTTTGTGCCGGAAAGTGTGTTGCCCGAAATTTTCAATGGGATAAAATTGAGAATGGAAATGGGGAATGTGCCAAAGAGACAACAACCCGACCATAGAAAAAAACAACAGCAGAAGGTCACCAACAGGTCTTCAATGTAGCGAGAAATTCCCGCACCCGGAGGCGTCCTTCAGCTGGCCCCTAAACAAATATATACTAGTTCAGTGATAATGAACGCCATAATAATTTCCAAATTGTACACAAGAAACTAAAATTAAAATAATACAAGACTAACAAAGGCCAGAGGCTCCTGACTTGGGACAGGCGCAAAAATGCGGCGGGGTTAAACATGTTTGTGAGATCTCAACCCTCCCCCTATATCTCTAGCCAATGTAGAAAAGTAAACGCATAACAATACGCACATTAAAATTCAGTCCAAGAGATGTCCGAGTCTGATGTCAGAAGATGTAACCAAAGAAAATAAACAAAATGACAATAATACATAAATAACAACAGACTACTAGCAGTTAACTGACATGCCAGCTCCAGACTTCAATTAAACTGACTGAAAGATTATGATTTCATCATATGAACATCAGGCACAATCCTTCCCATTAGGGGTTTAGTATCATACCATCATAGCATATATGAGAAGAACATAACCCGTGTCATGCCAACAACTGGTTTTTGAATAAATGTGTTTAGTTCCGATGCAAATACCCTATAAGTGAATCAATATTAACGCCAAAATATGCAATCTTTAATGACCTGACAACAGTATCGTAACTATATCCCTTCTTAATAAGTCTATTCAAAGGTTTTGTTAGTTTTTGAGGTGAATACTGACACCTTTGTGCTTTACAAAGAACATTTCCATAAAAAATTGGATGTGAAATACCTGAACGTAAGTCTGCATGTTGAGCTATATTTACGAATGATGTCCTTATACCGATGATAAAATTTAGTAAATGTTTTGACTAGTTTGTGATATCGAAAATCCTGGTGTAATAATTTTTCAGTAATACATAAATTTCTCTCGTTAAAATCTAAAACATTGTTATATACACGAGCGAATCGTACAAGTTGAGATATATAAACACCGTAAGATGGTGACAAGGGAACGTCACCATCTAAAAATGGATAATTAACGATAGGAAATGAAAAATCATCTCTTTTATCATAAATTTTAGTATTCAGCTTTCCGTTAGTGATATAGATATCAAGATCGAGGAAAGGACATTGGTCATTGTTAGTATTAGCTTTATTTAAAGTAAGTTCAGCAGGATAAATTTCTTTAATATACATACTGAAGTCGTCATTATTGAGAGCCAAAATATCATCCAAATATCTAAAAGTATTATTAAATTTGTTTATCAGATGTTGTTTCGATGGGTCTTTGCTTATTTTTGTCATAAATTGTAACTCATAGCAATACAAAAACAGGTCCGTAATAAGTGGTGCAGTTAGTCCCCATTGGAATTCCGATAATCTGACGAAATACGGAATTCCCAAAGCGAACAAAAATGTTATCTAGTAAAAATTCAAGGGCATATATAGTATCAAAGCATGTTCATTTGACATAGTTTTATTGTTTATTGCTACTAAAAAATGACCTTAAAGACTTTGAACATATATATTCACATTCTGACTTTTTAAATGCCCATTTAATTAGGTGTGTGAATTTTTTCTTAATGAGAATGTGAGGCAATGTGGTATACAGGGTAGAAAAATCAAAACTTTGAACAGATTCAAAATCACCAATATAAGCATGCAATTTATCAAGTACTTCCAACGAGTTCTTGACACTCCAAAAGTAATTAATTCCACTATTTCCGAAGGCCTTATTTGAACAATTTATTATCAGATTTTTAATTGTACCAAGTGTGCTGGTAAGAAGAATAGACAATTTAGTAGTGGAACAATGGCTTGAAGACGAAATAAATCTATATTTGTAAGGTGTTTTGTGTAGCTCCGGAAGCCAGTACATAGTTGAGACTTTCATTGTATTTGGCTCTGCTTGTAAAGCGGTAGCTAAAAGTTTATGTTTGTTACAGATGTCGTTTTCTGAAAATGGAGTCAGTTGGAATGTTGGTGAATTGGTGATTTCTTTTTTCAGAACCTCAATGTAAAATTTACGTCAAACAATAATAATGTTATTAGCAGCTTTATCGGCCGGGACAAAAACAAATGTCATGGCTAGTTCTTTTAGTTTATGTTTGATACGAGAAATAGGTTTTTTGTGGTTATTGTTAATAGTAAAATGTTTTTTAAAATGTTGAATACGTATATCAACTATCTTCATTACTGAATTAAAAAAAGAGTCCAAAGATTTTTTGTCAGCTTTTTCACGTTTTATCCATTTCATACAGTAAGTATGGAGTGAGTCGTGGATGATATTACGACACTCACTCCAATTAATAATTGACGGGGGACGATATTTAGGTCCTTTACTGAGGAATGATTTTAACTCTCGGTCTTGAACGATGTTAAGATCTCCTGTTATAACATGTGAAATGGGTCCATAAATATATTCGGAGGTAATACAATTACATGAAGTAGGTGTATTTTCACTGATATTAACATCTTTACACAGTTGACTATAATTAAACACAAATTTCCGGGTAGATTTCTTGTAAATATAACAAATAAGAGGTAGCTCAGTATTGTCAAAATATCCTGGATTTGTTCTTTAACAGAATGGACGTTAAATATACCGGCAATATTTACAAAATCAAAACCTTTATTGACATACTTTATTTTAATAAAATACTTTTTATGATCTTCAGGGCGATCAATTTTGGGAAATAGTTTAGAATAACAATATGCCATAATAATTTGATCAATTTCATACTTAGGACTGCTATATGAAATTGTGTTGCAATCCTCCAAAATTTTATTTAACTTATTAACCGGTAAGGAGCTTGATAGTGCTGACAATATTGTTGATCAAAGTGATTCAGGAGATGAATCAGACTACACAGGGCGTCCACGTAGGGTTACCAAGCAGCCAACATGGCTGCATGATTTTGTTAGATAATGTATATATTCTTCATCATGCACTAAAATATATCAATAAATAAATGAAGTATATATAAAGTTAATTTCTACAGAATATGCCAATTTAAGTGATTGAGTTATTTTCATTTTCTTTTGCAGAAATGGTGAATACAAACGTTACAGTAAGGAATAGGCAGGACTGGCGCTGCCATTTCTGTAATACAGATTGTAAAACTGAGGGTGCATTGGATGTACACACGCTCAAGTGTGCAAAAGAAAAGAGAGAAAAAGAAAAGTTTCGGTGCACAGAGTCCGGGTGCAATTATGCTTCGTCACGAAAACAGGACTTAAACAGACATAGGAAACGAGTTCATGGTCTGGAGAAATCTTTAGAAGAGTCGGACTGGGAGACACAAAATCCTGGTGATTTGTTGGATATTATTGATACGTCTGATGATCAGAGAACTGTGCGCAAACCAACAAAACCAAACCCAGTAGCAGCTTTAAAAGAAAGCAGGAACTTAATGACATGTTACAAAAAATATCTCCCATGAAAATTCCCAGAGTGTCATGCACTGTGTCCACAGCGCCAGCTTCAGTAGTTAGTGACAGCAGCAGTTTAGAATCTGACAACTCTACAACTTTCAGCACAGTATGGACAGCTACTCCAGTTGTACTAGAGAGTTCCGGTATTGTTCAAAGCTCAATCTCGCCGAATATTGTAGTGTCTACACCTATGGCGAGTGCACCAATGCCACTACTACCTTTGTCTGTCGACACATGCACCCAAACTGAAAGAATGAGTAGTCATCATCGTCTATAAGTGGCCGGTTGTTAGGCAAAATTACTTGATACCGATTTTGGCTTTGTGATGTTTTCGGTGGTTTTCAAATGTATCATTCGGCTTGTTAGTTTTCAAGGTTGAAATTTGGTTCCTCAATAATCTGTCATCATGCATATTTGAAATAAGATATGAAACGATTTAAGGGTACTTAGAATAAAGTTGATATATTTAAGTTGGTGCACATATTAAACGTTTCGTCCAGTTTTTAGACAATAGTATACATTTGAGTGGGCCGATTCTTATCAAAAAGACATGTCGGGTAGATCATATATCTACGAGTTGTTCTAAGGGTTATAGTTGCTGAAGAAGTGACAGTTGTTTCACGATATTTATATTTGTGGTTTTTCAATGACATGGCTAGAGGATATACCCGGATAGAGTTTGGGACTGAACAATGTCCATTTGATGTAGATGTGCTCAATTGTGTTCGATAAATGCGGGGACGCATTTCCTGGAGGCGTGGGTAATGTGATGAAATTAATTCATCTGTTTTATTTACTAGGGTTTAACTTATTGTTACTTTTATTACGCTGAAAAATTGTTAAACGAACTCGTATAGTTTCAAAATTGAACGGTTGTCTACTTTCGATTTTGTTTTGTTTACATTGCTGTGGATATTTATAATATTCAGAATCAGTAACGGACCGGTCGTGGTTAGAATACCCGTAAATAGTCCGATCGGTAGTCGTAAACATAAGGGCCGTCATTCAAACGTTTTAGCATTAAGGGTTAGGTAATTATAAACACTCATATGAATAAGACATATGATATCGTCCGAATTAAATGGTATGGTCCAAAACCTTAGTATATAAGCTGATGCGCTGTCAGAACAAGGTCGCTGATGGTATAGTCAAGACGTATATAAAAAGCAAAAAGGTAATTATTTACACTTTATAAAAGATTAAATAGATTCTGAATAAGAATCTATCTGCGTACCTGAATAAGGTTGCAAGAGTATTAAAGTTGTATTTACGCACCGGGTAATAGGTGCATAGGCGACTGTGCGGAAATACGTGCACTGGTTAGGCAGTGCACAGTCTGAATAAGCAAGATAGTGCACAGGATAGTAGCGCATAGGTAGACATCAGCAAAGTTTGGAATAGTGCACAGATTAGCACTGGTTCTTGATTAACAAAAAGTCTGTTCAAAGATCAAAGACAGCAACACGTGCTACAAATTGTTCTTGTGTGTCAGAGACCAAAGTTAACAAATTAAAGATAAGAATATAAGAAACGGTGCAGCTTCCAATATCCAGGGGTAAACTTTGGTACGATACCCATAAGTCACTACCCGGAGTACGGAGTACGTGACAGTTTTGAACTCAATTTCATACACTTGTTTAGTGGATTAATTTATAAACTTTTATTGTTACACTAAAATTGTAGAGCATTTAAATCATTTGCAATATGTTGTTATTTTTTTCAAATTTCCCGAAATGCAATGGTGAATCATCAGCATATAAATCCATGTTTGGTTTGCAAACAACAACATATATACAATACGAAATATAGACGAATCTGCACCAAAATCTAAACAAGCTAAAGAAAATTATTAAATTCTGATGCCATTCAACAGTATTGTACAGGGGGTTAAATCCCGTGAGAGCCCATTGCGTACGTTTTCTATTATATAAATTCCAGGCTAGGACTAACTTTTAACATTTGCTTACATCTTTAAGACATTTAGTGCTGTATTTAAATGATCATATGTTTTATAGTGTGCTGTCTTGTGTCTTTTAAAGTTTTTTTTATATATAATAATAAATATATTATAATGGATTAAAATATTTCGCTAAAATGGGCATTGACAATTCTAATATTCGCTAAAGTGGGTTAAAAATCAGGTGCTAAAATAGGTTCTACTTTGGCGCTAAAACGTCCCGATTTTTTTCGCTCAAATGTACTATCAATGCGCTAAAATGTCCTCCGCCGGGTTGTTTAACATGAAGTTGTAAATCATCTATATAAATTAGAAATAACGGAGGACGTCAAATAGAACCTTGGGGCACTCCATATTTTTTACAGACGTTTTATTATTATCAGATTTAATGTTTGCGTATGGAAAATGTATGTATCATATTTAATGAATTTTTGTAATACTATAACTTGTAAGAAATTTGATCTTATTCGACTATTTTCACTTCCCTATTCGTGGTGATACCGAAATTAAAAGTAAATCAGGGAATCAAGTTTTCACAGTTGTCAATTAAGACCGAATTATAATAAAAACTATAAAATTTCAATTCCTTCGTTCAGACATATATTTTGGATAACAATAAAATCGAGAATGGAAATGGGGAATATGTCAATGAGACATCGTTCAAACGTAGTCGCTATGTATTCATATAAGTATATAGAGGTCATATATAGCTATTGGTTAACAAGTATATTTAATGTATAAATCAGAACAAAATGCGTTTACTGCTGTAACAATTAGGTAACAGTTTGTGATGGATTTCTAAACATTTCTTTGGACGGATACGATCATTCGTCAATTTCCTCAAACACCTCTTTTAAGTAAATTTTATGGTTATAGAATCTGAGATTTACGAAAGCATGTTTCTGCATGCGTAAAATTCATTTTCTTGGACTCAATTCTGTATTTTTTTTTTTTTTTTAAGATGAACTCATAATATCTTATAGTATGAGCATTCGATGTGAGTATGAGTTGGTTTTTTTTTTCATATTCAATCACTTCCTAATTTTATAGTACTTAAAACAGGGTATCAGAGTTCAGCAGTATCTCCAATTTAATCTTCTCAATAACATTATATCGTTAAACTAAGTCATGAAAATCGGATAAAGAGTGTTCTGTTTGTCATTGTTGAAAGGATAATCATTCTTATAATTTGCTTCAAAGGCTCATGTTCCAGCAAATGCGATAAAAATAGGTGACTCCATTGAGATTTTTGCATGAGGCTTTAATTCAAACATCAATCAGTCATAGTCTGTAGTCATGAGCAATAATTATCGTCCCTTCTTGAACTTGATCATTGATCCTAGCAGAATTCAAGCGGACAGTCCCCCTAATGGCCTCTAAAGTGGAGTCAGTGGAATGGTGTTTTTAGGGACATTGCCAGACTTCGTTTACTGTTTTTTCCTGTTGTCGATATTATTCCACATAGTATTTCTTGCATTATTCAAATCTTGGATCAGAATTTAGATGTGAATTGATTGCCTTTGAGACAACTCAACTGTAATGTTTACTTAAACTAACCAACAAATTGGCAGAAATGAAACTTTTGGTGAAAGAGAAATATATATATGAAACCATATGTAATTATGATATAATAACATGAGCACTTGTATATGCATTCTACATGTATAATCTAAGCACATATAACTTAGGAACATTTGACATGTCTGAAGTGTTGCATGTATATATATATTTAGCAACCTATTCTCATTGCACCACCTTATTAAGCAAGACTTGTCCTGATACCTGTAAGTATTTTTTTATTTTTTTGCAAGGAACCATATTCCTGGTAAAATGGAAAGGCTATCAACTTGCTGATTGTACTTTGGAACCAATCACCCACATTCCTAAACCAGATTTGGAATTATTACTTAAACCAGAAGTCTGTGCCGGCAAATTATCCGCATATGCTAATATTCTACAGGAGGCTGTACAAAATCGCCTTTCATCTACAAATTCAAAGATCAGTATATCATTCCCTACAGATGTATATAGGTATGTCTTTGGTGCTAATGCCAACAACAGTCTTCTTTGCCTAGAAGATTTCAGCAAACTACCCTTAAGAAGTAACTGGTATTTTAAACTTAACTGCCACGGTCAAGGTGCCAAACTTAACTTTCCCGTACGAGTGAATAGCGTTGTCCGGGAAAAAACCATCTTCACCTTATCAGACAACAAGGTTGTGAAAAAGAAGATACCATCTGAAAAACTTCAGATAACATCAGACACAGTGGTATATAGTGTTTGAACAATAAAAATTAATAGATTCTACTGTTGTATATAGTGTTTGACTGTTCATTTATAATTAAACAAACCATATCAGTATGTATTTTAAACATGTTAATGCTGTATAAGATTTTTACATGTATATGGGTTTATACAATGTCTTCCATATTGTCACCAATTGATAATTTTTAGACAATGTTAGATTTTCAACTGATCTTTAGTTAGTCCTTATTTAAGTAACAGGTAACATATAGATACAACTGCTATAGCATTGACACTATATATCTTGGGATTTTTTAATCAATGTTGAAAAATGTACATAAAATATGACCTTTCATTTGTTGAAGTGTTTAATACAGTTTTCATTTTTAGCTCACCTGGCCCGAAGGGCCAAGTGAGCTTTTCCCATCACTTGGCGTCCGTCGTCGTCGTCGTCGTCCGTCGTCGTCCGTCGTCGTTAACTTTTACAAAAATCTTCTCCTCTGAAACTACGGGCCAAATTAAACCAAACTTGGCCACAATCATCATTGGGGTATCTAGTTTAAAAAATGTGTGGCGTGACCCGGCCAACCAACCAAGATGGCCGCCATGGCTAAAAATAGAACATAGGGATAAAATGTAGTTTTTGGCTTATAACTCAAAAACCAAAGCATTTAGAGCAAATCTGACAGGGGTAAAATTGTTAATCAGGTCAAGATCTATCTGCCCTCAAATTTTCAGATGAATCCGACAACCCGTTATTGGGTTGCTGCCCCTGAACTGGTAATTTTAGGGAATTTTTGCTGTTTTTGGCTATTATCTTGAATATTATTATAGATAGAGATAAACTGTAAACAGCAATAATGTTCAGCAAAGTAAGATTTACAAATAAGTCAACATGACCAAAATGGTCAGTTGACCCCTTTAGGAGTTATTGACCTTTATAGTCAATTTTTAACCATTTTTCGTAAATCTTTAAGTTAGTAATCTTTTACAAAAATCTTCTCCTCTAAAACTACTGGGCCAAATTAATCCAAACTTGGCCACAATCATCTTTGGGATATCTAGTTTAAAAAATGTGTGGCGTGACCCCGCCAACAACCAAGATGGCCGCCATGGCTAAAAATAGAACATAGGGGTAAAATGCAGTTTTTGGCTTATAACTCAAAAACCAAAGCATTTAGAGCAAATCTGTCAGGGGTAAAATTGTTTATCAGGTCAAGATCTATCTGCCCTCAAATTTTCAGATGAATCCGACAACCCATTATTGGGTTGCTGCCCCTGAACTGGTAATTTTAGGGAATTTTTGCTGTTTTTGGCTATTATCTTGAATATTATTATAGATAGAGATAAATCTTACTTTGCTGAACATTATTGCTGTTTACTGTTTATCTCTATCTATAATAATATTCAAGATAATAACCAAAAACAGCAAAATTTCCTTAAAATTACTAATTCAGGGGCAGCAACCCAACAACGGGTTATCAGATTCATCTGAAAATTTCAGGGCAGATAGATCTTCACCTGTTTACCAATTCTACCCCATGTCAGGTTTGCTCTAAATGCTTTGGTTTTTGAGTTTAAAAAATGTGTGGCGTGACCCGGCCAACCAACCAAGATGTCCGCCATGGCTAAAAATAGAACATAGGGGTAAAATGCAGTTTTTGGCTTATAACTCAAAAACCAAAGCATTTAGAGCAAATCTGACAGGGGTAAAATTGTTAATCAGGTCAAGATCTATCTGCCCTCAAATTTTCAGATGAATCCGACAACCCGTTATTGGGTTGCTGCCCCTGAACTGGTAATTTTAGGGAATTTTTGCTGTTTTTGGCTATTATCTTGAATATTATTATAGATAGAGATAAACTGTAAACAGCAATAATGTTCAGCAAAGTAAGATTTACAAATAAGTCAACATGACCAAAATGGTCAGTTGACCCCTTTAGGAGTTATTGACCTTTATAGTCAATTTTTAACCATTTTTCGTAAATCTTTAAGTTAGTAATCTTTTACAAAAATCTTCTCCTCTAAAACTACTGGGCCAAATTAATCCAAACTTGGCCACAATCATCTTTGGGATATCTAGTTTAAAAAATGTGTGGCGTGACCCCGCCAACAACCAAGATGGCCGCCATGGCTAAAAATAGAACATAGGGGTAAAATGCAGTTTTTGGCTTATAACTCAAAAACCAAAGCATTTAGAGCAAATCTGTCAGGGGTAAAATTGTTTATCAGGTCAAGATCTATCTGCCCTCAAATTTTCAGATGAATCCGACAACCCATTATTGGGTTGCTGCCCCTGAACTGGTAATTTTAGGGAATTTTTGCTGTTTTTGGCTATTATCTTGAATATTATTATAGATAGAGATAAATCTTACTTTGCTGAACATTATTGCTGTTTACTGTTTATCTCTATCTATAATAATATTCAAGATAATAACCAAAAACAGCAAAATTTCCTTAAAATTACTAATTCAGGGGCAGCAACCCAACAACGGGTTATCAGATTCATCTGAAAATTTCAGGGCAGATAGATCTTCACCTGTTTACCAATTCTACCCCATGTCAGGTTTGCTCTAAATGCTTTGGTTTTTGAGTTTAAAAAATGTGTGGCGTGACCCGGCCAACCAACCAAGATGTCCGCCATGGCTAAAAATAGAACATAGGGGTAAAATGCAGTTTTTGGCTTATAACTCAAAAACCAAAGCATTTAGAGCAAATCTGACAAGAGTAAAATTGTTTATCAGGTCAAGATCTATCTGCCCTCAAATTTTCAGATGAATCGGACAACCCGTTATTGGGTTGCTGCCCCTGAACTGGTAATTTTAGGGAATTTTTACTGTTTTTGGCTATTATCTTGAATATTATTATAGATAGAGATAAACTGTAAACAGCAATAATGTTCAGCAAAGTAAGATTTACAAATAAGTCAACATGACCAAAATGGTCAGTTGACCCCTTTAGGAGTTATTGACCTTTATAGTCAGTTTTTAACCATTTTTCGTAAATCTTTGTAATCTTTTACAAAAATCTTCTCCTCTAAAACTACTGGGCCAAATTAATCCAAACTTGGCCACAATCATCTTTGGGATATCTAGTTTTAAAAATGTGTGGCGTGACCCGGCCAACCAACCAAGATGGCCGCCATGGCTAAAAATAGAACATAGGGGTAAAATGCAGTTTTTGGCTTATAACTAAAAAACCAAAGCATTTAGAGCAAATCTGACGCGGTAAAAGTGTTTATCAGGTCAAGATCTATCTGTCCTGAAATTTTCAGATGAATTGGACAACCTGTTGTTGGGTTGCTGCCCCTGAATTGGTAATTTTAAGGAAATTTTGCTGTTTTTGGTTATTATCTTGAATATTATTATAGATAGAGATAAACTGTAAACAGCAATAATGTTCAGCAAAGTAAGATTTACAAATAAGTCAACATGACCAAAATGGTCAGTTGACCCCTGAAGGAGTTATTGCCCTTTATAGTCAATTTTTAATCATTTTTTCGTAAATCTTAGTAATCTTTTACAAAAATCTTCTTCTCTGAAACTACTGGGCCAAATTAAACTAAACTTGCCCACAATCATCATTGGGGTAACTTGTTTAAAAAATGTGTGGCGTGACCTGGCCAATCAACCAAAATGGCTGCCACGGCTAATAATATAACATAGGGGTAAAATGCAGTTTTTGGCTTATAACTCAAAAACCGAAGCATTAAGAGAAAATCTGACAAGGTTTAATTGTTTATCAGGTCAAGATCTATCTGCCCTGATGTTTTCAGATGAATTGGACAATCCGTTGTTGGGTTGCTGCCCCTGAATTGGTAATTTTAAGGAAATTTTGCCGTTTTTGGTTATTATCTTGTATATTATTATAGATAGAGATAAACTGTAAACAGCAATAATGTTCAGCAAAGTAAGATTTACAAATAAGTCTGCATGACCAAAATGGTCAGTTGACCCCTTAAGGAGTTATTGCCCTTTATAGTTAATTTTTAACATTTTTCATAAATTTTGGTAAATTTTTAGAAAATATTTTCCACTGTAATTACTGGGCCAAGTTTATTATAGATAGAGATAATTGTAGCAACAAGAATGTTCGGTAAAGTAGGATCTACAAACACATCACTATCACCAAAACACAATTATGTCATGAATTTATCCATGTCCATTGTTTAATATGCACAAGACCAAGGTGAGCGACACAGGCTCTTTAGAGCCTCTAGTTTGTTATTATCTTGAATATTATTATAGATAGAGATAAACTGTATACAGCAATAACGTTCAGCAAAGTAAGATCTACAAATAAGTTTACATGACCAAAATAGTCAATTGACCCCTTAAGGAGTTATTGCCCTTTATAGTTAATTTTTAACATTTTTCATAAATTTTTGTAAATTTTTAGAAAAAAATTTCCACTGTAATTACTGGGCCAAGTTCATTATAGATAGAGATAATTGTAGCAACAAGAATGTTCAGTAAAGTAAGATCTACAAACACATCACTATCACCAAATATTCTATGTCATGAATTTATCCGTGTCCATTGTTTAATATGCACAAGACCAAGGTGAGCTACACAGGCTCTTTAGAGCCTCTAGTTACAACTTAAAACATGTAGTAGGTTACAGGCCAGATTTAAATCTGAGTGCTCAAGAATAATCAGTATTCTTAAGAAGTGTATAGGTGGTAGACAGAGACAATGTTTTTTAAATAAGACAATCAATTTTGTTGTTTATAAAAATGAGTTGTATGATGTATAAGAATTAGAGTTTCAAGTTACGTCTTTTAATGACAAACAGGTTGTTTTAGAAAAGAAATGTAGAGAATTATTTGATCATTTGATCAATGTTAAATGTGACTCGAAACAATAATCTGAAAGATGAGGTCACCACATTAAAAGAAGAAAACACATACTTAAAAACTATGAATAAATCACTTTTAGAATATATTGACAATGTAATAATTAAAAAGTTTGAAAATGAAGGAAAAAAGTTTGATGAAATTCATCAAAGGCAGCAATTTAGGAAATTAGTTAGGAACATTCACTACTTTTTCTGAGCAAACTTTGGCATTTGCTGAATCTTTTGGACTTAAACCACTTAAAATAGACTTAAAATCTGATAAGGGTGAAGATACAGCAGAAAAAGAAAATAAAACTACTTATGCAAATCTAAACTCTGAGGATAAAGACTTATTAAAGCAGGTTGTGTTTTACTTGATAACTTTTGCATAAGTGATGCAGCATGTATCATGAGTTTTCCATGATATGTGATGATCTTCCCAGAAAATATTTGGTAGTTAAGTGTAGGGAAGACATCAAGAAAATTTATCATATCGAAAGACTTCCAGGAAACAAACCAGGCGTTATGATAAACTGAAATAGGGATATTGAAAGACTTATAAAAGATCAAAACAATAAGGGCCAAAATTCAGATAAATATCAAATTAAATTTTCAGGTGATGGTGCTAGAGTCTCTAAAATTTCAAATTATGTAATTTTTTCACTAGCCATTTTAAATGATGAAATAAATATCTCCTATAATCAGCTAAGTACAGTTGCCTTAGTAAAGTGTGATGAAAATTATGAAAATTTAAAAGGAACCTTGTAAACCACTTTTTGATCAATTAAATAACTTAGTAAAAAATAAATTTGTAGAAATAAATGAAAATTTATGAAATTGAATTTCTTGTAGGAGGGGACATAAGGTTTTAAAGATTCTTTTAGGCTTAGGCAGTTCAGTAGGTGATTTTGCATGTCCCTGGTGCAAAGTTCCATGACATTAGTAAGTGTTGGAATTATTACCATACCCCAGAACTTTTTAGATTATATGAGGAAATTTGTCAGTTGTCATGTCTGTCTAAAAACAATTTTGATGTTTAACACAAACCTCTGCTTGAATAAATTATACGTAAATCATTATGTCCTTGGTGAACTTCATCTTCTGCTAAGAATAAGTGACATCCTTTTGAGAAATTTAATTTTTGATAGTAAAGATAAAGAAGATAAATATGAAAAAGAAACTAAATGTAATGGCAAAAATCTGGAAAAATTAGTAGAAGTGATTCAGAGTTGTGGTGTTTCTTTTTATATTTGGGTACCAAAAGGTAGTTTGATTGGACAAGTCTGGCAGGTGCAGAAAAGTTAAAAGTATTAAAAAATCTGCCTGAAAAGTTAAAAGACAGTTGTGTCTTGAATGTAAATACAGAAGATAAGGTTGTCAAGTTATGGACAGATTTTTATCAACTGTATCTTTTTATTACAAGTGTAGAAAGTGCTAATTGCACAGTTGACCAGATATTTTTGAGGGTCAAAGGTTGGATATCAAATTTGTTTAGAGTTAGGAGAGTTTCGAACAGGGTTTTTTAAATCCAATATAACGCCTTACATGCATTGTTTAGTGTTTCATGTTCCGTTTTTTATCTGTGGTTCTATGGTTGCTTGAAAAAGTTTCCAGGACAAGGTGTGGAAAAAACCAGACATAATCAAAACTATACACCAACGCAAATCTTGTAAATGGGACGGTCCCTGTGATGATCTTAAAGTGAGAAAAAGACTTGAATATGCCAACACTGAACACATTGCTAGACCAAAGCGACCTTATTCTAAAAAATCAGCAGATTGGTGGGAAAAAGACATTTTTCAACCTAGAAATGAGAAAAAGAAAAAGATTCAAGAAGAAGTCGTAGAGGCTCACAACAACGCATATCAAGTAAACAATTTAAATTTAGAGGATTTGACCGATATTGAACTTCAAGACATGCTTTCAACAATTCTGAAGAAAAAAACTCGCATTTGAAACCGCCAGAAACTTATTAGTGCAATAAAAGACATGTGTTAACTCTGTTATATAGTGGTTGTGTAAATATTTGTTGACATGATATTGTTATTATTTATAATATTTGTGTTATTTTTAAACTAGTCATATATGAATATACATACTGTGGTTGAAAAAATAATAGGCTTTCAAACGGCTTATAAATAAGAGGATAATAACAATCAGAAAAGCAAACATTTTATTTGCTTAATTAATGATAAAAACTGATAGACAGATCCTCAAAAGAAATCTTTATGTTGTTGTTCTGAGTCAACTAACATAACTACATGTATATTAAAGAAGATTTTGATAAGACATTTTTTCAAAAGTGTCAATTTTCATGATTTAGCCTTGTTTACTTTGTGTTCACTTATGTGACTGAAAGCCTGATATAAAGTTGTCACAATTAAATTTAATTTATGTAATATTGTATAGTGTTAAATAAAGGCAACAGTAGTATACCGCTGTTCAAACTCTTAAATCCATGGACAAAAAACAAAATCGGGGTAACAAACTAAAACTAACGGAAACGCATAAATATAAGAGGAGAACAACGACACAACACTACAATGTAACTAACACACACAGAAACGGACCAAGCATCAGACAAAATCCCACGAGAATAACAAATATAACATCAAAACCAAATACATGAATTTGGGATAGACAAGTACCGTGACACGTCTTATCGCAATGTCAATTTACACTCTTGAAAGAACAAACTTGTGATGACTTATAAGAGATATTGTTATAAATGGTGCTTTAAGAAAAGTTTTTGATGTTTTATTTTTGCCTTTTTTATATATATATTTTTTACATTCATAGCTATTTTTTATGCTCAGGTTTTTTTATAAATATATTATTTATAAGAATGAAAGCAATACTAATGTCATGAGTTTCATGTACTGAATATGTATACATGAATGATATAATAAATGATACAATAGACAACTTTCGAGTTCGTTTCATTTCTGTTAAAAACTCTTGTTTTAGTGAACGTCATTTGTGCGTTTAGCCGTATTTGGCACAACTTTTGGGAATTTTGGGTCCTCAATGCTCTTCAACTTTGTATTTGGTTGGCTTTTTAACTATTTTGATCTAAGCGTCACTGATGAGTCTTATGTAGACGAAACGCGCGTCTGGCGTATAAAATTATAATCCTGGTACTTTTGATAACTATTAGGGGCGTCGTCACATCCATTCCAATGTTGAGCGAGTGGTTGGAAATTTATAATTCTATATTGTACAAATTATTCGGCAAATTGAATTCTCAAATTTGGAAATCGACATTGCTGTCATTAGGGAATTTTCATTAAGTAACTACAAAACAACCATTATTTCTAGTTTATCCTGCACAATGACGGATCATGACAATAACTAAGACGCTTGATGAACGTAAATAGTGCAGGGATACAGGCGACCCCCTCAATCTGGTAAATGACGTCATAAAGGCGCGTATAACTGACGAGTTTTTACCGGTGACGGATGAACTCGAAAGTGGTCTATTTGGTAAACAATTATCTTTGTTTTGTTTTGTGGCAAATGACCATAATGACTACAGTGTCTTGTTGTTTTTCCTTGACAACATCCATATACAGTCGACTCTCGTTATGTCGAAGTCAGCCGGACCAGAGAAATATTTCGAGATACACGTAGTTTGACTCAAACGAACACCGGAAGTTCGACAATATAAGGGACACAACTCTTGCTCAGCTTGGTAAAACTAAAATAAATCCGGGTGAATATGGCCAGGGGATCGATATTCTAGTATCAGATCGATGTATTTGTATCTCACAGTTTTTTATTATTATAATGACATTTTTTTTACTTATTCAATTGAAAGAATATCCTATGGCTTTTCCAAGAGAGTAATTTCCAATCAATAGTTTCATTATTCAGGTCGGTTATAGCTGACAAAATTGCTTATTCTCGGATACAAGAGATGTAAGAAAATTTTGATTTCTAATAATTTTGTTTTATCTCACTCTTTCTTTTCAAAAGAAAATATAACAAGATTAAAGACGCCGTTTGAGTAGTTTTTAGGTGATCATCAACGGAAGCCATAACCCTCACTTTATACACACCCAAGCTCATTAGTGTTAATCACAAATTAATTGTTTTGTAAACATTTTAAATACTTTTTCATGAACATTAACAATGTATCACTAAATATTTATAAAAATTATATAAAAGATAATTAATAGTTATCCAACAAGGACGCGGTGTGTCAGTGTAAGATCACCCCGATGGTCGGAGACCAGAGGGTGATCTAACACTGACACACCAAGTCCGAATGGGATACCTATTTTACATCCCAGCTCTTTTAGATTTAGACGGAAAACCATTTACAATTCATAAAATCTAGTTTAGAATTCCGCACAACCATTATAATATACTTTATATATTACTATATGATGTATACCCTTAATGACCCTCAAACACGATGAGTAGATATCAAATAATGTAAACTCGCCCCATTTGCCAATCGGCCCACGCTATATCGCCACTTTAAAAAAAATCGCCCCACTCTTGTTTACCGACTCGACTCACTTATGAAAAAGTGTAAAATCAAATTAAACAATCAGCCTGAAAACTCAATTATTCATGTTATTAACGAAAAAGGTTTAAACCCCACCTTTTTATATTCTTAAAATGAAATTATTTTAATAATCGTATGTATTTTAACTAGTTTTATAAAGAAATTGTTTTACAGTTTCTCATAATTATTTATAGAATGGTTCTTGTATTTTACTTCTACTTCAAACATCAAAGCAGGTTTCGACAACCATATCATAACAATTAATGTTAGATTAGGTAACGACCATCTGCATCAGCTAACCTCTCAAGGTAAATATAAAATGAGAATTGATATGGAAGACCTCGAAAACATCAAAAAGTATGCCCTGTATGACAAGTTCAGCATTGGTAGCGAAAGTTCTGGTTATGTTTTGAGTATTAGTGACTATTCTGGCGATGCAGGTATTCAATAATACTTGTTAATTATTCTCCTTTGCCTCTCACTGAGATAAGTATGTCTAATGAAGTATTATATTAATTTTGTTTTTTGCAGATCTCAAGTCCACGGTTACTTTCAAATTTAAATCAACATTTAATAAGTGTCGCCGAGTCACCATTTAGAAAAATGTACCTAATGATACGTGTTTTGTCTAAAGTTAACTGAAAAATTCCAAGTTATACAAATTATCAACATAGTGATTGTTTGATTGATTGATTGTTGTTCAACATATCATTGTTATATATAAAAGTGGATTCATTGGAAATAATGCCATGTCTGCTTAGTAGTTTTATTGGAAATAATGCCACGTTTGCTTTGTAGTTTAATTGGAAATAATGCCACGTCTGCTTAGTAGTTTAATTGGAAATAATGCAACGTCTGCTTAGTTGTTTAATTGGAAATAATACCACGTCTGCTTTGTAGTTTAATTAGAAATAATGCCACGCCTGCTTAGTAGTTTAATTGGAAATAATGCCACGTCTGCGTAGTTGTTTCATTGGAAATAATGCCACGTCTGCTTAGTTGTTTCATTGAAAATAATGCCACGCCTGTTAAGTTGTTTCATTGGAAATAATGCCACGTCTGCTTAGTTGTTTCATTGGAAATAACGCCACGCCTGCTTAGTTGTTTCATTGGAAATAATGCCACGCCGGCTTAGTTGTTTCATTGGAAATAATACCACGTCTGCTTAGTTGTTTCATTGGAAAAAATGCCACGCCTGCTTAGTTGTTTCATTGGAAATAATGCCATGCCTACTTAGTTGTTTCATTGGAAATAATGCCACGCATATTTTTTATATCAAAGACAGCGAAGGACGAGGTGCAAATAAAAATAAGTTTCTTGAAAAGACATGTATAATATCATCCCAAAATACTAAATGAACCCTTGAATATTTTAATAACATTAAATTGCGAAAGGATAGATAAATCAAATTTGATATTTCTACGGAAAAGGTAATGAACTGTTCATATGCCGTAATAGAATATTTTTACTTAAAAATACATAGTTTCCTAAATGCTATCATTGTTATGTATTTAGATATGACGAGAATATGAATTCCTTTTTTAACATATGTATTAATCATCAGGAGACTCGATGACTTCTCACAACGGACTGGAATTCTCCACAAAAGATAGAGATAATGATACATCCGGGAAGTCATGTGCATTGCTTTTCAAGGGAGCCTGGTGGTATGGCGGTTGTCACCAAAGCAACCTGAATGGTCTCTATCTGAAAGGGAAACATAAATCGTATGCTGATGGTGTCGAATGGTACCACTTTAAGGGCCATTACTACTCACTGATGGTGTCGAATGGTACCACTTTAAGGGCCATTACTACTCACTGATGGTGTCGAATGGTACCACTTTAAGGGCCATTACTACTCACTGATGGTGTCGAATGGTACCACTTTAAGGGCCATTACTACTCACTGATGGTGTCGAATGGTACCACTTTAAGGGCCATTACTACTCACTGATGGTGTCGAATGGTACCACTTTAAGGCCCATTACTACTCACTGATGGTGTCGAATGGTACCACTTTAAGGGCCATTACTACTCACTGATGGTGTCGAATGGTACCACTTTAAGGGCCATTACTACTCACTGATGGTGTCGAATGGTACCACTTTAAGGCCCATTACTACTCACTGATGGTGTCGAATGGTACCACTTTAAGGCCCATTACTACTCACTGATGGTGTCGAATGGTACCACTTTAAGGCCCATTACTATACTCAATGATGGTGTCGAATGGTACCACTTTAAGGCCCATTACTACTCACTGAAAGAAACAATCATGATGGTTCGCAAAGCCTAGATAGACAAATCTAAACAAAAGACAATAAATAATGAACATTTTCAATTTGACTTTTAATTTTAGAATTTATATAAGCATAGCTATGCAGAGTATCTTATGTTTAGCTGACCTGATCTAAAGATCCTGTGACGTATTCTTAGCAATTGGCGTCAGTTGTAGGTCATTGAATTGTCCGATATTTGTTTACATAAACCGTCTTCTCTGAAACTTTTTGACCAATTGGAATCAAACTTTGCCCTAGTCATCATTGATCATTGAGGAATCTAGTTAAATACCTATATCCGCTGATTCCACCTGTCAACAAACATGACCGACAATGTCTTGAATAGCATTTTTACAAAACATATTACTTAGGGATACTGTACTGCGTAAGCAGAAATGTAAAAGGTTAGAAACATTTAACGTTTGAGTACTGCTG
Organism: Mytilus galloprovincialis; assembly: GCF_965363235.1. NCBI lineage: Eukaryota > Metazoa > Mollusca > Bivalvia > Mytilida > Mytilidae > Mytilus > Mytilus galloprovincialis. Next base: position 38,557,357 of record NC_134841.1, on the reverse strand, counting down.
AATAGTACAACTGAAAAATACTTTGCTCTGTGTAAATAACACAAAGAAAACGAATGGGTACGTTGTTTCAGATTGTGCAAATGAAATTAATAGATATGGTGTTTCAATTCATGACTCAAAACCACTTTATTAAATGATAAATCCAAAAAACCAGGCGAACAGTTCAATACTTCTTAAATATTGGTCTTTTTGCAAATACTTACCAGAACATGTATTTAATTAACACCGAGTTATATTTGGAATGACAAATATAAAAGTAAAAAGATGTGGTATGTTTGCCAATGAGATACATTGTAACTCTCCACATCAGACCAAACGACACAGAAATTAACAACTATAAGTACGATTCTGCGACTTCCGCTATATATAGCAATATGCATTTGTTAAAACGCGAAATAGTCATTCGTCTCATCGCAAATACAACACCGATGAGATTTAAACACTTGCAAGATTTTTGAAAAAGTTGTTATTGGTATTTTTCTGTATAGTTTGACCTCTTGTCCAGCGAAATGTAGTTGGGCCAAGAAAATATGGATATAGTTTCCTGACCATTCCCGTCTGGTTTTTGTTCAAATATTTGGACAGAAATCTAACTTCTACAAATTCTTTCATTAACATTTTTTTTTTCATTCATGATTTTTTACGGCGTTTTCTCGAGTTTGTACTTGATCGAAACTTTCAAGAAATTAAATTCTGTCTGCTGTATTCTATTGACATAGTTTTCTTTCCATATATTTCAGTTTTTCAGTTAGTAAGTTGGTTTGCTTGCTCTACATAATGTAACTTTGTTCCTCGACTTATAGTCGTGAAACACTACATCTGCAACCGTGACTGTTTTATTGTTAAGAATCTTAAGAGAAACATCTTTTACTGTATGTGATTTGCACAATCCTGATGACAAAAGTTAATAATTCTTTTATGCTATAGGAGCCTAGGAAACAAATTAGATCCACATATAAAGTAACAAATGGTCAATCAATAGAAGACTTACTCTATTGGTTAGTGACCACTGTCATTATATTGATTACTCTGTCACTTGTGGGTGTGCACAAAGACAATTTTGTATCATTACATAAGTGTTTCATTATAATATGTTATTTTGATTGGCTAACAGCAATCTTACGTCATTCTGAAATTAACCTTCATTTCAAAAATGAATTGTATCAATCAATGATGACACACATTAATGATTTTCAATAAAGTGCACAGGTAGATAAAAGAAAATCAAGGGCTATTGATTTATTTGTTAGTCAGGAGCCTTTAGAAAGATTCAAGGCTGCTGACAGATGTTACTGAAGAGGGTAAAGCATTCCAATCCTTGATGGTCCTCCAGTAGAATGACTCTTTCCTTGTTGCTATGTTACATTGTAAGATCTGGAAAGAGTTTGTGCCCATATTTCTTGAATACTTAACTTCGCTATTGAACCGTGTAAAATTTGATAAGACAAAAGGATTTTTCATTTAAAATGACGTTAAAATTGGATATTTTTTAACACAGGAAAGTAAAAATTAAAAAGTCAACTATACATAATATACATATGATTTGTTATGTACCTTATCAGGAAAAATATTCTAATATTCAAATATAAGCAAAGGCGTTTTGAAAAAAGATGAATTTAAGAATCATTTTCATAACAGCGTAGACAATACCATTTCTTGACGCGCTCAGGCGTTGTCAGTTTATTTTCGACTTATGAGTTTCACTGTCCCTCTGGTATCTTTCGTTCCTCTTTTTGAACAACTGACTGGGTCAGATTATGTGAACGTTCGTCTGTCAATCCCACTTGCCATGTCGTACGTGTTATAAACATTTAAACTGTCGGGTCATAAGAGGTTCTAAACGCATACTAGTAAATCAACCAATACGAATAAGTAGCAGAGGACTAAACCTTGTGTGTTGATTTAAATGTTGCATACTTAAACTTTCCTTTCTTCGCGCGCACCTGCATGAACTTCACTCTTCTATTTATTTAAATCTCCATTGGAAGGCCTGTGATCACGAGTGAGCGTAAAATCACTGTAATAGATAGCCATGAAAAACAAGTTAAATGTAAATGATTCAGTATTATTACCAACATAAGTATTGTGCTTGTCTTCGCTGTTATGGAAATGATTCTAAATGCTTGTAAATGATGAAAACTATCTTTAGCGAATTAATTTTTCGGTGTTTCATTCAGAAATCTGGCTTCTTCCACCATTTTACGATATAACCGTCTGTGGTGAAAATTTTGTTTAAACAATCACTCCTCATTTGCTTCTTTGGGCTTACTAGTATACGATATAAAGTTGAACGACCTGACTTAACTATTTTTCAATTGGCTGGTTTATTTCTATTGTACTAAGTTGAGGGATTGTGCATAAATAGGTGCAACAAACAAAAAAAAATGAAAAAAAAATGTAAACTTTAGATTCGAAAAGTTATAAACATTCTCAAATACAAAGTTATTGACACTAAACAATAGTGTCATTTAAAAAAGTCTTTATTTGGAATACTACTTACCATACATGAGGATGGGTGGATATTGTTCAGCTTACATATCGCATCACTTTTTAATTAACCGAAAATTTACTAAGCTGGAAGGATATCTTTGTATGTTAAATTAAGTGTAAACAAGTTAATTAAGCATACTTGTTTACCTCATTTTGGTTGAAATAGTAGATTTTAAAATCACAATACTCAAATACCAGGATATTGTATGTAACAATAAGCAGGTTAACACTTAACCATTTGTAATCTAATAGTAGTTTTATCTCTCTTGAAAACTGCGACAACGATTGATGAAAAAAACTTCCAAATTCCTTATTTCATTTGTGTTACAGCCGGTCACATATAGTAGGGAAATTTACTAAAAATTTGGAAGGTTTACGTAGTGCTCGCGCCTTCAATTATGTAAGTTAAATTTTCTGTCGATGAATTGTTGCGGAAAAAAAAAATACTGCGTGCATCCGTTATTTGACTTGTTCGTGATACCAGTGGGGAAAATATTTCGTCACAGTCAACCTCTACATTCATCAAAATTTGTGATATAAAATCAACCCCACAAAATGTTACGAGTAAAGGGCGACAACATTTTGGATTATTCCGTAGATTCCTTCATTTGTGCTCCTCATTCTTGACCTTAATATATTTATTTGATGTTATTTTATTATTTCATTTTTTGTATCTGAAACTAAAGAGGGATTACAAAATAGTTTAAACAATTTAAGTGCTTTTTGTGATAATTGGCAATTAAGTGTAAACGTAAATAAAACTAAAACTATGATTTTAAAGCAAAACTGTTCCAAAACAGCTAACTCATTTGCAACATACAAAGATATTCCAATATCTGACACAAATGAGTATAAATTTTTAGGAATGTTGATTAAAAATAATGGAAATCTTTCGCACAGTACTATAGATCTAACAAAAAAAGCTAAAAAAGTTCTCTTTGCGATGAAGTCATATACTAGTCCTTTGAATGATATACCAGTTAAAGTTGCAAATAATCTCTTTGACTCATTAGTTAAACCTATAGCTTTATATAATTCAGAAATTACATTTTTAAACTCCTATATAACATATTTTAGGGCCAAAAAAAGAGCAAATAACTCTGAAAACAATTGGACCCCTTTTATTTCATTGATAAAACACCTATAGAGAAGTTACACCTTCAGTTTTTATAAATATACACTTGGTATAAGGAAAACTTCATCAAATTTAGGTGCAAGAGCTGATCTGGGGAGACTTCCTCTGGAACTTAATATAAAATTTCAATCTATATTGTATCTTATTAGATTATATTCTGATGAAATTAATCCTGTTTTAAAAGAATCCTTTATTGTGTCTCAAAACTTAGACTCGGCAGGAATATATTCTTGGTTCTCATATGTAAAACATATAGTAGAAGAAACTGGTATGGATTTGGACACTTAGAAAACATATTCCTCACAAAAGATAACTAAAAATATGAGAGAACAAATAAAATTAAAATTGAAGCATTTTTATGAAAAACTAGTAAATGATAAACTATCAGATATATAAAGGATAACAGCATTGCTGCAAACTCACTATTTATAAACATGTAAAAATAAATAATACAACAGAAAAATATTTAACTTGCTCAAAACTTGAATTCAGAAAACTGATAACAAAATTTAGATTAAGTGACCATAATCTATTAATAGAAAAGGGAAAATACCTTAAAATACCAAGAGCAGAAAGATAATGCAAAAACTGTAAACAAATTGAAGATGAAATTCATTTCTTTTTATATTGTAATCGAAACCATAATAATAGAAAAGTTTATTTTGATTTTTTGATAAATGAGAATATCCACTTTATAAATTTAAATGACATAGATAAAATAACATATATACTCAACCCAATTTCACACATTCAGGTAAATAAGCTAGGTTCCTTTTTAAAACAGTCTATTGAACTGAGGACAGGAGACTCTTAAAATATTTACTTTTATTGTGTATATTAATGATCTTGTTATTTTTTATTTTCATTTTGTTATGTTGTGTCACAACTATAAATATGTAGTTTTATGACAATAAAGATTTGAATTGAATTGAATTGAATTGAATTGAATTGAATTGAATTGAATTGAATTGAATTGAATTGAATTGAATTGAATTGAATTGAATTGTTGATAATAAAATTGAGAATGGAAATGGGGAATGTGCCAAAGAGACACCAACCCGACCATAGAACAGACAACAGCAGAAGGCAACAGGCCTTCAATGCAACGCTGAGAAATTCCCGCACCCGGAGGCGTCCTTCAGCTGGCCCCTAAACAAATATATACTAGTTCAGTGATAATGAACGCCATACTAAACTCCAAATTGTACACAAGAAACTAAAAGTTAAAATAAAACAAGACTAACAAAGGCCAGAGACTCCTGACTTGGGACAGGCGCAAAAATGCGGCGGGGTAGATAAGTTTGTATATGACTATGATGATAACTGTAACTGTTTGCCATGAAATGTTTAGTTCGTATGACTTGTATTAAAAAAATAGAGGTCACCAAGGTCTATGTTCATCTTCACCAATGAACAATTTCCAACATTGTACAGACTACCTATATTTATGCCTATTCAGGATAATAGGAATGCATAAATTGGTTGAATTGACATTTAAGGGAACTAACTCAGTTAAAGAGTTAACAATGATTTCAGCAACATTAACTTATTTGTAGATCCTGCCTTGTGTGGCATTTTCCTCGGCTTTTCAAAGTGTCTCTTTCTATTATAGTTTCAACAAATGGCAATACTTGTCACAAAAGGGCAATACCAATATACTAAGTTAACTGACAATGTCATCAATAAAGAAGGTTTGGTACCATTAAAACGTTTAATCCCGCTGCAAATGTTTGCACCTGTACTTAGTCAGGAATCTGATGTACAGCAGTTGTCGTTTGTTTGTGTAAGTTATTCGTGTTGCTCGTTTCTCGTTTTTTTTTTATATATAGATTAGACCGTTGGTTTTCCCGTTTGAATGGTTTTACACTAGTAATTTTTGGGGCCCTGTATAGCTTGCTGTTCGATATGAGCCAAGGCTCCGTGTGTGAAGGCCGTACCTTGACCTATAATGGTTTACTTTTATAAATTGTTACTTGGATAGAGAGTTTTCTCTTTGGCACTCATACCACATCTTCCTATATCTAATTATTTGTAGATCTTGTCTTGCTGCTCTCATTCTGCTTTCTATAGTGTTTTTTTTTTTATATATACGATAGTCTTCAAAAGAATAAGCAAACACGAAAAAATGTAAAACTCGCCATTACAGGGTATAACTTCAATAAGAATTCGACCCCTATGGTCGAGGTGAGTAATTAAGGACATACAATTGTTTGACTGTAAATTAAACAGCTACCCGTAAAGATTTGAGCAATAACAGTGCAAGGTAGTTAAGGTTTTTCATTTGCATAAGAGTAAAAAAAAATCAGACACAAGTAATCAACACTTATGAAGACTTTTAAAAACAATTAGCATGCAATACCAAAAATGTATAGTATTAAAGTTATGAGAATCCCCGGTATGGGTATGACAAATTTTTAATCAAATCAAAAGAGAACAATAAAGACTTCGATAATTTATTGAAAACAAATATGGCCACCAGCAACCAATGAAAACCACAGGATTAATTATCGACTCCTAGGAGTCGATATTAAGAATTGAACGATGGACAGTGAGTGCGTGAATTTTTCTTGCTACCTGATTGGAAGATATTACGAGACGTGAATAATCAAAGTTTATTGATTGGTTAGGACAATTCAAACCTAGTAAATGTCCTTCAATCCCGTAGAGTATCGGATTTGTCCTCTTTATTTTAGCAATTAGATTTTGCCTGGTCATTAATCATGCATATTCATGAAATTGGTACACAGATAACTTTTATCTATAAATAGCCGAATCTTCTGGGGTTTCGTAAACAACAACGTTTAACGATGATATATACTGCTTCATAACGTGTGACCTCACGTGTGTGGTAAAATTTGTTGATTGATGCAGGTGGCTATTCTAGTAAATGAATTAATCTACAAAGCGAGAGCACTTTCCATTTTCATCAGCTAAGAGTCGACTAGCCCTTTTTGAAAGGCTAATGCTTGTGGTTTCTACCTTTAAACGCGTAACTAAAGAATGTGGCGGATCTTGCATGTAGTATTGTTCTGAGAACTCAACCTTTCTAATAATACGGAACAGTGCTGTTACTACTCGACATATGTACACAATGTTAAAAATAGCTGAATAGGCTAGATTCGTTATTTTTGTTCTAAGCACTAAAATTTGTTTTTTTACTCCTAATTACTGAAAGATAGATCACAGCTTATTCAAACTAATATATAAACCATGCTCACCCAGACAAAAATGTCAATCAGTACACCTCCTGGGTAGATTTAGTATTAAGACGTTAAAAGTTGTCTGAGAAAAACACTTCAATGCTTAATTGATTACCTTTAAGCATGAGTTCAAAAGAATAGTAAGTGTAAATGGATCGTCTTTGAATTCTTTACCAGGTTCATCATATTGTAATACATAACATAGCCTACCAATGCCGTTTGTCCACAATTACTGTTCTTGTAGAGAACTGACAGCGGACAGGAATCAGCATCAAATCACCAAAAAAAAAAAACCTCATTTTAAGCTAAACAGTTTAAAAGCAACATGCAAGATACGTAAATAATTAGATCAAGGAAGTATTTCTAAGTAGTAGGATTTTTGTAACACAGCACTGCGTCGATACCTCTGCGGGTAAACTGTCAGTCCCCGAGGGTATTATCGGCTCAGTCGTCAGTTCTAAGGTACAGATATGTTTTGTAACAAATCTTTTTACCATTGTCGGTTTGTAAATTTGTAAATTATGATGAAACTAAGGTTTCAACTCCCGTTTGCAAATTTGACCTAAGATGGATCTGACTTTTTTAGTTTTTTTTTGTCATATAGCTCTTCAACTGTTTCGGTACTTATACAGTTGTCGGTATGTGATTATTTAACGTGTTTTTTTCTCTCTCTCAATCCACTCACCGAAATCTCGACATTATTCTCGACAGCCTTGCCAAACAACTTACTTGACTTAATCCTCTTCGTTCCTTGTGGAACATAGGGCTGCTACAGTCACTTTCCATCTTACTCTATTTTGGGCTATCCTTTTTGCTTCGCTCCAGGTATATCAAATTTCCTCCAGCTCCTTGTGCCTTGATCTTCTCCAGATGTGAAATGGTCTTCCTGGTCTCCGATGTCCTTGAGGTTCCATTCTAATGCCTGTCTAGTGGTGGTACCTACAGGTTTCCTCAAAGTGTGCACAATCCATTGCCAAGTTCTCCTCTTTAGCTGTTTAGTTGCTGGTTCCTGGTTGGTTCCTTCCCATAAGCATTTGTTACTAATGGTTTCTGGCCATCAAAATTTACAAATTTGGCGAAGGCATTTGTTGATAAAAACCTGGATTTGATGTTAAACCCTTGCTGTAAGTCTCATGGTCTCTGCACCATAAAAAAGGGCTGATTTTACATTCGTGTTGAAAATTCGAATTTTGGTGTTTTCTGTAAATGCTGTTGATTTCCAAACTGGCTTAAGCATAGCAAAAAATTGTCGAGCTTTACTTATTCTTGTCCTGATGTCTGCATCTGTCCCACCAGTTCTTTCCATGATGCTTCCTAAATAAGTAAACTGATCTACTTCTTCAATATCTTCCCCTTCAATTGACACTGTCCCTCCTTTTCTGGTCTTTACTTTCATAATTTTTGTCTTCTTGTAGTTGATTTTTAGCCCTAGTTTTTTCCTGTTTCATGGCGGTGGTTTTGTCTCTCATGTCTTTCAAACGGTGAGATAACAGCGCCAGATCATCTGCAAAATCTAGGTCTTTGTGCGAAGTTCCACTGTTTACCTCTTGGTGTAGTGTCTAGTGATTGCTTTGTTACCCAGTCCATAGCTATCAAGAATAGTGTAGGGGAGAGTAGGCAGCCTTGTTTCACACCAGTATTTACATGGAAAGGATTGGTGAATGATAATTCATGTATCACCTGTACTGAGAAATCCTCATACATCGCCTTGATCATGTTCACATTTTTTGTTGGTATGCCATAATGCCTTAGCAGTTGCCACAGCCCTTCTCTGTTGACGCTATCGAATGCCCTTTCGAAATTGACAAAGTTGATGTAGAGGGATGATTGCCTTTCTACCGATTGTTCAATGATGGTACGTAGTGTTGATATTTGGTCAGTGCAGCTTCTGTTTGATCTGAAACCTGCTTGCTCGTCTCTTAGTACCTGATCAATTGCATCTTTAATTCGGCTGAGTATAATTCTGCACAGTATTTTACTAGCTACTGATAGAAGTGTTATGCCTCACTAATTCTCACATAGCTTTTCTCCATTCTCATTTATTTCTCCTAGACCATGTTCTCCTAAAGTTTTCTCTCTGTCCTTGTTCTCCTTTCCAATCTTAGCATTCATATCACCCATGACTATTTTGATGTCTCTTTTTGGGATGTTGTCCCAAACATGTTGTAGTTGTTCATAAAAACATTCCTTTACATCATCTTCGGCATCATTGGTTGGTGCATAACACTGTATGATAGTTATGTTTTGGCATTTATCTTTTAGTCTCACCTATATTATTCTCCCACTTACTGGTTCCCATTCCATCAGGCTCTTCTTTTATGTGTTTGAAAGCATTATTGCTACTCCTTTGGTGTGGTAATCATTTTTATTTGGTTTTCCCGAGTATAGAATCTCCTCACCTGTTACCAGTGTCGAAGCTCCACTTTGGTTCAATCTTGCTTCACTTATGCCAAGTATGTTTATATCATAATTTCTCATCTCCTTTGTTATCTGAGCACATTTTCCGCATTCATACATTGTGCGTACATTTCATTGCGCAACTTTAGTGACTTTTTTGGGCGAAAACAGTGGTATCGGTTTATAAGACGTCATTCTCTTCATCGCATGGCGGTCAGTTGCATTAAAAACAACTTCTGCTCCAACCTAGAAGGGCAAGCATGTTTAACGACTGTATTAGTTTCTGTAATCAGCTTTTTTTTACAGGGTAAGGTAATTAGCCTGAGGCCAAACCACCTTACCAGGAGGGCCAGGGATTTATTAATCAAGGTTTCTTTCCTCTAGATAAGCTGCTAACCAAAGCTTATAACTCCCATCTAGCCATCGGTTTTGTATCGAGTTGTTCTTCTCTTAGATGAACTGCTTTAAGGTAGCACAATACAAAGATTTTTTTTACTTCACTAACCTTTAAAATGCTGTAATGAATGCATAAAAAAATAATAAAAGAGGTATACATAGATAGATAAAAGATTAATCTTTTAAATAAATGCAGTATTTTTATTATGCAATCATTATGAAATCAATTATTATGTAATTAGTGGCAAAATCTTGATCAGTTCACTTGAATGAATTTACCTCTTTCATCTCTTTACCTATACAGAAAAATTTAACGGAATCTTGAAAGTTAATCAACACATCATGGGCTTCAAAAGGGTGTCTCAAATTGTCCCTATGGAATTCCATTCTCTCATAAATCTCTAATTAGTGTAAACATCCTAACTAAATAAAAGAAGATAATGTTAAATTAGGTGTAAAATTTGATCTATACATCTATAATACTAAAATAACGATGTCCAAATTGTCAGCTTTCATCAGGTTAACACGGCAAATCAAAGAATTCAACTTTATATATAGCTAATATAGGACATTGGTGTTGATTAAAAATTACTCCACTCCACACCCTTTTGAAGTCCACATAATTAATATTGCCAATAATTAACAAGTTCCGGGTCGAATCCGATACCGATACCACTAGTATATTCACCTGTTACCTATTGCCTTATCTGTAATTTGTCAGCCGTCATCAGGTAAAAACGTCAAATCAAAGAATTCAACTTTATATATCTAATATAGGACATTAGTGTTGATTAAAAATTACACCACTCCAGACCTTTTTGCAGTCCACATAATTAATATTGCCAATAATTAACAAGTTCCGGGTCGAATCCGATACCGATACCAATACCAATAGTATATTCACTAGCCTGGGGTCCTGGCTAATCTTGTCAGTAAAGACAGGCGTGTACTGCCTGTCACTGATTGGTTAATAACAATTTTGTCGTGCAATGTTTGTTTTGCGTCTGTACCAATTTATTAATTTTTGCTTAACATCAATTAGTAAAAATTAGTATTTGTTCCCCACCTGGCCCTTGCGACGCACAGCTAGATTGGACCGGGATGCCAGGCTATATATTCACCTGTTACCTATTACCTTATCTGTTCGTTCCGCATCTAACAGGCGCACCACCATACGGTGTATTAAGGATTTTGCTATATACACGGGTCATAACCACAGGGTTGACACTACTAAATTCAACCATTGTCACATTGTTCCCTATTGTAGTATTTTAATCAGTACGACTTTCTAAGATGACAATACGAATACTAAAAATCTGGACTTAAATTAAGGCGTACAGGTACAGTTTTCAATTTGTTAGCCGGCATGACGTAAAACAGCGAATCAAAGAATTCAACTTTATTTATAACTAATATAGGACAATGCTGTTGATTAAAAAATACTCCATTCCAGGCACTTTTGTTTTATTACCAATAATTGATAAGTTCAAGGTCGACGGGTTCAAACAGAAAGCTTTTTAAAGCAGAGAAAACTGTGCATCTTATAATCGGCATGACTTTCTCAGATAATACGCATAGTTATATACTTTAATTCAGTCACGGACCCGCGGGATATCACGGGGTGTTCTAGTTCTATCTGAAATCTGAGACACCCTTTTGTAGATAATGGCTATAGAAAGAATAAAATCAACCCTCTAGGGATACCTATGCCGAAGCTAATTTCATTTGAAAGTGGAAATTTGGTGAAAAATATTTTAGACACAGTTAACATTATAATTGGTTACCTTGGGAGTTGGAGTTATAAAATCTTTGTATTGTGCTACCTTAACAGAGCTATGATCTTCATCTGACCAACTATTTACCCATAGCTGGGGCAAGGTTGATGAGTGCTAGGGCATATCCACACGCCGTTGGGCCTACACATTGCATCTGTGGGGCCCTTGCTGCTCCGAGATCCTCTACAATTATGCCTAGGATGCAAGCGCCTAGTTACCCTGTGCTGTCGCGGGGTGGCATTGCAGAAGTCTTGAATAGTGCAGAGGCTATGAACTGGCAGAAAGACTTACTAACAGGGGCTTTCTTTTTCACCTGCAAGCAGGCTAGACAGCGGTGATAAAAGTCTATGACTTCCTACCACACTAGACGCATGCACAAAATCCTGTGGTACAACCACCAGCACACCTTGCCAAACAAGGTTACAAGTTAAAACTATAAGTCGATACTAACTGAAATTGTCTTTTTTCGTTTATTTTTTTTTTAAATGAGAGTTGACAGATATTTTGAAATCAATTTATTGCTTTTGAAGTAATTCAGGTTGTTTTTAAAGAATCTTTAATCATTCGAAATAAAGCTATTGAATGAAGAAATTATTTCTATTCATCGGACTTTTTGCCACTTTGAAATTTTGTTTTAACTAATTAATTTATACAAATTGTAGCATCAATGTTCAAGAGACTTAATTTGATATAAGTGATCTGAATTAGAAAAAAAAAATATTCTGTATAAAACTAATGTTACGTTTGTCAATTTTCTTTCTTCTTATTTTTGTAAACACCTACTGAACTTTGAATTACTATAATAGGCATACCCCTTGCTACGACCAAATGTACGAATGACCTCGTAACATTGAGGCTCAAAGAAAACTGATTTGTGATGTTTTGTGTCACGACAAACGATTTGATATTAACAAACACGAATTCTGCTTTACCTCCAGGAAATAAACCCAGACTATAACAGACTATCAGTTTCTCTTAGCAATTTGATCAAATACAGAAAACGAAATTTTAACTTTAAAACAATTAGTCTGGCAAATTTTGCATGTCTGATTAGCTTTCGCAGGTTTGGAAAACAAAAATTGTTTATAGTTTGATATAATAGCTTTTGAAAACGAACTTGAAAAGGTGTCCCATCTGTATGATAAACATGCCAGTTTTAATTTCATTTGACATGTCTACTTGTTTTTATTAATTGTTATATCATTTTACCGTTATTACTTCAATGGCAAATGATAAATCAAAGGAACACATGAAAGGTGTAAAAAAACTAACGTCTCTGTGTCTTTCTATACCCAAAGGGCGCTAATCTTGAGCAATGTCTGACTGATTTAATTGTCTTTTCGTACAAATAAACTTCATCTAAGATTGCTGGGGTTAAGGTAGAGACGTCGGCTCTACTCGTCATTCTGTCTCTCTTTAAGTTATTTAACATCTTATATAAACTTAATGTAAATTTGATGCTGGCTTCAAATCTAAAGAAAATATCTATTCTTAACCACAAACTGTATGTCAAACATGTTCAAACATGGTTATCTTGACAAAACAAAGTCCTTATCTCAGAAACTATTCGTTGCTGCATTCAGACCATGTTGACCACAACTTAAACAATTACCATTTTGTTGCACATTTCACCGTGAAACAGCATAAGATTGTTTGGCGCGAAATTGAGGTCAGTTCAGGAAAATTCTCCCAACATGACTGGCGTTAGTCCGAGATTACTCTGACGTCCAACAGCTGGCCCCAGCTTGTCTTGGCAAAACAGCCGTTGGACGTCAGAGTAATCTCGGACTAGACTGGCGTATGGTATGAATATGTTTAAAAGTTTCCTTTGTTGTGTAAATAAGGTAGCTGAACGCCATCCATGTTCCAGTCGGGTAGGTAAACGCAGCGTATATTTATATATTTTTTTACTGTAATAAATAGTACGGAGTATGTATGTTATACTTGCTGCCGTACATTTAGCATCAATTAATAAAACAATCGTAATAATTTCTTTTATCGTTTTGATGTTTTGGTCCGATTCCAGATCATTGACAACGGGAAACTTCGTTCTTTGCATATTTCAAGTGCAGTACTGTTGACAGGCTAGTGCTTCAGACGTCAAACTCGTCGCTCATTTCGTCAACCGATCTTTTGTTCAGCACTGAGGACAAGTAGTGCGTATTAACGAATCTTTTAGTTGTAGCAAACTTTTGTGATCAAGATTAGGTTTCAAATATGACAAAAGATGATGCACCTAAACCCATCTTTTACAGTTTTAATATCGAACAAGCTTCAAACCTCCGGACCTTCTAAGCCTGCATGGCTTCAATTTTTTAATCATTACACCATTATTTTTTTCGAGTTAAAACCATGCTAATTTATTCTGCATGCCAAACAGCTGCTGTTTTTGTTGCTTATACAGAATAGCATAAAACATCAATGCTTTTTTATTATGGATATAACTTTAGGCAATTATTTAAATTTTTGTTCAAAACCGTAATTCAAATTTATATCTTATATTATCCCATATGTGACCCGCCCACATTGCAATGTCCTAAAACTGCAAATATTCATTCTACTCTAATTCATATGTGACAATCCCGTCTCGAACGTATATATATAAACTGATTTAAAAATGCACTGTTATTTTTATCAATAAAAGCAGAAAAGTTCATATGGTATTTTAGTTCTTTAATTGGAGACTTAATTTCAATGTAAATGGAATAAATAAGGAACATAAAGATACGTAACAACGATCACAGATTCTCAAACGAACGTACTGACATATGCCAACGATCACAGATTCTCAAACGAACGTACTGACATATGTCAACAATCACAGATTCTCAAACGAACGTACTAACATATGACAACAATCACAGTTTTTCAAACGAACGTACTGACATATGACAACGATCACAGAATCCCAAACGAACGTACTGACATATGACAACAATCACAGATTCTCATAGAACTTTGTGACACATAATTACAATTGCAGTTTCTCAAACGAAAATGCTGACACATGAGAACAATCACAGTTTCTTTACAAACAACCAACGCAGTGACACATAATAACGATCAAATTTACTCCATAGAACGGACTGACACACACATATATATATATAATAACGGTATCAGTTTCTCAAAAGAACGTACTGTGACAAATCATAACAATCACAGTTACTTCGAAGAATGTAATGGTAAATGATCATTTGGTTACTACAAAGAACGTAGTGGCACATCATAACTATCACAGTTATCCCAAAGATCGTAGTAACAAATGATCGTTCAGTTACTCAATAGAACGTTGTAACAAATCATAACGATCACAATTATTTCAAAGAACGTAGTGACAAATCAAAACAATCACAGTTACTTCGAAGAACGTAGTGGCACACGATCACAGTATATTCAAAGAACGTCATAACAAACGATCTTTCAGTTACCCCCAATGAACGTTGTAACAAATCATAACGATCACAGTTACTTCATAGAACATAGCGAAAAATGATCGTTCAGTTACTTCACAAAACGATTAATCATGACGATCACAGATTTCTCTGACGAATATACTGACACATATATAACGATCACAGATACTCTAGTTTCAAGCTCATTGTTTCAGGGTTCGGTTGCATTGTCTGGATCAACTGCAAGTCTGAACATGATGGTCATCGCATTCACAACCATGTTCTATAAAATATACAACATTTATGTCTTGACGGACACCAAACTGAAACTCGATTTTATAAATAGCCATTCATATTGAACATAGATATTATCACAGACTAGGATTCGCACCCGCATTCATTCATTTACGAAATATGCCATTGTTTCTAATATAAAAGCATGTTTCATCCAAATTCTTTGTAGCTGTCAAGTTTATATTTCTCTGTTGTCATAATCATTTTAGGAAATATGGTATAACCTCCATAGATTTTTGCTGAAAACATAAACAGCACGTGTAAATAATTTTTGTTTCAATGAAAGTTTTATATGAAATAGTAAGACAAAAATAAACAATATCAGAATGGAAAAGAACAAAATATCAAAAAAGAATCCCTGAATTCGAGATTTAATGTAAAAGCTTTTAAAAAAAAACATCATATTTCTTTGCTCGAAATATTGACTGATCTGGTTTGTATTTTACTGTGTTTTAAATCTAAAATATCGTAAATTTAATGTAGCTGCATACATCAAGTACAAAAGATGACGTCGAAAACACTTAATTTTCCTAAAGATAAACCGTATGTAGTCTACCACGAAGAATATTCAACTCTCGTGGTAGTGAACTAATAAATATGTTTTACTGTAAAAACTATACAAATAAACAAAATTGAACGAATATCTTCAGGAAAAAAACATATTTTTCATTCGCTTTTTAAGATTCAAATACATCAAATTGATACAAGAAAATTAGTGAAAAAAACATATCTTTCAATTAAATATTGTCACTCACATTTAAATTTTTTTAAGTGTGAACCTTTATTTCTGTGATGACCTTTTCTTCTTCTTTGTTTTCGCCGTCGTCGTAAAATTCGTTTTAAATGTCGTTTACATCCTTTACAGCCGTGCCGTTTTTCTGAAAGTAAAACTATTTGTTTAGCACAGTTTTTGTAAGTTGGCGACATTCACCAAAACGTTTATAAAGGTTGATTTTTTTATGGAAACCTGTGTACCGTTAAGATGATCTATAGTGTGATTATAAATATTAAGACGATGTGGTGTGATTGCCACTGAATGAAACAAATCTCCACAAGATACCAAATGCACAGGCATGTACAACTGTAGATGACCGTACAGTCTTCAACAATAAAGCAATGCCAGTACCGCACAGTCGGCAAAAAAGGCCCTAAAATGACAAATGTAAAACAATTCAAACAAGAAAACTAACAGCCGAACTTTAAAAGTACAAATCGAGAACGAAAAACGGATATGTAACACAGCAACAAACGAACATTCGAATGTGTATGTTTTAAAGACAATGAAAACGATTGGTAATTCCACTGTTGAATTTGTTTTTAAGTGATTTCCAACATGGCGGAGAATTGCTCTACTTTTAAAACCTGATCAGACTAGTTTTTTTTTCGTTTGCTTGCCCATAACAATTCCAATATTCAAACCTGCAAGATGTATAGGATGAAAAAGGCGTTTCACTATACGTGCAAAAACTTATGGTAGAAAAGAGCCATCTGCGCTTATGTTGGATCAAATGTTATGTCAAAACTTATGGTAGAAAAGAGCCATCCGCGCTTATGTTTGATCAAATGTTATGTCAAAACTTATGGTAGAAAAGAGCCATCCGCGCTTATGTTTGATCAAATGTTATGTCAAAACATATATACAATAACTTGAGTAAGGCATACTACCCAGCTTCATTTTGTTATGCATGTAAGAACAGAACTTGGAAACAATCTTAAATAAGTTGAAAAGTCAAGTTAGAAATATATCATTACGTTACACCTGCAGAAATATAGAATCCGAGATATATACTCACGAAAGGATTAAAAAAAAAAGTGAAAAAAGGAGATAACCACTTAATGATGATAAAGGGTCAAAATCCGTTAAACAACGTTAAATGTTTTGGATATATATCTAAATATAAAGATTACATAATATCGAATTGGTTTATAACAATTATTTATATTGATGCAATTGTTTGTGGCGATGAACTCTACTACGGTTTTTTTGTTTTATTTATGATCGTTGGTTACTACAATAATTATATAACATAAAAAAGTAATTTAAACTTTATTTGTTTTTGTTTAAAAGCGTGGGTAGAACTTGACTTCCTGGACAGGAACAACGTTAGTACTTAAAAAGGGTGTACTTTCTCTCAAATACTAGGTATTCATCAATACTAGAAATAATTGTTTCTAAAGGAAATGACAAAAATATATATACAATTTAGTAGGTATATATATAATCAGGTCGTGATGGGTGGTATGTATACTTATAGCTTGGCATTAATTTATTTAAAATCCAATTATATCAATGTGAACTCTTGTCTTAAGTGTTAGAAAATAAACATTAAATGTGTTTGATTCTATATTATTACAGACATCACTTGACATAATAATCATGCTTCTCTGTGCTTTATGTGTATGATATTCTCACATGCTTGCAGTTATGGTGTATTTAATCTTCAGATAACTTTTCTTATGTGTTCTAACATTTCTTTTTCTCCTCTGTTCTGTATATCATCAAAGTTATTATTTGTTACCCTTTACGTGCGTTTCGTTTGAAACTCCTCAGATGCACTCGAAAGAAAAAAGTTTGAAAAACACTAAATCTGAATTATTTGCTCTTATCATAAATTATTTCCAATCAGTTTGTATTACTCATAATTGTATTGATGCAACCGTGGTTGTCAAAACGGTAACCGTTGATTTTTTTTTCTAAATCTTAAAATGAGATTATTGGGCTATACATTATAGTTTTTTTTAGAGGAATCACTGAATTTCTAATAAAGAATTTTACTTTGGCTAGGGTTCGATCAAGTTAGTGTAGGGATATTTTGTCCCATATACATTTGTTTAGCGCCATCTTGGTCCGTTTGCGCATTACGGAATAAGACGGATATAACTAGAAAACATGAGACACTGTTATAGTTTTGTGTGAAATAATTAAGCATTCTTTACTCATACAAATCCATTGTAAGAACAAGTTCGACTTACTATGACAACGGCCACTATATTTTGTTTGTATAAGTACTCTCATTTCACATGACTTTTTCCTCAAGGTACAGTAATTCTTGTATGATATTCCGTCCGTACCACATACGGGTACTACAGATAATGGTGAACACTGAGGTCTACAGTTTGTACATATAGGTTGCTTGGTTACTGGATGAACCAGACACTCCATGAAATATGGACATCTTATAGAGGGACATGTTGCATTTGCTGAAAAAGAACAATATTTGTACTGTCATAAAATGAAAGATCTTCATAAAAGAAGTTTCCAATGAAAAAACATATTATGTAAATTTACTTCCACTGGAACATAAAACATTTGTTCCAACAGGAACAGATATTCTATGGCGTTGTTTTTGACACAGTTTGCAGAAGAACTTCTGTAAGGCGGAAGAAATAAAATATTATACGTTGATAGTATAATTGACATTGTAAAAAACAACTATTTCAATTATAAAATGGAATATATTTAGTTTAAACATAATTATTTATAGTAGATTGCGAATCAGGGCCTTTTACAGATTTGTATACGGTATGGATTTGATTATTGTTGAAGACCGTACGATGACATGTAGTTGTTTACAGTCATATCGGGGCCGTTTACAGCTTTTTATACGGTATGGATTTGATTATTGTTGAAGGCCGTACGATGACATGTAGTTGCTTACAGTATACGTATTCTTCATTTGGTCTCTAGTGGATATTCGTCTTATTCATCATACCACATCTTCTTATGTTTATAGAATAGACTCAGTTTTAGATGCATGAGTTGTTTAATACTGGCTTTGAACTGTTGTACTCTCATATCTGTACTTTCTGTTGTTTGGATGTATAAGTACCCGTCCACGTCCACCCTGTGATTTTGTTATAGATGCAGTTCTATTTATATCCTTCTGATGAATTAAGGTTTTTTTACTGATTTTTATAGTTCGTTCTTATTTTGTACTATGACATCACTGTCCCTGGTTAAGGGGTGGTGGACGCCTTCAAACAAGTTTAACTACGCCACATAATGTATATGCCTATCCCAAGTTAGGAGTCTGTAATACAGCGGTTGTTTTTTTTTTTGCTGTGTATCATATTTGTTTTTCGTTCATTATTTTGTATAATTATAAATTAGGCCGTTAAAGTTTTCGTTCGATTTTTTTACATACATTTTTCATTTGGGTGCCCTTTTAGCCGACTATGCGGTATGTTACTTGCTCATTGTTGATCTATAAGGGTAGGCAGATCCTGTGTTTATGGTGCATGTATTCACAGAAATGATTTACGGAACCACTCTTCGCGCTATGCAAAAAGTCAAAGAAATTTGATACGACCAGACACGGGACAATTCGATTATGTCCGAGCGGTAGTAGCCGACTTCTATGCAAAACAACATATTTTTTTTTATAACTACTAGTAATACCTTTGCATGGACCTGGATATGCTATTTGTATTGGATTTCCAGTTCTACAGAATTCAGCCCGTAGATGACAGCCACTATCATATGTCTGTTTGTCATTACCACATACGGGTTCTTTGTGTGCTAATGAGCAGTCGGTGCTGCAAATAATACAATGAGGCAGACCATTCTGATCTTCAACACAAAAACGTCCTGTCGGACATTTGACGAATTTACACGAATCTACAATGAAAATCCAGAATAAAGATTTGAGGTATACATTTTGCGGAATATCTGCCTTTTTCAAAGAGTAAATTACGTACAATGAATTTCTGTATAAGTTATTTTGTTTTACAATATGTACAATGATAATTTGGAGAGAAACAATAAAGACCCTCTGAAGAAAATAGCCATTACAAGCATTACTGATTGCTGGATTTGAATGATTGATTTACTTAGTATATAAATTATGTAAATTTACATTTATATTGTGAACTTTTTCTGTATGTGTACTTAACTTTTAAAAGTTTATGTGATTTGATTTGATAAGATATTTAGATGTTCGGATCTATCTATTTGCAATATGTGAATTTTTTCTTCTTTTTTCCGTTTAAGTATTTTATAATAGTATTTTCGTTACACATGCGTTATTAAGCCCATGAGTTGTCTAGTTTATTGTGGTGTCTTTTTTTTTTGCTGTATCGTCGGTTATTATTCCATATCTTATTTAATCAGAATAACGCGAGCGGGAGAGTAGAACTAGGATAGGGAATCAATTATTAAGGTTCAAACTCATTTGTATTCATAGCCAACACAAAAGTGATATGACGGATTGGGGCATTTAATATGTATAAAATTCTATCGTAATCTACAAATGAACTTCTAATCATTGGATTTGAATACAAAGTACCCTAACTAGTGTCGGAATTGCTGCAATATACAAATTCAGCATGTCTGTTTAAAGTGACCTTGACCTACCTTTGCACTTTCCATAATAATCAACTTTTATATCTGTATTATATCGACAGTTGTGTCTTAAAAGGTGACAGCGACTTTTGTATTTTGTCATATCAGTCCCACATACGGGTCCTTTACTTCTTTCAATACTACTGCATTTTGGTTTGCATACGCATTTTGGAATTCCTTTCTTCATCCGACACTTCTTCTCTTTTGGACATATCACGTCTTTACAGCTGTCTAGGAAAATACATATTTGTCAAAGTCTCTTTAAATAACATATTATATACAAAAATAATCATTTGCCAGTGAGTTCAGAGGTATTTGGTTCATAAACATTCATCACTGCATGTAATGTTTATATTCACCATTGATTCTGGTAGTTTTTTTTTTATTATTGAATCAGGTCAGAACAAATAAACTAATTTAAAGCAAATATTCGAGGGACAGTGATTTTATTCAAGTATCGACGATTCAAAAGAACATTTAATTTAATATATCTACAAATCAACGAAGACCAACTTCAAGGTATATTCAAAAACAATTTTATGGTCTCGGACCAAATATCCTAGTTGAGGTATGTATTTTTATCAATTGTTGTAGCGTATTTAAACATCCTGCCCAGTCAAACCTACGCGTCCTCGGCATTTGTCTTTCTGTAAGACAGTAGAATACCAGACGACTATATTTCTATATGTATTCATTGACCCTGGTTTCCTTAAAGTTCAAAAGATATATAACTAATAAAAAGTGAACATATGATACTGATTATAGAAAAGAATATTATGCAGATTCAGAACATGGTCGAGTGTAGGTAATGCGTCTGACGTATTAAATTATAATCCTGGTACCTTTGATAACTTTTTTACACCATTGGGTCGATGCCACTGCTGGTGGACGTTTCGTCCCCGAGGGTATCACCAAACCAGTAGTCAGTACTTCGGTGTTGACATGAATATCAACTATATGGTTATTTTTATAAATTTCTTGTTTACAAAACTTTGACTTTTTTCGAAAAACTAAGGATTTTCTTATCCCAGGAGTAGATTACCTTATCCGTATTTGGCACAGATTTTTGGAAGTTTGGGGCCTCAATGCTCTTCAACTTGTTTGGCTTTTTAACTGTTTTAATATATGCGTCACTGATGAGTCTTATGTAGACGAAACGCACTTCTGGCGTATTAAATTATAATCCTGGTACCTTTGATAACTAGAAAGCATCTTCAATGCAGATGGCCAAAGCAAGAAAACAACTTTTAATTACAATATTTATGTTCTTTTACATGGGAGGAGATGTTACAGTGTCTGAGATACACGTGTCTTCCAGATAAGATATAACTGCAGAAATAAAAAAAAACGTCTATTAGCTATACTAGTATTTTCGAGGGTTTTAAAGATATTTGCGAAATATGCACCCATTCCTTTTGTCATAATGTAATTTTTGTCCAGTTATTTTGTTATGGCGCAATGTATGTCCACTTTTGCTGTTTACCAAGTAATTTGGTTGAGCTTCTATAGACGTTGTTTTTCACATTGTTACATCAGAGACAAAACATGGCCTAGTGCAATGCAAGAATAAAGGTATTAACATATTGTAGGACCCATATCATTTCTTAAATTTCTGATGGCTATAGACATGATAGATTTGTAAAATATTAAAATTTATTTACTTTACACGACTGTTTCTTACGCTAAAGTTAAAAGTATACATTGCCTGGAAACAAATGAAAAACCTAATTCTATCTTTTATAAATTTAGGAAAATTCAGCTTCATTACAAATTAACAAATATTTGAACATCGCTAACGCTGGTTGGATAAAACCACTCATTACACATTACTATAATACTATTTAGACGAAAGGTTATACTCACTATGACATTTTCTACATACTGGTGCACCTTTTGTTGATAGATACTCCCAGAAAAAGATAAGACCTGAGGAGGGAGCAGATTGTGGTGACCACCCAACACTAGGTTCCGTTTGAAAAGAACAACACTGTTCCTTTGTAACGTTGATCATTAACATCTTTCTACAATTACCCGTTTTAGATATTGACTGCCAACATATTCCTCCTGAAAAAGAAAAGCAATAGTTTTTTACTCGAAAACATTAAACTGCAATTAATCATTTTTATTACAAATGTATCTTCCATTAAGATGAATAAAGACATACATTATCAGAAAGTTCGGTGTTTTTATTAAGAAATTTGCCACTTTACAAAACTATATATATATTTAAATTTAAATGAAAACTTTGAAAAAAATTCTGCACTTTGCATCTCTTTTTTAACAAAAAAAAAAATGCTTAATCCTTTTTGTGTAGACAGTGATTAATTATGAAAGATGTTTGACTGCATGCAGTCGAATTGAGTATCTATACATCCCATGAAGTTGGAAAGGTGAATCCCAGGAAAGGATTAATGACGTACGGAAAAAAAATGAAGTAACCATGCATATTCCTTTACAGCTGTTCATCTTTGAAAGTACACAAATGATGTTGGGCAATTTCATGCCAGCAAATAAGCCTTTTGTATATATTTATTTACACATCAAACATTTCTTTGGAAAACACATTGTACAAGAATTAGGTATTTTCAGGACGTGAACAATTAACAATAAATCCAGCAGTTAGGTTCTGATGAGAAAGTTTGTCGAAATGAAAGGCGGAAAATTCAGACTACCACTGAAAAAAAGAGGATTACGTTTGATAGGGGCAGATATTTTGTCTAGAAACAAACCACCATAGACCCTGGAATAATTGAAATTATTCTTTAAGGCCCAGATACATTGTAGCTTGGCGCTCTTAATACATGTGACTGGACGTGACTGCGTATTTATACATCCCGCATAGCCAAACAAATATATTTGACGAAACTTGTTCTTTATTATTCTTACACTCATACGCCAGCGACTGAACTACTAATTGATTTTCACATATCAAAAAAAAAAATTGTAGAAGAATAATAGTGAACCATTTTTAATGCCAATTATGTCATACCCATAGAAAATAAGATCACAAATTAAAAATGTAAGAACAGGACAATAGAATCTTAAGTAAAGCAAATCAATGCATATATATGTATCAATTCCCTGAAATAACCGATTTAAAGATGTGAAAACAGTATGATATAACTGTCGCCTACTATGCATTTTGTCAAAACCCTTACTCAGCTTAATAAAGCCAGGTAAAGGAATAACCGGAGGCAGGAGTAGTATTTAAGACACGTGTTTGCTCTGTTACGAACATGTTCATTTATGGTACCCTAGTTTTAATCTAGAATTAGAATCAAACTTCTATAGTAAGTACAAATGTACCTAAGCATGTCTGTGGAAATATTTTGTCGGTGAATGTTATGAACAATTATTGATTTCGAAGCCCTTGATCTATATATTAGTCTTTAAATAATAACGATTTAGCTGTCATTGAATTATATTCACTTTTGAAAATATTCTTTTTTAGGTAACCAGTTGAAAATATGAACTGTATAATACAGAGCCAACGGAACGGAAAGTAACAAATAAAAGTAAGAGAACATTGCTCAGATTTAGATATAAAATTGAAATTAAAAACTCCGAAACATTTTTTACATTTTTATTATGATGAATGTTATTAACATTGTGTATTATATTGTAAAAAATTCGATCAAGAAGAGCTACATATATCGTAGGAAATTTCATTAATTTTTTCGTACAACTAATTGAAAAAGAAATTCCCCGATCGTTTCACATTAAAAGTAATTTTCTTTAAAAAATTGTCAAAACTTATTTGAGGTCCGATTTTGGTGAAATTATGAAGTTAATCTTATAACTGTATACACAGTGTATTTATGGTTTCATGACGCGTCTTTTACGGATAAATCATCATTTGTATACAAATATTGAAATGAGGTGTACATTTACCCATTATAGTCATATGATGTTTTCATGTAGAAATTCATATTTTTACTATTTGAATCCTTTTTCACTTTAAACGAATCCAACATGAAAGTGTTTATAGTTGTGTTTTAATACACTCAGATACACAGACCATAAAGTTCATGGTCTATATATGGTGCCTTTCGTGCTATCAATATTTAATCTCTGTCTCTAGCCCACCACATAAAGATAAAGAGATGTAGTATGATTTCAAATAAGACAGCTATCAACCAGAATTCAAATGAAGTTCAAGTAAGTAATTAAAGGCAACCTTATGTATGGTTCTCAACAATGAGAAGAAAAAAAAACGTAAAGTCGGCTACATAAGGCCCCCCAAATCTAAACTACAAAACAATTTAATAGAGAAAACTAACGGCCTAACTTATAACAAAAAAATTTACGAAAAAAAAGTATGAGAGACATAAAGATAAGATAAAGAACCATCATATAGACTTAATTATGTCTACTTCTGTAAATTTGTTTGAAATTTGTCCCAAGCCCTTTATATTCGTCATCGAAGTCCAAAGGAATGATTCACGTTTCGATCAGGTAAAATATGTTTGATATCTATAGTTATATAGATAAACATCCATATCTCTTTCAGAATCTACTCATTTAATTAAATTTCGAAACACACGAGACGAAAATTAGTAAGAATAAAAACAAATTTAGTAAATCGTGCAAGATTCACCTTATCTTTTAGATTATTTTATTTTGTCCGGAAATCTTTGAACGCACTAGCTTACATATATAACATCTTTTCGATCTATTTATGCTTTAATCTGAAAATTATTTTGGTATTAAAAATTCATGTGTTGTTCGCGGATAACCGCAATTACACATAAAAAAACAAAGATTACTAGTGAAGGAAGGTCTGGAGGGGGAGGTCTTTCCTTTCTGTAAAGTATACTTTAATTTTCTAGATAATTTTTCTCCTTTACTTTTTGCACTTCTTCTCAATTTCGTTTCATTGTAGCCTCCCATTTTTCATTATAATTCTGCATTATATATTTTGCCCCTTTTCTCTATTTTTTCAATTTTATTCGTCAACCTCCATCCAGACCCTCGTTAAGTCTAAATAGCCCGTATTATTGTCTCACTTAATCATAAATTATATCCCCCACACCCAATAAGATCAATGATAAACACGGATAAAGAGATGTATACTATGATAAGTCTTTTATTAATCGTTATTAATAACTTGGTCTCATAGACATTATCTAACCAACACTCAAATAACCTGCCGTATATCATCATGTATAAAAATGCACTTTCTGTAGATATGATGTCATAAGATAATATTTCTCAAAAAGATAAAACATACAATGTGATATAAACTTCAAATTTTTGTTTAGATAGATTAGAATAGAACAAAATATGAATAATTGATTTATTTATAATACTTAAATTTTTATTTTATTTTTCGTAGGAGGAGATATCCCCCCATTGACGTAATTATTAATGCGTAATATTTTTTTCACCAAAACCTTTGCCATTTTCATATATAATTAAACATTGAATTGGTTTGACTTTAAGTTCTAAATTGGATATTAAGATATTATTGTGTAAAATAAGAACGGTTCTTATCAGGGATCATATAAAGGCATTATCTGCATTACATGCAAAAAAAAATGACTTCGTTCACGCTACCATCGGTGACCCCTGATTGTCAGTTTGACATCGCCAGACTTACTAAATACAATCTGTATTCATATCTGACGGTAATCATAAAATGATTAATAGCTGCACATTTTAATGCATTTGTTCGGTGCATCGACCTCTTGTCTAGAATATCTCGGGTGAGACAGTGAATACCCGTATTAATTTAAACACACGACTTCAAGTAGGTTAGGTGTGGGCCTGATACTAACTTACTGTAAAAAAAATTACATGCCACAGAGACTGGCACAGCCGGTGTTATTTTAACACTTTAATCACCTTGCATCAGACCCTTTTATGATAAATACCGGAAATTCGTAGGTGAATTCGAACAACAATTTTGTTGAATTTCATAACTTTGAAATGAGTAGATTTTGTGGTTGCTTCTAAAATTTTACAAAAATAAACAAAATCGTTTTTAACAAAGACATTTAAAAACGGAAATTACGACATTTCATTTTTTCATGAGCAATACAATTGTTATGGGCTATCATAACTGTTTAGCGGTTTGCATAAAGCATAATTTCAGTAGATAGTTTTGCTGGTCTTTTTATAGGTCAATCATAAGATCATTTTTAAGGTTACTTTATAGGTCAATCCTTAGATAGTTTTGCTGGTCACATATTTATTTTTGATCAAAGGTCAACCTTATGTAGAAATTAGATCCAATTATTTTAGAATCGTCCATTTTCCAGTCCTAATCCTGCTCGATAATCCACATTGCAGAACCTATATCTACATATATGATTTATTATTTATTTTCGTGGTGAATATATAAATCATTTCCCACTTGACCTTTTACTTGCTTTGTTCGTCCCCATGATGTCCTTTTCCCTAATGTTGTCCATATAAAGAAGCACACAGTTGAATTTCATTAAAAGAAAAGAAAATGCTTGTTTATAATTTTATTTTTGGGATATTAACAAAAGGAGAAAAAATTGGCTGCAACAAATATGTTGGAGGACTTGACAAACGGTTCTGAATAAACCAAATTTAATTCTAGAGGGTAAATTTTCGTATTCGAATCTTCGTTTTCTGCAAACACGCACAACGGTGGACTAACCTTTCCTGCATGGAAGGGCAGCGCTGGTAGAATTCTTTAATATGAGAAACTGGTCAAATTTATCAAGTTTCCCCGGGGTTCCATTTTGGGTTCGTTCTATACTTGATCTTGATTTGGTTTTTTCTGAAAACATATTCCCTTGCTGCATTACTAAGAATGAGTGATACAATGAATTGTGTAAATAGAAACACTTTCTCAAGATTAAGTAATTAATAAAAATTCATCATTCACTCAAATTCAAAACCTCTTAATTATCTATATCTTATAATTTTTGCAATTTCACCAGACAAATTAATGTTCTCACACTTAATGATGACTGTATGGTACTTTAAAATGTGTTATGCGAACCACCTTTACAAGATAAAGGAATTAATAAAAATAATCGGTAATTAAAAAGTGAATCCATTCATTATTCACTCGAATTTAAAACAAATTTATCTTATTTATCTTTGTCTTAATTTTTTGCAGTTTCATGCAGCAAGCTAGTAAATGGTTTCAAACCTACCACTTATAACCCCGTCTGTTGGGTGTACAAGAATGTCAGACGGTGGGAAAACTGGAGAGTAGAGAACACTTGAAAAAAACTACTTTTCAGATGACGACAAGAGAAAGGCAATAGTTTATTTTACTTCATTGACCATAATGATCAATGTTATTTTTAAAAACAAATTATAAGGATTTTTAAGCTTTGATTTATATCGATCAATTTTGTCGGTAATTTTTTCCGTGAAGTTATCTCGTCTATCTTTGTACATTTGTACATTATACGGAGTGTTCGGTGTGACTCACTGTTAACAATTCATGTGGCATATACAACAGTGAATGCAAATCGAATATTTGATTGAGACAAGGATTTGTATAGTAAATTATTATACAAATCCTTGAGTGAGGCCAGTAAATACACGAAAAGCAATTTATTAAAATTCGGCGCAAACCTCATATAACCTGCTTATCTTCTTTCGTTTTAACTGTTTACCAAATTTTGAGTTTTTGAAATACTAAGGCTTTTTTACCTCAGGCATAGATTACCTTCACTGGATTTGGTAAAACTTTTAGGAATTTTGGTCCTCAATGCTCTTCAACTTCGTACTTTATTTGGCCTTTTTAACTTTTTTGGATTCGAGCGTCACTGATGAGTCTTGTGTAGAAGAAACGCGCGTCTGGCGTATATACAAAATTTAGTCCTGATATCTATGATGAGTTTTTTTTACATATAGAGGAAAATGATATTAAACATATAATATAAAATCTCCGTTTTATGTCCTTAATTCATTTCATTATTTCTGTTTTATACAAACACAAGTCTCTTGTGAGCTTGTACATGCGGAATACGTGGTAGACGTTTTATAAAGAGTCCTATCTTCAAGGTTGAATCGCTTTTCCAACTTTTTTATTCTTCTACAGGCAGTCAATTCTAATGCGTATGGATTCAAGAAAACCAAACGATTGATGACCCCTTTCCTCTGTTTCCCCTTTAAACTTCATCAATGACTATTTAATTAGAAATTGTCTTATTTATATCAAATATGGTATTTATAAATTAATTAAATATTAATTTTTGCTAACGATTTTTTTTTTTTGGAGCTGACATTTCCTATTGAAAAATTATTACTATAAATATATATCACAAAAACCTCGAGCGTGTACAATGTTTACGGGAAGTGTTAACCGTAAATTGTCAGGTCAATCAAGCATTACTGCTAATGTCCTTTTAAAAGTTTGACAAACAATAGTTTTTTTTTTGTTTTGACATATTTTTCTCAAGTATTGAAATAGCTGCAAAATACTTTATACTAAGATATGGAATACCTGATATCAAGTAAGCAGAGACATTGTCTTTTTGTTACATATCAATGATAAAATATACACGATTTTACAAGCAAATATGTCAAAATCTTAAAGATGGATAAATATCCAGTTACAAATATTACAATCATATTCAGTTAAGAATTAAAACATCTCAAGTTAGGGCAAAAGAAAATAATAACGTTGACTGTACAAGATATCATGGTATATATTTTTCAATTTAAAGATTTAAATACAACATCAAGGAATTGAATGCCTTTTTTCATTAATTTATAAGAAACGAAGGCAAGTGACCATAACATTTTGCATGAAGCGTGTCTTGCTTAAATGCGGTTGTCACCTGCCTGGTTTCATTTCGTATAAATTTTCAAAAACACAACATTTAATTATAATATTATACAAACTTTCGAAATAACAAACATTTAAAAATACTATTCATATTTGCAATCTGAAAGTAAAACTTTAAACACGAAGTTCGACAGAAATTGTATAGCGGGATGAAGTATACCGTTCGACGTGAAATCGATTAATATGTCTAGAGGATGAAATTGACATACGAAAGATGTCGATTTCAAAGTAGATAGCTCGTTAAACATTCCAACGATTATCATACATGCATGTAGATCTATATGATATATCATCGGATACTAATTTGTTATCAATTATCGATATGTCAAGATATATTCTAAACTACATATGCAGTTTTAAAAACCCATAATCGTTTGCATGATGTTCACGAAAGTGGGGATGAACGGAGAAGGCGATCGCGAAGCTAATAGTTCTGTAATCATATGACATGGGCCTCTTTCATACGATATGGGCTGTTTTTATACGAAATTATAGCATATGAGGGAATACAAATATTCGACTTTCAGACAAGAAAAGATCAGCATGTGCATGAATTGCACACCTTGACTGTAAAATAGTTAATTACAGAATTGACAAACACCAAATAATAAGAATGTCCAATACCTATAAATGTGATGACAAACTCTTTTGCCAGTACTGGAAATTACCTTGGCACACAGAATACCCCCGCTTTCTTTTAATGTAATCGTTTTTTGTTTAATGAAAAGGACATCCCATGCCTGTAAAGGATTTCAGTTACTGTAGCTTGTCAAGATTGATTTTCAAATAAATATTAAACAAAACATATTTTTTTTTTGTGAACCTGTAAAAATCAGTGAAATATTTTATTTATCATTGTGCAATTTAGTTCACATAAAATAAAGACTCCTTTCGGAAAAAGTAATGAGGTTGAACGATAGAAATGCGTAAACGTATGTCGTAACTGTTACAGACAAATTGAACGTCTAATGAATTTTTTTTAAATGTATTAAGATCAATAGCTTCTCATAAACAATGATTTACTCAGACAATAATTACATAGTTAAACAAATGACATCTGTTTTCTTCATGTGAGGTTAATTTGCCACCTTACCGTGAAAACAAGATATGTATAAAAAAGGAAATATTTTAATCGTACAAAAAATTCTTACTCTAGCTGTTTCATATTTAATTTCTTGTCTTCTTTTTACACATTCATGTAAGCAAATCTGTACAAGTATGTAGAAGTTTATATATTTCAGTTTTTATATAGACGATATTTACATCACATTTTAGCAATACAATTTTTTGTTCAATAAGATAAAATACAACCATATACAAATGGCATTATTTCCTACATACAGCACTTTTTTGTTTGTTTTTTATTTTCACATATTCTCTTTGACAGTAAAGCATCTAAAGACCACAAAATGCGGATGGCAATCGAAATTTATTTCCCGATAATTGTTAAAACAAATTAAAAGAAAAAAAAAACCCTAATGAAAACCTGCTTTTAACAGAGAAGTGCTCTATTTCACTTTTTTTTCTAATATTCAAATAGCGCATGTTTGTCAATAAAATCAACTTATGAAAATTCTATCTCTCAAATTAAATTTTTAAACACAGGAATGGAATACGTCTGTATTGCAATTCGGCAGTCAAACTTCAGTGTCCGTTTTTCATCGATACGACATCGTTCAATAGAACGCGCAATGTTAACATACCCAAAATATAATTTAAATCGAACTTCCAGATTATTTTTCATCACAAAAAAGAACCCCCAAAACAGAAAATAAAACAGATATTAAAAATCTGACCTCTTCAGTTCAAAGCAACTGTGTTTATGTTTGTAAAATGCATCACTTTTCCTGATGTTGTCAATAAGTTCTGTTTTTATGAATCAGCACTTTTTCTTGAGTGCATACTTATTATTTGTTTACCACTGTGTTGATCGATGTTTTTTTCATGGTAATCTAATAGAGCTCAAGGATATTACTATATACTTAATAAACATGTCTACGATGGTTCTCCATTGGAAATATCTGAACCTTTTCGACTTTTGTGTTTGTCGTACATGTACCATACGTCCACATTAAGTTGAAAGCGATTCTCTGATTCAAAAGAAAAGGCGTTATAAATTAAGTTCATTTTTGGCTTTCTTGAATTTTATTATATTTGACATAAATCTTATTTACATCAGATTGGCAAGCCTTTCTAAGACTTTTACATAATTTAAATTTTAGCAGATGTATGGTATGATGTTCTGAATTCCTAGGAGTTTGGTCTTTCAATTTTCTTATCGTCCTGAACAAGCATGAAATATTTTCTACTGTACGTTCAGCCATCAACAATCAATCCATTTTCTTTTCTATATATCGAACCATAAAAGTATTATAACTAAGGCTGATAATAAAAGAATTTTCAGAAACATATGTCGTGCGGATAAAATTGTTAGCTAATTTCTGTAGCTTTTATTTTTATTTGCATTGCACTAGATAAAACGCATTTACCAAATAGATACTTAAGCTCCTTTGGACATGATAAAGATCTTCACCGTTAAATCAAAACGTTTTCAATTGTCGGTCCCAGACTTTTGATAGTTATTGTCATAAAAGGCGTCTTTAAATGCCATTACTCTGTTAGGAAATCGCAACTGATAAACTCTTTCTCTTGTCTGAGCATAAAACGGTTATCGATATTGAAGTGGTTAACTTTTTTCTGAATGACGGGAAAAACAATTACGCAAAGTAGACAAACTATTTTAACAAACAATTGCCTTTGAACGCTTAACCCGTCCTTCATCCTAGACGCCAAGGTCAGGTTACCACGTGACTTAGGGTGCAATTGCATGCTGGGATCGATGGACATCAATAAACACTTAAATCTACTTGAGACAGAAACTTTTGAAAAACAATTACAATTCTTCTATTGTAATTAAATAACAGTTGAATAAACAGACGTCTGCTTAGAAAATAAGATCGAAAGTGTGTCTTTGAATAGCAATTTATTTATCTGTGAATGCATGAATCCGTCTCGAGAAGTAATTGGTCTGCAAAACAAATTTCCAACATCAGCACTTTAAGCATGCATTTAATGGGTTTTTATGGAATTAATGACGTTAAGCTACAGACAATGTACACTCACAGGTCTGAAGAAAGTTTCAAAAGACGGTTATCCATTCAATAAAGCTAGAAATATATTATTTAAGCTTTATTCTCTAGTAAACAGCTTATTGCTGTTGGTATAACAGCTCGAGCTAATGACATTAAAGTTGTTGACTTTTGGTGCATTTTTGCTGAAATTGAATTTGTGTTATTCATAGTCTACAGTACGTGACGCTCACCGCATTCAGAATAAATAAAATACGTGATAGACCACAAACTAATATTTGAAAGACAAAAATTCATTGACTTGCCCATGCAAGTCACTAAAAATTAGCTTGCAATAAAAACATTTTAAAACATAATCTTTTGAAACGAACTTCGCCTTATTTCTTTTTTCTTATTTCGACCAATCCCCTCAAATTGGTCATACTATCTCGTTTGGTGTTTAACAGCAAAATTGGGATATAAATCTACTGTGCAAAATGAAAGGTATTTTTTACACAAGGTTACAAAATGAAAATGGTTGTATAAAACAATTTTTGGTTGGAAACTTTTCTCGATACCTTAATTGTTGTTGTTCATGAGTCTGATCCCTTATAAGAGAAAAGTCTAGTAACATATTCGTCATTTCAAAAAGTCGCTAACCAAAAGTTTTTTTCAATATTTCGTGCACTGTAAATTTAAATACCAGTTTAGCTTTATTAACCCAATTGACTAACATAACCCATTTGGATAATTGGTTCCAACCTATTTAGAGCAGTTTTGTCAACCAGAAATGTGAATTATTGTCTTGCATGCATGAAGTGGCATATACCACTGATTGTGTCTTTGACATTGTTGTGACTATTCTTATTGTATGTTTAATTAAAGTACTATAAAATATAGTAGTTGATATTGATATTTAAATAACATGGAAAATGAAGGAAAAAAAACACAGAATATAGAAGTTTTTTTAACATTTTTCACCGATGCATAAATAACAGAAGTTCATGTTTTAAACAACCAATTATTTCAAACACTTCTGTACACCATTGTAAACGCTTAAAGAACCCCAAGGGTGAATGGGAAATAGAAATATGATTACTAGTACTCTTGGTCTTCTTCCAACCGGCAGTAAAACACTTGTCAACGGTGTGGCTTCCGCAATGTGTTGGCTGCGCGGGATGTACAAGTACGCGGACACGTACGTTCAGAATGGAGACTGTAAATCTGCATGATTCCTTTAGTAAAGGAAGTTCCACGCTATATGTACGGTAAGAATCATTGCAACAACTCTTTGAGAGGTCTGTGGGTGGCCTGTTGCAAATTTAAATTACCATCCTACCCAATGTACTATCGTTTCCAAGTGGCAGTCAAAATTTCAGAACTTTCATCCCAGATTTTTTTTCTTAATTTTTTCCGGTCCTAAGTATACAAGAAGTATTTGCCACTGTACTTCAAGCAACTAACAACCAATCGGTAAAAAATGCATATCTACAGAGAGAATTATTGGCTTCTTTGATGGGTCTCTCAATATTTATTCAACAGCCTGTTAGACGCAAAAAGTAGGTAGACAAATATCAAAGAGAGGTACACGGGATTATAACGTATTACACCATTACATTTATGTTTTGGCTTAGAGTCATACAGATTCGCCCACAAACAATACAAATGTTAATTGCAATTTGAGATTAACATTCAAAAGCTCTTTGGCGTGCGCTGCAATCAATAAAGGGCGGAAGAAAACATGGGATACATGTAATAACTACTTGGCAGGTTTCACAACTCTCAAGGTCACGTATTTCTAAGTGCAGTTATACTATCAAATGGTAAAACACAGTTTGAAAGTACACAGAACATAATACTGCGGATATATATATGAATTCTAATTTTAAAACGGTGAAATGAAAGAAAAACTAAAGAATTCGGATTTATATAATGCATGATAAATGGATGTCCTCACAAAGACTGCTTCTAAACCACACGATCTGTCAAAAAGGAATACTATAAACTAAACACTATAAACAAAAATTAAACTCGTAATTCTGATCGTCGTATATTCTAAAATGACCACCAAAACAAATGAATGACCTCCACGGTTGCCACAAGTGGAGAAGAACCTGCTTACCCTTCCGGAGAACCCGAGATCACTTCCAGCTTTTGGTAGGGTTCGTGTTTTTTTAGTCTCTAGTGTTGTATGTTGTAATATGTATACTTTAACAGTAATGTGCATGCTGGTATTTTTCTTCTTAGCCATGACGTTCTCAGTTTATTTTAGACTTATGATTATGAATATCGCTTTGGTATCTTTCGCCTCTCCTCCGGTCACTGCATCAATTCAATAAAATGATTAGATATACTTGTATACTAGAATAGGTCTAAAGATGAACAAAGAGAGGTGTGAGACAAATTTAAATGAGAAAGCTGCCATGGACATAAAAATTCATGAGATATAAAAATCAATTTACTGTTACTCATTTCTTTGTGTAAAAAATTGTAAAGTGGATTCGAAATTCATCATTTCACCTCCCCACAGCGGCCCTCTTTCTTGGAACATATACATAAATGCAATTATACACAGCCGGCCAATAGGGAGGCTTTAAAGCGTATGCCTCGTACAAGAAAAGTCGAAGGCATATCGTAAAGTTAAACCCTTGCAAATATTTTAGTGCTCTTTTCATTCGCTAGCACTTGGAGAATAATACTGATGATAGACTTTTAGTTCATGTTGGAATCGACAGCTTACTTCGAAATTATTTAGAAACTAAGGTTCCAAACTCCCATAAGCAATGCTGACTCTTTATGCGGTCCGTAGGTGGCCTGTTGCAACGCAAACTTTCTGTCATATCCAATATACTCCCTTTTTGAAGTGACAATACAAATAACTAACTATTTTTTTTTTTTCGAATCAGCCCACATTGTTTCACTTTACAATTAGATTTAATAGTTTTTTTCCCTCGTACTAAAATGACTATGAATGAAATACTAGTCACTGGACGTTCAGCAAATAAAATGAAAATAAAAATTTTGTAAATTTTGGCCAAGTTATGCCTCTATAGCACTCTGTCCTCAGCCATTTTGACATCACCATAGAAAAAAATAATGTCATTTTTCATTTGTCATGAAACGTCTGCAACATGATGTGTTACAAATCAATAAAGGAAAAGCAGTGATTTATAAAGCAGTTTAACGTTACAAAATCCTTCCTTTAATAATTTACTGCATTGTAAGAACGAAAGGACTCAAATGGTGATTCGCAAAGAAACATTGATAGATTGTTAGTGCTTCACGCCACTTTTAACATTCTTGGTTTTTTTTTTTATTGAAGGAGGAAGCCGTTTAGCAAAGTTAACAACAAATGGAAAGGGCTAGGAACTGCTAAAGGGGGTGTAACGGGATACCTAAATTTGGAATACCACAGGAAAAGGAGGAAATATTGGGTAGGAACAGTTATCTAGACTTGCATTAAGCCACATTCGAAACCCTCAAAGAGTTGTTGCAAGTGTGGCAATCTTTTTAAATGTATACGTCTCGCACAAACAAACGGATGCACCACTTTGGCAAGGGTTTTACTACCGGTCGAAAGAAGACCTAAAAGGACAGCCATTCAATCATTAATACAAAACTACCAAATGCCAATCTCGTTGACTCAAAATCTCTATAAAATATTTAGTTTTAATGATTGCACATGGTATTAAATAAATTTGATCTACCAAATCCATGTAATTGACGTATGTAAATCCTTATTTCAACGATTAAAAGATAGATTGAAATCAAATAATTCGTAAAGCATTTTCATATTAAAATGTGCAAGATCTGTATTGAAGTACACGCTCATGTCTGTTTATGAAAATAATATTGAGACCTTCGTGCAATCAATAACGCAAAAAAATAAAGGTTAAAATGTTTGACTCATTTTTAAAACCATTTAGAAAGACTAATTTAATAGACAATGCCATATTAACCGTGGTTTTCCCCAAATTATATTATACGAAAGTTAGAAAAACTGATTTATAATCATGACAAACAGTAAAAATGCTTCCAGTTTCGACACTATGTTAGATTAGTAGTGTATAACATCAACTTTTTTTATTGATAAAAACATATAATTACAACTGATTGACAAATTCTCAATTATTTCCTCCTAAACTGGTGTTTTCTGGTGTTTTGTAACCTGTCATATTTTTATTTCGTACTTCCTAGATATCAACATAATACAAGGAATAATACGTTTACTAATGACATCATTGTCTCAGGTTTTTTTTCGAGTACAGTGGATTTGTTTAAAACCAAGTTCGGTTCAAATTGATAAATCGGTCATAATAATTGCATGCTTGCAACCGTTTGTTCACAAGAACAAACTTTGATCTTTTTGATTGATTGTAAAACGATGTACACTGTGACGAGATTCTGTACTACCATATCTTTGTCAAAGGTAAACAATAATTGTTTAATGGCCGCTGGAATTTGATGCGACTGTTGTACAAGTGAGAGGTTTAGCGCTATAAAACCATGTCCATTCTACCATTTTCTACACAAGAAAATGCCTGTACCAAGTCAGGAATATGAAAGTTGTTATCCATTCGTTTGATGTGTTTGAGTTTTTGATTTTGCCATTTGATAAGAGACTCCGTTTTGAATTTTCCTCGTAGTTCAGTATTTTTATACTTTAACTTTTTTGGACCTAAATTGAGATTTTACGTACTGTTTGAAAACTTCCGAGATACATCTGAATAATGAACTTATAAATGTTCGCATTCAAGGGGTGTTCGGATGTTCACGAATTTGTTTAAAACTTATACAAGCTTTTAAAACCCAGAATTTTCGAAAAAAAAAATCGAGAACTGATCGAATTAGTATAATTATATTATTTTGTTTGTTAAGATTCCATTATTTAAGCTAATAAAGAAACTGACACACCTCGTGATAAACATGATTATATGAATGTAAGCGTTTCACTTTTATTGCTAGAATATGCATTACCATGACTCCATATACGCGATTTCTTTTTAGATTTCAATTAAAATTCTAGCAATTAAGGTGCGTTTGATAAGAACTCACAAGTAGTGTATTTAAATTAAAATGTCTTGGATCTTTCAAAACTAACCATTCATCTCTACTTCCGCAATGAAAAACAAACCATGTTTACTTTCTTCACAAAACAAGGTACGACATGAAAACAAATGCACAAAAATAACGAATGTCGACTCCAGATGATTATGTTGAGTGCCAGGAATTATCATACTCGTAGAAGACCTTTAAGCACTACAGCTCAAACATTATCTTGGTCATTTCGTCATTGTAAAGGTGTACGGACAATGTTTGTTTTTACAATCAAGCAAGCATGGTTTTAAAGAATTTCCCGTGCGTACACAGAACGAATTTTATTGATTTTTTTCTAGAACATACGGTTTTTACTGATTTTTATCCTAGATAAATAAGTTATTATTCGAATTTTCTCCATTAAAGTAGTAGCAGTCTCTCTCAAGTGCTGACTTATTTTCGGGTAAAGACTAAAATCAAGACTATTTTGTTTTACATGAAACCATGCATGAAATCTATACATGTCTAATGAGAGAAGTGACTTTATTTATAGGTTGAGGAAGTGCTTTTTATTAAAGGGGGTTTTGATTTGTGGTTGAATCAGTCTGATATATAATACAAATTTATATCAAATCTGCACTCAGTCAGCCAATTAATTGTTTGATAAATAGTAGCGAATATCACGTAACCTTCAATAATTAGTACAGTTTAAAACCAAATGAATGACTGCTGTTTGCCTAATGTCCATCTGTCATTATATAATATTCAAGACAAAAAAAAAAATCCAATACAACAAGACTATTTAACTAGGTCGTCTGGGAAGAACGGCGGGAAATTTGGACTGCCAAAGCAAATGGTGGGGTTTTGCTCATTGTTGAAGGCCGAACGGCGACCTTTAGTTTTTAATTTCTATGTTATGTAGTCTCTTGTGGAGAGTTTTTTCATTGGCAAGCATACCACATCTTTTTTCCTATGTATGTTACATGGAGACAGAAATTATCCCCACTAATAAGTTACCTAGTATAGACCTTTTTAAGCAACTTGAAGTCTTAGTTCATGCAAAGGGAGTGTAGAGCACCAACCTGTGGCATCGAAAAAAAAGACCGATAGCGAACGGACTTTCGTACGAAACATAAATGCTCTCCACCTTGTTATTCAAAGTAAATACGGATCGTATTTTACAACGTAAAATAAAGCTACACTGTTTTACCTACGAAATATTAACTTCTTTAAACGTTGGAAGAGCTTATCAAAATTATAAGGTATTACAGTATACCCTTTCATAGTTGATTATGCGGTATGGGTTTTACTCATTTTTGAGGGCCGTACGATGACCTATTGTGGTTAATTTCTGTTATTTTGGTCTCTTATGGAGAGTGGTCTCATTGGCAATCATACCAAATCTTCTTATAAATCAAGAACAAGGAATCAGAGGTTTCATGAGGGGGATATACTCCTTAATTTGAAATGATCTCAAAATAGCAAGCAAGTTTCAATCTAGCAATATAGGTATTTGCATGTTCATGTAAATGCGGCTGCCGGTTTGTCCCCTCCTGTTCCAAGTGTGTTAAAATTCTTTTACATATCGAATACAACATCAAACAAACAAAACATTTACGGAATAAACGTTATCTCAGGGTGTCGTTTGATTCTAGATAGAGGGTCAGTATTTCCTGATTCACTTGAAAATTAACAGGAAACTTCCTTACCCTATGCCGTCTTAAATACATATATCCTAAACGACTTTCAGAAATCGGAACCCGTCAACTATAGTTTACATAGACATTCTCACCCTAGCCTGGTACAGGTAAACTGGGACCTAATTTTCATGTCAGAAATTGTTGTGGACTATTCCTTACATTATAGATTCAAATATTGAATTATTAATTGATTTTTCTGCATATATAAACATTAAAGTAAAGTTTTGATTAATGATACATGTGATTAGTACTAAATTTGAGAAATAGTTTTACGATATGGTCTGGTTGTCCCTGTTCAAATCAAAATACAATCAAACAGGATTTCCTTTTTACTACTGAAATACGCTACCGTTTAACTACCTATATCCGCAATAAATATATGTTAAAACTCCAAATATGTAGCTTTCGTTTTTTAGTAAAGTAAATCAGCCTTTTCTAGTATAAATCAATCTGAAATATTTTTTTTTAAATTTGAAAAAAGTATTTGAGTTCTTAATTTCCTTAAGACGATTTTTAAAATTGCTTTTTACGTATTATCATTAGAGTAGTTTCAATCAGATTTTGATATTTTAAAGTCAATATTTATATATATTTATATATAATGTCTTACCTTCAACAATGGGCTGAAGAATAAATATCCATATCCAAATGAAATCCGATATTTTTTCTCTCATTTCTTCATTCATTCATATTAAAAGTTTACTCAATTTTTCACATGTAAGAAAAACCATATTGCAACTAAATACAAGTTACAAGATATTTATGTTATTTGTTAAATCACATGACGGGGCGGGGTGAAGGGGTGGGGCATCGCACCTGTACTCAAGGAAGTGTTACATCTATGATCAACATTTGCATAAGTAACTCTGTGAACCGTTGTATCGATTGCGCCATTAATTAGTCAACTATTCTTCACCTCATGGATACTGTTGATCGAAATTCTACATTTACACGAGTTTATAGAATACGCTGTATTTAAATAGAACTTAGACACATTGATTTAGAAAACTTAAAACCACAAGTCGAATAACTTTAAGAACATGTGCCATTAGTCTATTCTAAAGAAGAGAATGACACTTACTAGGATATATATATTATAGCCTAATAAGCAATCCATTATTAAGCGAAGAAATATAGTGTGTAGTCAAGTTCCGTAATTAAGTAAGAACCAAATGTAACAACGTAAGCTCGGTTAT
The DNA here is from genome assembly GCF_965363235.1 of Mytilus galloprovincialis. Classification (NCBI taxonomy): domain Eukaryota; kingdom Metazoa; phylum Mollusca; class Bivalvia; order Mytilida; family Mytilidae; genus Mytilus; species Mytilus galloprovincialis. The sequence continues at coordinate 38,517,151 of NC_134841.1, read as the reverse complement.
CAATTAAAGTAAGAACCATATGTAACAACATAAGAAGTTACGTGCATTCGTAGATTTAGACGCATTTTTTTCCCTCAAAGTATTTTTTGTGGAAAAGTTTAGAACAACGCATGTTTCTAAAGCAACTTTATACACGTCCTTTCTAACAATTCAAAGCTGTAAAGTTCCCGTTGAAAGTGCATTGTCTAATCGGGACGAACCTTAAGATGAAATATTTCAAAAAATTTACATAATTTAGTTAATCTTAAACCGTTCTGATAAAAAGGTCACAGTGATCTATAACCGAGTCTGTATCACATATACATTTTGACATACTGCTTAGATCAGACGGCGAACGACTGGCGACACCAAAACAAAATAATTTATGTAGAAAAGTGTTTTCATTCAGTTTGCCTATACTCATTCCTTATTGTATTCAAAAAATTTTCATTATGAAAAAAAACCACATCGAAATGATTGTTTATTTCACCAAATTTTAGTACAGAAAGAAAAGAATAAGATTAAATTTACTTGTGATTTATTTTTGAAACAATTTCTTTAGAAGCACTAATTAATACAAAGAGGAATAATACAATAACGAGCGTTAAAGATTATATGGCAATTTATAACCGGTTACAATAAATTACTAATTTCGTCATTTCATCCATTTGAAATTAAAAAAAAATGAAATATCACATACAACATTTTTTTTCGAGAAGTAGAACTTATTCACTTGTGTGCTTCTTAAATTTTATAGATCTATCAGATTTTTATATTTAAGTCCTTTATTAGAGGTAAAATGCAATTGCAGACGTAAACTAAAATCTTTACAATGTTACCGACAGGTTTATCGATTGTCTAGTTGCGTACAGTGTTTACTACAAATTGTGACCTACAAACGTATTTACTACAATATATTTCATGGATTGGAGATTTGCCAATCATTGAATAACAATAACACGTCGAATAGACTAAACAGTTACAAATAGCATACGTGTGAAAATAACCAGCCCGACATAAAACATTCACCAATTATGTAACGGTATACAATGAACGCTTTATGTTCAAGTCGAACAATTATTATTTTTCGTGGTGCATATTTATAATATAAAATTTCAATACAGTGTAAAAAGTCATTGGCGATAGAGATTTTCTCAAATATCAAAAGAATTTAATAATTATCGTTACAGATGCGTATGAACTTGTACTGTAGAAGGAAAATACGGATTGTGTGAGAAGATTCTATTATTACAGGGGAGAAAAATAAACGTTTGTCAAAGTAAATATAGAAGTAAAACTTAAAAAGCGAAGCATGGGGATGTATAGAACTTCCTTTCATTATAAAAGTACAGCTGTTTTTTCTCCTAAATTCTTGATTACATAATGTCGGTCTAGTTATGCTTTTATCAATACAGTTAAGATAAAAAGAAAAAGAAGATAAAAAAATCTATTTCATCTAGCAAATTGATTCTTTTATTCGTAAGGTTTTTTTTACTTTTCTTTCTGACGACTTTCCGCCAATACTGTCTGCATGTGTTAAGTCTGAGAGTTTCTTGAAGTGTAAGTTTTTTCTTCTTCTAACACCATTACAATATATCATTATTCGGGTATTAGAAAATTCATATCTCACAGAACAAAGATTTAGAGAGTGGGAACAAGACTTTCGACCTACAACTGTTGACTTATGGACGGTTTTAGAAATAAAGCATTATTACTTAGTAAATGGAGAAAACACAAGATGATCTAAGAGCTCGAACTACGCCCGATTGAAGTAACGGTTTTAGAATTAAAAGCGTTATTACTAAAGTCTTATATAAAATTGAGGGAAGCACACGAAGATGTTCGAGCTTAAGACGAACTAAGCCCGATATAATTTGTTTTTCTCCCCTGCAAAGGTTCAGGTTGAATCTTTTTGTTATAATAGCTGATTATTTTTTCTATATCCTTATACTGTTATAGGTATCGTAAACCAAATTGCAATGGTATAGAAACTGTTGCGAAATACGTTGATAACTAGAAAATAAGGACTATTGCTATTTGAGCTTATGAACTATAATATGGAAATAAGGAGATGTGGTATGATTGAGAATGAGAAAAAAAAATCAATGAAATACAAATGACATGAATGTAAGCAAGTATAAGTCACTATCATTATGAAGTGGTTTTATAGTATTGAGACTGTCACTGTAGTAGAACCAGTGGAGGTCTATAATGAAATACCTTGAAGTCGCTTTCAACAAATGATTGATTAGAATTCCTTGCTTCAGGATTTCTGTTTGTCACATTACTTTTATTTCAATGGACACATTTCCGCATGACCACGTTTTGTTTTTACATCGTGCTTATATATTTAATTATCATTAGCTTCCATATAGAAATAACCATTTTATCTGCCCCTTTTTGAAACTGCTAGAGGTATTTGTTAGGAAACTGACTTTTCTCTTTTAAGGTTGCGAGTGGTGAAAATGCTGTAATTTGCATGTATCAGTTTACTGGAGTCTGTAGTGCCACAATGGTGTCATTATATAGACATTCAGTGGCTGTTGTTTGTTTCTGTATATCATATTTGTTTTCCGTTTCTTGTTTTGTACATAGATCAGGCCGTTAGTTTTCATGTTTGAATTGTTTTACAATTGCCATTTCTGGACCTTTGATAGCTTACTATGCGGTATATGTTTTGTTCATTGTTGAATGTCCTACGGTGGCTTACATATTTACTTCTATGCCATTTGTTATATGGTAGCGAGTTGGCTCCTTAGCACTCATAACACATTTCATTTTTTATATATTCAACTTGATTTACCCCCAAAAGAAGTATAACCACAAGTAACGCACTGCAACTACAAAATGACACCAGACTACAAAATTTGCTTAAACTATTCACGACGGCGACGGCAACCACAAACGAAAGTATTGGACGCCTTTCTAGAGCAATTAATGGTAAACAGTATCCCGTATACTGAAAAGTCGTTAAATTCACTGTAGGAGACCATAAACATAACTCAATTTGACTTTACTACATAGAAGAAGTCGACAACAATGGGCCAGGCAACAACTGCTATGGCGGAAAAACATCGTCTTAATCATATGCAAGTGTGTACCACATTTCTTCGACACGGAATTGTACGGTGTTGTTTTCTTAATTCAGTATCTTGTGTTATTTAATTTGAAAGATTGATTAAATATTCGTATGTACCATGGATTTATGTAATGCATCATTTATCTAATTTATTAACCCAAATATATATTGGTGTTGCGTTTCTAAAGTTTGTAAATACATGTATATTATTGGTATAAGTCTATATGTATCAATATGTCATAATCGTGCCTAATCCATAAAAGCTATAGCTATATTTTGCCGTCATTAATAATACTAAACTAGATATTAATATATCAACATTCTCTACATTAAATTAAGTAGCCATATCAGTTTCTAGGATAGAAATCAAGTGCACAAAGTTTGGAAACTGAGTGAGAATTGAGAAAGGAAATGGGTAATGTGTCAAAGCGACAACAACCCGACCATGCATATATAGAGCAGACAACAGCCTAATCTTGGAACAGGTTCATTTGTATGTTTTGGAGTTAAGTGTGGCGTCCATTTTGCTTAAATAATATACATTATTGTTTAGATGCAAGCTGAAGTTCACCTCCGGGAGTGGGATTTTCTTACCACGTTGAAGACCCATTGGTGGCATTGGCCTGTTTTCTGCACTTTGGTCGCGTAGTTGTCTGTTGAGACGTTTCCGTTCCTATTATAATTCTGTATTTACTTTGAGATGATTTTCACGAAAATAAAAAAAAAACATGTATATATCTTCCATCATCAATTTCATTTGAGGTTTACCTAAAAAAAAATACAGCTGTGCATCCCCTGATACTGGTAGTTATGATATAGATTTTTGGGGTAAAATATATAATTGCCTGCAGTGACCTAGCCTTTTGCACCTTTCTATGTTCTTCATTATACTGTACCCCCATGTTTGACATTTTTACCTATTATGTCTGATTGTTCTGTTCCCACATCGTTTACTTAATAATGGAATTTGATGCGACTGTTATACAAGTGAGAGGTTTTATTAGCTAGCTATAAAACCAGGTTTAATCCACCATTTTTTAACTAGTAAAATGCCTGTATCAAGTCAGGTGTATGAAAGTTGCTACCCATTCGTTTGGTGTGTTTGAGCTTTTGATTTTGGTATTTGCTTAGAGACTTTCCGTTTAGAAATTTCCTCGGAGTTATTTATATTTGTATTTTTACCTTTTTTTTTATAAAGTAAATAGATCCAAACAATGACGTATTTTTTTTTTACTCTTGTAGGAATTTTCTCCAAATATTTGTCTCCTTTAGTAATCAGAAAAGTATGAACAAAATGATCACGATAGAATTTGCAAATTCAAAGTGAAGAGAAAATCTATCTCCTTTTTCAGAAAGAGTGTCAAAGTGTCATAAGCCTGATTTACTGTTGTAGAATGAAAAAAAAAAAATAAATAAAAAATTATAGCATTTGTAAATACCTGAAGTATACAATAACTTAATAACTAAATGACGATTGTTTTTTTTATACGGTATTTTGATTCAGTGACACTTTTACCCTTTAAAGCATTCTTGATATTATAAGAACAAGAAAAAAAGATTATTGATGAAGAAAGTGCTATTTAGTTTAATTAGATATAGGAAGATGTGGTATGAGTGCCAATGAGACAACTCTCCACCCAAACCACAATTTATTCATTATTATGATACTGGATTAGGAAACAAGTTAATATTACAACGTATATGAATATTTTCCACTTTGCAGGTGCGAGTACTGCCTTGTAGTGGCATTAGCCTACTCTTTCTTCGGAATCTACGAGGGTTTCTTTTACATTTACATGCAACAGATATTCCTCTCTTTAAACACGTGTCAGCAATTCATCGTCCCCATTTGACGGACTATCATCGTTTCTCAAGAAAATATGGGGACCTTGTAAGCTTTGGTAATCTTTTTTTATCCAGATCTTCTATTCATGTATTGACTCTGGGTTTTTTTTTTGCAGAGGACCAAATTCAGACCCCTTAAAGCCTTTAGTGTTTTTTACACTATTATCCAATTTCTACTTTTGGTATTGGTACCTGACATGGTGATGGACATTGGAATCATTAACCATAATCCTTTAAATAGATCAAGAATGTCACATGTCGTAAACTAGCAATATACAGAACTATATATATATATATAATTGAACAATTGAGTATTGCTTTTACAGGATTAATCGCCAGTTTAAAAAATAATCCTTGTAGTTTTTTTCTTAAGTTGACATCTATAATAGGATGTCAATTATTTCTCCACCTACACTTCAGACAGGGTTAAGCACCTTTTAGTTAAAACATTCATATTCGCTTCCGCTTCTTAAGACACGCCCATCTAAGATGAATGGAAATATCTCCGTGCTCTTCAAATGTACATCTGTACTGAAAATTATCATTATACATTACTGATAACTATGATGAGCTAGGATATATGATAAATTACGATGGTAATAATTTTGATCAAAAAGCCATTATTTATAGCTTAACCAGACTACAAACAAATGTTTTAGAAGTGATGATATCACATTTTCTAATTGAACCTCCTCTTCATCTGACGGTTAGAACATTATTTTAAACGATGAGTGTTTTCTATTTCCTTTCTTTAATAGTCACTTATTGAGATTTTATGTGCTAGTTACACGATCAAAATGTGTTGCTTTTAATTTTCCCTATTGATTTTTCTCGACTTTAACAAACTTTATAGCGTAACGTGTATGACAGTCTCCTTGACCGTAACCTTGACCAAAAGTTCTGAAATGATACATTTAATTTTAGAACTTGAAAAATAGACAGGAGACCATTTTCTACATCCAAGATACACTTGCTTTTATTTTCAGAGAAACCAAGTGTTTAAACAGTTTTATGATCATGAAGTTTAGTTAATATATTAATAGTGAAATTGTATATAAACTGAAGCTTTTCAAAATAAAGCTCTAGAAGATTTCAGTTTAACTTCTTTATCAACAATTGCTCCGAACAACAAGAGATGGTCACACAAACCGTGTTTTGAACTTTAATTCTTCAATTTTTGTATCATGTTGGTTTCTATCTTGTTAAAGTACAACTCTCAACTCCTTTTATTCACAGTTATGTTTAGTTAATATAAGAACATACAAAAAGGCAACACCAACACAGAAGTAGCAGAAGGCTAAAAGTAGCAATGAAATACGAATTTCAAAAAGCAAACAGCCCACATAACAAAAACCCGAAGATTGTAGATTGTAAATTTATGACATGTTATTAAGTTCGTCAAATGCTATTTCCAGTTGTCAGTGTTCCGCTCTTTTGTCGCCTTTCTGAAATACTTTTTGGTGTGGATAGTATATGATATCGAGTCAATGTATCCACTAGATATTCTGACGAGAGTCAACATTATCAACCTTCTTCTTCTGTACAGCATTTTTCGTTATTTATTTCGTCTTCTGTATGTTTTGATTCGACCGCTACTGATGAATCTTTAATATTGTGAAGACGAGGCGCGCATATTTCGTGTTAAGTTGTAAGCTAGCATGTTTTTCTTAAACAAAACAATATCCCACGAGATTCAAACTATCCAACATTTGTTTGTCACCAAATTGTTTTGAATTCTTATGATAAGTCGACATCAACGATAAAACAGTTTTTTTTTCGTGGAAAGAAGGTTAGTTTCAAAAACAAAACCAAATGAAACTATCGCATAAATGATTTCAACCAATGAAAATAATACATATAGCTTTTCTAGCAACTGAATCGACTACTGTGTCACCAAATAAGCTGTATTAGCATACTATATAAAAATAAGCAAATGTGGTATGATTGCCAATGAGACAACATTCCACTAGAGTTTAAAGGAAAAGATGTTTTGCATTCTCATCGGTCCAAATATATTTGAATATAGCAATATGAACACTTATACAAAAGAAGATGGGGTATAATTGGTAATGAGACAAGTCTCCACAAGAGACCAAATGACACTTAGGCTGCTAAACCAATGACGAAGGGGTACGTATGGTTTGACGGGATGTTTAAATACACAGCCACGTCTGGGCGATCGACTTGGAGAGAGTGGTATTCTGCAAAACAAACAAAGTAAGGAAGTGTCGCCTATAGGAAGTTTAGTTTTGCACTATCTGAGTAAGACAAATGTATCTTAATAAACAAACTGATATAATTTACCAAAACGTAAAAAAATATATAAAAGATACTAAGGGCTCCTGAAAGCCTGCAGTGGCGGATCCAGAAATTTTCATAAGTGGGGGCCCACTGACTGACCTAAGAGGGGGCCCGCTCCAGTCATGCTTCAGTGATTCCCTATATAAGCAACCAAATTTTTTCCCAAAAAGGGGGGGCCCGGGCCCCCTGGGCCCCCCCTCTAAATCCGCCTCTGAGCCTGCATTTTTTTTCACGATAATACAGCTTCTAACGAATCTGACTTTGAAGGGTTGATTTGTCCTTCCGATTGGTAAGGATTCAAGTTAAAGTTCAAAAGTTTCCTTTAAGATGTAGACAGTTACTATTTGTGACTATGGTAAAAATACTTGCTGTTTGATTGACATTAAATATGACGATTTTCTGTGTAGGTTACCAATTGTAAATCATAATACATTAATGTTTCGTGTATTTGTTAATTTTAGCGATCAGATGTTTGAAAACTGATCAATTCTGATAAAAAATCTGTTTACAACCGTAAAATCAAAAGGAGATGAGAGTATACGTCATGAGGGTTGTAAAACCATTTTAAAAACTTACAAAGTTCCTAATCAGAATCCAACAATACCTGTGACCGCAACTTTCCATCCAATGAAAACCAGTATAATGATACATTGTACTGTGTACTGCTTAAATTATGTCTCAATCATTTATTGTTCTTTTGGATTTGCGATTTTGGTTCCTATTTTAACAACCTTTGTTCGGAACATATAAAAGTTGAACAAAATTCTTCCTACACAGCATAGCCCTAGTATATCATCAAAAAGCTTGGATTGATTTAAACTATTTCACATCAAACTTTGCAGGCGGAAATCCAATTTGACGTACAATATTATTCCTTACAAATAATCTTTCTCAAAACCATAAAACTGTATTAAAAACTAATTGTCACTGCAATAGCATGTAATTTTAAATGATTTAAAATACATTTGACGACTCAAATATGATTCGGTCTTAAATACATCCCATGTTTTTTTTAAGGAATGAGAACCCTGGCAGATATATATATATTATATATATATCCGGCATCGGGGGTGGAATTCCAAGTCTATTTGTATCTTTTATTAACGTACACATTTTTAAACAAATCTAAACATTTTTAACTAAATCTAGTAAATGAGTTTTAACTACAGGATATAAATCAACCCAAAAAAACAAACAAAAAACAATACACCAATTATGATTTTGTTCTACTAAACATTCGTGCCAGACACTGAATTCGGTTAATTTTTATGATTGATTTTATTGTATTTAAATTAGTTATTGCTGTCTGTCTTAAGTAAATCTAAACCGACCGAGTTTTATCGTTTCAACGAGAAGACAGTTCCTCATTTTCCTATATAACCTTTTGCGTCTTTTAAGCAGAGTGCACTTGACAAATTTGACAGAAAACTAATTTTGAACTGGAAACAGTATAGATATGTCAACTATCTTTACTTTTATTAATCCTTTGAAAAACAAATGTCTGCATATTTGCACTCGATAGTTTATCCAAGAGTGGAGATCTAACGATGATATAATATAGAAACTCCACTTCATCTATATTCATCACAAAATTGATTCTCACAATTCGTCAATATATACCTACTAACTGAACTTTTATTTAAAAAGAATATTTCTCCACCTGTTACATAGATTCATCAAAATCAGGTGTGGATAAGTACATCTAGATGAAATCAAACGCGTATCATCCCAAAACAGTCAAGATTTATATATAAAATCAAGGACGTACGTCAGTATCTTATAATTTAAAAAGTTTCGGCTCAGAGTCTATTGGTACATGTCATATGCCAGTTTTCATTTATTGATCGGTCGGTCGGTCTCTCTTAAACACGTGAGTTATGATTATTTCTTTGATAACTTTTACCTCTTTATTCATTTTTCTTTCCTAGCCATAACAAAAAAATATAACGAAATGATAATTTTCTGCAACGTTAAAATGGAATGCCCCATCAACCTTTTTAAATAAAAATTGTTATACATCATCACACCAATCGCTATAGGAAACGCTTCTCAAATATGAAATAAAAATAAATGTAAAAAAAAAGCGCTGCGGTATCTATATCCTTGCAGAATGCTGTTTTCGTATGTCAAATTCTATGTTTTGATGATGGAAATTAAAGGATATCACTAATACTAAAGACTGTGGTACTTTGAAAATAAATTACCTGACTTGCAATGTATTGAAAATAAATAACTCAGCAGGTCTAATCGAAAGTATGAGATAGCACCAGATTCTTCATAAATTCATCGTTTTTTAAAAACAAAAATCAGGAAACACTTCCCATTTTTTTTTAATAATAAAAGTATAAATATTATTTAAATATACTTGAAATGTCTGAAAATTAGTTTCATTTAACTTGAGGTATATTGTCTCAGGAAACCTTACCTCACTTTTATTTTAACAGGACTGAGGGTAACTTCATTATGTAGAAAATTTCAAAATCAAACGCTTGTCCCCATATCAAATTATGTTCACTGCGAGTGCCTTGCAAGAAGCGTTCTGTTTTCCCTCAAATGTAGCCCTGATTTTTCGGGATCAATGTTTCTTATTTATTTGTCCTTTGTCTGTATTCTGTTAGTGTTGCATTCCTTTTGTAATCTGATAATTTTTTTATGAACTTGCTCATGAGTTTAAAAAAAAAAAAATAGCAGCCACAGACTTAACTATGTGAATTCCATTTTTGCTTTATCATGCACATTGGTCTTTTGATGTTGTCACTAGAAACTTAAGTTTTATACTGAATTCATACATTTTGCTTTGAGACTAAAATATTGTCAAAAAATTATTAAAAAAAAAATTGCATTTTCAGGTAAGAGGGTCTTCAGAACACCCAGAAAGCATGATTTTGCATCATTTGGTCTATAGCTTCTTGGGCCTTCAGTGGCTCCAAAATCCTTCAAAAAAAATTTTGCCTCGCTCCGCTCGGCAAAATATGATTCACAATACTTAAGAGGCTAGTTACAACCCAACTTTAATACTATGTATTTGTGCAATACATGTAATGCAGTTGGGAATATAAAAGACTTATTCAACACAACTTTTCTTTTGCTACTTCATTAAAGTGGGTATGAAAATAATTGATAGATGGAAAAATATCGAAACTATTTAGCACAATGTTAAAAGGTTCCACGAAAATCGTCGTCAATTCCTAAATAAAAAGGAAAACCTCCATATCCAGCAAAAAGTTTGTGCCGGCACAACAAGAGGTACACTAGTCAACTTTGGATAATAATTACTATGAAATGAAAACAAAAAAAGATGTCAACAAAGTAAACAAAAAACCGCATAGACAAAGCACATTATCAAAAATTCGTTTAGGAAAATACTAAAATTTACAATAGCACAATAACACAGTGACGAGATGTATAAGTACCGAGCCACGTCAAATGGATATCACCAAATAGTTATCAAAGGTACAAGGATTATAAAAAATTGACTAAACCGTAAAAGTTGTAATTTACAAATAAAGAACATTATAGCACGTAAATAAGAGGATAAACAGCGTTAGTACATAGAATTTATTCTTCTTAACCATCGGGGATTATTTTTGAAGTTAAATTATTTTTATCAACAAGGTCTTGTTATCTTCCGATGAACGTTTTTTTTTTTTGTTAAAAAAAGGACGAGACGTTCTTTGGTAAACAACTTGCTGCTCAGACACTGGTGACGTTGTCCAAAGTCTGAGTAGCAGGTACAAGCTATTAAATACCGAATTAGATGGATATTGATAATGTATATTCATTATGCAGGTGAAGTTGGTATATTGCTAATAAGGTGGGAAATTGATTTTTCAAAATTTAAAATCGTCCCGTTTTTGATAGATTTTTGAACTGAGATGACCGCTTATGTCAATTGATAGGTATAGTAAAAAATGAGACAGAGGAATCGGTCGCTGAAGTTTCTTCGATATCTAACTCTGAAGGATTTATTAATGGAACCAAATCAGAAATGATATACGATAGTTAATGGGAAGAACAACTTTAGTATATATGAGTGTAAAATTGAATGATCTGGCTTCTTTGATCTTCAGACTTCTTGTTTCTGACGAGTGTGTGAAGAAACCCCGACTCATATGAAAATAACAAGAAGTCGGCGCAAAGTTCATTCCCCAACATACTTTTTATCTGGGTCAACCTATATTGTTGACTAATAGAAACACAAATGATATGCGGTATCCATCTATTACACAAAATGCACAGCAAAAACACTCAAAAACAAAGGAACAGCGCAGTAATTGCAGCTATTCTTCTCAATATAAGGACTTTAAAACGGGACAAATATAAACTCTCACGCCGATATTTGTTTTATAACATCAACTTGTTTCACATTGATTTATACACGTCCAGTAATTGATGTATTATAGAGGATATAAAAATAAATTATTTTGATTGGTTCTGATAGTTCCGGAATATACAAATTCAACATTCTCTGAAACAAAAGGGCATCCGAGTTACAATGTAGCTTCGCCATTCAGACTTAATGCGGCTGCTCATTTATATTTTGCACATGGTTAAATGATTCCCCCTTCACCAACCCAACTGTACTAGTTCAGTTGACGGACGAGAAAAGTCCAGATATTATTTAACTGTATTGGTATGTCGACCTTTAGGGATACAGATTTCTTAGTATAATAGTTTGTTTAGCCCACATTAAACCTTCATTTGTACTTGCTGTCAACATTGATTCAAACGAGTATTCTCAGAGGCGGATTTAGAGGGGGGGCCCCCCGTTTTTGGGAAAAAAATTGGTTGCTTATGTAGGGAATCACTGAAGCGTGACTGGAGCGGGCCCCCTCTTAGCGCAGTCAGTGGGCCCCCACTTATGAAAATTTCTAGATCCGCCAGTGATTCTTTCCAGATTCCAGATATCACAGTTATATAGCAAATGTGCTAGTAATTGAATGGCTATTTGACAGTTTATTATATAAGAAGATGCCACATATTTAAAGATGTGGATTGTTTGAGTTTACTTACTTTAAATTTTTCATAATCATTGACAGGTAAAATCATAACAGCTTTAACCTTTGAACCACATTACATATTGTTCTACATATGATTGATTTAAAAAAAAATGTTATGTGAAAAAAGACAAAATATGATAAAATAACAATCAAATACCACTAGTCGAATAAAAATATAGTGAAAAGACAATCACAGAACAAAAAACAATTGTCTGATATTTCATAAGAAATAAAATGAGCACGTATACCCAACCAAAAGCCATGGCGATTAAAAGTTCTCTGAGGATTTTGATATGAGCGTCACTGATGAGTCTTATGTAGACGAAACGCGCGTCTGGCGTACTTAATTATAATCCTGGTACCTTTGATAACTATTGCAAGTATAGGGTTGATACTTTCTATATTTAGAGAGAGATTCTCTAAACCATCTGTACGAGGTCAGAATACCGTGTTAATTAGGTTATTTCTGAATAAGATTCATCTGTAATGCACTCAACAAAATTATAAAACATCTTAGTTTTTGAACATTATTATTAGTAAAACAACAACAGCGACCCGTGAGTTAAGGGTGTGGATAGACACTCTTTGAAATTGAGAATGGAAATGGGGAATGTGTCAAAGAGACAACAACCCGACCATAGAGCAGACAACAGCAGAAGGTCACCAACAGGTCTTCAATGCAACGAGAAATTCTCGCACCCATAGGCGTCCTTCAGCTGGCCCCTAAACAAATATATACTGGTTCAGTGATAATGAACACCATACTAAACTCCACAGTGTACACAAGAAACTTTTGTACAGTTTGGTATTAAATATTGGTATCGGATATCCCAATCCGCGCATAACTGTATTTTTATTTTTGTTTTATTTTTTGGGTTGAAAAATTGGTACACTCAAATGCCAATAAACACCCGATTTATATCCTTTACAAAACTATAGAAGGATACCAGTCGGTATTATACAATTGTACATACATGTACTTGACGGTTAAGCGATACAATTGCTCTACGTTCGTCAAGAATATAATAGATGTTTACAATTTGTTTGATGTGTTTGAGCATTTATACGAATCACAGCATCAAATTTAACTATTATATAAAATCTAATGTCATATTTGTCTTGATGTTTACTTTGATAGAAATATTCTTAAGACATTTCAATTCGTTAGTTCTGCTTAAAATTCTGTAACATTTGGGCATTTCTCATCATTCTTAACAAGAAGTATATTTTATCTTCAAACGTTCGATAGCCCTTTAATCTTTTCAAGTTAACTGTAAGTATCCACAAATGGGAACATGAACCTTCCACAATAAGAGTCTGTATTTTTCTTTATTTGCTTTCGTGTCTTATAAACATGATACTAGTTTTATATAAATGAGGACACTATTTAATGAATTAAAGTAGGTGAAGATAAGTTTATTCACCGTATCGCTTACACAAGCACTTTTTGGTACACTTGTTCTTTTTAACTTTATTATGTAAATTATAATTATAACTGATGTTCATATTAATTATTAATCACTCTTATTCTTCTCTCTCCCTCTCAGTGGTCAAATATATGCATTCGATAGAGGCTTAACATAAGGAAAGTGCTAAGGTTACTGAATGATATAAACCAACTCTGCTTTTGTTTTCTGCTCATTGACACATTCCTTGTTTCCATTATATATTATACTTTTACATAGTTTGTCTTTAGTGCCAAATTAAATACAAATCTTATATATGTAAGAGTGATTTAGGAGTATGCTCTTCTAATTTAAAAGTCTAAAAGACCCATCCGTGACGCTCGAATAAAAAAGGAATAGAATGCCAAAAAAGGTATGAAGCTGAAGAGCATTGTGGACCTTTAATTCCGATAGAGATTTGGTTGAATAAAGCTAATGTAATCTATTTTCTGTGACAGAGCATATCCTAATGGAGTGTGCATTGCTCTGTTGTTTGTCTCTTTGACACATTCCCCATTTTCATTGTCTATTTTATCCCCTATTTTAGAAAACAAGTAGTAGTAAATGAACAACACTTTATCAAAAGGTATCTATGCAATACAGTTTTACTTTTCTGTTAACATCATACTGTATATTTTGCAAACACATTGATATTTATTGCTCTTTGGTCATCAATATGAGTATCAATGTTAAGTAAATGTTTGATAAATTTTAAAACACTCTGCGTGAAAACAATTAGACCCATAAACTGAATATTTTAATGTATTATAATAACTTAACTTAAAATGATTTTCCCTAACCAAAGTTTTTTTTAACTAAAATTATTTCTTAATAAGAACACAATATAAAGAATTGATGAACTCTTCTTCTTGTCCATATAGGTTATAAAACGTATTAACCAATGAGTCTCTGATTTTCAATATTCAATTGCCCAACGGATATAATGTTCCCTTATGAATCGAATATGCTGTAGTTATGTCCATCAAAGATCTAGTAAGCCAGAGTTTATTAATAAGAATAAAGGGGGAAGTTTGGATAAACGTCAATGAGACAGTAACCTAATGACACTAATACGCAAAACAAATCCTAGAGGGAACGTGTGACTGTTTACTCAGCTTATGCATGTTGAGCTATAAATATAAAGTCCCGAGTTTATAAAAGTTGTAAAACACAAACACTGAAAGATGTTCTCTTGAGTACGACAGGAAATTATAGCTTTTAACACGGATGGGTCAAACTTGAGTGGCAGAAGGACCATTTTCGGAACTTTGGAATAAGTTTTTTTTTAAATTTATTTGGAAATTTGGAGAATGGACCTTCATTTCCATGGAAATCATTTCAGATTCCGGCCCAGAAATTCGTATTTGTGATGACACATACTCCAACAACCACTGTTGATGGGTTAAGTATATATAATTTTGTCATTGCCAGTGAGATTAGCAAATGAATTATCTTCTATGATAATGCAATTAAAATATGCTAATCTAATATTAGAATGGTGAGAACAATTTAATTTATTGAGAAATATTTCTCTTCATCTAGTACTTTGCATTTTTTGCAGTCTCTCTTCGCGAGGAATTTTAAAATGCCTTCATTTTTCAATTAATAATGAATGATCACTGATTATTAGTTTTGTAATTAATTTTCTAAATTCGAAATTTGAGTTAGAGAGGTAAGGTTTTATCAACAGATTTGGATCAAGTCCTTCATAAAAATTTAGTTTACTTTTATCATCAATAGTACTCAACTTATCGATCAACAGGTTGTTGTAAAATGAGTTTTTTGGGGGTTTTGTGGCACCGTTAAAGTCCACAATTCCGCAAAGGTCCACAACACCGCTGAAGTCCACAACAAATTTCCGCTAAAGTCCACAACGCCGATATAAAGTCTACAAACAATTTCCGCTAAAGTCCAGAAAAAAGCACCGTTAAAGTCCACACATTTTTTTTAATATCAAAAACATTAATTCGTTGTTTTTTTTTTTATCCCTTTAGTACAATACAAACCATGGGCCTTTCTTCTCGGTAGTTATTTGTCTATCAGTTTGATAAGTGAAACTAGAGGCTCTCAAGAGCCTGTGTCACTCACCTGTATTTGCCGATGCTTTGGAAATCAATTAAATAAGGTTAAAATCATAATTTATAGTATTAGATATAATTAAATACTATAACATATCTAAGATATTAGCAAACATCTGCAAAATTTCCGCAAAATAACTAACTCATTGGCAGCAACCCAACAACGGGTTGCCAGATTTGTCTGAAAATTTCAGGGCAGATATAACTAAATCTTATGAACATTTTTGACACCCATCAGATTTGCTCTAAATGCTGCATTTTATAATATAGTTTTTAATATTTTTTAATTGTTTTAATTTATCAAAGGTTTTCAGTCTATTTATATCAACGTTGGTTTCAGAAGGAATATCTTTTGCAAAAGTGAACCATGAATAGGTCCCACTAGAATCCAAAATTATAGTTAATTGAAAAGATTCATGTAATAAGGGATTCAATTTTGAGACGAAAAGCCTTGCTAAATATATAATGGTTTGGGTTTTTATATGACATTCAATAGGCAGTCTTCCCAATTCTTTTCTTCATTTTTAGGCGCTCTTGTTCGTGCCAAGGATCAACTTGCAATAACCAAGATGCAAGTTTTCTATTGGAGTCTTGTCAATTAAATTAAATATAACTTTTTATTCTCGAAAACAAAAGTACAATAAAATTAAATGGGTCCATATTTTTTCCAGAAACCATAGCTCTTTTTTTTTAGCTTTATGTATGTTTCATTAAAATCTGTGCTTATGATTGACTGACAACAATCGTCAGGCACTTAAATGTGATATTTGATTTCCGTATGAGATATGACCGCACGTGCTATTCGTGACAATGTTAAAATAATGCATCGAAAAACAAACGAAAAGCATCGATATAACTCTTAATCTAATAATTGTACAATAAAAATTTAATTATAAGTATTGAATGCTTTTTTTTTGGGGTCATTTTTATAAGATTGTAAATGTATTTATTGTGTGCACATTTTAAATATGATGCACTACTGTGAATTTTTAATAAATTAGCTTGTCTCGCCAAAAAATAAACGAAATGATTGAGTAACAACAGTATAATGATTACCTTGATCAATAAATCTTTTCAGCCGAGATGGAAGACTTTAATAATACTATATATAAAAACACTTGAATGAAATACATGGTATGTGGGTTAAATTAATTTAATACAAAGAATTCAGTTATGAGTTCTGTTTGACAATTTCCCTGGTGAAGTTTACACAGGTTTCAGTTTGTAGTCGACTGTACATGCCTTATATAGTATACACATCTCGATAAAGTACAAATTAGGTAAACCATAAATACAAGGATGAACAAATTGCTACACTGTATAAACCTTCAAACAGTAAAGGTTAAAAATAATCAAAGACAAATAAAAATAATAATATAACTGTATTTAAGATGATAACAAGACAGAACCTAGAAACTATACTTTTAGACCATCATGTCTCATTTGTGAAGTTCATACGGAATATTTATAAAGAAGGTAATGGTATCTTTTAATAATTATGTTCAGAAAAAGGACAAGACATTCTTTAGAGTAACCCTGGTTCATAACCTTTCTACTGAGACACTGGTGTCGTTGTATTAAGTCTTGAGTAGTAGCTGCATGATCTTGAATACCGAATGAGTTGAGAAATGTATATACCATATGCAAGTGAAGTTGGTATTCTGATACTAAGGTGGTGGAAATGCATAATTTTTAAACATAATGAGTTAAAAAATTAAAGGAAATCCGATTTATATAAAAATAGAAAAGCTCGACCAGGAGAGTTACACAACTGGCTCCCATAGGAATGCCGGCATCCTGTTGATATCAACCCACAAATTCAATACATTTGTTGTAAATCATAAACGTCACAATACTTATCTCTTATTCTTTAGTGTCGCAATTTTTTTTTCGGTCAAGTTTTCCGAAGTATACCACAAAACATAAATGAGTAACTTATAGTTTTTAGGGAAGTGAGCAATGTGGATTATTTTTGTACACGGCATTTTTTTCCTTGACAGACAATGGTGTTAAGTGTGGAAAAACATTACCTTTTGTAGAAAAATTATTTTAGAGAATGACCGAAAATAAAAAAAAAATCTAGAAGTTCTTATGAGTCGAAGGACTTGTGTTTGCCAACCTCTCCCTTTTATCAAATGTTACATTTTTTTGTACGTGGGATTACCCAAATGTTCATTTATTCCTAACTCCTTGACAAGACGCTCGTAGAAATATAATTTACAGGCAAAAACAATATTGTTTAAAGCAGTGTCAGTTGGAACAAAAACATATTTGTCGTAAACATTGACTACGTTCATAAAAATATTCTGTTTATAGCATAAGAATTTAATTTGCTTAACAAGTATAACGGCCAGATGGTTTGTACATATACGGAGAGTGGGATGCTGTCACAGGATTTTTCAAGTATTCTGCGAAATCAATATCTTGTAATGCCTGTTTTCATATAGTTATATGTCTTAGGTGCAATACTTTTGGTGCACATTATAGGAACAGATTGATCTTGAAGATAAAGAGAATTGTCACTTCTTTGTTGTGAAGAACGTTGCTATGTCAAAAACAAGAAAATCAATCTTGATGATGTTCTTTCTGTTAACAATCCAAAACTATCTGATTAATATATACCGATACTTGAAATTAACGAAAATACAGTCCGGCTTCCTCCGCCTCATTTTAAGACACGTACCTTGAATTTGACATACCAGGTCATCTTAGTACTAGAATCTATGACAAACGAGACGATTTTAAATTTTGATATTATCAATTTTCCCCACTTTAGTAGCAATAAACCAACTTCACCTCGATTTGGGATTTGTATTTCGAAGTAATTCGGTATTCAAGAGATTGCAGTTGCTACTCAAACTTTGTAAACGTCACTAGTGTCTGAGCAGAAAGTTAAAAAACCAGGGGTATGTCAAAGAACATTTGTTCCTTTTTCTAAATATATTCATTGGAAGGTACCAAGACCTTGTTGACAAATAATAATAATGATCTTGAAGTATAGATTATGGGTACTGACATTGTTTATCATCTTATTTCGAGTAAAATTATTATTTTATCTATCTTTATGTATTTGACTTTTACTGTCTAGTCCTTTTTATGATATCCATTTACGTGACTCTATACTAATTTATTTCGTCATTGTGTTACTGTGCTATTGTAAATTTTTGCCATTTGATAAGGAATTTTGCTTTTTGAACTTTTCATGGTGTTTTACTTTTTGAAACAAAACATGATATTTATGTAACTCTGCAATTTCAATTGAATCCCGTTGTCAAAAATTATGAATTCTATCGTACTTTTGTTCACGGCACGAACATGCATTAAATAGTAACCACTGGCCGTATACAACAATCAATCAACAATATGCATAAGCCCTTATTTTCTGAATGGCAACAAAAAATCTTTAAAAAAATCACATAGAAAGTTTTCGAACTATTTAAGAACATGTCCTTGAATTAATTCCTTGTAGAAAAAAATTATGAAACTATAAAGCTGTTTTATCTGTGTGAATATCATTTTTTCCGTTTCTGTGCTTCTCACTTAAATGTACAAGCGGGCCACTTTTTTACGTGTCAGTTTCAAGTTGCGACGACTTTAAATCGCTGTATTCGTTAAGTATAATAAATGTTCAAAAAAAAAATCATAAAATGTTTATGTTTTTAGGTTTAAGTTTTGAAAAAAAACTTCTCGTACATTTTGATTATTTCAGAATGCATTGGCAACTTGAAAAAAATGATTAAACAGCGATGATTGATATCTTTAATCGCTTTATCCGCTAAGTATAATAAATGTTCCAATTTTTTTTTTTTTTTTTTTTTAAATATTGAAACATACTTTTGGTATATTTAAATTATTTCAGAATGAGGGGGTAAACTTGTAAACTTGTAAAATATTAAACAGCGCTTCATCGGCTATTGACTTCTAAAATCCTAATTTGAACGAAATTGACAGATTCTTGGTCGTTGACTTTACGACAGGTGAATTAAATCATTCATGACACAGCTCATTCCAATGATTTTTGACACGTGGTGATAGTACTAGTAGGTTGCTATTACAACAATGTTCTGCGAAAATAGCTCTAAAATTAACGATTGAAAAGTTGTAACTTCGTAACTGTAGTACATTCTACTGATTATATATGTTACATGTATACATTGTATCCCACTCATTTAGATGTTAATATGTTTAACGTGTTTAATAGGGTGTGAATTTTTATGAAAAAGGTTACAAAGGTTGTAAAATGAAATAATTAAAAGTACACAAATGTGGGCTTCTGAAATAAATTAGAATTTATAGGTTTTTTTTATTTTCACTTTATTGACGTATGATTACAGAAAATTGATTTACATACACAGATCTCGGCTCATAAAATAAATTAAAATTTCAGAGTTTTTTTATCTTCAATTTATTGATGCATGATTACAGAAAATTGATTTATAAGTATCGAATTAACTGAAATGCAACAGTATAATCATTTCCTGCTTACACTCAGGGGTGGGTCTAGATTTTATTTAAAGGGATAGGGGTAATTATCGAAAAACGTTTTTTAATATAATTTTATGATAAAAATGATATATTTTCCAATCAGAGAGAAGGGGGTTTGGTTCGCCTTCCACGTTCCAAGAATCATCCACTTAAATTAAAGTCTTCTCAAAATCTTCTTCATATTTGTAGAAAATACGGACTGGAAGTGTTTGACACATTTTGTCGTGTCGCTCTTTGATTAACCTGTTAATCTGAGTATCAGTAAACAGTTATCTTTTTCGGGGAAAGTTAGGTGTTCAGAGCATACGAAATATATCTTCTCACAAAAAAACTTATGTACTTTCGCGTGATTAGATTTGAAAGTTATTGACCGAGGATATTGTATGGTCTGTTTCGTATCTTTCTTTTTCCAAAAAATATATGTTTTGAAACTAATTTACACATTAATTAATATATATAATGTTTACATGTTGAGAAATCTTTACAAATGATTCAAATGCACAACATGCAATTTTACACCATACCGCGTTGAAAGTTTAATGTAAATATTGGATGTATTAGTACATTAGATAAGAGCTATTTGTTAATTTTGACTTTTTATTACATAAAGGTCGTTTTCTCTAGGTGCAAATTACAGGGACCACCGTGTAAATGTAAAGAAATCTGATTATATCGATGACAAAAATCTTTTGATATTAAGAAATACAGCATATTAGCTGTGAAATAAGTATCGCATATCTTGCTTGGAAGATGATGTGTTTATGTTTTTGCACTCCTCCGTAAATATGTTTTGATATGACATACTACGTATTAAACAATTAACAGCTTTTGGTCGATAAAGACTTCATCGAGTTAAGAAATAAAGAGCCCAAATTTAGCAGATCAGAGTTTTATGTTTTTCGAAACTATCTTATTAACCTATAACAGTTTATTTGAGATAAATAAAGATTAGATAACCCCCACAATCATTTGGTTTTATTATTTGATGCAATGATGCGCTGATAAAGCGAATTTTGTTCCATTATCACGAGCATTATCACGGTCAAAAAATGAAACATTAGATATCTTACAGATGAACAACATGTTTTCCTGAAAAAGACCCTACTTAACCAAATTCACAAAAAGATAAAAATCTTGTCAATTAATGTACGTTGTAAGTACAATGGAGATCACTTCTTACCTCTCATTAGAACTGTCAGAATAATCTGTCAGAATCAGTTCTAGGTAGACTAAATCAGTTCTAGGTAGAACTGTCAGGATCAGTTCTAGGTAGAACTGTCAGGATCAGTTCTAGGGTAGAACTGTCCAAATAAGTTCTAATCGTAGAACTGATCAGTCAGGACTGTAGAGCAGTTCTAAATTATGTCACTGCAGTAACTGAGTAAGGGGATCTTAGAATTTAGAAAAAAATCAGTTCCAATTACTTTACTGTATAGCAGATTTTCTATATTCTTACTGATCAAACGTTACATGTACAAATATCGAAGCGGATAGAAGGGTTATCCGTCTCATCGGAGAAATATTTTCATATGATTGATAATAAACATCATGGTTTACGTTGCTTCCGTTCCCCGTTTTTAACAGTCTCTACCTAAATATAACTCTGCATTCAATTCATAGAATTTTAGTCGTAATTTACCTTATTTGCCATGGATTTACATTCATGATTTAAGATTATGTTTTGACAAATGTTCAAACGAAAATTGTACAGTGGATGAATTATGGGATATTAAAATGAAATACATGTTGTATAAGTATACATGTACATTTGCACCATCTCGTCAACTTAGACATATTTATCCATAACGTTTATAAATGATATCTGGGAGTCTGGGGCGTCAGAAAACTATACTCGATTGGAACATGAATGAAATATTTGCCCCTGGACGGTAGGCTACAAACAAAATCAACCATTCTTCAAAATATATTAACAGTATACTATTCCAAGAAGTGAACTTTTCATTATAAAGTATATGAATCAGTCATGTGAGTGTTGGATGATGCCGTTAAAAAGTTTTGTTTAAAAAACAAACCATCACGAACCACTGACTTTAGTGAGGGTTCATTATTATGGATACAGAGAGGAAATAATGGCACTCTAAAATTGATGTGGGCAAACTTTTGAAGTCATGGTAGGCATTTTGTTCCAAAACTGGTGTCATCTTTAGCATACGATCCGTCCTGACATAGAAATATTATTGTTTTACAATGAGGCCATATATATTTACATGATAAAGTGTAAACATGTTCAGTTTTGGTTGATGCGGTCAAATAATTTTGTGAAAACGACTCAGTCTGATATTTCGAAACTACTGAAATGTGTTTACGATTCAATATTTTGAATAAAAAGAGGACACGCGGGTACTCTAAATTGATGTGGAAATTTTTTTGTAGTCAATGTGTTCCAATATTGCTGTTTTTTGAATTATACAATCCATCGTGATATGTACCTATAAGTGATTTACTATGCGGCTATATATATATATTAAGATTTACATGATAAAGTTCAAATATGGCCAGTTTTGGTTGATGCTGTAACATATGGTCAATTTTGGTTGAAGCAGTCAAATATGGTCAGTTTTGGTTGACGATGCGGACAAATAATTTTGTTATACTAGTATGAGTCAGTCTGAGATAACAAAACTACTGAAATTAGTTTACAATTCAAAATTATGAATAAAAAGTGGACATGCTGGTACTTTAAACATAATTTTGTAGTCATTGCTTTCCAATATTAATGCCATTTATATTATACAATCCATCCTGATATAAAAGTATAGGTGATTTACTTTGCGGCTATCAAGATTTACATAATAAAGTGCAAATATGGTCAGTTTTGGTTGATGCGGAAAAATAATTTGTTTATACCAGTCTGTCTGAGGTATGAAAACTACTGATATTTGTTTATGATGCAATATTTTGAATAAAAAGAGGAAATGCTGGCATTCTCAATTAATGCGGAAAAAAGTTGTGGTCATTGATTTCCAATATTGTGGTTATTTATATTCTAAAGTCCATCTTGACCTTAAATTATAACTGAATTACTGTGCAGCTACATAGATTTACATAAAAAGCAAAAATGGTCAGTTTTGGTTGATGCGGTAAAAAGATTTTATTACACGAGTCAGTCTGAGGCATGAAGACTACTTATATTTATTTACGATTCAATATTTAGAATAAAAAGAGGACATGCTGGCACTATAAATTTATGCGAACAAAATTTTGTGGTCATTGTTTTCCAATATTGCTGTAAGTTGTATATTACAGTCCCTCTTGACCTAAAATTATAACTGAATTAATGTGCAGCTATATTTGCAGAAAAAAAGAGCAAATAATGTCAGTTTAGGTTGATGCGGTCAAAATTTTTTTATTAAACGGGTCCGTCCGAGGTATGAAAACTACTCGTAAACAGATATCATATTTGTTTACGATTCAATAATTTGAATAAAAAGAGGACATGCTGGTATTATAAATTGATGCAAACAAAATATTGAAGTCATTGTTTTCCTATATAATTGCTGTCATTTGTACAATACATCCTTTCCTAAAAAATGTAGCTGTATTTCTGCAGTGTGCGGCTACATGTATATAGATTTACATGATGAGCAAATATGGTCAGTTTATGTTTAATTTAAAAACATATTTATTTATAATAGTGGATTGGGAAACAAGTTATTACATTTGGTTAATGAGGTCAAATAAGTTTGTTATGTATACGAGTCATCCTGACTCCTGGAATGACAAATGTAAAACAATTCAAATGATAAAACTAACGATCGAATTTATGTACAAAAAATGTACGAAAAACAAATAATTTATTTAACACATCAAAAAAACCACTGAGTTACAGGATCCTGACTTGGAACAGGTATATCCATGCAGAATATGGCGGGGTTAAACATGTTGTCTTGATTAAAAATCTGAAATAAGACCGGCAAAATAGCACAACTCTATATAAATCGCTATTTTGCCGAAGCCTTATATATTTAAGACAAATAGTACTTAAAACTTATAAATCAATTCTAGCCGTAGAATTTATAAAATCAATTCTAATCGTAGAATTTATAAATCAATTCTAGCCGTAGAACTGTTCTAGAAGTAGAACTGACCAAAGATTTGGTCAGTTCTAGGTAGAACTGTCTAAAACTGTTCTAGGGTAGAACTGTCAGGATCAGTTCTAGGTAGAACTGTCCAAATCAGTTCTAGATAGAACCGACCCAATCAGTTCTAGGTTAGAACTGTTCTAGCTAGAACTGTCTAAAAGGTGTCAGGCTGACAGTTCTACATACTGTCCTAGAACAGATCTCCTGACAGATTCCGACAGATTTAATGAGAGGTTAGAAGTGATCTCCACTGTACGTAAGCATTTCAACCAGCCATTTTCAATTCTAACCTGCTTAGAAGAAACTTTACTGTAATAAAAAGAATATGTAAAACTGGAATGATTTTGAACAAATTTATAATTAATGTAGAGTAATGAACCTGTCGTTTTCATATTGGACGTCTCTGATTATATTGATTTTCCATGTCTTGAAGGTTAATATTGCTATGTAAGCAATGAAGTCTTTGACGTACCCCTAGTTAATATAATTGCATTATACAATTGTTTTCCAATATAACACAAAAGTAGCTTTTTGGTAGATACTGCATGACTTGAGAAAGTTGATTTTAAGAACTAAATCTCGCTAGACAAATTGTTAGGAGAAACTTTAGATATAACTTTGGTTAAGTAAAATTGTTATGACAATATTTTAATATTAGTTCCCGTTGAGTTTCTTTTCTCTCTTTCGTTTGAAGTGTTTGGGCTTTTGATTTTGCAATTTGATTAGGAACTTTCCATTTTGAATTTTCCTCCGAGTTCGATTTTTTTATGATATTGCTTTTTCCTATCAATTTTGCACTTAAAATAAGTTTTTCGTCACATCCTAGAAATGGAGTTTCAGCCGTGTAGGACTAAGGAAAATGTATTACTTTAATAATACAGATTGTACAAAGTGTTGAGTAATAAAAAATTTCGCTGCACAAACGATCAATCAGGATGAACCATACTCTTAATCATGAATACCATGTTATCTCCATAAAATGGCTGAACCCATAATTTATAATGGTATGTAACCCTAATTGTGAAGAAATTATCGTTATTTTAAGTTGTTAACCTTTGGATATATGATTTGGATGAGATTTTCTAATTAACTTTTTACATGCTTTTTCTAAATGAAACAGCTAAAAATCTGTTAAATTTCCTCTTCTCGATTGTACATCTGTCCGTCATATACTCAATCTAATAATGCCCTAGATTCACGAAGAGAGTTCAAAGTTTTTCAATGCATATCAAACTTAAAGTCACTCGCGTTGTCATGCTTAATATATCCCAACTCGTATTCAACGTATCAGATACATGTGATATGAAGCGAGTGTTTGGTAGATCCGATTACACGCGCATTTAAAGCTTATTATCTATGATTACTGTGGATTCGTTGATTTCGTGGGTACAGGTAATCATCGAAATTAAATGTTCAACGAATGACAAATTTTCTATAGGCTAGTATGCACACCTCATGCAGAAAATTCAAAACGGAAATATTATAGCAAATTGTCATCACTGCAAAGATGCGGACCAAAAATCTCTGTGTAGTATAGAGAGCCGAGGTGTAGTGGTTAGTGCATCGGACTACTAACACAAAGGTTCCTGGTTCGATTCCCGTCTGGGATGAAAATTTCAGGGACTGAATTTTCGGCTCTCCCTTGACACCATTTGCGAGTATGGTCTTGAGGAAACGATGATTGTCCGTCGGAAGGGGACGATAAATGACTGAACCGTGTTAAGAGAGAGCCATATCTCTTGCACGTTTAAGATTTCGAAAAAAGAGCAGGCTAATGTCGCTACAAGGCAGCACTCACACCCGCAAAAATGAAAGGGATTAATCTAAGTTGCAAAACTTGTTTCCCAATCCACTATAAATAAATATGTTTAAACTAAGATGCAGACCAGATATGAAGTAATTTTATTTAGTAGTACTGGAGAAATGTATTCAGTTATGGAATTCTATGCAAATAGCAAACAAGTGAGAGGAATATGACAGTTGTTATCCATTCATTTGATGTGTTTGAGCTTTTCATTTTTGTCATTTGATTAGAGACTTTCCGTTTTGAATTTTCTTCGGAGCTCAGTATTTTTGTGATTTTACGTTTTAGCAACCTATGAATACAGGTTTAATCTAACTGTTTCTACATAAGTAAATTCCTTTTCTAAATCGGGAATATGTCAATTGTTGTCCATTCATTTGACATGTTTGGGCTTTTGATTTTGCCATCTGATAACGTACTTTCCGTTTTGAATTTCTTTGGAATTCGGTATTTTTGTTATTTTACTTTCAATTCAACATTTTAAATAAAATCTACGTATCGAGAAATACAAAAAATATGTGTTTTACATATCCGAAAAGTAACTTCTCGTTATACCTCATCACTGTATAGCTGCTGACCTAATATACGAAGTCATCCTGTTAAGTAGTTTCGGGACAATTGTGACAACAAGATTTTGTTAAACGAACAAAGTAATAAATACTTCTTGTTCATATATTATTATCATGTATGCTTAACTTTTACTTGGTATGTACTTTACTATAAAAATTAAGTTATTTATCTCTATAGAATGAAATTCAAAACAGTGTGGCTGTGGCCATTGATTGACACATTAAATTCATCCATTGACTGGGACAATTTAGGTGAACGTTTGTATGTAACGACCACTGCTCACTATGTACTTTTAAAAGACACTTAAACTATGGGGTCACCAAAGGTTCTCAACACCTTAATAAAGTAATTCGAAAAATTAATCAGAAATAACACGATGTTTTGATTTATATCAATTATATAAATCAAAACATAAAGGTTATTCCTGATTAATTTTTCGAATTATTTTATAATTAAAGGCGTTATGAAACCTTTGGTGACCCCACAGTTTAAATGTCTATCGTAGGTACGTCGTGAACAGTGGTCGTTACAGACAAACGTTTACGTAAATTGTCCCAGTCAATGGATGAATTTAATGTGTCAATCAGTGGCCACAGCCACACTGTTTTGAATTTCATTCTATTAAATTTGAATATTTAGAGCGTCACTGATGAGTCTTTTGTAGACGAAATGCCCGCCTGTCGTACACATTTTTAATCCTTGTATCTATGATGAGTTTATTGCTAAGAACTAAATAACCCTTCCCAAAGTTGTCCTTTTTTGAATCATCACTACTGGTGAATAGCAAGACCTCTTTACAATGTAACATATTACGTCACATAAATATAAAACGTCAATGTAACTCACATTTTGTATTATTATGTTCTAATTTTAATATCAATTTAGATGCAGTTTCATGCAACCTATAACAAATCCTATTTATTACAATAGTTTCAAAAATTATTGCTAAAATTACATCATCATCGTTATTGAATTTTAACAATAAACTTTTCTATTTATTTTGAGTGCGTCTGATTTTATTATTTATAGATATTTAACAAATTTGATACATGTGTGTTTAATTCGAAAGTATTTATTTTCTTTGCATTGATTATGAAACAAATCATAATTTTCTCCTCTTAATACCATCTTGGTATTAAGTAATTATGATATATACGTTATATTATAGTACCGGTTTGTTTCAATTATATAAGAGTTAATTACAATCTCTGTTCATGTATCCATACATGTTTTAAAAGTACATTTAATTTGAAGATGAACGCAACCCAGACCTTAATATCTGTCACCATCTTAACTGTTCCCGATCAAAATAAGACAGTTAACAACAAACTGACGGCAACTGTATCATTGTCCACATCTCGACTTTGTTCAGGAAAGATGGAATCTTTCAGCAAAGATGATTCAAAAACAAAACACTGGTACTGGATGGGATGAAAAAGAAGAGCTAAATTGCAATGTTTTGTACTAATAACAGATGTAAGATGTATAAATATTAAAATAACCGTTCCTTAAATCTGATGGATCTTTAACATCACGAAGTTTCTTACAGACTTATTAATTTACAAAATAATTATGATCTTCATATAAAAACACGTGAGGTACTGTCTGATCCTATTTTTTTTCTCCATCAATAAGTCCTTTCAAGACTTCATACATTTTGAATCAAAGAAATCACATAAGAATAAATTAAACAAAATGAACGCGATAAAGTACTCCCAGACATAAAAGCAAAGCAAAAAAAAAAAAAAGCTATAAACCTAAAAGGGAAAAACAAATCGTAAGTTTTGATGAAAACAGTTAAATTTCAGGAGGGCTCCTATGATACTTTGAGTATTTATCTTCAATTAATTTATTATAGGCGGACGTTGAAGTGACAATGTTATCGTTTGATTTTGAAAATATTTAGCTTGTCAAACTGTATGAGTGATAGGCTAAGCTAGCAATAAAACCAGGTTCAATCCACTATTTTCTACTTCAGAATGTACCAAGTCGGGAATATGACAGGTGTTATCAATTCGTTTGGTGTGTTTGAGCTTTTGATTGTGACTTTCATTCCGTTTTGTTTTTTCTTAAGAGCTTGGTATTAATGTATAAAATGAGACAGTACATGTTATTTTGACTTTGCACTAAACCATGCTGTCCTGATACTGCCAATGACGTATATATAATAGTTGTCGTTAGAACAGTCCTGCTTGATTTTTAGTTCTAGAAAAGTATGTGCATTTATAAGTTTTTGAATTTGACTTTTAGTACTCTAAGATCGGTACTTTGAGTTTTTTGTTTGTTTTTTGTTTGTTTTGTTTTTGTTCTTGATCCGATATAAGAATATCAGATAGACCAAATAGTGACTAGTGAGGACAACTGATGCAAGTACCGCATACGCAAGTTGACTCGTTAGATATAAGATTCAATTTTACATAAAGAGGTTTGGGTACTTAGAAGAAGAACAATCTTGGCGTTTACAGATTTATGTTTAATGCTATACTTGGTTATAAGAAATCACAATCCTCACCATAACCTAAACAATGCAAAGCGTCCATTGTGGGGCTTGGGCCTCGACAGAATTAAATTAGCCCCTACACAGTTATTCTAAATGATACCTTTGGGAAAGATGATGGTTATTTTATAGTAGGTGAAATGATTAACTATCGGTTTATATAAAAATGAAAACAACCCATTCTAGATTTTATGCGTTCGAAACACTTTTGTATATTTTCACCAGGAACGCTAAGAGCCGAAACAGTTGAGAATTATATGATCCAAAAGAACCTAAACAAGGCGAAATCCATTTAAGGTCAGCTTTGCCTGAGTGTGTTTAAGCATTAGTTTCTTTATAGTTTCAAAATCTATAAACGGACGATTTTAGAAAGGTTCGTTATAAACCATATCGGTATCGATATCGGTGACGAAGGAGTTGATGACACCCTTTATAATTGTTAATTAGGGTTATTGGCGTCTCCATTTTTGATAGCATTGCTCATGAGAAAAGATTTCCAGTTAAACTGGTTTCAATGAACTGATGAAGAGGCTTCACTGTTGACCTTTCACGGATTTGGCTATACTTTTGGACCTTTTGGATTATAGCTCTTCAGCTTTTATTGAAGCTTTGAATTTCAAATATTTTGGCCACGAGCATCACTGAAGAGACATGTATTGTCGAAATGCGCATCTGGTGCAGGAAAATTGGTACCGTTAATGTTATTGACTGCTGAGTAAAGAAATAAAAAAAAACATTAGGTACAAAATTTACCTTTTGAATTTTTATTTAATTAGTGTAAACTAGTTTTAGGGCTGAGATAAAAGATATGAATACATCTAACCATTCAGATTGGTTGGTGTACAAAAGTGGCGGTACAAATTATCGAAATATATAAAAGTGGAGGCCTTTGAACTCATTAAATTGTGTGATTCGACGTAGTCATGACTAAGTAAGACAAGTCAAGTATTTGTTTCTGAATTGAATTTAGGAAAATCAACTTTATGCATGTGAAAGATAAACAACCCCTTCCTTAGTGAGAACTGATTAGTTTGTTTCTTTAAATGTTCTATTTCTAACCTGGATAATATGTGTATTTTATCTTTGTTGTATAATCATGTTATGGAAACATTTTGATGAGCATCTAATAAAAAGTGTGTTACGTCTGCGAGAGGTTATGGTAAAATTACAATCTTTGAATTGAGTAATCATCATAAAAAGGTAATTGATGGATAAGTTAGATACAAATAAAGTCGATAACATTTGTCAGTTCGGACTGGAACTTGTTTGCTTTTTTCAAAAAATTAAAGAAGTTATTGCATTACCTAGAAAATATTTGTTTGCCATTTTTAGTGCACAACGATCAATAGAAATCAATATTATACCATAAGTTCAATAGAACGCCCCTGTCCTATTAGAGAGAGTGTTCATTGATACGAGAAGACATATACCTCGGCACACATTTGCTTATACTGTGCTGTGCCTCAAAAAGTGTAAAGATCAATTGGTTTTGTATGTTCCCATACCAATACGTATACATTCTGACCAGTAGTCCGATTTGTTTCGATTTCCGAATTGATGAAAATTGACAAGACGAGAACGACAACCAAGATTCCCAGGTATGATCGATTGGCTAAGATCGTTATGAGAATCCACCACCAAGTGTTGTTTTCATTTGATTTGGAACTTCAAAATGGACTGAAACGTATTCATGCCATTTCTGGTGATAAGATATCAACTAGCTGAACTCGAAAGTAAATTACTGGCCACCTTTTAATTGTTGTATGGTCGAGAACTAAATATAGGCTTGAATATATTGTATTCAGATATTATATGGACTGAACTTCCAGCTTAATTTTTGACAATGCTTATTGGCCTACATCATATCCTGATTTAACTGTCAATTGTGTTATGTATTGACTGAATAATAATTAACTATGTTATATTTGCTTTTAATTAAATCATTTGCTGATTAAATGGATGTCAGTGATGTCTACACAATATGGTTTTGAAAACTATATAATAAATACTTTCTGATTTCTGAAGAGCCTAGAATGTCAGAAGCTCGCAATAGTTATCAAAAGTACCAGGATTATAATTTTATACGCCAGACGCGCGTTTCGTCTACATAAGACTCATCAGTGACGCTCAGATCAAAATAGTTAAAAATCCAAACAAATACAAAGTTGAAGAGCATTGAGGACCCAAAATTCCAAAAAGTTGTGCCAAATACGGCTAAGGTAATCTACTCCTGGGGTAAGAAAATCCTTAGTTTTTCGAAAAATTCAAAGTTTTGTAAACAGAGTTTTGTAAACAAAGTTTTGCAAGCCAGGCAATCTAATCCATGGTTGGAAGGAACACGAAAACTAGATGATATGTTTTGTATCATTGTTGACGAGTATGAAAATAATTGGTATACGATGTCAGTTGCACGATAAAAAGAACATAGGGCCGGGAACTATGCACATTAAGATGGCTCATTGAAAGGTAGATCCAGAAAAAAATCATGAGGATAAGTTGAATGATATAACGACAGATCAGATCTCCGCCATATCGACCAGATTAGAAGAAAGAAACAATGGAAGATCTGATTTATAATACCTCAGCAATAAAAGTATGTAAGAAAATCCTCACCAAAGTTACCGGGCTTATAATTTTGTACACCATACGCGCGTTTTGTCTAGACACATCCGTGGCGCAGGAATAAAACAGCTGGAAGATCAAATGAAATGAGAAGTTATGAAGTATTAAAAACTGAAATTTCTGAAAAAATTGTGCGAAATAAATTTTTGGCAAACTGTAGATACACATTATTGTTTCGAACAAAAAAGAGAACGCAAATGATTCTGTACGTCAATTTTGTCATTACTAAATGCTCTCTGTGTCGATGAGAATCCTGCTTATTTTAAGATTATACTTTACTACTGAAAGAACAATTACACGTAGGATTATATAGCATGTACTACTGCAGGAGGTCGTTCTATTTTAACTTTCTTACTACAACTGAAAACAGGCTACAGATGTTCATTCACGGGTGTAGACCCTTGAGTTGAATATTGTTACATTTCTGTTACGATTAATTTTTCCATATTCAGATTTTATTTGACATGATTAAAAGCCCTATAAAGATTTTGCTGACTACAAATAACTTCCAATGACTGCTTTTGAAGTGTAACCGGTAGTTGAGATACGTACTTGTTATATTTAAATTTTCTATAATGATTGTTACGTGTTGAATATCGAATTTTAAAGTATTCGATCGGTTGCATTTATCTTTAATAAGACTTAAAAGTCAAATCATTAAAGGTTTCTGATAGCATGTCAAAGCTGTAAACGATAATATGGTCATTTGAAATAAAATCGTAAAATTTCAATGAAGACACTTCTTCAAAAAGTCACACATATTTATTTGCATATTATAACTTATAATATTTTTTGAACAGCATTAACATGCAATGTTCGTGGTGTCAAAGAAAATTTTATTGAAACAGTTTTTGATTGACATATTCTGTTGCAATTTTAGACGAAATTTTTAGAATAAGAAATGGCTATGAATTTAATCTAGTTTTTTATTAAAAGTATTGTGAGTTTCAAGAAGGCAAGTGACTTTATATTGTTTTCTATGTATTGATGGATTGTTTGTCAATTTTTCACGTTGACTGTAACAAAATATACATTAAAAAATTGGTTTTTAAAAGCTTGTGCGATATAAAACTGGGACTCAAATTCTCCAAATTCAGTTAATTCTCTTTTCGATAAACCCATCATTCAGAATTTCTCTTACATATTGCTTAAATTTTGTCATTATGGCTTGGGTGACAGACATATAGGTTTGAGAAAACATGACAGACATATAGGTTTGAGAAAACATGACTGACATATAGGTTTGAGAAAGCATGACAGACATATAGGTTTGAGAAAACATGACAGACATATAGGTTTCAGAAAACATGACAGACAATGTGGTAACATGATAGACAAAATGAATACTGTAAACAACTTGTTTCCACGACTTTTTTCGGGTAAAAAATTATACGCGAAAATAAATTGTCGCCAAAAACTAAGATCTTCCATTATTTGAAAACATCAAGTAATATAAATAAAGTATCCGCGAAAAAAGTAGGTTTACTGTTCGTTTTGAAATGAAGAAACACTGTTAAATGTGGTTTTATTTATTTATCCATTCGTTTGATGTGTTGGATTTGATATTTTTTTTATTTTGCCAATTTTTTAGGGACTTTCCGTTTAGAATTTTCCTCGGAATTTGATATTTTTATTTATTTTACTTTGTCTATACCAAAGAATGTAAATCCTTTGATAAAATCATAAAACATCACTTTGTATAACAACATTTACTTGTTATGTGTTCATACTTTTATTAGTAATGTCTATCTTGCCATTGAGATTGAGAACTCGTGTGAAATTAAAAAAAGCTTTGTGATTTTCGGACGTTAATTAATGTTACCCTTTCAAATATACACTGGTCAAGAATTAGTGGGACAGACATGTGGAAGTTATTAGTTTAAAAATATATTATTTTGTTCTGTCTTGAACAAGACATTTTTGTATTTGTTGTTTTTGGCTTTAAACTAGCTTTCAGTCTGTACAGTGATTCTTAGATATGTCCTATGTGTCTTTAGTATATTTGTACTTTACATTGATCTGATTAGGCAAGTGTATTTTAACTGTATTTTATAGTTTGTTCCTTTGTTTTGCTGTTACACCTCTATCCCGTGTTAGAAAGGGGATGGGCTGGCACCAGATAATATGTTTAACACTACTTCATTCGGTTTGTGCCAGTCCCAATTAAGTCAGGAGCCTGTAATTCGTTATTGTCATGTGTTGTTGCACATCCTATCTATTTGTTTTTCATATATTGCTTTGTTAATTAGTCAGGCCATAGGTTTTGTTTGTATCATTGTTTTTGCATGTCATTTAAAGTGTTGCTCTTTAGGTTTTCATAAAACAGGACGGCAAAAAAGAAGTATTATTATTTCTCTAAGTTGTTTTCTTCGGTATATTCTCCAGTTAATGTAGTACAGTTAAAATGCTAGCCTTGTCAGGTGTTTTAGATATAGGTATCTTGGAAAATTATAAATCTTCTAATTGGTTAAAAGGTGAAGATTATAATACGTTTGAAATGTTCTGATATACAAATGAATACATTAAGCATTTAAATGCGTCAATTGCATTGCTTTTCATGGAAAAATCAGGAAACTATTAGAACTGTTAGTCAGATTTAATAAACTTTTTTTTAACTCTCATACTATGAACAATGTTCTTAACCTTAACCTAGGCTCCTCTGGTACCGTCTAAGATAAGGTCATCTCTACATTTTCAAATTCTTGTTTTGTTCACACTTTTTTAAACAAAAAAAAAAACCCCCAGAAAAGTATATCATAGGACACAATATATAAAGCCCGACGTTGCTTACACAGTATCATTCATAATAACAAATTTAGGCTTGATTTTAATGAGTCCACATGAAAACAAACACCTGCATTACCTCACCTTAAGTTCAAATATGGGTATAATCGTAACCAAAAATAGTTTTAGAAATCGACAATAATAGCCCGGATAATTGTGACGTATTTATGAATATTATTAAACCTGTTTTAAATTACAGTGATTTTGTCGACAATCTCCATAAATCCTTCTTAAAAAGGCAAAAATAAAAATTTATTGACAAATATGTTAGATAAATGACCAATTTACGTATTAAATTGTCCCAATGATTTGTGCGAAGTGATATATTCCATCCGCCGCTTTCCCTTTTTGTACTGTCAATACACTCTGCAAACAGCTGCAATATTTCATCCAATTTTGATTAATGTTGTTTTAATTGCAGTGACGTTTGCTGACGTTAGTGCTCTTTTGGAAAACTGTTTCAGCGTCAGAAAAATTAAAATGATTATTCCTGAATAAAGAAAGATAACTCGGAATTTTGCCAGATTCAGAAAGCCGATGTATATTATAATTATTATTCGTTTATTTTTTTTACACTTACCGCCTCTTTTTTAGGGGTAATCCGGTTTAATCTGAATTAGTTCAGTTAGGCAATTTGAAAGTTTTAATAAAATATGCGACAGCTCTATGAACGCCATGTTTCATCGGATAATCTAGGATTTATATACAGGATGAGGGATTATAAAGAAGTTCTAACATTCGTGGTCTTATTTTTTTTAAATTCCATGGGAACGTTTTAATTAACGTCTCGCTCCCTTAACTAAATAGAATTATGACATTGTCTTCGTTGTGTGTGGATATGTCTTTGAGCAGCCTATCACCAGCACACGATTGGATAATTGGTTGTTGTCCCGTGTGCTTTACGTCAAGTGTCAAATATTTCTAGCATGTTCAGGACGAAATCATAATTACAATAAATACAATAGGTAGGTCTTACAATAGAGGTTAACAGGAGTGATGAAATACATGGAATGTCATTAGAAAATATGGATTCACCGGCTGAATAGGGACAAAGTTTAACACTTGGCCTTGACATATAGGCCACCTACGGACCACTCACGTTCAGGAAGTTTGACTTTTTCTATTCCTAACTAAACAAATAAGTAAGAGAAAAAGGAAAAAAGGAAAGATTGGAAATATAAAAACGTGATAGATAATACTAAAATATTCCGACCCCCGTAAGGAAGCAGAATCCTTGGGTTGGAAACTAGCAAGTAGCCAGACAGTTTGATTTTAAACTTTCCGCTAAAAACTTTATTTCCATTGAAGTTAAGAAAATCCCTCGAGTTTATCTATAAGTACAAGTAGCAGTATTCTCAAACATTCTTCGTTTTCGACAGTTTTGATCTCCATCGTTCCTACTAAATATAAGACAGAAGATGTGGTATGAGAAAACTCTCATCAAGAGACCAAATGACACAGAAATTATAAAAAAAACTATAGGTCACCCTACGGCATTCAACAATGAGCGAAGCCCATTCCGCATAGTCAGTTATAAAAGGCCCCGAAATGACAAATGTAAAACAATTCAAACGTGAAAACTAACGGCCTAATTTATGTACAAAAAAAAAAACAAATTTGTAACACATCAACAAACGACAATCACTGAATTACAGGCTCATGACTTGGGACAGGCACATACATACAGAATTTGGCGGGGTTAAACATGTAAGCGGGATCCCATCCCTCCCCTAACCACGGACAGTGGTGTAACAGTACAACATTAAAACTAACTGTAAAAATCAGTTGAAAGGCTTAACTCATCAGATGGATACAAATAGAAATCCATCTAACATAAACACAGCGTTTCCCAGAAACACACAAATCGTTATGATACTTTTATATAACTACCATTAGGACGACACAGCTACGTGATGAATATCAGTCATCCATATAACCATGCACCTGCCTAGTAGCCAGTGCCTCTGTACCGCCCCGATTCTCTAATTAAACATTATACTGCTAATAGTAAATTTACAATCATGAATTGTACTTAAACTAACTACTCTGGATATTGCTGATCTCAGATGTTATTTGTCGGAGCTCTTATTTCGTTCAATTTTTTTTTTCATCATATGATCGCAAAGGTTTAAAATCCTCATGACAACATTAATAGAACTTGATATTTACTTCTTTTATGGTTGTATCTAGTATTTAATATATATATATATAATTATATAATGATATATCAGATAGAAAATAAACTCTTCTATAATTGATATATTTCAACAGATCTCCACTCATTATTAATTATCAAGAGTTCTTTCGATTTGTCTTGAAATGCTATACGTTGAGGATGAATAATACCATCTTTATAAGAAAGGATAATTTCATGTTTCTTCCCTTGTCCCGAAATTTTATGAATATTGTGAGACAGATGACCAGCCACGTAAACATTTCCGGCGTCGTCAGTGGTCATCCCAGAGGGATCCTTCAGTCTTTCGTGCCGGTAAATACAACTATGGGAACCATTGGGGTAAAAACAGTGCACCTCGTTTTTTGCGTTGTTTGTATAATAAACACGCCCAAATCTGTCTATTGTGATATACCCGTATGACGGTACTTTAAGTTCTCGTAATAATTTTCCTGTAGCGTCCAAAACAGAAATAGTCCCTGAAGGCGATCGAATAGCTATGTGATTATTCGCAGAAGATATAACATCATTTCTCAAAGTATCCGAAATACATTCACCAAGACTTAAAGTACTGGTTTTAAAAGTTCTAATGCTGGAACCTGTACCAACTATTACATGTTGCTTATCAAAGAAACTAAGATCAGACAGTTTGAAATGTAGCGGTATTTTCTTTCTTTTGTCGCCATCTTTGTTGCATACGTAAACGCACGTGTCATTAAAACTTGCCAGAAGGAGTCTATTGTCTGCTAAGAAGCACCCGCTTCTAATTTTTGTTCCTTTGTCGAGTTTAGCTGTTGCAAAGTTGAATTTTCTATTCTCTGGTATTTTGATGAGTTGTTCGCTAAGAGTTGTTGATATATTATTGCGTTTGAAGTGCAGATAATCCTTGCCTTTCGCGGGGTTTGACTCTGTAACAGAAATTTCTCCAAAAGAGGGAACATCGGCAATAAGATGTCGCCACGCTTCCTCTCCAATGAATTCAATGTTCAGCTTACTGTATTCATCCTAAAATTAAAAAAAATATCACAGAATCATATACAAGTAACTATTTATTTTAATAAAGAATAGTTAAAACAAATTTAATGACAAACGATTTCGTTAGACTGGCATCAAAATTATTACCTTGTACTTGTAAATCTTTTAATATACTGAACACGTAGTTAATATTGAATTCAATATTTCATTGAATAGATATAATAAGATGTGTTATAAGTGTCAATGAGACAACTTTCCATCCAAGTCATAATTTGTAAAAGTAAACCATTATATGTCAAAGGTCGAGCAGCAAGCTATAAATGGCCCCCAAAAATGACTAGCGTTATACCATTCAAACGGTAAACCAAAATGTGTGCATATGACATACCAAGGAAGTATATACAAAATATATGCTAAAGAGTGACACAGAACACAGTGGTCGAAAGAAAAATAAAGCAAACAACAGAAATCAAACACTATATATATAGATGCGGAAGGACCCTTATTGGGACGTCAGGATTGAATCTGTGTTTTTGCGGGAATTCGGGATTGGGCAGTTATTTTTTCGCGGGAATTCGAGATTTACACTGATCGGGACTCGTGAATAAATTAATGATTTATTTCTCTTGCTGCTCAATTTATTTTAGAGAATGCTAGATGACATCCATGCACTACTACAGCCTATCACTATATATAAAAACCCACATCATTCAGCTAGATGAACCCTGTTTCAACTTACTAAGGAGATAAGTAATAATAATTTACGCAGTTTTGCACTTAAAAAAAGTATGTTATGTGATATTTCGCCATTGTTCAAGACCTAGGCCTTCAAACAGCATCTCACGAAATGAAATATCAGTATAAGGAGCAATGGAGAAACGGTACAATTCATGCTGGTTTCAAAACGAATGGGCAAATGAATTGTAAAATAAGAACTAGTTTAATAATTCATAATTGGCTATAATATATGGGTCAATCTTATTAAAATACAGGAGTCGGTTTCACTAAAAAAACTTACGGCTAAGATTGATCTTAAGTCATGAACAATTCAGTATACTTACGACCGATCTTAGTCCTAATGTTTTATGTGAAACCGACTCCAGACCAGGGCCGTAACTACATTGAGGCAAATGAGGCAAATGCCTCATGTTAGTAATTTAAAAAAAAAAATAAAATGAAACAAAAGATTGTCTTCATATCAAATTGTTTTCATCAAGAAGCAAGTTCTCTTCACTCTCTGGTGTCGCCCCTGCATGTTTTTCGTGATCGATATTCTATTTTACTTTTAGTTTTCAGAGTTGATGGTCTATTGTTTGTACTTGTGTGTCCCGGGTTTGTCTTTTGTTCATTTATTGTCCTACTTTATGACTATAGTCTGAGTGTTGATTTTCATTTGTAAACGTGAGGCTTTGCAATGATGCATGTCCACCGATGTCGAGACACCATGCGCGTAGCTACGTTTACGTCAAAACGCCCGGGCGTACACTTGAATTTTGAAAATAAAACAAATAATCGACATAGAATAAGAAAAACTGGTCAAAAGCACATCAGCCTTGTGCTTCCTTTTTTCAATGGAATGTAATTTTGTATAAATAGGGACTAAATTTACTCAGATAGATCATTTAATACATTTGTTCGAATCTTTTGTAAAAGTCTGAATCTACTATGAATTCTACGTACTTTTCTTATAGTTAAAGCAATTCACTATCTGCTCAGATTCGATATGATGTTTGTATTTTTGTCGAGCCTGTGATTTATGTCCCAAAAGCGAGACAAAGCAGCGTCAATATTTAGGTTCCGAATGGTGATAAAGTCTTTTGAATGACTCTCCGTGAAATTTACGAGAGTTGGACAGAAACTGTTTATGATCAAAAGAGTATTCAGAGCAATAATAAAAATGCAAGTATACCTTTAATTTTCCCGCATTTTAATGACAAAATGTATTTCTTTCTTTAATTAAAAAGTGGTCGCAGTTTGGGCTTACATTTTGTTATTTCTCAATTACATTAACTACTTGTCGAACCTTCATCGAATTTTATGAAAATGCCGAAGAAGCTTTTTCTATGACTAATGTCTAAATCTAAAATTTTTAAATCATTTGTTTTCGTTCATTTTTCTGTTCTTTTCTGATAGACAGATAGCCGGACTCTTCTTTACGCAATTAATTGTTTTACATGCTCAATTTATAAACCTTCATAGATTGTCGTGAAATATTCCAGATCAAGAAAATATATAAAAAGAAAATTTTGGATTTTTTTTAAAATCCCTTTAAAGGAATGATAAATTGATTCACTTTTTGTGGGAAGAAATGCTAGGTGTTCCAGAACATTTTTGGGATACGATTGCTTTCAAGCAATCTGTAGACTTATACCGGTGGCTCAGGACAATGCCCTCACGTCAACCGTTTTATTCTAAACATTAAGGACCCCTTATCCCTCAGAGTAATCTGCTCTTTGATTATATTGCACCTCTTAGAATTTTTTTTAGTGTTCATTAAAAGGTACTTTTGTCGATTGTATGCTCACTCACAGCACCCTTTAAACTTATTTAAAAGTAATATTGGTTTGGACGTTAGGTTAGCTTCCAGTTTAACACGATGAATAAGTTTTAACATATTACAAAATTTAACCAAAACAAATTAACCATTTAGATTCAAAAGTATGTTGCTATCAATGATTTTTACTGACAGGAATCATTATGGTATCTCATTCTCGATAGCTTTCGGGGCTTAGTCCCTTTCGAACCCACTACCAGCAGGTGCTTTAACATTGAGCGGGTGACATTCCCTCATATCCCTCGCCAAGGTTCGGGCGTACACGTAAAAATGACCCAGCTACGCCACTGGACACTGTGCCAGAAAATATTTTAAGAATATACGATGCTACTGGACACAGAAAAAAATGGTTGTTTCTGCATGGAGAATTGAACTTGATATCAAAGATTACAAAACTGTTTTTTTGGTAGATAAATCTATATAGCTGACATGGTTTTAATAAAAGTAAGGTCATCAATTTCCTGGTATTAAATAATTTGAAAAAAAATAATGTTTTGCCATATGACCTTTTACGTTGAAGGATTAAACTTGCATTACGTCGTGTTCAGACCTTTTAACAGAAAATAAAGAAATATGGGATAAACGTGCACGGGATAGGCTAATCGCACACAAAGTCAATGCATCGAAAAAATACAAATGATCAATGGTCAAAGTTTTTATTCATGTTCTTCATCTTGATAGTTGCTGGAGGGTCTTCAACAAAAAAAAATCATTAATACCGTAAAACAAGGTAAAGATCAGGTCCCTAGTGTTGAATTAATCAGTGCTAGTACTTAAAGCATAATACTGCACTGTCACTGTATTTAAATCTAGTTATAGAAAAATCAACAAAGTCTTAGCACAATACAAGACAAGAACAGACAGACAGACAAATTCAGTTTAATAATTATGAGATTTACGATTTTTGCTTTATCCTACATATCGGTCTTTTAATGTTGTCCCTAAAACCTGAAAGTCTTAAATTGCAATGAATCTATGTTTTTGCTTTGAGACCAGAATATTGTCGAAAAATTAGCTAAAAATCAATTGCGTTTGAATGTAAAAACGAGTTCGGATATGCGCAGAATGCACGATTTTGCGTTAATTTTCTCAGAGCTTCTGGGGGCCTTAAGCGGCCCCCAAACCCCTCGAGTCAAAATTTTTTTCGTCTCGATACGCTCGGCGAAAATATATATAGTTTTGCCTCACTATCAAAAGAGGCTAGTTACGGCCCTGCAGACCCTTTAGCTACGCTTTGTATGCTTCAGTACCGCCAATCTAAATTAAATTAAAAACCGATCTCTCATCGCTTCCGTTCTCTGATATGTCGCGTGGGAGATCTAACGAAACCCGCTTTGAGGTCACATGTGAGTGAACTAGAAGTTATGAATTTATAATGATTTGACGTCGCATACGGTGTTAGTGTTAGTTTTGGTAACGTTAGTTTGATGTTATTTTTCATGCATTGTATAAATAACATCGTACATTCGTGCAGCTCAATCATACAGCATAATTTATATAAGCGGTTTGCTTGACTTGCTACGTTTAGAACCGAAATGTAAAAGCGGCACATATTTTTAAGTACAGTTAAATTAAAACAGAAAAATAACATTCATTTAAATTAGTATCCCCTTGGAGCAAAGATATTTTCTTATTCTTTTGATTGAAACAGGATATTTAAAAAACAAGTTTAAACCACTGTCTTTTCTGTTGCTTTTTCTTTTAGTTTAAACATATTTATTTATAGTGGATTGGGGAAACAAGTTATTACAACCGTTTACACTTTGAGGGTGCGAGTGCTTCCTCGTAGCCTTAGCCTGTGCTCTTTTCGAAATCTAAAAGGGTGACTTTTACGTGCAAGGAATGTTGCACTCTCTTAACACGTCAGTCATTTATCGCCCCCTTCCGACGGACTATTATTGTTTCACAAGACCATCATACTCGCAAATAGTGACAAGGGCTTATTCTTTTGTCCGCTTTTGATAATTTCCGAATAAAAATTTATTAGTTGAATCGTTTGTTTCATCGCCTGTATTAAATGTTAAAAGAATCAACAGTTGAAAGCAAATTCAAAATTAACCACAATGAAATTAATTTAATCAAATTTGCCAATTTCATCAACAAAAACTACTAGAGGACATTTTAGAGCAGACATTAGAGCCCATTTTAGCGCAGGATTAATCCGTTCAGCTGTATTTTCGATAGCCCATTTTAGCGAAAACTTTCCCAGTTCAATAATATTAAAACCACGAGCATTAATTTATGCTGGCTTCATATTAAAGTTGTATATATATATATATATATATATATGTTCACTTTGGTTCATCATAGAAATAAAAGTAGTTCTAAAGTTGTCACTCAGCTATTTACGTTTGTCTTGATACTATCATCAAATTGCAAACAACAACGTATATAAAAATACAATGTATAGACGAATGTGCACCACAATCTAGACATGATGAAGAGAAAAATCAGCTCCTACTGCAACTTTATGAACAGTATTGTACAGGGGGTTCTAGGCTAGAACGGACTTTTAAAATTTGATTTTAAAACTTAAGTGTTATATCTTAATGGACATTATATTTTTTTAAATTGTGCTGTCTTGCTTCTATATAAAAAATATTGATCATTAATCATTAATCATAAAATGGATTAAAGCATTACTCTAAAATGGGCATTGATAATTTCCATTTTCGCTCGAATGGGTTAAAAATCTTGGGCTAAAAAGGGCTTTACTTTGGCGCTAAAACGTTAGATTTTTTTTCTCTAAAATGTCCTACCAATGCGCTAAAATGTCCTCCGCCGAAACAGATATAGATATTAATTTTAATGGAATTTAAGTTAATAGACTTAAATTCAGTTATCGCCGGGGCCACTCACGGATTGTGTTTCATGTTTTAGATTTACCCAACATGTGTGACGTTATATTCTGTGACGTCATTTAGTCCTTTTTAGAATTTCATCGCAGCAAGCAAGCTGTTTAAATTTTGTAAGCGGTAAACTTGAAAATTGAAATGGTAAAGTAAACTAGTGTAAGAATTTGTATGGTTATAACCTGATTCGTGCTTCTAATGTTTATTAGAAGTAATCTTAGAAAGAATTCGTTTTATCGATCGTCATTTTTAACCATATTGCATCGCCACGTGGAGAGCACATGCAAAGACTGAATGAGAAATTGGTCCCATGAATGGATTATTCGTTTTCATTTTTATAATTGTTTAATTTTTACACGTGTGTGAGTAATTAGATGCAACATTGTCCTAAGATTTGCAGATTATAATCATGTTTACCATGCGTCATTGTATATTTCTACATAAATTAGATGCACGACGAGTTTAATTTGTTTTTATTTTAATTTTTTATATATTACTTTTTCCCCATATCTTATACTATTGAAATTGAGTATTGACAGATCGTCTAGTGCCTATGGGTAAGCCTAACAAATTGTATTTTGCGCTGTAACAGATCATGCAGGTTAGTAACGTGTCTTTAATGATTATGTGTTGTGGGGCAGGTGTTATTGAATGAACTCCCGAAAACTTCCGAATTAAAAGTAAATTTTCCTTAAGAGGGTATACATCGGTAATTGTGTATCTAGATCTTTCATAGCACATATACAGCAAATATTCCATGAAAGGATATGAACGTAAAAGGGACGTACTCTTTGGGACGAAGGACCCAGGTTCGTAACCGGAAGTTCAACTTTCGATACAAATAAACAAAAATCTTGGAAATCTTGAACAGAGACCATACCCGGAGTTTAATAAGAAGCAGTAGCCAAAAGAAATCATTGCTAAATGTTAGCTTGCTGGTGGATTTAAGCAAATATTATCATTATCTGTATATATATATCCGGCTATAAATTTTGCGTGTACCTACACATTTGTGTACTAAAAATTGTCAAGAGTCGTTCATCACAGTGACATGTATACATTTTTAAAGCAATTGCTTTTATGCTATCGCGTATGGCCATCTTTGTGACCCAGATCAGAGACTCCGCCCATATCAAGCCATAGTATTTTGTTAAACAGGCTCCTGGTCTGTCATTCTTTAACACCTATGTATGTTTTCTAATGCAATACATAGCTTGAAACTTTAAAAAAACGTTAGTGGATTTAAGAAGTTTCAGAATATGTTCTTGTAGATGTATTTTTGTATTTAAAGGGTCAACCGTTTGACTATCAAATAACATAGAAGTCCGAGTGAAAAAAAGTACATTTTTATAACTGCGATTCCGTTTTCCGCCGTTCGTACGATGTTTCAACAAAATATGGATTCATTTCAGTTGTTGATTTAGTATTGAAAATTTAACTGAATTATCTCCTATTAAATACGGTTTTATATGTT
Source organism: Mytilus galloprovincialis (assembly GCF_965363235.1). NCBI lineage: Eukaryota > Metazoa > Mollusca > Bivalvia > Mytilida > Mytilidae > Mytilus > Mytilus galloprovincialis. Next base: position 38,472,531 of record NC_134841.1, on the reverse strand, counting down.
TAATTTGTGTTTCTTTAAGAGGTCAGGTGCTCTTGTTCATTCATAAAATTATCGTTCATTCATACATTTATCGTAAAATCAAAATCACTACACAGGTTAATGCGTAGTGTCAAATGATTACCTGTAATCTAAAAATAGACAAACTTTGTTTGCGCAAATAATTTAGCGGAACGAAACCCTTGTTGAAAACACATAACAATAAGTTCGTGTTCCTTTTCTGTCAAAACTCCGTAATATTTATCGATCACCTTACTAATAAAATGGACCCGTCCAAACGTAGTAGATGCCAAGTCGGTCCAGATGAAGAGATATTTCAATTTGGAATTTTCTAGTTACATAGATTGAAAAAAAGTACGTCTTTTTAAATATCATGATAAAAACTGGGTATGCATAACAAATGTCAGATGAAACCATTATCCTCGTCTTTTCAGTGAACAAGTCTACTACGTTTGTTGACACTCGACGGTCCACCGTGTTAGCAATTTTATTTCACATGTTTTCGAAATATTGAAGATCATTTTTCGCAATGTTTCCTGAAAATTGATAAATGTCAAAGCAACGTAGAGCTGTTTGTTCTTGTTCGTATAATAAAATTGAGAATGGAAATGGGGAATGTGTCAAAGAGACAACAACCCGACCATAGAAAAACATACAACAGCAGAAGGTCACCAACAGGTCTTCAATGCAGCGAAAAATTCCCGCACCCGGAGGCGTCCTTCAACTGGCCCTAAACAATACATATACTAGTTCAGTGATAACGATTTAATGTCATGTTTGTCTGTGATGACCCCCCTTTTCGGGATTGCATGATAATTATAGTTATCTCGTACCCACATGCACTTGTTTCTATCCATAGGAAGGTCGACTATCCATATAAAACTATTTTGGATAGAAACAAGTGCCTGTGCTCGTACCGCATCAGAAGGACATACATGTATATCAACTGAGCAATAATGTTTGGAACTTAGTTTTAAAAATGATGACAAAGTACCATTATGAAAATATTTTTATTAAGCTGAAATATACATTTATTCTTTACATTTTTATGTCTTGTAAGATATTTTATTTCTTTCCCGTTTTTTAACATTTGCGTCTGGAAAGTTGAAATGTTTTAACTTAATCATTTGTGTTAATGGTTAAATATAAATTAATAATGAAAATTGTTAAAATTAAATCAATAAAGGAAATTATTGCCCAGTTACAAACACTACCAGGGGATAATCCATGATGATTTCTTTTTGAGTTATATGTTTCAGCACATGTATATTTGACCCCAACTTTAGCCTGGTAAACGTGTTTTCTCCTTGTGAAATATAAAACATATTAAAAATGACTTTCTGCTAAAGTCTTTTATTTATATAAAGTTAAAACCTTCTTACTTCTAACTAGACAACACTCATGTCAGGTTTAATTATTATATACAAGTCCCCAAACATTAACATGACAGCAATTGCTTTTACAGCCTTTAAGGCTTTGATTTAGTTGCTACTACTCTCTAGCCTAGACTAGGTCGATATGGTATGAATAGTTCAGTTAAATCAAGAATTTAGCCATATGTAAACAGGCCACAGCTTGAATTATTGTTGTTATAACTCAATTATATACTAATATTACACTATGTTACTATCAACTGACTATGGATTTAAGTTTAATAAATATATAAATCTGTATATATACTAATTTTGAATTATTTTTTTTAAATTATTGTAACTATTATCGACACAACTACCGGTACATGTATGAGTATACGTAATTTTTAATTGTTATTGTTTCTTGGTACAGTCATTTGGTTTTGTTAGGTCAATGCTATGTAGCATGGTGGAACTAATATTTACTTTTTCTTGAGTTGTAGCACAATGTTGGGTAGATCAGTTAGAGACCTTGCTCGACCACAGAACACGGCCAAGGGTTGTAACAGTTGGACCAGAGACTTGGACAACAAGGACACACCAGTTTTTACAGATGGGTTACCAGACTGGACTGGATTCACGACTCATCACGCCACTAACTCATCTCCTTTGGTCACCTACATTTGTACATTGAATCATCATCAGATGTTATTTATGCCAACCCCTAGAGCTTTGCATTGATATGATCCAGTTGAGAATTTTTCAGATAGTTCACCAATCTCAGTACTGTAGTTCAAGGAGTTTACAACAAAAATTGAGTTGTAGCACAATGTTGGGTAGATCAGTTAGAGACCTTGCTCGACCACAGAACACGGCCAAGGGTTGTAACAGTTGGACCAGAGACTTGGACAACAAGGACACACCAGTTTTTACAGATGGGTTACCAGACTGGACTGGATTCACGACTCATCACGCCACTAACTCAACTCCTTTGGTCACCTACATTTGTACATTGAATCATCATCAGATGTTATTTATGCCAACCCCTAGAGCTTTGCATTGATATGATCCAGTTGAGAATTTTTCAGGTAATCGTCAGATTTACTAGTTAAAAGCAGTATATTACTTTTAAGTTAAACCCCCTCATGTACAAAATGTACATGTGATTACAACATATAACAAACATATTTATATAGATTAAGACAACTTTTTCTAATCTTCTAGATTGAAAAGATTTGTGTAACGTTTATACCTCAGTTTCTAAACCTAAAATTGCTGAATGTGTTACTTTTACAAATTTATATGGCCTTACAATGATGGGATGCCGCATCATGTGTTTGAAATAAAAAACTTTCGTAAATATGAGGTTACATTCTATATAATTGTTATATAATATATTACATTGAAACTTTTAAATGTTGTTTGGTATTTATCACATTTTGAATGGAGGACGCTATCGATTTATATAACATTATAATATTTATCTTGTTTAATAAACTGATAAAAAAAAAAAAAAATCAGATATTCATGTACTGCATGAATACAGATTTTGCAATAAAGTACCACAATTTAAAGGACAACAGTTTATAGAAGTGTATATTTATTGATCACTAATTTAGGACAGACTTCTTACTGCTGTTTGCCACAAACCCTACCAACCAGTCTCAGGGTGTGGGACATTTTCATTATTATTGATTTTTTTTTTTTTTATACATGTATATATATATTAAGGGAAAAAAGGGGTCCAATGGTTTTATCTTGTAATCAACTTTTAAATGAGACTATTTCAAGTTTTGTGTAATTTAAATTTGTCAGTAGCAGTTAAACGGATATGTACATGTAATATTAGCAAATCTAGTACAAACTAAGTAATTATTTACAGCTTGTCTTGCAGTCTGCTCCACCGTTAAAAATCTTTAGTATTTAGGTGTCGAAAACAGCTTTAATTTATATATATACTAGTCTAGAATGTATTGTAATCTTTATCCTGGAAATTCTAGAAGTTGCCCAATTTATGAGTATCGTACACTGTATGTTTAGGTGCCGTTTGTTATTTTAGGCTGGTGCATTACGAGGAACTTTTCATTTGCATAATCATTGGCCCTACTGGTTGCTTGGCAACAGTTGATTCCAAATTATGGTTGTTATTTATTATGAAATTATAGTACCGGTTGAATTTCAGTAACAGTTAGCATGAATGCTGGTACTATTTGAAATGTTATGCTTTTAATTATGAGGGTATCTAGATGTTGTTAAGCACTTGTTTGTGTTTTGTTTTTTGTAAAACACAGGTCATCCTTTATAACTTTTGGATGTCCTAACAGGTAACTTTAACCAGGTTTACTTTGATTAATATAGGCCTTCTTGTGATATCCAAGTTCAAATCACCTTGTCCTTTAATGGAAATAAGGTTTCATTTGGGCAACCTGGTTCAAACCCAAGATGAAAGAGAGAGAGTGGTTGCTGCTGTTATACTAAATGTTTGTTTCTGCTTACATGGATTTAGACTCTAGTATAGGGTTCTCATAGTCATTCTTTTAATTTGCGTTTGCCTGAGTTGATCCAGTTATTCTTGCTTTGTATTTATGGGCGTTTACATTATAATAATTTCACTCCTACATAGTCATCTTACACATTCAGGTATTGACCATCCAATCTTTTATGGTAATACACTTTATAACGGACAAATGTCAGCTTTTACCTCAAAAACTAACAAAACATAAAAGCAAACTTATATAAAGTAGAAATACTGTTGCCTGCATATATATGGCTTATTTTGGCTTCAATATTGATTCACTTGCACATCTACATGTATGCATCAGACTAAAACTCCTTTATTTTTAAACCAGTTGCAGGTATGATAAGAGTTATGTTTTTCTAATATATTTTATGGTGATATGATATTAAACCCCCATGACGGGTTGGTGCTAGATTTTCGTATATTCAAGACATAGCTTTTCGAACAGTTTAATTGAGGTCTGGAGCTGGCATGTTGGTAACTGTTCGTAGTCCCTTGTTGATTTTTGCAATATTGTCATTTTCAATTTTTGTTTTGTTTAATTTGTTACTTATTCTGATATTGGACTCTTTATGATTTTTACTGTGCGTTTTGTTGTGCGTTACTTCTTCTTCATTTAGTTGAGATTTTGAAAAACTTGTTTAACCCCTCGCCATTTAAGTATCTGTTCCAAGTCTGGGGCCTCTGGCCTATGTTAGCTTGGGATGAACTTTTATTTTAGATTTGAGTTTAGTATGACATTCATTATCACAAATCAGTGACTTGGTAAAATTAAAAAAAATAAAAAATCATTATGGATGAAGCCATTTCTGGTTTTTAGAGGGATTGCTTCAGATGCTCGGCCCCAACTGCAGATGTTTATCCTGCTATTACCCCAAGGGAATTTTTACAGTTATTTCAGACCTTTAGTAACCGTTTATTTGTAAGTTCCACACCACCCGTACATACCATGTATCAGAGAGGACAGTCTTTCTTTTTTTCATGAGTTCGGTTCTCTAGTTGATTTATTGAATTCATTTCCTATCTCTTTATGCATTGTTAAGGTATTGCTTACTTGTACATTTTGTATCTCTCTCAACAAAAATTGTGACATTACTAATTTACTAGGATTGGATATTTTTTTTTAGTAATTTAATGTGTGTCAAAATTGAGGTTTGAGTTTTTAAGAAGGTATTAAACACTCCATACCAGAGTCATGCTGAAGTTTAGCAATATTTTCTTATCTTGTGTTGGTATGAATTCAGTGTATTTGAAGCTGTCCTTTCATTGATTTTGGAGGATTTTTAAATGGGTTGGAGATCCAATACTGACACTTAATACAGGGTTTTACAGAAGAATTATTATTTTTCTTTATTTATTATGCTTTAAATTGTATTCGTATTACTATGTAGCTATACTTCCATGTAGCTATTTGCCGTACAGAATTGTAGGAGATTTTTAATGTTTGATGTTTGAATAGTAGAATCCTCAATAGTAAGTATGTTTTTGTAGCAGACTGACATCCTCCAGATGGGGTTGACTTAGGTCTAGCCACAGAAATGCATTTTTGTGGTGGCATATTTGTCGCATGTTAAAAAGTTAACTTAGAATATATAATGAACCTATAAGGATCCAACATATTTTTAATAAACTTGTAGTGGTATTGACACAGGTAGTTCTAGAGTGGGTCTTTGCCAATGAGATGAAGAACATGATCAGATGGAGTGTGAGATTCATCATTCTTAAGTAAGGATTGTCTCAATTTAGACCAATGCAAACATGGACTGGTGCTGCTATAGAATTTATAACTATTTATTGCCGTTATGATAAGCTATCGGGTTGCTACATAAAATATTATGTTTTTCGATCAGACCAGAACTTTTTCAACTAGATGTTTTTCACTTGTCACCCTTAACCTGCTTATGAAATGAATTCTTAACATCTTTATATTATTTGTTGATATACTATAATATACTATATTTTATGATATACAAATACAATCAACTATCTTGTGGTTTGCTGTAGTTTTGGTAAGTATTTTTATCTGTGTAGGTAAAATTTGTTGTTCACAAAACTTCATCTAGATTATTTAACATATATTATGTACCAGTTGTACTTTAGATAAAAATAACTATTTGTCTATCTAGACATTTATCATATATATGGACCAAGTTGTGCGTTAAATAAAATAGCTATCTATCTACCTAGATTATTTAATATATATATGTACCAAGTTGTACGTTAAATAATATCTATCTATCTATCTAGATTATTTAATATATATATATTTATATATTTACCAAGTTGTACGTTAAATAAAAATATCTATCTATCTACCTATCTGTAGTTATCTCATATCTGGTTCACAGCTTTGCAGCGAACCGCCCTTTTTATGGCGGTTGACAGAGTCTCTGTTTTCCTCCGTCAATGTGGCAGAATTAGCTGCATAGAATCTTAATGTTAACTATGAAATTTTAGGTTTTTGGATAATACAGACTACACTTGTGTATCCCACGGTGTTTTCTAAATTTAAAGCACCAGTGTATCCCACGGTGCATCTTTACATTTTCATATATATCTATCTTCACATATATCTATCTATCTACCTGGTTGCCATATTATCTTCGGGTAACCGACCATAGATCTATCTACATATACATGGTCTATGGTCTATCTATCTATATATATATATATTATATATTGTATGAATCTATCATATTATGAATAAAAGCTGTGGCCAGATATCGCCAAACCATATATGTATTTTGTTTTAATGGCACCATCTGAGATAATGGAATTTAAGTTAATAGACTTAAATTCAGTTATCGCCGGGGCCACTCACGGATTGTGTTTCATGTTTTAGATTTACCCAACATGTGTGACGTTATATTCTGTGACGTCATTTAGTCCTTTTTAGAATTTCATCGCAGCAAGCAAGCTGTTTAAATTTTGTAAGCGGTAAACTTGAAAACCCGCCCTCCCACTCCTTTTTATTGAACAAGATACTGCTCTTTTGTATTTATTTTTCAGGTTTGTGTCGGTGATAGTGGTGATACAGATTTGACTGATGATGTTAACTCGTTTGCTGTTGAGAAAAGTGGCTTTTATTTGAACTTTGAGCATCATAAATATATTCCCGTAAATGGCAGAATTCGCTGCATAGAATCTTAATGTTAACTATGAAATTTTAGGTTTTTGGATAATACAGACTACACTTGTGTATCCCACGGTGTTTTCTAAATTTAAAGCACCAGTGTATCCCACGGTGCATCTTTACATTTTCATATATATCTATCTTCACATATATCTATCTATCTACCTGGTTGCCATATTATCTTCGGGTAACCGACCATAGATCTATCTACATATACATGGTCTATGGTCTATCTATCTATATATATATATATTATATATTGTATGAATCTATCATATTATGAATAAAAGCTGTGGCCAGATATCGCCAAACCATATATGTATTTTGTTTTAATGGCACCATCTGAGATAATTAGATTCGATAAGAATCTGTTAAGATATTGTATCAAAAAAAAAAAAAATTATAAAAAAGTTATGATTAAATAGTTGTTACAGAAGTCTTTGAGGGCCGTGCACTTTTTTCAATTTGATATAACAAATAAATTGTATTATCATATACTTAGACTAAATAACATATGATTTTTACTGTATAATAATAGCATTAAATTAACGTAAATTCCATATTTTTCGAATTGGTGCTTAGCGGGCTGATATGAAAAGTTTATCACATGCTTCGATTGTTATCACATGCCTTTCCGTAACGTTATCACATGGCATTCCGGTGATACTCGGCAAATTCCGGAAAATACACCTCAATGCTACGTTTTCAGTGAAAAACATTACGAAATAGTGTACAAAACAATTATTTAGATACTGAAAAGTATATTGTGTAAAATAATAACAAAAAAACAAAAAAATAAAAATAAAAAAACAAACAAATTATACAAATAAATGCATTCTTTATAAGTTTCCCACATAATTTAGAAAGTTACAAGTTTGAAAAGGTTGACTTTTCCAAACAGTGTTCATTATGTATATTGTTATTTTTTGTTTGTTTGTCGAGTCATCCATATTAAAAATGTTTTCTCCTCTGTTGAGGCATATGGTAGAAAGATTTGATATCGAATGTACTAAATTTGGGTCCGACGTCCGTGAACTTTTCAATCTTTGAACTTCTATTTGGGAACCACGTAAAAGGATCAATATATGAATCTGTTATTTTTCTCCATTGTTGAAGCATATGATAAAAAGATCATAACATGTCATTTTTCATATCGCATGTATTATCAGCCCTCGAGCCATGCGGCTCTTGGGCTGATATTGAACCTAGGGCTGATAATACATGCGATATGAAAAATGCCATGCAATAATCTGATAATATAACAGATTATCAATTTGATATAACAAATTATGATAATTTGAAATAAAAATTTATAAATTTGATATATCAGATCCCTTTTACACTGATTGTGCATGGGTTTTTTCTTCTAGATTTCGCGCATGGGTCTTTGTTTTTAATAAAATGTGTGCAAACAAAATATATAAAAAAAAAATGCAAGGATGAACTTAAGGATGTTTCATATATCCTTATATGTGCCCATCGAAATTGATAAAGAAGCATGCCAGGATTTTGAGGAAGGGGAAGCATTTTTTATCCGTGCATGTTCCTATGTCCCTAGAAACACACTATCCATTCTTTCTGATTTGAAAATGTACAATATAAATTGATCCTTTTTCTATTCTAATCGTTCGTTCTATGACACCAGGTCCCATGTACTGAAAAGAGAACGTTCAAACTAGTCCCCCAAACTGTCTCAAATAATAGATAAAAGGGGAGGGAGAGGGTTTCAGAAACATTAAACCTGTTAAGAAAGTTTTGAATAAGCATTCAATGACAAATTTGTCGCTGGACGTCAGATAAACAATGAATCAATACACAAATAAATGCGCCAATTTAGGTTACGCAATGTTTCAATCAATCTCATTATTATAATTAAATCATACTATTGGTAGAGAAATTCACAATTTGTTATACCAAATTGACAATTTGTTATTTCTAATTGATAATTTGTTATATCAAATTGATAATCTGTTATATCGAATTCATAATTTGTTATACCAAATTGATAATCTGTTATATCAAATTCATAATCTGTTATATCAAATTCATAATCTGTTATATCAAATTGGAAAAAGTTAATTAGCATGGCACATAAAGGCTTCCGTAATTTGCGACGTTAGGCACTACATGTCAAGTTTTACAGAACGTAACGTCAAAACAAGTAAAAAAGCATGGTGTGACATTATGACTAGACAAAAGTAGTCGCTGACTGTGTCGTTAATACTTCCGACATGTGATCGAAAATCGGTTCAAATAAATCCCTAAACAGTAGATTCTAATGTTATATAGTATTTTTTTGTGCTATTATAATTTCAAATCTTCCCCTCTCAAAACTGTATAATATGACTTATCATACTTGTAACAAAAATGTAAAAAACGGCGTTTTGTGACATTTTGACTAGACAAAAACAAAAAGATCGCGTTTATTTTTTTTTTTTCAATATTTTCTCTTAAAACTTCGACGCAATTTTTTTCATACATTTAAAAAAAAATGTTTTCACGTTTGAATAAAATTTCATATCGTAGAAAAGACTGCACCTGCCTATTACTTTTCATAAGACACTTAACAAATACGCCAAAACGTCAGAAAACGGCGAGCTTATGTTGTATTGTTATATGTATAACCGACTTTAAATAAATCTTTTATGCTAGTGTGACATTTCAACGGATTTAATAAAATGAAAATTTAGGACATAATTTTAACAATACTTACTAATTGCAGACATAGAAAGTTGTATATTTATTGTATAATTTTGACACAGGAAGGGTGGATATGTAAATTCTGGTTTGGATCTGCAGCATTCGTTCGAATTTTGAAGAGCTCCAAACAAAAAAAAATGCGAGATTTGGATTTTGTGACAGAAACACAAATTTTTGAAATGTTTCAAAACACGATCTTTTGAAATGTTGTAAGAGAACTTTTTATTTTTTTTTCCTTAATATATACGGAATAAAAATATATATCATTTTCGGAATAATCTATTTGAATTGCCTTTTAAAATCACTCTTAACTTTTAACCCCTATCCATATTTTTTTTCTATTTTCGGCTTGACCACAAAACAAAGTGAACTTTTCGTGCTGGTAAGACGTGCCCAGTTAAAGATGACGTCATAAATAAAACATACACCATTAACACCAAAGACTACTCTTGCTAGGAGTACAACTTTTTTTTAATAAGTTTAAAAAATGACAAGAATAACTTCAAAGCAACGCTGATCATATGTCGCGATGTTACTTGTCTACACGCTCAAAATCAGTGTTATGAGGGATCATTCGAGTAACAAAATGAATAAAAGTATTGATTTTAAGGCACATTCCATTTCTACTTTTAATTACGCACATTTTGATATATACATTTATATAGTTATCAATTCCGAAACTTCTAACAAATGCAATAAAAGCGAACTGGAAAGCAAAAACCGCATTATCACCAACACCGTACGCGACGTCTATGCAAATGAATTGACGACCTATTAATAAGCCAGTCAAAAAAGTTTATGAAATATTTTGACTGACGATTTCGTCGTATATAAAATGAGTTACATCCCTTTACCTTACGATAAACTTTCAAGATCGTGGAAGACTCAATTTCATTGGTCGAAAAAGACACACCTACGAGGTCACTCACATGTGACCTCAAAGCGGGTTTCATTAGATCTCCCACGCGACATATCAGAAAACGGGAGCGATGAGAGATCGGTTTTCAATTAGATTGCAGTACCGCACATCATGAACACGGCCCACTCAATGGCGCATTGAAGAATTATGTAAATATGAGATTTTTTGTGAGCAACATACCGACATTAACAATCTATGTTTATACTACCTGCAATGTGTTTAAGTATGCCTCTTGTTTATTTTGAAGAGGTTGTATAGTTTTTACGACAGTAAATATGTGAACATCTGAAGCGTTTTCTTTAAGTGTTGCTATATCTTTATGCCATACATCCATTTTGTTAAGTCTTTCTTGGATCTGCTCTATTCCTTCTTTCAAAGTTCGATGGCATAAATCGTGTGCTCTTGTTAGGGCATTATAAAGTTGATTTTCAATCTTATCGAAGTGATCGCTTATACTCTTTCGAATGTATCCAATTTCCTTTTGTATTTTGTCCTTTTGGTCATTTAAGACTGAAACATTTTCGTTCTTCTTTTTCACGAATTCTGTCAATTTCAGTTTTGTATCTTGTATTCTCATTTCTAGAGCTTGTAAGAATTTGCTTCTTTTGACATTTTCTGCCTCATTATCCAGTGTTATAAGTTGATCGCATTGTTTGTGGTTTTGTGGTATACAGGACACACAGCACATCATATCATGTGACGGACAAAAGAAAGCAAGCGATTGGTCAGGATGAATTTTACATTTATACGAAAGATTTAAGACAGCTGGACTGAGATCAGACACATTAGCAATCGTAATAATCTTATGCTTTGTTGATACCTTCGATTTCATATGATATCTGTAACAATCACCACAGAGAGGTTCCGAGCAGTCGCTACACCAATGAGTCGGCTTTTCTACATCACCACCACGCAGACAAGAAGCACAACGGGATGTCATTTTCTGAAATGAACAATTTGAATGCTAGTAATACAATTGAATTTCTATAGATGGTATTAATAAAACACTTTGTTTAAGTCTTGCCCATTTTTGATTTTGAATCTTGCTCCATGTGTGTTTTAAATACCTTGAACTATATATAAGAACTTGAGGACAGGACATTTTCTTTAAGCCCTCCCCTTTTCCAAAATCCGTTATTTTTTTTCTTCAATAATTTCAATTATTTTTGCGTTTTACTGTATGATATGAACAAACATATACTAGAAATAACTTGCTATTTACTATCAATTTCTAGTTTATTTTCCACATCGATCACTGATATATTAAAATTGTCCTGTCCCACAGTATGGAATAATACGAAGGCAAGTGTCGATCAAATTAAACTGCAAGACATTTCCTGGTGAAATTCATAAATGAGATTGCCAAGAGTGGAAGATTTCAACTAATCTTTTATCTATTTCATTTTAATGTGTATTCTTACTTGTAACAATAGTAACTACACTGTAAGTATATTCTGAAACATGTGAAATCATTACAGATACCAAAAGAAAAAAGAAAATAGTATTGTTGGATTGAAATTGGATAATTTTATATTACTACAAAACCTTTTTTTTTTAATTGATTGAAATACCCAATGTTTGTTTCTGGTTTCAATAGCTAATGACATTGTCGAGTACACTAGCAACTAAAGATTGATCAGTCATCGTCAAAAGCTCCTTAAAAAATGTGATTCAAATTATGATTAGATTTGTAAGCAAATGAAACCAAAAATGAGTCCTAAAGTATTATACAATTTTTAAAAAGGAAAACTTGAAAAGAAATTGTGAATTTACCTTTACAAAATCCTTGTCTTCCCATAAAGTAAAACTTCATTTAAAAAACTAATGATTCGTTCGAGTTCATTAATTAGATTAAACAAAGAAACGTTCTAATGCACATAAACAAAACAACTTTTCCTTATATTTGTAACAAGTTATAGGTTATTAAATTTCATTTGATTATAAACAAAATAAATATGTTAAGTGAATATTCAGTGTTGCGGATTTAACAATTCAACTTTTATATTAGTATAAATGGTGTCAATGAAATGTTAAGACAACGATTTTTTATATTCAATTGTATGGTGATTGGACCTGTAGAAAATCAAATAAAAAAGCAAACTCAGAGAAGGTTATGATAATGTGTCTAAAATAAATGATAAACACCTTTCAGATTATAAAAAAAATATCCTTCATTAAAAATCAATCAACATATTAAATTTCATAGATGAGCACATACATACATGAAGCAATGTAGTTGGAGAATATTACTAGTATCATGCATGTGTATTAATAATGTTAGTAACATGGTCATCCAATATAAAATTGTATCGCCATCGGTTACTTTATAAAACGTATTTCGAGCTCTTAATGAACTTTTGAATAATAATGCGCCCTCTAGCAGTAGGTTAATGTAGCAATCGGAGAGTAGTCGGAGATCAGCGGAATATAGTAAACGACATTTTTTTCCTGGTGAGAAATGCATGGATTGCTCATGGAACCAGATATTAAAGTTTACGACCAAAGAAGGCAAACAAATTACGTAACAATGCGCAATAGAAATGCATAGTTACTATTTTAAGAGAAAGGTTACTAGCTATATAGAGTATGCCATATGATTTATTTTTTTATCACGTAGCTAGTGTCCCTTTAGAAAGTTTTGGATGTTGCATCCACTAGTGAATTTATATAAGATAACTTTAAACGGGCACTTTGATTAAATAAAAATAATTCATACTAACAAATTTGACTCAAATTCTCACATTTCATTTACTAGTATATCAATGTAAAACATTTATCCAATTTATCCAAATTATAAAACGTCTCAAATAAACAATTTACCGGGCTTGGGCTCGATAATATGTAGCTTCGTGTCGTGTGTATTTAAGTCTAGACGCCATCTTATTAACTATCGAGCTGACTTCCGAAGACCCCCGATGATCAATTAAGCGATATAAACAAATATATTATATAAATAGATAGTAATCTCGTGCAATTTGATTTTTCTAGGTCTGTTTAATTTCATATTATAGATTAAAAATATATGATAATCATCGTTTTTACCTGTATAAGAAGGATGTTTGTGGATCGAATCAGTCAATCAAATGATTTAACTTTGTTTCACTTTCATGTTGACATTCTATTCCTTTAAATAACCCAACACGCACAATTCATGTGTTATCAATCTCTACCTAAGGAGTTAAATTGAAGTTAACATGAATACGGATTCAATGAGGTAAATTCATTCACCTGCAAGTGAATAATTCATCATCAATGTACCTAAGCTTATTTTGACAAAATTGAACCATACTTGCTGCTAAAAGCGAATTATCATTTCACTATTTTACTTTTATAATGATTGAACAAAAAAATAATATTTATGATTTTTTATATTTCTCGTAGCTAGTGCCCCTTTAAAGTTCCATATACACTGTCATTTTAATGAAGTAACAAACAAAAAACTTGAAAAAAGCGTTATAGTACATGCAATCAGTATGCCATAAAGGCAACTGTTTATATCAGTAATACATTAAATAAACTAACAAAAAGAACCCACAACAATATAAATACAGAGTAAATAGAAATAGCACAACACGAAAAAAACTTGAAATTCACACACAACACAAGAATAAAGTCAAAACAGAACACGTAAAACTTGTGATGAACTCGATACCTACATGACTTACACGTATAAATAACATAAAAATATACATGTGGTATCAATGTTTTAATCTGAATGATTATATTAAAAATATGTTAAAAAAAATCAAGGCTTGCTGTGCTGTATGGGTTTTATTAATTCATTGTTGCCGTACGTAGAACTTCAGTTGCTTAATACTTCTAATAGTATGTAGATTTGGTGACCTGATAGAAAATTGTGCCATTTACAATAATACCACATCTTTTTATTTTCATAATAATAACATTATTTGAAAAATGTGAAAGGTGTAAATATAGAATTAGCACATGGTCTTGGTATCCATAGCAATAAATTGCAAACTTAATTGAAAAATTTTACATACAAGATATATAACCTGATATCAATATTTCCCTGGCTGCAAGCTTCTGCTATACATTCATATTCTTTTATAATGTTGTTGATTCCTTATCTTTTTCAAAATGGAGGAGTTGCGTATTTTTATTTTTACAATCTTTGTTATCAACTTTTTTCCTCTGAACTTTTCTGGTAAGTGTCGTTCTATTTTATACATAATTTAAACAAGAATAAATACTATATAGATGAAGTTCACAAAAACTTGTGAATTTCCTTAAGCTGTAGATGAAAGAAACAAATGCGTTTTCTAACATTTGTACTTCCAGGAAGGATAGAATCTAAGCAAACATCTTTATGATTTGCATATATACATGTAAAAGAAAATACACGAAAAGATAGATTTGGGCAAAATTTTTAAAATGTCATTTACTCAGAATATCTAACAAATTAGATGAAATAATGCCGAACGTCAATTTGTTTAGTAATAATTAGTTAATATCGATAAGAAGAGTTTAATAAAGTTTTAAGTAGCAATGTCATCTATGTTGTATTTTTCACTGTTTTATTTTAGTTATGATATTTTTAGAAATAGTGTCCTAGCTTGACCAGGGCCGTAACTACCTATGAGGCAGGGGAGGCAACTGCCTCCCCTGAAATTTCTACACCCAATTTTTTTTTTTAAGTAATAAAATGAAATATATACACGAAGAACTTGAATTTATATTATAAACAACACAAGTTTACAGTTGTAACAGTGTTATCATGATACGTGATATATCTGTCATTTTCCGGATTTTTGATCGAAAGTTAACCGTTTCAGTATATAGTTTTATTTATTTTTTTCCTGTGGCCGTCTGTCTGTTATTCATTATATATTCGTACGAGAACACATATGAAACTTAAAATTTGCTTTCGACAATTTTGAATAAAACTTAACTATTCACATTCATTTAAGGGCTCAATTAAGCAGAGGAAGTTCCCTTCGTATTGTGAATCTTTTATGATATCAGAAATTCGTTACCGGCTGAATAAGCTGTTGGATCGTTTTTTTAACGTCACCCGATCGTACGAGAACATTATGGGAAATGCCTTAGTAGTTAAACACTCCCATTCGTTGTAGCAGCCTGGACTTTCTATACTAAGTATATACTTAAGAATAGAAAGTCCCTGGTTGTAGTTATATACATGTCTGTTCAACTTACAACGATATTGAAATTCAAGGTCCTCGATAAAAAAAAAAATATCTTGCGTTCTATGATCTTGCTTTATATGTTTTTTTTTTAAAACTTGCCAGTTTGATTTCTAACATAATTATCTTTAAATACAGATAATAATTGTTTGCATAAAGATTGCTTCCAGGATCCAGCAATACTGATGTGATACTTAAAGTAAGGAAATCGAAGGAAACGGGTTATTTTTAGACATTTTACCGAAAGAAAAAAATCGGCGGTCACAATGTATTTAATGTTAATAATTATAGGTCAAAGTACGGCCATCAAGACGGAGCCTTGGCTTACCCCGCACAGCAATCTCAGGCTCAGACAGCTTGTTTTTGCATAAAAATTGCTTCCAGGTTCAAGCAATACTGATGTTTCTAAAAGTAAGGAAATCGAAGGGATACAGGTTATTTTTAGCCATTTTACCGAGAAAAAAAATAGGCGGGGGGCTGTGCCTCCAAACCCCCTCTCTAAAGGGCCTCAAACCCCTGCCTCCCCTGAATTCGAACCCTAGTTACGGTCCTGGCTTCTAAACAGTGATTTTTTTTATTTAATACATGACAATTTCCAATTTGACCTTCATATCATCCCTAACACGATATTAACCTAGCTAGGACAGAGACCTCGACTACCTACTCAAGATAACACATCTTAAATGAGCTCTAATATAATATTATCAGATTATTACATGGCATTTATCATATCGCATGTATTATCAGCCCTAGGTTCAATATCAGCCCAAGAGCCGCATGGCTCGAGGGCTGATAATACATGCGATATGAAAAATGACATGTTATGATCTTTTTATCATATGCTTCAACAATGGAGAAAAATAACAGATTCATATATTGATCCTTTTACGTGGTTCCCTAAAAGAAGTTCAAAGACTGAAAGTTCAAGGACGTTGGATCCCAAATTTAGTACATTCGATATGAAATCTTTCTATCATATGCCTCAACAGAGAAGAAAAACTTTTTTAATATAGATCGGACGAATCGAACAATAACAAAAAAAAAAAAAAAAAAAAAAAAAAAATCAACACTTTACATAATGAACACTGTTTGGAAAGTCAACTTTTTTTTAAAGTAACTTTCTAAATTTTGTTTGAAACTGTTAAAAAATGCATTTACTTAATAATTTTTTATTTTTTGTTTTGTTGTTTTTTTTAATTTTTTTTTTTACACAATATACTTTCCAGTATCCAAATAATTGTTTTGTACACTTTCTGTAATGTTTCACTAAAAACGTAGCATTGAGGTGTATTTTCCGGAATTTGCCGAGTATCACCGGAATGCCATGTGATAACGTTACGGAAAGGCATGTGATAACGTTCGAAGCATGTGATAAACTTTTCATATCAGCCCGCTAAGCACCAATTCGAAAAATATGGAATTTACTTTAATTTAATGCTATTATCATACAGTAAAAATCATATGTTATTATTCTAAGTATATGATAAATATTCTTATACCAGGGATGATATATATTAAAGAGGCATCTGACCTCAGACAAACGGTATTTATGTAAATTATTAAGATGATTTTGTTTATTTGTAGAAAAAATAGAGGGAACAGAAAAAAGACTGTTTAGAGAATTATTTCAGAATTATAGCACTTCACCAAGACCAACAAAATCAGCCGACATCCCAGTTGTAGTAAAATTTGGTGTTGCGTTAAATCAAATACTTGATTTGGTGAGATATTTTCTAATTCAAGATTTTAAATAGTATTGTGTATTATTTGTTTGAAACGTTGATTGATAGTGTCAGACAAACAAGTCTTCGAATGGATCTAAAACTGACTTGAAAGTAAAATTTCCGACCGCTATACTTTTTTCTCCTTTTCTGGCTGTCATAATCAGATTCGATAGACTGACGTTTCTGACCCTTTGAACTACTACAGTTAATTAGACTCTATTGATCAGGTAATTACAAACGTCCAGTTCTAAGTATTTCATGCATGTTTCTAAAGATAGATTGTTTTTATTTTTAATATTAACGTCTAGTGGTAAAAGAGAGGCGAAATATACCAAAAAACATTCATGTCGGCGACAATTATAATTGGCATATGTATGGAATGAATCAGGTCACTTTTTGATAGCTTTAGTTTAACTTACTCATAAGTCGAAAGTAAACTGACAACGCCATGTCGAAAATGAAAAAGACAAACAGACAAACAATTACTAATATAGAACACCTCATAAAGACTGAGCAACAAGAATCCCACCAAAAACTGGGGTAATCTAAGGTGCTACGGAAGGGTAAGCAGATGCTGATCCACATGTGGCATCCGTCGTGTTGCTCATATTTCTTTATATCGATGAAGAAAACACTTGATTGCTTAATTCCAATTCATGTTGTTAGTAATCTAATTTTCAATCATACAACACCTCCTTTTTATGAATACGATACATTTTCACGGTGCCAAATTTGTACCTAATATGAATAAAAAGAATGTGCGGTATACATTCCCATGGGAACATATTAAATACAATAACAGAAGACAGGTGTCATGCTTCTGTGCCTTATACAAAATGTGATACCAAACGGTCAACGCTTTTACATCCCAATAAAAAGATACATTCAATTTTCAATTTAAATCCAAGACTTCACTTTAAACATGAGCATATCGAACATACTGAGAAACGCTTCATAAATAGAATTGGAAAACGAATTCACCTTTTAATTACTTTTAGGAAGAGAAAATTGACAATAGGAAAGAGAAGTGGTCCTGTTTATAATGATTGATTGGTATGAAAATTACCATGTGAAATGAATATCAAGGTTTCATAAACGTCAGCAGTCACTTTTAATATTTAATAAGCCTATATAGTCATTTTTTTTTGTCTAATCGGTTGTCAGGTGTAATTTTCGAAAGTTCGTGGAAGCAAGATAAAAAGGCAACGTCGTCTTAAGCTTGTATATCCCAATAATTCGAATTTTGTAGGATGAGAAGAAACAGATACTGACTTCTTCTGTTTGGATAACAGAGGTTTGTATAAACTCATCCGTCATTGTATCGATTTGTAATCAATAGATGCATATTTGTATTACTAAATGAACAGCTTTGCCGAATTTCTAGGACTCGATCTAAAAGATATACACACTTTAAAAATTGTACAGGCTGTACCCACATTAGCATATCTATACTCATACTCATACATGCATACATATTTTTGCATCTAATCGCAGAGGATTATTGTGTGCGATTTGAATGTCAAATTTTCAAAACCGTAAATTATTCTAGAATTCATATGGTAAAAAATGTTCACCTTCTAGATCATTAAGATTTCTATTCGGTACGTTTCTATAATGTTGTAAGCGTACTTGGTTGCCTCCCCCACAAGGTTTTATCACTTGGAGACAGAAATATTTTATTAGGAACCCCTTTTTTCCAAAATCCGTGATTTTTTTTTTTTTGTTTTTGTATATTAATTTCAATTATTTCTGCGTTTTCTGTATTATATGAACATATTAAATATACTAGTCCTATAAATAATTGTGTGTTTGCCATTTACAATCAATTCCAAGTTTCCAAGTTTGCTATCCAAGGCAGTCACTGATATTATATATGTACACAGCTAAGGTAATATATCAAGTTCCTGATCTTTTATCAAAAGCGACAGAATATACTATGGGGTCATTATACAAATCATAATTGGAAGAACATGAATATACCATAGCCAATTGAAAGATGAAAACGACGAAGAGACAAACAGCAGTTACTGTAGACAAACAACAATACAAAAACTAAACACTACAAGGGGTAACTTATAATAGCTTGCAAGGTCCGATCATTGGTACTGTTGAAATATTTCTTTTAGTGTTGGAAAGACGAAGAACTTGTATGGTCAGTTTCTGAGTATGACGGACTGGACACTCTTATTGTACCATCATCAAAGTTATGGAATCCTGATATTTTCATATTCAATACGTGAGTAATATCAATAATGGTTTTAAATAATACATAAACAAAGTAATGCATGCAAACAAAGGGAAATTAAATCATGCTTTTTATTAAGTAGCCATTATCAAAGTACGGTTAAGCCCCAGTCCCACTAGACCACGATCGCACCACGCTCACCGCGATCTTAAATAAAATCAAATGTAGTGAGGTCGCGGTATGAGTGGCATGAAACTTTAAATGTTCGTTGCTTTCACGATGCTAATACATCCTCATTACGCTTCTTCAACGATCCCGCAACGATTATACCACGTTCGCATCACGACCTCACTACGATTATCACGATCTTTCTACACTCATCACGTCCTCACTACGACCATACCACGATTTATCCGATTGCAACACAATCTTATACCACACTTCTATTGCGATTACAGCACGCTCTTACCACGACCACACAACGATACCATGTTCATACCGCGATCTTACAAAAATGTACTACGCTCATTACAAATTAACGGTAGCATATTACATGCTGAAATTTATATGGTGGATAGAATACACTATGAGGATGTTCCATATTCTTTATAAACAAGTTTAACTGCAATTTATATTTTATCATTTTTAACTCTGACGTTAATATGCGCTTTAACGGAGAACCAGAATCGTGATAAGAACGTGTTATAATCGCAGTAGAAGCGTGGTAAGATCGTGAACTGCAATCGGATAACTCGTGGTATGTTCGAAGTGAGAACGTGATGAGCGTAGAAAGATCTTGATAAGCGTAGTGAGGTCGCAGAATAAGCGCAATGAGAACGTGGTATAATCGTAATAAGGACTGTGGCACCGTTAAAGTCCACAATTCCTCTAAAGTCCACAACAATTTTCCACTAAAGTCCACAAAGCCGTTAAAGTCCACAAAATGACCTCTGCTAAAGTCCACAAGAAAACACCGTTAAAGTCCACAATAACATGTTCCGCTAAAGTCCACAAAAAAGCACCGTAAAAGACCAAACAATTTTTTTTTTTATTATCAATAGATCAATTTTCTGTTTTTTACACCCGATATTATAGATCTAATTAAAAGCATGGACTTTTGTTCTTAAAAAGTATATCTTGTCAGCATAAATTATATTTTTCATGAATGAAAAGATTATATATATAGTATTTGCTTTATCACCAAAAATGTGATCTTTGTGTTGCGATTTTCTATCAATAAAACAGACAACATTTCTGAAAAGTTATCTAGCTATTATACATTTATTTATTCTTTAGTAAACATCTGTTCATCCACAAGAAACTCCAACATAGCGTTCTCTTTATGTATATGCTGGAGACATAATTTGGAGCCTATATATTTGACATTTAAGTTTCCTTTGCAAATATCTATAAAACATAACTAAGATTTCCATTCGGTGTCTGTTAGGCTCCACAGCAGCCAAAACGGTCCGTAAATCTCAAAAATAGACTTTGAACCATCATGTTCTTGTTTGAAATCAAAATAATGATAAAGAATACCACACATTCATGCATTTTGTGGTGCTCAGTAGATTTCCGTCACTCATTGGTTTGCATATTTGTTTTGTTTTCAAAAAGGAAAATGAATTTGTTTCAGAATAAAAGATGGATTGAATAAATTATACGCGGATGTGGTTCTGTATTGTATATTATCCATGATGAGTACAAGTATAAAAAAAAAATATTTGAACTATGCTACATGTATATATGTTCCAGACAATATGAATATTTGAACCGTACGCGTAAGTATACCTTCAAACGTATGCTCGTACCGTATGAGTATACTAGTACGGTTTAGTACGGGGTCGACCATACATGTGCATAGTTTGCTTTTATTATAATTAAATTATTTATTTAAATGTAATAATTATCATACTATACCTTGTGACTTTTAACTTTATGATAGGGTCTGTTTGTATGCCGAATGTCGGTCTGATAAATCAAGCCTGTTACTACACTATCTCATGTTATACAATGTAGGAGTATTGAGCACTTGCAGACACGTTCAGCCGTACTATATTCTTGGTATGCATGTCCGGAGTCAGAAACCCATAATTCAGTGTTTGTAGACACTAGTTGGTTTCTGCATGTCATAATCGCAAACCAGTAACATGCAGAATTACCGAACTTTATGATTATGACTTAAATAGTTGCATATGAGATTTACAATATTTGACCGACTTGTTATAATATCACTACGTTTACTAAGTACTTCGGATTTGACACTATATACTTTCTATACTACGTGCGATTTTATTTGCCTCTTACGTATTCTAGAAAAAAACTTGATGTGCGCTTTGAGATCATATCATACACTTTGTACCAACTATAGTGTAACCAAATGATTCACATATTGGTTGTTGGTTGCTTAACATCCTGTAGTGAATATTTCATATTTTCAGGACGAGTGTAACCAAATGTATCATTTGAACGTGTGACGGGTGATAAATGTAGAGTAAGATATGATTATCCCGTCTCAGTCTGTTTAGAGTTCATGCATGTATTCTGATTTTTTTTCCATTTCCATTCTGTCTTTATACCTGATATGTTCATTGAACACAAACTACATGCAGTACATGAACTACTTATTGCGAACCCTATCATAGTTTTCCATAGATTCACCTGCAAGTTACCTGTCCATTTAAACTTTTGAAAGTTCTATTGTCCCATTGAACAAATACAACAGGTATTGTTCTCTGTATAGTTTATTTGATGGGACCTTTAAATTTCTTCCAAGAGAAATCTATCACTCATTGATTAATTTGCCTGACCAAAAAAATATCTTCTTTGTTCACTGAAATACATGTATAAACTCACATAAACTGCATGTGATACAGTATTTATTCAATATCAATAATATATTTTCAGTCTGTTCAGTATCAGCACTGATTTAATTATAAAAAGTTTATTTCTGATTTTTTTTTAACTACTGCATGCATTTATGTTTTAAAGAATTTGCATGTTTTTTTGTGGTTGTTCAGTTATAAAGAATACATTTATGAAGACCTTTATTTAAACATTATCATTTCAAATTTTTACTTATGAACAGACTGAAAAAAAGCAAATTTTAATAGGTAAAATGTTGAAATTTGATCAGAAATCAACTTTTAATTTTTAAATTTTTAAATCAGTGTTTATATCAAACAAATTGAAAATGTGTTATTGATTGAATGAATACAACATCACATGCAGTTTCATAATTACTTATTTGTACATGTATTTCCATCATTGACAGTTCAATTTTTTGTTCAGGTAAATTAATCAGTGAGTGATAGATTTCTCTTTCAAGAAATGTAAAGGTCCCATTGAATAAACTAAACAGAGAACAATAGCTGTTGTATTTGTTAGATGGGACAATAGGACTTACAAAAGTTTAAATGGACAGGTAACTTGCAGGTGAATCTGTGGAAAACTATGATAGGATTCGCAATAATACAAAAAAGAAGATGTGATATGATTGCCATTGAGACAGCTTTCCACAAGAACCCAAATGACACAGAATTTATAACTGCATTCAACAATGAGTAAACTCATAACGCATAGTTTATATTCGTTACTATGGAATACATGGAATGTAAATTGTAGTGTTTTTTAAATATTGCATTTTATCATGTATTCAAAAACGGCTATATATTTTTTAACACGCATTTTTTTCTTGAGCAGTGCTTGCAATATACAAATAAGAAGATGTGGTTCTATTGCCAATGCAATATGATAACTTTCAACAAGAAATCAAACTGACACATAAATCAAAAACCTTTAACTATGAGTAAAATCCATGCCATATAGTTTATATGCATTACTATGAAAAAAAAATGAAATACAAATTGTAGTACTTTTAAATATTGCATTCTTTCATTGCTATTCATATACTTTATTTCTTAAACATTATTTTTTTCTTGAGCAGTGCAGGCAACAAAATTGACGACTTTGTTAATGTAACTGGCGGGAGATTGATGATCCAGAATGATGGTCACGTCACGTGGCTTATACCTATAATGACTAAAAGCGTCTGTCGTGTGGATGCTACATTCTTTCCGTACGACGAACAGATATGTGAAATACATTTTGGATCGTGGATTTATGATGAAACTCAGTTAGACCTTCAACCCGTCCAAACAAAACCAGGTTTAGATGACTATGTGGTTAATAGCGAATTTGATTTGGTTGATGCGAGCCTAAGGCGAGAGGTTGTGGACTCAAAATGCTGTCCAGGAAACGGTAACCACCCGATGGTTGTATTAAAGATCAACTTGAAGAGGAAATCTAGATACTATGAATATATCGTTATAGCACCAACAATGTTGCTGAGTATTCTATCATTGTTTTCGTTTTGCCTGCCATCACATCATGGGGACAAGATATCAATCGGACTGACTGTTTTCCTGACTCTGTATGTTCTACAGTTGCTAATATCAGACAACGTTCCCGACACCAATACAACGCCCATACTAGGTATGATTCTCCAGATTTTTAACTATGTTCTTAAAAACTCTTGAAATTCTGTATAAATAATCAGTAATTTTTAGTTCTTCCAAATTTTGCCTTTGTACACCGCAAATGAACCAATACGATGTTTTGAAGGCTGATCCACGCAGTTGACCACAAATGACAAAGCGCGAACTATTCTCCTTGAAACTTTTAACCAAAGTAAAACGGAGGCCATGAATAACATACTTATACCAAGACGAATTTATCAAGTCGTCCGCTGGTTCTCTTCTGAAACCAAGGAAAATTATGAAAAACACAAATACAATCCAAATACATAACTGTTTTAATTTGTTGTTTATTTTCACATGTGGAATATACGAAAGCTTTAAATTACCGTTTTCCTCTTTCTTTTCTAGGAATTCTTACATTTTTAGTGATGACATTCAACTGTACGTCCCTTATAATGTCGACGTTGGTCATGAATATTAAAAACCGCGGGAAACGAAACCCGATACCAGAAGTGCCTCCATTACTGTCCAAAGCGTGCAAAGGAATTTTGGGAAAGATTACTTGTTCAAAGTTTTCGTCTCGCGTAGACAGGTATTACTTGTGTTCCGATAAACCAAACCAAGATTTAAATTTGCATAAAGAATATGATAGTGGTAAAGAGCATTTTACTGAACCGGTAATGCCGGACAGGAAAACATCCGAGACTGAAGACGACATCCTGGAACTTGCAGATTTACTAAACGAAAAAGAACCTCTGTGTCCTGACGTACCAACCAACAGTTCATCAGAGAGTAATCTAAAACCATGTAATCGCGAAGATCCATTTCGATTGAATCGACAAAAATTGCGGAGATCTTACAAGCTTGCACTACGAAAAGGTTTAATACGAACGGAACGCCATCATCACGATGAAGACGATGAAAATCACGACAAAAGGAATGATATAAACGATGACAGCGAAGATAGTGACAATGAATTTAATATTCATCAGCAAAACATGTTATGTAAACAGGAATGGTATTTTATCGCGGAAACAGTAGAACGGGCATCTTTTATAGTATATGTTATTGCTACATTTATCACTATTATGACTATTCTAGTTATTATACCGTTATATACCAGATAATCCTCCAAAATTTCAAGAACTTTTAAAAGAGTTCTCAAAAGTTTCAAATTTAAAAAAAAAATACGTATACTATTGCTATGAAACATAGGTGTAACATTTTGTAATTTAACTGAATAAAATATCTATTCAGATTAGTTTAATAATTATAATGAGAAAATTAAGTCAATCTATATATCAGGGATATCTTGAACGAGGAATATAGAACTGAATGGTGACTAAATCAAGGTTTATCTAATGGAATTGGAAAAATATGGCCGTTTTTACACCATGAAATCATGTACTACATCTTGCAACGCCTCTCCGTAGACAAAAAGAGGACTACTGGATTAGACAATTGGGAACTGCGACCCCATATGGTTGCAATGACAAAATTGATGGTATAGGTATTCTATCTAGTCCTTCGTGTAACTCGGTGAATGTGATGCATATTTTCAACTCTACTCCTCGACGTAGACGCAGTCATGGTCATCGTGATTATACATCACCTACTCTGCATGATGTCTCTATTAATGACTTGCTGCCATTTATACAAAAGCCGGTAGGTATTCATCACATTCGCACGAAACTTTATTCATTACCCCTTTCTAAACTTCATTCTCTGTTCAATTTATGTTCGGAGACCACAGTTACAAACAAACCCTCATTCAAACAAATACAAACTTACAGCTTTGATTTCGGATATTGCAAATCACAGACTTTTCAAGCCAGTCCGCATTGAAGAAGATGAAACAGAGAAAAGATATTTCCTTAATCTTTCCTTTGCCAACAAAGGTCTCGATGGCGTCAACTTAGGCAATATCCTTCGTCATAAATAAGTTCAATCGAAAATACCTCTTTATTTCAAAGATCAGTCTGTACCAATAATTTCTTATACCTATATACCAAACCTATTGCAACTAAAATTTTCAATTACAAACAGGTTTTGCAGGATCACAATATTGACGACTTCAAGTCTAAAACTCCTGATTACACTTGTGCTAGTTCCCAATTCACATATAATCCGGCTGGCCACGTTATTACCGGTGACCTCAACATTGTTAATAACACTTCCCTACGAAATGTGTGTTATCAAAAGGTCCGAAATATCGTGAGCCTAAGTCCATCAATTGGAAACACAACTTTAAAATTTTGATGGATTCAGTCGAGGATTATGCGAGGCAATGGGCTAAGCCAAGAAGGAAGACGTAGACACTCTTTTAGAATGGATTACGCAGTGAGGTCGTTGATACAAATCAGAATTAAGAAACTGAATGGGTCTATCAATGTGCATGCTACGTCAATCTTTAAAGACCCAAATGTTGCAAAACACTTATCCTACCTCCATGACAAATATGTTGTTGTCCCCGCAGATAAAAGCCCCAAACAACATCGTTTTTGTGTTAAACTCATTACATTAACTGCTTGATAAACGAATTAGGTATCGACAATTCACCTGGAAACTCAACATATACCCTCACGACACTTACCAAAGAGGAAATCCTGGATAATCATACTATTAGGTCTGTTCTATGTTCCTTTGGAATTTCAACCAAATATGAGGAACTGGATCTTCCATCACTGTATTGGATACCTTAACTACATAAGTGTCCTTACAAACAACTGTATATTGCTGGGTCTTCCAAGTGCTCCACGAAACCTCTTTCTAAATTATTAACATCTATTTTATCAGCAATCAAAGACGGGCTTCAAATTTATTGTGAAACTGCCTATTCTAGAGGTGGCGTGAATCAGATGTGGATACTAAAAAAAATCCAAATATCTTTTAAGGGAAAAAAATCTAACTCCCTGTCATCGTGTAATAGTATTAAAACATTTGACTTTTCTACACTTTACACAAGTATTCCACATTCCAAACTAAAAGACAAATTGAAAGAGTTGGTATTGCTTTGTTTGATAAAAAAGAATGGCCAACGTAGATGCAAGTATCTTGTCTTAGGGAGGGATAAATCCTACTTTGTAAAGGATCACTATGATTCAAACAAAAATTCTCTGAAACTGACATTATCATGATGCTTGATTTCTTGATTGACAACATATTTGTTACGTTCGAAGGACGTGCTTTTCAACAGACTGTCGGCATTCCAATGGGTACAAAGTGTGCCCCTCTTCTTGCCGACTTGTTTCTTTATTATTATGAGGCTGACTTCATACAGGAACTTCTTATGAAGAAGGATAAGAAGTTAGCAATATCCCTTAACTAAACCTTCAGCTATATAGATGATGTTCTTTCACTAAATAATTCAAAATTTGGTGACTATGTTGAACGCATCTATCCCATCGAACTAGAGATAAAGGATACTACAGATACAGTTAAGTCGGCCTCATATCTTGACTTACATCTAGAAATTGACTATAATGGTCGGTTGAAAACATAACTTTACGACAAAAGAGATGATTTAAGCTTTCCAATTGTGAACTTTCCATTTCTAAGTAGCAAAATTCCAGCAGCACCTGCATACGGGGTATATATCTCCCAATTGCTACGATATTCCCGAGCTTGCATTTCCTATCATGATTTTCTTGATAAAGGATTGCTGCTCACAAGGAAGCTATTAAACCAAGAGTTCCAAATGGTGAAGAATCATCCCTTCGTAAATTTTACGGACGCCATCACGAG
Organism: Mytilus galloprovincialis; assembly: GCF_965363235.1. NCBI lineage: Eukaryota > Metazoa > Mollusca > Bivalvia > Mytilida > Mytilidae > Mytilus > Mytilus galloprovincialis. Next base: position 38,444,619 of record NC_134841.1, on the reverse strand, counting down.
TTGGTTGACCGTCATGGTAACCGTTTCACAAATAATATCAAATAAGTTCCTTACTTTGTAACTACAATTCCCTTCCTTTCATGAATATGACCTACCGAATAAGACTATTTACCGGATTTGTTATCACATAAGCTACACGACGGGTGTCACATGTGGAGCAGGATCTGTTTGTCTGTTTGCCTTTTTTTTCATTTTTAACCATGACGTTGTCACTTTATTTTCGATTTATGAAATCGACTGTCCCTCTGGTATCTTTCGTCCCTCTTTTACACTAATTCCATATACCCAAGTATCGAGGTATTATAGCTAATAGTACATTGGGAAACAGATCAAACCAAAAAAATGGACCAATGAACCATGAAAATGAGGTCATGATCAAACTAACCCTTCAAGGCAGCCATGGACACAATTACAATCATTACATTAACAAAATAGTTGACTTATTGCTTATAGTATCTAATCAACTGTTAAGATTATGAAAACTTATCATTCACCAATGAACCATGAAAATGAGATCAAGATAAATCCTGCCATACGGACATGAATACTTACAATCGTGTCAAAACATCAAATATAATTGACCTATTTATTTCCGAGAAATGGAACAAACCACAAAAACCAAACATTTTCTTCCATTGAACGAAAACGAGTTGGAGGTAAAATGAAACCTGACTGCCAGACAGACAAGTACAGCTTACAAGCATTCAATACACCAAATATATTGGCCCTATTGCTTATAGTATTTGATAAATAGAATATACCACAGACAAGAGTGCACACGCTGAAACGTCTTGCCTTCCTTGCTGACAATTGATTTAATGTTGATACTAGTATTCCAAATACAAAACTTTACCACAAGTATCACCAAAACTTAACATGATCCAAGAAAATAAGGCCAAGGCCAGAAATACATGTAGACCTGACAATCATTAGTTGATCTATAGTTGCTTATATATTTGAAGAAACATACTAAAACAGGAAAACTAAACATTGACCAATGAACCATGAAAATGAGGTCAAGGTCAGATGAACTCATCTTCGCTAGCCAAGGGTTACGATCCACTTTAAGGAGGGAATGGATCGTAACCCTTGGCTATCAAAGATGAGATGAACCATGCAAGACAGACATGTACATTTTTATAATCAATCTAGGAATCAAATATAGTTGACCTATAGTATCTAGAAAACAAGCTTAACCATGAAATCTTAAAATTGACCAATGAACCATGAAAATGAGGTCAAGGTCAGATGATATCTGCAAAACAGATATATACCTTACAATCAGTTCATACGAAAAATGTAGTTGACCTATTAGTTATAGTTTAAGTAAAACAGACCAAATCAGAAAAACTTAACTTTAACAACTGAACCTTGAAAATGAGGTCACGGTCGAATAAAACCTGCCAGACTGACATAATATTTCCATTCATCAAATATAGTTGACCTATTCATATAGTATTAGAAAAAAGACCAAAACACAAAAATAAACTTTAACCTCTGAATCATGAAAATGAGGTCAAGGATGGATGAAACCTGCCAGTTGGACTTGTACACTTCACATTCATTCCTTCTCCAAAAATATAAGATCTATTCACTGTAGTATCTGATATATGGAGTTGACCACGAAAACGTAACCTTGTTCACTGATCCATGAAATGAGGTCGAGGTCAGATGAAAACTGTCTGAAAGAGATGAGGACCTTGCAAGGTACACAAATATTAAATATATTTATCGTATTACTCTATTATAAGAGAAAAATTAACAATACAAAAAATCTTTTTTTTCATGTAGTCATTGAACCATGAAAAATAGGTCTTGGACAAATAACAGACGGAAACTTCATAACATGATACATCTTTAGACAAAGTATGAATCATCCAGGTCTTCCACCTTCTAAGATATAAAGCTTTGAAGTAGTAAGCTAATGCTGCTGTTGGATCATTATCCCAATGTCAGGCTTTTCTGCCACAAAGGTTGCAGGCTCAACAAAAAACAAAATGTTGTCCAATGAATCATGAAATTCAGGTCAGTCAGATGGAATTTGCAAGTTCGACATATTCACTTTGCAATCATTCCGTATACCAAATATAGTTGAGTTGACCTTAAATGCTTCTAGTATCTGAGACACTGTAACAGACTTGATCATGTTATTTTTACCTTGATCACTGATCCATGAAATGAGATGAGACCTGCAGTGACATCACAACATGTAACTGACCAATCAATGATTAGAATTTGTGTTATGTAAACAATGTTGAGAGGTGATGCGGATAAGAATCCTCTAGATTTTCCATAGACTTCAATGCAAATTAATTTAATTGATATATATTAACACCAGTTGAATCTAGTAATTTTACTCACTTAATATTATTAAAGACACTATAAAATATCTCCATTTTGATTTTTATCATACTATATCCTCTGGTTAAAAAATAATCAGCAATATAAATAATCAGTTATCACCTTCAAATAGATGAAAAATCTAGAGGAATCCTATCTGCATCACCCCTTGAAAAATTTAAATGCCAGGATGTCCGGATCCAAGGAACCCAAATATCAAATATAGTTAGCCTAATTACAAAATGTACTCTTAATTATAGAACCTTAGTGAGCGCACTCACATACCCCACGTCCCCACATTGTCATTGGAGAAATGAAACAAGTGTAAAAAAAAAATTGAATCATAATTTCCTGTCAATATGCACATCTACATAGTATGTCCTTATTATTTACAAAGTTTCATGAAATTCTGTTGTGTGGTTTCAGAGGAGTTGCAATGACAGCTGTTGCAGTTGTACATTAAGGTAAATAAGTTCAAAGGGGCGTAACTCCTGGAAAAAAATTGAATCCTAATTTCCTGTCGATATGCATATCTACATATTATGTCCTTATTATATAAAAAGGTTTTGTGAAATTCTGTTGTGTGGTTTCAGAGGAGTTGCGATGACAAACTGTTTCAGTAGTACATTAAAGCAAATAAGTTCAAAGGGTCGAAACTCCTAGAAAAAAAATATTGAATTGTAATTTCCTGTCAATATGCCCATCTACATATTATGTCCTTATTATTTAAAAAGGTTTCATGAAATTCTGTTGTGTGGTTTGAGAGGAGTTGCGATGACAAGAAATAGGACTGACGTACAGACGGACTGATGGACGGACGGACAGGTCAAAAACATTTTACACTTAGCAACTTCGTTGCGTGGGGTATAATAAATGAGGACTTCACCCAATAATTTTTTCCCCCAAGCAGTTACTGAACCATGGAAATAAGATCAAGGACAACATTTGAAATATAACAGAAACTTTGTCATACAAGATATCTATAAAAAAGGTATGAATAATACAGGTCTTCTACCTTCTGAAATATAAAGCTTGATACAAATAGTTACACAGTTACTGCCAAATTGTTATACCTATGCCTTACTGTTGTTGCAGACAAGACAACAAGAACCAAACGTTGCCTCCTGCAGTCATGTTTTTCAATTCAATCGAAGCCATTATTTCTTAGGTCTTCCATCAACATTACCATCTGTGTGGTTACAAAGTTGACATGTATTTCAATGAAAATTTGAGTTATTTCCCTTTCTCTGTTTCACAAACACAAACACTCCATAAATGTCTTACTCTATTTAGACAGTAATTTTAAAACTTATTGAGTGTAAATTAGCTGAAGGCTTTTTAATTTAAGATAAGAGGACTATTAGGGAATTCAGATAGATGACTAGAGATTGATTGTGACCCCATTCACATGACACTTAAGTTATACCAGCAATTCAGAGAGACCAGCCAATCACTTTATTCAGCCAAGAAAAAATGAATTTTGAAGTTGAGATTTACCAGAGTTTTATTCTTTTCAGATACATTCCAGACCATGCATTTTTATTTTAAAAATATGAATACTGTTCAGACTGTACGCATTGGTGGATCTAGAAATATTTATAATAAGGGGACCCACTCCAGTCATGCTTAAGTGATTCCTTATATAATCAACCAAATCTCCCCCACAAAAAGGCCCCCAACCCCCACCCCTTTGGATCTGCCTATGGTATGATGAACAGGTCTTTGTGGTTTGAAATGTGAATAAAGTTTTGATCAAACTAGTTGATGGTAGAAGAAAAACCAGTCTCAATGCTTTAATGGACCTAATAATGTGCTCAAGCTATAAATTGTTATATATTTTTTTCTTATATCGTTTTTAAGCACTTATTTGCTCTTATTTAACAGAAAAATAATCTTTGTATTTCATATTCACTAAAATCTTTAGTTACAAAACGTAAGTACATGTAAGTAAGTATTCATTTAGATTCACTTGACGTCAATCTGTGTAAAAAAGTACATCAAAATTAGTCCTTTATTCATCTATCAACTGTGAAAATATCTGATTTTGAAAAAAAATATTGCTGAGTGTTTTTTAAGATTCATCTTTTCCCATTTACATGATGACAGCTATCCTCTTTTCCCTCACATCTCTCGTTACTTTTCAACAAACATTTTGTTTTCCTTGCCCATTTTAACACTCGATAAATAAAAGTACACATATTATTCAACTCTCCCAAATCAAGTGTTTTTACTTGATTTCGATTTTTGTAAATGTAAATATTGTTTGTACTTGCAAAATGAAGATCTTTCCCCTGTTTTATAATTACTGATAGTTGAAATGATCTGGGTGAAACAACAATGCCAAATACAACATCCTGGAAGAAAAGTTTGGACAACATTTGTTGTATATTTTGAACAAGAGCATGTGACTCCTGATGAGCAGGTTTCAGTTCAAAAACTATTGGAAAGATACCAGGAAAATCAGGCAGCACGACACAATAATCGGGAACTATTGTATGTCTTGTAACTCTGCCTTCCTCTATACATCCCAGTGACGATTCAGTTTCTGATGACTCTGAAGAAGTACTTGAGGGATTACTATAGTAAGGCGCATTATACTCCATCTGTGTAAATGGTGTATCAGAATCACCCAAAACAGTCTCTAATGCAGTATTGATGCTGTCATGTCTATTTGTGGCAGATCCACACATATCATCACTCCCAAGACATTTCAGAAGTATTTTTATCAATACCTCAATCCAACTTTTAGCTCGACCATTATTCATATCTGTTTGTAATGCTGTCTTAAATGATGAAACATATTGCCTCTGTTCTGAAAATATATAAAACAAATAGTAACTGTTATAGACTAATATCTGAAATTTGTTTATATTTAAAAAGTTTCACTGTAATCCATTGATAATAAACTTTTAATTTCTAATCATGAAAGTTTAAATTAATTGTTAGATTTTTAAGTGAATTTCCCAAAGGGTCCTCTATATGTTAAACTATGAAGGTCAATAACAGATACCATGAATTTCTGATCAACATTTAATTTCAATTTACAATAAACTGCTTTGCTGAGCACAGCTGGATATGCCCGCAGAGGTTCAAACCTGAACAGTTCGGGCAAAAATGGACACAATATTCAAGCTTGATACAGGTCTGAATTTGGATTGCTATTAAATATTTGACATATTATAGGTTTCTGAATAAATGTAGTCAAAGATCTTGAAATTGATTATATGAATTGAATTTATATACAATTAAAGATCTGTTGTGCAATACACTGTGCTGTAGTGTTGCACAATACTTAGTAAATCAATTGTCAGACTATTAACAAATAAAGTGGAATTTCTTCTCAATGTCACATTTGAAATTTATGAAAATCAATGGGGAGATTACATCAATAGCTATACATAATTAACCAAAGTTTCATGAGCACTACTGAAAGCTTTTTTTAGTTATTGTTTTGTTCATTATTTGTTCATACCAATTTGAAACAAATTAAGTCATCTAACAGGGCTCCAGATTTTTTGGAAAATTTAGTGTTCACCCCCCAAAACTGGTTTGACGATTACACAAAAGTTTCAAGTTTATTTACAATTTACAGTGTGTATATTTTAAGTATGTATAAATGAACATATGTTTTCATAGTTTAGGACTTTATTCGTTTTAGGTTGAGAAATACAGGCAAAGTTTTGATGTTTCTGTAGTGTCCTATATTTTGACTTTAGTGGAACCTACATGACCTAAAGCGCTCTACAACTGATTTACATAGTTTGTTCTTTTGTTATACTGTTACATCCACTTCATTTGAACTTTGGTGGATAACTGTACATGTCTCAATTTGGCAATCATACCACAACTCCTTATTATTTATATATATATATGTGTATTAATGTGTAGATACAAAATATCCAAATGATTGCCTATTAAATATTTTACCTATTGACAACTTTGCATATGCTTCTTCTAAGCCTTTGTCAGACTTTGGGCTCTTTTGAGGAAACCAACATTCCACTTTGTCCACTTTTTTATACTTGAAGTCATATAGCTGTAAACATCTGACAATGTCCTTCCAGTATTCTGATGTAATATCTGATTGCTCAAATGGTTCCAAAAAAGAGTTTATTGTCTCATAAAAATCTTCTAAGGGTCTTTGATCAAAGGAATCATGGCAATCATACACTACTTCTGATGCCTCATGCTGACTGTTTTCTCTAGTGAAAAATTTGACACTTTCGATTGTATTATCCTGTGATCTGCAACATTGTGTGTCTTCTAAATTGCATAGAACCCTAACCAGCAAGGCTCTTTGATTGTAATTAGCCATCCATGCCTAAAAAATAAAACAGTTGTGATATACATGTCATATAAATTAAGTTAAATATAACACACAACAAGAACACAATGAGAATACTGTAAAATGTCTCGTTAGTTACAAATGGACTTTCTAATACTACTATAAATAAATCAATGAAACTACCATACACATGCATGCACGTGTATGGTAAACCTGCTTAAGAGATCACCTGTAAGCTCTGAAGGCTAAAGATTGCTTTAATTTATAAGTGGAAAGTAAAATTAAACATTTGATTGTATAAAGCAGCTGATCATTCAACTACAATTATCCATGACAAAGGATGATAACTCCAATTTTAAAGAAAACTTAAAGATCATTGATATTTTTAGAACTGATGTTTTGCAAAAATTTAGTTATGTTGTTTTCTTGACAAGTGTGACATCATTTGTAACTCGAATATCTGAGTAAAAATTCTTAACAGGAAGTTTAGAATGTTATATTCAAGCATTATATTTTTTGTATCTCAAAAAGTTGTGATAAAACCTTGGAAGATTTAGATATTAAGTGAGTACCATATGGTTTTGATTGCATTTGATTTAATGCGATCTTGACTCAAAAGCATGTTGTATATATTTATACATGTATACATGATATAAGACTATCAATTTTAGTTCCAAGGGTAGTGCATTTCATAAAGATAGAACCTGTATTAAAAGACAACCTGTCTTATGAACCACTTTCTTGCTATCTCCTTATTTATAAATGTAAGGTGACATTTTATGTTAATTTGCAACTAGATAATGATCAGTCATTAGTGACCAGCAGATGACTCAATTTTTATTGGTAGCAAATGTATATATCTTAATAGCAATAGTACTATGAACATGATGAAAGCACAAATTATATATCTTAGCTGTTTTGTATAAAAAAAAAAACTGAAACAAATCAAATAACCAAGTACTACTGAAACCACACCATCAGTATCAGTAACAAAATTGTATTCCAGTATTCTAGATTATACTGCATGGTAGGTATTCAGGGGTGTGTTTGTAGAGGTCCTGATCCAAAATCACGAACTTAAAAAAATGTAATCCTGAGGTCTCCAAGTAAAAGAAATTAAATCAGGAGATCCCGAAATTGGGATAAAGAATCCTAGATCCCGAAAGGGTCAATCTGAATCACGAAATCCCGAGCTTAAAACCACCCGATCCCGAAGTCCAGATAAAGGTCATAACCCCCCACCCCTCCTTAATTTTTGAAGGTTTTACAGGTTGGCAGGTATGGTATTTCTTACATAACAACAATCAATTTCTATTTGTCAATCAAGACGCCCCGAGGAGCAGTCTCGAGGGAGCAGTACAATTAGTTTAAATTAAAGTGTACAATAATTGTGGTGATTACAAGAAAATATAATGTTACTTCTTACATAGTCCGGGATTACTCTGACGTCCAACGGCTGTTTTGCCAGACAAGCTGGATATTTGCCCACCCAAAATAGATGCGCTGCTTCGTCGCTTCTGGTACCGATTGAGGGCCTTGGAATTATATAAATCAGGCATCAATCTGTTCATTTTTCATTTATCTCTTTATTAATGCAAAGTTTCACCTACCTGACAACCTTTATTTTTCCATATTTTAACAGTTTTCACAGCTGAGACCCATCGATTTCTGCATTTTGACTTTGACTTTCAAATGGATGTCAAGTTACTAGAGAGTTCATGGCCTCGAGACTCAAATATACAAATATTTATATTTTTTCACCTCCTTTATAGGAGATCGATGTTTAACATTCAGAAGCCAACCAAGATTTTTCACCTCCTTTACAGGAGATCGGTATTAAGCATTTAGTTCCGACCACGATAACAATCGGAAGCTCTCGGACATTTCGATAACTTGCATCGTAAATGAACGAGGTGTTACATTATGGTCATTTGCACTGTTTTCTCGTGGTCACGTGATAATCTTTGAAAATGAAAGTCAAAATGCAGAAATTGATGGGTCTCCTTGAAAACTTTTAAAAAATATATGGAAAAATAAAGGTTGGCAGGTAGGTGAAACTTACATAAATGAAGAGATAAATGAAAAATGAAGAGATTGATGCCCGATTCAAATAATTCCAAGGCCCTCAATCGGCACCAGAAGCGGGAAGCACTAATGACAGGACGATTACCCGGATAGTGACAGGACAGTTGACCGGACGACATAGAAATAGTCATAACTTTTTTGTTATTTGATAGATTTGTTTAATATTTGTAGACCTGAAAGATATTAAACTATATTTTATGAAAATTAAAAAAAAAGAGGGGAAATAATTATTTTTGAGCCAAAAAAGTTGACCGGAGGGTATTCAGACTCGCTGATATACGCTATATATATATTCAACTGGTCGACACAAGTGTTCATATATCTTTTGTTTTACAATATTTGTCCATGAAACTCAGGAATCTGTGAGATTGAATAATATATTACACGAAAATATAAACTTTATAATAAAAAAAACAAAAATCTGCAAAAAAAGTTGACCGGACGGTATTCACACTTGCCGATATACGCTATATATATATATTCAACTGGATCGACACAAGTGTTCATATATCTTTTGTTTTATAATATTTGTCCATGAAACTCAGGAATCTGTGAGATTGAATAATATATTACACGAAAATATAAACTTTATAGTAAAAAAAAAAACAAAAATCTGCAAAAAAAGTTGACCGGACGGTATTCACATTCGACGATGTACGCGTTGATTATATTGAACTGAGCGACAAAAAATGTAAATATTTTTTTTTTGTAAACAATATTTTTTCATAAAACTGAGATATCTGCGAGATAAATAAATATATGATATGAAAATATGATAAAAAAAATTGTTTTTCTTCAAAAAAAAGTTGACCGGACGGAACTAACATTCGCCGATATATGCCTTAATATTATAAAATTGATTGACACAAGTGTTAATATTTTTTTTTTTTTACCATATCTGTCCCTAAAATTTATAAACATTGGAGATGGATAAATATATGATACAAAAAATTAAACTATATATTTAAATGAAAAAAAAAATGAAAAAAAATGACTGGACGGATTATAAGGTAATTCAATTAAATGTATTTGATGTCTCAGGTGTGAAAACTTTATTGACATGTTATTTGGCTTGATTGGTGATTACAACAAGTGTCAAAATTAGATTAATTTGATTAGATATCATTACTTCTGTTATGCATTGGTGAACCCTTCTCACATAAACATTTTGGGCTCATTGTTTTTACTTTACAATTTATTTATTTTTCTTATAAAATATTTATTAATCTCACAATTTAATTCATTTCATGGACAGATATATTATAAAAATGAAGAGATATTAACACTTGTGTCAATCAGTTCAATATATTTAAATCATAATATCGGGGAATGTTAAATCCGTCAGATCAACTTTTTTTTTTGAAGAACAACATTTTACATATTCAATATAAAGTTTATATTTACTTATTGATCTCTCAGATTTCATAATTTCATAAATTTGATAAAATAAAAGAGATATAAACACTTGTGTCTACCAACTTATTATATTCAAGGCATATAACGGCGAATGTTTGTTCCGTCCGGTCAACTTTTTCTAAAGAAAAACATTTTTATTTACTATAAAGTTTATATTTTCATATCAAGTATTTATTGATCTCGTAGATTTCTTAGTTTCGTGTAAAAATATTGTAAAACAAATAAGATATTGACACTTATTTTTATCAGTTCAATATAATTAACGCGTACATTGGCGAATGTGAACACTGTCCGGTCAACTTCTTTTGAAGACAAATTTTTTTTTTCACTATAAAGTTTATATTTTCGTGTAATATATTATTCAATCTCACAGATTCCTGAATTTCATGATCAAATATTGTAAAACAAAAGAGATATCAACACTTGTTGTCGAGGGGTTAAATATATGTATAGCGTATATCGGCGAGTGTGAATACCGTCCGGTCAACTTTTTTGGCTCAAAAATAAATGTTTTCACTCTTTTTTTTTAATTTTCATAAAATATAGTTTAATATCTTTCAGGTCTACAAATATTAAACAAATCTATAGAATAACAAAAAAGTTATGACTATTTCTATGTCGTCCGGTCAACCGTCCTGTCACTATCAGGGTAATCGTCCTGTCATTAGTGCAACCCACCAGAAGCGACGAAGCAGCGCATCTATTTCGGGTGGGCAAATATCCACTTTTTGATATGGGACGAGCTCTGACGTCCCACGGCCCCAGCTTGTCTGGCAAAACAGCCGTTGGACAGGTCAGGAATAACCACCAATTGGTGGATTATACCTCAATTGACGTATAATCCACCAATTGACATATAATGGTATAGACCAATTGGTGTATAATTCTTTGTTTTTCAAAACAAATTATTCCACTAAAATGGAGCATTGTTTTCTTAAAACCATATTATGGTATGAAAACTTGTCAAACATTCCTAGTTTAGTATTGTAACACAACATATTGCATTTAATCCATAATTATATTTGAAGTTTCTTCTATTGTTATCTTGTCAATTTTTGATTGGCAAATTTACCTGTAATCACCTGTCAATGGACATCATTACTGTCTGCAGTCATGCGATCATGAGTACAACTCCAAAGTTGAATGGAGCTCTTTGTTAATACTTAACTTTCATTATCAAAAGTCAATTATGGTCAATAGTACAAATGTTTCAACAAAAGAATTGTTGTACACATGCATTCTCAAGAGATGCAGCAGGCTTTGACAAAACTGAAACTTTCGGAGGACTCTATAAGGGTCATGAAATAGGTTGCAAGTTGCAAAATCATGCTCCTATCTCACACTAGCATTTAATTACAAAAAACTTGCATTATACATCAATTGGTCTATACCAATATACCTCAATTGGTGGATTATATACGTCAATTGAGGTATAATCCACCAATTGGTGGTTATTCCTGACCTGTTGGACGTCAGAGTAATCTCGGACTACTTCTTACATAATCCTCTATTTCCATGCCTTCAGTGCAAGAAGGATCAATATTATGCCTTTATCTTTTTCACTAGAACTGCATCACACAAAGTCAAAGGTCTTGAGTTATCCTGATTTTGGCGGGTTCAGGGGAAAATAAATATGGGGAGGGAAATCAACGATATCACGTCTTTTCCGTACCAACGTATTGTACTCCCAACAATGGGACACCAAGAAGTCTCGTTTAAAACATTAATAGAATTGATTAAATATTGCAATAAACTGTTAATAATACATCACGGTATAAATCTTAAATATCATGATGACTCCATTAAATTCAATTTATTTTACATAATATAATACTAAAATATAGTAACAATGATAAAAAGGGGGAGGGGGATCCAATAACAGCAAGACAACAAATTGATTTGGCTTAAAACAGATGACAAGGAATTTTAAAAGGACAATAACAGATCTACATCTACATAATACTTCTTTACTTCAACATGTTGAAGATTAAAAGAAGGCACAATCTACATATTTAAATTACAATAATTTCAAAAACCGTATTTTTTTTAAAGATAAAAACATGATTTGATTTAGCAGTACATATGTGGTTTTGCACCAGACTTAAATACTTCTAAATCTTGGCTACAGGCTGCTTGGTATGGTAAGATAACAGTAAATGAAATATCAGTCCTCCGAGTCTGAATCAGACCCTATACCAGTATATTTGATCATAATCCTTCCATTTTCTATGAAAATGCATGTATAATTTTCTAGATTTACTCAATGTATAATAATAATTATTTGTTATTCAAAACCAGTGGCGGATCCAGGGGGGGGGGGGTTCCGGGGTGCGCACCCCCCTTTATTTTTGCCGATCAATGCATTTGTATCGGGACATATGTTTTGCACACCCCCCCCCCCCCTTTTGCCCTGGGTGCCCTGGGTTAGCACCCCCCTTTCGAAAATTCCTGCATCCGCCCCTGAAAACTAACAGACTCAACCCTTGGATCACTATCTTTTGCTGATGATTTTCTTTTGATATCAGAGAGTGAAGAATGTCTATAGAACAATATACCGTGATTTTAGTAGTTTCTGTGAAAATTGAAAATTGCATGATTCGACTGTCGTACAAGTGAGAGGTTTAGCGCTATAAAACCAGTATCAATCCACAATTTTCTACATTTGAAAATGCCTGTACCAAGTCAGGAAAATGACAGTTGTCCATTTGGTTGATGTGTTTAACATTTTGATTTTGCCATTCGAAATAGGGACTTTACATTTTGATTTTCCTAGGGGTTCAGTATTTTTGTGATGCTACATGTAAGCAGACATGGGGTAATTGTAATTGTAATCGTTAATCAGCTGTAATTGATTACAATTTTTCAAGTAATCATTGTAATCATTAATCAGCCAAAAATCTGATTACATGTAATTTAATTTAATCAATTACTTTTCAAAATACCCTGTAATCCTAATTACTTTTTGATTACATTCTGATTACAATGAACAAAATCAAAAACTGTTCACGGTCAATAAGTTAACCTTTTCGTTATTCATATTTAATTGTAAACTTCAGTAAAAAAACTGTTACAGTATTGAAAAGTCATCATTAGCCTAAGTAAAATATTCACAATTTAAAGATGTATATATACATGTATATACTTTATAATAAAATAAATTATTATTATTATATATTTGATGATAACTGTTAATTTCAAGTAATACTTTTCTTTAACCCTTGAATTATAAATCTTTTGTTAATATTGTGATCTTTGTCCACTTTGAATTGACAGGTAGGTGACCAATTAAGGTTTGTTTCTGTTGCAATTACCAATTGTGTATAGCTGTAGGGAAATCATGGTGAATATATGATAAATCAGACATGTGAAAATTTATCTAATTAGCACAAACTAATTGAAAGGGGACAAATATGTAGTTCAAATTAAAAAAAAAATGTATGTTTTTGGACTGGACATGTAAAATGCAATGATTTTTGGTACTTATATTTTGTTAACAGTTCGATAAAACAATTCTAGTAACATTTTACATAGTTTTTAATTGGTAATTTTATATCATCCATATTTTAACTTCCAGAAACTGAACCTTGAAATACACATGATACATTGAGAGGTTTGATGACAAACACCAAACTCTTTATATAAACCTTTATTTAATTGAAGTAAAATAATTCAGAGATCAATGATGATTAAGTGTAATGGGTCATAACCCGCAATGACATGTAAATATGCTGTAAATTTTTGTAGTTTATTAAACAGATAAAGTTTGATGTTATTATTTTATAACATATATCATAAAATTCTTTTGCAAAAATGCTCATTTTGTTATATTAAACGTTTATTCATTCGCATCAGTCAAAATGTTTTTTTTTTTAAAGTTCATTGTAATCAGATGTAATCATGATTACTTTGCCAATGTAATCGTTAATTTAATTAGATACTTTCAGAAATGATGTAATCGTTAATTTAATTTAATCGTACAAATGCCAAAGTAATTGTAATTTAATCAATTACATTGAAAGTAATCAGACCCATCTCTGCTTGTAAGCTAACTGTATTAAAACATACATATTACATAAAATCAAAATCATGCAAAAAGTGTAGTTTAATTTCTAAACGAAAATGGTTATATGATAAAAAAAAAAATGCATTTTAATATAAATTCCTTGGAAATCTTATACAGAGCAATTGTAACACTACCAAATTTATAATCTTTTTGATAAATTGGTTAAAACCAGTTTTTACCTAAAGCTCAAAGATCTCAGTCTCCATGGTTAGCTGTTTACTAAGATACAGATCTAAGATTAGAGATGACTGAAGTTATAAAAATTTTAATAATTTCATTTGTTGATAATGCTCCATTCGAAATTAAAAAAAAACCGTTTACAGTATTTTTTTGTTTTAAATATATGCTTCAAAAATAGCATTCCAAGCAAAACAAGAATACTCCCCCTTGAACATTTTTTTTTTCATACTGGAAGTCTCTATATTACATAGCAAAACTGAATTCTGAAAATATAGCTCCTTAACATAAAGGAGCATTTATATTATGTAAACTGCTGGACTCCAATGGTACTTATTCTTGGTATAAATATACAATGAATATTTCTCCTCAAGATCTGTTAGATAAAGTTTATAATTGAAGGGAATTCATTGAAACATTTTTTTTAAAATTCTTGATTAAATATGAATTTAAAGAAAAATTTTAAAGAAATTTTAAAAAATAGAATAAACAGTTATAAAGAAAATAGTTAACTGATAATTTATGAAAATTTATGAGAATTTAAAACTTGAAATATGGAATTTTTATTTAGCTTCCAATCACTTTTCTAAAAACTAAATGCATCATTAAGCTGTGAATTAGTGACCATAACTTAGAAACAGAAAAGGGTCGGTAACATAAAATTCATAGAAAGGATAGAATATGTAAACTGTACCACCTGCTTGAAATTGAAAACACCACCTCCTTTAATTTAAAATTAACAAAAAGCTAAGGGATAACCTTTTTGAAAAATGTTTACCTTCTCATAATTTTATAGCCCTTACATAAGAACAAAAAGTACAAGAAATGCTAAATCTCTCTACCATGGAACATGTTAAAAACATGAAACAGTCATTAGAACTGAGAGCAGAAGTCTTAGTATATAATTTTTTCCATGTGTTTATTTCTTTAAGAATTGCTTTTTCTTTGCTACATGTATACTATGTTTGTTTGTTTTTTTGTCACACACTAATTGGGTTTCTATGTCAATAAAGATATAGTATGGTATAATGGTCATATTTTTTCCTTTTTTGTAATATTAAGAACTTTTCGAATCTAATATTTACGTATCGGAATACAGGGAAAATTATCCCCATGTATACGTGAAAAAAATCAAATTCGAACAATTATTCATATCTAAAAATGAAAACATACATGACATATGGTCAGGGATTCGTGATGAGAATAGACCTTGCTATGTCCATACAACGTTAACCGAAACACCCTTTATATCAGTCATTTCAAAAAATGTACATGTTTCGGTTATTGCCTATTGTCTGTTTAATTTGTAAGTTTGACCTAATTTTTTAATTTAACATAATAGTTTACACATTGTGCAAGATAGTTCATGCAAATATCAGTGTGCAAAAAGTTTCATATTTTTTTTTATTCGTTGAAGTATGAAAATTTGCCAATTTCCATGCGTTTATTTTTGATAATTACATTTTCATTCAAATTATCTGTAGATAAAACTGCATTTAAAGGTACAGAAACACAATGATTTTTTTTTTCATTTAGTAACATCATAAGTTGAAAATGAATAACTTTCCATGTTTCTTATCATAAAAACTTTTATTCCACAGTCACTGGAATGTCTGTTCGTGATTATTTGTCCTTCCTGTTACTATTTATTTGTTTACGGAATAAAACTAGTTTCTCCCTTCAAAAACGGTGTTTTTTATGGTGATGTCGTAGGTGTGGATAAAGGACGTAACCACGGGGGAGGGGGGGGGGTGGGGGGGGGGGACGTAACGACATGGTGAAATTTTTCATGTCGAAAGAAATTGGTCATCAGAATCAAAAGATGAGGGAGGGTAAGAGGGGTCCTGATCCCGAAATCCCGGGCTTAAAAACACGTAATCCCGAGGTCCCGAATTTAAAACAATTAAATCCCGACATCCCGAAATTAGAAAAAAAAGAATTTCCGGATCCCGAAAGGGTCAATCCCGAAATACCGAGCTTAAAAACACCCGATCCCGGAGTCCCGATAAAGGTCCTATCCTCCTCAAAGATCGGTTAGTACTGATGTATGCGTACCTTCTTATAATGTCTTAAATGCTACCAGTTAATACATAATTCTTAATTGCACAAGACTAATGAAACGTTTGTTACCGTAACTAAATCATTGGCCGGAAGTATAAAAACACTACATCAATTATTTAGGAGCGACTATTTTAAAACCTATTTGGGTTATGTACTAATTTTTCCATCCTGTTACTGTCCTTCCTGTTACAAAGACAATGGTAACAGGAGGGACACAAATGGTAACAGGATAGAAATACTTTGTAAGAAAACTCAAAATGCCTCTAACATTTATATCGCAAATAAATTGTTACAGATATTTATTACCGTACTGTATAATAATTCATAAAATGTACATTTGTATTGAGGTATTTCTAGAACAAGTCAAGTGCTACGTTGACTGGTAACAGGATGGACAAAATTATTAATTGTGCAACTATTATTCAGAATTCAGTCGCCGATATATCTGTGCAGCTATTATTCAAGTGTGTCAGATAGAATACGCATTGTTTCTTTTCAATACTCTTTGAAGGCTTTACCCTTTGCGATTTGTACCTAAATGTTTTCTTTGGTACCTGAACCTAATTTGGTGCATTTTGTTCCTTGATCTATTATTTTGTTCTGCTTGGGTTGTAAAACTACCATCATATTTTGCCAACTTTTGTACTGCTTTCTTGGAGACATAAAACTTTCTCGTTACATGCAAATAGAGATACAGACCTTGCGAGACGACAGCAACACTTTTGACACAAAGAATGTCTTTTATTTTTAAAAAGGGGGGGGGGGGTTGCACAACATATAAATGTGGGTATAATATAGCCCCGGTTGTGGTTTGACCTCCCCTGTCCTATTCATAAACTAATAATGTGAAAATCGCTTCTCCTTCACATATATATTTCACTGCTTCTAATATCTTGCTTAAATGTCAGAGATGATATTAGGGTTAAAAAGATAGAACACAAATTTTAGTCTACAGTAGGTGCACATCACGTACGTATGACCCATTAATTGATATAAGAATTTCTTCCCATTAATATATAGCCTTCTTAAAGTTGCAGGTCATTGATATTATAATTGCCAATATTTGTCATTCCAAATATAAATACCCACACCAGCGGCAAATCTGTGTTTTATCTATTTTAATAATGACAGACCCCCCTTTTTTGGACGCCTCCGTGCTTTTATTCGCAAGAATAGTTGAAAGAAAAAAGCTGATACAATTCCAGAATATTGTCTATATATAATTCCGAATCCAAACAAAATCAGGAGCTCTTCGTAAACTTATGGTAATTGATCCAAAAATCCAAGAATGACAAGCCTTCAGTGTTAAAATGTGTAAGAAACTAGAAAGATGTATATCAGAATCATTGACAATAAAAAATTGTTTTATCTGAATTTTCGTTCAGTTGTATGACAGTTCTTGTCCATTCGTTTTTGATGCGTTTTGTTATTTGATTTTGCCATGTGATTATGGACTTTCCGAATTGATTTTTCTCTGAGTTCAGTATTTTTGTGATTTTACTTTTTTGTATTGTTGTGTTTTTTAAAATGTCTTAATGTTTTTAAACATATGAAATTAGTTTAGCTTTTTAAGCCTACATCTTCAACCTTCTCTAAGACGGTACGATGGTTTGTTGTTCTGGTGATGTGTTAGCCTCCAATGGACACTTAAAGGCATATTCAGGAAGAGAATATGATAAATAAATAACAACCAACATGCTGAACTTAATCTTAAAAGCGGTAGTTCACAGAAAGGCATGTCATCTTATGTACACTGATTTTTACGACTTGCGGCAACCTTACTTACTTCATACTTAGCTTAAAAAGCAGCAATATCAATTTTTCATTTGTTTGGTTTGTTTAGTTTTTTGTGTAAACTAATTTTGACAATCAACATAACTGATCTATTGACTAAGTTTCCAGTCAGTATCATCAAAAAGGGACATACTAGTAAATTTTCGCTGCCACTGTCTCCACAATTTTTTTAAGAGCGTTTGAAAAATAAGAAATGTGATGATTTTTCTAAACGTACACACTATCTGCTGATTTTTTTTTTGGGGGTAATCTACATAAATGATGAATGTAAATGTGATTTCAAATGAAAACTGCTATGCAAGTGTGATGCCACACTTTTCATTGGATATTTTCTTTGTTCTTATCACTTTTGCTATCAGTTAAAAAAAGTAACAGGATGGACAAAATTGAACACCAGCTGGCACATCATTTTAAAAAAAAATTCTCAGGTGTTGGTAAGATTGCATATTTTGAAAAAATATTAACAAAGCAATATGTTATTGGTTTTTTAAATTAATTTGCATTTATTTTAACTTTTTTTTTTAAAGTTCAGATTCTGAATTTGTATACTTTATTTTGAAATGACTGATATGATAAGAAACAAAGACTCCGCTCTGTGATTCTTTTCTAAGAATACACACACTATTTGAATCAAATGCACATGTCAGTTTCTTTAAAAGCTAAAAAAAAAAAAATACGCTGACAAATAGTATTCCATAACAAAAAAATATTGTCATACATTGAGTAAACAAATTCTAGGTAACTCTGAATAAACATGTTAATAGAAAATAATATTTGATGTGTATGCTACTGGAACCCTTCTCTGAATACTGGTAAGGGACCACCATGTAACCAGTGGTAAGACCCCAATGTTCAATGATTTTTAATTTCTACTAAAAACTGATCAAGACTGGCTGACAAAATGCTAACAGTCAAATTTTCAATAACAGTTAACAGCAAATGATATTCTCACAGTAACAGATAACAAAAAAATAAAAAAATAAACGTCCTTTTACAGCGAACAAGGAATAGGACAATAACAGCTAACAGCAAATGCATTTTCCGAATAACACATAACTAAGATCTAAATTGCCCCAAAACAGCATGACATTTATGCCCCTTGTCCTACTCTTTACTCAATGCATATGGAGGAAGATACAGGATTTGGGACTCGCCACCGCTTTACAAAGACAACGACGACATATGACCACGAGTAAGACGTGCTGCAGTTCTATACCTTTTCCTACCAGAACTAGTTGAACATTTATTGTTTACAACACTATAAGACACAAAGGAGATAGCCATTTAAACATCCACTGTCACCGACTATGAACCTGTAGGAGAAAAGTTAAACATCCGCCAACAATGGAACCATTTCAGCAACGAAGGAGCACGCATCCATAACCATTAGTAGAACGATGACACAGAAAACTCAAGAAGCACGCCAACCATGCACACCTAAACATCTACATCCTGATTGAAATTCTTAGGAAGACACAAGCCAACATAGAAGCCAACCAGATACAAGTAGCAGCAAGCTATATCCAGCGACCAACCTCTTTGAAGTACAGAAATACAAACAACAAACTATTATCACTGAAAGAACGAATTCTTCAAGGTGAGCAAACTTTTTCCACCACTTTGACATTCGACAGTAAACTTGTGCTGTGTACGTTATCATTGATATGGTTATATTTATAAATTTACTGTTCACAAAAGTTTGAATTTTTGAAATACTAAGGCTTTTCTTTCTCAGGCATAGATTACCTTAGCTGTATTTGGCAAAAAACCTCAGGCATAGATTACCTTAGCCGTATTTGGCAAAACGTTTAGGAATTTTGGTCCTTAATGCTCTTCAAGTTCGTACTTTATTTGGCCCTTTTAACTTTTTGGGATTCGATCGTCACTGATGAGTCTTTTGTAGACGAAACGCGCGTCTGGCGTATATACAAAATTAAGTCCTGGTATCTATGATGAGTTTATTGTATTGTTTTCTGAATTATTTACTTTGTTCAATTTCAAAATTTAATGTAAGTCTACTAATAATTCATTTATCTGAGCAAATTTATGTTTTAATTACATGACTTGTTGTATTTTTAAATATTAAAAAAAAATAATTTTGTGCATAGCTGGTTGAATTATACTATGAGTGTATTAATTTTCCCTCAACTTGAAATATTTCAAGATTTTCTAGAGTATTTGTGTATTCATGCATAGATTATTTATAAAAAATATTTTCTTTTTGTATGATATAAGTGGTCTAAGATGCAGTACTTTTATAATGAATTTTGAATTTTGAATTTAGTATTATTATCATATTATGAAAAAGTTCATTTGAGCAGTATTAACTGTAACTCAAATTACAAGTAAATTCCGTTAATCCGTAATGTGAAAATGTCACTTTTATCAAAAAGAAATTCTAAAAAATAATTGTATATAAATTAAAATATCAAATGTTGAAGAAACATGATCACACCGTCAATCCATCAAACTAAAAAAATGAAATAAGTCGAGCATCATGATGATTTATCTTCCATGGATGCATTCTTATTTATGTATTATTATCTTCCATGGATGCATTCTTATTTATGTATGCATTGTTATTTATGTATTATTGTCATTTTGTTTATTTTCTTTGGTTACATCTTCTGACATCAGACTCGGATTTCTCTTGAACTGAATTTTAATGTGCGTATTGTTATGCGTTTACTTTACTACATTGGTTAGAGGTATAGGGGGAGGGTTGAGATCTCACAAACATGTTTAACCCCGCCGCATTTTTGCGCCTGTCCCAAGTCAGGAGCCTCTGGCCTTTGTTAGTCTTGTATTATTTTAATTTTAGTTTCTTGTGTACAATTTGGAAATTAGTATGGCGTTCATTATCACTGGACTAGTATATATTTGTTTAGGGGCCAGCTGAAGGACGCCTCCGGGTGCGGGAATTTCTCGCTACATTGAAGACCTGTTGGTGACCCTCTGCTGTTGTTGTTTTTTATTTGGTCGGGTTGTTGTCTCTTTGACACATTCCCCATTTCCATTCTCAATTTTATTTTATTGAAATCAGTGTTCTTATTTACAAAGTAAGACTATTGACCATATGACCTGAAGAAGGAATGTAAATTTTAAATTTGAATTAAAAAGGAATTAAGTCAATAAAATATTAATTTCATTTTTTTTTAAATTTTAATATAAATTACTATTTAAATATTGATAAAAAAAATAAACATTGATTATTATTTGAAGAGTTATTAAACAAACAGGTGAATCAACAAATGTTTATTACCTGATAAGCAGATTACCTCTGTTACTAGGCCACTGTTAGCAAATTAAAGTAATTTCTAACATTATCTTAATGACTACCCTACTTTGTAATGCATTTTTTTCTTCTTCAAAATTTGACTACAAATACACAGAAATTTAATCCCCGTTTAGCCATAACAATTTTTTTAATTTTCGGATTTTGACCTAGCCCTACGACCTAAAATATTTGGATTGAAACGCTCAGATGTGAACGTTTTGATGAATATATAGAAAATGAAATAAAGCGAATCACCCGATATAGGTATTGCAAAACCCTGTGAAGTCTGTAAAAGCAGAGCAACATTACAACGAAAACCATATTGCAGCATTTCTCTTTAATGTCTATGCTCAAATAAATGGTATTTCAAATGAAATTATATGTATTATGAGAAAAAGTACATTTAATCTTTAGGCCTCTTATATATTATTCTTTGCAATAAACGTTGTAACCTTTCATGAGATCAAG
The DNA here is from genome assembly GCF_965363235.1 of Mytilus galloprovincialis. Classification (NCBI taxonomy): domain Eukaryota; kingdom Metazoa; phylum Mollusca; class Bivalvia; order Mytilida; family Mytilidae; genus Mytilus; species Mytilus galloprovincialis. The sequence goes on along the minus strand of NC_134841.1, from coordinate 38,422,653 downwards.
ATTTAGTTTTCTCATTTATTTCTTGTTTCAATAGTTTTTATTCTTCACATGTATAATTTGAAAATTTTAACTCGTAATTTCTGGTTTTGTTATTGTGTGCACGCAGTCTCCTGGATTATTTAGATACGTGTATTATACTCTTTTTAATACCACGTTTTGAAGAATTGATTAAGCAAGCAACAACCATCTTATTATATAAGAATAACTTAAAAAAATATATTCGCACTTTTGGACCGGGGGTATGATACACTTGTCCCTTCGAAAGTCTTTTTATATGTAACTTCGCTCCTCTTTAATTGATAGGTTTTAAATTCTGGCTGAATCTTTATAATAACGAGTTGTACTATATATATGTATAACCGTTTTGAGATCTACACGTCAGTTACTTCCTGTTTGAAAATTCTTTGAACACCCATTGAACAGGATGTTTTTTTTACATGTTTTACAGTTCTGATATGATTGCTATTGCTTTTAATCTTAGTAGTATGAATTTTACCATGCAAGCCATTAAGCTATGCCGAACAGTCATTATCTGTTTGACGATATCATGATTTTTGTTGATTAAGGAATAATATGTCAATTGGACATGCTTTGATAATATATATGCCCTTGAATTTTTACTAGATAACATTTTTGTTCGCTTTGGGGATTCCGTATATCGTCAGATTATCGGAATTCCAATGGGGACTAACTGTGCACCACTTATTGCGGACCTGTTTTTGTATTGCTATGAGTTACAATTTATGACAAAAATAAGCAAAGACTCATCGAAACAACATGTGATAAACAAATTTAATAATACTTTTAGATATTTGGATGATATTTTGGCTCTCAATAATGACGACTTCAGTATGTATATTAAAGAAATTTATCCTGTTGAACTTACTTTAAATAAAGCTAATACTAACAATGACCACTGCCCTTTCCTCGATCTTGATATCTATATCACTAACGGAAAGCTGAATACTAAAATTTATGATAAAAGAGATGATTTTTCATTTCCTATCGTTAATTATCCATTTTTAGATGGTGACGTTCCCTTGTCACCATCTTACGGTGTTTATATATCTCAACTTGTACGATTCGCTCGTGTATGTAACAATGTTTAGATTTTAACGAGAGAAATTTATGTATTACTGAAAAATTATTACACCAGGGTTTTCGATATCACAAACTAGTCAAAACATTTACTAAATTTTATCATCGGTATAAGGACATCATTCGTAAATATAGCTCAACATGCAGACTTCTTATACGTTCAGGTATTTCACATCCAATTTTTTATGGAAATATTCTTTATAAAGCACAAAGGTGTCAGTATTCACCTCAAAAACTAACAAAACCTTTGAGTAGACTTATTAAGAAGGGATATAGTTACGATACTGTTGTCAGGTCATTAAAGATTGCATATTTTGTCGTTAATATTGATTCACTTATAGGGTCTTTGCATCGGAACTAAACACATTTATTCAAAAACCAGTTGTTGGCATGACACGGGTTATGTTCTTCTCATATATGTTATGATGGTATGATACTAAACCCCTAACGGGAAGGATTGTGCCTGATGTTCATATGATGAAATCATAATCTTTCAGTCAGTTTAATTGAAGTCTGGAGCTGGCATGTCAGTTAACTGCTAGTAGTCTGTTGTTATTTATGTATTATTGTCATTTTGTTTATTTTCTTTGGTTACATCTTCTGACATCAGACTCGGACTTCTCTTGAACTGAATTTTAATGTGCGTATTGTTATGCGTTTACTTTTCTACATTGGCTAGAGGTATAGGGGGAGGGTTGAGATCTCACACACATGTTTAACCACGCCGCATTTTTGCGCCTGTCCCAAGTCAGGAGCCTCTGGCCTTTGTTAGTCTTGTATTATTTTAATTTTAGTTTCTTGTGTACAATTTGGAAATTAGTATGGCGTTCATTATCACTGGACTAGTATATATTTGTTTAGGGGCCAGTTGAAGGACGCCTCCGGGTGCGGGAATTTCTCGCTACATTGAAGACCTTTGGTGACCTTCTACTGTTGTTTTTTTTCTATGGTCGGGTTGTTGTCTCTTTGGCACATTCCCCATTTCCATTCTCAATTTTATAGAATACACAGTGACTATGCATGACATTTAGTGAAACTCTGTGTTGTTTATGTATGTTGCTTTTGTTTTTGTTTTAATTAACATAACCGGTGCCTCTCTTTGTAATCCCCATTTTTCATGTTTTATATTATATCTTCTTGAAACCTTGTTTCCCTTTTTTTTTTAAAGTCATGCAGTGTTGAAATAGAGCGCACGTTCCTTTTTCTTGACAGAGAAGCCCAACGTCATTTGATAACAATAGGGTTAGTAGTCCAGTCTTTCATTTTGATGAAAAAGAAAGCCAGACAATACATAATTAATAGAAGCTATTAAGCTTTGGCATAAACAAACCCAAGATGGTATCAAAAGCATGGTTTGATACCTATGCCGACATTTTAAGTAATCTCTAACTAGATCAGGTGTGCTATATCCGATTAAGACCTACATTATTAAATATAGGCTAAATATTTATATCATTTCTAAATATTATTTTTGAGTTAATATAATTTGACTTATGCATTTTTGCGTTTTAATATTATACTATGTATTTATCTAAACATTAAATATTGTGATAAAGATCCACTCTTTAGAAACTCGATATTAAATTCAAAACTCCGAAGTGAACAGTGTATTTCTAAGTTTTCAGTCCAAGTAATTCAACAGGAAACACTTTGCAGGTATAGCTTTTAAAATTTTACATTATTTTCAAATAAATGTAAAACTGTACAATGCTTTTAATTAACTAATAGGTTTATTTTCTTATCGAACTTAATTATTTAGAGATTTTTGTCGTTTTTTTAAATGGACGTTTTCATAAAAAATATAAGCAATACATTGACGAAAACCCAACACGATGTGACGGCAAATCAAAAACAGTTTCAAAAGTACCAAACAAAAAGACATATATCGAAGTGCATGTCGTCTTTTTTTATTTTAAAGCAGCCAAAAATGTGCAAACGCAGTCAAAATAAAGGCAATAATCTCTAACATTTTCAGACATGAACCGGTTATTGTTGGCTGTGACAGTATTCGCTTTTGTGGAATTAGGAAGTGGTCAAGTTGGTAAGTAGTTTCAAGTTATCGTTTATTAGTGACATTTCTGATTTTATATGATTTTATGACATAAACATAAATAATTATGGGATATTGTTTGATTGTCAATGTGACAATTTTTTTTTATCAACAGACTAAATGACATGGATGTAATCAGATACAGTTCATCGTACGATACCGTTAAGTCAGATAAAAAGAATTCCAATGCTGAATTGATATTTTGCTCTTCCATGACCGTTGATTTAAACTTAAAATGTACATTGTACAAACTGTTCTTCTGGTATGGAATTCTTTTATATATGTATATATGCATGGTCCTCATGACATTAAACATGTTAAACTGCGGGTACATGATTTAATGACATATGAAGATAAAAAAATGGTTGACTATATAGGAATTTGAATTGATGGCATGTAACCTACGAAGCCGTCGCGAATATATTTTTTATTACGGACCAAAATATATCTGAATAGAAAAATAAATATGCATTGATATGTATGTTCATGGTTTTAATTTATAACATAATTTCAGTCAATGGAAACTGGGGATCATGGTCAGCTTATGGGTCATGTTCAGTGACATGTGGTAATGGACAATACACCCGGACAAGACAATGTGACAACCCGGCAGCATCTGGTGGTGGAACGGACTGTGCTGGTGACGATTCAGAAACTAACAGTTGCTGGACGACAACTTGTTATCCTAATCAACTTGGAAATTTAGATAAGGTTACTGTTCTAAAAATCTCACGTTGAACTGACCAAAAGTGAAATTTTGAATTGGCAATATAAATATCTGTGCTTGGCAAATTTTACTTTGTATCGTATATACTTATTAATTTTAAATCAAATGGAACTTTAAGATATCATAAATCTCCTAAATTGAAAAAAAAAAATAATTGGTATGTTAGTTATTATATTTATGAAAATGTACAAAAGAAAAGGTCAGATAAAACAACTCACACACTCCCTCTTAAATTTCTACATAAAACCCTTCACGACAGACTTACTTATATTGGTAAGACAATTTCGATGAGGTAGGAGGTTTCCTCTTGATGTCCTAAACAGGATGAATATGTTTTTTTCTTAAGCAAGTATTGTTAAATGAAGAAAACAATGTAGTCTTTTTCGCATGTTCTTTTTAATGAAGATTCTTCTTGTATAAGAACTTTGTACAGTTCAAAGAAAATAATTAAACTCGTGAATCACATATTATTGAATTTTTACAGAATTGTGGTGCCGATAACTATGGATGCGTATCCGGTTTAGTAACTTGTGTAACCAGTGCTAAACGATGTGATGGAGCCGTTGATTGTTCTGATGGTAGTGACGAAGATCTTACACATGCTGGTTGTATAACAACATGTTCAGGAGCAGGTACGTAACTGTTCTCATAACAACATGTCCATTTATAATACCCAGTTTTAGATTAGAATCCTGGTACCTTTGATAACTTTTAGATAAGCTAGTTCTATTATGTTATGGTTTGCACGTAAAATGAAAATATCGCTTTATAATGCTGATGTGACAGAATCGCTTTTCCTGATTCATAAGGAACGCTTAAAACCAAAATGAAGCAAAACATTTTTAGTAATTGAGATTGTTGTCAAATCAAATGTGTTATTTTACAATTCTTTAGGTTGCACAATAAGTAACAAATAAGACTGTATTGGAGCTGAACTTATTTCAATTTATGTTTGATATTGCAGAATACATATATATTTTAGTTGCCTCCTTCAAATAATCCATAGACTTTTAGTAAATGTCAATGTGCATATGCAGCACAATGATTGCATTTTAAATAAAGAATCTATAGAAGTAAAGTTGTGAAATAATTGTGTAATTTTTCTAATTTCAGATTCTATGACGATGTCAGTAATGCTTGTAGCATCCATGTGGATATTCATGAAAATATTTAAGCAGTAAAAGAAGCCATGAATCTAACACTTATTAAGTTTAAATTGGACAATCAAGATTTATGCACTATTGTGATTCACCTAAACATTTTTTTTCTCCTTTACGTTTGAAAAATAAATATATCGATTCTGTATTATAAATTTGTTTTTATTATGTGTATGTTCAACCTACAAGATTAAGAGTTATACGTTTTCGATTATGAGCTTTCTTCCGTAAGTACGTTCATCCATTCGACCGCCCATATCAGTGTACAATTTTTATTAATTATTGTTTGTGAAGATTGATTACTTGAGTACTAGTATACTGGCGATTGATTTATTTTTGTGGGTATCAATTATCGTGGATTGAGGAAGACTTTTCGTTTTCGTGTTTTCCTGTAATCACGATAGCCACACAAATTGGTATCCAACGAATAATAATAGATTCACACTACTATGTGAACGTTTAATATCATATGCCAAAGAAAAATGTTGACTCGTTTTGCTCGGTTCACTGAACATTAAAAATGTTAGTGCATGCGGGGCATGTGTCAAATGGACATCAATACTCTTTTAGCCTACATCGCAAATCACCAGAGTAGGCATAGTAACCGCTTTACTCCGTCCGTCCAAAAAACCTTAAGAAGAGAACTTTATATGGTGGTTTATTTTGTCTGTAGCTTAAATTGCAACGAGTAGGCACATTATACATCCACCATGTACCCACTTTATGATTGCCGATAGGAAAGGTTTGTCAAATTGTTATTGGCTTCAATAAAAAGTATTGATCATCTATGTCCCAGTTTAAGTTACCTCAGTGAATTGAATGTAGCGACACAGTTCAGGGTTCGGTATTGGTCTTGTTTATAACATGTTTATAATACTGTTGTCTAAGACGTGAAATTTGACAGCGAAAACAATATTTGGCCTTTAATTTTATCACATGTATTCATGAGGACGCAGGTTTAAAAAGAATTTGCAATTGTCAATCATTAATCATCTAGATCATACCAGTATTGAACACTGTTTTCTTTGAGGATTTTTTTTTCATCACGGTGTTATATTTCCAGTTTGTTAAGGTATAAAACCCCTTATTTATGTCTGGCTAGGAAGAACATATTGGACAGTAGTACATTGTGTAATGTTAATGTGAAATGAAAGCTTATGGACTAGATATTACTATGGAACCTTCGTTGGATTTTATTATGAATCACACAAAATTTGAATGAAATTTAATAAGGATTTATCTTGCCTCTTTGTACTTCAAAATGTTCGATAACCGGTGCCCTCTTATTAGAAATGTAGGGTTTTTGGGATTTCGAGCACAGACAAAGCTGAGGAGCATATATGGTTTAGATATAAAATGACTGTCGCTTTATTAAAAGTCTAAAAAAACAGGACTGTAAATACATATTTATGATTTGCTGATTTCAAGATAGTTTCCAAGAGAGCATACCTACATGTGTTAAATTCTCCGTACTTGTATTAAGTTTTTTTCCAAGATACTAATGCCTCAAATTCCTAAGGCTAAGTTAAACATAGAAAGTAAAATCACAAAAATACTGAACCTCGAGGACAATTCAAAACGGAAAGTCCCCAATCAAATGGTAAATTCAAAGGATCAAACACATCAGACGAATGGACAACAACTGTCATATTCCTGACTTGGTACAGGCATTTTCAAATGGAATTTAGCATTGTTTTTGTTATGCCCTTTTGGGTTATAAGGCTACTCCCGTTTTCAAGTACTTATATATTTTTATATATGTGTGTTAACTTGTTGATTGTTTTTGTTGTTCGTTAGTGATTCTGTTGCTCCGTTGTTTTTCTCTTATAGTTGACGTGTTTTCCTCGCTTTAAACTTGTATCCCAGATTTGTTTGATAATGATCGTGTTTTGACTTTGGAACATCGGTATACAACTGTTGCCTTAATATGTACCTATTAATTTGTCAATGTGACTTGTAGATAAGTATTTCTTTTTAAAAAAACATTACGTATCTATTGAGACTTCTCCTTAAACCACCAACTGTTTAAACATTCCTTTAGATTTACGCAACACACATGGTCGGTACACTTGTCAACATAATATTAGTTGTATTGTAAAATAATAGAACAACAGTTGTTTCTATATGTTCCCACATTTTTCACCTGTTTATTGTCAAGAATGCATATTATATTGTTCTGCGACTGTTCAAGTCGGATATCAAATCGTTTCAATTGCGCGTAGTAGTGATAATGAGTCCGACAAAGTGACTTGGAAGCAACACATTTATAAAGGGTCATTTTAACTTTTATGGTTAATGTTTTCTAAAAACATCAGCATGATAGTCGCTGTGTGTTAAATATAAATTAGACGGAAAACCAATGGTAATAATAACAGAAAGACGCCAAGAAAGCAACATATAGAAGACAAGGTACAAGAAAGTTATGAACAAAAATTACAAACGATACCAAGGCCACCAAACACCGATTTCTCAAATTAACAATAAACAATAAACAACATAGCCATCCTGTCCTGAATCCAGTGAATTCAATATCTTTGCTTGATATTATTTACAGTTTCATATATTTGACTGTTACATCTACTTGTTTTAGTCTTTTCTGTTCATATATATTTTGTAACTCTTTACAAGTGTCGATTCTTATAAATCACTGCTTTCAAAATTGTGCTGCCAATTCCAGAGCAGCTGAGATATGATCAACCCAAGTTTTTGGTGTGGTTCGTTTTGCTCAGTCTTTAGCTTTCTACATTGTGTTTTGTGTTTTGTGTTTTTTGTACTGTAAGCCATGGTCTTGTCAGCTTTTTTTGCCTTATGAGTTTGAATGAACCTCTTGTATCCTCCGCCTTTTTTTTCATAAAGTAATGCCATTTTTATAGACTTCCCGTTTTTGGATTTAACTTTGAGTTCGACATTTTTATTAAACTCTTTAATGCATCACATTTATAATGAATTTGTAATCGTGTACACATTGTGTGAGACTTTATGAAGATATGAATCGGGTTTAACACACCTGAATTAAACTTATTTGCACTTAATGTTAATTAGTTCGACCTAATTTCCCCACCTCTTTATCTTTAAAGTTGGATGTTTAAAATTTGAATTTACATGAAATCAATTTAATAAAAGATATTGCAATCATTGTTCATACAGTATATACGTGTATGATCAATTATATTCTAAAAATAGGTCTTCGATAGTATACATATAGTCTGAACTATATAAACGGAAATCAAACACACTGTTTTGATATATGAGTTTGTTATAATTTATTTTATGAGATATAACAATCACCACGAAGATAAAAAAAATGTAAGGGTACAATATATGTTCAACAAATGTTGTCGTCTGGTGAATACATACTTAATAAGTAGCAGCTGTAAAAAGAAATGATTCATGTAAAGCAACAAATAAACATATGTGAAGTAAATACCAAGTTACTTTCCCGTTTACGCTACATAAATGATAATAATAATAATAATAATAATAATAATAATAATAATAATAATAATAATAATAATAATAATAATAATAATAATACAACATTTTAATCGTAGCAAAAGTTATTTGAAAGTATTAAAAATGAATATAGTATATTTAGTTCATATTCAATTCAATCATTTGAAATATTTGTACAACAGGATGAATTATCAATTAAATACTTTATCTAAGTGAAAGTCGAGGGTTAAAATAGTTTTCTTATAGAAAGCTATCATATTAATATTTTTGCTTTCCCCTTAAAATATCTGTATTATGTAGCAGTTTATAATTGTGACCTTTCCATTTCTAAGTAGCAACACCCGCATATGGTGTACATATCTCCCAATTGATACGATACGATACGATATTCCCGTGGTTGAATTTCCTATCATGATTTTCTTGATAGAGGGTTGATGCTCACAAGGAAGCTATTAAATCAAGAGTTCCAAATGGTGAAGTTAAAATCCTCACTTCGTAAATGTTACGGACGCCATCACGAGTTGGTTGACCGTTATGGAATAACCGTTTCACAAATGATATCGAATATGTTCCTTACGTCATAACTACAATCCCTTCCCTTTCATAAATTTTAACTACCGAATTGGACTATTTACCGGATTTGTTATCACATAAGCAACAAGACGGGTGCCACATTTGGAGCAGGATCTGCTTACCATTTCAGAGCATCTGAGATCACCCCTAGTTTTTGGTGGGGTTCGTGTTGTTTATTCTTTAGTTTTCTATGTTGTGTCATCTGTACTATTGTTTGTCTGTCTTTTTAATTTTTAGCCATGGCGTTGTCAGTTTATTTTCGATTTATGAGTTTGACTGTCCCTCTGGTATCTTTTGTCCCTCTTTTATCTAAAACTTAAGACTGACTTTCCGAAATTTATTTTATCGTAGCAGTTTATTCAAAACTAATATCAAGAATAAATCTCCAAAATAACAAAAAATACTAAATCAATTGTTCATAATTTTACCTTTTCCTATTGGTCTACCACCTAGTCCAGCGCTTACACTTCCTTGAAGGGAACCTGTAAAAGGCACACTCGTTTAGTCTTAATTATATTAGAGGGGATACTTATACAATAATGATAATATTATATATGCATGTTTGTGTTAAATATAGATTATAACATGACATTTTTCATATCAGACCCCTTATCAGCCCTAGTTCATGATATCAGCTCAAGAACCGACAGACTAGAGGGATGATTTTAACCATGGGCTGATAAGGGTTCTGATATGAAAAATGACGTGCTATGTTATTTTTATCATATACTTCAATAGAAGACATACAGACAAGAACTTTTATAAAACTTTGAAAAATGCATTTATAATATCTATTTTTCAATAATTATATATTTTCCTGTTTCCTAATATTTGGAGTTTTATTTTATTCTCCTTAGTTAAGTTTTTCACAAGAAATGTACCATTGATGTGTATTTTCTGGAATTTGTAGAATGACATCGACATGTCACGCGATAACGTTACAGAAAGGCATGCGATAATAACCTGATACAGATGGTATAAAACGGAAGCCGTTGATATAAACCGGAAGCAGTTGATAACAAAAGTGATATCACACGGCTACGGCAATTCTTCAAATTTAATGAATAAATATATGTACAATTTAGCTTTATCATAGAGTACAATCATACCATCATTTTCTATAATTATATATGATAAACGTTGTTGTCCATTCATTTGATTAATTTTGCTATTTGATAAGGGACTTTCCGTTTTGAATTTTCTTCAGAGTTCAGTATTTTTTGTGATTTTACTTTGTTATAAGACACCATCTCGTTAGAGCACAAAAACACTTATTTATTTTACGTGGAAGGACAATTCGTATGTGCTATAATTCAGGGAAAATAATACAGTATTCGCTTTCATAATTAATATTCACAATTATTTGTTTTTTCTATTAATAACCACTATTTCATTTGAATCGGTTCAATCGGAGTCTATGCTTGCAATGCATGTAAGTATACTTTCTTAACTAGAGACAAGAGGTTTATAGGTATGTAAATCATCAATATGATTATGGGATCTTTTGACACTTATGCCATTTTACTGAAGAATTATTTTCTATATTTACCAGAGAGACTAGAACTGCCAAATCCACTAGCTCCTCCAGCAAACCCACTGCCGAATCCACCAGAAATTCCTCCACCTAAACTTCCTGTAAATGCACCAGTTCTGCCTCCCAAACCAAGACCTCCAAACCCTCCGGCAATTCCACCACCAAATTGACCATTAAATCCATAACCAAGATTATTGATTAGTCCCCTAGGCAACCTTCCTCCTAAGATACCATCGTAACAAACTTTTTCAAGAGCGGAAACATAATACATTAATCTGATGTATAGACTGAGAGTGAGACTTATTGATCGACCGTCTGCACTTCTAATAATAGAACCGGATATTCCACTATCCCCGATAAGATTTAGACCCAAGTTACCACGTGCAAATCCACCTCCTAGACCAGCGACTGCAATATCAAAAAATATACTGAGTGTACTAGTATAATATTTTAGCATCTGCAATATTCTTAAAAATAATCAAATATCAACTACTAGTAAATGATTATATAAGTATAAAAGGTGCGATTGTAAAGAAAGTTCACACACATTATAAAAATAAATGCCGTACATTGTATGATTATATAAATTTATTTGACGACCTTTAAACAGAGGAAAGACCGAGGCTCGCCGAGCTTTTCTTCTCTTTCTTAGTGAGTCCGAATAAGTTTTCTATTTCCTACAATGTACACATAATATTTTTATCCTGTAATTTAACACTGAGCTTAATTGTATAATTATTATTTTCGATTCTAAATTAAATCATTAAATTCTTTTCAATTAAATCTGGATGACTTAATCGCGGACCGGAATGATGATCCCAAACTGAACTGTGATATAAATAGTAATTCAAATATAATTGTACACTAGCAACAGAAGCAGGATACAAGGAGACTTTTAACGCTTATAGCTTTTTGTTATCAGTAAAACTGTGTTTGTAAAGTAAAATGGTCTATTGCAGGATAACAAAGTTACATGTATTTACATTAATTTTTATAAAGGAGTAGGTTCAGTAAGACCCATTTTTGGCCCCAAAATATAGCAGTTTTAGAAAATTGTGAATATGTAATCGTTAAGATGTTAATTGAAAAGTAGAATGCTTCTGCTACATAAATATGGGCTGTTTTTGACAATACAATGCACATATATCGAGTACAAGCATCATTAAGTCGTGCTAAGTTACTGAAATCTTCACAATTTGATCATTTTAGTTAAATTTTAGACGGTTTCCGTCTGAAATGAAAGTGGCCGCATTCGTGTTCATCCATAATATTGAAATGTAAGTTGCATTTTATGATAATACATAATATATATAAAGGTTGAGGATGAACACGGATGCGGCCACCTCCATTTTTGACAAAAACCATCTGAAAAGTGACGATTTTTGGCATATTTGATAGATTTTACATATTGTAGCTTGAATCGGAGCGTTTTTAATGACGTAATCAGTTAAAATTTTTCCCATAAACTAATTGAATTAATTGAAATAGTCACTCAAGTGTTTAAAAAGCGTCTAAAATTTTTCGTAAGATGAACTTGAAAATTGAGGCCAAAATCAGGCCTTACCGGACCTACCTTTCAAAAACAAGATTACTGAGCATCATTGAGAGATACAATGTGTTGTTTTAAGTTATGAAATAAGTATGACATACCTCTTCCACTGCCTCCTAATAAACCAGTAGCATGAGTAAGAGAAATTGTTAGCAAAAGAGCGAAACAAGTAATACAACACTTCACCATCATGCCTAAAATAAATAAAGTTTTATTACAGTTTTGAATCTTGAAGGAAAGTTTTCAGCACTCTTTTATTTTTAGAATGTCGAAATTTTACAATAAATGTCATTTTTGGGATCATAGTCAGATGTAGTAAGTAATTAGGGTTTATATGGTGACGGTGTAAAATTATGTTCACCCCTGATATCAGCAAAGTAACGAATTTATTTGTGTTACCGCGTTCCTTTACTAATTTTTATAAACCGGTTTGTAGAATTTTGGCATATTTGGTGACTTTAAAAAACAATTGGCAAAAGTTTTTTTTTTCCGAAGATTTGTCAAAACTTTATCCTATGTTGAAATGAGATGGGTGTTATTTACACTAGAGTTAATAACAAATGGGATTGCAACATTCTTTTTCAATAAGATATAATGTATCTCACACTCTTATCCACGTACGCATTCACGACAGTCTTCTTAAAGGCTTAGAAACAACATAGTTAAAAAGTAAAATCACAAAAATACTGAAATCCGAGGAAAAATTCAAAACTGAAAGTCCCTTATCAAATTGCTTTATCGTAAGCTCAAACACATCAAATGAATGAATAACAACTGTCATATTCCTGACTTTGTACAGGTATTTTCTCAAGTGGAAATTGTTTTGCATTAAGTGTTTCACATAAGTATAACAACTTGAAGCACTCTTCTCCTGTCGATCACATGCTATATGAGAACTCAACAAATAACTTTTTCAAAAACTATGCGAGCATCCCATCATCTATGGTAAAAATTGACCGCAAATGATCGGATATTTTTTTTTACTGGAATTATCATATTAAAAGGAGAAATGCAATAAATTTGTCATACTTTTCTTATAAATAAGGATTTTTAAATCAATATGGTGATAACTTTTTTTCAATTTTCAAAACAAGTTTTTGCTTTTCTTATATGTAGAATAAAATCTGTAAAGTCCTTGACTATGCACCTTAATTAGTGCTTATTTGGGAAGAGTTGCATTTTCTTTCACCGCGAGGATTTATTAAAAAATATTTCATTCACAAGTATAAATTAGACAAATGAGTATTTAGAAAGAAAAATACTAAATACTAAAATAAAACCATGGTTGTGGAATTATGTATATTTTTTATATAAAGATTTAATATTGAAAATATGTTTTTTTCATTAAATATCCAAATAATTGCAATAGTTTGGTCGAATTAAATTTTAATTAAAATTACAGATTATTTTGGCTATAACAGATCTTACTTGTTTTTCCTTTGATGTCTGGTTAACTGGAATGAGAATATGCAAACAGCACCTTTGTTCGTCATTTTTATATCATTGCGCGTGCGTGTTTTCTATTATTATTCACCGGCACTAACCGTCACCTAAACAATTACACGCAATTGTTAATGTCATGTTTTACATGCATTTGAACCACAATATAAATATTTACTTCTGCTTGAGAAGTTATTTAATTGACAAATATTAAACTTTCTGATTTATTTGTCGTTTTTTACATGTTTTTACTAATTTTAACATTACATTTCCTATATTATGATAATACGAACATGTAATTTAGACTTCCTAGAAACGACATGTGCTTCTGGAATGGGTTTGTTCAAGACCAAATATAAATTGCTCTATCAAAGATCATACCACAGGAAAAGGGCGTAAACAACTATAGGTCATTGTCCTAAATTCAACGATGAGGAAAACGTATATTAGCTACAATAGATCTTGAATATTGTTAACCTATAGCCAGATTGATGTGGTTGCATAAGTCACCTACTTATCACCCCAGTCTGCCTCGATGTTATCAGTACAGCTTGTGTTATTCAATTTTGTTTTCCGTGAATGTTTTGTGAATACTTTTTTGTTTGTATGATCGCGTTTTTTTTTCTTAAAATGTCCGGTACCAAGTCAGGAAATGCCAACCATTTTTTCTTAAAATGTCCTGTACCAAGTCAGGGAAGTGGCCATTGTTATATTATTATAGTTCGTTTCTGTGGTGTCGTAGTTCTCTTATGGTGTCAGACCACCAATTACTCCCTCCAATTTAGAACGTACTTTGACACAAAATAGTGCTTTTGATGTCATTGTTTACTTAAACTAACCAACAAATTTGCAGAAATGAAACTTTTGGTGAAAGGGAAATATATTTAGACCATTTTGAGCCAAAATTCACTTGTCTATGAGTTTGCATTAAAAATTCAGGATTAATGCGCTACATAGTACACTAATTTAAGATTTCCAGAAAACCGGGAGTTATTTTGGTAGTACCTGTCTTTTCAAAATCAGAAATTTGTTACAAGACTTTAAACATTGGTTGAAAATTGGCATGTAGGATGGTGATACATGTACAATTCAGGATATACCTGGTTTCCTTGAAGTTAAACTTAAGGTAAAATATTTAGAAAGCTGTGAAAATTGCAAAATTTGGTTGAACAGATAGGGATTTTTAATTGGTGGTCTGACACCTTATATTTGATGTGTTTCCCTCAGTTTAAGTCCGGATTTGTTTTTCTCAATCGATTTATGAGTCTCGAACAGCGGGATACTACTGTTGCCTTTAATTTATGTTTGTCCGTCTTCAGCTTATGATTTTCTTGTTAATATCTAAAATTTTCACAAAGACTACATCATTTAGACGAGATGGACACGGACAACGAAAAGCAGAACGCTTATTCAATGAAAACAAATAGTTATGAGGACAAAAACATATTCGATTCTGTTTTATTGAGTTTTCAAGAACAAAGTATCAGAAAAACAAATAACAAAAAGTTGAATAGTTTTTATGAAACATGCTAAACAGTAACAATATATTAACAACAGGAGAAACGACAATCGGATTGATGTAAGCATTATGCAGATTGTTTGTTTTACATGTATAGTATGTTTGTTGGATCTACATATAAGATATTTCTAATTATGCATATCAAAATATAAGATTGTTAGGGACTTACCGAGCTCAGTATTTTTGTTATTTTACTTTTTTCAATTCTAATTATTGTTTATTTTCTACTTGGTTGTTTTGAAAATCGTCAAATCAATGTTAATTTGACCCTTATGACTTTTTTCAATATCCAGCATTTAAGCCCTCCAACAATAAGGAACACAAGATATTTCACTCCAGTCTTTTGTTCTGGTCTCTTATGTCTGGTGGGTATTGTCTCTGATTCTCGGAACTTCATTTCTTAGGTTTGAAAGACACACCCTCGTACAAACTGTAAAGGTGGTTGGATTGGCAATAAAAATGAACGAAAATTCCACAAGTAAGAAGGTATATTACGGAAAATTTCAGTTAATCGTAGACCGTATTACTAGGTATTGGTGCCTTCTATATGGTCGGCATTCTCATGCAAAAAAGATAAAATTTAATACCGTAGGGTAACGGTTAGTTGATTTTTTGAAAGGAAGTAGCTGAAATACTTTTCTATTATTGCAGGTGGTTTAAGAACTCCGCTCTTAAATTTTATGAGCTTATTTGAAATGGATCTTGGTTGCTATCGCCTCTCATTCAGTTGTTTTCGTTTGTTGATGTGTTACATATTTGTTTTTCGTTCTTTTTTTGTACATAAATTAGGCCGTTAGTTTTCTCGTTTGAATTGTTTTACATTTGTCATTCTTCTATTTGACTATGTGGTATGGGCTTTGGTTATTGTCGAACACCATACGGTGACTTATATCATAATAGTTGTAAATTTCTGTGTCTTTTGTTCTCTTATGGAGAGTTATCTCATGGGCAATCATACCACATCTAATTTTTGATATATATATAAGTAACACACGGCCAGCGAAAGCTCTTTTTATGAGAGCCCAGGTGGTCGTGTGGTCTAGCGGGACGGCTGCAGTGCAGGCGATTTGGTGTCACGATATCACAGTAGCATGGGTTCGAATCCCGGCGAGGGAAGAACCAAAAATTTGCGAAAGCAAATTTACAGATCTAACATTGTTGGGTTCTGTAAATTTGCTTCGATATCACAGTAGCATGGGTTCGAATCCCGGCGAGGGAAGAACCAAAAATTTGCGAAAGCAAATTTACAGATCTAACATTGTTGGGTTCTGTAAATTTGCTTTCGCAAATTTTTGGTTCTTCCCTCGCCGGGATTCGAACCCATGCTACTGTGATATCGTGACACCAAATCGCCTGCACTGCAGCCGTCCCGCTAGACCACACGACCACCTGGGCTCTCAAAAAATGAGCTTTTGCTGGCCGTGTGTTACCTTTCCACGTCAGTTTTAATCTAGCGGCGTACTGCAGTACATGATATATAAGGCATGAAGATGTTATTGTTACAGATCAGCTAAATTATCTATAGTAAAGGATCCTACAAATGAATGTAAGATACAGTCACAGAAAATAATTATATTTATAAGTACGTCTGAGTCAGTGACAACCCTACAACAGATGTATCCATCGGATCGCCATCAATGATGGTGATACATGGCTGTGTACATAATGAATATACAACTCGTCTAAACATCAACCCAACAATGTTGTTTATATATATATATACAGTATAGATTAGCAATCGGAGTCAGGTACAACAGATAGTCATTACATACAAAGCCACTGAGACTGCAACTGGAAAATGAGTGTACTATTTGAAACGTGAAACAATTTAGAACAACATCAACAAACGACAACCACTGAACAAATGGTTCCTGATTGAAGGTACACCAAAGGCTAAGATTCTATGAAACTTTCACAAAATTCTGCTTAGCAGTACAAGAGAGCAGTTTTATATATATGTGTGTGTCAGACAAGAACGAACGAACGGACTAACTATAACCAAATGTAGGACGGACTCTCACGTCACTATGTATACCGTATAGCGGGTTATTTACGCGGGGTATAAATTTTCGCTTATTTTCGCGGATAGAACAAAATCGCCAAAATAAATTCCGCCAATTTAAAAGTGCACATGCAAAGGTATTGATAAAGTTTTGAATCCGCCAAAATAATAGCCTCCAAAATATCTTGTATATCAATGAAAATCGCGATATTTTACACCCGAGAAAATAACCCGCTATACAGTACCACATATTTTAGAAAGCGAAAGGTGGTATGATTTCCAACGATCAAGCGATTCATCCGAGACCAAAGGACTAGGATGAGAACAATTGTACACTAGGCTTTATTGGATGAAATTGTTGAATAAGTAGATTTTTTTAGTAAACACATTGAAAAGAAAGATGTACTTTATTCATTTTAAAAATGACAATACGTTTAAAAAATCCAATTAATCTCAAGTGGATACGCAACATATATTTACAAAAAATTAGTAACTGCTGAAATTCCTTAACATCCTCAATTCAATCATCTTCGGCTGTCACGTGTAGCCGTCGTCAGATGCATTTTTATATTCGGCTGTTGAAACTAAGCGTTATCAGCAACATTAACAGTGTACCTGCCAACATGGTTGAGAGCTTCAATTCGCCTGAAAAAATAAAATTAACAGTAATTGTTATAAGTCATAAGTTTATTCGTTGTGTGTGTGTGGGAGGGGGGTGTAGTGATGGCAATTAATATTTTTGTATGGTCTCCTTTTTCATTTTCTTTATATTATATTTATGTACTTTTAAATATGTTTCACTAGTTTGAAAAAAATAATAAATGGGTAGGATTGTAGTACTTGTCATTATCCATTAAAAAACAAGATTTTTAATTATAAATATAGCAACACAAGTCGTATTTTCTAGAGATTCATACTACATATATCTTATACACATACCTGCTCCGTTACACTGTGTTGGACATCCTGCAATTTCTGCTGACTCATCGCTGCCATCATCACAGTCCTCGGATCCATCACACCGGAAGGAGAAATCTATACATGTAATGGCACCATCTTTACATCCAAACCATGTCCAAGAACAATTCTACAATAAAATAGTTATGTATGACAATATAATTACATTACATATATGCTTCATGCCGGAAAAAAATTATACTTTTGATTGGATGACAACCATTTAGAGCATATTGTAGCATTCATGATAGCGCGTCGTTCTCGTTACACCGTCACAGCAATGCATAGGAAACATTCAAATACAATATTTGACAAAACTCGTCATTTCACAGTGGTAGCATACAAATGTTATATTTAGAATTGAATGCTTATTTCATAATTTTTTCTCTCTTTTCTCTTTTGATACAATTTTCTAATTTAAGTTTTTTTTTGTCTAGATTATAACTTATAACATACCCTATCAATATTTCCAATAACTGACGGATAACAAGTTCCATTCCAGCAGCTGTCAGTTTCTATAGCAGTTCCAGTACAGTTTGCGCCGCCATATTGAGGAGCTGGATTGTCACACTCACGTGTTCGGTTGATTTCACCAGTTCCACATGACACGATACAGTCAGACCATCCAGTCCACGATCCCCAGTTTCCATCAACTGTAATCACGATAATTATTGAAATATACAATCTCAAAAAAGCAATTCGAAGAAAGTTGTATGATCAATTACGTATGTATGTTCGATTAATTTATGTTACTGCGTATATGAGGGTAGAAATAGCCTAGCTGATAAGAAAAACTAGTCGATGTAACAAAGTTATGACTATGAATACAACTATAATTTCTTATAGTATTTGTTATGATATATTTTATAGTAATGCCCTATAACGCCAGGCGTCAAACAGTCATTTTCGGCTTCCGTTAGCGTCAAATTCACTGTGTAAAATTTTACCGTGATTCGTGAAAAAATCCTTATCGTGTTAGAGGTCTCAAATAATCATCGTTACCGTCATTTTTGGAAAATATGTTTGAAAAATGCAGTCGATATTTTTATCTTCTAAAAGAAAGTAAAATTGAGAATGGAATGTACATTTTATTGTCATACACCAAAAATTACCGTTAACGTAATTTGGCAAGAATTTTTACCGTTATTCATCATGAAGGTACCCCCATTACGACCCTCGTATATGACTAGGTATGTATTTTGACCTGACTTTTTAGACATATTGACTTTCCATCTAACTGAAATGCATATTGCACTTTGAAAACATTCTTTTGGAGTGTTTTTCTTTTCAATTCAACACTTTTATACCCTCGTGGTGAGGTCTACAATTTAATCTTTATTCTTGGCATGATGTTTGTATCTTAAATATTCCACGGAAAGATGATATGAAGTGGATGAGTCTATTGTTAATTGTATTGAAAGGAGAATTCATTGACGAATGAGTTAAAACATGTTTTTTGTCATAAATTACCATCTTTTGAATGTCTGCTTACAAAAAAGCAAATAACAAGCTAATTTTTCTAACCCGGTGGTTTATTTTTAGTGTATTTATTCATATACACGATTGACTTATTTTTGGTCTTACAGTCTAAAATGTAACATGACAAATTTTAATATTCAGGGTTTTCAGTTTCAAATTTAGAGTATGTTTAACTTTGGTTATTTAATATCGACAGAATTCCTTTTCAAACAAAGTATAGAATACCTACTTGGACACGGTACTGCTGAAGAACAAGACTGCGTCTCTGTCGAGTCACCAGAACAATCTAATCCATTATTAGCTGGTGCCGGATTTGTGCATGTTCTTGATCGAGATTGGCTTCCGGAACCAGAATCACATGTCAATGAGCATGCGCTCCAAGTACTCCAATCTGCCCAGTCTCCATTAACTTAAATAAAATACAAAAATCCATTGAACGAAATAACATGTTTTATTAAGTAATGGTAGATTAAATCCATCTGATCAACACATTTCTAAGGCAGTTGTAGCCTGACACAACCAGAATGCAGTTATTTCGACAAAGAATAGTTACAGGAGTGTATCTAGTCTTGACACAGTATGTATTGCATGTAATAATTCCCCAACACAAAATAAAAATAAAAAAACTAGATTTAGCAGCAAGGAACCACCCAAAACCATAATGATCCTATAGCGAAAAGTGAATTTCTCTCTAAAACGAGTAAAAGGCTACCAATGGCAGCAAGCAAGGTCAATGATCGATATATAAAAACACATATAGTTGTTAATTTTTGTGTCATTTTTATCGATAAAAACGCATATATATATAGTTGTTAATTTTTGTGTCCTTTTGTCATTTTTCTCTTGTGGAGAGATGTCTTATTGGCAATCATACCACATCTTCTTATTTGTATATTTCCATATACGACCTAGCTACACCAAAACAGTGTGAACATACAGCGAGTTAAACAAATACCGTTATTTAGCTATAAAAGGCCTGTCATGAATTATATTGTGAAACGATTATAATGAGAGTAGTAAAGGGTTAAATTATAGTAATTCAATTAAAAAAAAAAAAAAACAATACGACAGACACGAATTAATTTGATAAATAATAAGTCCACTGAATTACAGGCTCCTGATTTGGGACTGACACATTAAGCACATGCTGGGGATAACATGTAACCTGTGGTTGTGCTTTTAATATCACAACACATAGCTAACTGTAAAAATCAGCTGCTTTTATCTTTATAAATAACAAAAAATATTATTATTATACGGCTCTGACATCAAATAAAACTATCGTCCTGAACATGCATGAAATATTTGCCACTGGACAAGAAGCAACAAACAATCAATCAATTAAATAAGACTCACCTCGTGGAGCAGTTGCTAAATCTTCATCTATTAATCCATCACCATCATCATCTATAATTAAATGATACAATTTTAGATGTTAATGTAGAATTGTTATCCATGCACCTACATTGGAATGGAAGAGGTTAATTCTATATTACACATACTTCAATGAAAATGTATCTTAAATAAGTGTCTATAGTTCCTTACTTTTAAGTAATCTTTAAGCAACAACAGACAATGACTGAAAGAAAAACTTGAAACAAAGACATACAAAACTATGAAAAAAAAACTACACAAAATCGAAAACTCAAATATATCAAAACTGATTACTGAGAAAGAAGTACACTCTTGGCTGCAGCAGATGCATTATATCTCTTCTTTTTCTATTTTACAAGACATAACAATAATCTCAAAAACTGTTTTCGTATCATACAGTAAGAATGAGTAAATCGCATTTAAAAGAAAAAATAGATATATGACTTACCAATGCCATTGTCAGTTTCCTCGTCAATCCATCCATCACAATCGTTATCCACTATATCACCAGCCACTGTCGATGTGGTGCTACATGGCTGAATTATAAAAGAATAACTTTTTGATAAATGTAATAAGGAAGAGACAAACAAAACTCCCGAACACATCTCATATATCAAGTAAGCAGCAAACAAAAAATATGTTACACATGCGCAAGACGTACAATTGGATCATTATGACAAATGTGTATGACATACATTGTAGCTAGTTCGGAAACGAAGATGTTTTCAACAGAATACAAACTGAAATATTCTTAATTGTATGAGGATTTAATCAAAACCAAACCAAAAAATAATTAAACAGACATTTAAACAACGTCTCAAAGGAGTAGGTTCAGTAAGACCCCTTTTTGGCCCCAAAATATAGCAGTTTTACAAAATTGTTAAAATGTAAACCTTTAGTTATTTATTGGACAGTAGAATGCTTCTGCTACATAAATATGGGCTGTTTTTGACAATACAATGCACATATATCCGGTGCTAGCACCATTAAGTCATGCTAAATTACTGAAATCCTCATAATTCTAGCATTTTAGTTAAATTTTAGACGGTTTTCGTGTAAAAAGAAAGTGGCCGCATTCGTGTTCATCCTTAATATTGAAATGTAAGTTGTATTTTATGATAATACATAACATATATAAAGGTTGAGGATGAACACGGATGCGGCCACTTTCATTTTTACCAAAAACCATCTGAAAAGTGACAATTTTCGGCATATTAGGTAGATTTTTCATATTTGAGCTTGAATCGGATCGTTTTTAATGACTAAATCTGTTAAAATCTTTCACATAAACTAATTAATTCAAATAAAATAGATACTTGAGTGTTTAAAAAGTGGTCAAAATCTTTCGTCAGATGAACCTGAAATTTGAAGCCAAAATCGGTCCTTACCGGACCTACTCCTTTGATTGTTTAATAAAGATAAATCTCACCCCATTAATAGTTGCAAGTCTGAATCCACATGCGTAAGCATATGAGTTGGTCTGAGCATTGCCAAATGCTATGGACATAAAAGTTGAAGAAGGGTCGTTGTTGAAGATTGAGTGAGAACCGGGTGTGATATCGAACGTTGCAGCAACCAAACTTGCTGATCCAGAGATAGAAGCCCAACTTGTACTGGCCGCAACATTATCTACCATCAAATCGGAAGCTTTTGACGTATCTATGACAACCACTGCATAATTTGTGAAATCGCCAGTAGGAGTTTCTACAGTGCTAAATGTATAGTCAGAGGGAAATTGGGGAAGAG
The DNA here is from genome assembly GCF_965363235.1 of Mytilus galloprovincialis. Taxonomy (NCBI): domain Eukaryota; kingdom Metazoa; phylum Mollusca; class Bivalvia; order Mytilida; family Mytilidae; genus Mytilus; species Mytilus galloprovincialis. The sequence goes on along the minus strand of NC_134841.1, from coordinate 38,399,995 downwards.
GTGGTACAACTGTCATCTGTGGATCACCGCCATTAGGTGCATCTCCATTCTGGTTACTAACAGTTTTTCCGAACATAACGACCATGACTGCTTTATCAGATGTGATGGTTTTATAATCCCCTGTGTCAACATTCAGTTCAATGTATTCGTGTGCATTTATGGATCCATGTGTTGTACCGCCAAATGAAACGGTGGTAGAATCTTCACTTGCCACTATTCTGAAGTAATCACCTACGTTTCTATCTGGTGTACTTATGGTGACGAAGTCTTTGCCCCAAGTGTCCACTGCCATCATCTGTTCTACAAGATGGTCAGAGCTGCTACCTGTCATGGTATCAGTGACGCCAACCTTTCTGGCACCACTAAAAACTGTTACAGGATTCGTCGATTCGATCCTTGTTCCAGTGAAGTCACCGTTGCTTTGGTAGCAGTGAAATGTCTGGTAGCGATCAAGGACAACTGTGAACGAATCGCCGTTGGAATATGTGTTCCCATTGTAATTAACTGATAAGGTGGTGGAAACAAATGTCGGAAGTGTAATAGTCACAGTAGTACCATCGGTTACACCAGTGATCATAAACTGTCCATCGGAGGACCACGTGATCAGTATGTATTCTGTTCCAAGTGTATCGGTGGGAAAAGCAACGAAGCCATCGGTAGAGTACGTTTCCTTGTTAACTCCAAACACTGTTATTTCTTCTGTAGCCTCAATCAAAATTCCTTTGTTGCTTAGTTCAACGCCAGTCCCTCTCAGATTGTAAGATAGACTTATTTTTTCTATATTTCCTCTGCTGACAGTGGTTGATCCAAGAGTTGTTCCGGGTGAGTAAAGTGGTGCGGTAATAGTTACATCTACAGGTGTGTTTGAAGATGTTGTTACAAACAACTCGAGGTCATTTCCGTTTGTACCTTTTAAGAGATAAAAAGATGAAAAGAACCTGATCTATTTGAATTATAATGTTTTTTTAGTAAAAAGTAAAAAATGACGAATATAATTTTACAACTGTATCAATTTTATTCTTTTTGATTATTTTCATCAGAATATACATAAATAATGTAATTGTTGATTTTTTTTTATTTTTCTTTACGTATTCTCTATATTTGATATAATTGTATAGTTAATTTGGGGAATATGTCAAAGAGACAGCAACCAGACTAAAGAACAGATACCAGCCGAATGCCATCAGTGGGCCTTCAACGCAGCGAGAAAATCCCGCACCTGGAGGTGGTCTTCAGTTGCCCCTTAAATGAGAATGTTTACTAGTTCAGTGAAAATAGACGTCATACTAAACTCCAAAACATACAAATGAACTAAAAAAAAAGACAAGACTCACAAAGACCAGAGGCTCCTATTTTTGGATAGGCGCAAAAATGCGGTTGGGTTAAACATTTTATGTGAGATCTCAACTCTCCCCCGATACCTCTAGTGTTATACTTTGAAAGAAGGGTCATTACTTACCACCAAATATTAAATTATCCATAAAACCAAACAAGAATTCTGTGCCTTGATTATCCCGACCTGAAAAAATGAGTTATTGTTTAACATAATATTAATCATGACACAGTAGTATTGTTATGTAAAGAACAATGCATTTAGCATATTTTATTTTTTATATAATTTTCCCAAAAGCTTTGTAAATTTTCCCTTATAGTTTTGTTATTTAGCTTACCTTGTCCAAGACAAGCGCCAAAGAGGGCCACCAAAACCAAAGCTGTCCTCATAACTCGCTTTTAAATCTGTAATAAATAAGCATGCCTAACAAGTAAGGTCAACGGAAATAGATAAAATCAAACACAAAAGCTATAATTAACAAATACAAAAGTTTTTAATCAACAAATGCAAAAACTACTATCAACAAATGAAAAAGCTATTATCAACAAATGTAAATGGAATTATCAACAAATGTAAATGGAATTATCATAAAATGCAAATGCAATTCAATTGCATCAACTAATGCAAAAGCTATAATCAACAAATGTAAAAGCTATTATCAGCAATTGCAATAGCTATTGGCAACAAATGCAAATGTTATTATTTCAAAAAGGCGAAAGCTTTCATGAACAAATACAGAATATACTATACATCGTGTCTTCTAATCTTAATGGTCTATGTCTAAGAAAATCGACTACCGTTGTTTCAAAATGTAGCAGTTTCAGAATATATATTTATTTTTATCCAACGCAATCATAGGTTTAAACGTAGTTTTCATTTAGACTCGTTTATATTTTTTCGTTTGGGTTTGTATCATATTTTCCCTCCGGTGTTAACTCTCTTTTCTGAAGCTTGTGACAATGTAAATATAATATGATAAATAATGAATATATATGGATTTCACATTCCCTTATATATGTTAGGGGTAGAAAATGAAACACAGAAGCGCAATTTAAATAAACAAAAACGTCAGGCGTCAACTTGTACATTTGTACTCGCTGTTAAATTCCATAAGGAAAATTTCTGACTAGTACCTTGTTTTAATGTGTAAGACTAATGATATAACTATATACCTACCGTTCTGTTCTTTTTGGACCAGAGGTCCTTTTGTTTAAACTGTTAGCCTCAATATGTTTGAAAGCGAAAAAAAAAAAAAAAAACAAAAACAAAAGCATTATAATACATACCGTTTGTGTTCCTAGACTTGAAGATGAAGAGTTTTAGAAAGATCCCAATTTTTATTGCTGTAATCTTCTTTACTAGTTAATATACTTCGAACTTTTGGTCGTATTTTAATGAAATAATTATGAAATTCGAAACCAAAATATTTAACTTTAATATTATAATTTAAAAAGATATTTGAATATTTAATAAATAATCCAAATACTGCAGATCATTATGAATTTTATTTAATCTAAAACCAATAATTTTGTGAAGGAATTATAATAACCGAAGAATGTGTATTTACAGCGAATATGAATTTGTGCGACAATATCATTTGAACAAACAGTCATATCTATAAATAATTACCTATAAGGCATTTATTAGAATCCGTAATTTTGATTGGATAACAACAATCGCTAGATACTCCTATTTTTCTCAAATGAAATACACTGACAGCTTTGACTTCACATGCGCTCCATGACTATCTTAAATAATTTAAGTATGAATAACTCTTAGTTCTTGGTTGTCGACTGAACAACATGTAATTGTAAGAATGAAATTTAATGCTTCTTTTTATAATTTTATAGGGTTGTTAAAGGGTTGATCGTGTACATTTTTAATATTTTTAATACGAAGATCGTTGTGCTGTACAAAAGAATTCGATTCTTTAATTAATGGTACAAAAATATGTGATCTAAGCATATTTCAATTGAGAAACCAATATAAAAAAAATTAAGGAATTAAATGTAAAAAAAATGACGTACAAATGTGAAACTGTCAAGTCAATAAACGAAATAATCTTTCGGTTTTAAAATGAATAATTAAGAAACATTTAAAAAATAAAATTGGTGTACGACATCGGTTTTTTAAATCTCAGAATATGATAAAGATTCTTTGATAAAAAAAAAATCATGGGATTTTCATTTTAATCTAGTGATGTAACTATTAGATGCGTGGGTAGCAGTTTGAATGAAGAGAACATAATTTTAACAATAAAACATCTTAAATTTCTACATTTATTGTAAAAGTGACGAATGGGCGGGTGTGTTATAGTAAAATGTAAATAAAAAGGACGCTAAATTTAACCAACCATTTGAAGATTATCCAACATTAGACATAGTGGATAGTGAAGGATGGACGGAGGGAGGGAGTGAGTGAGACCAAGTGAGATAATGTAGGAGAGAGAGTGAGTGTAGGGGTGAGAGAGTAGATAGAATGAGAGTAAATGAGAGTAGGAGAGACAGGAGAAGAGGAGAGAAAGTGTGGGGAAAGGAGAGAGAGTGACTGTAAAAGAAAGTTTCAGTAGGAGAAAGAAGAGCGCGAGAGTGAGTATAGGAGGAAGAAATAGTAAGTGTAGAAGAAAGACTGAGTGTGGGAGAGAGAGTTAGTGAGTGAATGTGGGACAGATAGTAAGCGAGTCGGTGTGAGTGTAAGCGAGGTAGTGTAAGAGAGTGTGGAAATGTGAGTAAGTGAGTAAAAAAAGGAGGAAGAGTAGATGAGTGAATGTGCGTTGGACAGTGAATGAGTGTGTGTTGGACTCCTGTTGTTCCTGGCCTACATAAACGACATGCCAGAGACAGCAACATCATCAGAGACCAAACTATTTACGAATGACAGCCTCCTCCACAGAACAATAAGTAACCAAGCAGAAAGCAACCTACTACAGAAAGACCTAACATCATGAGAGGACTAAAAATTCCTAAAATTTTGCAAAATACAGCTAAGGTAATCTATTCCTGAGGTAGAAAAGCCTTAGTATTTCAAAAATTCAAAGTTTTGTTAACAGTTAATTTATAATTATGAATATATCAATGATAGCTCAAGTCAACACAGAAGTGATGACTACTGGGCTGGTGACATCACAAGAGGACTGGGAAAATAAATGAGCTTCAATGCCAAAAAAAATGCATTGTAATCCAAATACAATTCAACCGTCCAGTAATACCAACACCATGGAAGCCAGGAAATACATAGGAGTAACAATAAGTGATAACCTAACCTGGGACAGACATATTGACAACATAGTGAGTGAAGGCAACAAAACACTAGGCTTCATAAGAAGAAACGTAAAAGATTTCTCTAAACCCGTTAAAGCAGCAGCATATTCAACAATAGTAAGACCTTCAGTTGAATATGCATGCTTCGTATGGGACCCCCCAAAACAACCCAGACCAAATAAAGACAACTGATGTTGCAAAAAAAGAACAGCCAGATTTGCAAACAACAAGTTTACAGACTGCACATCTGGCTGTGTAACAAATATGGTAAAATCATTAAAATGGGAAAGCCTTCAAGACCGCAGAAAACAAAATAGGCTATGCATCCTGTTAAAATACAACGCGATCTAAATAAACTCATCATATATACCAGGATTTAAATTTTATATTTACGCCAGACCCGCGTTTCGTCTACAAAGAGCTCATCAGTGACGCTCGAATAAAAAAATGTTAAAAAGACCAAATACAGTACTAAGTTGAAGAGCATTGAGGATAAAAAAATCCTAAAGTTTTTTTTAAATACAGCTAATGTAATCTATTCCTGGAGGTAGAAAAGCCTTAGTATTTCAAAAATTCAAAGTTTTGTTAACAGTTAATTTATAATTATGAACATATCAATGATAGCTCAAGTCAACACAGAAGTGATGACTACTGGGCTGGTGATATCATCGGGGAATTAAAACTCCACCAGCAGTGGCATCGACCCAGTGGTTTTAAATAAACTCATCATAGATACCAGGATTAAAATTTTATATTTATGCCTTGCTGACTACTGGGCTGGTGATACCCTCGTGTAACTAAAATTCCACCAGCAATTGCATCGACCCAGTGGTTTTAAATAAACCCATCATAGATACCAGGATTGAAATTTTATATTTACGCTAGACGCGCGTTTCGTCTACAAAAAACTAATCAGTGAAACAGAAGTGCTGACTACTTGGCTGGCTGGTATATCATCGGGGAATTAAAACTGCACCAGCAGTGGCATCGACCCAGTGGTTTTAAATAAACTCATCATAGATACCAGGATTGAAATTTTATATTTACGCCAGACGCACCTTTCGTCTACAAAAGACTCATCAGTGACGCTCGAATCATAAATGTTAAAAAGGCCAAAAAAAGAATGAAGTTGAAGAGCATTCAGGATCAAAACTTTCCTAACAGTTTTGCCAAATACAGCTACGATAATCTATTCTTGAGGTAGAAAAGCCTTAGTATTTAAAAAATTCAAAGTTTTGTTAACGGTTAATTTATAATTATGAACATATAAATGGTAACTCAAGTCAACACAGAAGTGCTGACTACTGGGTTAGTGATACCCTCGGGTAACTAAAACTCCACCAGCAGTGGCATCGACCAAGTGGTTGTAAATAAACTCATCATAAATACAAGGATTGAAATTTTATATTTACACTAGACGCGCGTTTCGTCTACAAAAGACTCATCAGTGTCGCTCGAATAAAAAAATGTTAAAACGGTCATATAAAGTACAAAGTTGAAGAGAATTGAGGACCACCAAATCCTAAACGTTATGCCAAATACAGCTAAGGTAATCTATTCTTGAGGTAGAAAAGCCTTAGTATTTCAAAAATTCAAAGTTTGTTAACAGTTAATTAACAATTATGAACATATCAATGGTAACTCAAGTCAACACAGAAGTGCTGCTTCTGGACTGGTGATACGCTCGGGTAACTAAAACTCCACCAGCAATTGCATCGACCTAGTGGTTTTAAATAAACTCATCATAGATACCAGGATTGAAATTTCATATTTACGCTAGACGCGCGTTTCGTCTAAAAAAAATTCATCAGTGATACAGAAGTGCTGACTACTTGGCTGGTGATATCATCGGGGAATTAAAACTCCACCAGCAGTGGCATCGACCCAGTGGTTTTAAATAAACTCATCATAGATACCAGGATTGAAATTTTATATTGATGCCACCCGCGCGTTTCGTCTACAAAAGACTTATGAGTGACGCTCGAATCAAAAATGTTAAAAAGGCCAAATAAAAAACAAAGTTGAAGAGGTTGAGTGCAAAGTGCATTACTTTACACTATGTGACATCTAACTTCTTCGATCCGCCAGATTGTCTCATAAAATACAGAGTAGTCGAAACGATGGTGAAGGGTTATTTAGAAAAAATGCATATATAAGATAAGAATTTTTAACTTCAGCACTTGGAACTCTTGGTTCAACAGAATAAAAGATAATTAATAAATAAAACCTGTCTCAAAAGCTGTGTTTTTGGACTATCTTTCATGCCTTACAACTGAGCTATTTGTTTAGAATTAAGCCATTACGTTTTTACAACACATATAATACTGTTTTTGGACACGAGTTGAAAGACCTTTTGAAAATGACCCTGCTTTGACATAAATTCCTGGGAAGTTGACTCTACCTCTTCGTTCCATGTAAAGACTGTGCATTAACTTGCCGTAGCTTCTTTTGTCTATGGTGTGAAACCAATACAAAAATATACAAATATTACAATATACATAAATCTTTTGATTGTTTCTGTTTAATTTATTCACTTTTATAGATTTAGAGCCAGCCATACTGTATAGACTACATATGCCTACTGTTGAAAAAGTTAATGTATTTATTTCTAGAGTCATTTGATTTAGGTGGCACTTAAATTTATTAACTGAAACTGCACATTTCCATTAGTTCAAATTGAGAAAATCTATACAAATTTAAGAAATTATTCGTTAACGGGGTGTTGTGAACTAACTGGTACATGTATCTTTGTTTGTTCTTAAACATTGTCAGGTTCTAATAAAAATAAGTGTAGTTTGCAAAAAAAAAAACAGTTTGCTTGATGGTCTGGATTTTTGCTATTTGTTGAATGCAATACGATGACCTATAGTTGATAACTTCTACATTATTTGGTCCCCGGTGAATACTTGTCTCATTGGCAATCACGCCATATCTCCTCTTGTCTCATTGGCAATCAAGCCATATCTCCTCTTGTCTCATTGTCAATCACGCCATATCTCCTCTTGTCTCATTGTCAATCACGCCATATCTCCTCTTGTCTCATCGGCAATCACGTCATATCTCCTCTTGTCTCATTGGCAATCACGCCATATCTCGTCTTGTCTCATTGGCAATCACGCCATATCTCCTCTTGTCTCATTGGCAATCAGGCCATATCTCCTCTGGTCTCATTGGTAATCACGCCATATCTCATCTTGTCTCATTGGCAATCACGCCATATCTCCTAATTTATAATGAAATGGCAATCAGGCCATATCTCCTCTTGTCTCATTGGTAATCACGCCATATCTCCTCTTGTCTCATTGGCAATCAGGCCATATCTCCTCTTGTCTCATTGGTAATCACGCCATATCTCATCTTGTCTCATTGGCAATCACGCCATATCTCCTCTTTTCTCATTGGTAATCACGCCATATCTCCTCTTGTCTCATTGGCAATCAGGCCATATCTCCTCTTGTCTCATTGGCAATCACGCCATATCTCATCTTGTCTCATTGGCAATCACGCCATATCTTCTTATATATAATGAAATGAAGAAGAATGGTTTTAGTTTCATTTTTGGCTTCAGACTGTTTGGCATGTTTAAAAATGAATATGTCTGTTATATATTCAGGAGTGTTTTCCCATGCCTAGCTAGCTAGTTTGATTTATTTACTTGATTTCCGTTTTTGATTGACGCAGAAAAAAACAAATAAACCCAAAATAACAACGAAACATACATGGCGTAAAATTGCTTATATACTCTTCATTTAAACTTTGGCGGATATTTGTCCCGTCGGCATCCAAACCGATCCCTTATGTTGATATGGTGATACTGTCACAAGAAACGTATTTTGACGACGATTTTTAAAAACAATTATACTCTATCCATTGGCTCATTGGTTGGTATTGATGATGAGATACTACATTTCTTTCTACATGTATTTGTATATTTCTTGGTGGTTAGAAAACTCCCTTGCTAGCACACAATTTCGAGGCCTTGATGGCGATTTTTCTCTCACAAAAAACGGGATTAATGTAACGTTGCTTCATAGTCGTTTTGGTATACATTGTGAATTGGGTGTTTTTTAGACAGACGCTTTTTAAAAATATCTACGTAAAATAATCTCAATTTTATCTAAACGTTAACCATGATAAAATTAGGAACACTTATAATAAGCTGCGCCATGGCAATTGCTTAAACAAACAATAACAATCAAAACCAAGTAGTAAACAAAGACTCATAAAACCGAAAGACATTTACATCAACAGTTATAAATAATAAATAAGAAACAACACGAACTCCACTAAAAACCGGGAGTGAAATCAGGGGCTCCGGAAGAGTAACCATTTCCTGCACCGTATACGGCACCCGTCGTGTTATTTCTTTGTTCAGTTCGGTAATGATGGAAGGTTAATATGACTGAAAAGAATATCAGATATGATTTCTGACACACTTTTGTCATAATGGCCAATCAGCTCATGATGGCGACCGTAAAACCATGTCAATTTTCTATATTGTTTCAACAAACACAAGTTCAATACTGAAACCTTGATGGTCCTTAATGTCAACTACTGATTAGAATCATAATCTTGTCTGTTTTGTTATTTTTAGAGAACTTATACCATTTGGAGGAGTGACCTAACTTAATCACGCCCTTAGCACCAAATCATGACAGTTAAATAAACGCTTATCGACATGACGACGATACAACCTGCATCTTGGTATCTCTATGGATGATATGCTTGGATCGATAAGAAAAAACAGAGACCAATCATAACAATAAATCGTAAAAGTACAGTCAGACTTAACTATACTAAGACGCCTCTACTAACTAAGAGTACAAAAAGAACAATTAAGTAAAATGCTACTAGCTACGTATAAATGGTAGAGTTTATTACATAAATTAATAATACAAAATACATTTTAGAAAATAAATAAATATACAAATCAATAACATACATTTCAACTAAATAACTTAATTAGTTGAAGTTCAAAGGTTAAAAGTGTCCCATCATTGTCACATATAGGAAGCAGATAATCGTACCAATCAAAATACTGGATACTGACATGGTACCTAAAAATAAGAAGATGACAAATTAAGCACTTACTCGTTTAAAAATACTTGGAAACTGTACCATAACTTACATAACGTCATTTTTCGTTTTTGCGCTTTAGTATTCATAACTTCATTAAGGCTAATGGCAATGAAGAACGTGAAATGAGATATAACTAATTAAAGGACGACCATATGTTAACTGAATTCGTCTATTCTTTCCTCCGTTTCTGTCATAAAGATTCTTACGCTTCTACGTATTACACAAGCCTGGTTTTAAAATGTTCTAGAGTTTGAACGTTCCTAGTGAAAGTAAATCTGGAAAAGCTCTTCGACATTTATTAAGTTGTCTAGATTCGTTAGGCTCTTGTCTCATTAACGAATGCTCAATATTTCTTTAGTTTATATTCTTTCCTCGCGCTCATAATACCTTGCGTATCATTAATGAAATAAAACAATGTTTCTTTTGCATCCTTATTAAAACAACAATTATGTTACACCCTGTTTAAAATTACAGACCTTCTCCGTTGTATAATGAAAACAAAACATCTATCAAATTCTATTCGAGAAGGATATCCGCTCCGATAAAGCAACATTTTTAAATTGTATTACTTTCTATTCTGTCGGGGAGATTTTATAGCTATATGATATGGGTTTTGCTCATTGTTGAAGACCGTAAGGTGACCCATAGTTGCTTACATATATACGTCGTTTGGTCTCTTGTCAATAATTGCCTCATTGGCAATCTCACTACATCGACTTATTTTTGGTTTAGTGATCACAAACCTTGTCCATCATATCATTTCGTAATCGGATCAGTTACCTCACGTTAAAAATAAATTACCTGCTCCGTTACACTGTGTTGGACATCCTGCAATTTCTGCTGACTCATCGCTGCCATCGTCACAGTCCTCGGATCCATCACACCGGAAGGAGAAATCTATACATGTAATGGCACCATCTTTACATCCAAACCATGTCCAAGAACAATTCTGAAATCGATGTATACAAACATGAAACAGTGCACGTTTTCGTAAGCGTTTCACTCAAAGCAATATGGAATTAAGCGCGACATATAATTTGAATTATGGGCAATAGAAGGTACAAAATTGTGTAATCTTTTTTGAAGGAATTAGTGGTAAAACTGTATTCATACCAACATAAGACAAGATTAATACGCGTTTGAAAGGGGTTTTGAACGCTGCGTGTAGAACCACCAAACAAGCACAACAATTACATTATTTAGATTATATTTGTCTATTGAAATTCACCCTTCATACATTAAGAAACTATCATGCCAAAAACATATATTTGATATTTGACCTCCCTTGAGAATTCGAGCACGCCTATATAACACAAAGGCACTATATTAACATATATACATGTAGGTCAACACTTATAAAGTGAGGGCCCTCATGGGGTTTTTGATTATGTGATTACTTGGCCGTTTTTTTAATGATTATTTGATTATTAAGCCAAATATTTCATGATTATTTGATTACCTAGGACTGCATTTTTAGTTTATGATTATTTGATTACTAAAGATAAGCAAATATTTAATGATTATGTGATTATATTGGCAAAAAAATGGTGATTATGTGATTACTAGGACCCCCCCATGAGGGGCCTCTAAAGTTTATCCAACTGCTATCGAAATTGTACACAGTAAAAGTTGAAAATGTCATTTTTTTCTACCATGTCATAATATACAATTGGTGACCCAAGAAAATTAATATTAACCGAGGTCTTATGTCGAGGTTGATATATATTTTTATACTGAGTAACCTTGCATACAACCAATAAAAAAGCATCAAATCTTGTTTTTATATGATTGTTGTGTTTTTTAATACTTTAAAGAAGCTTCAATTGCAATGTTAAATTGATGGTTCAGTGTTGTCAACTGTTGAAACGCTGTATAATGGACTGTTGTTTTTTTCAATCAGAGAACGTTTCTAAAAATCTAAACCACATTAGAAAATCCAATAAATGGAGTAATATATAATAACAAACATACTCTATCAATATTTCCAATAACTGACGGGTAACAGGTTCCATTCCAGCAGCTGTCAGTTTCTACAGCAGTTCCGGTAGTACAGTTGTCCCCGCCATATTGAGGAGCTGGACTGTCACACTCACGTGTTCTGTTGATTTCACCAGTTCCACATGACACCATACAGTCAGTCCATACTGCCCATGATCCCCAGTTTCCATCAACTGTAATGATAGAAATGTTGTCACAGCTAGTGTATGATTCTTTGTTTAAATTATTCAGTTTTATTACGGTAAACATCGATGAGCGATATACGTTACGGATAAGGCAACCTTGAAAAATCAATTAAAAAAATAATAAAAAATTCTAACAAAAGGTCAATGGGTCAGAATGCTGTCATAGACAATAGCAAAGTACATGTATGGGGGAGTTCTTAATCAGCCCGTGTCGAGATAAGTTGCGAATATTTTTTTTTAAATAATGTATTGATATATATATATCCGCGAAACACACAATTTTTCTTACGTCTACACAATACATGTACCTACAATATTTCTATCTGATCTTTCAAGTAACTTTTACTATTTCTACAAATATTAAGGGGTTACAATGATTACAATTCTGAATTCGTGTAATTTAGGTTATCTTGCAAAATTTTATTGACTTATTATGGATATACGCACTTGGGCAAGGCGTGACAGATGAACAGGACTGTGTTTCGGATGAATCACCAGTGCAATCCAATCCATTGTTCGCAGGAGCAGGGTTTGTGCATGCTCTCGTTCTGATCTGTGAACCGGATCCAGAATCGCAAGTTACGGAGCATGCGCTCCAAGCAGCCCAAGCTGCCCAGTTTCCGTCAACTGAAAAAAAGAAAAGAAACGTATACAATTGACAGAATAATATTTATTCCCACGTGAGACATTAACAGGAAAGTTTTTTTTTTAATCTTGGAATTATCAAGCGTACATTTTAAATAAGTTTCTATGTGTAAATATGGAACTTGAACGTGGAAAATCATCATTTTATAAATATGATACAATTATTACCTCGTGGAGCAGTAGCTAAATCTTCATCTATCAATCCATCACCGTCATCGTCTGCAATTATAAAAAAAATGTCCGATATCAAGATGCATGTGTTATTGTTTTGTTATTTTTATTAATTGATTAAGTTAGCCTAGAGGAAAGTTCTTCAAAGAATCACATTAAAAAACGAAACCCACCCTTGGATAAAATGCCGAGAAGGGAAATTTGAATTCATACAATTGAAAAAAGACAAAATTTTATTTCGAAAAATAAAATACAAACTATTTATAATTGATTTCGATCTTATCTATATCTGTACAGCTGCAAACTGCTTAACGTTAGGTATGAAATATATATGGTACAATGTACATGTACGACACAAAGAATCTTTAAACAAAATTGAAACCACACTCTGTGATGACTCTCTGGATATAGGCTATTTTAGGGACGACATCAAAAGTTCAATGAAGGATAAAAAACTTAATTCACATACTTTTTTCACTGACCCCCCCCCCCCTCTTAACTTAATTTGGGAAAAATCGATTGACCCATATAGGTATATGTAAAAATCAATGTCGGATAACCAAATCTTGCAGCAGTTCAACCCCCCCACCCCCAAACTATTTGAATTAAGTTTTTTATCTTACATTGATCTTTTGATGTCGTCCCTTAGTCATCTGTCGAACATGTATACAATGCCTTAGCAATTACCAGTCTTTTTGTTTTAAATCTAGACGAGAACAGTAAATACTTGAATCTTTTTAAAATATTGACAGCAACTATCAAGTGGATATCATTGATTTGATGCAAGTTTCGTTGTGTATTACTTGAATTACATAACCACTTTCTTCATTTGATTCATATTGTTACATAATTGTGCTACATTTCAGCTATATAAGTAACACTTCAAATTATAACTACACATATTGAGCCTCCTCGTGGGGTTTTGATTATTATCCGGGTCCTGTATTACATTACCTATTCCGTTGTCGGTCTCTTCGTCAATCCATCCATCACAATCGTTATCCAAGATGTCACCGGCAACTGTTGATGTGGTGCTACATGGCTATGATAAATACAAATGTATTATATTAACTCTTGAATTTATGACTGAGGGCAGGATTCACATACAAACTGATATTTGTTAATCCCTTGCATATGTCTATAATATTGCCAAATTTGACGGTTTAATTATTTTTCGTTTAAAGTCTGACAGAAAATATTTTTTCAATGCAGGCAAATTATATAATCTAACTTAAAATCGTTGATAAGCATAAGTTTTGTAAAAAAAAAGGGTAAATATTATTTCATAAACCCAAAATACAAAAATTACTCTATTACATACATTGTATTTCGTATTAAGTCGGTTTCACATCGATTAATTATTTTTTTATCTATGTATTTTTTGTGTAATGCATTCTTTTTATCACCTACAGATCCTCTTTTTTAATGGCATTTAAGATTCGTTTAACCATGAAAGAGTTATATTCATTAGTGTATACAATACTTCGATGGTATAACGAAGTTGTTTTGTATCATTTTATACAAGAAAGAAAAAACAAGAATTGGGCACTGGGTTTTCATTTGAAATATAATACATTTCGATATCAATATACTTACTAAAGCTACAATTGTTTAAAATGATATTTCGAATAATACTTTTTAACGAACTACAGACACTACAAGACAGTAAGGCATTGTGATGACACCGTCTAAGAAAGCTATCTACTTTCTGATATTTCTTTTTTTCTTTTTGTTAAATTCAAAGAAATAATTAAATTTGTTAAAAAAAACCTAGCGAGTGAAAGTAAGCATCACATCAGGATTTCTGGTGTTGAAATATATACAAAAAGGAAATACTAATTCATCGAATGCAATTAAAAGCAGAATTTCTCGAAAACAAATAATATCACACGGCGAAACAATAAGTTTTGATAGGCAAAGAGGTGACGACATGTTTTTTTTTACACAGCGCTGAAGTACAAATTACATGGATTAAAACCATCAGTGTTTTCTTTTTTTTTTATCTACTTTTTGTATTTATTCACCTTTCCAAAATCTAAAGGACTATGGGTAATCTCATTGTTCGTACACCAAATTGAAAATAGCATGACGTCATTGGTTGAATTTCTATTGTATATCACGTTTTAAACCAATCACTACGTTTTGGTATACACTTTTGGAAATATTACCCAGAATGCATTAGATTCTGAAACGGCTAAATCTATATACTTACTGCATTGATTTGTGCTAATCGAAAACCACATGCATAAGCATATGAATTAGTCTGAGCGTTGCCGAAGGCTATTGCCATGAAAGTTGCAGCCGGGTCGTTACTGAAGACTGAGTGTGAACCAGGACTTATATCAAACGTTGCAGTGACCAAATTGGCTGACCCAGCAATCGATGTCCATGATGCGCTTGCAGCAACATTGTCAACCATTAAATCGGAAGTTTTTGATGTATCTATAACAATCAGGGCGTAATTTGTAAAATCACCGCTTGGTGTTTCAACTGTGCTAAAGGTATAGTCTGACGGAAATTGGGGAAGAGGTGGTATCACCGTCATCTGTGGATCACCACCATTAGGTGCATCTCCAACCTGGGAACTAACGGTTTTCCCGAACATAACGACCATGACTGCTTTGTCAGATGTAATGGTTTTATAATCCCCTGTGTCGACGTTCAGTTCAATGTATTCATATGCATTGATGGTTCCATGTGTTGAACCGGCCAATGACACAGTGGTAGAATCTTCACTTGCGACTATTCTGAAGTAATCACCAATAGTTCTTTCTGGTGTACTTATGGTGAAGAAGTCTTTGCCCCAAGTGTCCACTGACATTAGCTGTTCTACAAGATGGTCAGAACTTGAACCTGTCATTGTATCTTCTACTGCTACCTTTTTAGCTCCGCTGAAAACTGATACTGGATGAGTTGATTGGATCCTTGTTCCGGTGAAGTCACCATTGGTTTGATGACAATGAAATGTTTGGTAGCGATCAAGAACAACGGTGAATGAATCACCATTAGTATATGTATTGCCGTTGTATGTAACGGATAAGGTAGTAGATACAAATGTCGGAAGTGTAATGGTTAAAGTGGTTCCATCAGTTACGCCAACAACCATAAACTGTCCGTCTTCAGACCATGTGATCAGTACATATTCTGTTCCTAATGTGTCGGTCGGAAAACCTACGAATCCATCTGTGGAGTATAACTCTTTGTTTACAGCGAATACGGTGATTTCGTCTGTTGCTTCGACCAAGACACCTTTATTTCCTAGTTCTACATCTGCCCCGCGAAGGTTCATCGTTATGGTTATCTTTTCAATATTACCACGAGTAACAGTTGTAGACGCAAGTGTACTTCCGGGTGAATATAAAGGGGCTGTTACCGTTACATCTACTGCTGCGTTAGAGCTTGTGGTCACAAAGAGTTCAAGGTCATTAGTTGATGATCCTGAAACTATAGAAAACATACCATTTCAACTAGTAAGAATGTGTAAGGTATAAATATATATTAATGGCCTTGAGGATTCTATTATTAACCGGATTTTCGTCGAAAATGTCGGTTTCTGATTTTGGGGCGCACAGTGGTCGGGTGGACGGCAGCATAATGTTGTCCGTGCATTAACTCGTGAACCGTTTAGCCAAAGTTTTTTTGAATTTTAATATGTTGTTACTGACAACAAAGTGGAGGTCAAGTTCAATAATGACGATTTTGGCTTTTACCTTACAGGAGTAATGAGTCTTGAAAAATTGAAAATAGGCGATTTCAGTTGTGTCCGTGTATTTACTCAAGAACCGTTCAACCAAAGATTTTCAAATTTGAATATATTGTTACTGATGACAAAATGGCGGTCAAGTTAAATAATGACGATTTTGACTTTTACTTTTCAGGAGTTATGGCTCTTGAAAGATTGAAAAAATGGTGTCTCCAGTCATGTCGTTGCATTTACTCATGAACCATACAATCAAAGCTTTTCAAATGTTGATATATTGTTATTGATGACAAAATGGAAGTCAAATTTGATATTAGGAGTTATGGTCCTTAAGAATTTGAAAAGTGGTGTTTCAAGTCATGTCCGTACTTTAACTCGTGGATTGTTTAACCAAATTTTTAAAATTTTTATATGTTGTTAATGTAAGTGATAAAATCCGGTTTGCTGTCGCTCTGGCCGCCTCTTGTTAAGATGAAAAGAAAGTTTAATACAAACGCTTGCACATTTAAACAACGATGAGAGCATTTTTAGTATTCTGGAAATGCGGAAGCACCAAGTAATATAAATATTTTAAAGATAAATGTACTTATAATGAAGAGATAAACTTTCTATTAGTTTAATTGAGGTCTAAGGTTGACATTTTAGTAACTAGTAGTCCTTTGTTAATTTATGTATCATTGTCATTTTGCTCAGTTGCTTTTGTTACCTACTCTGAAATTGGACTCGTCTCTCTTTTTAACTGAGTTTTACTCATCGTTTTGCTATGAGTTTATTTATTATACATTTTCGAGAGTTAAAGGGGGAGGGTTGAGATCGTACAAAACATGTTTAACCCCGCCGCATTTTTGCGCCTGTCCATATTCAGGAGCCTCTGGCCTTTGTTAGTCTTGTATGTTTTTTAATTTTAGTTCATTTAATAATATATTTCTGAGTTTAGTTGATGACAATTTTCACTGAATAAGTACACATTTTTATTTAGGGGCCAGCTGATGCCCACTACTGAATGAGGGCTTTTCTCGCTACATTAAAGATCCATTAGTAGCCTTCGGCTGTTATCTGCTCTTTGATCGGGTTGTTGTCTCTTTGACATATTCCCATTTCCATTCTCAATTTTAATTCTATCACTGCATACACATTTTTTAGGACTTCAAGTTTGTCAAAAAAATGAGATGCCCTTAATTTCGATGGCATTTGACTGATGGAAGCTATGATCCGTAGCTATCAACCTGATCAAGATCACAGAAACCAGTAAAATTGGAAGTTTGTTTATCATAAGATGTGTATTTACATAGTGCTTACGTCGGTACCTTTTATAGCCAGGGTAACTATATAGAATAGGGGTTGCTCATTGTTAAAGGCCGTCGGTGACGTATATTATTTAATCTTATCTTCCTCGTTGATTACTGTTGGCAATCATACCACAGCAACTTATTTTTATATAGATAAAATGGGAAGTTAAGTGTACAATTTAAAACATGAAATTCTCCTCAATGTGTTTCTTTCAAAGAGGAAAAAAGGGAGGAAAAATAAAGGACGCATCGAATCCCAAAACCCATTGCCCTCTGGATTCGAAACTGCCTTATGTACCTTTTGCAATCCTATTGAATATCATTTTGATATACAGAGGATTGTTTAGATTTTTCTACTGTATCATTTGACAGTTTGTAAACTACCTACCTCTGTTGTTCATAAAACCAAGCAAAAACTCTGTGCCTTGGTTATCTCTTCCTGTAATTAATAAAATAACATTTATAAGAAATATTTACTGATTGACATTTCTTGATTGATCATATCTCTTTGACAAGGGTTAAACCGCATCACAGATGTAAGACTTTAATTAGTGCGCTATTCGCGCCGTCTTGTCTTTACAACATTCTCTGCATTTAAAATCAACAATATAAAAACTACCATTTATTTAAAAAAAAAAGAGGGGAACTGTGTTTGTCACGTTGAATACGTCGTCTAGAAATATTGAACAGTTATTTATAATGCTAAAAACCATATTGTTACACTAAAAGAACAAGTATATAATTATACATTCAACGTGTTATCTAACTTGACAAAGAGAAATAACAAACCGCCTATATGCACAGGCTCTCTTTACGTCAGGACTATTAATAGAAAAGTCATCTAGTTCCATTTTAAAATTTACAGTAACTTAGCATCAAGTATGTACTTTGATGTTCTAACAAAAAAAATGTCGTATTTCTAAAGATTGAATTATATATTCAGAAACGAGACTTAATGACTGCAATTTGGCAACTTGTCAGTATTAATAAGCACATTCATGAATCATCTTGATATTTAAGCAAAGATCCGGGGCTCAGATCCGGGGAAATCTTTTATAGGTTTTATTTTATATTTTTATTTCAAATTCAAATAGACTGAACAGCTCTTTGAGTCTCAGACTGTTACTGAAACGAGTACTGGGAAAACTAATTAATAAGATAATAGGAAGATGTGGTATGAGACTATGAGTGCTCATGAGTGCCAATGAGACAACTCTCCCTCCAAGTCACAATTTATAATTGTAAATCATTATAGGGCAAGGTACGGTCTTCAATACGGAGCCTAGGCTCACACCGAACAGCAAGCTATAAAGGGTCCCAAAAATGACTAGTGCAAAACCATTCAAATGGGAAAACCAACGGTCTTATCTAAATGTATATAAAAAAAATGAGAAACGAGAAACACTTATGAACCACATAAACAATGGACAACTTACATTTAGATAGAGACCATTCTTATATCACATCTTTTCCGCACCTAGAAAAGCTAGTGTGGCAATATTCCAAAGACGTTTTCTTACATTTGATGCCGTTGTCGGCAGTACTTTCTATTGGTGGAACCTTACAGTTAATGTGTCTGCTTTAAAACAACAACAGGATACTTGCGAAATCGCTGTTATAATATTAATATACTACAACTATACAATTTATGTATTTAACACATTTACACTGCCAACTAAATTAAATAATGTACATTTATTCATTATTTATGATTAAATATCGCTCTATATTCATCCAGACCAATGAATTATTTTCTTGTATTGTTTTTCAAATTAAGTTATATCCGAGTAAAATCCAAGACGGAAAGTTCTTACATGTGTATATAGAAAATGGTGGATTTAACCTGGTTTTATAGCTAGGTAAACTTCTCTCTTGTATGACAGTCGTATAAAATTTCATTATATTGACAACGATGTGTCAAAAAAACAAACAGACATAATAGGCAAAAATTATAAAAATCTGTGTACATCAGTGGTGCGTTGTTTGCAGCTTTCTGTTACCATAGGCGACAATTACAATGTATCACATTTTCTAAATTTGATTGCATTTTGTTATTTAACCCGGACTGAAGTTTGGTGTATACCCCCTTTTTATAGTGATATTATTACTATTAATATTGAATGGTGATGTTCACCAGTCATTAAATTTCTACAAAGCTGTATATTAAAAATTGTGACTAAAACTTTTCTTTTTACCGTATCATGAGTTACAAAAATTATTTCTATAGTCTCATATCAATTCGGATCACAACAAAATTAACTGAGAGTTAAATAAGGTTTAAACTAAATACTTATTTACTAATTTTAATTTAAAAACTTTTACCCTATGGAATTCACTCCGCCACATTATGTATGTATGTGCCTGTCCCAAGTTAAGAGCCTGTAGTTCAGTGGTTGTCGTTTGTTTATGTCTAACATTTAAGTTTTTCGTTTGAATTGTTTTACATGGTCATTTTGGGGCCTTTTATAGCTGACTATGCAATATGGGCTTTGCTCATTGTTGAAGGCCGTGCGATGACCTATAGTCGTTAATTTCCGTGTCATTTTGGTCTCTTGTGGGGAACTGTCTCATTGGCAATCATACCATCTTCTTTTTTATATTTATACATTTTCGATTGAAAAATGTTAAGTGTAGTATGAGAATCCTTTGCTCATGATCCCTTACAGAAATAGTTAGATATAAAACTTCGTATTTAGGAAGGATCCAGGGCTTCGTAAAAATGAACTTTAGTTTTGTTTGAATTTTCACTGGCCGGAATAAGATTTACACCTTTAATCATTTTTACCAGTAATATCTTAGTATATGATAATATGAACTTTTAATATTTCTGCTAAATGTGGAAACGTTTTACATAATAAAGTGATATGTGTTTGGTGTACATGTATGTGAATGTATTTTTTTTTTTAAAGTCATATATAATTGTATTCACGTCGCCAGAGTCCTCGGGTGGGGGATCCGCTCTTTCAGCCTTAAAGTGGATTTCAGATCCACTCTTTCAGCCTAAGAGTGGATTTGTGGCAGATTTTTCTCCCCACCTTTGCTATTCTTTGTCATTTATTCAATTGACATGATATTAGTTGATGTAATTTCGTATTAATTATGTATTATTATTTCATATTAGATATGAACTTTTATGTCAAATGTTTTATTTGCAAAATGTATTTTTTGCATTTTATGATTTTGAATAAATGACCTTTTTTCGTCAGTTTAGTTTTTATATCATATAGCAAATCAAGCTCAGACTCTGGCTTGTGTATACATAGTATGTTTATGATATCTAGCTGTCTGTCTTAAAACTAATTTTATTTGCTAATTGGAAATTAAGCGGAATAAAATAATTTAAGACAGCAGAGAAGATAATTCTGTTTTAATTGGTTATTACTTACCGACTTAAATAAAAGAGTGAGCTATTAATACTGTAAATGTATGATGTCTCTATTCTGGTCAAAGGGTCAGAGTGTCCTACTTGATTAAACGATAAATTGTTGAAATTAGATAACATGTTTTCACGTGCAGAGAAATTTCACTTATGACCAATGCATCTTTCTTATTGGTCATGACAAAGAATAGCAAAGGTGGGGAGAAAAATCTGCCCCATAAATAAACATAGAGGTTTAGCTAGCTATAAAACCAGGTTCAATCCACCATTTTCTACATTAGAAAATGCCTGTACCAAGTCAGGAATATGACAGTTGTTATCCATTCGTTTGATGTGTTTGGACTTTTGATTTTGCCTTTTGATTTTTGATTTTCCTTTTTGAATTTTCCTCGGAGTTCAGTATTTTTGTGATTTTACTTTTTATATATACATATCTACTTCAAAAGATAACATTAAGGGCGGTATGTGGGTGGAAATTTTGAACAAATTGTTTGATAAGAATCACAAGTTAACACATCAAATGCTGATGATAAAAGGAAGTGACCACAATACACTTACACGTGAACTCGTACTGACCCGCAAGATCATTGACCAATAAGAAAGATGCATTGGTCATAAGTGAAATTTCTCTGCACGTGAAAACATGTTATCTAATTTCAACAATTTATCGTTTAATTAAGTAGGACACTCTGACCCTTTGATCAGACTAGAGACATCATACATTTACAGTATTAATAGCTCACTCTTTTATTTAAGTCGGTAAGTAATAACCAATTAAAACAGAATTATCTTCTCTGCTGTCTTAAATTATTTTATTCCGCTTAATTTCCAATTAGCAAATAAAATTAGTTATACTCGTACATCCAATTAAAGCTCTTTCAAGTAGCTTTTCAGAGAACACAAAATGGCAACATAATGCCTGGAAAATTTCATAAAAGTAAAAAAAAAAAAAAACAAGATCAAGTTCATACTTTTTTGCAAACCTAAAAACAAAAAATTAAATAAATTTAAGATTGATTTAAAAAATATATAAAGTATATATTGTGTACCAAACAAATGGTATATGCACGTAGTTTTGTTGACCATTATAAAACAAATATTTAAACTTTAGTAGTAAATAAACTCATCATGCGTACCAAGATTGAAATTGTGTACGACTGACGTGCGTTTCGTCTACCAAAGTAGATATACGATTGGCCAGAGGATATATGCTTCTGTTGCGTAATTGGAAGATGAAATCATTTTGTCACAGAAAAGATTAAGACGTAGAAAAGACATTCTAGATTCGGTAGTAACCTTTATCTCAAGTTAACATGGATATATGAGATACAAGGTTGGAAAATGAGTGGCAGGTGTTATCGTCAATATATCTAAATGATGAATTACAGAATTTTGTTCGAAGCTTACATTTTTTCAGCCTTGAGAAAATTCTGTATGAATCAGTTCAAATTAGTACAAAAACAAAACAGCCAGAAGATGGTGTACACTTACTACCCATTGTAATACCGAATCTCTGTTGATATTATGTAAATCTAGGAGAGAGAAAAATACGTAAGAATAACAAAATGTAATTGTTCATATATATATTTACCTTGTCCATAGCAAATCCCTACTAGGACTGTCAAATATAAAAGAGTCTTCATGTTCGCTGAGCAGATCTAGAAAAAAAATACAAATATTTTTTTACTCTAATTCAGATATTGTAGATAGAAATTGATAAGTACCAGCCAAACAAAACTGTTGTCTCACTAATAAATGTTCGCATCTCATCTTATCAAAAACAACTTGAGCAGATTTTAATATGGGGTAAATATTCTTTCTTTTTCGTATGTCATATTCAAAACTTGGACACAAAAATGAATCAAGAAGAACACGGAGATATGTTTTAAATGTAAGAATTGAGGAATAACTGGTTAAATTCTACTAATATCCCTTTGGCTTTGCAGGACGAATAAATACACAGTCACTTGCGGTCAAAGTGGAAACGGTAATTCCGCTGCCTCGTTCACATAGAGTGCACAGAGCTCATACATCATTTTGTTGAGGGGTCCATGTTTGGTCTGTTGCGAGGAAAACAATTTTGTCCCTATCTGATATACCCTCATCTCAGTCAAAACCCTATTGCATTATCTACTTCCTATTGCATTAATCCTTAAGTGTTGATTTGTTCTCATCCTCAACATGCATATACTATTTGCCAAAAACAATCAATCGATAAGATATATCTCCTCATGAATTCCATTACTAAGTTATAACAATATGTTGATTTCTGTCAACATGTTTAGCAACTTTCTTACAAGATAGTCGAAACGTAGCAATTTCGTTTAACGATAGTACTGTAGAATAACAAAAAATAATGAACTCCGAGAAAAATTTAAAAAAGGAAAGTCCCTAATCAAATGGCAAAATCAAAAGCTCAAAAACATCAAACGAATGGATATCAACTGTCATAAACTTGACATTCACTTGGTACAGGCATTTTTTTAATTAAAAAAATGTGGATTAAACCTGGTTTTATAGCTAGCTAAAACTCTTACTTGTATGACAGTTGTAACTTCATTTACTGCTTAACTTGTATACCATCAATGCAAATATGTTTGTCACTTATATACATGTAATTATATTTACCTCATGCGTGCCACTCGAATAGAAGACTAATGAACCATAATGGTGATTGCAAAAGTATGTATATTGCCAACCCTCAGTATGCTAAGCTTATTAATTGTTATGATGTTTTATTTATAATATTAATAATGTATTGGTAAGTACTCAATATTGACACTACATATCGTTTCATTATCCTTCGAAATTTAAATTTTCTTACTGGTCAAGAAAGCTATGGGTTTTAATTCTAACAACTTATCATATCTTTTAAAAGAATTTATGTCACCAAATTTATGTCAATCATTTAACGCAATTTCAACAGGCTAAGATATCTATTTACCATTATAATTATCCCAATACACTTTTTAAATGGATATGAATTTATTCCATGGAAGGCTCGAAACCTCCTCTTAAGGTAGTACCAAACACCTTGACTAAATTTAATTTGGCGTGTTTATTATACAATTTTGACAAATTATTTACTTTGACCCTTTGACAAAAATATAAGAATTTCAAAAAATGTTAACCACACATTTTATCACAAAAAAATCAATAGATATACAACAGTCTGACAAACAGTTCTCCTTTCAGTGTTATACTTCCATTTCAATAAAAGATCTGTAAAAATGCGTATATATATCTTTTCTTTAGTTTTTTTGAAAATGTTATAACATACAAGAACAATACCGCATTTTTTTAACTTCTGTGAACAGTAAATAATTTAATCATAGATACCAGGGTTACATTTTGTATTTACGTCAGATACGCGTTTCGTCTACAAAAGACTCAACAGTGACGCTTGAATCCAAAAAGTTTAAAAAGGCATAATAAAGTACGAAGTTGTAGAGCATTAGGGACCAAAACTCCTAAACGTTTTGCTAAATACAGCTAAGGTAATCTATTCCAGGGATAGAAAAAGCCTTAGTATTTAAAAAATTCAAAAGTTTTGTAAACTGTTAATTTATAAATATAACCATATCAATGATAATTCATGTCAGCACAGAAGTCGAAAAGGGTTCAACTTACCTTATACCCTAGCTAAAAAGGAAGATGACAAACGTCATATATTATTCGTTATAAACATTTTGTTAAATTTATTTGAAAAAAAAACCAGAGAATTGAAACGGAGAATGTGTCAATGTGAAAACAACCCAGCGAAAGAATCCCTCTGCCGGAGGCCAAAAAGTGTGTACTAGTCCAGCGAAAATGTACGTCACAATAAAAACCGAAACATATAAATGAACCAAAATGAAAAAAAAAAACATACATTATATTGATAATGGCGTTAATATTGATTCACTTATAGGTGCATCGGAACTAAACACATTTATTCAAAAAACAGTTGTTGGCATGACACGGGTTATGTTCTTCTCATATATGTTATGATGGTATGATACTAAACCCCAAACGGGAAGGATTGTGCCTGATGTTCATATGATGAAATCATAATCTTTCAGTCAGTTTAATTGAAGTCTGGAGCTGGCATGTCAGTTAACTGCTAGTAGTCTGTTGTTATTTATGTATTATTGTCATTTTGTTTATTTTCTTTGGTTACATCTTCTGACATCAGACTCGGACTTCTCTTGAACTAAATTTTAATGTGCGTATTGTTATGCGTTTACTTTTCTACATTGGCTAGAGGTATAGGGGGAGGGTTGAGATCTCACAAACATGTTTAACCCCTCCGCATTTTTGCGCCTGTCCCAAGTCAGGAGCCTCTGGCCTTTGTTAGTCTTGTATTATTTTAATTTTAGTTTCTTGTGTACAATTTGGAAATTAGTATGGCGTTTATTATCACTGAACTAGTATATATTTGTTTAGGGGCCAGTTGAAGGACGCCTCCGGGTGCGGGAATTTCTCGCTACATTGAAGACCTGTTGGTGACCTTCTGCTGTTGTGTTTTTTCTATGGTCGGGTTGTTGTCTCTTTGGCACATTCCCAATTTCCATTCTCAATTTTATTATACATTAGTAACAAACCCCAGAGGAAGAATTGCGGTGGGGTTTTATATGTTTTGTGAGATCTCAATCCTCCCCTTTACCTCTAGCCAATGTAGAATAAACAAACACACTGCAATACATGCAATAACACTCAGTTTACAAGAAGTTTGATTCTGATGTCAGTATGGGAAACAGACGAAACCAAGCAAAATGGAAATGATACATAAACTAAAAAAGAACTATTGGCAGTTACTGGCATGCCTGATCAAGACCTCACTTAAACTGATTATAGTTTTGTATTATACCGTCATAAAATATATGAGAAGAACATGTCTATTTGATTTATTCAGCCATGTGTGTTAACGTTGTGTGTCTGTGTTGTATCTCACACAGTTTTGGTCGATGAATCCTAATAGTTGCTTGATTACTTAGTAACCTATGATGGTTATTTTAGGTTGCACCCAAATGTTGATATATCATAATATCAAGATAACAAACACTGACTGAAGGAATTACACGAAACCAAAAATGAGCAAGAGGTGACATGAGGTGATAAGACAAAATCGGTAGAATACAAGTTAGACGACTTTTTCTATGTCGAAAGATGTAAACCGCGAAATCGTATCCCTACTGACTTTAGTCACATAGACATTGCTTCGATCTTCATATCTTAAATATGTTGCAACAGTGTTTGTGTATAGAGCAAACCCGAATGAATGAAGCAAGTACTGTGAAACGGAAAAAGATATACGATTGGTCAGATGATTTGCTTCTGTTACTTAGTGACAAGTTTAAATCAGTGCGTTTGTTATAGAAACGATTAAGTTATAGTAAAGCTATTCTAGTTGAATCCTCAATGCTCTTCAACTTTGTACTTGTTTGGCTTTATAACTATTTTGATATGAGCGTCACTGATGAGTCTTATGTAGACGTAACGCGCGTCTGGCGTACTAAATTATTATTCTGGTACTTTTGATAACTATTTGGTATTATTCCTAATCTCAAGTTCACATGGCTATATAAGATCCAAGGTTGGTAAATGAGTGGCAGGTGTTATCATCAATATATCGTTTAGTTAAATTACAGATTTGCAAGATTCTTATTGCTTTATGTTATGAGAAAATTCCGTATGAATCTGGTCGGATGAGTACAAAAACAAAGCAGTCAGAAGAAGCTGTACAATTACAACCTAATGTAATACCGACTCTTTGAAATTATGTAAATATACCAAACTCAACAATTTTGTTGTCGATCACAAGGTCTAGCATTTTGATTATTCATTTTTGAAGCATTTGTTTTTAATCAGTCTAGTTATTCACAAAAAAAGGACTGTTCATGACCTTAAACAAGAAATTCATATAAAATTTGAATTTGAAAAGATAAGTCAATGAAATGTTAATTCCATTCCGTCCTATTTTCATTATTTTTTTTATATATCAAATATTGATAAAAGTTATTATTTGATGAGTTATTAAACTATCCTACTTTAACAGACAGGTGAATCAACAAATGTTTATTACCCGTTAAGCAGATTACCTCTATGACTGGGTCACTGTTACAAAATAAGAGTAATTTCAAAAATCATCATAATGACTATTCTACTCTACAATATATCGTTCTTTGAAAATGTCGTTACAAAAACAGAGAAATTTAATTAATCCAGGTTACGTTCTAAAGAAATTAAATCTTCACATCTTGCCTTACCCCACGACTCAAATATTTGAAAATAAATGATAAATCAGGGCTTAAATGTCTACATACTTATTTCAATGCATGTTTGGAGTCTTGAATAAAGATAATTTCACAATACATGCAGTTCAAAAGTCTTTTAAGCTTGTAAATGCATGAGCCACATTATTGAAAATGCAGGAGCAACATTACACTGAAAATGCAGGAGCGACATTACACTGGAAACTTAAGGAGCTCTTATAAAATCATGCTCAAATTGAACTGGTATATTGAATACAATAAACCATGTATTTTGAGAAAAGCACAACTATTTCCTCGACCTTCTTTAACTTGGAAATCGTTTGAAAATAAAACTAAACTAGCCCTATTTTGACACAGTATCATTTGTAATGACACCATAAGCTTGTATATTTTTGGTTTTATTTGTTTATTCCTGAATTTGCTTGTTACATTTTTTTTATTTGCATTTTAAGTAGATTTAATATTAATAATGTACCACACAGTCGGGGTGGTGATATTCTGTATTTGTACATACATAATTTTTGTTGCCGCTTCTGTTAAATTGATTGATAATAAAATTGATCTATAATGTAACTTTATAATGAAGAGCTGTTCTTTGTAAGCGGTTGTAAGATCTACCTATCAGTCTTGGAGATATTATAGATTTTTTGAAAACCTACTGAACATGGAGTATGATATATCATACAGATCTGGTATAAAAATTTGAACTTTATTATGATCAGCTGTACCAAACAGTCTTTTTCGTTGGAATCATTAGGTTTCATGTATGGTATAGAGTTGGGATACATTTGGATTATTTGTGTGTCAGATTTTGTTTGTTTACGTAAATATAATCGGTGCATCTCTCTGTCCTAAAGATATCGAATTATTAAATTATATCTGTTTGAAGACTTGCTTGTGTACGTTATCTAAAAGACATTAAGTGTTGAAAAAAAAAACGCTATTATATTTTTTGCCGTAGAATCAAATTTTCATTTGCTAAAACTGAACTTAGTAGATCAACCTTCCATTTTTACGAAAAAGAAAGCAAGACAATACATAGGATCTAAGTTGTGTCATAGAAGACTGTACACATATATGATTTGCTACCCATCATGACAATTTAAGTTCCCGTAAACTGGACAGGTGTGCTTAATCCGCTTTAGACCTATATTATTAAATACGCGGCCTAAATATTTATAACATTTATAAATATTATTTTTTGAGTTGATATAATTTTAACGTATGCATTTTTGCGGTTCAATATCATATTGTGTATTTATCTTAACATTAAATATTATGATAGAGATAGAGATCCATTCTTTAAAAATTAAATATTACATTAAAGCTCTGAAATGAATAATATAATTAAACGTTGGTTCACGTAAACCTACAAGCGAATCCAAAACAATGTCAATAGTATTCAGAAACAAGTAGCAATAGACAGATATAGAAGTGCATGTCGTTTTTATATAAAGCAACAGGAAATTTATACAAGGCAAAATAACGAATTAATCGCTAAAGTTTCAAAAATGAGTCGGTTATTATTTGCCGTTACAGTATTCACTTTGGTGGAATTGTCAAAAAGTCAAGTTGGTAAGTATTTCAAGTTTTCTTATACTAGGGACATTAATAATTTTAATATTTCTTTAAGGATATTATATAAAATAATCTATGGTGTTTGATTTTACTTAGATAACTATTTATTAGAGTCCAAATTACGTGTTTGTAATCAAATATCGGTTATCGTACGGTACGGTACGCATATACAGCTATCAAAGGTCCGGACATGACGTTAAACTGCAAAATTATATGAATCGCAGTCCCATTGCTTCAGACAAAACACATGATGTACTCTGACACCACTGTACTCTCTAGCAAAGAGTTTAGCGCCAGGAAACATGAATAACCCCGCCACATTCTGAACGTGCAATTACCAATTCCGGACAAAGTAATTTAGAGGTTGTAGTTTGTTGCTGTATATCATATTTGTGTTTTCGTTTATTATTTTGTTCATAAGTAAGGCAGATAGTTTTCTTGTTTGTAATGTTTTGTCTCTGATTAAAATTAGTGTCATTGGCAATCATGCTATATATAATTTTACATTCATAAATAAACTTAAATGTTGCCCTCCAATGAGCATTAAATTTTAAAATTTAATGTACACTGTGAAAAATGTTCGTAAAAAAAGTATTAAACACGGCTAAAAATTGTAATAAAAAAATGTGATACATAAACAATTCAGGACTGCTTCTCTCTCATTAAGTTTAACTTTTATTTAAAGGTATATTTTTAAGAGATATGTGGTCAATAAAAAAGGTTGATTGTATAACGATATGAATGGTAGTATGACACCCACTAAGCTGCTTTTGAGAAATTGCTGGTACTTATTTTTTAATTATGATTATTACGAGCCAACGTCATTTTGAATAGAAATAGAGATATGCCTACTATTTATTCATGTTTCGAATAAATAACATAATTTCAGTCAATGGAAACTGGGGATCGTGGTCTGCTTATGGATCATGTTCAGTGACATGTGGTAATGGACAATACACCCGGACAAGACAATGTGACAACCCGGCTGCATCTGGTGGTGGAACGGACTGTGCTGGTGACGATTCAGAAAGTAACAGTTGTTGGACCTCAACTTGTTATCCCAATCAACTTGGAAACTTAGATAAGGTTAAATTTTGAATTGACAAAACAAATATTTGTGTTTAGCGGATCCTACTTTGTATCTTACATACTTATGGAGCTATGAGATATAAATTATTTTTTTTAATGGAGACTAATTCTCACAAACTACGTTAGTAATAATCATATCTGACAATCAATCAGAAGTGTGACAGATTGATCCTTAATATGTATAATCAAGCATTTTCCTTTCAACTACATCTTTCATGTTATAATGGTAGTGCTTAGATTTCAAAGACCGAAATAAGTGATAGTGCGTCACCTCTACAACGGCTTCAATTTTCATGTTGTTCATGATTAAATAAATCGATGCGTACATTGGAGAGATACTTTTTTCGCCTGATTTACGCATATGAAGATTATGCTAAACCATTTTAGTAATAACATTAAATATGTAGTTTAAAGAAAATTATATATTTTAGAATTGTGGTGCCGATAACTATGGATGCGTATCCGGTTTAGTGACTTGTGTAACCAGTGCAAAAAGGTGTGATGGAGCAGTTGATTGTTCCGACGGCAGTGACGAAGATCTAACACATGCTGGTTGTGTAACAACATGTTCAGGAGCAGGTAAGTGACAAATTTCCTAACAATGTGTACATATATAACAGTCAGTGTCAGATAAACTAGTGCTCTTATGTGACACTTACCGTAAAAAATAAATATATCGCTTTATAATGTTGGTGCGTCCGATGAGCCTTTCTTGATTTACTTCCATCAGAAACGCCAAAATGAATAAAGTTAAAGCAACGGATATAAAAAAAAAACCACCCATTTCCAGTATCTGTTGTATAAGAGAGACGAAAGTTACCAATGGAACATTCAAATTTATCAGTGGAAAAAAAAAACGGACAACTGAAAGAGGAAAATACCAACAATAGTACACCAAACATGACACAGAAGAATAAAGACTGAGCAACACGAACGATGAAACGTTTGACTATAACACTTTTTGCATAACAATTAACAAAGTATACACATTTAAGCTTTATTTGTTTGAATTTATGTTTAATTTTGTAGTATAAAAAAAATCGATGCTTATTTTCAACACCATGTTTTAAAAACCTTCATCATGTTCATTTCATCCAATAATCCATTACCAGTGAGTTGAGGTTAATGTGCATATATTCAGGAGAATGTTTGTCTGTTAAAATAAAAAATCTTAAAAAAAAAAGTTTTGATATAATAAATACATTTTTATTTTGTTTCAGATTCTATGACGATGTCAGTAATGCTTGTAGCATCCATGTGGATATTTATAAAAATATTTAAGCAGTAAAAGGAGGCATGAAACTAACACAATCAATTGGAACTAATCATCTGATGAATATGTTACAATTTCAAATTTGTATTTAACTGATTATGTATAATTTCTCTTTAAATTGTTTTATTTCATAAAATTGTCCGAGATTTATTTTTAATTCTTTAATATCTATTTAGCAGACTTATAGACTACAGTGTGATGAAAAACAGTAATAACAAATCTGTGTCTTTTTAAGTTCATGTCTGTACGGTGATTCTTTTGTCAGCAATACTTATTTATACCATGAAAATGCCAGTCCATATACTTTCTTTTCCATTACTAGTAATATATTTATATATTTATACATTTTGTAACTTACAAAACCCAGCAAGTTGTTGGTAGTATGTAATATGGATGGATTAGTATTGGCCCCATTATTTTTGTCTATTTCATTATTGTTTGATAAACATATTTTAGGCCAACTGCGTCTTTTTTCACACTAAATGTGTCTTCAGACATCGTGCGTAAACTTTCATGGACTCTTCTACACAGGAACAGCATTATTTCAATTCAATCTCTACACTGGACACTGTAGATGGATTAACCTCGACAACTGGAGATTCAACACTACAAAGTTTCTGCAAATTTTTAACTGGAATATCAGAATTATGGTCAACATTTACCTTAGTGTTTTAAATCACTCCTTGAAATAATCAATTGCACTGAGTGAATTCATTGTCCTTTTAAATGTCGATGTTTCTGTTTTCCGGAAAAATGTCTTTACAATTAGACAATTACAAACACATTTCTATTTTAATATTCTTGCCAACGTTTGAAGATACATAAAATAACACCCTTACAATATCATTCCCATTTTAATGTTCTTGTACGTCTTTATAACATTATAAATAAGACAAATCTTTTTTATTTTTAGAAATTTACCTGTGATGATATAAACGTCAGAAAACAATTGTCACTTTTTGTGACGTTGATCGATTCATGTGACGCGCAGATTATATTTCGTTTGTGATGTCCTAATGTGCTGTCATTGAAGGTGTCCGTTGTAATTTTGCGTTTTATATGTTATAACGTACTATCATAATTATGATTTTATGTCTGTGTTTCTCTGTGCTGGGAGTTCTTGCGTTCGTTTGTATTGTATTCCTATCATATAGTGCATATTTTAGCAGTATTTGTTAACATTGCTAGATAAACAGAAGGTTTGGCTAGCCATAAAACCATGTTCAACACATTAATGTGTCTTAAAATGTCCTATACCAAGTTCATAGTCAGTTTCAATGTCTGTTTTGGCTTTAGCATTTGTTGTAATTCAGTTTTTCTGTTTCCGCTGTATTCCTCCGTTTAAGTTTGTTACATGGATTTTTTTTTTTGCTTAATCGAGTATTTACTTTTCGATGGCGGTAAACTACTGTTGACTTTATTTATTTGAACGATATTTTCTAATATTCTAAATTAGGGATTAAAACATTTAACAAAAATACCGATCTCCGAAGGAAAATTTAAATCGGAAAGTCTATTATCAAATTTCTAAATAAGAAGCTCAAAAACGGCAAACAAATTAAAAGCATCTGTCCATTCTCTACTTGGAACATGCATTGACTTATGTAGAAAATGGTGGACTATACTGAAAATAAACTGACATTACCATGGCTCAAAAGAAAAAAGACCAACATACGAAACACAGTACACAAAACACAACATAGAAAACTAAAGACTGAACAACACGATCCCTCCAACGGTTTGAGGTGATCTAAGGTGCTACGGATGGATTAGCATATCCTAAAACACCTATGACACCTGAAGTGGTATTCTTACAAAATATGCTGATAATTTATATATAGCTTAAGTTACTTCACATCAACAATTATCGAATTAGTAATAAGGCTCCTTACGTCTTCTATATCTAATGTGATTTGACGTATACAGTATAGTTATCCATGTTTTTAACTTATCCGAAGAGACATCTCCCTTATGTACGAACTCTTTATGTCTTTTGTATATTCAATAGTTAAATTACTCTTCCCCGGTGCACTTGGGTCAATGTCAAATTAACATTAGTATTATTATATAAGGACATGTACAACACTTGTTTTGATGTGTTTATCGTTTTCACATGTCTTTTGTCTAGAGTGTATAGATTATTGTTTTGCAAATGTTTTGAATTGGTTTGTGAACATTTTGGATTGAGGGAAATATATGGCAACAAGAAAATCTGATAATAATTCAAACAGAAAATACCTAGGCCACCAAACGCCAGTTCATCAGTAAAACATTATAAACAAAATATTCATTCTGTTCTGAAGCCCAATATCGTCAACCTGCATAACTTGTTTGTCGTGTTTAAAGGTTATCGGATATCATAGTTGGCTTTTGATTCTATGACTTTGGGCTTTCCTTATATTGGTAAATAAAAAAATAACAAAAACATTACAAAGTTTTGTTTTCATACCACGGTGTGAAACTTTTCGATGGCATGATTATGAGTTTAAACACCTCGATATCAAACTTAATTGTGCTTATGTCTACCAAGTTAAAAAAAATCCCATCTCTGAATCTTTATACTTGGATGTTTTGAATTTGAACTCTCATCCTTCCTAACAAAACTTTCTTACGTAACACAATATCTTACGACTGAAGTTACTTGCAGTCATTTTTCGTATAGTGTCTTCCTGTTATATTCTATAAAATCATGCTCAATAGTAGGTTAAAAGCGAATAAAGGAGTTGAAAGACGATGTTGTGATTCAGAAGAATAAGTTTATTTTATAAATTATAACAATCACCAAGAAGATCAGGATATGAGGATATCTGTTCATCAATTTTAAGCGTCTAGTAAATATATATTTAATATGCAGCACCTGTAAATAGAAAGGATTTGTCTATGGCAATCTTACGCAACAGGAAAAAAAAATGAAAACAAGGAGCTTTCTTATAGAACATTCTAATTCTGATCTATTTCCTTTAATACATAATGTGTTAATAAGACAATAACAATCAAAACCAAGGTGTAAGCAAAGACTCATAAAACCAAAAGACATTTACATCAACAGTTACAAATAATAAATAAGAAACAACACGAACTCCAATAAAAACCAGGTAAATCAGGTGCTCCGGAAGGGTAAGTATTTCCTACCCCGTATACGGCACCCGTCGTATTATTTCTTTGTTCAGTTCGGTAATGATGGAAGGTTATTATGACTTAGGAAGAATATCAGATATGATTTCTGACACACTTTTTATAATGGCCAATCAGCTCATGATGGCGACCGTAAAATATCTCGAGTGATGACCTTAATTTGATTGATTCATAGCCCTGTGTTAGCAAATTTTGAGGAAGCTGTATTCCTCGTTCAACAAAATCAACGTACTTAGCTAGATCTAGAGTAACGTATCAATTGAGACACATATACTCCATACGCTGGTGCCGCTGGAATGTTGCTATACAGAAATGGAAAGTTGACTAAAGGAAAATTAAAATCATCGCGTTTGTCTTAAATTTTGGTATTTAACCTACCATCAGTAGTCATTTCGAAAAAAGGTCTAAATATGAAGTAGATTTATTTTCGTCGGTAGTATCTTTCATTTTAAGTTCTCTTGTATATATTAAATTAAAAGTGATATCAAAGGTAAACAACTAAAAAGATTAAGTTTAAATATTTGATAATCACAGGTTCATATTCATACCTTTTCCAATTGCCCCACTTCTTAATCCAGCTCTTAAATTTCCTTGAAGGGAACCTGTAAAATGCAAATTTATTTATTCTATAACAACCAGCAGAAGGAAACACACAAACAAAATACATTAATCAAAAATAGAGGTGTTAAAGAAAAAAAAACAATCATAGATATCATCAGATTTACAGAATGCATAAATGTCTAAATCAGAATGAGGATTTTCTCTGCTGATTTTTTATCCTGGTTTCGCTGAATGAATCTTTAATATATTTTTTAGATATATGCCAATATCTTCCAAAATGTCGAAGAATATATTTTATGCAGGACAAATATTGTAAATCTTAATAAAAGTATGTTTTTGTCACAAACGTACCTTGAAAACTTATATGTCATAGATATTTTTTTTGTTTTATTTGGAGGGACATACATGGATGCTTTAACAACCACATTATGTGCGCTATAATTCAGGTATCATTAAACAGTATTGGTTGATATCGTTTGCTTCGTTGTTTTATGTTTTATTGCAGTACAGCAAATCTTGACATTTACAATACATCAAATATGTAAAAAAAAGTATGGCAGAACATAACTTCGAAGAGATATTTCTTTATTAAGATTACAGATTTGAATCGATTTCTAACAAAAAAACAAAACATGTTAGAATATTTTCTTTCATAGCCTTTAATTTCTAATTGTGTAAATCCTATAATATCTTTTGACTATTGACTATAGTTTTCTATATTTACCTGAGAGACTAGAACTGCCAAACCCACTAGCTCTACCAGCAAACCCACTGTTGAATCCGCCAGATATTCCACCACCCAAACTTCCTGTTAATCCTCCCACACCAAGACCTCCAAACCCTCCTATCTGTCCGGCAATTCCACCACCCAATTGACCAGTGAATCCAGAACCAAGACCTCCTAACCCTCCTAACTGTCCGGCAATTCCACCACCCAATTGACCAGTGAATCCAGAACCAAGACCTCCAAACCCTCCTAACTGTCCGGCAATTCCACCACCCAATTGACCAGTGAATCCAGAACCAAGACCACCGAGTAATCCTCTAGGCATCCAACCACCTTGGATAGCATTGTAGCAAACTTTTTCAAGAGCGGATACATAGTATATCAATCTGAGGTATGCATTGATACTGAGTGTGATTGACTGACTAGCACCACTTCCAGTCAGAGTAGCGGATATTCCAGTACCACCAATAAGTTCAACACCAACGTTTCTTCTTGCTAGACTAGCGGCTGCAATATTAAAATCATACAGTGTATTAGATTACAGTCTGTAAAATATTCTTAAAATAATGTCATATAGTTTTATTAGATGCGATTGCGCATAACTAATAAAGATATATATTTTTTTAAAACTTTATTAGTATTACTTTCCCGATAATACCATCAGATGAAAAGTCAGTGATATAATTTATAACAAACTTTCCTTTATTATCCACGTACAAATTGATAAATTATTAAGATAGCTAGGTTTTAACTACCTTGGGCAAAGTTGACGTTAGGTGTAATTTGCTTTTAATTTTAGGTCATATTTATCAAATACCTATTCTCGTGGATTTTAAATATTTTGTTTTGTTTTGAAAGTTACTGGTGTCAGTTTATCAAGAACAGCGCATTATACTTTTTAAATTAAACAGTTTTTTACTTTTTGTTTTGAGACTAGAACTGATTATTGCGATTAAGTATAGACAAAAATACGAGTATTAGACATTCGTGTTCGAAGACGGCTCGTGCGGGTGCACTCCACCCAATCTTAATGAAATAGGATTGTCAGTTTTCTCCGGGCACTCTGGCTTCCTCCATCGATAACAACTAACTGCCACGAAATAGCCAAAAAAGCGATTCTTAAAAGGGGCGTTTAAACATAAAAAAATCAAATCAAATCAAATTTAATTTTACAGAATCAACCTGTTGTTTTTCAATTATGAAATAAGTGTAACAAACCTCCTCCGCTGCCACCAAATACACCACTGGCATGAGTAAGAGAAATTGCAAGCAACAGAGCAAAACATGTTATACAACTATTCATCATCATGCCTAAAATAAATAAAGAAGTATTACAGTTTGAAAAAATCTGAACTGTAAAGTTTCAACACATCGACATTTTTTAAAAAGTCGATCATTTACCATAAATTCCATTATATTTGGGGTCATAGGTGCTATCTTATTCTTTTTCATGTATTTATTCTAACGTTCACGCCAGTCTTTATCAAGGCTCACTATATACAACAAATCTTATTACCGTAAAAGATAAATCTTAATTGGTTTTGCAATAAGGTTTTTAACATAAATTGAATAACTGCAAGAATTTTTCTGCTGTCGATCTGATGCAGACCCATGTGCAAACTAAAGAATATCTTATTCAAGATCCTTCCACAGTCACAGCAAATGACCGCTCATCTTTTATACTTGAATTAGCAAATTAAAAGCAGAAAATTGAGACATCATAATAATGTAGAATTTCTTTTGAATTTATATAAATACATGTATGGAAATAATAATTTTATTTTTTTTAATCAAACCCATATTTGTTTCAATAATTTTTTTTAGAAAAATTGCTTTTCGTACATTTCAAATAAAATCTACAAATAGAAGTTATTGTCTCAACGTAAAAAGTGCGTTTTTGGAATAATAATAAAAAGATATAATTATGTTTCCTGAAATGAAGTTGTATCACAATGTACATTATAATCATGAATAAAACATGAAATTTACTACAATTAATTCTGTTCTTTATTCCTAAGAAAATGATTGAAATTGGTACACTTTTGATTTTAAACTCAACTTAGTTTGAAAAAACACCTATGTGCACTAAAAAATAAAATAATATTT
Organism: Mytilus galloprovincialis; assembly: GCF_965363235.1. NCBI lineage: Eukaryota > Metazoa > Mollusca > Bivalvia > Mytilida > Mytilidae > Mytilus > Mytilus galloprovincialis. The sequence goes on along the minus strand of NC_134841.1, from coordinate 38,362,233 downwards.
TTATAAAACTTCATACCTGTATTTCCTTCGGTGTCTGTGGTACTTTTAGATGCTTGCAACCAGTTTCCTTTGTTCATCAATTTTATACCATTGCGCGTACGTGCTTGCTATTTTTAATCACTGTCACTAACAGTTACATTAACACTAACAAGGAATTGTAAACGTCGTGTTTTACATGCACTTGAACCACATTATTAATTTTACATCTGCTTAAGAGTTTATTTTATTGACAAATATTAAAAATTTTGCTTTATTTGACGATTTTTACATGTATTTTTACAAATTTTAACATTCAATATCTTATGTAATGGTTATATAAACATATAATTGTGGCTTCTCGGAAACGGAATGTGCATCTGGAATACCCTACTTTAGGTTAGCTCGAGACCACATGTAAATTGCACAATCAAAGGACATACCTAAGAACAAAGGATGTAAACAACTATAGGGCACTGTACGACATTCAACAATGAACAAAAACTATACTGTAAATGTTTAACGAAGAACATGAATACAGATAGAACTTGCTCTTGAAAAGACAAAGACGGCATTATACTTATCGGATATGTTCCTTACGTCGTAACTACAATCCCCTCCTTTTTTTTATGAATGTGACCAACCGAATTGAACTAATTACCGGGTTTGTAATAACATGCGCAACAAGACGGGTGCCACATGTGGAGTAGGATCTGCTTACCATTCGGTAGCACCTGCAATTATCCCCTGTTTTTGGTGTGGATCTTGTTGCTTATCTTTAGTTTTTTTATGTTGTGTTGTTGTTAGTCTGTTTGCCTTTTCCTCATTTTTAGCCTAAGCTTTTCAGCTTCTTTTCGATCTATGAGTTTCACCGTCCCTCTAGTGTCTTTCGCTCCTATTTTATGGATGTTCAAATAACATTATATATGAAGCAGAATATTTTTTATCCTTCGTAATATCTTTGCTGTCCAGTTGCTATTAGTAGGGCTTGTATTTTGCAATTTTATTTTTCAGTGAAAAGTCATCGTGACGTCATGTACCGAAAAGGACGTCATCTATGTAATCATCCATCAATAGACGGACAGTAGTTGTTTTACAACCGTGCCTGGAAGTAACATCAGTGATAAGAAGCCATTTTATTTGCGATTACTGCGCGTTCGTGAATTGAAGCCTTCGTCCCGCTGTTTTTTGGAATAGAAATTGACAAAAAAATACCGGCATTTTTTGTTTTCAATTTCTTGACATGGTAGGTAGTGGCTATATTATTCTTGACTACCTTAGGTTTTAACGGTATACTGTTTTGCTGAGAATTGAAAGTGACTTGCGGAATTTTTTTATTTTTATAAGATATCTAGTGCATTCTATAAAGTCTGCGTTCTCATGTTTGGTAACTAGGTGGATATAAATACAATTTCAGATTAAATGGTTTCTTCGTCTAATTAAAGGAGGTAGCTGTCAGTTTTTCTATTATAGTATGTGTTTAAAGATATTCGCGCTTTGTTTTTGTGATCTAAATTTTAAATGCTCTCGCATCTCATGTCATGCTGGTTTAGTTTGTTTTAGTGTTTGTCAGCTGTTGCTGTTAACACATGCTCGTTTTAACCGTGTCATGTTTTAGATATATCCAATTTGTTTTTGTTTAGCTGCTGTTGTTCAAATGATTTGTTCTGCTGATCATCGGGGTATGAAAAACTGTATTGCTGTTGCTGCTGGTTTTGATCAACTTTTACTTGTATTTTGTTTATTTTGTCAGTAAGACAATAAATAAAATGATTTGAAGTGCTCGATAAAATGATAAGCTTCAGGGGAGGTAAATCGTAAAGGACGTAATAATACATTAGGTATTAGGTATGATAAAATTGGAATTTACTAATAGGAAAGTCGTATCATTAACGAATATTTTATTGGTAAAAGAATATATATAGTCTTAACTTCATCTTCATGTTCCGGCTTGAATTATTTCAGACGTTCATGCACTTTAATCTATCGTTTTTCAACGGCCAACTTTATTTCGCGTCGATGCTTTAATAGTCCTTTACGAGGCTATATAATGTCGCTATTGTCAATTAGTTTCATGTAGCTATAGTTAAATCAGGAATATTCAAGTTTAACATATTTTTGACGATTTATATTCGCGTTAATTTTCTACTCGCAAATCGTGGAAAACTATCGATGGCAAAAACAAGTTGGTTTGCAGTATTTGCACGATTCCATGAGCTCATATTCATCCTTGTTCCAAATGCGTCTTCCAGTGGTTAAGATTTTTCTATGAACTGAATAGATTAAAATCAGATTGAGAAAAATTCTATTTATTAATAATAGCAACACTTTATAGTCATGCATGCAGAGAACATGTCTGGATTTTCCGCCGTCAGGAACGCTCAAAGCCGTTTAAGTAAATGCCGAGGAAGTGGAAGAATCGAAACAGGTGATGAGCATTATGACAAAAAAATGACTTAAACAATAGCCAAATCAATATAAGTCCTTTTTTCCTGAGGAGTAATAATGTAGCATCGATGTAAAAAATAATGAGCTGGTGATAATTTTGGGATAGAAAGTGTCAAGAGCAGTATTGATCCAAGATTATAAGAAATGAGAACACCACTTCATAAATCGCTGGATCAACAAACCAGTAGTCAGAACTTTGGTGTTGACATGTATATCAGTTATATAGTCCTTTTTATAAATTCACGGTTGGCAAAATTATGAATTATTAAAAATACTAAGGTTTTCCTCATCCCAGGCAAAGATTACCTTAGCCGTATTTGGCACAACTTTTTGGAATTTTGGGTCCTCAATGATCTTCAACTTCATATTTGTTTGGTTTTCTGTTTTTTTTATCTGAGCGTCTCTGCTGAGTTCTATGTAGACGAAACAATCGTCTGGCTTATTAATTATAAGCCTGGTACCTTTGATGACTATTTACCCTCAATTAGAACGCTAAAAATTAGAAAGCCTGCCAAAAAAGGACATAAAACAATAGCTTTATTTATCAAATGTCAATTATGCTGCAATAGAACTTAACCAATGTATGTAAGTATTGTGCTTTTCTATAGTTCATTTCATTTTCTTTAAAAAAAAAATTAAAAAAAAATACAAAACATTTAGGTGTTGATTTATTATCAGGTATACATATGTCATATCATGGTGACGTCTTTATTTTGGGAGGTACTAAAAAAAAGTAATTGAAGTTTGCCTTGTGATCTTTATGTACCCTGCTTCGTTAACATCATGTCGTTCCACAATCTTTCATCTTCTTTATCGAGTTTCTCACGCTTGTCTATCGTTTTTAGTACCTTTATAACATTATTTGAGATACTTATGAGTGCTCCCGATATTTTATTAGTTGCTCATAGCTTATCTCAATATTTTCCGATATGCTCTTAACTGCTGAAGATTCTTCCGAGCTGATCAAAATTATTTCGATATTATCTAAAATGCTCGTAGCTTCCCCTGAATATTTTCGGATTGATGAATTTAGTAGAATATAAATAAACAATTGTCAATTGCAGATTATGCAACAAGACTTACCCCCACCCATCAAAGTAAACAACAGCAAACATATAGGAGGATCTTTAGTGATATTTAAACTAATTTAAGTGCGATGGCATGTTACTCGTGCAAATACTTGAATTTCAAAGTATAAGTTTTACACCTTCTTACAATCACGTTCTGCAATGGTGAATAGTTATGTAGTCTAAGTAGGCGTGATTACTATATATCCACTAAATGGCACACCGTTCTATATTCAAGCTCTGTCCTTATATACCTAGGGTGTATAAGAGGTGCCGGATCCTAATTCCTAGATAGCGAAGATGCACGAATTCTTGACGACAAAGAAGGGACGCATCCTGCATATTTTAAAATTTGCAAATTTTAAAAGAAACTGGTTGTATCTGAAGTTTGACCGAAAATGATATAACCTGTATTATTGTTATCATGTATTATTATCTCACGGATAGAGAAATTATAAATGCTAGCAAAAGATATGGATCATAAACAAAATTAGCTAAATTTAAATAAAAAAGATATATGGGATATCTGGCGACCTAATATTGCAAGATTTTCAAAAAGACACCTGGTAGTAAAAACACACTGCTTTGCAATAAATAGAATTACTACACACCATTATGATGATATAAACTATAAGACTTCAGAAAAACAATCACTCAAGGAATACTTGATTCATGTGAACAGTATCGGTTAGATAAGTGAGATAGAGAGGAACAGAAAAAAAATTGGCATTGGTAGAATATTATAGAAAGCCGGGATCCTGTAATTCAGCGGTTGTAGTTTGCTCTGCTATACATATTTTTGGTTTTCGTTTATTGAATATAAATCAGGCTGTATGTTTTTTCGTTCGAATTCTTTAAATTTATCATTTCGGAACCTCTATAGCGTACTATACGGTATCGGTTTTTTTCATCGTTGAAGGCTATAATACAGTGACCTATAGTTATTGACTTGTACGTCATTTGATCTATGGTAGAGATCTAGAGTATCCGATCATTAATCCTAACGACATTCATTTACTCTGAAGATTATCGCCCGTGTGATACACAAGATCAACAATACAAACCCAAAAGTATACTATTTTATTATGCAAATTTAAATAAGATAAAGTTATATAATCCAATAATGAATGAACAACAAGTTTTCTTGTTTTACGTTCATTTTGAAGTTAATCACAAAATATACTTCTAAATAATTTCCTTACAATTTATTTTTTTTCTGAATTAAATTTCTGAATAAACTAAAACAGATAAAAAAAATAATCATCTTGAATAAAGATAAATCATTGTGGTTTTATATTATTGCAATTAGTAACCAGGCGACAGAAAGAACCAAATTTTTTTCTACAGGTCAACAAATAACGGTTTTAGAAAATGGTATACGGCTGATATATTTAATTACTTATATGTATGAAATATTCGATGTGATTTGCAGTATAAGTCACAGTTAAACATGATTTTAATTATCTATTGAGACTTCTCCTTAAGGCAACAACTCTTTATGCTTTCTGCTATAAATGCAAAATACACTTCATTGGTGCACTTGGGTCAATGTCATCATAATATTACTTGTATTATAAGATAATGTGTACATAATTTGTTTTACAAGTTTTTCTTTTGTACCTGTCATTCATCTAGATTTTAGCATTCACTGTTTTGCGAATGTTTCTAATGGGCGTTCGAGTACTTGAGACTGAGTGTGTTGATGATAATGAAAAACGCTTTGAACGCAACGAATTTATCATATCAAATGATATATCCTTTTCTCATATTCCCATCATTAATTCATTATAAAAAGATTGGTTTTTACAGTTTCTTTGGTTGATAGTTACCTGAAATAGGCTGGTTAGTTCTGGTTAGTTTTTCTTCTGAATTGCCTAATTTATACATATACCTGCAATCAACTATAGCATTCTATAGTTTGTCCATTCACACACTGCTAAGCAATAAATAGAGTTACTTCACAACTATAACTGTTCAGAAAAACAATAACTGACACTGCAATGTTTAATTTTTGATGGACACACAACTATGAAAGGTGTCCTTTTTTGTAAGTGAGATATGATAAGAACAAGAATCTAGCACTGGTGAAATATTATAGTCCGGATCCTGTAATTCAGCCATTGTAGTTTTTTTCTTTTTTGGTATTAATAGTATTTTGTTTTCCTTTACTGAATATAAACCAGGTCGTGACTTTTCTCGTTTGAATTGTTTTACATTTGTCATTTTGTCATTTTGTAACCTCTATAGCCTACTATGCAGTATCGCCTGCTCATTGTTTAAGGTTATACAGTTATGAAACGTTCTGATATTTTAATGAACGAACTTACTTTATAAAGTGTTAAGATTATGGTCCGTATCTTGTTTTAAAGGCACAATAGGATCGACAAAACAAACACCAAAAATTGGCTATTCTATTAAGCAACTTTAATTAGTATAAAGTCAAATAAACCAATATTGATTAAAATAAAACGTTATAATCTTGTTTTACTTCCACGTAGGACTTCACCGGAATTATACTTCTTTATAACTTTGCAAACAAAGAAATTTCTCTGAACTCTGGTTTGCGATTTCGTCAACTGAAACATCTTTTAGCGATAAAGAAATTCAACCATTCATCATCTTGAACAAAAATTAAGAATTTTTCAGATTTATATTTTTGCAACCAGTGACCAGACGACAGAAACAACTAAACTTCATCTACACGTCAATAAATAACGGTTTCAAAAAATGACTTAGAACTATTATACACCATGTAAAGCTTTGAGTCGAACCCAGTCTAAAAGTAAGCGTAAGTAATTAAAGAAAGTAGACACTAGTTACTGTGTTTAGTGTACCTTGTAATCCGCCAGCAATCCGTTCAGTTTTCTGTTTTCTTGTTGGATTAACTAGAGAGATTTCATTTATTTATAATTTTGTGATATAGTATGAGTTTGTTATAGTATACAACTACTTATTCATGCCCAATCAGGTGAACATATACAACAGTTGTATATATTTTGCACAGAAAATGTATACATATTACGGTGATTTAAGTGTGAAATGAAAGCATTTAGATTTGAGATCATTATTGAACCAGTTGTTAAATACTTAAAAAGTTGTATTTAAGTGAACAAGGACATGTATTGCCTGTTTCTTTAATCAATTCCAGAAACCACTGCGCTATTTTATGAAAGGGAGACAAGAGTGCTATTTTTTAAGCACAAGCTAAACTGCGATACCCATATTGTCCTGACAAGAAATGACTATGAATAACTTATTTTTACTGAAACTAATAAAGAAAGCAACGAAACATACCTACAATTTTACTTTTTCTGTTTAAGATCTAGACATTTTTTCTAAAGAAACTCAAGAGTCAACTTCCTATGGCAAAATTGTTCGTTACTTTTAGGAATTTAATTCATTCTATTTCTGTTCTGGTCATAAAGCTCCTCCCATATACAAAACATTATACTTATCAACTATTTAATTTGATTTGCAGTATATTTCAAGGTTAAATATGTTTTTCTTTATTTATCTATTGAGACTTTCCTCAAGGCAATCACTATTGACGATCTACACTCCATTGGTCATGGGTCAACGTCATCATAATGTTAGTTTTATTATGAAATAATGTGTACAGAACATGTTTTAAGATGTTTTCCTTTTGTACCTGTCTTTCGCCTAGAACTTATATATTATTGTTATGCGATTGTTTCTCATGTCAAGTGGTTTTTTTTTGTTCTATTCCCTTCCTTAATTGATTATAGATTTGTTTCTAACAGTTTCTTAGTAAAATGTTTCCTTTTACCTTATACGAAAAAAGGTATGTTTGACGTTCTTCAATAAGGTGGCAAACCAACAACTAAACTAACCAGAAGACTTCGAAAAGGCAACATATATCACCACAAAAGTTATAAACAGTTTTAACAGAAGAGAAAAAAGCCATCAAACAACAATTTCTTCAAATCGTTCAAAAATATTAACATTTAAGAAAATATGCATCCTGTATTGAATCCATTAAATATAATTTTGTCATCCTATATCATTTCCGGTCTTGTGCATTATACACCATATGTTTTTGCTATTTTTCAGTATATGCCATGTTTTTGTTATTTTTCATTATATGGCTCTCCGCGTGTTTAAGAAGTTATACGTCCTGGACCTTAAATTATTTGGCTTAGAGTGTTCAGAATTAAGTGAAATCTATAAAGCGGTACAAACATCTATTAGTAGAAGTTATTAGTTTTTATTTTTATTAACAACTTGTAAGACTTTGAAAAGATATGCTTATTGGTTGAGACACATGAATGTTACTCATTTGTGCTTTATGTTAGACCAACTAAAATAGTTCCACCTCAGTTTCATCATACACCATTTGCATCATACGAGTATGACTGCCCCTCAGGTATCTTTAGCCCCAATATTGCAGTCATAATCTTTAATACGAAACCTACATATCTTATTAAAAAACCCATCTAACGACTGCAATTCAGTGAGAGGTTTAGCGATATAAAACCAGGTTTAATTCACCGTTTTATACATTTGAAAATGCTTGTACCAAGTGAGGAATATGATAGCTTTTGTCCATTCGTTTTTGATGTGTTTTGTCATTTGATTTTGCCATGTGACTATGGACTTTCCGATTAAATTTTCCTCTGAATTCAGTATTTTTTTTATTTTACTTTTTTCATAACAAGCTACTTCCGATCCTTTTCCCGAGAGTATGTGCGTACGCATTTTAATTATTTTAGAAAAAAAATCAATATATAGAAGGCTGCAAGCAAAAGGAAGAAAACAAAAACAATAATATGATTTAGGAGGAAAACGTTTATTTTTATGATATGTAACCATCACCACGTAAGTGTTAGGGTATCTGTTCAACAAATTTAGACGTCTAGTAAATATATATTTAGTAGGCAGCAACTGTAAAAAAGAAATTGACAAATAATGAATATACATGTATAGAAAAAAAATACCAAGTCACGTTTCCGTTTTAGCAGTCGGAAGCAATAAAATATTAAACGAAATGTTGAAATATAATATGGGTAGTCCACATTTAAATATATTAATTAAAAATGTTTGTACAATAGACTTAAGTATCAAATATAAATTGAAGATTTGAGCATTCCTTTTTATTGAAAATATTTTAAATCTAATATATTTGTTTTAACACTTGATTTGCCTGGATTGTAGCCGTAACGTTAAAAAAAGGTAAAGTGTATTAATAATAACTGGTTATATTCTTACTTTTTCCTGATGCTCTACCACCTAATCCAGCTCTTAAACTTCCTTGAAGGGAACCTGTAAAAAAGGAACAATTAATATAGCGTGAGTTTAATCTAAGTGATTTCATCTAAAAATTCTAAATATAAACATGTACCATAATGACTATATGTCTAAATGTCCCTCTTGTAGCTTTCGCCCGCTCATAATTTAATGTAACAGTTATTAATAAGTATATCGAAATAGGAGTTTGGTATATGTCCGTAAGACTTCTAATCGTCAAATCACAAAAACGTAACAACGAAAAGTAGGATATATTAGATGAAAAATGAAAACACCGTAAGGAGAGACGAAAGATACCAAAGGTTTACTTATGAACATATTCCAAAATTATAAGTAAAAATGCTTGATTAATTCTATTTGCACTTGATTGGTTGTTGAAATATTATAACTTTTAAAATATTAAAATATAATATGTTAAAATATTCAAAGACATACAGATTTCTCATGAAGTTTAACTTCAGATACAATATCTAGCGACCTTTGAAATTGAAAAAAATGTATGATTATATTGGATTTGAATTGGTGTTATGCGTATACAATGTAGCTTTATAGAAGTGTTCGGGAATCTTTTTTCTTTTTGTTTTGTAGGGACAAGAATGTACTAGAATAGAAGAACCCATATGTATCGAAAACTGATTTAATATAGCAATGAAAAATTAGCTGTTGCGTAGAAAGATCAGATAAATCTTTCTCAATGTATTTTTATGTGTCACCATCATGGAAATCAATATGTCATTGGCATATTTATTGCGTATTTGGTGGACATCTACAGTTACATTAACAAATAATTCGTGTGCGCTACAATTCAGTTGTCGATGATATCTTACTCTCTATTGTTAAATGTTGAACGTGTTTTCGTGTCTGAAACTTATTATTGGCCATTTTTCATGAAATTAAAGAAAAGCAACGTCAAACAATTTTTTTTTTTGTTCATCATGAAATTTACATTTGTATTTTTGCCTATTTGTGCACATTTCCCCTCTTTACAACTGAAGCCACTTTCATTTTCAATGCAAGTAAATAAATTCTGACATTTAAGAATAGATCAAACACCTCATAAAACGCATCTCCAACTATTATGACATGTTCTGAAAAATGCCGAAGATTCAATATTTACCTGAGAGGCTAGAACTGCCAAATCCACTAGTTCTTCTTGCGAAAGCACTTCCGAATCCACCAGAAATTCCACCGCCTAAACTTCCTGTCAATCCTCCGGTTCCTACTCCAAACCTTCTAACCTGTCCGGCAAACCCTCCCCCAAAACGGCCAGCAAATCCATTACCAACACCTCCGAATCCAGTTCTACCAGCTGAACCAGTGAATCCACCACCAAATTGACCAGAAAATCCAGAACCAACACCTCCGAATCCAGTTCTACCAGCTGAACCAGTGAATCCACCACCAAATTGGCCAGAAAACCCAGAACCAACACCTCCGAATCCAGTTCTACCAGCTAAACCAGAGAATCCACCACCAAATTGACCAGAAAATCCAGAGCCAAAACCACCACCTAATCCACCTCCAATCATACTACCAAATCCTCCGAATCCAGCTCTTAAGCTACTAGTGTAATAAGCTTGTTGAAGAGCGGATACATAATACATCAATCTGATGTAAGCACTGTAACTGATGGTAATTGATTGACCGATACCACTTCCAAAGACATTCCCACCAAGTCCACCTCTCAATGAGGCAGCGAGTGAACCACTCAGAGCGCTGGATATTCCACTTCCACCAAATCCACCTCCCAATGAGGCACCGAGAGCACCACTCAGGGAACTGGATAATCCACTACCGCCAATCCCACTTCCCAATGAGGCACCAAGAGCACCACTTAGAGAACTTGATACTCCACTACTACCAATTCCAATATTTCCACCTCCCAATGAAGCACCTAGAGCACCACTCAGAGAACCGGATAATCCACTACCACCACTTCCACCGCCAAGACCAAGACCCAAGTTGCTACCAATTGACCCACTTACAGATGCACCTCCAAAACCAGCGACTGCAATTTTAAAATATCAAAGGATTTATAAGATTTCACTCTTTCAAGTTTATCTTTTACGAAAATTATCATTACATCACATATTTTTAAAGAAAATCTTCTTAAAACATACAAATATTAATCAAATATTGTATACTAAATTATGATGTTAAGCAAAAAGGTCCGATTGTAGATATACTACCTGCTGCTTGAGGATTTTGGACCTCGAAGAAGGTAACCAGTGCTTCAGCAATGATATGATTCCTAACATACCTGCTAAGACTGTCCGTTTATCATTTTGAAATTATGAAGTAATTAAGTTTACTACTCCCTCGAGTAAAATTGAACCCAAGTAAGATTTAGCAATTATTTTTAGGTCCCTTGTGATCATAAAGGATTTCTTGTAACTTTCAAACATTTGGCTTTGAACGTTTCTGGTGAAGATAAAGCCAGAAAAGTGCTTCGGAAGTATATAATTGATAAGTGTTTTTGTTTTGTTTTTTGAATATGAATAAAACTGAAAGAACCATCACAATAACATCTGATAAAAAGTACATTAATATATGTGAACATTTTTACAAAAATGGCGTTGCCCTTCGGACATACTCCTGTAATTGATAAAGACCAAACATGCAGATAAATGTCATGGCTTTGTGTTTTTACGTTAATTTAAGATTTACTTATTTTTATTCGTACTTGGGATAAGCAATTGTTAGTTTACTTTCTAATTTAAGATTTCAGATTTCTGAATTTACAGAATCAATGTGGTGTTTAAAGTTATGAAATAAGTATAACATACCTCCTCTGCCGCCACCAAATTTACCACTGGCATGAGTAAGAGAACTTGTAAGCAACAGAGCAAAACAGGTTATGCAACTATTCATCATCATGCCTTTAACAAAGATAGATATATTGTAGAAATGTTTAGGAAAATTTATCTTAAAATTGATACATTCTATTCTTGGTCATTTTTTGTATATAAAGGGTATCAAGGCCCTTTGTTGAAGAAAGTTCTTTTGGTAACATAAAACTACAAATAATTAGTTGTTTTTTTTTCTAGAATTAGCAAATTAAAAGAGAAATGAAATTAACTTGTGAGAGACTGAGTTTTTATTTAGATAAGAATTGGTAATAACTTTAAATTGTATTTCCCAAAATCATTTTATCAAAGGAAAATTTCAAAAATGATGTATTCTTGTTGATATTATTGCACCTGAAAATAGATAAATGTTATACTAGTAAATTTGTACATTATTCTTTATATTATACATGTAAGGAGATATTACTTAAAAAAAGATGTAGTATGATTGCAAATGAGACAAGTCTACACAAGAGACCAAACGACACAGACATTAACAAATACAGGTCACCTTAAGCCCTTCAACAATGATGAAAATCCATACGGCATAGTCATCTATAAAAGGCACCGAAATGACAATGTAAAACAACTCAAACAAGAAAATTAACGGCCTAATTTATGTACAAAAAACGAACGAAAAACAAATAGGTAACACATAAACAAACCACAACCACTGAAGAACAGGCTCATGACTTGGGACAGACACACACATATAGAATGTGGTGGGGTTAAACATGTACCTTATATATCGTAGTTTCAAATAGTGTACTATTAAAAATTTCTCAATAAAATGTATGAAAATAAAATGAATATAATATTTATATTTTGCAACGAATATCCTTTCGTATACTGCAGAAAATGGCAACGTCACAGCTTTGTAAAGGAAAAACTTTTGAAAAAAAATTCATGACTTTAGCAAAAAAAGTAATTATTAGAATTGAATTCTACTTTTTTGTAATTTTCATATGCTTATAAAAGCGTTTTATGTGGGCACATATTTAGAGAAAGCGCATCATACAAAATAGGCTTCAGTCAACGCTTGTACATCCAAATCAAATAAAAAAAAAGCATTCAATTTTTAAATCAATCACTCACACGTTGACCTAAAGTGTTGTTTATATTTTTGAAAATAGCACGACATTACCTCCACTTTGGCAACGAACATCATTTCGTTCACCTCAATACTACCCTGCTATAAAATAAAGTGATGTGGTATTATTGCCAATGAGACAATCGTTCACCAGAATTCAAATGATCTCAAATGCAATGAATATAAGTAATTACAAGTCACCGTAAGCTCATCAAATGAGAAAACCGGCACAGAATGATCAATTATAAAAGGCTAAATGTGAAACAATTCATACGAAGAACTAATAGCCTTATTTTTAAGAATACAAATAGCGAAAATACGAATATTACAAAGCTGAACCAACGACAACCTCTGAATTGCATACTGCTTGGATACGCACACACAGTTGTTTCATTATGCTTAGACAAATCAAAAGAATAAATACTGACAATGTTTTTTTCTTTCTAAGTTTATTTTAAAATAATGCAAGTTGATGCAATTTTCATGTTGAAGTAAGCTTAAATTTGAAGCAGAACGCCCTGAAAAGTTATAAAATATTTTATCAATAAAACATCATACCTTTATTTTCTTGGTTGTCTGTGGATCTGACAGAAGAAAGTGAGGAAGACCTTGGATATTCTTGTTTATATCAGTGCGCGTACGTGTTTTATATTTTTATTCACGGGCATGAGCTGTCACATTAACACTAACACGGAATTGTAAACGTCGTGTGTTACAAGATTTTGAACCACAATTTAAACATTTACTTCTGCTTATGATGTAAATGTATTGACTAATATTAATCAGTCTGATTTATTTGTCTTTTTTTTCATTTTTTCATAAATTGTTACATCACATCTCCTACAATGGATATTACGTAATTTGTTATACATGTAGTTTTAAAAACATATCATTCCGGCTTCTTGATAAAGATATGTGTCTCAAGAAATGATGCACTCGAGACCATTATCAAATTACACAATACAAGGTCAGCTTTGATATTGAACAACAATTTAAATGTCTTTATATCTTTTCATACATATCAAAGTGGTCTTGACGATATGTAGTGAAAGCTTAAGTATTCAAAAAAGATGAAAATATATATAAATAAGGTGTTCCAACAAATTATTGCATTTTATATATTTTTTAGGTTTGTATGTATTATTAAATTTATTGGATTCTTTATGTTGTTGATAAGAAACGCGTTAGTTTTGGCTAGCCGCAAAACCAGGTTCAACCCATCATTATTTCTTAAAAGTGTGTGTGTGTGTGTGTGTGTGTGTGTGTGTTAGATTTTAATGTTTCTATTGTGTCGTTATTCTCCTCTTATGTTTGATGATTTTTTCTCAGTTTTTGTTTGTAACCCTAATTTATTTTTCTCTCAATCAATTTATGAATTTCGAAAAGCGGTATACTACTGTTTTTTATTTCTAAAATTACAATATCCGATTTCGTTCAAAGATACCAATATTCTTTTAGGAAGGAACAACTTATTCTCTGCTTCAAAAATACTCTATATACAATTAAAGTGCTCTGAAAATGATATCTTATGGTCCAAGATATTTATAACCCCTTGATATATTTTCCCCGCTGTCTGTCAGTCTCACATATCATATAGTGTTTGTTCAGATAACTCGGTATAATCCATCATTGTCCACATTAGAATATCCTCTAACCAATGTAGAATAAACAAACACACCGTAATACGCACAGTAAAATTCAGTTTAAAAGAAGTCCGAGTCCGATGTCAGAATGGGTAACAGAAGAAACTAAGCGAAATGACAATGATACATTAATTGTTTTTTTTTATATAAGCTTTGGATTATAAATATTTTGGCCACGAGCATCACTGAAGAGACATTTATTGTCGAAATGCGCATCTGGTGCATGAAAATTGGTACCGTTGATTTTATTTCTACCACTGGGTCGATGCCTCTGCTGATGGACTATTAGTCCCCAAGGGTATCAGCAGCCCAGTAGCCAGTACTTCGGAACTGGCATGAAAATACGGATTTTTTAGTGTTATTAAAATTTGCTGTTACAAAATGATAGAAATTATTATAAATTAAGGAATGTATCTCCCTCATGCAAAACTCTGATTCCTTTCACGGATTTGGCTATACATTTTGGAACTTTTGGATTATAGCTTTTCATCTTTTATATAAGCTTTGGATTTCAAATATTTTGGCCACGAGCATCACTGAAGAGACATTTATTGTCGAAATGCGCATCTGATGCATGAAAATTGGTACCGTTAATTTTATTACTACCACTGGGTCGATGCCTCTGCTGGTGGACTATTAGTCCCCGAGGGTATCACCAGCCCAGTAGCCAGTACTTCGGTACTGGCATGAAAATACGGATTTTTTAGTGTTATTAAAATTTGCTGTTACAAAATGATAGAAATGATTATAAATTAAGGAATGTATCTCCCTCATGCAAAGCTCTGATTCCACTCACGGATTTGGCTATACGTTTTGGAACTTTTGGATTATAGCTCTTCATCTTTTATATAAGCTTTGGATTTCAAATATTTTGGCCACGAGCATCACTGAAGAGACATTTATTGTCGAAATGCGCATCTGGTGCATGAAAATTGGTACCGTTAATTTTATTAATTAATAAAGGACAACTAGTAGTTACTGACATGCAAGCTCTTGACTTCAATTAAACTGATTGGCCTATGATGTCTTCATCATATGAAAATCAAGAACAATCCCACCTGTTAGGGTTTCAGTATTATCATCATAAAATATACGAGAAATATATAACCCGTATCAGGCCAACAACTGGGATTAGAGTAAATGTGTTTATTTCCGATGCAAAGACCCTATGAGTGGATCAACATTAATACCAAAATATGCCACATTTCACGACCTGAAAATCTTGGATTGATCGTAAATATATATATCCCTTCTGCATAAGTATATTTAAAGGTTTGGTTAGCTTTTGAGGTGAAAGACGACTTTTTGTGCTATGCATAGAATATTACCATGAAAAATTGGATGTGACATACTTGAACGTATAAGATGTCTGCATTTTGATTTATATTTACAAATGATGTCCTTGTACCGATGATAAAATTTAGTTAATGTTTTGACTAGTTTGTGATATCTAAAAACAATTAAAAAAAGCATTAACTAGAAGGCCGTTTGTCGAGCCAAAGTATTTGTCATTCCGATTTTATTACAACTCGGGTTCGTACGTATATATGTGTATATTATTATCTGATTTGCTTTTATCTGGACTTTTACATGTTTGTCCTTGTCATATATATACAATCCCTTCTTTTCAATCGATACATGTAATAACCGTCTATTTGATAAAAACCTGGTATCAATGATGAGTTTATTTGTGTGCATATAGAAATTTCAATGGTTCTAATTTCATAATCCTCATGTCATCATTGATTAAATTGGGGGGTTTTGTTATCTTTTCTGAATTCCAACATAGTTGATATGCTCTTTTTGCCAGATTTAATAAATCGTTTTTTTTAGTGTTTATTTGTTTCTTTACACATTTTCGTTATGATAGTTTTCAAATATTAAAAGACTAGGACCATATTTCAAAATTCGTTTCCCCATAAGCTGGTCTTGAATTTAAACATAATTTTGCTACTGAAGGAAAAACGTATTGATATCGATTTCAGTGCGTTTTGAGGACTAACCTATAATAAGGTCATTTGGCGATGATCAAACAGATTACAAAATATTGTACCAAAAGCTATTAAAATGGATTCGGAGAGTTTAGAAAAGCTACCTAACGATATCCTCATGAGAACAAGTACACACTACTTGTACATTTTCTACTAGATGTATATTTTTTTAATCATAAAACTTTGCGAGAACTAAGGTTACAGAGAAGTTAAAATAAAAATAGATTCACATAAAACAAACATGATTAATACAATAAGATGAGAAATCTTATTAAACAAGACATTAAATATAAATAAATTTGATAATAAAATAAACTCATCATAGATGAAAAATTTAAGTTTATGAACAATTTAGGTACTTAAACTGATTTTCCTTCGAATGTTTCATTTGTATACAAACTTAGTAACTTCGGTATAAACACTGCTAAATGTAAATGCATCTCAATCTCTTAATCTGTCCATTAAGCATGACTTTTTTGACATTGATGTAGTTTTTCTTTATTGATAAACTGTCGTTATTAATCGCATTATTAAAATCTATTTATTAACCGCAGCAGCTGACTTTTCTATTAAAGAAACAGATATTACCTCATGTTTCTCTGTATATTCCAATTACATTCACGAAAATATGATATGTAAATACTGATTCATTATCAATGTAATTTCATTTGATAATTTATTCATAATTTTCAATTTTATAAATAATGCAAACAAATTGAAAATTTGTAAACTGCCCAAAATAATCTAGAGGATAACGAATAAAGGAACAAAATCATTATAACGTGCGTAATATAACCCTGAAAGGAAAGAAAAAAAAGAATAAAATGAATTGTTTGGAAGTAAAAAGACAACTTTCGAGTTCAATGCATTTCCGTCAAAAACTTTGGTTTTAGTGAACATAATTCGTGCGCTATGGGCGTCGTCACTTCCATTCCAATGTTGAGCGAGTGGCTGGTAAACTATAAAGCTATATTGCACGAATTAATCGGCAAATTAAATTCTCATATTTCTCTTTCATCACTGCTGTCATTAGGGATTTGTGATTAAGTACCTACAGAACCAATATTATTTCTAGTTTATCCTGCACAATGACGGTCACTTGGACGCTTAATGACCGTTTAAAGTGTAGGGAAACAGGCGATCCCCTCTATCTGGTAAATTACGTCATAAAGGCGGTCAAAATTGACGAGTTTTTACCGGTGACGGACAAACTCGAAAGTGGTCTATTGTAAGGAAAGTAAGAGGTCATTGTTTTTGGTTCAATACTAAATGTTTGTATCTAAAATGATAATTTATGTTTCTCGTCCGAAGCATTAGGAATCATATAACATTTTCGGTAACGAGTTGTAATTTCAAACTGAAAAGGCATTCAAACTGTCAAATAAAAGAAGATTTTATTATGATTAACAACAGGAATAAAATATTACGGACCAGGTAAATATTTTCCAGAAAAAACTTGATAGCTTCCTTATTCTAAATTGGTCGCAACTAACATCTGGACAGATTGTCATGGTTTTGATTTTTGAATCCTTATTTAACTATTTTAAGCAGTATTGTACAATTCAAATTTTAAAAAAATCTATGACATACGAGACGATTTTATTTAAAAATTATCAATTTCCCCCACCTTAGCAGCAATATACCAACGGTACCAAAACCTTGTTGATAAAGATTCCGTATCAACTTCATAAATAATACATGATGGTCATTGATTCTGGATACTGACATGGTTTATCATCTTAATACCGTGTTATACTATTCTTTTATTTTGTCTTTATTAATATTTCTGTTACGTTTAGTCTGTTTTTATTTATATCCATTAGACGTGACTCAGTACTTGTACATCCCGTCATTGGTTATTGTTTATGATAATTCTCGTATTCTTGTCTTTCTTGTTTAAAACTTTCTCATGTGCAACATGTATGTCTATGTGCCTTTCGGTGTTTCTTTATTACATATGACGTGGCTCGGCACTTATATAGTCCGTTATTGTGCTATTGAAAAACATTTTAATATACCATTTTGTGCTTCTTTGTCTTATATTTGTTTGTTTTATAGTGATTATGATTATAAAAAAATGTTGACTGCTGTACCCCAAATGTTTGACATTTTAAAGTTTTGTTTGTTTGTTCTGTTCACATAACGTTGTCAATATAATAGAATTTGATGCCACTGTTATACAAATGAGAGGTTTAGCTAGCTTTAAACCAGTCAGGAGTATGATAGTAGTCATCGTTTGATGTGTTTGAGCTATTAATTTTGCCATTTGATTAGGGACTTTTCTTTTTGAATTTTCCTCAGAGTTAAGTATTTTTGTGATTTTACTTTTTACTTGATATTTCTAGAGTCCCTATATCAATCAACCATGGTTTGAATTCTAATATCCTAAACTCAGTTGGAGTTTTTTCTCTCTCGCATGGATGATGCTATATACTTTATTGAACATCCCTTAACTTGGACGTTCTGGTTGTTATAAAAGTTAATATTTTGGCCGCTCATGTTACGTAAATGTTATTTGCAATATTAAAAAGAAAGAAATTCGAACTTCTAAATTTCTAAATTTGTAATTTGAGTATTTTTTTCCCTCTGTTAAGTATTTAAACTCAAACCTTCGTTATCTTTAGAAACCATGTGTTTGCCTTTATTGTGTTTGTCAATATCTATTTTCTTATTAATAATATCGCTATATGTGTCTTGGGATATATAAATAATAAAGCACAATACTTATTCATGCTCCCACTTTATAATATAAGTACGTTTTTAAATGAATAATTATGTTCTAGTCTGACGTCCAGTAACTTATATATAGATATGTTAAAGAAACAAACAAATAAACACCTTACAAAATAAAAAAAGGTGATGTTAAAAGTTATCAAAGGTATTAGTCGTTTAATTTAATACGCCAGACGCGCGTTTCGTCTACATAAGACTCATCAAAATGCTCAGATCAAAATAGTTATAAAGCCAAAGAAGTACAAAGTTGAAGAGCATTGAGGACCAAAATTTTCAAAAAGTTATGCCAAATACTAATTAGCGGACTAAATTGGAATGCAACTAGGAAAATAAAAGCATGGTTGATAGAGATATTTTGTAAGAGGTAAATTAACCACTGAGAAAGTTAGCGTGAGAAATAGTTACTTACAGAGAGCACGATACTCATATGAGGCTTATGAAGTGTCGTGTCTATTTCGACTGTCTGTTACTTCGTATTTATATATCCTACTTACAATCAAACATACCCCTCCTCCGCATAGGATTTAATATCGGATTAGAGAAATATATTCATAGGGCAGAAATGTGTGTCCTTCACTAATTTTCACAGCACCAATGTTGGTAACAGCATTTTCAATAGGATTCAACATGCCAGAAAATTCAAATTGCGTATGCCCGATTAATACGTCTTTTTAACAATTTGTCGGCATAAATTCGAATTTAACACGGTGCGTTCTTTAAATTCCAAAGTTTGTATATATTCAAAAAGAATTTACTTTAAGAACTAAGACAGGAAAAAAGTGAATACCGTAAATGTAATAGGTAATATATTTCTCTCAGAGCACAACCAAGGGTAGCAACATGATATAAAGGACAATTTGCGTGACACTAAAACATGAATAAAATATGGAGCATTATGTCATATGGTGACCATATTTCGGTGCTCTGCTTTTCCATAAATTAGCATTTCATTAGCACCAACAAATTTACGACATCACAATTTGCGCCAAAAAAAATAAAAACCCATTTCATTCCAATATTAAAGGTATTGAATACAGGTAAAGGAAATATAAATAGAATATATTTATTAGAAAAGAGGGCCCGCTACAGACATGCTTCAGTGATTCCCAATATAATTTTTCCCATGAAAAGGGGCGGTTGTCGGACATACCAGTTCCCCCGTGATCCACCTATGGTGTATAACGTTAAAAAAATCTTATTGACAATACCGGAATAAAATTGAAAATGGAAATGGGAAATGTGTTACAGAGAGAACAACCCAATAAAAGGCAGTCCAAGGCCAAAATGGGTCTTCAACACAGAGAGAAAATTTCGCAATCGGAGGCTGTCTCCAACCGTTTCCTTAACAAAAAAAGGTTATTAGTTTATTTAAATCAAATGTCACACTTAACTTCGAAACATGAAAATTATCTAAAATTAAAAAAAAATATTTAAAATTTTCCGTTATATGATACATGTAAAATGGCGCAAATTCATCTTTTTATTTTTTTGCGCAAATGAAATATTGGATTTTGTAAAAAATCAGAGCAAATGCATAAAATTTAAAAAAAAAATATTTAAAATTGTCCGTTTTATGCTACCTGTAAAATGGCGCAAATTTAGTTTTTAATTTTCTTTCGAAAATCAAATATTACCTTATGGTGCAAATGAAATATTACCTTATAGTGCAAATGAAAGATTGGAATTTGAAAAATCAGAGCGAATGTATTGGCCCCTTTAGTTCTCTACACCGTTAACCTTGATTTTCAGTATACTATGTAGACAATGTTGATAAAAAATGTGTTATGTTTGTTTTGCGCGGTGAATATACTTTTTCCGCAGGTGAATATGCTTATTAATTTAAAATCCCATTCAAACATACAAAATATTAAGCCATATGTAATAATTTTGAAGATCTTTTTAATAAGCGAATTCAGCGTTTCGATTACTGGACATAGGAGACAGTTACACCTGATATATATTTAGTTGCGACGTGGCAAATATTGTAATTTAGTTTTATATTGACAACGGTCAAAACTAACATAAACCATAGTGGACCATCCGTGTTTTAGGGGATCAGTTGATTTCTGATATTTCATAATACCGTTTTTATCATGTTATTTCGTTCCCAATTATGTTTTATGTTTTAAATTATTTCGTGGTATCTAATTTAGTAGCACAATCAAACTTGATTCACCCGATAACTATTTTTTATTTTCTTCAAATGGTGGAATATCTACTTCCCTGTTGCAATATCGTTCGTGTATTATTGAAATTCAAATAATCAAGGCTGTAAATAATAAGTTGAACGATTTCAATAACAAAAAAATAAAATAATAAAGAACATGGAAATATTTGATAATACATTATAAAATATCAGCGGCAACTCATATATGAGGCTTTATATCTTATATAATTCAATGAGCATACAACAAAATAATTGATGATAGTCAAATTATAACAAACACAGCTTCATGTAACACCCTTTGAATTTGAGATTGTATTTTATACTGCAACTAGTTGTGTTTATTTCCTAAATATGGTAACATAGCTGTATTTTGTAATATGTCAATTTCAACATGGAACGCTTTCTCCACAATCAAAGGTTCATAAAGGGATGAAAATAAGTTTGACATTTGTGTTACGATTAAAAAGGCTATAAGTTTAAGTTACAGTATAAAAACAATATTAGGTCAGTGTAGTAAAAATATAAACTTTTTTGTACTCGGCGAAAAACTGGGGAAGCGCTCGGTAGAACTTCGCCCTTCCCCAGTTTCTCAGCCTCATACAAAATAGCTTTTATGTTTCTTTCATTGACCTAATATTGTCTATGTAACAAGGAGTAAATGTTATTATGTTACAGATAAAATTTCTATGAAGTATCATATTATATCAATATCTAGATTGCTGCTCAGTATGAAGCCAAAATTGTTCATGCAATTTGTGTAGTAGATCAACGTAATAACCAAAATAGCTACATATAACCTATATATTGCGGAATGAAACAACACCATATCCTCAGATTTCAGTTGACTACTATACTTTCTTGTAAAAAGTTAACATATTTGAAAAGCTTATAATACTATTTGATAGAATTTGATTTGTTCATTTATTTTATAATTTTAGGCTAAAGATGGGTGATGGAAATATGTCAGTTGTTATGTACAATTATTTGTGTTCCAAACTAGGCAATCAAAATGATGTTAAAACCAGGAGACTGTGTTATACGCTAACAGAGTATCTTGAGGATTATAATGTACTAATCCCTAGTGGTAGTAAAGCTGAAGGTCTAGATTTTACGAAAAGTGATATCGATATAATGTGGCATCTCAAATGTGTTCATGTATATGAACATCCACCAAATAATATGCTTATCGACTGCTTTGTCATATCGACAGAAGACACAGTACCAGGTTTTGTCCGTTTAATACATGAACCACATATTATCAAGTTTGATTTTGTTCGTGAATGGTGTATAGAGCATGACAATAACAGACGATTGCTATCAAACAAACTCCTGAAAGAGTTTTTTTACTCATTTTCCCAATACAGGGCATTGTATGGTCCTTGTATTGCGGATACAGGTGGATTTTTGGATAATGCCTTTTGCTTAAGATGTAGGTCGTGGATTCAACAAGCTTATCCCTGGGTGAAGAGAAATCGTACATGGCCTTCACCGGAGATGATTAATGATATAATTAAGGTTGGTGTTATGCTTGTACCTATCGGCTGTAAAGGTTCACAAAACGAGGATATTGAATGGCGAGTTTCTTTCTGTATTGCAGAGAAACAGCTTATCTATTCCTTTTCTCACACACAATTCTTGTGTTATGCATAAATGAAAATACTACTAACTGACGTAATTAATTTGAACAAAAACTGCCAGTATTTGATGTGCTCTTATTTCATGAAGACAGCAGTATTCTGGGCATCTGAAGAACTTCCTGTACACATTTGGAGATCAGAAAATATGATTTCTTGTTTTCGGCATGTAATGAAAAGATTACTTTTCTTCTTGAAATTTGAAAATCTTCCTAATTATTTTATATGCGAAATGAATATAATTAGAAACAGATTTGATGTAGTCCAGTTATCAAATATTGTTCATATTTTAACTGAACTCTATAATAGAGGCATTTATTTTTTCTATAAGTCAAACACAATGTTGAAGTTTTTTCATTCAAACTATTTCGATTGGAATGTTTTAACCATTTCTAAGATGGATCATATCAATAGCCAGCTAAGGAATAAATCATCAAATGGATTCTTCAAAAGCGATCATTTAATTGATTTAGATAAACTACTAAGACAGTTAAATAAACACAAACTTAAATCGCACCGATTCATGTACTCAACATTAGCATCGATAATGTGTAAGAATATCAGTTTTCGGAATACAGTCATATTGGAAATCACAAATAAAAATCAGTATAAAAGACATAAACATTATTTGCCATATTTCATGATTGGAACGCAAAGTAATGCATTATCTGGTTGGCTACATCTGACGACATATTTTTACTGTATGAAATAGTATAGACTATCTTTATATTTAACGGTGTTAGTATTGAGTAAATGTCATCAAAATAAAATATTATCATTCAACTTTATGAATGATGATTTAAATAGTACCCTCAGTAACATTAAACACGAAGCAATAGAACATGGTGTAATGAATGCTTTTCATGTGTGTAAACAACATCTTACAGACTATGTCAAGTTTTCTATTCTATCATGCATTTATCCACTCGAACTGCAGACGGAAATTCAAATGAGAATTTTAGTTTGTAAATCACCGATTATGTTACGGAATGTTTTTACGTTTCCTATGTTTATGCTATCTTCATGACCAATCCGGTGTTTCATATGCTTTACACGATCTATATGAACTTAAAAACTATGTGGACTGCGATTCCTACATTCTTGATTGGAATATTTTCATGGGACAAGCTCACCATATACTTGGAAACTTCCGAACTGCAATAGCATACTTTAACAAGGTAGTTGAATTAGAACAACTTCGCACTTCATTGAAAGATGATATGCTACTTTTAAATATAGATATAACTCCAGTACAATGCAAGAAATATGCAGAAGTAATGATAAACGAAATTCGAAATAAATTATGATGAAGATCTTTTAGCAAAGAAAGTGAAATTCTTTTAATTAACTTTTCATCTAAACTAGATACATTTTAATATTTTAATTAGGAATATTGTATAAACAAATAAATATAATTGTGGACATGATATTTATTTAGCATCTGTATAACCAGGAAGATTTGGACTATTTGCGATTAGAAATAAATCAAATTCAGACAATTTATTTTAAGGGGCGACCTACCTTTGCACTGAATTTAAAATGACACGCATTACATTTACGCGGAGAAATGGTATTACGTTTGCGCGATTTTACCTGTAGTTTGTCTGGTTTTTTTTTACATGTAATTTGTTTTTCGATTATTGTTTTGAATATCAATTGGCTATCATACCACATCTTATTGGTAAACTTATGTAAGACAAGTCTTTGTTTATTTATATAAACATTAAAAAGCACTACATTTATATGTAAAAGAAACGTTTTGGATAAAATACAGCGGCTATCATGGAAAAGAATGTTCAAAGTATATAGTCATGAATAAAACGCAATAAACATGCGGATGATCAATATACAGGAATTATCTATAGTTCAGTTCTTGCCTGGTACTTATTTTCTAGCGATTTGAGATCTGGAAATTTCACAATTTTGAAATTTTAGAAATTGTTGAACGGTAAACAGCATTATCTCTTTTGTCTGTGCGTTTTACAAGGGCCTGGTTGTCGTTGTCGCAAATTTTAATGTAAGTAGTCGCCTGAACTTATATAATAATCTCAACGAAGAAAGTGTAGATGGCTGGATGAGTTGAATAAAACTGTTTATTGTAATGGCTATGAAAAGACTTTGGTCATTTGTAATGTTGGTACGTTTTCTTTCTTCATTTGGCACAGCCGTCCACATTGTTGATGGAAATTTTGAGCTGCTGGTAACGTAATTTTCTACTAAATAGTCGGCATATTTGTTAATTAATTAATTCTTTTCTATTTTTTAGTTAATTTGTTCAAATTTTAGTTTATTTAAACAATATTAAGTATATTTTTTATACAAAGTTATGGATTTATTTTTCATATATTTTTGTATAAATCCATACAAATGTAGTATCTTTTTAACAGGTAAAATTCGTGCAAACGTGGATTTTGGAACCAATCCGCGCAATTTTAAGTGCTATAGTGACAAATTATTAATCCGTTTATCAAACCTTTTACATTGCTTTTTGTCGAATTAATTATTTTGTTAAATATATGTTTGTAGTAGTTGAAATCACTTTGAAGATGACACTAATCCTTTCCTTTAGATACTATTTTTTATATATGCTTCTGTATTTTATTTTGTAGTCAGTTTAGGTCTTAGGTCTGGTACTGTTCGGACCTTGCTAATAAAGCTTAACGTTGTGTTTCCGTTGTGTCGTTTGTTTTCTCTTATTTTTTAGTGTGAATTCACATTACTGTAAGACGTGTCACGGTACTTATCTATCCCAAATTCATGTACTAGTATATGGTTTTGATGTTATAGGATTTTGTCTAATGCTTAGTCCGTTTCTGTGTGTGTTACATTTTAATGTTGTGTTGTTGTTCTCCTCTTATATTTAATGCGTTTCCCTCAGTTTTAGTTTGTTTCCCCGATTTTGTTTTTTTTTCCATGGATTTATGAGTTTTAAACAGCGGAATACTACTGTTGCCTTTATTTGTAGTATTTGTATCCCGTCTCCCGGTTATATATTGGTTGAGGTACCCACGGCACGATCTTGAGCTAGCTCCCCCAAACTAGCATATGAATACCTTCAGAAGCAACAATATGAAAGGATCCTTGAATTACCAGCTTTGCAGAAATGGACATCCGTTTCCGACGAGAAAAGCCGATACCTGTTAGGACTTTCTGTGCAAATATTGCGGTAAGACATTGAACGTTTTCACATACCATCGGTGTTATGCAGTTAACGCTTATTTTTACAAGTGCAGACATCATGGACATTTTGCCCGTATGTGCAATTTTCACGTTTTGTCATGTGAAATCCGAAAACTGAAGAAGAAGTCGAATTCCAAAATCCAAAACGACAACGACCGAATGCGGAAGTTTATTGAGAAGAAACAAATGTCTCAATTTCCATTTCAAGAACTTGAAGACAATGCAATCTCTTCTTTTACATGCTCCATACAAGACGAATCCGCCAAACAGCACATAAACAAATTAAAAGCGTCTCAACGAAACTCCCTAAAAAAAATCGCTGTGCTGAAGTGTGAAAATTCTAAATTGGATACCGTAAAGAACGAAAATGTTATTTTAAAGAACAATTTGGACAAATAGTTTAGTTTTGCGAAAAATTCAAAGTTTTGTAAAAGGAAATTTATAAAAATTACCATATAATTGATATTTATGTTAACACCGAAGTGTTGACTACTTTGAGTTTGTCGTACGACAGTCGTGCGATTGTTTTATCAAAATAGTTTATGTTGGTACCCACGACAATGTGTTTATCGCACGACACTCGCATGAGTGTGGTAAGACACTCTCGCGACGGCCACAAAACAATGACACGACAAAAAAATCGTAGAGAAAAAAAGGTGCATGTCCAATTTTCGTCCCACTACGATGCACAAAATATCATGCGAGTGTTGTGCGACCTGTCGTACGACGATCACAGATGACCCGCGATTTGACTAAATTTCATGTCGTGGCGCTGCATAGATGTGTCGTGGGTTCGTTGTGAACAGGGTTATTCAAGAACAGTTGGGATAAATACTTTTCTTAAAAAAGCTTCTTTTGGAAAACAACAATGGCATTTTACTTTGCATACATCTTATCGCTATTTAGTCCAATCCGGGAAAACTGTCATTTATGCAACTTCCTGTTAGGATCAGGCCTCCGAAAATAGAGTTCATCTGTAGTGAGCTGAGGGAGGAAAAACTTTAGAAAGCGACCATTAGTAAACTTTGATAGATGATGATCCACTTTTTCGAAATTAAAATTGAAGTAAAAAAATATTTTGTTTGAAGTATTTATGGTAGTTTAAACAGGTCTCATTGAACAGTATCATGCATGGTGCATTGTTTAAACAGGGTTCCAGATCGCTTCGACTGGATGAAAAAGTTGTGTAATTTTAGAACTTATCTGGAATGCAATAAATAGCGATTAGGTGTATTGTGATTGGTTACGTTTTTTTTTTCTTTCATTTTACACATCCCAATCAATTCAACTGCAGTTTTTGTTTTCTTTCGTTAGATGTGTTTCCACTTTTGATTCCACATTTTTAGAAAGGACTTTCCATTTTGGATTTTCCTCGCAGTTTGGTATTTGTGTATCTCTCAGGCTACAGTTTTCACCTAAATATTATTGTTCGTGGTCAAATAATGGAAAACTTGTATTTTTTTTTTTTGGCAAGCTAGCTGTGTCCATTACTAACTGCGGCATGAACTGAGAGTTATTACAAACTTACATCATTACATTTAAAAATGAATATCATATAAACTTATATTAATAATTATTATATTGTTAGGTGTGTGTTCTTCCCTCGGAGAGATTCGAATTCATACTTCTGGGACATGAGGTCATATATTATATATCTAAAAGAGGGACGAAAGATACCAAAGGGACAGTCAAACTCATAAATCTAAAACAAACTGACAACGCCATGGCTAAAAATGAAAAAGACAAACAAACAAACAATAGTACACATGACACAACATAGAAAACTAAAGAATAAACAACACGAACCCCACCAAAACTAGGGTTGATCTCAGGTGCTCCGGAAGGGTAAGCTGATCCTGCTCCACATGTGGCACCCGTCGTGTTGCTTATGTGATATCTAAATGTAGCTCTCGTTAGTCAAAAAAGAGGGACGAAAGATACCAAAGGGACAGTCAAACTCATAAATCTAAAATAAACTGAGAACGCCATGGCTAAAAATGAAAAAGACAAACAGACAAACAATAGTACACATGACACAACATAGAAAACTAAAGAATAAACAACAAAAACCCCACCAATACTAGGGTTGATCTCAGGTGCTCCGGAAGGGTAAGCAGATCCTGCTCTACATGTGGCACCCGTCGTGTTGCTTATGTGATAACAAATCCGATAAATAGCCTTATTCGGTAGGTCACATTTATGAAAGAGAAGTGGATTATAGTTACGACGTAAGGAACATAGCCGATATCATTTGTGAAACGGTTATTCCATAACGGTCAACCAACTCTTAATGGCGTCCGTAAAATTTACGAAGGGATGATTTCAACTTCACCATTTGGAACTCTTGGTTTATTTAATTAATAGCTTCCTTGTGAGCAGCAACCCTCTATCAAGAAAATCATGATAGGAAATGCAAGTACAGGAATATCGTATCAATTGGGAGATATATACTCAGTATGCAGGTGCTGCTGGAATATCGCTACTCAGAAATGGAAAGTTCACATTTGGAAAGCTGAAATCATCTCTTTTTTCGTAAAGTTTTGTTTTCAACCGATCCTCATTGTCAATTTCTAGATGTAAGTCAAGATATGAGGCCGACTTAATTGTATCTGTAGTATCCTTTATCTCTAGTTCGATGGGATAAATGCGTTCCACATAGTCACCAAATTTTGAATTATTTAGTGAAAGAACATCATCTATATAGCGAAAAGTAGAGTTAAAGGATATTGCTATCTTCTTGTCTTTCTTCCTAAGAAGTTCCTGCATGAATTCAGTCGAATAATAATAAAGAAACAAGTCGGCAAGTAGAGGGGCACAGTTTGTTCCCATTGGAATGCCGACAGTCTGTTGAAAAACACGTCCTCCGAGCGTTACAAATATGTTGTCAATCAAGAAATCAAGCATCTTGATAATATCAGTTTCAGAGAATGTTTTGTTTGAATCAGAGGATCCTTAACAAAGTAGGATTTATCCCTCCCTAAAACAAGATACTTGTATCTACGTTGGCCATTCTTTTTTATGAAGCAAAGTAATACCAACTCTGTCAATTTGTCTTTTAATTTGGAATGTGGAATACTTGTGTAAAGAGTAGAAAAGTCAAATGTTTTAACACTATAACAAGATGGAAGAGAGTAAGATTGTACGTACTCTAATCAACTGACGCCTTTTTCGTAAACCTCCTCTATGGTTGTAATACGGGACATAAAGGTATATTGCATGTAGATGGAATTTTTTGCATTATGCGCTTTTTATCTGCAAACATGATATTTTAAACCATGCAATTTTTTTTGTTGTTTTATCCGTTTAGATAAATCTCTATCTCTCAATACCCGTGCCAGCTGTTATCAAATAGTTCGTTTCTATGTATGTTAGCGTTTGTTTTTGCTGCACTTCGGTGTTCTTGTTGTTCCATTGTTTTCCTTTTGTAGGTGATGTGTTTCCCGCGGTCTTTGTTTGTAACTCGGATGTGTTTTTTTTTTTTTTTTCTCAATCGATTTATGACTTTTGAACTACGGTATACGGTATACTACTGTTGTTTTTATTTATAGGTTTCATAACGAGTAAGAAGAGGATATTGCTTGATATTAACTTTTTATTTGATAATAAACGAGCTTTCGAGGGTTGATATTAAGAGATAACCAATTCTCACAAGTTTTTAAACCTATTTCTCTTATAGTCATTGTGTTAAATTGAAAATTACGCGAATCGTTGGTCTTGCATTTTGCACATGTCAGTATGGCGTTATATGTACTTTTCTGATGTCAAACTTTGGCATCATGCATTTAAAGACTTTTAGTACGCTTCAGCGTGTAAAACTTTGACAAAACAAAAGATTGACGGGTGAAAAATGTTAGTGTTTTGTATATTATTGAAGAAATCACAAATGCCCGTTGTCATAGACGGAATGTACATAGTCTTATGATACTGGATACGCCAATCAAATTAACGCAGATTTTAGTATTAGTTTTTCGTATCACATTACGAGAAATATCACTTCATGTAAGAATTAGATTCTCTGTTGATCGATATTTTACGAATGTTTCCTATGATTTAACTGACTGATATCCTTTCTCAGAACAGTCGAGTGATATGAAAAATTATCCTTAGATACCAAGCGCACACGTGCCGTTGTCAATGTCAATGAAATTTACAACGTCATCATAGGTAAAATAGCGGTAAACGGATTATCAATGGTCATATTTAATCATACTTTCATTATTATCATTATATATTATGCTTTTTTGTTTGCTTCTACAATAAAATATTCATTCCTTCATTTATTCAATAAATAATTAAAGTAAAATTGTGCTGTCTTGTAAACATGTCATCAGCTAATACATATACAAGTGAACCATAATGTAGAGATATATACAAGCGAACCCCTGATCAGAATGGCGATTTGATTATGCGTATATCACTGTGAAATATCATCGCAGCTGTGAACTATTCGAATTTACACTCGCTGCATGGAAGTACATAGCAACCCCACTCATAAACCTATCCCTATCCCTTTCTAAATTATTGTATACAGTTTTCAGTGTCACTTTATCTAGTAAATCACCGTTCCCATCCCCTATTATTTGGTATCTCTATCATAAAATCCCCATTCACATTCACTATTGGTCAGTGTCTCTATCACAAATGCCCTGTTCCCATTCCCTATTTGTCAGTGTCTCTATCACAAAATCCACGTTCCATTATCTTTTGTTGTCCTGTATCACTCCATACTTACCTATCCTGTCTTCTTATTCATTCCCTTTCTTGGTGCTCCTCTACCCGTCTGAAAAAAGAGATAAATTTAGCCAAACTTTGCATTTTCACTAGCTAGCAAATGTTTAAAGGTATCATTTAACTGACTTTTCTTCGGCTGTGTATGTTTTCCTCGTATATAATTTTGCTCGTGCTTGTGTGATTTTTTTGTCGAAAATCAGATTGACTAAGTTTAACCGACGAAGAAGTGTAGAATTAAAGATGTTTTCTAACAAAAGCACTTACTCATCTCTACGACCAGCTTCTCTAAATTCTTCTCTTTCTGTGCCTGTGAGAAGGCCACTACGCTGCCTCGCGTCATCGGCTCGGCCTGCCGCCTCCTGAATTTAAGAATGAAAATTAATTAAAATAACACAAAGTAACATTTTCAAAAAACAAATTACAGTGAAAGAAAAAAAAAAGATTTTGTAACATTTTCACAAAACAAGAATAATTTTCACGGAAATAACATTTTTGTGGCCTGTAATAAAAATCACACTGACATTATGACATCAAAGAAATGAACATAATGCAACAGAAAGCAGACCGCGAAATGCAAACCCAGTCAGTACCATTGTTCAAGCACATAGCTCTTATGCATATACACATACCGAGTTCGTAAGAAAGTCTCCCTTACCCGTCAGGTAGAGGTATGACTGGGGCTTCTTGCTGTGGTGGCTGGTTGGTTCATGTTTTTGGTGTACACCTTGGGAAGGGCAAGTATTGCCCGACCGCGCCTCTTTGTGTTCGAACAGCTGTAAGAGATGGCTTGATATTAATACGATATACATAAATATTACTTCATCATCTGTAAGAGAAATATTGATGTTGATACGATAAAGTTATTCTTGTACTTAGTACTTAATATCGATAACTTATTATTTATTGTGATTTACCTCATTGAAATAAACCTCAATCTCCATATCTGTACCTTTAACTGCCGCCAGGACATCCGCCACCGCTACTTGGTTATATCCCCAGCCCTCTTGGAGTTAATCAAAATTAACTTGATACACAGACTATTCCGGGCATCCTCTCTCTTTGCCCTTCACAGCTTCTCTGCTCTCTCCGCTCTGTCCATGATTTTCTGGATCTTTCTGGTTGTTCTCCTTCCAGGTACTTGGCTTTCTGTGCTATCGAAATTCAGAATGTCCCGTCAAGCTGTGCCAGATCCAGGACTGCTTATTTCGTCAGCCCTGAAGACAACCAAAACTCCACATCCGTTAAGGGGCTTTGTGCATGTGATGGTTGTATTGCGGGCTTTCCCAAACGCTCTGTCTGTCATCGTCTTTCTGAAAGAGAAAACAACATTTTTCGTCTCTAACTTGTTTAAAGTTTGTACGCTGCCATATACGCCAGATCATTTTTCTCACTGACGATCATACCACAACTTATTTTAATGTATTTTTTTAAAAAAGACTGAATAAAGATTACCAAATAGAAATTCACCATCAACCTACGAGGGTCTGTTGTAGCTTCTGCTGTGCCTTGGTGCCTGTCTTATTGATTGATAAATCATTATCATAAATCATCAATCAATAAAAATAAAATCCGTTCACGGATTGAAGTTGCTTTGAAGGGTTCAATTATTATGGGGACTTTTTTTGTCAAAGGAAACACCCCAAAATGACTCATATTGTTTGTATGTACCTGCTTTTAACATTTGCACAACCAAAATACCTTTTTGAGTATGAGGGGTCGCAATTAAACAAACTGTGTACTCGCTAAAATGCCGATCAAAACACCAGCGGACGCCCCTGTCCACTCGTTTACCACCCTCCACCATTCTATCCACATTAGATGATTGGTGGCTACATTATGATCATCAAGGTACAGCTGACTTCTTACAACAATTGTTCACAAAAAGTGTGTTCAAGCCTAATTTTAATTTTAGCTACCTATATAAAATGGTATGTCACGTGACCATTCTCATAAAAACACTTGTAAGTTCACTTTCTTGGTTTTTAAGATATCTAAAAAGTAAGGGCTTATTTTGTTCGCAATATGAATTACCCGTCAAGGCCCCTTTAAAACAAAGATTTACAGGACGAGGACAGATACAGTTAAACTAAAATATGTGTTACATTTTTTCAATTAAACTCATCGGGAACGTATAAGTTTTATGCGTAGCATATTCACCGATGCATGTAACATTTTCACAGAAGGCAACACCGGTGTTCTTTTTCTTTTAAGAGTCGATGGCCTAAGACAGCAATCAGTTTCGATAATTCCTATCAACGCTTTTCTCTTTAAATGTTCCGAATAAAATGGGTTAAATAAAATGACACAACTCCTGGCTTCGTATACTTTGAAAGAAAGGAAATGTTACGGCCTGCATTTTATTAATAACTTTTTTTATAGTGTTTTTAGAACTGATCAGTCAGTAATTTGCTATTTGCCCAATCATTATGTCTACATGAGGGCATCTTTAGGCGGCTTTGTCAATCTACTAGAAATTCTGCAAAATGTTGGTCAAGGGATAACGTTTATTGCTTTGGTCTCGATGATACGACAGAGATGATAATTATATCTATCCTTTTCTTTTGTGTGTCCATGTTTTTAGAGCACGTGTTCCAATCGTTTTTCACAGATCGAAGAGACGACCTTGGGACATGTCGTCTATGTTCGTTTCAGATGACAAATGCCTGCTTACTTTTTTGTTAATTGAAGAATTGCCAAGAGCTGTATATACAGCTGTTTGAGCTGTGGGTAAGCTTTTGACCGCAGCCATCACGCCAATAAGCAGAGACAATATTAAAACACATGCAATTGGTATGAAGATACGCGTATTAATGAACATGAGGCGGGAAACAATTAGGGAAATTACCCATCAATAAATATACATGAACATGAACCGTGGAGTAAGGGAGATAATAAATATTAATACATGTAACAATCAGTACGATACATTGACGTTGCGGTCACAAAATGATCTTCAATATAAGAATAAGATACAATGTCAGGTACGTACTTTTCGGATAAATTAATATACAGCAAAATAAGGCAGAAGGTACCAAAACAATAATATCACAACTCGTCCAATGTTTTTGACAGCAGGTGCAAAATGATCAAGTTTATACACGTTTCAGTAAAAGTGTCTTCTCTAACAAAAGTCATATTTTAATGTTATTTGACAATTCTATTCAATCTAAGTGTTTCCTAACAAATGAGAATTAATTTAAATGTTTTAAGCTAAAATAAAAATGTTTCTATTGGAGTAAATTTGCGCATATTTAAAACCTCTGTTAATTATAGAAATTTGGAAAAAGTTTGAAGTATATGGTCCGAGACCACAATTGTCGTCCCTGGTCTTGACAGTGGGTTGCTTGCTATTAATTTTCATACCCTTCCAAATTTATTTCTCCATGTTTAATGCCTCAAATTGCAAGTATGGGGTGAAATTACACTGTAAACAAATTTGGGTTCAGAATTTTAAAGGAAAGTAGGGATTTGGTCCAGCTGAAAAAGGTTAAAAATTAGCACTTTGGAAACTGTAAAAAGATTTCAAGACGCCCTAAACATAAAAGTGTCCATATTTTGAGTTAGGCCCGATGAAGTTTTCTATAATTTTGATATAATTTGTCCCAAAAGTAGTGCAACACAGTGTAAAAATTTCATTGAGAAAGCGCAGGTGGGATTTTTTAAATTTTCATTTAGGCCACACCAATTTAATTTCTTGTTCTACGGATTTTTGGACTCCAAAAATTGGGGCGAGCGAGCGATTTGAAAATTTTAATAAAAAAATATTTATTTTGCAAATTTTTGAGGCGAAGCTTGAAAAGTAAAGGCGAGTGATTATATTTTTTTTTTTTTTTTTGTAAACATAAAATAGTAGGTTTTGACAATATTAAAACTTGATTTATCACTAAGTCTTGTACTTTGACATTTCTTTAATTTATGAAGTATTTTTCCCTGTTCACCAATAAATAATTGAATAATTAGATTTGGTATATGTATGTGTGCCAATTAATGAGACAATTCTCCATCCAAGTCATAATCAGGTTGGGAACAACCCTCAATTTTATAAATATCCTTTTTATGAGGGGTCAATATAAGTTACAATATATTTTTTTGTAAATAAAACTTTTTAGTACAAAAGAGCTTATATTTTCCCAAAGAACTATATATCTATCTGGTATTAAATGGTCAAAACATGCCCAAGAATTTTGTAATATTCCTGGACTTAGGCCATGTTAACACATTTACTTTAATATTATTCAAAATAAATAATATCATAAATAATTCTCTTTAAGAATATAGTAATGTTGTTTAAAATTATTTAAATATGATGTATTTCTCCTCTCTTTTAGTTAATTTTTTTAAGTTCTTCAAAGGATTTGTATAGTAACACTATGCAAATCCTTGGTATTTCTTCAAGTTTCTTTTTTACAACATTAAAATGACCCCATATGTGCCCTTGTGAGGGATAATAGCAAATACAGGTCATAGTACGTACGGCAGAGCTTTGACCCAGACCAAACAGCAAGCTATAAGGGACCCCAAAATTATAAGTGTACACAATTCGAACAGGAAAACCAACGATCTAATTTATATATATACAAACGGGAAAATACCAAATAATATTTATGAACATCAACGAACGATATCTAACTGCTGAACGACAGGCCCCTGAATCAATCAGGACAGGTGCATAAACATGCAGGGGGTATGGATAGTTTTGTATCGCCAGCATATTGCAGTTGAAGGAATTTCTTTCCGAAGTTCTTTGAAGTTTATTTCTAACAACGAACATATTTTGATAGGGAATCTAAGTAAGGGGGAAGGAAACCAATGTTTTGTTCTGAACAGGTATTTTCTTCTGTTTTCTATTTATCGGAGCACTCCCATTTGGGATAAATGGGTTTCATGCTGAATCAAATATTATCACAGACATTGACACAGTGTACTTGGGTGCTTCTATGTTTAAAATCGTTATAAATACATGTTAGATTGTGATTATAAAAACAAGTGCAAATATCTGTTTATAATATTTACAAAAAAAAAAAAAAAAAACGGTGCGGGAAATGGACACGATTACATTTCCGGATGCGGGAAGCGGGAATATAAAAAAAATTAAAAAATTCTGCTTTGAAAAAAATAGGTGCGGGCGGGTCCGTCGAACAAGGAATTAAATTGGTGTGGCCTTATGTTCTAAAAGAAATTCACTACGAAATAATTGTGGTCTCGGATCATATATTATTTTATGCTCAACTATATCCAAAATCGTAAATGATATATAACCTATTATCGCTATTTTGTGCATTTTTCTTTTGATCTTTTTTTGTGATAATTTTTCATATTATGCTACTCGCTTCAGATGGAAAATTATGACACTAAGCAGGCACGTGGCGTTGCTAACGAAATTGACATGAAATTGACAACGTCGTCATAAGTAAAATAGCGATAAACCTATTATCATTGGTCATCTCAACTCGACTGCCTTTCTCGCTTTCGCCGTCCCGGCTCAAGCGGGAAAATCAATTGAGATGATCAACGATAATCTATAATTATATAATAATTTCTCTCCAATTTGTCAAATGATTTCATATATATGGATAGATTTTGCATAATTAGTTTTCACATTCTTTTGACTGTAGTTATAGAACCATTAATTCAGGCATCAGACAAGAAAGTAGTACATATTAATTATTCTTAACAAAAAAGTTCTTGCGCATAGCTACATATCTTTGTTAATAGGTGAAATATTTGACTAGTTTATGCTATCAAATGGAAGCTTCGGGTCTTTGGATCACTGTAGAACCCTTGTTGAAAGTTTCTTTAAAAAAAATATGTATAAAATCATAAAAGGAGGGCACATTTGCCCTGTTTTCAGATCAGATGTTCCGGTTTTTGTACTATCAAACTTCCGAGAACCAGTACGATTTAATACCGGTATGCATTAAACGCATGTTGAAGTTTTCAACACAATTCAGCACAATTAAGTTATAGTTTTTACATGAAATGACGGCCACTTTATTTAAACTTAGTAGCCATCAATGTTTGAAATTACAGAATTCAGGGCCGTAACTACATTGAGGCAAATGAGGCAAATGCCTCATGTTAGAAATATAAAAAAAAACTTAAACAAAAGACTGTCTTGCAAGAAGCAAGTTCACTTCACTCTCTGGTGTCGCCTTTGCTTGTTTTTCGTGATCCATGTTTCTATTTTACTTTTGGTTTTCAGAGTTGATGGTCTATTATTTGTACTTCGGTGTCCCAGGTTTGTCTTTTGTTCATTTATTGTCCTACTTTATGACTATAGTCTGAGTTGATTTTCATTTGTAAACGTGTGGTTTTGCAATGTTGAATGTCCACCGATGTACAGACGTTTTGCGAGAAAATATTTGAAGAATATACGATGCTACTAGACACAGAAAAAAATGGTTGTTTCTGCATGGAGAATTGAACTTGATATAAAAAATGCAAAACTCGCTGTTTTTGTAGAAAAAAACTAGATAGCTGACATGGTTTAAATTAAAGTGAGGTCACCAATTTCCCGGTATCAAATAATTTGAAGAAAAAAAACAACAATGTATTGCCATATGACCTTTTACATTGAAGGGTTAAACTTGCATTAAGTCGTGTTCAGACCCTTCAACCGAAAATAAAGGAATATGGAGTAAACGAGCACGGGACCTAATCACACAAAGTCAATAAAATTGAGAATGGAAATGGGGAATGTGTTAAAGAGACAACAACCCGAAATGCATAGAAAAAATACAAATGATCAATGGTCAGTTTTTATTACTGTTCTTCATCTTGATAGTTGCTGGAGGGTCTTCAACAATAAAAGAATCATTAATACCGTGAAACAAGGTCAAGATGGTCCCTATTGTTGACTTAAGCAGTACTAGTACTTAAAGAATAATACTGCACTGTCACTATATTCAAATCTAGTCATAAAAAAATCACCAAAGTCTTAAGCACAATACAAGACAAGAACAGGCAGAGTGATCCGGTAGCAACGATTATGAGAATTACAATTTTTGCTTTATCCTACATATCGATCTTTTAATGTTGTCCATAAAACCTAAAAGTCTATAATTACAAAGAATCTATGTTTTTACTTTGAGACCAGAATATTGTCGAAAAAAAGCAAAAAATTAATTGCTTTTCAATGTAAGAAAGAGTCCGGGAAACGCTCAGAATGCACGATTTTGCGTTATTTTTCTCAGACCCCTCGCCAAAATTTTTTCGCCTCGCTGCGCGCGTTGAAGATGTTTTGCCTCACTAATAAAAGAGGCTAGTTACGGCCCTGGAATTTAACATAGAAAGCAAAGGGACTATGAATTAGCGGTTTTATAACTGTACAGAAGAAATTCGATATGGTGTCGGAACCTTGTTTAAAATAAACTTATAGCACTGCAATCTTATAAGCACAATTTAAACAGGACAGCTACATTGTACATCAAAACAGGGAGAAGTTAACAGAGCTTTAAAATATGTGCTTCAACACTATATGATCATTCGGTTTGGACGGGAAACAAATAATTCATTTAGTTCCAATAACAATTTCTTTTTAAAAGCATTCTAAACTAAGTTATTTTCTCGAAATTAACTATCAAACAATTCATCAAAAACTGTGGCCCCACAATAAAAGAATGATCGGTGCTTCGTTGAAGCCAAATACAGAAAATCCCTTCGAACGCACCAAAAGCTATTAACAGATATTGTTATTAACAAATTTTATTCAAACGGTAAAACAAACTGATTAAAAGAACAGGGTTCCAATGACCCCTCCCACCTTGTTAATATTGTATCTGGCAATGGCCATTGTAACTTTGTTCATAGAAAAATTGTTTGTTCTTTGATTATTTTTTATGAATATCTTTAATAAAAAATGCTGGTATTTTTTTGTACCCCACACTGCGTAATTTTTTTAATTTTTTTTTTAGTTGGACAAGATATAGGTGCAGTCAGAAGTCCATTTCTAGTCTTGTAATGTACTTTTGGCACAGCTCACGAAAAGCAAAGCTAGGTCCTTTTAGGGGATGGGTATATTGCTCACACAATCGTCGAGAAAAGTCCGCGAGTGTTCACAGTCAATGATATTTTACAACAAGAGTACAAGTGTTTATGTAAATCAAAGGGTTGTTATTTCTTTTTGTGCATACATAGAAATATTGGATATACACGGAACAGCAATTGGTCAATTAACGACACACAAAACCAAAGACATCTAGATAACACTTGACAAATGCAGGATGGACCAGTATTCTTTTACTGCTAATTTGAAGTTTTAGTAAAGATTTGTTAGTCCTTTGAATTGAGAAGTAAATAAGGATATTTAGTATGTCAAGTATTTAATCTATCTTATCATAACATCACATGTTCACAACCAAAGTCAGATTTTAACTATAACAGGAACATATTTCATGTTTGTTAGTCCTTAAACATTTTGTTTTTTTCAGGAGAAAATCCATAACGAAATAAGGAGACGTTTGATGGTTGCCAAAGAAACACGTTTCCATCTACGACCGAATGACGTTAGGAACTACATCAAAAGATCGATGTAGGATAAAAAACTTAAATCAAATAGTTTGGGGGTGGGGGGGGGGGGGGTCAACATTGCTGCAAGTTTTGTTAATCTAAAATCGATTTTACATATATCCCTATTGGTCAATCAATTTTTCCCAAATTAAGTTAAGAGGGGGGTGTGGGGGTCAGTGAAAAAACTATGTGAATTAAGTTTTTTATCCTTCATTGAACTTTTGATGTGGTCCCTTAGCTTGCCTACATTGTACGTTGCTACATTTGAGATCTCCCAATTATCATCCCACTATGAAATGCTAATTCAAGTTTGCCTACGTTGCTACATTTGAGATCTCCCAATGATCATTCCACTATGAAATGCTTATTCAAGGTTGCCTACGTTGCTACAATTGAGATCTCCCAATTATCATCCACTATGAAATGCTTATTCATGGTTGCCTACGTTGCTTCATTTGAGATCTCCCAATTATCATCCCACTATGAAATGCCTATTCAAGGTTGCCTACGTTGCTTCATTTGAGATCTCCCAATTATCAACCCACT
Organism: Mytilus galloprovincialis; assembly: GCF_965363235.1. Classification (NCBI taxonomy): domain Eukaryota; kingdom Metazoa; phylum Mollusca; class Bivalvia; order Mytilida; family Mytilidae; genus Mytilus; species Mytilus galloprovincialis. Next base: position 38,322,408 of record NC_134841.1, on the reverse strand, counting down.
ATTAAATGCCTATTCAAGGTTGCCTACGTTGCTTCATTTGAGATCTCCCAATTATCAACCCACTATGAAATGCTTATTCAAGGTTGCCTACGTTGCTTCATTTGAGATCTCCCAATTATCAACCCACTATGAAATGCCTATTCAAGGTTGCCTACGTTGCTTCATTTGAGATCTCCCAATTATCAACCCACTATGAAATGCTTATTCAAGGTTGCCTACGTTGCTACAATTGAGATCTCCCAATTATCAACCCACTATGAAATGCTTATTCAAGGTTGCCTACGTTGCTACATTTGAGATCTCCCAATTATCAACCCACTATGAAATGCTTATTCAAGGTTGCCTACGTTGCTACATTTGAGATCTCCCAATTATCATCCCACTATGGAATGCGTATTCAAAACATGGTCTATAGGGTTAATATGGCGGATTTCAAAAGAGGACAGTATATTATTGTAGAAAGTTATTCATTCAAGTTTGACATGGTGAAACAAGATACAAAATGTGTCTTAATTGGCTAATTGCATAGATAAAATATGCATGCGCATTAAAACAGAAAATAAGGCAGCTCCATTCAAGAGCTGCGTTACGTGGAGATCAATTAATACAAAGATACTAGGACCAGAATACAAATCCAACAAGAATCCATTATCTGCATTTTTGAAAAGTGTTGTGTTTGTGCTAGGGTTTGATATTTGTTTTTGGTTGTTTTTCGGTTTTTGCCATGTCATCGTAAGTTTGTTTTCGACGTATGTGTTTTAAACAAAAAAAGAGACCTTCTTATCTATAAAATAATAAAATAATAAATATGAATTTCAATAACAATGTTTATTCTAACAACAAGTTAATACAATACACACGACACACATGGGGCTGTTTATTAATACTTCAGGCATCCGATAAATGTACATATTTCAATAATATGCTGCTCCTACAAAACAAATTTTATATTAGTTTATGCATACACTGAAGCTGTGAACAATAACTAACTAATATCTTTAAACATAATGATTGCATCACTGATCATGTTAGATTTTTTACTGATAATATTTTAATTACAATGTTTTGTATTTCCAATAAGGGGCCCATTTAAATAAAAGTACTTGTTCAATTTTATTGTGAAAGTTTTTTAATGTGAATTTTACGAAAAATCTAGTATTGTCATTAAAACAATGCATAGAACGTCTATACGCTTTGTCAATTTACATAAAACTTTTAAGTTATATTTTATGATACATTGACGACTGTCTTTTTAACATTCACATTTGACTTTCATCATCACACACACTTTGACCCTGAGAGCGAGACAACATAAAGATGCATGCTAATGCAACATCTTTGTAACGTTCATTTTGATTGGATAACGCCCAAATGTTCATAACATCAAGGCAATTTGATGCTGTGAAATTGTTCGCGCGAGCGCAGACGATGTATAACAAATTTTAACTGTATGATTTGACGTTGTTTTCTGATAGTTTCATTAGAATGGAGATTACAATATTGTATTTTAAGCTCCAACTGCATCAATTGGGGAATTGATGATCGCAAATATTAGTTAACTGACTCCGCTGACCTTCGTCAGTAAACTTCATTTGCGACCATCTAATCACCAATTGATGCCATCGGAGCTTAAATAATAATACAGTTATCTCCTAATTGTAATATGTTATTGCTTCTTAACATGAAATTAAAAAAAATTAGTTCTTACAATAATTAAGATTAAATCGAAACGATTCATCAAATGCATAAGGATGGCTCAGAACTAATTTATAAAGATTTCGAAAAAAAATCGAGTTAATATCCAACAAATTTCATTCTTATTCGTCATATAATTCTAGTGGGAATACATTTTCCCTTCTATGTATGTATATATATGGTTTTTGGTTACCGATACAATTTTACTCATTTTAGTTTAAGATGTTCTTCGATACCAAATTTAACTTGTTTTTGTTAAAGATGATCTTTAATACAACATTTTTCTCAAACATGTAAAATTGGTAATATTGATCCAAACAGGGATATCAGTTGCACGGGTAAATCTGATTAAAAGGCGATGTGAAATTGTTGAAAATGTTTCCAGTAAATCATACAAACTCTTTTAAAAATTTATCCAGTCCGATAAAAAAAAGCTCCGGATTTCGTTCCATTGGATAGCAAAACAAAATAGCGGTGACTTGTAAGTATTCTAAAAGTACCGATAACGTTATTAAGTGACATATTTTTGAATATTTCTACCTCGTTATTTTTAAACATTATTTCAAAAAGCTAACCTTTTCCAGCACCACGGCCGCCGATTCCACTGCTTATACTTCCTTGAAGAGCACCTTGATTCAAATATAATAAAGCTAAATATAATATATAGAAATACAACATCAAGTAGTGAAATTATATTTGAAATCAACAGATAATTAGATAAAATTGTCATTCTTAATAGTTAAGTACGTCAGTCGTTTTGTTCATCTACGTAAAACTAATCATTGGCAACCCAGTCAAAATATTTCCTTAAAAAATGGGTATACTGAACCAAAAACATGGTAAGAAAGTAGCAGTTTAGGGCTTACTTGAACGTTTGATATCACTGATAATATGGAGCATTGAATTTTATTCATTTATTTTATTTTTGCTTAACCATTTTACCTTATGATGACATAAAATACTGACCTTGAAGGCTTGCACTGCTGATTCCTCCTGCACCACCTCCAATACCACCTCCTAGTCCACCAGAAATTCCTCCACTTAATGCTCCGGAAAGTCCTCCACTTAAACCGCCTGCTCCTCCAATACCTCCGATATTTCCACTTTGTGCACTGAATCCACTTCCAAATTGTCCAGCAAATCCGCTGCTTCCTACTCCAGTTCCGAATCCAGATCTGCCAACAGAACCAGCAAATCCACCGTCAAATTGTCCTGCAAAGTTAGATCCAGCACCACTAGTGAATCCACCTCCTACTCCACCACCAATTCCTCCACTGATTCCACCACTGATTCCACCGCTCAAACTTGCTGCTAAGGTATTGGCAGAGATGGTTTGTTGAAGAGCAGAGATGTAGGAAATCAATCTAAGGTAGGCACTAATGCTGATGGAGATAGATCTGCCGGCACCAACACCACTAATTCCACCTCCCAAATTTCCACTAAGAGCACCAGCCAGAGAACCTGAAATGCCACTGCTGCCAATACCACTTCCTAGACTACCTCCCAAATTTCCACTCAAAGCAGCGTTGAGAGAACTAGATAGTCCACTACCACCAAGTCCACCTCCTAGACTTCCTCCCAAATTTCCACTTAAAGCAGCGTTGAGAGCATTAGATACTCCACTGGCGCCAAAACCACTGCCGATAGCACCACCCAAGTTTCCACTTAGGGCAGCATTGAGAGAAGAACTAGAAAGTCCACTACCGCCAACTCCGCCTCCTAGACTACCTCCCAAATTACCACTTAGAGCAGCATTGAGAGAATTAGATACACCTACGCCGCCAATTCCACTTCCGCTGACTCCACCCAAGTTTCCACTTAGAGCACCACTGAGAGAACTAGAAATTCCGCTGCTTCCAATTCCACTTCCAAAGCTATTTCCTAAATTTCCACCGATAGATCCATCAATTGCTCCGCTAATTGAACCACTTACTGAAATAATTTATTCAAGTTCATTTTATGATAGCAAAACAAATGAGAAATTTAGGTTTACAAAGATTTTCTATCAAAAGTCATTTTCTGGCACTTATTCTGACAATGGATGTAAATATTACTTCCATGTTCTGACTAACTTTTGTAAGGACATAGTAAATCGAATAAAAAAATGTTATCATCCTTTCCATAGCCATTTTTCAAAAGACAAAACAGCTATTAGCATTAAAATTATGAATAGGAAAATATGAGTTATTGTTGTCGGCAGGTAACATCCTAATTCACTGGCATTTCTTGCTACGCCGGAAAGGAATGCATTGGTTCTTTATATTTAAAGTATGTGTTGCGAGAGACACAAACGCTTAGCACGTCAGCAATTCTTGCAACAACTGACCGAGAAATCATGCAATTATTTCTAAAGGGCAGTTGCAGTGCAACAATGCCGGTCGGCTCATTTTTCAGAAATTTTCAGTTTGGTGTATTTGTTAACTACTCTTGTACTGTAAGCGCATATAATATAAGCCAGTTGATGCCAAAACAATCAAAATCATTAATAATACTTAGCCACTCGACCAAAGAGCAGAAAACAGCATAACACAGAAAGAAAACAACACATACCGAGTATGACTTCAGCTGGTTCCTCAAAAATATGTATACTAGTTAATTATAATTGTATTATTGCAAGTTAATATTATCATGCTTTTATAAAGAAATTTTCCAAGAACAAAATTGTACGTCCATCATACTGTTTAGCGATAATATTATTAATCTCGCGTAAAAAAAATAATTGCAAAAAAAATTAAATCAGAACTTAATATTAAAGTGATACCGATTTTAAAGATATCTTTTGTTGCGTCAATCAGAGCGAAAATCAATTTATATAAGTACAAACCTCCTCCTCGTCCGCCACCATATGTGGGTACAGCATTAGCATAGGAAACAGCCACTAGTAGAACAGTGATAAAAGTATTCATCCTGTTTGACAGAAGTAAAAAGTATTAAAAAACTGCAACCATACATGTATAAATAATTGTCGTAAAAATCATTGATAATGATTTTTAAAATGAAATAGAACATTTGTCTAAGATTTTTAAATATGAAAAAAGTATATTGTCGTTGTTAAGATTAATAGTTAAAAAAATGTTCATCATACAGAGTAATAAGTTTCATATCAATTTGTCTTATAACCAAACGATTTTAGTTGAAAACTGTAATACCTGGTTTACTTTCTCTCGATACCTTTGGTAACAGATGAATATATCGGTTTGTGTAAGTGATCAGGAATTGTTCTTATTTATACAGTTATGTTTACGTGCTTTCCGTATTTTTTGGCGAGCATTACATTTGACCTTTTGTATATGAACATTGATGTTTTTCAATAAAGTTTGAAGTTTAGTACACTTTCATTCTCTATATATAACACTTAATTGTAAAATTCGTGTTTTACATGATTTAAAACCACATTATAAATTTTCCTCTGCTTACATGACAATTTATTGACAAATATGAATCAGACATTTTATTTGTCATTTAACACTTTTCCTTAAAAAGTCTGGATTATTATGTAATATGGTCATTTATTCATTGTAACAGACTGTAATTTTATAATCGATAAGCAACTACGATTTTTATTGGTCGTCTTCATATACTTTGAAGTGGTAGATTCTACGATCTAAATGTATGTAACTGAAGTAAAACGCCATTTTAAATTCAGAATTCCTTTTAATTTGTCATTCACTTTTGTAAATATTACTATTATTCTGAGGCGTATGCAGTGTCAAAAAGCGCCTTTTTTTTTGTTTGAATAGAAAATACTCATTCAGCATACCAGACTTCAAATTATGTACGCCAGACGCTCGTCTCCTAACACTTGTTATCGTATAGTTTGTTTCTGTGTGTTGCATTGTCGTTTTTTGTTTTTGTTTTTGTTTACTTCAGAGTTTCTGTTGTTCCGTTGTCTAAATTTACGATATTATATTGTTTATTTGCGTAATTCTGTGTCCTGAATGTTGTTGCATTTATTTGTACTGTATTCCTGTCATGTAATGATGACATTTTAGTGTTATATTTAACATTGCCATAAAAGTGCGAGGTTTGGCTATCCTCAAAACCAGGTTCAATCCATCATTTTTTTTTCTTTAAATGTCCTGTGCCAAGTCCGGAAAATGACCATTATTATATAATAGTTCGTTTCTGTGTGTGTTACATTTTAATGCTGTGTTTCTGTTGTGTCGTATATTTAATTTGTTTCCCTCAGTTTTAGTTTGTAACCCGGATTTGTTTTTTTTTTTCAATCGATTTATGAATTTCGAACAACGGTTTACTTTTGTTGCCTTTATCTATCAAAGACTAAACAGTGATGATCCAAAGATTATTTTTAAAGCAAAATAAAGAGAAATTATTTCCCATTGAGGAAGTGTTCTTATAACGTCACGACGTTAATTTGCCAAACACAAGGACAAATTTCACTAAATCTATATTTGAAATTTAGTGAAAACCTACTAAAATAAAAAAAAAATGAAATGTCAAGTATCAAGTTGCATTGGAATGGATATAGCCGTTGTATGTTTTTAGCTTGGTCTACGAAAAAACTTTACTATATCAATTAAACGTTTACTTAAACGTTTACCTTACCTCAATTAAAGACATCAAACACATTTTACGTAGACCAACGTAACAGTACAATTGCAGTTATTCGCCTCTTTTATAGACACAATACATAGCAATTTGACTGTTAAACTTTGAATCTGAAAGCATTGCATTCAATGCACTTGTTATATATTATACTATATATTGGTTAGGGCAATAATTTTTTTCAGTTGTCTGATTATTAATTTCTTTTTTTAAGAACATCTGACCATCTTTATCATAATTTTATTATATAAAGGTTGAATATGTTTTGTTTTGACTTCAACACAGAGCATCGTCTTACTCAGAACAGCAAGATATAACCCCCCCACCCCCTTTCCAAAAAAGGTAGTGTCACACCATTAAAACAAGAAAACAAACAGTCGAATCAATATAAAAAAGAGAAACGAGAAACATTTATGAACAACATCAACAAACGACAATCAATGAACATCAGGTTTCTGACTCATTTCAGAAATTCATAGCAAGATGCGGATATGGCTGTAAAAGATATCCAATATATTATAAAATCGTCATTATGACACCTTCAACGGAGTTGGGGTGACATATTGCAATTGTACTGTAAATAATGTTAACCAGCATGTGCAGATTTGCAATCAGGGTATGGCATTTGCAAAATGGCAATCGTTACTATGGAAACAGCAAAAATGTCAATGGGGCAACGAGGATGCCATCCGTTATTTCTAGCAATTACAAATATAGTTATAATTCATTTTCAAACCCCTAGACGGCAATTACAACTGTTGATCACGCCCCATACACTGGCTACAAGTTTGCCAAGCTTGTAGTATGCTCAATTAGAGCATATATGGTGAAATAACATTATTTTAATGTTGTGAACGTACAATCAGGCCAGATGACCTTCATCTACTTATCCGTTTAGCTTGGTCGGTCATCCGTATCGACTACAAAAATGGCAACGTGCTAACTTATGAAAACTAGATGCTGGAAAGACATTCCAGTCAGATTTTTGTGTCTATATTAAATGTTGCCGTTCTGGTCAAAACTATGTTTAATACATTTTTCGAAAATGTTCACACACTGAGATTTAAAAAAAACCATCACACTGATTTTCAGATTAAAACCACACACTGGCATTAGACATTTAACACTAAGATTTCATTTTCTGAAGAAAAAAACCACATTAGTTCACACCGACTTTGACAATTTTATCTTGTTATGCGATGTCGTTCGTGCTTCAGTTGTGTCTCCCAAACACAAATAGCCCTTTGATCGACCAGTCCTATATATACTTTTTCTCGGAAAAAACTGACAAACGAATCATTCTCGACTTTTCAAACATATGTAACAAACAATTGAAAAACTTTCAATACTCGAAATTTAATATTAAATGTAGAAATATTCGTAAAACATACAAAATGTAACAAATTTAATTAAACATCCTTATCGTTAAAACATACTACAAACAAAAATTCAAGAATTGAACTATTGCAATTGTAGATGCTGTAATGATTAAAAGGACAATGGGTTATCCATTACCACCTTCAATCAAAATTAACTAATGGATATAACTAAATTTTTTGTTCATACATAATTTAAGCCTGATCGTTAATCGAGCGTCATTTAACTCATGTGACACATATATTTTAATGACTTTCTTTATTCTAAAATTTTGAATTGTATCCAAAACAAGATATGCAACATCCGTCAATTTGAATACGACACAATGACCGGATATGAGGCGAAATTAAGAGCCTCCATGTGACAAAAGAACAAAGCTAAGACTGACCCGAAATATCGAGTCACACAGCAGTAAACTGCAACATTGTGCACTGTTTATTTTATGACATTTTTAAGGGAGGATAACTTGACATTTTTTTGGCAGTAGGTTTTTCGCGGATTGACTTTTCAATTTCATATGTTGCTTCATATGCTTTTTATTTTCCCGTGCTTGTACACTACACTGTTTCCTTCATTTTATATAGCAGAGTTGTTCTTATTAGCCTGTCTTATAAAGGCAAAAGTAGAATACCGCTGTTTATAAATCGATATTAAGAGAAAACAAATCCGTGGTAACAAACTGATACCGAGGGAAACACATCAACATTAAGAGGAAAGTAACGGAACAATATACACAATGAACTGCAACAAAAACAAACGCTAACGTACATAGAAACGGACTGTTTGATATCAAATGCCCCACTCCCGACTTTTGTCAAGGACTTTAAAAAAAACTGTGGGTTGAACCTGGTTAAATGGCTAGCCGACCAGCGTTATGTCATGGTATTCATTTTATTAGACCAGGTAATCATTTTCAAAACTATTATGTTCGTACTATTGGTCATCTTTAAAATTGCTGAAATTTCGATTAAAAACAGCTGGTTCATACTCATACTACGTTATATATAAAGTTTCCATGTGTAAAAAATTGATGCTTGTATAACTGTGGAATGTTTAGCCATTATTTTCATATTGACCGTTTCACTGTGTGGAGCATGTACTAAGAGAAAAAAAGATCTAAGGGTACAACAGAAAAAAGTATTATGAAATCTTGGAAGGCTGTTGAAATATTTGTTTTGACGCCTTCAATTAGGAATACGAAACAAAAACTAATATAGACTTCTATCTAGTTTTTATATTGAGTATGCAGAGTCAACAAGCAGATAACCCGTCAAGACTTAATGCAACCATTTACAAATGATGAAAGCACAAAGATACAATACATGTGTTGTAATTAGCAAATGATATGATATCGTTATCCGTTTTTATCCGCAAGCACGTAAGTATTTTGAATTCCAGAATTTTATCAAACGACGCTGCTTACAGAATCGTCTATTACTGAATATATGATATTGTAATTGCGGGGAATTCCGAAATAAAACTCTTCGTAATTGCCTTTAAAACAATGCTAACTCAAGCAACTATAACCCATTTCAAACATTTTAAGATCTATTTTTATGGATTCAAATAAAAACTAGCGCTGTTAGCCTTAATTCTCTAGGGAGCGTGTGACGTAAATATGAATACTGAATTATCCAAAGAGTAGTCTGAATATATTACGTTTTTCTTACTGTAAGACTTCTTCTATAAAACATGTATCTTCTCTACCCTTAAGACAAGAACTTATAATTTTTATTAATCGTGAAATTGCATAAATAAAGGTATAACAATGATAGAAATACCTTGCTTTAAGTTATTGTTTATCATACTTTGTAAACGTTATCACTCTGATTCAATCATAGAACTGACATAATATAACTACAATATAAAACATTTGGATTATTAACAGAATATTGTGCTTAGATATTCATATGACTGTATCGTTACAAGTATTATAAGTACTGAGTATTGTTATAAATAATATGAATCTATAAGGAGAATAGTCATTTGGTTTGCATAAAGATTAATTACATACTACCATCCTTAAAGTGAACTGGTAAATAGAATATGTGAATATACAATTGTTATAATATTAGGTTTGTGTACTTCTTTCGGCGAGATTTGACATCATGCGTCTCGTTATTTTTTAACGACTTTTTCGTCGGCTTCATCTTAGGTTGTAACACAGTAAATGGTGATATGTTCATGTAGATGTGTTTTAAACTATACAGGGCAAACATCACAGTTACCCCCAAATCAAAACAATTACAAACTAATGATGTTTTAATAACCCAATACGTTAGGAGTTGATAGACAAAAAGTAAAGATTTTAAACTTTTATTGAAATTTTGGTAAACGTATCATTACCAGAAAAGGGTTTTCACTGATTATCAGAATGGAATTTTTCAATTTTCAGCCTGTGACTATGCAAATGGTTCCGTTGTTCTTATTACGCCACATCTTATTATAAAATATGTATGTTCGATATAATTATTTTAGAAATATTTTTTAAATGTCTTTTGGGGAAACTTTCTAAATTTAGGAAATCACTTCTGTTCTTACATTACCTAAAGTTAAAATTCTGACTATCGTCAATGTCTTAATCGATATGAGTCTGAACTAACAAAATGTTAGAGTGAGTCAAACCTTTTCAAGTAAGACTGTAACTCATATTCATTTTTTGTAACATTTTCGAAAGGAGATATTAGATACAAAAAAAAAACAACCAAACAAAACCCCAATTATAACACGTAAAAACAGACGAAACTAAGGCAAATAGAAAAGACAAATAACAAATAACAAAACACTACCCATCAAACTTTATCAACCACGAACCTACTACAAACCTTTGAGTATTTCATGTGCTCTTGAATGTATAGTTGATCATCCTCGTACCCGTCGTGTTGATCATAGTAAGATAAACATCAGAAAACTCATCACCTTTTCTGTAAATTGTAGTTCTCAACTAACTCTTATTGTCAATTTTTAGATTTAAGCCGGGATATATGACAGACCTTACTGTATCTTTACAATTCTTTATTTCATGGAATACATGATGTATATTTATGTAATCAGCAACCTGCGAATTAAAACTTTATATATGGCGGAAGAGAAATGGATTTTTTTTGGTCATTTTGTCCTTGTATGAGGTGGCAGAAGAGGATCACAGTAGGATGCGAATTGTCTGTTGAAAAAACACGTGCTTAAGACCTTATAACCATGTGTGCAATGCCAATTCAATTATTTCAATGTCTATTTAAATTTTGTCACTATTGTGGGTGAATAAGAGTGTTTACTTTTACCAATTAGAATTCACCCTCTCCTAAAGCAAGATATTTTAACCTTCGTTGGCCATTTATTTTTATGCAACTAATTTGAACATTTTTCAAGTTGTCTTTAATTTTAGAATAAGAAATTCTTGTGTAAAGGAGAGAAAAGAAATATTTTGTTGTACTTAATAACTGTAAAGTAATCTGACAAGTTTTTAGATATTTTAGTAAAGCTATTTTATTCACACCACAAATTGACTACGTACTTTTACAGTGAATGTGGATGTAAGATTTGCATGCTTTAAAACTAGATGTATCAAGTAGGAAAGAGGTTTCGTGGTGAATCACTGAGTTATATAATGTTGTTTGTTACGACACTTTTGTATAACTAAATTGGATATACGGTACAATAAAAGAAGTTTTTCCTCTTTAACTGAAGTTTCAAGGTAAAATAGATCAGACATATGAAAATTCAGCATTCCTCTTTTTGTAAAATATATTTTCGGTTTGCAAATGAATTGTCAACTCTTTATGAATGTTTTTAACCACAAGGATGGCTAAAAAAATCAATTGATCAAAACTGTAGGTTGTGATTAGAATATTGTTAGTTCGTTACTGCTGTACTAATAAAATAGAATACAAATACGATATTGATACGAAAATTTTTATTTCAAAACCAAGTAAATACAACAAAGGAGCAAATGTGGTTGTGTGTCGATCGACTTCAGACGTTCGATAGATATACGTCTCTTATCTAATATGCTGATCCTACAAAAGAATTATATACATTGTATAATGGAAACATATAGCACATTGTTCACATAATCAAAATAAAAAGAATCATGATATCATATTTATTAATATTTCAATATTAATTTTGCATCTGATGATGTAAACTATTTCAAAATTCAAATTTAATAACCATATTTAACAATTTACCAAATGACTAAATATAAAAATGGAGATGTGGTATGATTGCCAACGAGATAACTGTCCACAAGAGACCAAAATGACACAGACATTAACAACTATAGGTCACCGTACGGCCTTCAACAATGAGCAAAGCTCAAACCGAATAGTTTACTCAAGATGCAATGCACATAGATGTCCACTTCATTCCAGTTCATATTTAAACTTTTGCAAGAAAGGGTAGTTTTAAATGAAAGTTAATCATATTTTAAATGATATTTCCGGTTCTATGAACGTATATTATTTACAGAAACAAGTAATGTATTGTGGTTAAAAATGTCTTCGATCCGATATTTTACAAAAACAGGTAGAAATTAGTAACATTGCCCTTATCAACTTTACATGTAAAACGGATAACTACATTTTGAATGTCAGTTTTATACGTAAATTGTAAAATTGCTGAAAATCTACGAGTTATTCAATTACACTCTTCCATATCAAAATTTCCAATAGGATTTAAAGGCTTTCGGGTTTTGTCCAAGTACGTCCAAAAATAGTGGAAATTGGCCCTCTCTCGTAATTATTTTGTTAACGAACTGATCATCTTATAATAATTTTTGATGATTTCTATATTGTTGTTTTTTAACATTATTTCCAACACTCACCTTTTCCAGCAGCACTGGAGCCGAATCCACTTCTTATACTTCCTTGGAGATTACCTAAAATCAACATAATCATTACAAATAAATTACTACAATTACTATAATGAAAATACAACATCTCTTAGTTATACTTTATAAGATTATTGGATAAACATATCAGGCTTATACTTTGATACGTCAGTCGTTTGGTCCTCTACGTAAAACTCATGATTGGCGGTAGGTCCTAAACATCTTATATAAAAACGAAGGCGTTACCATTTGCATAGTAAAAAAGTATTTTAACCCTACAAACAAAACCTTAACATACAAAAGGGAGAAAACTCTTAGTGAAGTCAGTGTATATAATAAAGATAATGTCGATAACAGCACTTAAACAATCAATATTTATAATGATTCTATATATCAAGCATTGCATTATAAAAAAATATATAATAGAGTTCATGTTTTAATATGTTGTACACCCTGTTTTACCAAAATGACTACATACAACACTGACCTGAAAGACTTGAACTACTGAGTCCTCCTGCAGCCCCTCCTATTCTACTGCCTACTCCACCAGAAATTCCACCACTTAATCCACCGGTAATTCCTCCATTCAAACCCCCTGCTCCACCAATGCCAACACTTCTACTCTGTTGTTGTGCAATGAATCCACTGCCAACTTGTCCAGTAAATTGACTACTAGCACCGCCGGTTACAAATCCAGTTCTACCATCAGAACCAACAAATCTGCTGCTAGCATCTCTGGTTACGAATCCATTATTACTAACAGAACCAGCAAATCCACCGTCAAATTGTCCAGCAAAGTTAGATCCAGCACCACCAGTGAATCCACCGTCAAATTGTCCAGCAAAGTTAGACCCAGCACCACCAGTGAATCCACCTCCTACTGCACCAGTTAATCCAACTCCTACTCCACCACCAACTCCTCCACTGATTCCGCCACTAATTACACCACTTAATCCTGCTGCTAAGGTATTGGCACTATAAACAGCTTGTTGAAGAGCAGAGATGTAGGAAATCAACCTAAGGTAGGCACTAATGCTGATGGAGATAGATCTGCCGGCACCAACACCACTAATTCCACCTCCCACATTTCCACTAAGAGCGCCAGTCAGAGAACCTGAAATGCCACTGCCGCCAATCCCGCTTCCTAGACTACCTCCCAAATTTCCACTCAAAGCAGCGTTGAGAGAACTGGATGATCCACTACCACCAAGATCACCTCCTAGACTACCTCCCACATTTCCACTTAGAGCACCAGCAAGAGAATTAGATATGCCACTACCTCCAAGACCACCTCCAATGCCTCTGCCCACGTTTCCGCTTATGGCAGCGTTAAGAGAACTAGATAGTTGACTACTGCCAACCCCACCGCTTTGACTACCTCCCAAATTTCCACTTAAAGCAGCGTTTAGAGAGTTAGATACTCCATTGGCACCAAATCTACTTCCGCCAACTCCACCCAAGTTTCCACTTAGAGCACCACTGAGAGAGCTAGAAATTCCATTGCTACCAATTCCACTTCCGAAACCACTTCCCACATTGCCGCCAATAGATCCATCAAGGGACCCACTGATGGAACCACTGACTGAAATAATTTAAACACGTATATTAAATGATATATACAAAAATAAGATAAAATTTTGTTTCATAATAATGTTCTAGTTTATTTTTGAGGCTATTTTTCTGACTAACCTTTCTTATTGAAATAGAAAATAACTTTGATGTCATTGTGTTCCCAATAATTTTATTATTGATAAAATAATCATTCAAAAATTAAAAAGTGCAATGAACAATAGGAAAAGATATTTGTAGGCAGCTACCATCAACATTCAGTACCATTTCTTACTATATAAGCAGTGAGAAGTTATATCCAAGGCATTTGTGTAGGAGAGTGCACGTTATTTTAATTTTAGGAAATCATTGCCGGAACTGACTTAGGAATATGTGATTGCCAAGTTGTAGATTTGAGTTCCGATTGTCTCAATTTTTACATTCTACTGTTTCGATATATAATTATATAGTTCTTCTACTGTATGAGCCTAAAACATTAGCCTCTGGATGTTAAACTGCCCAAAATCAATCCTAATTCTAAGCCACTTCAATTCATTCCCGTCGTAATACTAAAAAAAAGTCTTAGATTTTTTCCTAAATCTGAATTGCATGTGAACCGTAATGCTTAGAGTAATATTTCAAATTAAAAGTGTAAAGAGAACAGTTTTTATAAAGGTTAATAGATATTACCTTTGCTTGATCCAATAGAGCGACAATATATTATAAAAAAATACAGACCTCCTCCTCTACCGCCGCCATATGTAGGTACAGCATTAGCATAGGACAAAGTCACTAGCAGAACGGTAATCAAAGTATTCATCCTGCCTGAAATGAATTCAAATATTTTACAAACATTTGATTTGAGAAGTAAGAAGAAAAATATGTCGTTGAAACATGTAATTCAAGATTGATAAATAAATAAATACTTCATGCAAAGTAAAACATTTCATATCAATTGGTATACTAATATAAAAAGTTAATTAATGTATGTTGATATATATATATATTAGTTGGTATTCGTACTTATAAGCTAAAAATTGTACTACCTGGTTTTTCTGTTTGTTGGTACCTTTAGTTACTGATGTGTATATCGTTATGTATAAATGATAAACAATTTTTCTCTTTTATACAGCTACGTGTACGTGCATTGCGCTTTCTTGACCGAGCATAAAGTTTGACCTTTGGTATATACACTGATTTTTTATGTACAAATTGTTGTTAAATACTCCTCTCATTCTTTATTCTTAACACTTAGTTTTAAATTAATGTTTAACATGATTCCAAACCACAACTTAAAATAACGTCTGCTTACTTGACAATCTATTGACAAATATGAATCAGATATTTTATTTATCAGTTTACTCATTTCCTTAAAAGTCTTACAATAAGTTGGAATATTATGTAATATGGTCATTTATTTCATGTAGAACATTTAATTATAAAATTGACATGTATTTATTGGTCTTTTTCATATATTTTGAGAGGGTATATTCACAGTCTAC
Organism: Mytilus galloprovincialis; assembly: GCF_965363235.1. Lineage (NCBI taxonomy): Eukaryota > Metazoa > Mollusca > Bivalvia > Mytilida > Mytilidae > Mytilus > Mytilus galloprovincialis. The sequence continues at coordinate 38,306,892 of NC_134841.1, read as the reverse complement.
TGGTCTATTACTAAGATAAGCCGCCAAATTTGATAATTTATGTAATTTGTTAAATACGTGATTTTTTCAAAATATATTCAATAAGTAACATGATTTTTTCTCTCCAAATACATTTTCTCTTTTTCAATATTTATATTACTCTTCGGTGTAAGATCTAAGTACGTCTGAATAGGAAGTTATTTCACGATTTTAAGATGTCTAAGACAAGAATAAGTTTTGGATTTTTTTATTTATCACAATTTGAAAATACAATTGAATATAAGTAGAAAGTTGATTTACATAGGAGATAACCTTAGTAGCAAATTTGCAACCCTTCTTGTATATGGATATATTTTCCCAAACTTATGCGGTATTTAAGAGCTTGCAGACTTTGTAAAACGTCAACAAGTATTTGTAAAGAAAGCTGATGAACCAGCGGTATGTCAAATAACGTGGTCCTTTTTCGAAATTATTTTTTTGAAGATACCAAGACCTTTGTGATACATATTCCGTTTCAACTTCACAATTAATACACGATGGTGTTGACATTTGGATTCTAGGTACTGAAGTTGTTTAATATCAAAATAACGTGTCATAGTATTCTTTTATTTGAATTTTGTAAATTATTATTTTTACTGTTTAGTTTATTTTTAGTATTATCCATTTGATGTGGCTAAGAAGTTATTCATTACCTATTATGTCTGTTTTATTCATGTATCATTGTAAATATAATGGAATTTGATGCGACTGTCATACAGGTCAGAGGTTTAGCGCTATAAAACCAAGTTCAATCCACCATTTTCTACATTTTAAAGTGCCTATACAACACTAGGAACATGACAATTGTTGTTTATTCGTTTGATGTGTTTTATCATTCGATTTTGCCATTTGATAAGGGATTTTCCGTTTTGAATTTTCCTCGGAGTTCAGTATTTTTGTGATTTACTTTTTTTTCATCATTGTGATATTGTGCTATGGTGAATTCATGTATTCTTGTCTTTTGTTTTTGTTTTTGTTAATGATCTTTGTTTATACTAGTATGCCGTCTTGTTTTTCTATGTAGATACATTTCTGTTTTTTTTTTTTTTTTGTTATTACAATTATAACACAACAATGAACGCCATACTAATTTCCAAATTGTACACAAGAAACTAAAATTGAAATAATACAAGACTAACAAAGGCAAGAGGCTCCTGACTTGGGACAGGCGCAAAAAATGCGGCGGGGTTTAACATGTTTAGGAGATCTCAACCCTTGTCCTATACCTCTAGCCAATGTAGAAAAGTAAACGCATAACAATACGCACATTTAAAATTCAGTTCAAGAGAAGTCGGAGTCTGATGTCAGAAGATGTAACCAAAGAAAATAAACAAAATGACAATAATAAAGTCATAAATTGTACACGTAAATCATTATAGGTCAAAGTACGGTCTTCAGCCAGGAGCATTGGTTCACACCAAACAACAAGCTATAAAGGGCCTAAAACAATTATTAGTGTAAAACAAATCAAACGGGAAACCAACAGTTTAATTTATATATGTAACACTCATAAACGTGTCCTTCCCCCCAAACGTGTCCGATTCCCCCAAACGTGTCCACATCGACGTCACTGAACTGCAAAAACATATATGGGCGCCCAAACGTGTCCATTTTTCAACTTACCCCTAAACGTGTCCAATCTCCCAAACGTGTCCATATCAAGCGTTATTTGGCTATTGCTATTTCATTAATGATAATGATTTTACCATTTCATTAAAAATAAAGATAAAGTCGTAAGGTCTTTTTTAAACCGGCAGTACAAGTTGGGTAAAAGTGGGGGCGTCATTTCGTCTATGTCGTATGTAAATTATAAGCAAACATGTTTATATTAACTGTACATATACCTGGTCAAAATGTCCCTTTCTCTGCGCATTAGAACATTTATTTTCTCTCTAAATATGCATGAAACAATTGGACAATACGCAATCACCAGTCTAAAGTTAATTTATACACTAGAAATGTAAAATCATTATAACTTGTATGTTCTCTCTAAATATGCATGACATACTTGCAACTGGACAATACGCAATCAACAGTTTAAAGTTAATTTATACACTACAACTGTAAAAACATTAAAACATTAAAACTTGTATGTTCTCTCTAAATATGCATGAAATACTTGCAACTTAAAATACGCAATCAACAGTCTAAAGTTAATAGATACAGTACAAATTTAATTTGCAATTAGTAAAAATACATTTTTATTGTGCCATTCTCATCTAGTGTCTGTTTATTTGAAAACAGAAGTCTGTTATATCATCTTATAAAATGTGCCTCGTCTAGGACACTTATCTATTTGTATTACTACTCCTCTTCGCTAGAAACCGCAACTAAATCAGCAGTCCCTTTGTTCATAGCAGGATTGTTTCTGTAATCAACGATATCTTCCTTATTGTAATATTTGTAGCTGGTCATATCGTCCAGGGAGTTTTACTAAACAATTCCGCAGAATACATTTGTTCACTATCAAAGTACTGCGTGATACCAGTGTTGACAAATGAAGACTGGCTCCCGGTATGATAATACAGTTGTAGAACCTATCTAATTTTTTAACATGATGTCATTCAAATAATGCATGAAATATTTGGCACTGGACGTTATGTTTAATCGTGTCTCTAAAGTGATGCTCGAAACCTAAAATTTATTAAAAATAACTGAATAACAGTTTATGATTTGATGAGCTTTTAAAATATCAGAAATGTTGAATAATTGGAAGTAAATAATGCTGAACGATCGCCGTCGGATTGATATAAAAGACATCACCGGAGTTTATAATAAACAAATAATTTACACAGTAAACAATTAATTCAACTACCTTTAATTTTTTGTATGTTCGCTATTAATGAGCATGAAATACTTGCAACTGGGCAATAAGCAATTTCAGTCAAAATTTAATTCATATGATACAGATTAAATTTGCAATTATGATAATCATTAACAACTGGCATTGAACAAACTAATGCTAATAAATGGCTACCTCATCAATTGCTTCCCTCTTAATAGAATGCCGTAAACGTTATCGATTTCATTTAGGACATACATGTATTATAGCGCTAAAAGACGTTAGACGTTCTGGCGTGTAATAGTGGACACGTTTTGGGGAAAAACAATTATTGGACACGTTTGGGGGTTCTGAAATCGGACACGTTTGGGGATTATTGAATATTACGGACACGTTTGGGGAGAGTAGACACGTTTGGGGGAATCGGACACGTTTGGGGGGAAGGACACGTTTGGGAGTGTTACATATATATAACGAGAATCATTTAAGAACCACATCAACAAAAGACAACCACTGAACATCAGTGTCCTGACTTTTGAAAGGTGCAAACAAATGCAGCGGGTTTAAATGTTTTTAATAGGTACCAACCTTCACCCTTACCTGAAACAATAGTGAAACATCACAAGATAGACATACACACTATAAAATATCAATTTAAATGACTCATCTCAATTAAAGAATATAGGAAAACAAACATACACTGGACTAATAACTTTGATCTGTTTGTTTTGTTCACACGTAGTTGTCAATAAAATGAAATGTTATGCGACTGTTATACAAATGAGACGTTTTACAAGCTATAAGACCAGGTTAACTTCATCATTTTCTACATAAAAAAATGGCTGTAATAAGTCAGGAACATAACAGTTGTTATCCATTAGTTTGATGTGTTTGAGCTTTTGCTATTCAATGAGGGACTTCCCGTATTTAATTTTCCTCTTAGCTCGGAATGTTTGTTATTTTTCTTTAATGAGTCGATTGAAGACGAAAAGCGTGTCTGGTGTTCAACATGATGGAACTGAGGATGAGTATTATGAATATGCACCGTGCACTTTAGTGTACACATATGTTCCACTGTGTGTTAAAGAAGAAAAACATGTTTTTAATCAAATTAGAGTACTAGTAGTTCAAATTATGTTATTTTCTTCTATTTATTGTATAAAAAACCATGTCATTTGTTAAATTTAAAAAAAAAAAATAACGTTCGTCCATAGATGGACCCCTTACTGTCAGTTGGGTAGTAGCTGCTCTACAGACGGAAAATAACAATGTTTTTTTTCAAGTGTAAAATTACTATTTATATATTTAATGTCTAACGAACTGAATGACAATGCTGGAATTGGTGGTGTTAAAGAATAAAGATTCGAGCGGCAAATCCGCATGAGAAAAATAAGGCGCATTGGCAAAAATTAAAACGAAGAGCCATTCCGAGAAAATAAGTACTGCCCACAATAAACAATATCAAATTGTTGACACCTAAGTTGCAATTAGTACTGGTTTAAAGTTGTCTTCGATAATTACGGGCATTTTCAAGAGAAATTGGTTGGCTGTGTTTAATTTGTTTTAATAGTTTTAATTTGTATCAACGTGCTTCCTTTTAAAAAGTAAAAATGAGGGCATTTGATTGAGAACAATAGCTGAAAAGGTATGCGAAGCATGGACCAGAGAAAATTTGATGACAGTGTCCAAATTGTCTAAACGATTATGACGTCTTGTATTGCTACTTGATGTGTGTTCTTCAGTGCCTTAAATGAGGGATCGGTAGACACCAAAGTCGAAATAAACGTTCAGCAGATGTCATAATTATCTTCACTTCTTCAGAATGCGTGGTAAAATAAGAATGAATTTCACGGTAAATGTTGTGAATGGGATATCGGCAATATACATTGCCAGGGGTTAACACACTCTTAATTATATTTGTTTTATTCGCCTCTCTGTTTATTTTGTGTAAATTAGACATTTTCTTATGCATTTATCTTTTCGCAGTATAGTTTCGTTTTGGCCACGTTTGTTTTACATGCTTCGGAAGTGAAAATGTTGTCTTGTTTTACTAATCTTTATTATCTGCTGACAAAATATAGACTTACTTGTGTTTGATAAATCTTACATTTTCATTAACTGACTAAACTTATTTTACTTTATTCTATCCGCTGTGATCGACTTTTAATTGGTATAATACTCTTAAGTAGTAGGGGTCCACAGTAGACGATCCTTACAAGATGAACAGCTATTACAACCAGTTAAAAAATATAGATTTAGCTTTGCTTTTCAATAAAAAAAATTGAGTCACATAAGTATTCATTTTTTCTCCGCATATACGTATGTAATTTGTGTTGAACAATTTTATGGATAGATACGCGTACTGGGCAAGGAAAGCGTACTTGATTACAATATGATGAGGTCATTGTGTGATTATCTCTTCCTGACGATACTGATCAGTACATTGAATATGAATCTAACAGAGAGTAACAGATAAATAAGATTTCGCGTCACGACGTCACGAATACTTTTGACTTGACGGCTTTTTTCCTTTTTGTACAGAGGCTTCACGTTTTCATTCTAACAAAAATATTTGGTGACTCTTATAGGTTTTGTATCAATATAACAAACCTTTCAGTAGCAATAGCATACCACTTTTAGAGAATAATCGTAGGACAGAATTTCGGGTAATACTCGCTGAGGTTTTTATTTACATGTTGTTACACGATATTTACATGTAATGTACACATTTTTACTCCTATTTATCACACTTATAATTTGCAATGTCTCAGAAAGTGTAAACGTGTCATATCATTTCTTGACAGTTATGTACAGCTCATTATATTTCTTACTTTCTTAAATTTCGTGAGATCTCCCATTTACGTACCTTTTACATTTAATCATAGGTTCCAAATGGATTTCTATTTTGTGTTTTGTATACTTTAATTTTTTTCCATTGCATTGTCATCTTATTATTTTTATTTTCTAATTATGAGTTTATTTGTCCATCTTTGCTTGCCTTTAATATTAAATGCTTAGAACTAGGTTTAATAATTGACATATTTCTTGCCATCATCAGTTTACTTTGACATAGTTTTCAAAACCACGAATACTTAACAAACATAGGTCTGTTCTATGTTACTTTTAAAATCCAAACCGAGATGAAAACCTCGATGTTCCCTTACTGTAATGGATTTCCTAATTACTACTATACAAGCTTCCTTGTATCATTTCATTTATTATAAGTCTGCCAAATAATCCACTAAACCTCTATCTTACTATGAAACTACCGCCTACATGGGTTGTGTGGATCAATTGTGAATACAGTATTTCGAGTGAACTGATTGCATACGGATGAGGTTTTTGTACTCTTGAAAGAGAATTTTAAATACACGGGTCTTCTCTACGCATTAATTATTCGCCAAAGTAAGCGTTAAAATAGACTGAAAAGTCTAATCCAATACTGTTTCATAGAAAAGAAGGGTTAAGGAAGGTTCAAATCATTTCTTTGCATGAATAAACACTCTGAATCTATATAAATGGCTGATAAAATATATATCATCAAAAGACTAGATTCTTTTATTTGCAGAAAATTAATTACGGCTTGAGGACGTGTCATCAGCAGACAACCCGCATTCATGAATTTTCGACTTTTTTGTTAATTCACAAGTGGCTGATTTCATACCAGAAGGTTGCAATATAGAGAATATTTCCTCTCATGTACTTTAATTCAAACGTTAATGACAAACTTTAAATCATATATTCATTTTCATAAATGATTAAACGTCTGCTACAGCTATCTTAACTAACTTCTAAATATTCAATAACTTTACAGCTTACATTGTGGGAAAAGATTTCCATGATCTTTTATTTGCCAAAAGTTTAGGAATTTTCGGCCTTTTCAACTTTTTCGATTCGAGCGTCACTGCTGAGTCTTCTGTAGACGTTACGCGTGTCTGGTGCAAATATTAATCTGCAATCTTGGTATCTATGATGAGTTTATGTACCTGCTATTTTCAAAACGACGGGTTCCGCTTGACAAAAAAAAATGATCTGAAGTCACCAAGCGGGTTTTATTTGTTCTGTATTTCACTACCTATATAGTCTTTTGAATAGAGTTTTGTAAACAAATTTTGTATTTTTATCGTTTTCTATTTGCCTTTTTTTATTGTCTATTCATCGGTTTATAGTTTCTGTTGTCCCATTTGGTATTTCATATATGGCAATTATTTTAATTGGTGGAAGAGTAAATATATGTAACAGCCTCACTAGAAAAGGTTTGACTACCTTTAATGCCGACACATATCTGATAACAGTATTTATGACTCTAACGATCTTAACTTATCATTGTTATTTCAGCACGTTATGTAGTTTCCCCTTAAATTCGATGACTGTCTCCAAATTAATAAATTTAAGAATTACTTGAAATAATTTATATCTTACAGATAAATGCCTTGTGAACATCTGATGAATTATCTTGATAGATTTATCAAACTTTTGAAGTCCTTAGATAACAAAATACTAAACACAAATGTGAATTATAATGTTTATTCTAATAACAAGTAAATACAACAAAAGAGTTTTGTTGGTATGTGTTTGTTGGTTCATCGACTTCAGGCGTCCGATAAATACGTTTACACATCTGCTATTTAATATGCTGATCCTGCAAAACAAATGCTATATAAAAGTAAACATAAAAGAAAATAAACCACATTATACCGAATTTAAACAGAAATGATCTGAGGGATTACAATTATTAATATATTTTCTGATCAATTTTATATCCCTGATAATTTTAGATTATCGTTGATGATCTCAACGAGATTGATTTTCTCGCTTGCGCTGGGACGGCGAAAGCGAGAAAGGCAATCGAGTTGAGATGATCAATGATAATCTGTTTATCGCTATTTTACCTATGACGACGTTGTCAATTTCATATCAATTTCGTTAGCAACGCCACGTACCTGCTTAGTTTCTAGCGTTAATTTTTCATCTCAAGCGAGTAGATTGAAATGAAAAATTACCACAAAAAAAGATGAAAGGAAAAATGCACAAAATAGTGATAATACGGGATATAATGGTTTTACTTTTCATTTTATATCACCAATAATATGAACTGTTTAAATATATTTCCCGAATAATTTCTCTATTCAATGTTCTACGAGGTCAATTTGAATGGGGGGAAAGAAGATAATCTGTCTAAACAAAGGTAATTTCTAAACGTTCTTAGTGATTCTTCATACAATATCTTGCTTTTGAGGTCAACATAATTTTGACTTAATTCCGAACAATTGACCTAATGCCAATGATTAACTAAAACGGTAATTCACATACTACATTTCCACAACTTTCGTGTTGATATTGAAAATATATTTCAGAAGGACATTTCTTAACCGAAACCGTATTCTATTTGAGATATATTTTCCATTCTATAAATGTATATAATATTTCAGATTTAATTCAATTATATTCCTTTCATAAACATGCAATAAAAATTTGGAAATTGTCATTGACAGTTATTTAAATATATGAAATACGGACAATTACGTTCTAGCTGTAAGTTTAATTTGTATGTAAATCTGTAAGAATGTCTGAACAAGTATCAAGTGAATTGAATTGACTATTTGATATTGAAATTTTCTGATGTTTTAATAACTTTCGGTTTTTGTACAAGTGCGCAAATCTTTTTTTAAGGGAAATTGGCCTTAACTCTAACTTTTACTGTTAAAGTACTGAACGTGTCACTACTATCTAATTGTGACTTTTTACCTTTTTCAATCTGTTCATGTTTTAAATAAAAATTTTCAAAAAATCACCTTTTCCAACAGATCTGCCAGCGAATCCACTGCTTACACTTCCTTGAAGAGCAGCTGAAAGGGTAACATTAAAAACAAAATACTAATTATAAATCAAATAGTCATAGTCAATGACAAAACATTCAAATCTAAGTTTTGTTATAAGTACGCAAGTGATGTCGTTAGTCGACATCACACTCATTATTGAAGTTCAATTAAAAATTGTTTATGCAAAGATGGAAGGCCTAACTAATAAAATGGTTGAAAAGCATTTAAACTGTAGTTCCCCACCTGCAATACCCTTAAAAAGGAAAAAAAAAACGAAATCGTTTTAAAGTCGGTGTATATTAAAGAGTGAATTTTATTAACAGAACTTTAAACTCAACATATTTGATATCTCTTCTAATACCATTCATTGATATCACGTATTGCAATACAAACATTAATATAATAGATATACTCTTTCGCAAATATTGTTTAACTTGATTTTACTTCGTGGCTACATAAACTACCGACCTTGAAGGCTTGCACTACTGAGTCCTCTTGCACCTCCAACAATACCACCTCCTAGTCCACCAGAAAGTCCACCACTTAATCCTCCGGAAAGTCCTCCGCTCAAACTGCCTGCTCCTCCAATACCTCCGATGTTTCCACTTTGTGCACTGAGTCCACTTCCGAATTCTCCAGCAAAGCCGCTGCTCCCTACTCCAGTTCCAAGTCCAGATCTGCCAAAAGAACCAGCAAATCCACCGTCAAATTGTCCTGCAAAGTTAGATCCAGCACCACTAGTGAATCCACCTCCTACTCCACCACCAATTCCTCCACTGATTCCACCACCGATTCCACCGCTCAAACTTGCTGCTAAGGTATTGGCAGAGATGGTTTGTTGAAGGGCAGAGATGTAGGAAATCAATCTAAGGTATGCACTAATGCTGATGGAGATAGATCTGCCGGCACCAACACCACTAATTCCACCTCCCACATTTCCACTAAGAGCACCAGCCAGAGAACCTGAAATGCCACTGCTACCAATACCGCTTCCTAGACTACCTCCCAAATTTCCACTCAAAGCAGCGTTGAGAGAACTAGATAGTCTGTCGCCACCGAGACCACCTCCTAGACTACCTCCCAAATTTCCACTTAAAGCACCAGCAAGAGAATTAGATATTCCACTTCCTCCGAGACCACCTCCGATGCCTCCGACCAAATTTCCACCTAAAGCAGCATTGAGTGAACTAGATAGTCCATTGCTGCTAAACCCACCTCCTAGACTACCTCCCAAATTACCACTAAGAGCAGCATTGAGAGAATTAGTTACATCTACGCCGCTAATTCCACTTCCAATGCCACCGCCCAAGTTTCCACTTAGAGCACCACTGAGAGAGCTGGAAACTCCACTGCCACTTCCGAAACCATTTCCCACATTTCCGCCAATAGAGCCATCAATTGACCCACTGATGGAACTACTTACTGAAATAATTATTGCAACTTTATTAAGTGATAAAACAAAATATAGTTATACAATGAATTTGAATGATCTTCAAGGAAATTTGCTGTCACTGTTCTATTAATCTTTTTTTACTTGTCTTCTCGACATAGTCATAAAATTGATGCTATAGTTTTATGATTATTCTTTCTATGATTTTTATAAACTAACATCATGAATAGAAAAATCTAAATTATTATCTCAGATTAAAGTTAAGTGCCATTTCTCTTCACAAAAGAAAGGTTGGCTCTTATATGTAATATTAAATACTCATGTTGGGAGTATCCAATGTTTTTTTGCAAGTTATAACTGGCTGAGAATTCTGTGATAACCCAGTGGCAGTTAGGTTCAATGTTCAGAAATTATTTTATAGGTTTATTATTTTTGTAGGTGTATAAAATATTACCCATTGCATGTTTAACTAATCAATATAAATCCTACTTCTACACTAATGCTTTTCATATTTATAAATCAAGACTACATTGAGTGAAAGAAATATAAAGGATACGATAAAAAAAAATAATAGTATCATGTTTAAGTTGCAATTTAACCATCATGAACAATAATTTTAATTTACAAGTGTAAATAAAATTGGTAAAAATTGTTTATACTCTTCGAATACTAATATGTCAGAAAGAGCAAAATAAAATTATCTAAAAAACTTTACTTACCTCCTCTACTGACGCCATATTTGGGTACAGCACTTGCAAAGGAAACGGACACTAGAAGTACGGTTATCAAAGTATTCATCCTGACTGAAATTAATTAAAAGATGTTTGAAACATTGAGAAATAAATAGAAATATTTAGCGGTGTTACTTGTAGTTCAAGATTAACAATGTGAACACTTTTTCATATTAATTGGTAGTATAATCATAAAAGGTTTATAGATATAAAGCATTTAGATGGTTGGTATTTACTCTAGCTTATAGCTGTTAATTTGAAATGGTTATACCTGGTTTTCTGTCTATCGATGCCTTTATCAGTGGTATGTATAAATGATCAACTATTTTTCGCTTTTATACAGCTGTGTATACGTGCTTTTCGCTATCTTGCGGGGGCATTGTATTTGACCTTGACATTTAGAACTTGATTTTCCTAGTAAAATTTGATGTTTAGCACACTAATAGTTCCTTATTCATAACACTCGATTCTTAAACTAATGTTTTACGTGATTTCTAAAACCACAATTTAAATCTACTTCTGCTTACATGACAAGTTATAAATACAAATGAATCAGACTGTTTTATTTGCTATTTCGCACATTTTCTTTAAAAAATAATATATTATGTTACGTAATATGGTCATTTATTCATTGTAACGCAATGCAATATCAAATTGATATGTAACGATTGGTCGTCGTCATATATGTTAAAGGGGTATGTTCAACAGTTCACCGTTCTGTTAAATAAGTGAGTCACCATTTTGATTTTCCGAAATTAAACGGTATGTGATTGCTTCAAACATATAGATCAAATATCAATATTTAAATACGTTGGTGCATATAGAAGAGTTCTAAGTATCAAATAAAGCTTCTGATTGAGTGAGTAAGTTAACGGAATAACTAGGACTACTCAATTAATTTACGAAATACAGAAGAAAAATTGAAATTATTAATTACAAATGGTCTTTATTTACATTCGTCAGGAACACTTAAAAAGAATATTTGAAAGCTGAGGATAAATGAGAACCGAAATAGTTGAAGAGCTAAACCACCAAGGAGTAATTGAAATAGCCAAAACATCTACGGTCAATTTTTCCTGAGAAATTTCAAAATTTTAGTTTATTTATAATTTTTAAGATTTGTTATCATTCATGTATCTAACGAAGTACTGATTACTGTGGTAATGATTCATTCGGGGACAGATTGTCCACTATCAGAGGTATTTACCAAGTACTGTAATTAGGTGTAATACCACCATTGATTTCCCCTATTAGTCTTTGTTAAATTTGCACTTTTCAAACAAATGTGCAGAATTTAACCTTGTTTCAAATAAAGAAATACTTGGCATGAGTAAAGTTTTATCCTGTCCAGTTCTATGGAAAAAAATCACATAACATTTCATTGCATATAAGAAAATAACCATCATTGGAAGTTAACCAATCAAATTTCTCCCCTTATTTTATCTGTGTACAAGGTTTAGTCACCATGTAACCTCAAGATTACAAAGTTTTCTATAGAAATCCCAAATAAAAGTAATGGTCTTTTGAAATACCCAAGACATATGTTTATGACACAGAAATGGTTTTACTGCAATAAAATGTAGGATTAACTACCTACAACTGTCAATTTCAAGGGAATATTTTTTTCGACCTACTTTCGTATACAACCGGATGTGACGTACCATGATTTGGTGGTAGTACACCTAAAGAAGACATTTTTGTTCAATAAACTGAATGTCACTTTTTCCCTTTGTAATACTGGTTATTTCAAGCATTTCTATTAAGTTTTGTCATAATCAGTTCAATAGTTTGAGAAAAATCTAGTATAATGAAAGACGACATCTACAGCGATTCAAGCAAAATTTCTTCGACAAATCCAAACCAAGCCGCATTAAGATAGAATAGAGTGTGGACCAATAAATGATCAGTTATCTATCTTATCTGCCTACAAACAGTTGAATATGATACACAAGATGATTTAAGGAAGATAAATACCACTAATGGACCTTTTTGTTTTCCTTATAAGGCCTCTTTTGGTCAATTTATACCTCTCATTTCCTCAAAATTTCAACTTTTCAGGCCAATAAATAAAAATAATGGGGTAACTTTCACTCAGTTATGGTAGACATGTTATGAGAAATGAGTAAATGAAGCATTTTAGCAGAATGAACAATCCATATAAAAGTTTACTGTCTCCAAAGAGGTTTCAATAAGTCCTTACGTAAAAAAAAAATTTACGCCGCATTCCAAAGAGGGACATAAAAGGCTTCTCTTTAAGTAAATAATTTGTCGTTACGGCATTAAAAATAATTTCATCTACTTATAACTATATATTTATTTTAAGTATTTCCTAGGAAAATGTTCTATCAAAGCAGAATAGAAGAATTAAGGAGAAAAAGCCCCTCCTTTAGTAGGGCTTGTTCTGTCAACTGAATATTCATGGTAGAGTCCTATTTCAAGACAATTTTCTCATAAAATGTGTTTGAAGACTCAATCCACTCAGAATATTTCATTTTTTGAACTATTTCACTTAAAAAGCAAGAAATTTAAACACATGAGATTACTCACAAGGTCAAAGGTGCATATACAGCTTCCCATAATTAGGTGTAATACCACCATTGATTTTCCCCTGTTAGTCTTTGTTAAATTTGCACTTTTCAAACAAATGTGCAGAATTTAACCTTGTTTCAAATAAAGAAATACTTGGCATGAGTGAAGTTTTATTCTGTCCAGTTTTATAGAAAAAAAATCCCATAACATTTCATTGCATATAAGAAAATAACCATCATTGGAAGTTAGCCAATCACATTTCTCCCCTATTTTATCTGTGTACAAGGTTTAGTCACCATGTAACCTCAAGATTACAAAATTTTCTATAGAAATCCCAAATAAAAAGTAATGGTGTTTTGAAATACCCAAGACATTTGTTTATGTCACAGAAATGGTTTTACTGCAATAAAATTTAAGATTAATTACCTACAACTGTCAAATTCAAGGGAATATTTTTTTTCGACCTACTTTCGTATACAACCGGATGTGACGTACCATGATTTGGTGGTATTACACCTGTAAACAGATTGAAAACAACAGGTTTTTAATTTCATGCCTCTGAAGCGCTTGTCTGCATCGGCCTTGACCAGGAACAAAAATAGTTATATATATTACATCGTTATCTTAATATACCGTGGTTATGATTTGCTTATGTTTTTAAAAGGGTATCCCAAGATACCGTTTAGTGAATCTCAAGCAAATTGAAAACAAATTAGGTCAACACTTTTAGTTAAAACAGAATTTTAATGAAAAATTACAACAATGAAGTATAACAATGTAAAATGAAATTCAAATATGGGATACGGAAACAAGTTTGGAAAAAAAAACTGTTATAAATCCGTTTCTCAAAAAGTAGTAACATTTTTAACAAACAATATGGCATGCCATCATTATATTCAGTTTATAAGCAACTAAAAATTTTAAATAAACAACATTAAATCACTTAACAAATAAAATAAAACCAGCGAAACAGTAAACTTTACTAATGTCAACACTTTTGAATTTATTAAACAAAGAATTATTGGTATATTGTAGTATTGCTAAACATTTATCATCATTTGTGCTTGTTGTATAGTTGTTTTATTCATTTGAAATGTTAATTTAAATATTTAAGTATGAAGTTTTTTGTTTTTTTGTTGTTTTTTTTTTCAAAACTTTTAAATATTTTATAAATCGTTATCCCTTATAGAATAAGAATCAAATTGGTCGGTCTCGTTAAGATATCCAAATTCAGGTTAATCGTTATAAATATAAAAGTCATAAACAACAATACGTATCACATAGATCACATCTATGTTATGGGCTTGTATTAGGTTGCCGCCTTAATATCATTCAGACTGATAACTACAAAACAATGTACCACAATTCATGATTTTGATCACACATCAGCAGGTGTTTAACTGCAGTTAGTATAAGCTGAATTTGCAAAAGGTATGTCGCTGCAACACATATGCCAACCAAAATCAAAATAAAATTGAACCAAGTTTAAAAACGAATTACCATAGTCTGCTTCGAATAATTGAGAACAATGCAGTCTCTCATTCAGATGATAAAATATTTGTTTAGAAAAAAACATACTAAAGTAATTAATTGAAAGGAGATATGTAATGATTTCCAATGAGAAAAAACATTCAATAGGGGTTCACATGGCGTAGATTTAAGTAAGCATATGTCAGCATACGGTGTGTTGCAATGAGCCAAATTTACCATATAGTCAGCTACAAAAACCCCGACATGACAAAGGAGTAGGTCCAGTAAGACTCCTTTTTGGCCCAAAAATATTGCAGTTTTACAAAATTGTTAAAATGTTAACTTTTAGTTATTCATTGGACAGTAGAATGCTTCTGCTACATAAATATGGGCTGTTTTTTTTGACAATACAACGCATATATATCGGGTACTAGCACCATAAAGTCATGCTAAATTACTGAAATCTTCACAATTCTAGCATTTTAGTTAAATTTTAGACGGTTTTCGTGTAAAACGAAAGTGGCCGCATTCGTGTTCATCCTTAATATTGAAATGTATGTTGTATTTTATGATAATACATAACATATATAAAGGTTGAGAATGAACACGGATGCGGCCACTTTCATTTTTGACAAAAACCATCTGAAAATTGACATTTTTCGGCATATTTGGTAGATTTTTCATATTTGAGCTTGAATCGGGTCGTTATTAATGACTAAATCAGTTAAAATCTTTCACATAAACTGATTGATTCAAATGAAATAGACACTTAAGTGTTTAAAAAGTGGTCAAAATCTTTCGTCAGATGAACCTGAAATTTTAGGCCAAAATTGGTCCTTACCGGACCTACTCCTTTAAAAACTTTTCAAACGAAAAAAAAATAATTCATTATTGCCAAAACAATAATTTAGCAACAGAAATAACAGAAAAAAATATCCTCCACACTAAATTACAGGCTCCCAATCGGGATAAGGCATACATAGAAATTGACAGGATTTACTGATATGTATGCAATCATCACTCCTGTTATAGCTTTTGTATCTTAATAAAATAAGAAAATGAAGTGCCTTGTTATTGTTGTCGTCAAATTCAAATTCCATATTCTTATAAAATACTATTATATTATCATAAATGTAAATCAATACATATTCAGACATATCTTATTGCTTCATACACTATGATGTTTATAGCTCTCAAGGTTTTATTTGTCTTTATGTTTCTAATAATCCCCTGATAGCGGTTTAATGGAAGTTAGCATTCCAAAGTTATATGTTCTACTTTTTTTCTAATATAAATATATATGTGTATTATGTTTACAAAGTGTTGTTATACTAGTGGTTGTAAATCAAGGTTTAAAAAGGGGAAAACAATAAGCAAAGGTGCGTACACTGAAATGAATATTTTGCTTCATTTAAATAAAAAATGATTCAATTTGAGAGTGTTGTACATAATAAGTATAACATAACATTCACATGATCAGTGATACATGTAAATGAAGTAAAAGTCAGATGGATATAGCAACAAAAATATTTACACCTTGCTGTCAATCAGTATATAAAATATAGAAAGTCCACTGCTTATAGTTTCTTAGCATCGGACTTGGCAATAAAAACTTAACCTTCCTCTCTGATGGATGAATGAGATTTAGGTCTGTTGAATACTGTACGACCTATAAAGATAGTATCGTGTATAAGTATCACAATATATAAATCATAAAACTTGTAATCGGCGAGACTTTCACACTAAACAGTTTTGTAGCTATCGCTGGAATACAAACATGAGGTCACAGACAGTAATCATACGACAGACGAAAACTTAGCAAAACATAACATATTTTTATTAAAGTTATGAACCATCCAAGTCCTTTCATCATGAAATCTAACGATTTGAACAAATAGTAAAATATAATTTTGATTTAACAATTTTATTGAAAATGTTAAATGACAAAAACACATACAACGACTTTGCCTACGGAATACAATGTTTATACATAAACTTTGGATACATTATTGTTCGTTGGATACATATTTTCTTCGATTGTTTGGTGAGTTTATGTGAACCATTAAATTAGATGTTCAACGAATGGCAAATGTGCTATAGGCTTAATATCTGTTTCATGTTGGTCTCTTGTGGATAGTTGTCTCATTGGCATTCATACCACATCTTCTTTTTTTATATTGTATGCAGACTTCGCCAAAACAACTATTTGCGAACATGCAAAACATTTTAATACAACAAATTGGTACCTTCACAAATATATAGGATATGTACCCTTATTCAGTAGTGCACATGATTTAAAATGTTGCTAAATACTTGTCATACCATAAACATATATCCCAGCAATATTGATTGTGTTTAATCCACCAGGTTTAATCCACCATTTTCTACATTTGAAAATGCCTGTTCCAAGTCAGGAATATGACAGTTCTTGTCCATTCGTTTTTGATGCGTTTTGTTATTTGATTTTGCCATGTGATTATGGACTTTCCGAATTGATTTTCATCTAAGTTCAGTATTTTTGTGATCTTACTTTTTGGATATAACGTTGTATAAACTGCTTATCAAAAGAATCAGCAAAAACTTTTAATTTATCACCTGCAAACCGACAACAGTTAAAAAAGTTTAATGAACAACCAAAGGTGTGTTCGATATTTCTCTGGAATATCAACACTGTGCTGAATACCATTATTACTAATATACGAGCCTCATTACAAACAAAATTGTATTTATTGGTCTTTCAAATGATCCACATCGAACCTCTTCTAACTTGTTAACATCTGTGTTATCAGCAATCAAGACCGTGATTAATAGTAAATGTAAAACTACCTACTCTAGAGGCTGTATGCATCACATGTTGGTACTTATATATTCCAAAGAACTTTGAACAGAGAATACAGTAAACTGTTTACCCTCTATTTTGATATAATAAAGTATATTTGTCCACCCTACCCTTTACACAAATATTTCTCAAGCTTAAAAATTGATTACAAAATAAAGTCTTACTTTTTTTCACCAAAAAAAAATGACCAACGGAGGTACATGTAAAATACCATGTTTTAAAAAGGAACTCAACATGAATTCTCTGAACTAATGATTAAAGTTATATGAAAAGACAAACTTGGTACATTAGAATTGTTTCATTGACATCATTTTGTATTTCGTCTTCAATTTTTAAACAACACTCTGCCTTCCTTTAGGGACTAACATGTGCTCTTTCTTGTCTATTAGACATTTCATACAAGGCAGACTTCAAACAAGAGCTTCTCATGAAGAAATGAATACGCTAGCATTATTATTTTTCTAGAAACTGATGTCCTCTAACATAGTTTTATTCAAAGGTTGGTGACTACAAGCATAATCCATCGAACTTAAATCAAGTTTACCATAGATACAGTTTATCCTGCTTCATATCTTGACTCTCAACTAAAAATTGTTAATGAAGTTAGCACAGAACTACATTTTGTCACATCTGAGATGATTACCCCGTAATCTTTTGGCAATGAATAACACGACAAGTTTCCCATGACGAGCAGTACCTACTCTACCTCTCAAATTTGAGATTTACCACAAATTAGAATTTAAGCAATGTTGAAGCGCATATCTCAGTTCCCCGAAAGTCTCAAGACATTTAAAAAATAATTGAATAGTAGATTATATCATTTTTATGAACATTTAAAGAATATTTTGGATGGATTTAAAATATTTGTTTACTTTCGAATTCTATGGGGTTGTGGCGATACCACACTTTATTAGTTGAAACAATGAAAAACTTACTTTAAGTAAATTTGTATTTTGATACCCACATGCTGGAAATTTAATGTCCTTTCAACATGAAGACTTTCAGTAGAAACAAAAGTTAGAAACATGCTGAATAAATTTTCGGGTGAATTAAAACATACTAATTGATGAATATTTAGCTACTAATGTTTTTCGGCTATTTATAAATCATTGGCTTTGAAATTATTTAGTTTCTGTTAAAGTTTAATAAAGAAAAGCGTTTCGGGAGGCAAGAGGTTTTTATAATGTTTGATATTTAATTCAAACAACAAAAATACTTTCAAATGTAAAAAAAGAAAGAAAAACAGTTTTGAAGTGTAAATAATTACACCTAATAATGGAAATTACTTTTTGAGTTTTTAACTACTTCCAGTAAAACAAATTAACGGCTGCAGATACAAATAACAAGTCCTGCTTCAACATTGACATATTCCGGTAACGACTGTCCTCGGACACTGGAATTAATGCTTGAAGGGATTTCAGGATATGACATAAGCAGGCGTACAAATCCCGCTATGGTATTTTTCAGTTCTTATATTGTTGGCTATATTATTTATGTATACAAAAAATCATATTTATAATATGGCTATGTATAATTGCTTAATTCCATTAATTTTATATATTTATGTTTGTAACTTGAACCATTGTTTATAAGTATATAATTAAGACGCGGTATTTTTCAATTAGGATGTTTTCACAGTTAAGTCCGGATCCAGGTCCGTCAAACGTGAAATGTGAAATGTCCACAATTTGTCACATTATTATGTATATAAAAGAAGCATGTTAACTAAAACTACATGGTAAGCAGTATCGTAATTTTCATTTACGATAGGGAAAAAATACACTGATCTGCAAAGAGAGGGGTAAAATGATATGGAAATGTATAAGTAAAAACCAAACTGACATTGACATGGAAAGGTAATAAACAAGAGACAAACAACAGTTTACAAAACACAACATACAAAAACTGAGACTCAGCAAAACGAATCCAAATTAACAAAAAAGGGTTATATAAGGTTTTTCGGATCAGTAAACATATCCTACACCTTACGTGACATCCATAGTCCTGTTAAAGCTGAACAGCCTTCTTTAATTTGAAATATTTGTGTAATCTTATACGCGAAAATTGAAAAGAAATCGAAACAACAGCCTTTATAACGATATTTATCCAGAATCCTCGCTACTGCCTTTCTGTAGGTAAAAAGGCGAAGCCTGAAAGAGTTTCAGTTTAAACATATTTATTTGTTGTGGATTGGGAAACAAATTATTGCAATTTATGTTAATCCTTTTCCACCTTGTGGGTGCGAGTGCTTCCTACTAGTGGCATTAACCTGCTTTTTTTCAAAATCTACTACGTGCAAGAGATATGGCTCTCTTTTAAGACGGATGAGCCATTTATCGTCCCCTTTCGACGTTTCTCAAGGCCATACCTGCAAATGGTGTCAAAGGAGAGCCGAACATTCAGTCCTGCAATTTTCACCCAAGATCGGGGATCTAACCAGGAACCTTTGTGTTAGTAGTCCGATGCGTTAACCACCACACCACGGCTCTCCATATAAAATTTGCTGATGTCGGTTGATTTATCTAGACTCCTCTTCAGCAGCCTCTTGCAGTGGTTTTGGAAACAGAACAATATTTAAATGTATTAAACAGTATGCTGATTATTAAAAACAGTCACTGTAAATACGGTCTTTGCATCGGAATTAAACACATTTATTTAAAAACCAGTTGTTGGCATGGCACGAGTTATTTTCTTCTCATATATTTTATGGTAATATAATACTTAACCCCTAACGGGAAGAATTGTGCCTGATATTCTTATGATGAAGACATAATCAGTTTAATTGAGGTCTGGAGCTGGCATGTCAGTAACTGCTAGTAGTCTGTTGTTATATGTGTCTTAATGTCATTTTGTTTATTTTCTTTTGTTACCTCTTCTGACCTCGGACTCGGACTTCTCTTGAACAGAATTTTACTGTGCGTAATGTTATGCATTAACTTTTCTACATTTGCTAGAGTTATAGGAGGAGGGTTGAGATCTCAAAAAAACATTTGGCCTCTGGCCTTTGTTAGTCTTGTATGATTTTAAATTTTAGTTTCTTGTGTATAATTCGGATTTAGTATGTCCATTATCACAGTACTAGTATAGATATTTGTCAAGGACCCAGCTGCAGGACGCTGCCGGTGCGGGAGTTTCTTGCTGCATTGAAGACCTATTCGTGCCTTCAGCTGAGGTCTGTTCTCTTGTCGGGTTATTGTCTCTTTGATAAATTCCCCATTTCCATTCTCAGTTGTATGACAGGGCATCGTATTGACTATGAAAGTAAAATAAATCCTTTCAGTCGATATTTAACATTCGCTAATCACACCTAGAAAGATTGCAATCGACTGTCTATTTCTGTCATTAACCACAGCACTAATTGTTCTAGGGAAAAGAGAATCATACGCGAAGGTTTGCCTATGTGTTATTCAAACATGGAAATATCTATTCAGCTGCTGTGTTTAGCACTTTTTTTATTCCAAATACACGCATGTTGTGTCATGATTTTAAATTATCTTTTCTAAAATATTTTCCTGTGTGATTTTTTCCTCTCGAGACCAAGTGGTGTTGTGGTCAATGGTGGTGATCGATTGAAAGCTGACTAATTGTAATGATAATGAGGGGATTTCAAATATCTACTGCGATGAAGGTCTTTCTTACATTTATTTTCACTACGATGGCTAATCTAACTGTTTTGAATGATTGGTCAGACTAACCAACATATTGCTTCGAACTTTTACACAGTAGAAAATACACAGTTTACGCATTTTTGCAAGATAATTGAGAAATAAGATGCATTTTTTAGGTACCAGTAGAGTGTATGGTAAAAATCTGAGTATGCAGCATTGGCTTCAAAGTCAGACACCGTTTTTCCAACAACTCTGTCAAAGCGTAGGTTAGAGCTCTCATCGACAAGTCTTTCAAGCTTAAGTTCCAACGAAAAGCTAGTCCTGATGGCTTTTAAAGATCTTGAAAGAATTTTGTGTGTTTTTTCAATTTTTTCAAGTTTTCTCAAATCCGGATAAATAGTGATTGTTTGCCCAATTTACGGTTGTAGGTCAATACATACGGGAGTCTTTGTTGACTTTTCTGTTCATTTTGCAATGTTGTCATTTTCAACGGTATGTTTTATATTATCATTTAAGCGGAATGTTTGGCTATCCGTCATTTGTTTCTTAAACTGGTTTGTGCCGGAATATATATTGTTGTTATCAAATAGTCTGTTTTATGTATGTTTTTATGTTTGTTTTTTGTAGCATGTCATTGTTTTTGTTGTTCCGTTGTTTTCATCTTTTGGTTGATGTGTTTTGGTTAGTTACCCGCATTTGTTTAATTCAAATCGAGTTATTGCTACTGAAGAGCGGTATACTACTGTTGTCTTTCTCGGCTTAAGATGTATTGTTCTGTAGCCCCGATTTTTTAACCGCAGTATCTCTGGTTAAAAAAACGTGTTTTTTTTTTTGTTTGTTTTTTTGTTTGACCCAGCTATATGGAACGTTCTTGGTGCATTATACTAACCTTTAGTAAGTTATACCCAGTATGAATATCAAATATCATTTTGTAATAAACGTGTAATAATGCATAGAGATTGTTTTATGCCTTCACTTATAGTCATAACTGTTGGTCATGGAAGTGGTTTGTATTTGGGAATTGACTGTATTATACGGAAATCAAATGACTAAACTCAATAGCTTCTGGTGACAATGTTTATTCAAATACTGAGTTAATACAATTAAAGAGAAATGGAGTATTTCGTTGATCGACTTCAGGCGTCAAACAAATATACATATGTTATTTAGTATGCGGATCCTACAAAACAAATTTTGTTTATTAGCATATATTGATGGACGAGCACTGTAGATTTTGCATACACATTAATTAAACAACAATAAAACTTTTACATATATTTTTTTGTATCCCTGATATTGCAAGTTCATTTCAAATCAAACTTTTACTTATCAATGTATTATCTTCATTATGTGTGCCATTTAAAATATTTTTCTTATTCATTTTAATTTTGGAAGTTCTTCTATGTGAGTTTTAATACAAAATATGCAAAACACTATGTGAGCTTTTGTATGTATTGATAAGATGTCTATTACAAATGTGTTAGGTCCTTATATTAAACTTCACAATATTTCATTAACATCTAATGAAGTTTGATCTCGCGGGGGCGACACCAACTAAATGTGCAATTATGATGACAGTTAGCAACTACTTGTCATTGTACAGCCTTCAGTTATGAACCTATACCGCATATCAAATCTATAAAAGATCCCGAAAGGAAAAAAATGTTAAACTATCTAAAATGATAAACTGACGGTTATTTATATGTATAAAACAAATTACATTAATAAATGTTCTATTGATAATTTATTACATTCTGGTTGTAAGGTTACATGTAAATATGTAAAATTTCTGAAAAAGTTTCGAGAAAATTACACCGACCTTCTGATATTCGATTTGTATATTTTAATGACTTTTGAGTTTTTTCCAGTCACTGAAAACAAATTTAAGGTAAATTGGCCCTAACTACCAATTACACTGTAAAACTTCTACTGTTAATGTCACTATTTAGTCTAATTCAAATCATTATATATGTCATATTATATTTTAACTATATTTCAAACTTCTTTTAAAAGCTCACCTTTTCCAACAGATCTGCCACCGAATCCACTGCTTACACTTCCTTGAAGAGCAGCTGAAAACGACATAAAGATTATAGATGATGTAAAAAATAATAATATTAAAACACAACATCGCGTAGTAACGTTATATAGGGAAACTGAGTCATACAGCAGATCATTGGATCCACATTTAAGGTTCATAATAAGTTACCCCAGTGGTATCGTTCTTCTACATAAGACGTATTGTTTGCGTTTCAATTAAAAACTTGATGGCCTAGCCAATCATAAGGTTTAAAAGTAGTTTAACTCTACCCTCAACTCAAAAGAAAAAAAAAAACGAGGAAAATCTCATTCAAGTCAGTGTTGATGAAATGATTAACAATATTATAGCACATTAAAATGGAATAATATCCCTTCTAATACCGTTCGTTCATATATCGCATAGCACACTTTTATCTAATAGAGATCCTGTTTAAATATGTTGTTTTAACTTTCTTATTTGGTGATGATATATAATACTGACCTTGAAGGCTTGCACTGCTGATTCCTCTTGCACCACCTCCAATACCACCTCCTAGTCCACCACTTAATCCTCCGGAAAGTCCTCCACTTACACTACCTGTTCCTCCAATACCTCCGATACTTCCACTTTGTGCACTGAATCCACTTCCAAATTGTCCTGCAAATCCGCTGCTTCCTACTCCAGTTCCGAATCCAGATCTTCCAACAGAACCAGCAAATCCACCGTCAAATTGTCCAGCAAAGTTAGATCCAGCACCACTAGTGAATCCACCACCTACTCCACCACCAATTCCTCCACTGATTCCACCACTGATTCCACCGCTCAAACTTGCTGCTAAGGTATTGGCACTAACAGCTTGTTGAAGAGCAGAGATGTAGGAAATCAATCTAAGGTAGGCACTAATGCTGATGGAGATAGATCTGCCGGCACCAACACCACTAATTCCACCTCCCAAATTTCCGCTTAGTGAACCAGCCAGAGAACCAGAAATGCCACTGCTACCAATACCGCTTCCTAAACTACCTCCCAAATTTCCACTCAAAGCAGCGTTGAGAGAACTAGATAGTCCACTGCCGCCGAAACCGCCTCCAAGACTACCTCCTAAATTTCCACTTAGAGCACCAGAAAGAGAATTAGAAATTCCACTGCCTCCAAGACCACCTCCGATGCCTCCGGCCAAGTTTCCATTTAAAGCAGCATTAAGTGAACTAGATACTCCACTTCCACCAAACCCACCTCCTAGAGTACCTCCCAAATTTCCACTTAGAGCAGCGTTGAGAGAATTAGATACATCTACGCCGCCAATTCCGCTCCCAATGCCACCACCCAAGTTTCCACTTAGAGCACCACTGAGAGAATTAGAAAGTCCACTTCTGAAGCCACCTCCAACATTTCCGCCAATAGATCCATCTATTGATCCACTGATAGATCCACCTACTGAAATAATTCATACTATTATATTAAATGATAACAAGCCAAATTTAGTTATATATTTGGGGTAATCCCTTCTGAATTTGTCCTTTTTTTTTAGTTAAATAGACCGACAATTATATTATGTAAATTAAAACAACTTACTTCCTTTACCGCCGACATATCTGGGTACAGCATTTGCAAAGGCAACGGACACTATGAGTACGGTTATCAAAGTATTCATCCTGCCTGTAATGGATTAATGTTGTTATTAAAAAGTGCATTTAAAAATGGGGATAAATGAAACAAATTTGAGATATATCACAAGTGTCATTATATCTTATTGAATATATATATATTTTTTGAAGATATTTACTCGAGCTTATAACTTAAAATTGTGATACCTGGTTTTCTGTCGTTCGATGGTATCAATGGTATGGATAAACAATCAGCTATGTTTCTCTTTTATACAGCTGTGTGAACGTGCTTTCCGCATTCTTTCTGAACATTAATGCTGACCCTAATGTATAGAATTAGATTTTCTTAGTAAAATATTATGTTCACCACACTAGTCATTCTCTATTCAAAACAGTTATTTTAAAACTAATGTTTTACGTTATTTCAAAAACCACAATTTAAATTCACTTCTGCTTACATGACAATTTATTGATAAATATGAATCAGACAGCTTTATCCGCCATTTCGCACATTTTCCGCAAAAATAAGATAAAATATTACGTAATATGGTCATTTCTTCATTGTAATGCAATGTAATTTGAAATTGTTATATTATTAATGGTCGTCGTTATATATTTCTGTCAAAGTGGTATATTCCACAGTATACCGGGCTTTTACTTTAGTAAGACGCCATTTTGAATTTGAATTTTTTTTTTCTTTGTTTGTGGTTTCTTTGAAAAAAAGTCACATGCATGATGCATATACGTTTGTTCTATATAGTAGACTGCCAAGTAACAAAGAAAGCTTCTAGTAAAAAGGTCCATGTAAACGGAACAACCTTCAAAAGGGACACTCAAAGCCGAATATGTGAAACCGATTATAAATAAGAATCCAAATACTTGTAGAGCTAAATAACCATAAAGTACTTAAAGATAGTAAAAAACATATAAGGTCAACGTTGCCTTTTTTTTTAGCCATGGCGTTGTCAGTTTATTTTTGATCTATGAGCCTGACCTGTCTCTCTGGTATCTTTCGCCCATCTTTTTTGCCTAAGGGAGTTTTTACCTTAGTTTCTTTTTTTAACGACATTATATATTTCTTCAGCACATAATTTTATAGCTTTCAACGTGTTGCTTAGTCTTTAGTTTTCTATGTTGTGTATTGTGTACTATTATTTGTGTATTTGTCGTATGATGTTTAGCCGCCATTGCGTTGTCAGTTTATTTTCAATCTATGAGTTTGGCTGTCCCTCTGTTATCTTTCGTCCCCATTTTGTTACTTAAGGAGTCGATGCTTTTTCTTTATGTAGCCTGTAATATTCCACATATTATCCATGTTTGTTGTCAGCTATTTATATATATTTATGTATTCATTTCTTAAAATACAATTGTACAAAAGTTTTATGCAATATTTTTTATCTATTCAATAGTGTATAGTTCTTTTTTGGTGACGTTATATTTGTTTATGTATTCTTGAACAAACATTTGATAAACATTTACATTTGTCAATTTCTGATTAGATACATTATATGATTTGTGTATAGAAAAAACTAAAATTGTAAGAATTAATGCAGACCAAAATATGCTTTGGTAAAAAATCTTACGTCCAAAGACTAAGTGCTTTTAATTAACGATACTCTTTAATTTAAATTTGATTTTCTCGTTAAATCATCTTAAAATCAACAAGAAATGAAAAATGGTAATAATATTCTTCTACGTTACATCCATTACAAAGATGGTCGTTCTTCTGTTTCCATTTTAATAATAAAAAAAAATTAAAAAAAAGAATGCGTAGGTATTATGAATTGTAAAAGGTTCAGTCTATTTCTTTTTCATTCATTCTCTTCTTACATATGAAATGCGAAAAATTATAATTGGATAATACTACGGTGTTCATGAATTTATAAATTACGCATCCATTTTCTATTAAACACCAATTGAGGGTTCAGTTTCATCTTTATAAATTGACTCATATAATATGTTTGTTGAAAAACTTGAAGCCTCAAGCTATGCCTAGGAATATATACAATACTCTTAATTGAACTTTCAGACTTTAACATCTTCACCCAGTCTTTTGGGATGGATTTTTACAAAATGTGTATTTCTGCTATACAATTATTCTAACATACTTATTATTGTACTAGTAAAATACATTGTTGAGATATCACCATTGTTATCGTAAATGTCATTGACAAATGTCAAATTATTTTTTATCAAATTTTAAAAAATAATCGTTTAAGTTTTAAAATTTATCAATATATTCCTCAGACTCGTTTAAGATTTCTGTGAAGTTGGTAGGTTTTTTCGTTAAACACATTATTCATGAAATTGAGGGAAGCATTTGATATAACCTACAATTGTCTTCTCTTTAAATTCATATTAAAAATCAATCAAAAATATTTGAGAGATCCGAAATCGAGATAATCGTTATCAATATGAAAAGCATAAGCAAATATCCGTACCGAGGCTTTGAAAGCACGGAACGATCACATCTTGTAATATTTAAAACTAAACTATTACGTCTATTTCATAGAATTACTTAAGGCTACGGTCTTAATCATTTTCAGACTGATAACAACAAAATGATGTACAACCGTTAACACTTCTACCGGTTCCACTGCAGTTACTTTTTCAAAGCTGAAGTCACTTCAACAAGTATGCTACTTATGTGTGTTCAATCTATTAACAAGATGTTTGGATTTTTTTATGTCTGTGAAAAAAAAAATTTTTTTCAAAAAGATCGAAGAAGAAGAAAAATGAAAGCATAATTAAGGATGTTCGCTTGTCATGTTGAGAATTTTTGTCAAATTTCAATGGCTAATATCTCGAAAACAAGGTCATTGACCTTTTATTTTTTTTTTTATTTTTTGGTTTCTTTATTAATACCCTATCAATATATACTAGTGTTATGAAAAGCTTATTATTTTGAAACTGAGTACCGAACGTCTTTCATTCAGATAATAGATATACCTACTGAGATATCATACATAAATGAAATATACTTATGAGGTGTTGAATGAATTCCAATGAGAAAAATTTCGTTATCCTGTATTGGGTGTTCTACTATAGAGATACAGCCCTACATATATCGCTATGCTGTATCTGTATACTATACAGATATCGCTTTAAAGCTCCGCCAACTGCCGGACTGAGTATTGTATGAATCTGCGTGACCTCAGCATGTGTATTGCAGTCGCATTCCAATTACGTATGAATTGCGAATTAACGATTACTTTTATACGTTCTGTTTGTTTTCAAACATTTCTTTAGAGCAATAAGAATCACACCAATTTTCTGATAACATACACACATGAACAGCAGTCTTTTCTACGATGACAACTATCGATTTCAAAACTTGAATGTGTTGTTACGGCCAGAGATTGCCTTTAAATTGTAGTCAACAAAAGACACAAATCAATAATATGATTTAACAAGATTTATTATACAAAAGTTTACAAGAAGTATTGCACAAATATTACTGTCAAATTAACTGTCAAAATATGAGTCCAATCTTTTATCTTTATCTGTATCCGGAAGTCTTCTCGGAATCTAATCTGAATAATACGTTCACTACTAAGGTCACAATCCAGTATGATGCTGTTTGTAGAATTAAAGAGTCAATCCAAATGCTATGAGTACTAATGTCTATCGATGTCTACGTCTGAGAGTTTAACTTTACTTTCTGTATATATATAGTTGTCACGGAAATTTCTAGAACACTCTAGAAATGGAACGTCATAAAAAGTTACAACGGAAGTTTCTAGTAAAATGTAGAAGTTTAAATTACGCATCTTTTATTATGATCATTCTGGAATCATTATGTAAGTCAAATTGAAAGTTCCAATCATTCTGTGATTGTTCCAGGGATTTCTAAACAGTACAGTTATAAGTTGTTTTTTTTTATCAGGCCACACAACACAAATAAGGCCATCATAAATAAATATTATAATTACAATATCATAACAGTGTATGATTGTGTAACAAAAACAACCATGTCATTTTCAGCATGCATGTTTAGTGAATGTCGAGTCTGAAGCGTAGGACAACTCGTACACGCTTGTTTCAAATTGGACAAATTGTTATTTGTTTTTACTTTTGAAACTAGTTGTTATGTTAAAATAGATAATTCTTCACCTTGAGCGATGTATTATTGTTGACAATTCGAGAATCGTTTTGTTTTCGAACCCGTCTTCAGCTAAATGTGTCATTATTGTATTAATTACTACACGGGCCTTAAGGGATTTCAAATCGAAAATAAATGCAAGACATGTGTTTTTGTGTCTTTCAAAACACAAATAATAAACAGAATTAATTTCAGAATAAAGACAATAACATTTTATTGTCTTTAAATATCAGCTGTATTTGTACTCGGCTCGAAACAGGTGTATAAGCTCACTAAAAGCTCGCATACACCTTGTTTCCTAGCCTCGTACAAATACAGATGATATTTAAAGTCATTAAACAGTTATTGTCTATTTAACGGTCTAAGTGACGAAGATTCAAGCAAGCATATGTCAGTGTACGGTGTTCCGCATTGTGAAAAACCTAAGCCAAATAGTCAGCTACATAAAGCCTCGACATGACAAAACAGAAAATAACAGAGATCAACCATCGACAACCACTAAATATACATAAAGGGGTGGGATTCACAAGTTTGTAAGCACTCAAAACTCCCCCACCCTACCCATGACCATGGTCCAACAAAACAAACTATCAAAAAACTAAATCCGTTAGAAATGGTTCAAACGGCGTGAAGCACAAAAGAAACTTACAAAAAGACAAAAATACACTGTACCGATATGAAAGTATTTGTAATCACTAAAATTAATGAAAAGAAACCATCAACGGAAGCGCTTTATTGTAAAAATGTACACACGATCAACTTTTCAAAATCACATAAAATAATAAAAAGAAGCCTTAACATTTTTTCAATTACATGTTTTTGCTTTTGTTTTTAGTTATTCTAAGTTATTGGTTTGTTTTCCATGCATTATTTTGTTTAACACTCTGTTGGATAGCACGTGCAGTTAAACCCGTTGTATATTAAACGAAATACAATATGACAATGAAGTGCATTGTGTTTGTTGTCAGCAAATCATAATTATGTTTGCTTATGAAAACCTATCATAAATGAAAAAATAATACATATTTTGTCATATCTTAATGCAACCGGAGGGGGGGGGGGGACGGTGAACGATGCAGATGATGGCTTTCAATGTTTTATTTCTCTGTATGTTCCTGATAAACAATTGATAGCGGTTTAATGGAAGTTATCATTCTATACGGAATACAACTTTAACACATAATCATATAACGGAAATTGAAATACTGTTGACAAATCACTTGCGAACCGACAATATCCATCATACGACACTTCGAAGAAGAAGTATAATCAACAAACAAAGTTCTGTTCATTGTTACTCTGAAACATCAACCCAAGAAAAGTATACTAGTAAAGAAATGAGTAAGCTCGCATCATCCTTAAATTCACATTCCACCAAAGTAAATCGATTCCCTTGACAAACCTTAAATTAAAGGTTGGTGACTACAAAAGTAATCAATAAAATTTTAGATAAAGTATATCTCAGATACAATTTAGCATGCTTCATATGTTGACTTTAATCTACAAATTCGCAATGCGATCAGTAGAGATCTACATTTATCCCCGGCTTAGTATATATCTAGGATTTTGATTGTTTAACGCACGTCGTTACAAAACCCATAGCCCCTGGGTGTTGCTAACCAATAGCCCCTGCGTGTTGCTAACCAATATCACCGGACGTTGCTAACCATTATCCCGTGGAACTTCACCCAAATTTTCCTTAGTTCCATGATTGCTCCTTGTGAAATATCAAATTCTGTAGATTATTCATGATTTTTGTAATTAAATATTTAATTCATTAACGATTTTGTCCTATTATGCCGATCATTTACACTCATTTCATTAAATATATCACTTGACTGCCACATTTTCAAGGAATGGGACTACTGACCTAGCTATGCAAATGATCCACGTTAACGTCACACCATCTATGACGTAACTCTCACAACATTGAGCGCCAATTTTGACTCAATCCAGTTTCTCTGTCTCCGTATTAATTAAAAACTTCTTATATCTGACTACCTGTATGGTTCTACCAAAGGTAGTACCCTACACCCCGTAAAAAATATGTAAAAGTTCTAAATTCCAATAAAACTTTTTTAGATAATGAAAATAACGTTGTTTTCACGTTACACTTTGTACCCGAATTTCCATAAAACTCGTCCGATTCGGACTAAGACCGGGGATGAATTCGTTATCTACGTTCATATCCGTAGATATGGATATTTTAACACCCTTCAGAACACTGTACACCCTTCGGCTACGCCTCATGGTGCACCGGGGTACTTCAGGGTGTTAAAATATCCATATCTTCGGATATGAACGTAGATAACTTATTATATATCACAACTGGGAAGATTTCCCCGAATTGTTTTGGCAATGAGGCCAACTATTCTTCAAGATCTGAGATGAACCACGAGTTGTCACTGATGAATTTTGAAGACGAAACGCGCGTCTGGCGTATATACAAAATTAAGTCCTGGTATCTATGATGAGTTTGTTTAGTAGTTTTTGTTGTATATTTTGTGTCATTTTGGTTTCTCTTGTCTATATTTAAATTGTTACAAAGATTAAAGTTGTCGACTTTAGAATTTTTGCCATGCAGTAACGCATATCTCAGTCCCCGAGAGTCTTTGGACATTTAAGAAATAATTGAACAGGAAACCATATCGTTCTATATTGATAGATTTTCTAATTTGTATTCATTGTCGAATCACACAGAGGCAAGAGATTTAATATAGAGTAAAAATCTTTTTATTTAAACATCAAAAATATTTGTCTTAATTGTAGGTCTTGTCTTGTTGGTCATTTTAGCTTATATGGGTCAATATTCCTAATGCGCCTCGAAATGAGGAACACAAAAGTTGTGTGTAATAAAAAAATCTCTGTGTAATGATATTGGAATTTTTTTACAAATGACTGAGCTTTACCATTTGTGGTGATTTGAAAAGTAGAGGAACATAGAAGAATTAATAAAAGGGATTTTTGCCGTGAGGAGCTGCATCACGAAAGGATGTTCGGGGTATGCTAATTTACAGAAACAGTAATCATATTTCGTACCCTGCAAATTTAACCATATATATGAAAATATCACAGCTTCGAAAAGAACTATCATATGTATCCAAGTTTACGATATGGATTGAGCTACAGGATAAAATGGTAAAAATCATCATCAAAGGGCAATAATTCTAATAAGGAGTCGGCTGACGATTTTGATAATGCTAACTTATTTGTAAAATTTGTCTTGTTGATAACTTTTGCAATTTAATGTCTCTTTGTATCTGTTATATGATTTTTAAGAACAAAAACGGTAAAATTTGTCATATAAGGTATTAACTCCTATCAAAAGTCGGCTGACGATTTTGACAATGCTAACTTATTTGTAAAATTTGTCTTGTTGATAACTTTTGCAATTTAATGTCTCTTTGTATCTGTTATATGATTTTTAAGAACAAAAACGGTAAAATTTGTCGTATAAGGTATTAACTCCTATCAAAAGTCGTCTGACAATTATGAAAAATATATACAATAGGTAGAGTACAACATTTTGAACATTTTTGCCCCTGTCAGATTTACTTAATTTAAAAATGAAAGACAAAACTTGCATTTAACACCTCTTTTTAGCCTTCATGGCCATGTTTGGTTGCTACGCGAGGGTCATCACGCACATTTTCAAACTAGATACCCCAATAATGATTGAGGTCAAGTTGGGTTAATTTTACCCTAAAGGAGAACATTTTCAAAAGTTAGCCAGATGAGCTAAAGACGAGCATTAGATAAACAATAGCATACAAAACACAACGTATATAAACTAAGACTTAACAACATAAATCCTACTAATTAACTCTAGTTATCTCTTGGATTTTGGAATGGTAAGCAAATCCTTCACTGCAAGTAGCATCAACCTGTGTTTTACCTTCCTTTATTGGATAAATTTGTCTAACTTTATTCGCGAAAATTGGTAAGAAAGAAGAAAACCGCCTTAAGAAACACAGATCTACCAAGAGCTACCCGAACTGGGTTTTAGTAGAAAAAAGTCAACCATTAAAGAGTTGCTGATGACGGTTGGTTTATCCTTATCAGTCTCTTGCAAGGGTTGTAGAAACAAACAATGTCTGACTTTCAAGTAGAAACATCATACTCAGACTTCAAAAGTCGCCCACTAATGTATCACACACTTACATACATACACAATACAACATAACTGGGGTATTAAATTATAATCCTTGTACCTTTGATAACTATGTTATAGATAGCAATTGGTGTCATGGCTTGAAATCTTATTTGAAATCTTTTCCTATTTGGTTCTTTCCTCTGAAGACCAAGTAGTGTTGTGGTCAATGATGGTAATCGATTTAAATCTGCCTAACTGTGGTGATTCTTGAATTTCGATTGTGATGAAGGTCTTTCGTACATTAATGTTCATTACGATGGCTGATCTCAGGTTTGTGAATGATTGATCTGACTCAGCAACATATCGTTTTCAACTTCTGCATAGAAGTAAATACACAGTTTGAGCATTGTGTGCAAGATAATTGTGAAATATGATGTATTTTGTTAGCACCAGATAAAACAGCTCTCAAGTGCATGTCTATAAGGCTTTAGTTCTATTCAGGGGGCTCAGGAAATATCTTGATAGAGCTTAGGGTTATTTTTTTCTATTCATTTTCCTTTTCGTAATAAATAGTGATCGTTTGTCAATAAACTCATCATAGATACCAGGATTAAAATCTTATATTTACGTCAGATGCGCGTTTCGTCTACAAAAGACTCATCAGTGGAGTTCGAATCGAAAAATGTTTAAAAGGCCAAATAAAGTACGAAGTTGAAGAGCATTGAAGACCAAAAATTCCTAAAAGTTTTGCCAAATACAGCTAAGGTAATCTACTCCTGAAGTAGAAAAGCCTTAATATTTAAAAAATTCTAAGTTTTGTTAACAGTTAATTTGTTATTATGAACATATCAATGATTCGATCAAATTAACGATGTTTAGTCACTAACACTTCAGTTTTTTATGACTCTTTTCTCTTTACATGCTTCATTTTGTAATGTTTTCATTTTAGCAGTGTTTGTAACATTGCCATATAAGCGGGAAATTATTTTTGTAGCTATAAAACCAGGTTAAAACTACCATTTTTCTTAAAATGACCTTTATCAAGTCAGGAATGTAGCAGTTGTTATCATGTAGTTCGTTTCTGTGTTTTTATGTGTTCGGTTTTTTTTTTTTTTTGTGGTTTGGTGTTTATGTTGTTTTATTTGTCAATCTTATTATTGTTCTGTTTCACTCGGTTCTGAACTTGGAAAGTCTTAATCAAATGATCGTGGTTAATATTTTGAAATGACTGTATTATGAGGGAAATTAACTTTTGAACACAAGTGATTCTGATGACAATGTTTATTCTAATACCAAGTAAATACAACAAAAGAGAAATGGAGTTGTTCGTTCATCGACTTCAGGCGTCAAATAAATATACATATGTTATTTAGTATGCTGATCCTACAAAAAGAAATTGTATATATTAGTATATCTAATTGAAAAATGTATTACATTTTGCATACACATTTTACAAAAATAAACATAGATTACACATTCAAATGGAAATTGACGCTGAATGGGGGAGACCAATTACATGTACACTGTAATTGATCACTTTTCCTATTTGAGCATATTATGAATTAGAAGATATAGGATTGGAAATGAATCAATTCGCCATCGTCAGACACCAAAGCACATGGAAATAAGCGACAAAGGACCCCCAATTGTGAGCAATTACATATTGAATTTAGTAATACTAGAAAACTGACGGTTTGTGTTATGTACAAAAAAATGTTTTTTCTTAGTGACTAAAAAATTTATTAGGTAAATTGGCCCTAACTATCAAGTAATCTGTACATGTTACTATTGTATGATTAAAATCATTATATCTATCTTGTTATATCTTAAACTTGTTAAAAAGCTTACCTTTTCCAACAGATCTGCCACCGAGTCCACTGCTTACACTTCCTTGAAGAGCAGCTGAAAACAACATAAAGATTATAGATGAAGTTAAAAAGAATAATATATACACAACAACTCGTAGTTTTACTCAATGGGAAAACTTTGTCAAACAGCAGACCATTATTTACACATTTCAGGTTCGTAATAAGTTACACTAGTGCTTATATAAAAAACAATGGCTTCCGATTCAAGGCAATCACATGGTTGAACTGTACCCCCGATCCCCATCCTACTAAAAAGGGAAAACAACAAGGGAAATCGTATTCGATTTTAAGTCGATTTTTATGAAATTATTAATGTTATTTACAATACTTAATGAAATGTTTTGTATATTTCCCTTCTAATACCTTATCTTCATATTAAGTACCGCATCTCAAAATTTCATATCTAACAATTCCTGTTTGAATTTGTTTAATTCTTTTACATAGAATACTGACCTTGAAGGCTTCCACTGCTGATTCCTCCTGCACCACCTCCAATACCACCTCCTAGTCCACCAGAAATTCCACCACTCAATCCTCCGGAAAGTCCTCCACTTAAACCACTGGCTCCTCCAATACCTCCGATATTTTGGCTTTGTGCAACGAATCCACTTCCGAATTGTCCAGCAAATCCGCTGCTTCCTACTCCAGTTCCGAATCCAGATCTTCCAACAGAACCAGCAAATCCACCGTCAAATTGTCCAGCAAAGTTAGATCCAGCACCACCAGTGAATCCACCTCCTACTCCACCACCAATTCCTCCACTGATTCCACCACTGATTCCACCGCTCAAACTGGCTGCTAAGGTATTGGCAGAGATGGTTTGTTGAAGAGCAGAGATGTAGGAAATCAATCTAAGGTATGCACTTATGCTGATTGAGATAGATCTGCCGGCACCAACACCACTAATTCCACCTCCCAAATTTCCGCTTAGAGCACCAGCCAGAGAACCTGAAATGCCACTGCCACCAATACCGCTTCCTAGACTTCCTCCCAAATTTCCGCTTAATGCAGCGTTGAGAGAACTAGATAGTCCACTACCGCCGAGACCACCTCCTAGACTACCTCCCAAATTTCCACTTAGAGCACCAGCAAGAGAATTGGATATTCCACTGCCTCCAAGACCACCTCCAATGCCTCCGGCCAAGTTTCCACTTAAAGCAGCGTTGAGTGAACTAGATAGTCCACTTCCGCCGAACCCACCTCCTAGACTACCCCCAAAATTTCCACTAAGAGCAGCATTGAGAGAGTTAGATACATCTACGCCGCCAATTCCGCTTCCAATGCCACCACCCAAGTTTCCGCTAAGAGCACCACTGAGAGAACTAGAAAGTCCACTTCCAAAGCCACCTCCAACATTTCCGCCAATAGATCCATCAATTGACCCACTGATTGATCCACCTACTGAAATAATTCATACAACTATATTAAATGATAGAAAAACATATTTTGTTGTTTGCAGAATTTTTATGATTTTCTAGTAAATTTACAGTCATTTTTCTATAAACTTTCGTTGTCTTTTGTTATCGGTATTGTAAATAAAATTGGTGCCATATTTCTATAATTTGTTATTATACTTTACGGACAAGACGATTATTATAATCTAAAATTATTTCTCACTTCATAAGACAAATCGGTTTTTAGACGTAATATCAGGGACGTATACAAATTTATCCCTAAATAAAATCTGAATTCGTTTATACAGATTTGTTTAAAACAAAATCCAAGCGAAACAATTACCATACCTAAGTATTTACAGACAGATATAATAAAAAGTGTTGAGAATTTTTTATTCTGACATTTGGGGGTAGACTATTTTTGAAAGTTCAACCAAGAGTATGTAAAATCGTATAAATTTGGAAAACGGCGCTTTTGTAGTGTCACGTTACGTTACGCAGTAACGTGCATTTACTCTTTGGGAGTTCAACGCTCTTTACACGTTATAAATCCCTTGCCACAACAAACTGAGGAATCCGTAATTGCCCAGTTTGAAGGTTAAAGACCAGGTTGGTTTATTTTTGGAATTTATCCCTTCATGTACTTAATTCTGTTTCTTGCTTGTACTATGTGTGCATGATATATTAATAAAAGCCCTTGGACGTTCAACAGACCATCCACAATCGTTAATCTAAGTCATGTAAGATTCGTCATGAAAATGAATCAAGTCTCAGAATGAATATCAGATTGTCGAAAATCAATATTAATTTTTTTTTTAAGAATCATTCATGCAACTAATTACAGATCACCAAATTACTTAAAATAATATTTAAACAAATTAGAATAAATAGAATCATTGCCCAAAAAAGTAATGAGTGTAATCCCTGGTGAATTTGTCCTATATTTTGTAAAATATAGCGATAATCATATAATGTAAATGAAAACAACTTACCTCCTTTACCGCCGCCAAATCTGGGTACAGCATTTGCAAAGGCAACGGACACTAGGAGTACGGTTATAAAAGTATTCATCCTGACTGTAATAGATTAAAAATAATAAGGAAAATCTGACAAAAAGTATAAAATAGTTGTTGTTTTCAAATCCAATTCAAGATTCATTGAAAAAAAATATGAATAACAATGTTGAGATATATAACCAGTATATGTCACTAAATATTTATAAATATGAAGCATTGTTAAAGATATTTACTCGAGAGTATAATTATTAATTTGAAATTGTTATACCTGGTGTTCTTTCTCTCGATGATATCAATGGTACGTATAAATGATCAGCAATCATTCTCTTTTATACATCTGTGTCAACGTGCTTTCCGCATTCTTGCCTGCACATTAGTGTTGACCCTGATGTATAGAAATTTATTTTTTCTAGTATTGTTTGATGTTTAGCACACTAGTCATTCTATATTCATAATACTTAGTTTCAAAACTAATGTGAAACATTATTTCAAAAACCACAATTTAAATTTACTTCTGCTTACATGACAATTTATTGATAAATATGAATCAGACAGTTTTATTTGCCATTTCGCACATTTTCGTTGAACAATAAGATAAAATATTACGTAATATGGTGTTTTATTTATTGCAATGCGATGTTATTTCAAACTGATGTGAAATGGCGAATAGTTTTCGTAGTATATAAAGGGAATAGTCCACGATCTGCCGGTCTTTCATTTGTCAATGAGTAAGTTCGAAATGCTTACATTTTGTGATTTCTTCAAATAAATATCAATCAACTAAGTCACATGTTAGTATCCGGCTAAGTGCCC
Source organism: Mytilus galloprovincialis (assembly GCF_965363235.1). Lineage (NCBI taxonomy): Eukaryota > Metazoa > Mollusca > Bivalvia > Mytilida > Mytilidae > Mytilus > Mytilus galloprovincialis. The sequence goes on along the minus strand of NC_134841.1, from coordinate 38,268,790 downwards.
GGCATAGTGCAAGACGATTGTGTACCACGATATCTCATCCCGGCGAGGGAAGAACAAAAAATTACAGATTTAACATTGTTGGGCTGATGTTTAGACAATTTGAAAGTATATATATGTATGTATACATTTCTTGAAATACAAAAGTTTTTATCAATTCAATCGGGTAAACTTCTTTTAAGTGACTGCAGTTATTAATTTAATTTTATTGATCTGTTTTCGTTATATCTTGTCATGTTTTCTTGAAGAAAGTCATTTGTCATGTTTTGATTAGATACATAATATGATTGTTTATACCAAAATCTAAAATTGTTACGCAATACTATTTATAGGTACCAGGATTATAATTTAGTACGCCAGACGCGCGTTTCGTCTACATAAGACTCATCAGTGACGCTCATATCAAAATATTTATAAAACCAAACAAGTGCAAAGTTGAAGAGCATTGAGGATCCAAAATTTCAAAAAGTTGTGCCAATACGACTAAGGTAATCTATGCCTCGTATAAGAAAATCCTTAGCTTTTCGAAAAATTCAAAATTTTGTAAACAGGAATTTTGTAAATAAATGACCACATTATTGATATTCATTTCGGTGTTTACTACTGCGCTGGTGATACCACCGGGGACGAAACCCAAATAAATTGTGTTAAGAATTTAATATCTAAAGATTAATGGATTTAACGATATTCCAAAATTTAATTTAGATTTTCTCATTCACTCGTGAATAGTTTATCCAATTAAAAAAAAATATCAACAACAAATGAAAAAGGTTAAATCACAAAAATACTGAAATCCGAGGTAAATTCAAAACAGAAAGTCCCTAATCAAAGGGCAAAATCAAATGATAAAACACACCAAACGAATGCACAGCAACCGTCATATTCCTGACTTGGTACAGATATTTTCGTTGTTATTATCTTCTTATTCGTTACATGAATTACATAGACCGTCGTCCTTCTGATACAATTTAAATAATAAGTTTTTTGTTGGTAATATGAATTGTAAAAGTTTTCATCTTTATATTTTTAAATTATTTTCTTCGAAATATTGAAAAGTGAAAAAATACAATGGATTAATACTGAGGTTATTATTAATATACGCGTCCATTTGCAAATACCAATTGGGGGTTTCAATTCAATAACTTGACAAATTGACTTGTATAATATATTTGTTGAAAACTTGAAGCCTCAGTTTTTGTCTAAGAATATTGAAATACTTTTAATAGAACTTTCAGACTAAAACATCTGAAGACAGTCTTTTTGGGATGGCGTTTTACAAATAAATATTTTGCTATCCAATTACTCTTACAGACTTTTTTGCTGAATAAAATGATAAGATATATCGCAAATATCGTGTTTAACTACACTGACAGATATTAAATTACTCCTTATCATATCAAAATTAACAGTTTTATTTTCAATGGATTTGTTCACCCAAATTAACTGTTTTCTTATTTCTATGAACATGATGAAGTTGGGATCTTTTTTTTTTTTTTTGTCTATCCACCACCTGATATTACCAAATATTCAAATACTTCACTATATAAGAGCGACGAAAAATACCAGAGGGAGAGTAAAACTCATAGATAGAAAATAAACCGACAACGTCATGGCTAAAAATAAAAAGACAAACAGACAAATAATAGTACAGAAGATACAGCATAGAAAACTAAAGACTAAGCAACATGAACGCCACCAAAAACTTGGGGTGATCTTAAGTGCTCCGGAAGGGCAAGCAGATCCTGCTCCACATGTGGCACCCGTCATGTTGCTTATATTATTACAAATCCGGTAAATAGTCTAATTCGGTTGGTCACATTCGTGAAAAGGGAAAGGGTATTGTAGTTACGACATAAGAAATATATCCGATATCATCTATGAAACGGTTATTCCTTAACGGTCAACAACTCTTGATGGCGTCCGTAAAATTTACGAAGGAATGATTTCAACTTCACCATTTGGAACTCGTTGTTTAATAGCTTCCTTGTGAATAGCAATCCTCTATCAAGGAAATCATGTTAGGAAATACAAGCCCGGGAATATCGTATCAATTGGGAGGTTAATACTCCGTATGCAGGCGCTGCTGGAATGATGCTATACAGAAATGAAGAGTTCACAATTGGGAAGCTGAAATCCTCTCTTTTGTCGTAAAGTTTTGTTTTCAACCAACCCTTATCGTCAATTTCTAGATGTAAGTCAATATGTGAGGCAGACTTAGTTGTATCTGTAGTAATCTTTATCTCCTGTTCGATGGGATAGATTCGTTCAACATAGTCACCAAAGTTTGTATTATTTAGTGAGAGAACATCATCTATATAGCGGAACGTAAAGTTACAGGATATTGCTAACTTCTTATCTTTCTTTCTTAGAAGTTCCTAAATGAAGTCAGCCTCATAATAATAAAGAAACAAGTCGGCAAGAAGAGGGGCACAATTGGTTTCCATTGGAATTCCGACAGTCTGTTGACAAACACGTCCGCCAAACGTAACAAAAATGTTGTCAATAAAAAATCAAGCATTTACATAATGTCAGTTTCAGAGAATTTTTGGTTTGAATCAGAGTGATTCCTTACAAAGTAGGATTTATAAAATTCAAGGATGTATTTAAAATATTAAATAAATAAACTACAATGTTCTTTTCTTCAAAATTCATCTTAAAAATCAACAAAAAAACCTTTAAAGTCATATGAAAAAAATACTAAACTAGGAGGAAAATCCAAAACGGAATGTCCCAAGTCAAATTGCAAAATCTAAAGCTCAAACACATCAAACGAATGGACAACAACTGTCATATTCCTGACTTGGTAAATACATTTTCTTATGTATAAAATGGTGGATTTACCCTGGTTTTGAGCTAGCTTAACCTCTCATTTGTATGAAAGTCGCATAAAATTCCATTATATTGACAACAATTTGTGACTTAAACAAACAGACATATTATGTAAACATGTTATGAACAGGGGTACAGTAGTCAACATTGTATTATTGTCGTAATCACTATATTAACAAACAAATATAAAAACAAACGTTTACCATGCTACAAAAAAAACAATAACGGGACGTATACGTTCGGAGCAATGTCACATGTAGAAAAGAAACACAAAACGGCATATATATAGACAAAGAATATAAGCAAACATGAAAGACAAGAATACACAGTTTATCATGGTACAATAACACAATGACGGGATATATAAGTACAGAGCCACGCCAAATAGATACCACAATAACAGACTAGATAGTAAAGGAAATATTCATAAGACAAATAAAAGAATACCTTAATTCTTTATAAGATGATACACAACGTTAGTACCCAGATTCTATACGTCAAGACCATCATGTATTAATTGTGAAGTTGTAACGCAGTGTTTCTCGCCTATGTCTTGGTACCTTTCGATGAACTGGTTTGGAAAAAGAACTAGACGTTATTTGGCATACCCCTAGCCTGGTTCATTTACTTTGTACTCCTATATAAATTGGCTTCAAGACACACACTTTGTAAAACAAAATGAAACACTGATAAGAAACCAACGGAAAAGTCAATGCATTTCCAATCTCATGAGTCTAATCAACCAGGAGTTGCAATCCTATTTTAAAAATTATTTTGAATATAACATACATTAATTTAAAAAGTGGATGGCAATTTGTTGGGATTGGATATTAATATTGAAGACAAGAGATTTATTCTGATAAATGTGTCTCAATGAAATCAGAGGTAAGACCTTTAAGATATTTGACATATATAAAAAGGGAAAGTGTAAAATGGGAAAAGAAGCTTAAAGAAAATTTTTAAAAAATACTAGAAATACAATCACTGAGGACAATACAAATGTAATTGAGATTGAAAAATGTGAACTTAAAATTTTGCGGCAAATAGTTATCAAAAGTACCAGGATTATAATTTAGTACGCCAGACGCGCGTTTCGTCTACATAAGACTCATCAGTGACGCTCATATCAAAATAGTTATAAAGCCAAACAATACAAAGTTGAAGAGCATAGAGGATCCAAAATTCCAAAAAGTTGTGCCAAATACGGCTAAGGTAATCTATTCCTGAGACAAGAAAATCCTTAGTTTTTCGAAAAATTCAAAGTTTTGTATCAGGAAATTTATAAACAAGGCTTAAAGGCCAATATGCTCGGTCAAGAACCCAGTGGATTGAAAAGGGAGAGAGACCAACTATCTGTTTTTGTAATCTATAAACCCAAACTTTTGTAAATAAAATTATTAAAGAAATCTTGTCAAGAGTGTATAAAAGAAGTCAATGTATCGGGGATAATTCCATTTCTAACACCTAAATTAAAAGATAATAAAATGGATTCACTAGAAGGTAATATTACCTTCACTGAAATATCACAAGCATTGAAAGGATGAAAAATAATAATAGTCCGTGTTCAGATGGCTTCACAGCAGAATTTTTCAAAGTGTTTTGGATAGACATTGATAATTTGTCTTCAGGTCAATAAGATAGGGGAAATGTCTGTCATTCAGAAGCAGGAAGTAATCACATGTAATTATTTAAAACAAACAGGCTTTATTCCTGGGAGATTTATTGGGACGACTAGTTGCTACATGCTATTGAAAACCGAATAAGTTTGGAAATATAAAGCATTAGATTCCAAGTCAGACATCGATCCACAACTTTGTCAAGAGCTTGGGTCAGAGGAGAAACTAGTTCTCAATAGCAAAGTGTGTAAGGCTTTTGTGCTCGGAGAAAATCTTGATATTTTTAAGTGTTTTTTCTCTTTCTTTCCAATTTTCAAAAATCCGGTTGAATCGTGATAGTTTGTAAAATTTACGAGGATAAGTCAACATATACGGTAGTCTTTGTTGACTTTTTTCTGTTTATTTAGTGAATGTTCATCTCGGCTAATGTTGTAATAACGAGAGAAACTTCTATAAATGTAGTTCGCTGTAGCCTTGACTATTTAAGTGACAATAAAGTTTTAATAACCGCTTTTGCACAATATCACATTTTGTAAAATACATAAAACAATGCATACAGATAGTTAGAGGTCTGCAAAGTATTCCGATTTTCTAAATACATATGTAAACAAGTTCAATGTTTTGTGTAAAACTTATAATGTCTTGATCAAAAGAGATCGCTGATTTTGAATCATAACGGATTGTTACGCTACTTATCATAATAAACTGAAAGACTAGTTATTTTTTCAATTTTCTATTCCTTGGTGGTATTTTCATTTTTCTCTTCGTTATTGAGAGTATATATTTCTCCACACTTAATTGTTGTATGAAATAAAAAAAAAAGTAGTTTAAAATTCGTTGAACATATTTTTTGAAAATCAAAATAACTCAAACTCGGACTAAAATGATTATGGTTGGTTATGGACGTGGTTTGTATTTTGTTATAACTATATTATGTGAGGAAACAAACTACCAAACACAATTAATTCTGATGACAATGTTTATTCTAATACCAAGTAAATACAACAAAAGAGAAATGGAGTTGTTCGTTCATCGACTTCAGGCGTCAAATAAATATACATATGTTATTTAGTATGCTGATCCTACAAAAAGAAATGGTATATATTAGTATATCTACTTGAAAAAAACATTATATTTTGCATACACTTTTAACAAAAATAAACATCGATTACACTTGATAAAACTTTACTTATCACTTTTGTTTTATCCCTGATAAGTTATTTTCCAATCATACGTTTACGTATTAGTTTATTATGTCTATTATTAATCTGGGTGTCACTGGTGAGTCTTGTGTGGACGAGGCGCGTTTTTGACGTATTGAATTTTAAACCTGATGCTTTTTGTTATTCATTAATCATTTGTTTCTTTGTCTAATACGTTCTCCTATTTATTTGTATTGTAGTCCTGTAATATTATGTTGTCATTTCAATGTTATATTTAACATTGCCATTAAAGTGCGAAGTTTGGCATGCCACAAAACCAGGTTCAACCCACCATTTTTTCCTTTAAAAATGTCCTGTACCAAGTCAGGAATATGGCCATTGTTATATTATTGTTCGTTTCTGTGTGTGTTACATTTTAACGTTGAGTCGTTTGTTTTCTCTTATTTTTGAGTGTAATTTCACATTGCGATAAGACGTGTCACGGTACTTGTCTATCCCAAATTCATGTATTTGGTTTTGATGTTATATTTGTTATTCTCGTGGGATTTTGTCTGATGCTTGGTCCGTTTCTGTGTGTGTTACATTTTAGTGTTGTGTCGTTGTTCTCCTCTTATATTTAATGCGTTTCCCTCGGTTTTAGTTTGTTACTCCGATTTTGTTTTTTGTCCATGGATTTATGAGTTTTGAACAGCGGTATACTACTGTTGCCTTTATTTATGTGTACAATTTCAAATAATTATATATTTTTTATTTTTGTTGTTTTTATATGTGAATGTTTATACAATAATATGCAAAGCACTTTGTAAACTTTCTTGATGAGTTGTCTTTCAGGTCCATTGTTTTTATATCAACATTTCACATCATTCCATTATCTTTGAAAATATGTAAAATTTCTGAATAAGTTTGGAGTAAATTACAAAGACTGTTTGATATTTGAATTGTAGGTTTAAATAATTTTCGTGTTTTTCTTAATGACTACAAAAAAATATATAATGGTAAATTGGACCTAACTATCGAGTACACTGTGCATGTTACTATATCTGATTAAAATTTAAATCCTTATATCTATATATCTTGTTATATTTTAAACTTTTTTAAAAGTTTACCTTTTCCAACAGATCTGCCTCCTAATCCACTGCTTACACTTCCTTGAAGAGCAGCTGAAAACGACATAAAGATTATAGATGAAGTTAAAAAGAATAATAGAAACACAACAACGCGTAACTTTACTCAATGGGAAAGCTGTGGCAAACAGCAGATCATTGGTTACACATTCCAGGTTCATTATTAGTTACGCCAGTGCTAACGTTCGTTTACATAAGAATTATCAATGGCGTCCGATTCAAGGCATTCACATGGTTGAACTGCACCCCAACCCCTATCCCTGTAAAAAAGGAAAAAAAAGAACGAGGGAAATCGTACTCTATCTTCAGTCGATATTTATTAAATGATTAATGTTATTAACAGCACTTAACAAAATGTTTTGTTTATCTTTTCTAATATCGTTCCTTCATACATATTAAGGATCGCAAAACAATGGCTTCAGTATAGAATTAATCATAAAATTCTGGCAACAAATACGTTTTTAAACAAAATTGGGATAGTGCAAAACCCATATTGTACTTTTTGTAAGACTGAACTTGAATCAATTGAACATATACTGTGGGACTGTTATTATGTACAACAATTTATTGAGCAAACCGAAATGTGGTTTCTCCAGAATGGTATTAGTATACCATTTACACAGGATATTTTTTTGTTTGGAAATTTATCACGAATGTACAAAAATGACCCTCAAAACAATATTTTTCTCTGGATTAAACAAGATATATATAATACACGATATTTTAAAGGAGAATTAAGTTTAACAGCATTGATTGAAAAAATAAAGCATCATTATATTTTGGAGAAGACGATATCAATTAAAAATAAATGTTTGACAAGTTTAACCAAGCTTGGTGCATTTACCAAGAGGCTTTACAGGATAATTTGGTGGATTAGCAACTATACAAAATTTTATGTTTATGTTTTTTTTTTCTTTTTTCTTTTTCTTAATCATCTTTTTATTTTTTTATTTATCAATTCTCCATACTTTTTTTTGTATGTCCCTTTTTAATAAGATACAATTATAAAATCCCAACAAAATGTTATTTTCAAGTTCTATACATTTTCTGATAGATTGTATTATATTACATTCATATACATGAACTAACTGTTTGATAACTGTACTGTTGTATATTATATATGTTGGATAAAAAAAATAAAAATAAAAAAAAAAAGTATCGCAAAATTTCATATTTAAGAATTCCTGTTTAAATTTGTTTAACTTTTTTACATAGAATACTGACCTTGAAGGCTAGCGCTGCTGATTCCTCCTGCACCACCTCCAATACCACCTCTTATACCACCAGAAATTCCACCACTTAATCCTCCGGAAAGTCCTCCACTTAAACCGCCGGCTCCTCCAATACCTCCGATATTTCCACTTTGTGCAGTAAATCCACTTCCGAATTGTCCAGCAAATCCGCTGCTTCCTACTCCAGTTCCGAATCCAGATCTGCCAACAGAACCAGCAAATCCACCGTCAAATTGTCCAGCAAAGTTAGATCCAGCACCACCAGTGAATCCACCTCCTACTCCACCACCAATTCCTCCACTGATTCCACCACTGATTCCACCGCTCAAACTTGCTGCTAAGGTATTGGCAGAGATGGTTTGTTGAAGAGCAGAGATGTAGGAAATCAATCTAAGGTATGCACTAATGCTGATGGAGATAGATCTGCCGGCACCAACACCACTAATTCCACCTCCCAAATTTCCGCTAAGAGCACCAGCTAGAGAACCTGAAATCCCACTGCCGCCAATACCGCTTCCTAGACTACCTCCCAAATTTCCGCTTAATGCAGCGTTGAGAGAACTAGATAGTCCACTGCCGCCGAGACCACCTCCTAGACTACCTCCCAAATTTCCGCTTAGAGCACCAGCAAGAGAACTAGATATTCCACCGCCTCCAAGACCACCTCCAATGCCTCCGGCCAAGTTTCCACTTAAAGCAGCGTTGAGTGAACTAGATAGTCCACTGCCACTAATTCCACCTCCCAAATTTCCACTAAGAGCAGCATTGAGAGAGTTAGATACATCTATGCCGCCAATTCCGCTTCCAATGCCACCACCCAAGTTTCCGCTAAGAGCACCACTGAGAGAACTAGAAAGTCCACTTCCGAAGCCACCTCCAACATTTCCGCCAATAGATCCATCAATTGATCCACTGATAGATCCACCTACTGAAATAATTTAGCAGCTATATTAAATGATAGAAAAACAAATGTTGTTGTTTAGGGAATTTTTCTGATTTTCTAGTCATTTTTCTATAAACTTTCCTTCTTATTGCCTTTTGTTATCGATATTGTAAATAAAATTGGTGCCATATTATTATGATTATCCTTTTTGTGATTATATTTTACAGATAAGATGATTATTATAATCTAAAATTATTTTTCACTTTATAAGAAAGATCGTTATTTATATGTAGTATCAGAGACTTATGTTCCACTTTCATGCAAACTTATCCGAAAATAATAAAATTTCAGATCATCACAAATCAATATAATTTTTTTTAAAGAACTTTTCCAGGAACTAATTATAAATCACCAAAATACTTAATATATAATATTTAAACAAATTAGAATAAATAGAATAATTGCCAAAAAAATGTATTGAGTGTAATGCCTTTTGAATTTGTCCTTTGTTTGGTGAAATAGAGCGAAATCATATTATTTAAATTAAAACAACTTACCTCCTTTGCCGCCGCCATATCTGGGTACAGCATTTGCAAAGGCAACGGACACTAGGAGTACGGTTACAAAAGTATTCATCCTTCCTGAAATAGATTCAAATCTTTTAAGGGATATCTGACAAAAAGTATAAATAATTGTTTTAATCAAATGTACTAGTACTTCAAAATGCATTTAAAAAGGTTTGAATGATTGTTGGTATTAACTAGAATTCAAGATGCATTAGAATTAAGAAGCTTCTTGCAAAGTATGATTATTTTAGAAAAAAGAAAATTCAGTATGATTGTCAATTAGGCAAGTATACACCAGTGAACAAATGAGATAAAGTTAGGTTACAACTATATGAAACCGTACGTTCATATCAATTGGAACTATAAAACGATTTTTTTATAAATGTAAAGAAATTTTCTAAATTTTATAACTATTTAGTTTAAAATTGTAATACCTGCTCTTCTTTCTCTTGGTGCCTTTGGAAAATGTTGTACAAATGATATGTGGAAAAGATAAGAAATTGTCCTCTTTTATATCACCGAGTGTACGTGCTTTCCGCTTTACTGCACTAGCATTAAATTTGACCGTAGTATACATACATTGATTTTTCTCAATAAAATTTGTAATTTAGTACACTTATAGTTCCCTTTTCTTAACGCTAGGTTGTAAAATTCGTGTTTTACATGGTTTCAAACCACAACATAAATTTATCTCTGCTTACATGACAATTTATTGACAAATATTAATCAGACGGTATTATTTGTCATTTTACACATTTTCTTTAAAAATCTAACAAAAGGTTTTGATGTTACGTAATATGGTCATTTGTTCATTGTAACACAATGTAATGTTAAAATTGATATGTAATAAATCGCCATTAGATTAGTCAGAAAGAAACTTTGAAACGTGAAATCGTGTATTTCTGCAATAATTAATAATAGTGTCTCTCTAGTACAAAAATGTAGAAAGTAACAGTCTTAATATGTGCATTTTATATTATTCGTACGTACAACTAGTCATAATGTGTCTTGATACAGTGGAAACAAACAAGAATTTGTAAGGAATAGTTAAGTAAAATAAAGAAAAAAAAATATTAAAATTTGGGAAAAAGAAATAATGTATCCTTTTTTTTGTAATTTACTCGTGATATCAAACATGAAAAAAAGTAAAATCATTTATTTACCAGTATACTAAATCAGTTTGGCGTTGGATGTCTACTGAATGGCATTGTAGTTATATTGGCTTTGAACTATCTGTCAGTCACTGCGAGTCTTCTCAGATCTGTACTTATAGTTTTTCTATGTCTGGATTTATAAGTATCCTGTCACTTTTAGTCTGTGTTTTTGTTAGTTGCTTTTCTGCTTTGTATCGATCTGATGAGTGAAGCCTTTTTCAACTGATTTGATAGTTTGTTATTTTGTTGTATTGTTATACCACTATCCAATCTTGAGATAAGGTTCGGTGTCCAAAGTCAGGGACCTGTAACTCAGTAGTTTTCGTTTGTTGCTGTAAACATTGTGTATGTGACTGTCCCAACCAAATAATATTCGGTGTTCATTAATATATTTTTACATTAATCATGCCGTTATTTTCTCGTTTGAATTGTTTTACATTTGTCATTTCGGGGCGTTTTATGGATGACTTTGCGGTAGGGGTTATATTGATTCTTGAAGGCTGTTAACTTCTATGTCGTTAAGTCTCTATCGAAGAGTTGTCTAACTTGCAAACATACAACATATTCTTATTTTCATATTGATATGATACGAATTTATGTGATACGATTGCAAAAACGTCAGAGAGCAAACTGAGTATTCATACGTTTAAAAGTCAACGGTTGTAGTATTATGATAATTCGCAATGGACAAAGTCAATTTAGATACGATCTTTGTAAGCTCCTTATTATTTTGAATAATGAATTTAAAGGGTATCAATTTACACTGCAGTAAAATCTATGAATATTGTATTTACCAGTCAAACATTGCTTACGTTTTTGATAAATCATAAATAACTTAATATGTATTGCTACACTTTTCTTAACACTTATTGTCATACATCCTATGGATATTAGAAACTGTAACTAATATATTTCATAATGTTAATGACTAATTAATACACTTGCCTGGGAAACATGATATATTTATAAGCTTTGAACTACCATTTCAGTAACTGGTAGTACTTTTATATTGACAATTTGTAAACTTTTGTCTGTATATGAAGTCTATATGGACGTTTTGTGTGTGCTTCTTACCGAAATTATGTGTCAAGTTATTACTTTTTGTCCGTATGGATAAATTCATATCATTTCTTGTTATTTAATTTCATTGATGATTAAAACAAAGCTAAAGGTTCGTTTATAACTATATTGACATTCAATGACTGTTTGATATCAATCGATTTCCAATTTTCACCTGTTGTGAAACTTAAAACTACACAATGATGATAATTTGCATTTCGTATGTCGGAAAATGGGTTTAAGATGTTGCAATTTGACAGAGCATTTCATTGTTCATTTCATGTTATACTTTAGAGTTATTAAAATCAAGGGAAAGATTATGTGTATCTTTTACAGTTGATTTAGTATTTCTGCGATAAATTATACCTGTTCTGGCGTTTTAAGTTAGTTTTTATCAAAATTTATATGAAGATGATATTTACACCCGAAACGAAGGCGGCTATGACATATTTCTTCGTGCCATCAAAACGGACATTTATCTGCCAATAACATTTCAATTTCCTAGAAAGTGTATTTACATGATTGGGAAAGAATAATAGAAAATATTTCGGCCTTAACACACATTGTATAAAAATGTGCATTTGTAACAGTCGTTGTCATTAAATTATATTAAGTAAGTGGAAACAGCACAAAAGTAAAATCACAAAGATACTCAACTCCTAGGAAAAGTTAAAACGAAAACTCCCTAATCATATGGAAACTCAAAAGCTAAAATACATCAAACGATTGGATAACAACTGTCATATTCCTGACTGGGTACAGGTATTTTCTTACGTAGAAAATTATGGATTGAACCTGGTTTTATAGCTAGCTAAACCTCTCACTTTTATGACAGTCGCATCAAATTCTATTATATTGACAACGATGCGTGCACAAAACACACAAATGCACAGTGCTAGTTCAACCAGAACAAGATTTTCGGAAACCGGAGTAACACAGATTTAATCCACCATTTTCAACACAAGGAAATGCCTGTACCAAGTCAGGAATATGAAAGTTTTTTTCCTTTAGTTTGACGTGTTTCAGCTTTTGATTTTACCATTTGATAAGGAGTTTCCCTTAATAAACTTGCCTTGGAGATCGGTGTTTTTATTTATTATACATTTTAGAAAAACAAGGCAACAAAAATGTGCTGTTCAAACAAGCAATAAAGCGTCGTATGAAGTTATCATCAACTTTAAAACAAATTACACAAAACGTTTAAGAGTATCAAAGAATGTTGCAAATGAATTAAAAGAAATACATAAAAATTCCTTCGAAAGCTAGTAATAATATAAGAAATAAGTATACTCAGTTGAGAATATTTTTTTTGTATACTATCTGTTCACAGAAATCGTAAAGTTTTAAAAACTTCGTTTCATCTTAAATATCTATTTGTATGTTTGTATATAAAGAAAGATTTAACAGGATAGTGAATTTTACATGCCACCACTCATTTCCTTTTCCTCCCAAAAGTGTCAATCCCCTCCGTTACTGAAGTCGTAATCAGATTTTGATACATGTGTACAAATAAAAGATGTCATTACTCTTGTTGCACTCAAACAGGCGTCCTTGATCATTTATACGATAGGAAGATGTGGTGTGATGTTTTTTTAGTCTATAAGACTAAGAATTTGTCACGTCGGGTTATCAGGTTAATGATAACACAGATAAAAACAATCTATTTTTTTTCTGTTCTGTTTGAATAACGATCCCATCATACTTTCCTTGTTCCTGGTTTTTCATCAAATGCGACCTTTCAACAGATTTATCGATTATGTGTGAAGAGGATCACGAAGGATTTAATTTCTAAGTGAGCATCCCCTAAGCTTTATGTAGAACCTATTTTCAACATCAAATAGTTGCATTGGAAAATGTATTGAAAATGTATATTGCTTTTCTCGGATTATTTTTTTTTTCGTTCAGTCATACTAAAGTCGTAAAAGAATATGGAATATGTATACCGATGTTTGGATTTGATTGGTCTACTAGTTTAAGGGTATATGAAATATGAATTGTTCAGAACGTCGTTGTCAGTCTGTTAACCAATCCGCACAAAACACGGAAACTTGTTAATAGTCTTCAAATTAAATCGTGATTCCCGTATACGTCAGAAAGATTTTACCGTGTACCTTTTAAGAATAGAATTCGACAGCACTGAGAATTGAAAAGTATTGAACAGTTCAGTCGACTATTCCTCGTTCACGAAAGCATTCCCTTTTGTAAAAAATAGTGGATTAAATCTGGGTGTATAGCTATCTAAACCTCTCACTTGTACGGCAATCGCACTAAGTTCCATTTCATTGATAAGAATATGTGAACAAAACAAAAAGAAAGACTAGGTGATAACTAAAAAAAAAGAAGTACAGCAGTCACAATGTATTAACTTCTTAACCATTATAAAATAAACAAAACGTCAACTAAGAAAAACACGATGGCATATAGACAAAGCATTAAGCAAAAGTGAAAAACAAAAATACGAAAAATAACGAGTTACGCCAAGGAAGATATTACCAAAAAAAAAAGACCAAATATTATATAAATAAATAATTTACAATGTCATATAAAAGAACACTATAACACGGTTTTTAGATATACTAAAAGTAACCGTGCAATTTGGTTTAAGATGTGACGATTCCTGAACGAATCAAATTAGTCAAAAAATCCATATTATCACCTTGTATAACTTTTAATATTGCACGAAATTAAAGTCGCAATTCAAATCATACGATGAAAAATAGACATCAATAGCTAAACATTAAATTGTGCATTTTTATCTTTTACTAATTATGCTAATGTCATGATTTGAAGCGATATTATACTAGTGGAAACAACTTGCAAAAATGCGTTTAAATTTTGATTACGTTCTGCATAAAATATTACACGATAATAAAAAATACAACAAATACAAATATAGCATGCACTTTAATGATTTTTTTTAAATTTTTACTACAACTTGTTCATATTGAATTCCATTCTCTTCCATTTCCAGGTACGAATTTTGTCAAACTTGTTGAACCCGTTGAAAAAAAAAAACACGTGACAAAGAAGGGATTTCTGTTCGACAAAACTGTAAAAATGTACATGCAGCACAAATTGTTTATATGAACCGAAGATATAAGAGATGTAAAAACATAAGATAGAAACACTGATGACAGGGAAAGCTACAAACGAACATGCACATGTCTACCTTTGTGACTAGCGTGCAAACCAGTACAAACCAAGCATAGTTTAGAGCTGTGGACGCATATACCGATATATAAAAGTTAAGTACAGTACATATATTAAAGGTTTTATCAGACTATGGGATTTTTAACAGACTCATTAATTAACGCAACCACATAAAATTTGTGTCAGAAAATCAGAAAACACAACACAGACAAAAACCAGGAAACCTCCTTTGCAGTGTTTGTGGTCAAATTTTGGTGTCTTGTTACATTAACAGGCCACATCAAAGGCATCTGTAACTATTTTAGTTCAGAAAGGAAAAAAATATTACCGCAATATTGTCAAAAAAAAAAAATCAATTATTTGCATCAACTGATATTATTGTATTAAAAAAACTAGCAAGATATAACAAACATGTATTGGTTATGTAATCTTGGTTAGGTAAATTGAGTTAAATACACAATTAAATGTACTGTCTGTTTCCATATTTGTTTATGAATGCATTGTAATTGTATTTTAATTGTATACTAATTTCTCTTTACTTAATTGCATAGTTGTATTGATTTGAGAGTGTTTCTGTGTTTTCTTGTGGAATCTTGTTTGCTTAGGGGTCAAAGCAATATCATGAGCCGGCGTGAAAGTAGTTACTAATAATATACATTTTGGTTCGTTGATAATTCTTTGTTATTGTTATTTATAATTCAAATTACTATACTGATTAACATCTATTTTAGTCATTATTTTCACTGATCGACTCCCATTCTCACATTGACACACTAAACATATAAAAATCTTAGAAAAAGTATAAAAAACAATCATTCATGAATGGATTCGATAATATGTACCAGTACGTTGTGAAAATATTTTAGTGTAAAAGTAAATCTGATTAACGATGTCGAAGACCTGTGAAGACTGCCGACAGTCAATATAAACATAAATATAAATATAAATAGATGGCGAGCACACGCACTTGGATCTGTTTAATTTCATAGAATAAAAAATAGTTTTTATCTGTATAAGAATGCCTTTTCTGGGTAAAATAAGTCATCTAAATGGTTAACCATTGTTTCATTTTCAATTTTGACATTCGTTTCCTTTTAAAACATACACACGCAAAGTACATGCGTAACCTATCTACAACTAAGTAATCATATTAAAGTACACGTGAATACGGATTCATTTGTGTTAATTATTTACCTGCATGTCAATTATACGTTAGCGTTGTCTTGAGCTTGTTTTGACAAATTAAGGTCAGACCGACTGTTTATAGCGAAATATTGTTTCAAAATTCCACTTCTACAAATACTTGAACATAAAGAATCTGATTTCAAATGTTTTTCTAAATCTAAGTTAATGTCGTTAATGTATGTTAATAATTGCGAGAGTTATGATTGATCTTAATCTAAATCGGACAGGCAGTTTTATATTGTTTCACAAATTGCAATAATTAATTAAATTGCGTTATAATGCATATGTGATTCCTTGACACATGTGGCAGATTTTTCGACTAATTCGTATTGTTGTGATTATGCATAAGTTGTATATCCTTTAAACCACATGACTCTTAAACTTTTGATATCAATTACGGAACCTTTTGAATAAATAAATCCTTATCTTGATTAATCATTAGAATCATTAAAGAGGTCCACAAATACCGATAAGATCATGAAAACTTCTCAAAGAAAAAAAAGCTCCATGATGAATGCAAAATTAAAACACATGTTTTTTTTTATTAGACGGATGTTTTGTGATATTGGAATAGATAATTTCTTCAGTCTCTTATGTATTATTCACAATCGCTTATTCATTTAGAAATGCAGAGTTATAACCCTAGAGGTAAAAGGAATATGAACAATACAAAAATGTGCACAATGTAAAAATTGAAAATACTAAAACATCATATACCAATTGCTAACAAGTAATGTCTCTTTGATCTGTTTCCATTCTTCGTTCTAGTAGACGTTCTGCATGTGTGGTGTCCACTATCTAAAGAAATTTAGTTCAATTCAACTTCTCATACTAAATTAAGTATTGAAACTGTTCAATAGTCTGTTTAAAACCTTGATAAAAGAATTATAATGGTAAGCAATATATCAAAATGTATTAATCGTTCCATCTTTACTTTTCAACTGTTAATTAATTTTCTTACATTTCTTAACATTTGATATACCTTGCCTTCATCTAGTGTTTGTTTCTCAGTTGTCCGAGATACGCGAGATGTTTAAAGGGACGTCTCTGGTTTCAATGAAATATGTTTATTACAAAAAACTCACCCCGTCGTAAGTTTTACGGACGCCATCACTATATCTAGTTGACCGTTATAGAATATCTGTAAGTGTTTCATAGATGATAGCGAATATGTTCCTGATGTCAAACATTTTTGTAACTTCAACTCCGTCCCCTTTTCAAGAATGTTATCTACCAAATAATACTTGTTATCGGAATTGTTATAACATGAGCAATAAGATAGGTTTCACATGTGATGCAGGATTTGATAACCCTTTCAGGGCACTATGGGGTTCGTGTTACTTTATTAGTCTTTAGTTTGTTTTATGATGTGTGTTAAAATCCAAATTACAATTGTTTGTCTGTTTGTCTGTTTGTCTGTTTGTCTGTTCCATGGCGTTATCTTATTTTCGATTTTTACATTTGAATGTTCTTCTGGTATCTTTTGTCCCTCTTTTATACTAGTAGTACAGATTTCATAAATTGCTAATGCATTAATTTAGCTGTTACGTCGTTTAATAACAAATATAGATATTTATTGTATAAGAACAGTTATAGTTTTACATGCAACTTTTCACGGTAGTATTTTTTACAAAGCTAGCAAGTTTAAGGTGGTAACCAACACTTTCACTAAAATTAATTTGGCTCGTTTAACTTTCATGAAATTTTGTCAAAGTATTTACTTTGACCCTTTAACAAAAAATACAAAAATTTCAAAAAATTTGAACCAACCGTTTTGTTAGAAAAATTACACTGGTTATATAGCAATTTGACAAACACCAATTTTGATCATTGAGAAGCTTAATATTCCTTTTACAACACAACGTATTTAAAACGTTTAGCTGACTTTACACAGTTATCTCCCTGTAGTGTTAGGTACCACCTTAAGAACTGTTCTTTAAATGTTTCACTTTGGTTTAATAGATTTATTGATACGGTAATAACAAAACTATTGTTGTTCAAATATTGCTTTTGTCATTTTGGGGGATCATTATCACATAGAATTTAATGATTGCTTATCTATTGTATAGTCATTTTATAAAACAAAAAATACTGTTTGCAGCTATGAATTATTCGAAATAATAAGGATGTTTCTATCCCAAGGAGAAAACCGTGGACGTAATTGGCAAAATGTTTTGAAACTTTTGGTCCTCGGTGTTCTTCGGCTTTGCATTTTTTTGGCTTTCGGACATTTTTCATCTGAACGTCGCTGGTTAATGTGGACGAAATACGCGTCTGGCGTATTAAATTTTAAACCTGGTACCTTTTGGTTGCTATTATTCGTATGTTTCTCTCTCCTATATGTTCTCCTATTTATTTGTATTGTAGTCCTGCCATGTACTGCTGTCATTTTAATGTTATATTTAACATTGCCGTAAAAGCGGGAGGTTTGGCATGCCACAAAACCAGGTTCAACCCACCATTTTTTCTTGAAATGTCTTGTACCAAGTCAGGAAAAAAGCCATTGTTAAATAATAGTTCGTTTCTGTGTGTGTTACATTATAATGTTATGTTACTGTTGTGTCGAATTTCTCCTCTTTTATTTGATGTGTTTTAGTCTGTAACTTGGATATGTTTTTTTTTCTCAATCGATTTATGAATTTCGAACAGCGGTTTTGCCTTTATTTAAGCAATGCTTAAAGGCCTCTTTTGTTTTCAAGAATTAATTTGCATTGCACATTAAAATTTTATCATATTCACCATTAAACTGTTTAGCATTTAAATTTTCGATTTTTTAGAAAGAAGGATGAATATACTAATAAAGCTGTATTTTGTAAAACAATCGGAAAAATTGGCACTCAAAATGCTTTAAAAACGCTGTACTTTATTTTCCCTGTAAACTGTTTTACTCGAGCGTCAATGACGAGTCCCAATTACAAACCTGGTATCTTTAAAGACCTTTTTATCAAGTAACTAGAACACACCCGTATATCGCGGGTCCGTGACTGAATTAAAGTATATAACTATGCGCAAGACTTATTTTAGTATTAGTATTGTCATCTGATAAATTCATGCTGATTATAAGATACACAGTTTTCTGTGCTTTCAAATCTTTCTGTTTGAACCCGTCGAACTGGAACTTATCAATTACTGATAATATTAATTATTTGGAAAACAAAAGGTCCTGGAATGGAGTATTTTTTAATCAACAGCATTGTCCTATATTAGTTATAAATATTGAATTCTTTGATTCGCTGTTTTACGGCATGCCCGCTATACGTATGTACCTATACGCCTTATTTTAGTCCAGATTTTTAGTATTCGTATTGTTATCTTAGAAAGTCTAACTGATTAAAATACTACAATAGTTAACAATTTGACAATTAAGTAGTGTCAACCCTGTGATTATGACCCGTGTAATACTATATAGCATATTAATCCTGAATACACCGTTTGGTGGTGCGCCTGTCAGATGCGGAACGTACAGAAAAAGTAATCGGTAACAGGTGAATATACTATTGGTATCGGTATCGGATTCGACCCGGAACTTCTTAATTATTGGCAATATTAATTACGTGGAAAACAAAAGGGCCTGGAGTAGTGTAATTTTTAATCCTTTGTTGAATTCTTTGATTCGTTGTTTTTACGTGATGACGGCTGACAAGTTGGACCTCGTAATTTTAGTATTATAGATGTAACTTTGCTATGAGAAGTCTATGAAATACAACAACCGATATTCGAATGTAGGACAGCTTGATGTCAGCAACCTAGATCATATAATAGTTCTTTGTTTATACTTGTTTCTGATATTAATTATAGCATTATTATAGAGTTGAATACTTTTCATGTACTGACTTTCATTGTAGTTTTATATTACGTTGACTGAACAAGATTTAAACGAGAGAGCATTAAGATGTACAAAACAAGTAGAAACCTGCAATATACTCATGAGCAGGGAATCGCGTACATTGTTGTATTGTTTCATATTTTAATGTTGTTTGTTATGAAATAAGAATTAAGTGTCGGTTTAGGTCTTTAATTGCTTGGTTTGTTTTTAACACCCCTTCCAGCACTATTGTACTATTTCATGGCGGTCAGTTTTTTATCGGTGGAGAAATCCGGAATGCGCTGAAAGAACCACAGACCTTTTGTAGGAAAACTGATAATAATAGTCAATTATGATCGGAGTGGAACGCATGACCTCGGTGTGGCGAGTCAGGCTTATGCTAGAGTGGTAGAACTACTAACACCATTCGGCCATTGAATCAAATATCTGAACATTTTTTTTTACAATTTGTATAGACTTGGATCGATCTTAAGCTTGATGTTTTACATAGACACTTGTCCATTACTGAAGACATCATTTAGGATTCTAAAGGCACTTTGTTTATTTGTGACATTTGGTTGGTGTCTCATTGTATGGCCATCTTCTTTTTTCATATAGTAATACAAAAAATGTAATTATTCCTGGTTACGATCCACAGGAGAGGATGGGATTGAATCGTAACCATTGGCTAGCAAAGGTGCTGAAATGGTTGCTGTCTTAGATCAGTCTGTTGGTTTGCTTGTTTGCTAGTTTGAATGGTAGTATTTTATAGTAAGCTATACGAGATGGTTTTTGTGCATTGTTGAAGAAAGATGACCTATTATAGCTGCTTACGTGTACGCCATCAGTACTATCATTTTGATAGTTGTTTCATTGGCGATTGTGCTACATTGTACATCTCTTTTTTTATATACTATACACTGTTTGTCCATTAAAGAAAAAAGATGACATTTGGGATGCAAGTATTTATTCTATATACAAAAAAAAATCACCACACCAGAAAAAAACGGAAAGATCATGTTTGTTCATCAACGTTGGGCGTCCAATACTATATATCTGTCATTTAATAATAACTTGCTGTAATAGAAAAAGAGAAAAAAAATTGTTGTTAAAAAGCTAAATTATACACAAACATGAGCATCATTTCCTAATACTGCACACAATTCTGATTTCATTTAAAGCGTAAATAAAACAAATAGCTATTTTGAAAACATTTTAAGACAAATGCTTTAATAATTAAGTCATTTATCGGTATATTCTTTTATATGAAATATAATTAACAAATGCAACATCGGCTCGTCTGTTCCGTGTCTTAAATAAATGGTATTCAAATATCTTAAGAAGCAATACATATATAGGTACAAAGCTTATTTATTTTTCCATGAATACTTTTAGACTTCTTTATTTTCCCTTAATGTAATATATGTACAAGTTACTTCAAAACAATCTTGAATCATTTACAAAATTACTTACCACCTTTTCCACCTCCGATGCCACCAGCTCCGCCGCTGATTCCAGCATTCAAACTTCCACCAAGAGTTCCTGAAATAGAAGTGTAGTTTTTTGTACTCTCTCTTTAGTCGTTATATTGCTGAAATTGGTTTTCTTTATTGACAAGGAAATGTTTACGTTTTCTCGAGAGAAAAGAAATCCTTCAAAATCACTTGAGTATTGCAATTATATTAGGAATTTTCCACTTGTTCTATATATATAACTTAATGCATTAAAATTGTTTACATAATGGTTGTGACAATATATTGCCTTTTTTCTATCATGGAGCATCAGTTTTTTTTATATTTACCCATGATGCTAGATCCAGCACCTCCTCCAAGACCACCGCCTAGACCACCAGAAAGGCCGCCACTTAATCCACCAGAGAGTCCTCCTGAAAGTCCACCAATACCTCCTGCTCCGCCTAGACCTCCTAGACCTCCAACACGTCCAGCAAATCCACCGCCAAATCTACCAGCAAATCCGGAGCCTGAACCGAAACCACCTCCGATTCCAGATCCACTAACAGAACCAGCAAATCCACCACCGAATCTTCCAGCAAATCCAGAGCCTGATCCGAAACCACCACCGATTCCACCGAAACCTCCGCCTAGACCACCACCTAAACCACCTCCAATTGCACCGCCTAAACCACCTCCAATTGCACCACCAAACCCACCAGTCAAGCCACCGGAGAATCCAGCGCTTAAACTACTAGCTGCAACAGCTTGTTGAAGAGCTGATACATAGTACATCAATCTGAGGTAGGCACTGAAGCTGAGGGTGATAGATCCACCGGCACCACCACCGCCAATAAGTCCACCTCCGACGCCACCGCCCAAGTTTCCATTTAGAGAACCGCTTAGAGATCCAGAAACTCCACTGCCGCCCAAACCTCCGCCGATACCACCTCCGATTCCACCACCGAATCCTCCTCCGAGACCACCTCCGAGACCACCTCCGAGTCCACCGCCTAAGCTTCCAGCTAGAGATCCTTGTAGAGATCCGCTGAGGGAGCCACCTCCTGAAATGTCAATTTACAAGTGTTTAATTCTCAATGTATTGAATGAATTAAATATACAAATAAAAAATTATGACGACCAAAAATCTGCAAGAGCTTCCATAAAATATTTTACGACTGAATTTTACGACAGATGAAAAGGATCATGCAAAATTCGATGGCTGTGTATAATAAATTTGAATTGAGTATTAACAATTCATCTGGAGCCAATCAGCAATTAGGTAAAAAGATTTGAAGGAAAAATGAAGGTTAAGCATTATTTTTGGAGATTTTGAAGTGACTCTAATCTATTTACGATCCAAGAGACCGATCACTCCGATGGAAATCCATTTTTGTAAAGTTTGATTATAGTAATTAAATTAAATTATAGTACTGTGATGGTTTAATAATAATTAAAATGCAATAATGAAAAATAAAAGTGGTTGCATGCTGAGTCTTGTTTCAAAAATGCGATAGAATAATAGAATTCTTGATATTTTTTGATATTTTGTTTCTTTTAAAATAATCATCTTTAATCATAAAATGATAATCTATTACTTCAATGGTGAAACCAAAGCCAACCATCTTTTCGGAAAGTCATTGTTAAGAAATGTCGCTCTAATTATTATTGAATAGCAGTCCCTATAATCAAGTTATAAAGCACGTGTTTTGCTTTTGTTCATAATTTAACAAATTCAGTAAAAGCGATATTCGAATTGGGAAGTCGAAAACGGAAAGGACTTGTTTTCACACGAGAAATGAAAAACAAGTTAAAAATAATTTGTCTGATCTAAAAGTATCATTAGACCTATGCTCCGAAAACATTATTGTATACTACGCTATACTAGCCACTTAAACTTAGATCAATTTTTTTTTTTTTAAAGGTTACACTTTGTTAATTGATAAATTTGTAATTGGTATTCTCTAAACATCTTAATCTGGAGTAAGGGAGATAACTTGCTTACCTCCACCACCACCACCGCCGAATTTGCCACCGGCATGAGTACAGGAACTGGCAACTAGCAGAACAACACAAGTAATCAAAGTATTCATTTTGCCTGAAAAAAATAAGAAAAACATAAACAATGATATAAGCTGTTAGGATGGAGGAAAGTACACATAATTGCAATTTTACGCATTGCTAGGGATACTTATTGAAATTTCTCTTGCAGTATTATCAAAATATTGAAAATCAAAATCAGTTCCGTTCAAATAAAAAAAAATAATACGCTGAGTATTTTTATCGCTTAGCCTAATTTATTAATTAATCCTGTGGAGCAGGATCTGCTTACGCTTCCAGACACCTGAGATCACCCCTAGTTTTTGGTGGGGTACGTGTTGTTTATTCTTTAGTTTTCGATGTTGTGTCCTGTGTACTATTGTTTGTCTGTTTGTCCTTTTCATTTTTAGCCATGGCGTTGTCAGTTTATTTTCGATTTATGAGTTTGACTGTCCGTCTGGTATATTTCGTCCCTCTTTTATAAAGATAGTTATCATATTAACTATATTTACATGCAAATGAGCATTTTACTTTATATTATAGAAAAACACATTTGTATCAACAGTATGAAATACACCTTTTTCCGTGGTTCAAGAAATAATCTAATTGGATTTGTCAAGGTAGAAACATTAATGCTTTTCAACTGCCAATGTAAAAATTTACCTTGATCACATGATAATAGTTGTGTTAAGAAAATTTCTATACAGTTGGACCTACATATAAACATTTAAATCCATTATCACTATACTTTGGTTAAAATTAATATTGCATCTACCATTTTTACTATATATACGATTTTTTTCGTTAAGTTTATTTATACTGTACTCGATGTGCAGGTGAGTTTTTAAAGGCTACATAAAGAATGTAAGACATTTTGAAAATCCTCGAACGTATTTTCAAACGCTATTGGATAACATAATCCTCAAGTACATCATGAATCAAAAGAAAATACGAATTTTAAAACTTATTTTTAAGGAAACGTTTTTCAGATACACTTTTTAACAAATAATTATATATTTTCAGTAGAATAAAACAAACTTTTACAGCGAACTTTTTTAACCATCTAACGTAAAAAAAATATAATCACCAAAAATGTATTTGGTCAATCTTTAGAAAAGAATTGTATTACTTTTAGTTAAATAAATAAAATTATGATTTTACAGTGTATATAAAGTAAACTATCAATTGTAAAAAATCAACATCAAAATGATTTTGTTTAAAATATAATACTAGTAAATATTTGTATTACCTGAGTTTCTTTAAGCTTTTACTGGGACTGTGACAGCGGAGTGTGAAAATAGTCGAGAGAAAATTCGTATTTATACGAGTGATCGTACGTGCTTTCCGCTGTTTATGCCGACCACAAACGATCACCCGAACACTGACTCCAACATGTAAATTGTTTGTTTTATTGTTCGTGTTTAACGTGATGTTAAAAGAAAATGTTGTATATTTAACTATGTTTACAAGACAATTTTTATTGATAAAATATTAATCAGAATCTTTCTTTGATATCAAACATTAAAAAAGTTTACCCGCAAATTTTAACATAGGGTCAAATAAACTATTACGTAATGTGGTCGTATTAAAAGTCTTTTGCTTGATTTTATGTGCAATAAATTATTCCTTTATTAGTCATGATCAGCAAAGAACTTTTCATTGTTAAAACTTATATAAAGTATATGCTTTGATAATTCTGTCTTATCTTCTTTAATATTTTATATTTTAACAGTTTTCTTTTTTGTATGGGATACTGTCTTTAACAAAATTTAGATTATACTTTACTGATGATAAATCGCAATCGTACGATTTGTTAGAGATTATTTTTAATTTATTCCTACTTTTTTTCTTACAAGATTTCTTAAACGAAATTAGCGGTTTCGGTAATGAATGGAATCAGACAAAGATATTCGGTTGTTGGCTTTATTTAGATACTATAATAGTAGTTTTTCTAACTGAAAACACATTTTAGTCAACGATTTGATTAGGGGTCAAGTAATCATAATAATTTAATGATTTGATTTTGTATCTAAAAAAAACATTTAAAAAAACACTAACACAAAAGTGTTGTTAAGCAATAACAAATAAAGAAATATATAGGAAACAATATTCTAATGTATACATTATTGTTACGAGGTAAGTCAACATTTTTCTAACTAAACCTTTAAAATATGTCATTTAGATAAATTCACTAATTCGATGTCATGTAATAAATTGTTTTCTGATTTATGAAAGGGAGGCCAAAATATGTCAACGACTTTGGTGTATAAAAAAAATGTGTCACATAGCAATGTTTTTTCCGCTTTTGGAGGTTTTTAATATATTTGAAAAGTGACAAACAATATGTTTATCTTTTTTTAAGTATCAGAATATAAACTCAAGCGTCAATATCAACATGTTTGACCACTACATAAAAATCAACTGAAAGGATGTATTTTAGTCATGAATATCCGTAAAACGATTATTAATTCTATGTAATATTTAACAAAGAATACTTAAAGAATGGACATGACAATATTTCTTATTTTTCAACCGGTCAAAATATTAATGTTAGCGTAAACTGTGTCAAAATATTTTTATCTATCGTTTTTGGCAAAGTTACTGCAACAAGTATTTATGATAATTTTTGAGTGAAAGAGTTTTTCTTTTCTAATTTACTATGAAGTTGTTTGTTAATCTATAACCTTTAAGGTGCAAACGATAAATTTTCTGCGTTTGAAAAGGAATATGACCGTTGTCCATTCGTTTGATGTGTTTTGTCAGTTAATTTTGCCATTTGATTAGGAACAAAATGTTTAAATTAAAGAGGATTTTTAATGTAATTGATTAACTGTTAACACATTCTTTAATAGAATAATATTCAGATGTGGTATGATTGCCAAGTAGGCAAGTCTCAACTAGTGACTAAATGACGTACATTGTAGAAGTTAACATTTATAAAGTCACGAAACGTGCTTTCAAGTCTAATTTTAGCACATCTATATTCATTTCATCGTTTACTAAAATTCTCTCTGCCAGTCCATAGTTCTGTTAAACAAATAATGAGACATCTTAAGATTGATAGTTGTTTGATTATTAATGTTTAACTCCATTGTCAGCATTATTGGCTATATCATGGTGATAAGTTTTATTGGTGAAGGAAATAGGAGTACCAGGAGAGAACCTCTAAACTTCGACGGGAACAGTTACAATCCAGGGCTTTGTTCATCGTTGAAGGCCGTACCCTGACTGGCTAAACAGCCCGTGCATGGTCGGATCGATGACAGGCTACTGCTAAACACTTAGACTTCGCGGCTACCTATGACCTTCCCAAACTAAGAACAAACAGTAAAATAATAATACTAAATAATGAGATTGGTATGGATTGCGTTTGACTAGAGCATGTAAACGTACGGTAAGGTTTTCAGTGGTATGATGATGACATAATTCTTTCGTATTAAAACTGTTTATGTTTTAGATTATTAAGATCAATCAATATTTGTTTACAAATACCGTAGTGATGCACACGTTTTAATTAGCTTTTGTTACGTGACCTAAATGAAAGCAGATACTTAGAGCCAGTTAAAAAACAAAAGTCCAAGAAAGTTAACATAACAAGAATAAAAAGCAGAAAAAAATAAGAATAGAGAAAAATGGGGTGCTAAAATATAATGATTGACTGCATAAATAGAAGAATATGAGATAAAAAATAAACTGATTACAGAAAAGAACAATGTCCAGAATAATGTTATCAAGTACAGACTAGTCATTGTTTTAAAAGTAAAGAGTAGTGAACCAAAAATTAGAGAATATCGAAATGAAGGACCCAATCAAACAACGCAATGTATAAGATTCCGTCTTTATTGTCATTTCGATACCCAATAATAAACATATGTCAATCATATTCGATGTGTCGAAGTATGGTTCAATTGTTATATAGGACATATTAAAATACATTATAGAACATATTAAGCTTGTGGTGTTTATCTGAACTATGATCATTTTCTGTTCTTGTTATATATGCTCTATCATTATCTTATGTTTAATTTTCAAAAGTATTAATCTTTAAGACATTTGAAACAATGGTTATACTGTTACATGTAAATAAATATGGTTGTATCCACAAATAATTACATTAACATGCATGTTTCAAATTGTATTTCCGTGTAAAATACAACACCTTTGACTACGCGTGGTATCTGTGATAATGTTAAAACAACAAATAGAAAAATACACGAAATAGCTTGATATAACTCTTCAAAGTCATGGTTTTAGCATACAAATCCAATTATTAGTACTTGAAAACATTATGAAAACGTCTAACAGCGGTATACTACTGTTGCCTTTATTTTGACCAAAGGGGACCGACAAGACCAACCAAAGCCATTTAATGTCAATTTTACAGCTAAAGTAGGAACTCTTTTTCTTTTAATTTCGAAAAGTGTCGACTGATAATTTATGAATCAGTAAAATTTGTTTGTTTTGAGATTGTGACACAGTGATGACGGCTGTATATTTTGACTATTTTACCTATTATGTCTGTTTTGTTCACGCATCGTCGTAAATATAATGGAATTTGATGCAACTGTCATAAAAAAGAGAGGTTTAGCGCTTTACAACCAGATTCAATCCACCATTTTTTATATTTGAAAATACCTGTACCAAGTCAGGAATATGACAGTTGTTGTCCATTCGTTTGATGTGTTTTATCATTTGATTTTGCTATTTGATTAGGGACTTTCTGTTTTGAATTTTCCTCGGAGTTCAGTATTTTTGTGATTCAACACCACGACGGTTGCAAGTAATAGAGCAGAATCTGATTTTCTTTCTAGAGATTCTGAAATCACGCAAGTTTATGGTAATGGTCAATTTTCATTTTCTTTGTAGTGTTTACTTTTTTTGTTGTGTCGTTAACATTTCTCTGTATTTATGATTTTGTAATGCTCCCTTACAATGGAGCAGTAATTAGAAATGTACTAAAACATGAAATTTCTTTCAGATTAAAATCACATACGACAGCTGGTTAGAAGTTCCATTAAATTAGATAACACCAGCAAGCGTCAAACCAAGTAACTATATCAAGTACACTTTAAGAAGTGTCCTCAAGATTTAAGCTATGCTATGAAAGCACTTAATCTAAAATGATGGCATACGAAATGAAATCCACCTTTTATTAACTTAAACGTGGATGCGCAGTGGCAAAATGCAAAAAAAAACAAACAATTTTTTATCAATTTGAATTTTTTTTTTCAAAATTTTTACACACAATTCTCTGTTTCCTGCCAAACATTCATGTATATAATCCATAAAGTCCATAAAACCTGACACAATAAAATTCTCAACTACAAGTATATAGAGCCACTGAATTAATGGAAAAGACTGTCATATTCCTGACATACTACAGCAATTGTCGGAAAAAATGGTTGGTTAAACCAAACTACTTTTATAGTTAGATGCTAACATACAGGGTCACGTTACGGGTCAAACGACGAATAGGAACATAGTAGTACTAAAATAAAAAACTGTAAAGTAAATGAAATAAAACACAATGTCAGCACCTAGAATTTATAATTCAGAACCATGGTGTATTATTAATGAAGTAGAGGTTGCATGTTTATCTACTAGCTATTTGTACTTGCCAAAGAACTTTTTGAGGAAAAAGACAAGACGTTTTTAGACAAAACCCTGTCTCATTAATGGTTTGTCCAGACAATAACGACGTTTTTTGAAGTCTGGGTATCAGCTGTAATGTCTTTCAAGGGACTTTACGTTTTGAATTTTCCTCGGAGTTCAGTATTTTTGTGATTTTACTTTTTATATTGTACGAGTTGAGAAATGTATACACCATACACGGATGAAGTAAAAATGGTGCACATAAGGTGAAGAAATTTAATAAGTATTAACTTTGAAATTGTCTCGTTTGTCACAGATTTTAGTAATGAGATGTCTGATGTTGTTTAATTAGAGATATATGTCGTAAAATGAGACTATTGAAGCCGAATCCATGATGCTTAAATCTCTAGTTCAGGAAGATGTATTAATGAGACTCACTACAAAAGTTTAGATTTTGTATGGGAAAATTATCAAATTTCGTTATCGACAACAAATTTGAGGTATAATTTTTCAACAAATTGTTGGCATTCCTATGGGAACGAAATGTACGCCTCTCCATGCAGACATCTTCGTATTTCCATATGGGTCGGATTTCTTTTAGACGTGTGTATCAAGAGAAGCCAGATCATGTAATTTCACTTTCATATGTATTATTAATTTGTTTTTGTTCATAAACGATCAACACTTTTCTGATTAGTTATCCTTTTAATATTCCCCAAAACTAAAATCTAAAGAAACAACAGACACGGCTCCTTTCGCGTTATATTTAGGCCTTAACCTAGAATGTTACATAAGTGTCATCTCAGTACCAGAATCAATGACAAACGAGACGATTTTAAATTTGAAATATACATTTTCCCCACCTTATCAGCAATATACCAATTTCACATGCATATGGGATATACATTTCCGAACTCGTTTGGAAACCAAGTGAAAGCAGCCGCAACTTAGTGTCTGTCAAATATTTTACGTGATGGTTTTGGAGTATAGATTATAAGTTCATGTGCTGAAGCCTTCACCTACTTTTAGTTTTTAAAACGTAAAACTATGATAATAGGTAAAAATGCTTTTTATAAGACCTCGAACGTGAAAGTAATAATCTTTGAGTTTTTAATATCCGCTGTTATCCATTGAAATATCACAGAAGAATTTAAACTATGTACATACAGATGGATATCAAAACTCAGGTTATGAAAAGTCATAAAAAATTTGCCATTCCATTCCTGCTCCTTATGGTTTTCATCTCCAAATGTGTTATTATGCAATGCCAATCAAAGAATGTGAATTTTTTATAATTGGTTTATGAAATCGGTTTTATCATCAGTAGGTTCTGTTCGTTTGCGAAAAGTTGAAGTATGTTGGATATAAACAATCTCTTCGTCGTTACCAGAATTGAAATTCCCACATTTTGTTGTTTTCCTTTACAACAGCACACTGTAACAATTGCTAATCTTTTATGTATATTTTTGGTCTTTCTTTAGCATATAAATTTGCCTGAATCGTTTCTTTCATGGTTTAAAATTTGGAAACTATTTATTTTTTTTCTTCATTTTCCCCATATTAATTTTCAATTTTTACATATTCTGTAAAACCTTTTGTTATTATAACTACATGTTTGTTTGAATAATGCACGAAAAGTAATTAAGCCTCATCTTCTAAATCGCTTCACCACCATGATACTGCACGACACTAGTAATAATTTACAGAAAGGTATATATGAAGAGTAGATATGTACTCAAGACATAATCATTTGATTATTATGTGCCTAGTGTTCATTTGGGAAAATGTTCATGCGCATGACAACGCACGTGATATGAATTACTGTAGTATTTCCTTCATATAACTTTTATTGTGCACAAGATAGGCATTTCATCAATAAATTTTATATGTAGATATGTTAAATGGTCACAAAGAGAACAGAAATACACATCCTCATGTGAAAATATGACCAATAAGGAGTACCTTTTCAACCCATTATTCTGAATTAGATGAAAGGAGTACGATTTGAACATCGCTAAATTAACTCATCATAGATATCAGGATTGAAATTATGTATTTGCGCCCAACGCGCGTTTCGTCACGAACCTCATTATATCCAACGTGGTACACTCATTTCCGAATATAGAAAATTGTGTATTAATCTAATTTATGTATGATAGTCTACACAGCCATTTCTCGTGATACAACTGCAGCATAATTGAGAATGATATGTATTAGGGTTGAAAACTACAAAAGGTGAGGATTTTTAGTAAGTTTTGCAATAGCGAGTATTTCAATTGATTAGGGGTAAAAATCATTACATAATGGTAATGTATATCATAACATGTAATGACTCCCTTAAATAAATACAAAATAGTCAATAATTTCTGGTTACAATGTACCAAATAAAATTACATGGGAGCAGCCATTTTGTGAAGGGCATGACATAGAGATAAAAATAGATGACTATCTGTGATTGGTTGTTATATCACTTCTATATTTTTCTTCCGGAAAGCATTATGAATAAAGTTTCATGCAAGGACAAATTTGTCCTTTCCTTAAATGTATATGTCGAAGGGCCAGAAATTATTTTTTTTTTTTATGATCATCAAAATTAGGGAAAATGTTCTGCTAAATCGTAAGGTATCGTGAAAAACCCTAAATTTACCAAGACAAACCATGGGACCATATATATTTTAGTGCGGTAAAATCACAAACGGATATCGACAACAACAGTTTTTCCATAATTAGTTTATTAAAACGCCTTTTAAGGAGATAATTGCTTAAAACAGCATTGCCGGCAATGGGGCCAACATTTAGTACTTTATATTATAAAACGTGTCAATTCCGAGTTTGTGGATAACGATGAAATGAGTTTCCCATAAAAAATACTAATTGGCAACCTTTCGGATTCATTTATGGCCTTGGTTTCTTATAATTACAATATTGTAGATGCCGAGTGTTCTTGAACATGTAATAAGCATAAATATGAAGTCCCAACCTTTCAATTACAACACAATGTTGACTGCTGTCTGTTATTATGTTCACACCTCGTTTTCAATATAATGGAATTAGATGCGACTGTCATTCAAGTGAGAGGTTAAGCTAACTTTAAAACCAGGTTCAATCCACCGTTTTCTACACAAGAAAATGCCTGCACCAAGTCAGGAATATGACAGTTGTTATCCATTCGTTTGATGTGTTTGAGCTTTTAAATTTGCCATTTGATAAGGGACCCTCCGTTTTGGATTTTCCTCGGAGTTCAGTATTTTTGTGATTATACTTTTTTTTCATGTATTGCACCTTTTGGTTTATTTTCTTTTACATTATTGGTGTGTGTTTTTTTTTTTTGGCGTTGTTATTTTTTTCAAAATTTCAATATCAGAGATAAAAACTAGTAATTATTCTGGTTAAAATCTACACAGTATTACATTCATATTATTCATAAAAAGACTCTGGTACAAAGGTTATCAACAAATGAAAAATGAATAAACAATTCGTTATGAAATATAAAGCTCTTTATTGACTAAATTGACTAAGATAGAAGTAAATGGAGATCACAAGCAATAAGTGACATTTCTTTCAGATAAATATATCGCAAAAGGGTTTAATAGGTACCTGAAATGTCAAATGAAAACCATAGTTACATATGCTGTCTTAAATGAGCTTTAAAAGTATCAAATAACAATCTTTAAAAGTTAATGTTATAACTTAATCAATTTGAATTTTCTTTTGGAAATATTTAAGTGTAAAATACAAAGTGAAACATTGACTAGTTAACTAGAAGTGTAGAATTTGTCCGATGTCTTCTTTGATGGAAATATATTACAAAACTTGCTAATTTGTCGGATTCCTTTAATCCATCATTGGTATTACTTTTAGTGATTCGTTTTGCTCAATTGTATGCGCTGTGTATTGTTTTGTTGACTTCTGGTTTGCTTTCTCCGACTTTTCACATTGACGGATGTGTCCTGATTTCCTTGTTGGTGTCTTCTCGCTACAACTTATCCATTTTAACATAGGGAATACTTGAAGAATTTTGTCAATTCTTAGGTAAATTAATTTTACAACTATTACGGTTATCAGGTATGCTAGGTTTATATTAATGTTAAAACCCAAGAACCAACTTTTTGGTATGTACTCATAAATAATTAGTCTAAATGTCAGCCAAAAATGTTAGATCTGTAAATTTGCAAAAGTTATTTTTTTCTTCTTCTTCACTGATCAGGATTCGGACTCATGCTACAGAGATATTCTAATCTCTTAATAATACATACATGAATTTACAAATAAGATTGAGAATGGAAATGGGGAACGTGCCAAAGAGACAACAACCCGGCCATAGAGCAGACAACAGTAGAAGGTCACCAACAGGTCTTCAATGCAACGAGAAATTCTCGCACCCGGAGGCGTCCTTCAGCTGGCCCCTAAACAAATATATACTGGTTCAGTGATAATGAACCCCATACTAAACTCCAAATTGTACACAAGAAAATAAAGTTAAAATAATACAAGACTAACAAAGGCCAGAGGCTCCTGACTTGGGATAGGCGCAAAAATGCGGCGGAGTTAAACATGTTTGTGAGATCTCAATTTGATGAATTTACAAAGAATAGATCTTGACCTTCCAAAAAAAACCAAAAAAAGCATTTGTTATTTGTAACATTTTTTGCATATTATTTCCTTGTCATTAATAATGTCCTAAATTATACATACTTCCACCAGATTTAAGTCTTAATCCACTGCTCCCTGTTATTCCAACTCCATTTCCGTGAGTGATTCTTAATCCACTTCCGTCTGTGGTTCTGACTCCACTTCTTCCTGTGATTCTGAATCCTCTTCCGTCTGTGGTTCTAAATCCATTTCCGTCTGTGATTCTGACTCCACTTCCGTCTGTGACACTGACTCCACTTCCGTCTGTGATTGGAACTCCTCTTCCGTTTGTAATTCTAACTCCGCTACGATCTAAGAATTATATAAGATTTACCTCCATTTGTTCAAAACAAAAAGCCTATTACTTTGGTCAAAAATCATTTCTCATGTTTGAAAAAAAATTGGAGTAGACACAATGTTTTAATCAAAAAAACAAAATTGTTTGAATCATTTATGTTGCAGTTATGAAGTTGAACACCAACATGATATGCATTCTTCTGGTATTTATTTAATTATAATATGGTCAGCAGATGCTAAAGCTGTAAATTGCAATGCGAACTTAAAATGGTACTGTAATCGGGGGAAATATACAGTCAGTGGGTATAGTAAAAGTGAATTCTTACTAAAAAAATCTCAATATTACCAAGTAACTTTATGGGTGATTTTTATAAATGAATACCATAAGATGTAGATATTTTTAATTTTTTATTGTTTATTTGGTCAGAATTTTCGTGAGGGTCTTTTTTATTTTGTGATGGGTTAAACACGACAGCTTATTTTACGACTATTATTTGGTGAGAATGCATATCAAACTTTTCCATAAACATTTTCTTTGTACTTCAGCAGAAAATTAAAAGTCTAAATACTTGCATGGCCAATACACAATAAAACTTTTAACATTCTTACATCTTCTGGTATTTATTTAGAATACATCGGTCATTTAGTAACTTGGCAATACTGTTTTGATTTATATTGATTTTAGTTGAAATGAGAGTACATATGTTTAGTGGGAACTAATTCTTAGTCAACTGACTGTATTCACACAAATACTGTATGTTACTAAAGGTTGAATACAACACACGAAATGCATCAAACATTTGTAATTCGGTTGGTATCAATGAAAACAGATTAGTCCACAATACGTTCTTTTATAATTTTATCTTATTATGATACAAAATTCAAATTTGCAAAAAAAAAATGATGTATGATAACTACAAGTTTATTACGTATATGAAAGTGTGTGTACCATGATAGTGTTGAAATAAAACCTGCATATGTCTTTGTTTTAAAGTTTAACCATATTTTTTTTCTTCTAAACAAATAAATGTTGACCTACCTGCAACACCTCTGACACCATTCACTCCAAATCTCCAAACTGGTCCAAATGTCCTAGAGCCATCTGTTCCAAAACTTCCCTCCAAACTTGCTGAAGTAGAATCACTTGGTCTACCAGCAAACCCAGTTGACTGGAAAGGTATATTAACTTGACCTGCAGGACCACTTACTGACAAATCGCCACTTTGGCTACTTACAAAGCCACTTGGTTGGAAAGATGCAACAATTTGGCCTGAAGGGCGGCTTACTGACAGATCACCACTTGGACTACTGATAAAGCCACTTGGTTGGAAAGATGCTACAATTTGGCCTGCAGGGCGGCTTACGGACAGATCACCACTTGGGCTGCTAACAAAGCCTCGTGGTTGGAAAGATGCAACAATTTGGCCTACAGGGCGGTTTACTGACAGATCGCCACTAGGACTACTTACAAAACCACTTGGTCCGAAAGTGGCTATACTACCTTGAACTCCTGGTCCAGATACTATTCCTGAGAATCCACTTCCAGGCTGACTTCCTCCAAAGCCGATTCTGATACCTGTATTGATAGCAAGGGTTCTTTCGAGGGATGAAATATAAGAGATCAATCTGATGTATGCCAGGTAACTTATGTTAATGAAACCTGCTCTACTGGTTGTGTCATCTCGTCCGGTAACAAATCCGCTAGTACTGGTACCGAATCCACTTGCGAATGTGCCACTGACTGCTGGACCAGTTCCACTTATATCGGAGCTAGATGCACTCAAACCCGGACCAAATCCACTTGTGAATATGCCACTGACTGCTGGACCAGTTCCACTTATATCGGAGCTAGGTGCACTCAAACCCGGACCAAATCCACTCACACCGGTACCAAATCCACTCAAACCTGGACCAGTTGCACTCACACCAGGTCCAAATCTGCCTCTGAAATTACCTCCGACTGTTCCAGAAAATCTTCCTGCTCCGCCAAGTGATGAAGCTAATCCTCCACTAAGAGCAGATGCTAGTCCGGTTGCAGTTCCTGCGACAGTTCCACCCAATGCTGCAGCTAACCTTTGTCCATTTAAACCAACACCGAATCTTCGATCTACAATTCCATCATTACTAAGACGTCCACTCGGGAAACCAGATATGGCACCATTTACACCAGAACCAATTCCTGCAAAAACAATTCATCTAATGACATTTCTCAGTTGAAATTAACTAAAAATAACCTATTAAAAAATGTGTTATGATGTCATATTCCTTAAGTCTGTTTAATTATTCAAAATTAATCAACATTTATCTCATTTTCAAGAAGTGAATTATAATAGTACAATATTTCATAGAAATGGTGAATTTTCGTGATAGTGCAATTTAAAGATGTAAATTAAATCCTTTTTGACGGCTTTTTCAAAGTGTGTTGATTCGTTTTTACAAATATTCAAGCAAGTTACAATTAAATTTGAAATTTTGAATAAAAAGATTTATTTTATGATAATTATCGGGATAGAATAAATGGATCGCAGGCTTTATTTTTTTATTTACGTTTAACAGAGTAACGATATATTTATAGAAAATATTGGATAGAAAATGGTATAAAAGAGCAATTATGAAGATTCGATAAGGTGAATTATATATATTTATGTTAGAATCATTACGAAGGATTGACTAAGAGATGCAATTCCTTGTTATTACAATATATTAAATGATGCAATTTGATTAAGTTTCATAATTTTTATCATTAAATATGTAATGGTAACTAATTTGGAGAACTGTTCTGAAAGTGCATATTCCCATTAAATTATTTTCATACAGAACACGCGCGATATGGAAATTTATTGGACTTAGGATTCTCACAACTGTAAATCAGTTTTTAACTTTTCCATAATATTTTGGAACTCATTTTTTCACTCCCATATTTTTAATTTTTTTTTTTATTTTTAAGTAATGTGGAATGGCCATTTTCACATCTCCTGTAATGATTAACTTTATAATGGCGTTCCAAATTTTTTCACATGTCTATTTCTAAAAAAAACCCACTTTTTTAACGCCTTTTGTTAAAAAGAAGCACACTGTCTTATCTAATTTCGATATAATTTAAAGGACATGTTCTATTAAAAAAGGCGTCATTAATGAAAACATTTTATCTTTAATTGAACCCCAATATGTTGAAACATATGAAAGACACATGGCACTACGAGACACTACTAAATAAACAAATTATACCTCCTTTTCCGCTTGCCAAAACTCCAGCTGTACTGGCAAAAATGAGGGTGACAACCAAAATCATAATGATGGCTAAAAAATAATGAAGGAAAAACTATATTAAATATTGATTTTTCATTATACAAAAGTTTACAGATTATAACAAAAGATATACAATATTGAATGAAATTAATATGAAGGCCGTACGGAGACCTATAGTTGTTAATGTCTGTGTCATTTTGGTCTTTTGTGGATAGTGTCTCATTGGCAATCATACCACATCTTCTTTTTTATATATGACAAACTTTACAAATATTATAATGATAGTCAAGTGCGCTACTTCAAAAAAAAAATTTTTTTTATATACTAAAAAACGTGATATCTTCACAATATTTAATAAAATGAAAGATCTTTTTTAAAACGTTGACAGTTCCTTTTTCATATTAAATTCCTTTTTCTAAATATTTAGATTCATACAATTAAACAATATATACCTTTGAAATTACCTTAGACTTCTTAGCAATGCTGTCAATATGGAACTGTATCATCATCTTGCGTGCCGCTGATTTTATACTATATTGTCTAGGCGTGTAACATAACCACAAAGGCTGACCTGCGCAGAAAAGTGACAAGTTTATGGAGCAGGCGACTGTTGAAATGCACAATATGGTAGAATTCATCACAAAAGTGTCATGTTTTCATACAAAATTTACGATAAATTATTCTTTGTAGATCGATCATATATTTTCTATTTCAAAGAGATACCTAGATTCGTAATTGTAAATAAACAAATAAAATATGCATATATGATATAATTTGTTTGTAGGATCAAGGACAATATTACAAGTATGTACTTTTACCGTTTCTACATGTAACTGTTCAATATGAACCAATGAAACTGAAATAAAAAATGGAAAATACTTTATTGATTGTTTATTTTCTGGAGAAACAAAAAAGATAAAAGCATAGGTTTTGCCATCTGTAGTTCTTTCCTAATCATTTCAATTTAACACGATTGAGTTACAAAGTTTATTGTCAATAAAAAGTTGTCGTGGAATGATGATGTCACTCTGGCCACTTCCAACTGTAAAAGCACCTTTACAGATAAATTTTTCTTGATATGATATATAAAGAAAATGAATATAAACAGTAATGAATAAGGAAAAAATAGAAATAAATATATTTTTTAATGTCTTTTTGATTCTGTCCAAATTTCATACAATTCCTTACAGTTTGACCAAGTAATTGAACCAAAACGTTGACGCTGTGGCCGACGACGATACTACAGACGATGCCTACGGAATCTATGATCACTATGTCTCGCTTTGGCATCATAAATGTAGCAGGCTCGACTGAAAGGAATCGAATATGAACTGCAACAATAATCATTTCACGTCTAATATTTATACCTTAGTTCTTTTTTACGCAATACAGAATGTTTCATGCATCAGCTGCAAAAAAAAAATGTGTAAAACACTTTTTGAAAATTGAAACAATTTTATATGTTTTTTTTCTCTGAATTGGGTAACTATTTGAAAACAATTCCTTTAAATTACTTAGATTGTGTATTATTTTATGGGAAGCAATCATATCATATTATGTTTATGGAGGATAAATTTGGATATGGAAAAAGCATGGATCCGAACTGGGTTTATTTCTTCTCAAATAGCTATTTTGAACACTTTTTAATTCCGGGCACACTTGCTTGAAGTAAGATTGAGCGTATTCGAGAAACAAAGACATGTATATTTCCACAGAATTTTACACTATTCGAGTGCATATTCATTAAAAAATATATAAAGTGGTCACCGTGTCTTACATGCGAAAAAAATTTCCAATTGCAAAGTTATAACGAAAGTTGTTCGATATTAGCAAAAGCAAGATTACCATAAAGTAGGTATAGGAAGATGTGGTATGAGTGCCAATGAGACAACTCTCCATCCAAATAACCGAATTTATGAAAGTAAACAATTTTAAGTCAAGGTACGGCCTTAAGGTATATTAATGCAGAAAGTGTTTTTTTTTTTTTTTTTCTTTATTGTACTCTAATAAGGTTATCTTTACAAATATATCAATTGTTTGATTCGGGTTCGATTTATTGCCATATTTTAGGCCACATACGGTTCTAACCCACACCCCTGTCCTTTGGAACTTTTAACTTTTACCCACACACACTGCCAGTTTGCACAAGGCATAATATATAATATTTATCATCATCTTTGAGACATTTAACAAACTAGCCGCTGTATTTTATTTCCTACAATTGAAGATATACATGCCAACCAACGGATATTTCGTGAAATTTAATTAAGAATCGAATGCTTCTTGATGTAACTTCATTGGGGTGTAAAAGAGTTGACCGAAGTACATTTTGTATGAAGCGCGAAAGCGCTGTATTTGTTTGCACCTGACCTAAGTCAGGAACCTGATATTCAGTAGTTGCCGTTTTGTTTAAGTGGTTCATAGTGGTTCTCGATTCTATTTTTATATAGATTAGACCGTTGGTTTTCCCGTTTGAATGGTTTTACACTAGTATTTTAGGACTCTTTATATCTTGCTGTTCGGTGTGAGCCAATGCTCCTTGTTGAACCCGTACGTTGACCTAAAATGGTTTTTCTTTTAAAAATTGTGACATGGATGAAGAGTTGTCGCATTGGCATTCATACCACATCTTCTTATATCACTTTAAAAGCTGACTATGCGGTATTGGTTTTGCTCATGATAGAAGGTCGTGTGTTGTCTTTTAGTTGTCAACTTCTATGTCATTTGGCCTCTGGTTGAGATTTTCTCGTTGGGAGGTATACCTCATCATTTTATTTTCATATCCATTAGAACATTGGTGGATAGTAGTCGCATTGGCATTCATACCTCATGTCTTTATTTCTATATTGAACAACTTGTAATGTACCATTAGTTTGGTTTGACAGAAGGATAATTAGTCTGTCAATCCTAGAGTTATGGATGAAAACAGCCATTTCGACGTCGTTTCTATTGTTGTGTTAACGTCCAACTGGAAGACGTCTTTTGAGAGGTCTGGTCTAATTATTTATAGCATCTGAAATTTGCCCTCTAAGATGGCTCATTTTATGTTTATTTTGGGGAGTTGCTGTCTCGTGGACGTCTTCTTTACTCATATTAATGTATGATTGGAGTGTTTGGTCAGAACCTATTAAATTAAACCATCAACTATAAAATGATATCCTTTTGTGACCGTGTTAGATGACCGTGTCTCATGTCATTTACGATATATCTTTCAGTTGAATTTACAAACATGACTAGGATTTTCCTATTGTGAATCTGTCCTTTATTTATAAAGAGAGTCAGAAGATACAATGGGGGCATTAAAAATCCGATGGATATAGATAAACGGACAACGCCATGGCAAAATCAAAAGACGAAAAAAAAAAAACTTAATAAAACATGACGACTGAGGAACACGGCCTCTACATGTATCTAAATATGGGGTGATCTCCGATGATTTGAAAGAGCGAGTAAATCAAGCTGTACTGTGAAAACAAGCCGTGGTGCTCACACTTTCGCGATAAGTCTCATTTGGGCATGCAGTGATGGATCAAGAACCTTTCATAAGGTGGGCCGCTCCCATCATGCTTTGGACAGTGATTCCCGATATATTCAGTCAAATTTTCCACACCAAACTGGTACCGGGCATGCAGGGTCCCCTAGATTCGCCTTTTCGTTGTCATAGTCCAGGAAAGATCCGGTATTGTGGTGAACGACAATTTTAACATATCCATGGTAATTGGTGACACAGATATAAAATTTTAGCCAAGCTTCATTTAAACTGTTGATATGATACTAAGTAGTGCATGTTACGGTTGTAAAGCTTCTAGCAATTTTTGTGATTTTTTACTACACATAACGATAATTAAGATCAATGTTAAACTTTCGACCTATTTCCATAAATATTGTCTGCATATTTAAAATTACCCAGTCAGTGAGGTTACATCTTAAAATAAATAAAATTGAAATGGGGAATGTGTCTAAGAGAAACAACCCGACCATAGAGCAGACAACAGCCGAAGGCCACCAATGGATGTTTTAATAATTCAAGCAGTTTCCTTAGAAAGGGTTGTCATCTTAAACCATTCCAAAGTTAGAGGATCAACTTCACATAGGGTCCTCATTGTAGAAATGTTCCATCAGCATTTGTCTATTTAAAGCCGACAACTAGCGCGAACAGAAAAAGTGGAAAACATAATTATAAGAAAGAAAAGTGACGTGGAATAAAAATGTGCCGTAATATTTGATATCTGATGTTTCGTTTCTTTAAAACTTAAACGCAAAACATGAATTTCAAAAATGAGAAGCAATGTGAGAATTTTGACTGACAGTGTATTAATCTCCTATACTGCTCGAAGAAGTCTTATAATTTATTACCTGTAACAGACACACTTTGGTTTTCTAAGTCATTTTCTTTCAAGGCATGTTTATGCTCCAAATTCTGAATCCTTTGTAAGAAATTTCGTTCATTTTCTTTAAGTTTTCGTAACTCCTGGTTCTGAAAGGTAATAACGTTTTCGAGTTCACTCAACTTTTCCAAGACCGATCCTATTGAAACCGTGTCATCTTTTACCTAGGCCTGGTAAAAAGATAAAGCAAACAACTCTAAAATAAATAACAACATTACTGTAACAGAATTCTAGAAGAACATGATCTAGAATACACAATTGACGACCTGACACAATAGATAAGATGAAAATCGTTAGAATTGGGTTAAGTACTTACTATGGTAGTGTGGAACTTTCTCAAGTTGATATTCTGTATGTGCTCGTCCCACAGGCACTTAAATTTGTCTCAGAAAAAAAAAT
Source organism: Mytilus galloprovincialis (assembly GCF_965363235.1). Taxonomy (NCBI): domain Eukaryota; kingdom Metazoa; phylum Mollusca; class Bivalvia; order Mytilida; family Mytilidae; genus Mytilus; species Mytilus galloprovincialis. The sequence goes on along the minus strand of NC_134841.1, from coordinate 38,226,979 downwards.
CCTATATGCGTGTTATCATGATTTTAATAAGGTATATAGGAAAAAAATTCTGAGACAAGTGCCTGTGGCTCGTCCCCAGTCGGGAACACGTTATTTCAGTGGTTGTCGTTGGTTTATGTCAGTTACAAACGTTTTTTCTAACATTGTTTTGATATAGATTATGCCGTAAGGTTTCTAATTGTTTTTTCTTCATATTTTTCGTATCAGGGCTATTTAAATAAAACTGACTATACGGTAGGATTGCCACATGCATTTTTCTAAGAATTATGTCCCCTTATATACCTTATTGTGTAGGGGCGGATGCAGGAATTTTCGAAAGGGGGGGTGCTAACCCAGGGCACCCAGGGCAAAGGGGGGGATGCAAAACATATGTCCCGATACAAATGCATTGATCGGCAAAAATAAAGGGGGGTGCGCACCCCCGGAACCCCCCCCCCCCCTGGATCCGCCACTGTTGTGTTAACTTAAAGTATATTTGGGGGGGGTGTGTTCGGAGACAAGTGCCTGTGCAGATTCCCTATTTCCTTGACGTCGTTTGGCATCACTATGTAACAGACAGCAGAGTCAAAGCGTAACTACAAATTGGCCGAAATCATTTCATGCTCACTACAATGATTGCTTTTTTATCACATCCATGTATTTTTGTGCAAGTCAGTACTATTAATTTAAGATTTACTCTGTATTTCACATTGTTATCGGTATATATTTTCATGACTGAGTACTTGTGCATAATGAAAATAAATCAACATGCACACGTCTTATACGTTCAGGTATTTCACATCCAATCTATTATGGCAATATTCTATACAAAGCACAAAATGTTGTCAGTCACCTTTAAATTGCATCGGAAATAAACACATCTATTATAAAACAATTTGTTTGCATAATACAATACCGTGGTTATGTTCTTCTCATATATTTTAGGGTGGTATGATACCACTCCCTTACGGGAGGGATTGTTATGAAACACCATGACTGCCTTATGTTGATGATCAGCATTATATGCAGTGGTCACACCATTATATGGAGTGGCCACCAGAGGCGGATTAAGGAGGGGCAGAGGGCCCGGGCCCCCCTTTTGAGAAAAAAATTTGATTGCTTATATAGAGAATCACTGAAGCGTGACGAGATCGGGCACCCTCTTAGGCAGCCAGTTGGCCCCCACTTATGAAAACTTCTGGATCCGCCACTTAAATTGTCACAACATTATATGCAGAGCTCACAACATTATATGCAGTGGTCCCAACATTATACGCAGTGATCACAAAATTATATGCTGTGGTCCCAACATTATTTACAGTGGTCCCAACATTATATGCAGTGGTCCCGACATTATATGTAGTGGTCCCAACTTTATATGCAGTGGTCCCAACATTATATGCATTGGTCGCAACATTATATGCAGTGGTCCCAACATTATATGCAGCATTGATCCCAACATTATATGTAGTGGTCCCAACATTATCATGACGTTTTTTGTTGATGAAGATGATGATCAGTGATGGTGGTCAGGGGCGGATCCAGCCATTTTGAAAGGGGTCCCAATCCAGGATAAAAGGGGGGGGTCCAACCACATGTCCTCATTTAAATGCATTTATCGTCCAAAAAAGGGGGGTTCCAACCCCCTCTGGATCCGCCAATGGTGGTGGTTCATTACTATACTATATATAAAAATATTAATTTTCGCGAACCATTTAGGTCACGGAAATTCCAAAATATGGCATCAGTAAGGAGAGTTGTGCAAATAATGTGAATACACAGAACCCCCATCCAAATTATCTTTAGCTAAAAGTATTCATCATTTTCTATTTTATATGTACTAACAACATTCCATTTTTCTATAATTTCGATTAAAATATTCCAAAATCTGAGTTAAAAAAAGTCAAATGCCCAAAATAAACATTGTCTGATTGGTTGAAGTACTGTGGCGTCAATGATAAGCATAGCAAGCCTCGATGTAAAGCACACGCTTCACATGAATAAGGAGAGTTTTACAAATAATGTGAATACACAGATCCTCCATCCTATTTATATTTTGCTGAAAATGTTTCAATGTTCATCATTTCTGTTTTGATTCTGCTAACAACATTCCATTTTTTCTTTAATTCCGATTTATATATGTGGAACCCGCAATAAAAATAGATGGCCTCAATGATTTAAACGCAACGCAAAAAATTCCGTTGACCCTGAATTCAACGGATCGATAATAGCATCATCACCATCAACAAAAGTTTACCGTTATCTTTGTGAAATTTCAGTTATATAGTTCTTTAATTAGAGAAATTTTGGTAAGTATTACTTATTAATGTTAAGGTTCTACTGATGTGCTCCTCTAGACCTTTTTGACGGTCCGTTTTATCCCATTTATCTCAATATTATCTCCGATGACAGTAATGTCAACCCGACCTATTCGTGTCAAAAGTGAAAATCGCATCGATTTATTGAACTAATTTCTTCTCAAACTGTGCATGCATTATTTCTGTATTATATGATAACCAATCACATTCAGGTTGCATGTTTGCATGAAAATGGTCATGTATTAGTGAATTGTAAGGGCGATGCAACTTGAGGTCAGTGCGCGATCACGTGACATTATTATTTGTAAACAAATTTAAAACATGCTCCCCGCGTAACACGTGTCTGAATTATCCTTTCAAAGTGTTATGAATCTTTCAATCACTATTTTATGAAATATTTCTAGGTTTGCATATCAGTAGTCAAAGTGAATTAAACGTAGTTCTTAGTTGTGTTTTTTTTATATAGAATTAGAAGGTAAATCTACATAAGGGGGTCTCATTGGGGGGGGGGGGGGGAAATTGTCAATATTGGTCACGCTTAGACCCAATGAGAACCACACACTAGTCAGTATTTAACTTCACCCAAAAAGATGACTCAACTTCCCTCTATATTTAAAACCTGCATACTAATTTAAATAGCATTTGCTCCCCTAAGGCCCTTGAACACTATTTGGCCCCTTCCGCGTCATTTCCCTTTAAATTTGCTGAAAAGTCATACTTTAAGTCCATTTACAGTAACGGCTAATATTTGATTTTACCATCTTAATTTCAATTTTCATATTGAACACATTTGACCATTCAATATGAGTTCCCATGTATTTTTGTCATATATGAAGGAGGTTTTAGGTCATGTTTTCCTAAACACCTTATTGCTATTTGTCTGTCTGGATTGTTAAAACCACAAAATCAAATATTGATGAATATGCAAGTTTTCAACAATCCCGGAACATTAACAAAGATGTGTGTGAGAGGGTGAAAATTACCCTTCTGATGTACTGATATTTTTAGCACCCCAAGTGAGAATCTAACTCAGGACTTTCAGCACTGTAGCCATCGGTCTTAACCACAAGATCACGAACTCACATTTGATGAACTAATTTCTTCTATATTAACTGTACGTGCATAAATTCTGTATTATTTGATAACCAATCACATTCACGTTGCATGTTTGCATGATAATGGGTTCTGTATGAGTGAACTGTAGTGTATTGCAAAATTAATGCAAATTGTGACGTCAGTGCGCCTTCACGTGACATAATTATTTGTAACCAAACCGGCTTCTCATGTAATGTAACGGTTTATTTCGTCCTCCGTGATATTTTATCCTGAGGATAATTTGTCCCGGTAATTTTTTTCCAGGCATGGTATTTCATTTCACAGGTTGATTTTTCCCAGAGGAGTGAAAATCTATCAGATTTCTGTGTTATGCGGATAGTATGTACGGGTATATATTTGCCGTATTATATTTCACAGAACCGTGTGAAAAAGAGTCCCATTAACTACTATGTAAGTTACTCTCAATCAATATATACCTGACTATAATTATAAAATGTTTACAAAGGTAAGCAACTGTCTAGGGCCAGGTAAGGGAGGGGAAAAATTAGTATTAGTACTATTTCGCAGAACGATAAACAGATGCATAGACAGACCAAGGGGGTGGGGGAAATTTAGCTTATGACATATATGTAAGAAATCATTGAAGCTTGATGGGAGTGGGCAACCCTCTGGTCCATCAGAGCCCCCACACCTTTTTGAAAAGTTCTGGATCTGCCACTGAGATTTGCAGGTTTTCTTAGTAAAGATACCTTAAAATATCACAAACTGTGTGCTTTCCAGACCATAGTTTACATTTTTTTTCATATTTTGCCGTGTCAAAATGACCTAAATTTAAAGGACAGTATATAGACCCAAAAATGGTATATCACATTCTACACATCAAGATTATCACATTCTACACATCAAGATTTTAGCAGGAAAGACTGCCATTGGAGTTTTTAACCATTGTGACTTTTTAATTTGATCTACTCCACTAATTAAAGTCGTTGAAGTAGAATATTTAATGTAGGTTTGTCCACATTTTGGTATATATTAATACATGTTTAGAAATAATGTTGAGCCTGTTCCTAGATGCCTGTTATAGACTTCAATATTTATTGTTTATTGAAAATAAATGGAATCAATTCTTTCAGAAAAGTTTAATTCTATGGAAATGTAGCCCCCCTTTTATAAGTTGAAAAGGCTACATAGAGGTCAATATACAGTCTCCAACAGAAAACCAAAAAAGGAAAAATAAAGTGAATTTTGGAGAATTATTAAATGTACATGCATTTGAAATATTTAAGATATATTGTTTCAATTTTTTTAGTTCTAGGTTCCACATAACTACCATTTTAGAAAACGATTTCAATGCTAAGTCTATTAGAGGGATATTTGATTTTCATTGGTTGTAAATATGGAATCTTATTCAGTGGCAAAGGAAATAGACACTGACAAGTCTTAGATAACATTTTATATAGTTTTGAATTTTTCTTCGTCAGTTGACTAAAATTAGATGGAGGTGTGTTCTAATTTCCAACAGAGGAGCAATCAACCTATATCAATATGTGCATGAAGCAAATTGATAGTTGCTAGATACTGAATGATTATATCCACAATAAAGGTTTAACCTGTGCATACTTAAAACAAGATAAAAAAAGTCATGTCTTTTTCAGGACTTCTGAATCCAATCATGTAGTATGGAATGTTATTGAGATATGGTTTGGGTGGATGGATGGTCATGAAGGACCCGTAGTACAAAGTATATCACTGGATTTAGCTCTTTGTCTAAGTGTATTATTAAAGTACTTTGCTTTGAGCTCAGTTCATTGTTATGCAATTCATTCTTTGTGAAATTAAGATTTGACAGACAACTCTAATGGACAAGGATTTGTCAAAGTAGTATCATCTCTATGTACAATGTAAGTATTCAGGAGATAAAAGCATTCTATTTTGATTTGAACCATACATTTTATAAAAAAAAGTGGGAACAAATTTACCGGACAATGCTACTCCCACTACTAGCAATATGATGCTAGGTTGTTTTAATACATCTGTATTGCCTGCTGATGACTCGGCCCTGAGTGTAAACGGTCCTTCAATTAGGAGGGAAAAAAATTATAAGGCCTATCCAGTCTAAGGGAGCTACCATTTGATTTTTATGGGGGGAGCTAGGATGAAATTTGAAAAAAAGGCAGGACAGGATTTTGAGTAAAAAAAAAAGGCAGGATGAGTAACTTGGCAAAAAAAAAAAAGGCAGGATGACAATTGTTGTAAAAAAGTCAGGATAAGCTAAGAAAAAAAGAGGCAGGACCGAATAGACTGAAAAATAAAAAGGCAAGACAGAGATTACAACTAAAAAAAAAGGCAGGACAAAATTTTTCATCCTAGCCCCCCCCCCCATAAAAATCAAATGGTAGCTCCCTAATCGATTTCTAAAACTATACTTCATTGCACATGTTCAACATTTTTATACAACCACAAAAAATTTGGGGTCGTAAATTGGTATCCTGTCCGAAAGATGGTTTCTGGATAATAACTTTATTATAAGTCAACAGAAATCAACAAAATTATAACACAACGTTTATAACCACAAAAGGAAGCTTGGGATTGATTTTGGGGGTTATGGTCCCTAAGGTTTAGGAATAAGGGGTACAAAGGTGCCCAAAACAAGCTTTAATCTAGTGTCGGTTTAAAAAGTTGTGTATAAGTATTTCAATTGTTCTGAAATTGTACCACAATGTTTAATACCATAAGTAGAAGGTTCGGATATATTGTGTGGGTTATGGGACAAACAGTCTAATAATTACGGACCAAAAACAAACATTTTTGTAAATTCAAGACCCTTAATTGGAGTTTGTCCAGAATGGTTCTTGAATTACCTAATACCAATGCTTTATGAAATCTTCTTTGAAAATTGGAGTTATCTTTCTTTGTTCAGTCAACTTAAATCAATTATACAATATACAATGCAATATTCACTTTATTACCAACTGATAAATTAAAGCAGTCATTAATAACCATTCAGTGATTGCAAGCACTTTCTAGGGTATGCCCTTTTACAAATGGAAAAATTATACATTTTTTTAGTTTCTGATCTCTTAACTGAAGTTTGTCTCCTCTAAATGTTTCTCATTTCAGAAATTAAAAAGAAAATTTCTTTAGATATTTTTGTTTGAAAGGATTAATATTCAGCAGCATAGTGAATTGCTCCTAACACAAAAGCAAAACAAATATTTAAGTTCATTAGACCACATTCATTCTGTGTCAGAAACCTAGGCTGTGTCATCTATTTAATCACAATTCAAACTCAGAGCTGTTTCCAGCTTGAATGTTGTGTCAATACTAGCCCCAACTGTTCAGGCTTCGACCTCTGCAGTCGTATAAAGCTGGGCTCTGCGGAGCATCTGGTCCATTCATTTGTTTATTTTTCAATTTGTGTGAATTAATATAGTTACAGTAAATGCTAATTACTGCACTTTCATACCACAACAAATATTGTATTGGTACATGTATCACTCAAATGTGTATCCATATAACAAAAAAAATGAAAAGGAATAATTTTGCATTACCTTTTGAATACTATGACTTTTTAGATATGTAGACATATTAAGACTCATTAGTAGATGTTGATAATATTGGCTTAAAATGCTTGAAATTCTATCAGATTACTTTTGGAGCAGTTATGAGTTTTGAAATTAGAAAGATCATATCATATGCAACAAGTGTAGTAAGTTTCAAGTTGATTGGAATTCAGCTTCATCAAAAACTACTTTGACCAAAAACTTTAACCTGAAACTCCCACTTCCATTTTCTATGTTCAATGGACCGTGAAATTGGGGTCAAAAGTCTAATTTGGCTTTAAAATTAGAAAGATCATATCATAATGAACATGTGTACTAAGTTTCGAGTTGATTGGACTTCAGCTTTATCAAAAACTACCTTGACCAAAAACTTTAACCTAAAGCGGGACAAACGAACGAACGGACCCACAGACCAGAAAACATAATGCCTATCTTCTATTGTAGGTGGGGGCATAAAAAATTTAATAAATAACACTCATAATGCTCAGATTTGGTTGTCATCGTGCAACATAGTTAATAACACCATATAGAAAAAACATAGAACTCATTTTGTCATAAGACACTGTCAAACATCCATACATACTATCCACACTCATCTGTGTCCACACTTGTATTAAGTAAAAAAAAATGTGAAGAGTCAAAAGCAGGATAAAGCGTAAACAAAAAATCTTACTATACCTATTCTAACAGTCTGATTTATAACCATATATTTCAGGTGCTTATTTATTGAAATGTTACAAAAATCTAAGAAATGGTGGATTCTAGGAAAGTTCATTGCATACAGGAAAATTAAAAATGGGTCCAAAATTTTTTGGTAGACTGCCGGTCCTTACAGGACAGGCAATTTACGGCCCTATAATGGTGTGGCAACTGCATATAATGCTGGGACCACTGCATATAATTATGATCATCAATATTCGTTCCATAATATTTATCAAGAAACTATCTACTGTCATTTAGTTAGATGCATGTACACTTTTGTTATTAGTTACCTGTCTATTCTGTCATATATATTGTATTTGATTTGTAATTTGTCCTCATGTAACATATATTTTGTGTCTTAGTGAAAATAAGGAATTGAATTGAATCAAGAGACGTATACGTAAAACACTCCGGACAATAACTTTAGTTTACATGAATGGATCTCTTTGAAATTTAATCAGAAGGTTCAATACCACAAAAGGAAGGTTGGGGGTGATTTTGGGGGTGATGATCCACCCGTTTAGGAATTAGGGGCCAAAACAAGCATTTTTCTACTTTCAGGCAGGATAATAACTTGTCTATAAGTATTTCAATTGCTCTGAAATTGTTCCACAATGTTTGATACCAAGATAGAAGGCTTGGATTCATTTTGAGGGTTATGGTGCCAACAGTTTAGGAATTTAGGGCCAAAAAGGGGTCAAAAACAGACAGTATCAAACTTGAATATTGTGTCCAAATTTGGACCTACTGTTCAGGGTTCAACCTCTGCGGTCGTATCAGGCTGAGCTCAGCAAAGCATTTTATTATAGTTTGTTCTTATGTTGTACTGTTTCACCATTGTCAAAGGTTAGAGAGGGATTTGATCCCCCTAACATGTTTATTTACCTTGCGACATTCGGTATTGTTGTATGTGCCTGTCCCAAGTTAGCAGCCTGTAATTCAGTGGTTGTCATTTGTTGATGTGTTACATATTTGTTTTCCCTTAATTTTTTTTGTATATAGATTAGGCTGTTTACTTAGTTTTTCTCTTGTGTGAATTGTTTTACATTTGTCATTATGGGGCCTTTTATAGCTGTCTATGCGGCATGGGCTTTGCTGGTTATTGAAGGTCGTACAGTGACCTATAGCCCAACTTGGCAAGTCAAAGTGGACTGCAATTCTTAAACAGTTTACTAGCATTCACAGTTCTTACTTGCTAGCTGTTCATAAGCATTCAGTTTACAAATTCAAGGCAATGATTAATTTGCATATAGGCATTCAAATAGCATTCCATAGCTGTTATTAAGCAGTTAGGCAGCAACCATTTGATTTTCTGGGGGGGGCTATGGTTTTTTTTTCTGGACAAATTTTTTTTTTCGCCTCTGGCGAAAAACAATCTATTTTTTTCGCGACAAGTCGAAAACAATTTTTTTCTTTCAATTTTAGCATTACATATAGTGGTAGCTGAGGGTGAAACAAACAATTTTTTTTTCTCAGAATCAAAAACAAATTATTTTTTTTCTCCAAAAACTGGAAACAAACTTTTTTTTCCAAAATCAAAAATCTTTATAGCAGGGGTATTAACATAGGTTTTATCAAATTAATTTTATTTATGAGTCTATTCACACACAAAAAATATAAACAAGTCTAAATTGAAAACAAATTTCAAACATGATTGTGTTGGATAAAAATCGCAATTTTTATACGACTTTATGTGTGCATGCAAAACAAATTTCTTGGCAGAGGGGTCTAAATACAGCACAAACAACATTTTCCAAAAGACCAAAAAAGTGAAAAAGTATATTTTAACAAAATGCATTTGACTAGCAGGTTGAACAACGCATGTTCTTAAACCCAGCTGACTGCCATTTGCAATTGCCAAATAAACAGCTCACTAGATGTAATAGAATGGATCTTAATTATCGATTTAATCAAACAGAAAACAGAAAACAATAAACTTGAGGAAAAGATGGTATACATACGCACATCTGGCGTATTAAATTATAAGCCTGGTACCTTTGATAACTATATACATAACCTTAACTTCTTACCCTCAAATATATAGGCTGTCTATGCAGTATGGGCTTTGCTCATTGTTGAAGGCCGTATGGTGACCCTTTACTTAATTTCTCTGTCATTTTGGTCTCTTGTGGAAAGTTGTCTCATTGGCAATCATACATCTTTTTCATATTAACAAACAAATGTTTGAACTGTTTTACATTTGTCATTTCATGGCCTTTTATAGCTGACTATTCAGTATGGGTTTAGCTCTTTGTTGAGGCTGTACCGTGACCTATGGTTGTTTATTTTAGTGTCATTTGGTCTCTTGTGGACAGTTGAGCCTAAATGGCAATTATACCACATCTTATTATTACCAATAACTCAGACAGCTTGAATGACATAGGATCTTAAATTAGTCTTTTTTCCACAAAAAACATTTAACCTTTAAATCCTTAAAGAAAAACACAACACAGACTTATGTTTGTTGACTAGCTCGAGATCAGCAACTGCATATTGTGAGCTGCCATTTAATAAGACAAATTATCAATATAAACATACACTATACAATATGAACTCAATAACTTGTACCAGTACTAGAGAAATAATCTCATGTCAACCTTTTGCATTTGAATAACTATATGTATACCCTATACGTTCATATCTATTATAAGGCATAAATGAATACAATATATATAGTGTTGCTGATAGCCCAGCAAGCATAGCGGACAACAAAATTTATTAAATAATTACATACATGTGTCTTAATATATATATATGAGTACGTCTGAGTCAGTGACAACTCTACAACAGATTTATCCATCGGATCACCAGCAATGATGGTGATACATGGCTGTGTACATTATGTATATACAACTCGTCTAAACATCAACCCAACAATGTTAGATCTGTAAATTTGCTTTCGCAAATTGTTTTGTTCTTCCCTCGCCAGGATTCGAACCCATGTTACTGAGATACCGTGACACCTAATCGCCTGTACTGTAGCCGTCCCGCTAGACCACACAACCACCTGGGCTTCACAAAAGATAAAGCTTTTGGTGGCCGTGTGTTACCTTTCCTCATCAGTTTTAATCTAGCGTCGTACTACAGTACATGATACACAAGGCATGGAGATGTTGTTGTTACAGATCAGCTCAACTATCTATAGTAAAGGATCTTACAAATTAATGCAAGATACAGTCACAGAAAATAATTATATTTATAAGTACATCTGAGTCAGTGACAACTCTACAACAGATTCATCCATCGGATCACCAGCAATGATGGTGATACATGGCTGTGTACATTATGTTTATACAACTCGTCTAAACATCAACTTAACAATGTTACATCTGTAAATTTGCTTTTGCAAATTTTTTTGTTCTTCCCTCGCCGGGATTCGAACCTATGCCACTGAGATATCGTGACACCTAATGTCTAGCAGGATGGCTACAGTGCAGGCGATTAGGTGTCACGATATCTCAGTAGCATGGGTTCGGATCCCGGTGAGGGAAAAAAAAAATTTGCAAAAGCAAATTTACAGATCTAACATTGTTAAGTTGATGTTTAGACGAGTTGTATATACATAATGTACACAGCCATGTATCACCATCACTGCTGGTGCTCCGATGGATAAATCTGTTGTAGAGTTGTCACTGACTCAGACGTACTTATAAATATAATTATTTTCTGTGACTGTATCTTGCATTAATTTGTAAGATCCTTTACTATAGATAATTGAGCTGATCTGTAACAATAACATCTTCATGCCTTATATATCATGTACTGTAGTACGACGCTAGATTAAAACTGATGAGGAAAGGTGTAACACACGGCCACCGAAAGTTTTTTTTTTGTTGTGAAGTCCAGGTGGTTGTGTGGTCTAGCTGGACGGCTACAGTGCAGGCGATTAGGTGTCACGATATCTCAGTAGCATGGGTTCGAATCCCGGCGAGGGAAGAACAAAATAATTTGCGAAAGCAAATTTACAGATCTAAGATTGTTGGGTTGATGCTTAGATGAGTTGTATATATATATTTATATAAACATATAAAAAAAGCAATAACCACAATTACTACTAATAACAAAAACCTTGAAATATTCTATTTGGTACAACTTAGCCAGAAATAGTAAACCTTGTACGAACAAGAGATATAATATGGTTGACATGAATGTAAACTGAATAAGTGAACAAATGAATAACTCGATCATGAACGACCTCGCCGGCCAGGAACAACCAAACAAACCCAATAATGGGAAACTGGAAACCTGGGTCCGACCCAAGGGTCCGGAAACAGTCATATATGCTCCGACCCAATGCGACAAGTCGTCTCACGAGACATACTCGGACGTGTATTGTTTTGAAAAATATATAAATGCATGTATCAAAGTATATTCATAATATGAATGGAACTTGAATGTTGCCCTGTCTGCAGCGGGCTACAAAGTGATAATCTCAGGGAAAACATTTCCCGTTATAATGTTAGTCATGTGTCTTATACCTACTGACGTGAACTTAAAAAAATACTACGCTAGTACCCTATATACAATAATTTCTCCCTTTACTACGAAACGTGAGAAATTATACATATTCCAGTATGTTCTGTGGCTGACCAGGAAACCCTATTTTAGGAAACCTGTGTCCTTTTGCCAATGCTAGTGAAACTCTATTGTTTGACCTCACTAGGTAAATGAGTAAAAGAAAAAATAGTTTTGTTTGTAAATATGCAAGTAAAAAAGAAATCTTGTCATTAGGACTACAGCTATAAAATATTTGGTACAAAAAAGTCGAAATACAATTATGTTTGTATATATAATAGCCATTCCACCTACATAAAATTAATCTAATATCAAAATACAAAATTATGCAAATCTTTGTTCTTTAAACATCCCTAAAAATACAATGTTCAAAGTTCAAACTAGAACTAAAATACATAAAGATGTCACTTTACAACCCAAATATTTTGGTGCTAAAATTTCTACGCCTACGTGTACATGTATTACACATGCTATACTTTTATGCCTAGGAAATTATCATACATACAATATACATCATAATACAACTCATAAGCATAAAAATATACACATAAAGAAAATCATTATAATGATAATTAATGAAATAATTGTTAACTGTGTTTAAAACGAGATAAAATCAATGTAGTGGAAAAATGTTGGAAACCTGTTTTGAAACTATTTGCTTGGAAGAACTGTCTCAGGAGGTATACTTTGTAACAGTATAAAAAAGGAGAACTATTCAAAACAAAATACACAATCACATGTAAATATATAAGTTAAGAGTATATAAAAAGAAACTCAACACTCTGGGTAGAAAGTGAAGGTTTTTAAACTATTTCCAACCATAAGTCTATGAAACACAAGCAAAATTTAATTATAATGCATCATGCTACAAAATACCTAAATAACAGCTGATCTGCTTCCACTTTATTAAAAATAAATGGGGTCAATGCCTTCATAGGGACACAGATGATGCCCCCACTAGCATATAAGGTTATAAAGGGACAAAACTCAAGAACTGTAAAAGTGAAGCTGCCAAAATTTGAACTTAAACTGAGTTTAGTGATAATAGGCAATGTTTATACATTTCATTAAATTTAGTTGAGACAAACTTAAATTAAGAGAATAAAACGAAAACATTCAGGAATTTTTCCATATGTAAAGGGGCATAACCCTAGAATGGTAATCAAAGTGCTTGCAAGCACAGTGAATGGTAAAGATTGCTTTAATTTACCTATCTTTAGGGGGAGGTTTTGCATTTACAAAAATTGTAGACAGACAAACAAAGTGAAAGCTGTAGAGCTCCAACATTCTCACAAGGGAGTCCTTATGATGTCCGTTTTGAGATATTGAAATTGTGATGATTTGTTTCTATCAAAGTAAAAGAGTATTTTTATATCCAAACAATAACTGAAATAGCAAAAAGTTTGAATTGTTTGTAAACACACCATTGTTGGAGAAAACTAGTTTATCTTTTTGGTTGGTGTTCAATAGTGTGAAGAAAAGAAGTTCAAGCCTCAAAAGCCAAGTTTCTGGAAATCCATTTTTTTATACATGACCCGAAGACTAAAAATAAAAATCCTCTTTTTGTCAAGTAAACAAATACCAATTCCTAGTGTGAAGCTATATACATGGGAAAACTTTGAATTCATTCTAAAATTATTAATCCTTTCACGGCTGGTACACTTTTTTTTTTCTTTTTCTTTTCAAGATTTTCTAATCTAAAGCTTACTAGGGAATGTAAATAAAAATAACAAATTTATCATGTCAAATCTGCAATTTGAATTTAAACTGAAAATTGTCAACTTTTTTCTTCATTTATTTAAAACAATTTTTTTAAAGTTTATAATTCAAAATTGTTAAAAGAAATATTAAGGGTTTCCATTTTCACTTAAACTACTTCATAACAAAATAATTTCTAGTAAAATCTATTTGGTGCCATGAGTAATTATTCTATTTCAAGGATATCATGATTTTTCAAGACCACAAATATTAATTAAAGTCTGTTCTTATAAATAACCGATTATTCTGCCCCATCCTCTGACAATGTAATCTGAAAAAAATAATTTATTGTATTTTACATTTAAATAAAATTTATTGAAAATAAAAAACACAGTTTGCTTACAAGTTATTTATTCACTTAGTCAATTTAAATATGTAATAATACAGGTACCTTAATTTGCTACTTTTATAGATGAATGGTCAAATTTCAGACATTTTATACTAGACATTTCGGTTTCTTGGATATTTCCATCAAATGGAAAGACATACTTTCTTTTTAGTTAATAAAGACAAACACAAGGGGAGTTTTTGAAATTAAAAAAAAAATAATACTTGAATAGCATCTCTACATATTAAGTGTGTTTTAAGTTAAATTTGTGAAACAATTCTTTTGAAAGAATTCATTTTTATTATATTTTCACGATTTCAGTAAAAAAACCCATCATTTTAAGATGCATATTTATCTAATTTAAAATATATCACTGGTGATTTCTTCAAATTAGCACATGATTCTAGTAAAAAAAAACATCATTATTGGCTGTATATTTATCTTATTTAGAAAAATTCCATCGGTGATTTCTTCAAATTGGCATTAATAATCTTTAGACATATTCAAGCCTAATGTAATTTTCTTGTTAAATCAGTAAAAAAAAATGGGTCTTTTCCTGATATGTAACTATTTGACATGGCTAAAAGTAACATTTGACATTAGCGACATCATTACCTCCCCTGTTACTGTATCCTATGCCTTTGATAGCAAACTTATATCAGCCTCTCTATAGATTTTGAGGAACCTTAGCTATCAAAAAGTTAAAGTAAGTAAGTAATCGTTTAAAGGAGCAGAAACTAAAATTTAAAATATTTTACTCGTATAACAATACTTGAGCATGTGTTGTAGTAATTTATTAGAATGATCTACTAAATGGTGGAATGATAATTTGCACATCACAATGTCAACAAGGGGAGTAATTATAAATAGAAAATGAGAG
Source organism: Mytilus galloprovincialis (assembly GCF_965363235.1). Lineage (NCBI taxonomy): Eukaryota > Metazoa > Mollusca > Bivalvia > Mytilida > Mytilidae > Mytilus > Mytilus galloprovincialis. The sequence continues at coordinate 38,211,880 of NC_134841.1, read as the reverse complement.
TTGGTATGAAAGTAAACTTTAAAAAGAATGTTAAATAAAATTCGTTGAATAATTTTTAATCAAATTTTGCAGAGGTACTGCTTCCAATTGGCTTCCCTCAGAGTTACGTGCCTCTAATTGGGACCGCTCTGCCAGGGGTACTGCTTCTAATTAGCTTTTGCAGACAGAGGTATATATGTACTGCTTCCAACTAGCTTCGCAACAAGACAGAGGGTGTGCTCCCAATTAGCTTCACTAAGAGGTACATGCTTCCAATTGGCTTCGCTCAGACAACCATACTACTTCCAGTGTTGTAATTGTACGGATTTGCAAGTCTATACTACTTCTATTGTTGAAATGGTACATAATTGCAATTAATTGTCGTCCAAATTTGCAAAAACATATTTTACTTAACATTCTTAATCCAGTTTAATGTCATACCTACTTTCACTCTCTATTTGTAATTTCTTCTTATGGTGACAAATTGTGAAGAACACATTATCACTTGGGAATTTTGTACTCTTCAGTAGTTTTAATCCTGATGAGGGTGCGGTAGGAACCAAAACTTGTCTATCTTATTAAATAAGACAACCTTTCCATTAGTTGATTACTGTATACCCCTACCTCTTATATTTAATTTTTTTGATAAAAGAAACAATTGTTCATCATTTTATAAGGACTTTCTTTACAGTTATCCCATTTGCAGAGGACATGGGGCATTGACCAGCATATTAACTGTTCCGCTAAGTTTAAAACAAGGTGTTTGATGAATCAAGTTTGATTTATGCCTTTTTAAAAACTTGAAGCCGATTATTTGATAACTCTCATTTATCATATATGTTTGTCACCAATGTATGAGCAAAACAAAATTATATGAAATATGAAAAGGCTGAAATCTAAAGATTTTATCATAGCTGTTATGTGGTGGTTCTTTTTTTAAGGGAAAGCAGTTTGCTTCTAAGTTTCAAAATAATGAACTTTTCAAAACACTAGTTTATGTTGATAGATGATTAATAAAGGAATCAAAAGAGCAAAAATAATTTAAAGGTCAATGTGCTCGTTTCCGAGATACAAACAATTGAATTTTTTGCGGGTAAAATATTCTCTCTTGACTTATCATAGCTTTAACATTGACAAGTTTAAGTTTTAATGAGACTTTAACAGATGGCTTATCATTATACATGTTAAAGATTTGTAAATAGAAAAATTTGTAAGGGTTCCGCGGAACCCAGTGTCTCGCCTACTTTTGCTGTTAATCGCAGACTCAACAAAATGAGGAAAAACATCAATAAAAATTTCCCTCTCGATACTGTCTTTTGATTGAAAGAAGCTTCCAAGTTTGGTAAAAAATCCAGGATAGTTTATGAATCTAATAAATGTTGTATAAACTTTAACTGCAGACTGTATGTAATGTTAACTGGAAGAAAAACTAAGTCCATTGATAAGTAAAATACGGAAAAAGTGAATTTTTTTTTTACAAAATTTACTTCTGAATAATATCTTATGATCAGAAACAAGCTTCTGTCTAAGTTTGGTAGAAATCCAGGATAGTTTAAGAACATTATAAAAATTTTAAAAACTTAAACCACAGAGTGAATGTTTTGTTTCTGGCAAAAAAAACTAAGTCCATTTATAAGTAAAATACGGAAAAGTGGAAATTTATTTTTACAAAATTTTCTTCTTGATACTATCTTATGATTATAAACAAGCTTCTGTCCAAGTTTGGTACAAATCAAGGATAGTTTATGAAAGTTATTAAAATTTTTAAAACTTTAACCACAGAGTGAATGTAATGTTTCCTCGCAGAAAAACAAAGTCCATTTATAAGTAAAATACGGAAAAAATGGAATTTTATTTTTACAAAATTTACTTCTAGATACTTTCTTATGATCATAAACAAGCTTCTGTCCAAGTTTGGTAGAAATTCAGTATAGTTTAAGAAAGTAATTAAAATTTCAAAAACTTTAACCACAGAGTGAATATTTGTGGACGCCGCCAACGACGACGACGCCGACGCCGACGGAATGTAGGATCGCTTAGTCTCGCTTTTTCGACTAAAGTCGAAGGCTCGACAAAAATGGGGGTCAATTTTTTTTAAGACATGCAAATGCGAACTTCCTTAATTTCATACATAAAAATATGTGCTTTCAGATTTCAGCTTACTACTTCAAATTGTATTGAAATCCCTCCTTTACAACGAAATATTTCCAGTAAAATTCCTACACTGGCACAAGTTCTTTTTAATAAGTAATAAGGGGAGATAATCACAAATTCTGATAACCAAGTTGATATTATCCCATTTCACCTTATATTAATAGGGGGCTTGTGCTTCTAAAAAATTGTAATTTTGTCCATCAAATTAAAATTTGTGAAGCAATTTTGCCATAAATAATTCTTTCAGGATGGAAAAGTTGCAATAGCATACAACACAGTTAGGAAATGGTCAAAGGCGATGCAAGACTAAAAATAAGTTGAGGTCAATTTAGGCTGTAACACATATTTACATATAAAACTGCATATAGAAGCTATAGGAAAGAGAAATTTGTTTCTTTTTGGTTATTTCTATGCTTAATTGACATGATACAAAAAGCCTAAGTGCAATAAGACTCTTGCATTGAACTTTTTTTGCAGACAGGGTACTTTGATCTTTAACCTTTATTGAAAAGCACTTAACGCCCATATGGGCCAATGGCTTAAAACATGATACATAATATACAGTTTACATATATAAAGCAATGAAAATTAACAATGCAGACACTTTGAACTATAATCCTTGTCTTCTTTAAATCAATATACTACAAGAGATTTTAAATCATGTTAAGGACTCCCTGCCCTCAGTCTTAGTGACTTTTTTAAAAAGGAGCCTAATTTGCAAGTGTCCTGTTTTGTTTCAGGATTGAGGATATGTTTTAATTTATCTATATCATTTAAGTTATCATATTTATTTTTTCATTTAAAAATTCTTTTCTTAATTGTTCATTTATTTTACATTTAAAAAAAGAAATGAAACTCATGATGTAGTACATCACAATGTGTACATAGTCTTAAATCTCTGGGAATTTTCCTGTATCTACCAGTTATTATTAATAAACAGTGGTCACTTATTCGAAATTTACAAATTAGTTGTCTATATTCAAAATTTTGAGAAAGTAGGTATGGTTTAAAGTTATAGCTTTTCTTTATTTTTTTAAAAACTTGGAGTTTGCTATTCTCTTGTAAATTTAATATTTTATCATTATATAAATTTTCATAGTTTTCTAAATTTTGTTTGTATATTAGCCTATTATTTTTATCCTTATTTTGGTTAACAATTTCTAAATCATTTCGACTTCTGACATGATTTACATAGGAGTACCAAGAATAAATACCTGCATTATGTAAAGTTTTTGCCAAATTTAGTGTCTCTTTTAGTAAGGGACGTTTCTTTATGCAAATTTTATTTTCATTTTTCAGTGGAAATTCCAAAAACTTGCATGTAATTTTATTCTCAACAGGCATATATTTGAACCACTAACTATCCTACAGAAGAAGAAAAAGTTTCAATTGAAAGGAAACGGGTACATTTATCTTTGAAAAGTGTTTTTTTTACAGACTTAAAGTTAACTCTTTAAGATGGAATTCAACTAACTCAATTTTGATGTACATAGCTCCTTATCAGGGAATTTGCAGAATCTACATTTACTGATCAGGGAATTTGCTGAATCTACAGTTACTGAACTCATCTCTTAGGCCCAAGAACAGTTATTTTAATGTGCATTTCTTTTACTGTAGACAATAAACACAAATAAAATAAATTACACTTGTTTTGATATTTTTTAAGGTGTAGTGCACTACTTGTGGGACAAATTATATCAAAATTATAGAAAAGTCTATCGGCTCTAGCTCAAAATATGGACAATTATATGTTAAGGTGGTCTGTAGTTCAATAATATACAAAATTTATCATTACATTAAGTACATATTGTACACAAATTATTGTTTTACAGAAACTATATTATTTTACATTCCCTGAAAGTAAGGTGTTTCATCAATATTCTCCTGTTTTTTGGACTTGTCAAAAATTCAGCCAAAAATGCTTAGCATAACTCAATGCATGAAAAGTTTAATGGATGCTTTGTTAAACGTACTGCTCAAATTACAGAAGAGAATGTCTAAGTTATATTGGTAAACTGTGAACTAAAGAAACTTCTAGTATGAGGCATTAAACAGGTGCATTACCTCCCCTTCACAATGTTAAACTTATGATCAATTACAACTGAGTCGAGTACCTGTAGCAATAAGCTTGATTTTTACTCAAGAAATGTCTGTGACTGGTAGTAAATAAGGATTACATACATATTGCTACATGTAATCTCTTGAATGTATCATTACACCAATTTTGACAATAATATTTTTGATTTCCATGTAAAACCATTGCCATACTTGAATTATTTACAATATTTTTGTTATTCTTAGATTCTCCATTCTTAACCAATGTAAATGTTAACTTAATAAGAACCATTCTATCTGTTGAGCCACAAGTAAAAAAAAAGTCCATAGCATTTAATGGTAGAGAGAAAAAGAAAGTTGAGTGAAAATTCAAAACACAATACACTAACCTTAATTAAAACTTCCACTCTTGTTGAAAATGGAGAATCTTTACATTTATTATTTTAGAATTTATCAACTACATTCTTTCTCTTGTTTATGCAAGATTTGTATGAACCGTTCATATTGGAAATTGTTCAGTAGAGTTAGAAAGACCCCAAAGAGAAATATGGTCACTCTTGGTCTTCTGCAGACTGGCAGTAAAATCTTTGCAAGAGAAAGGCGTCTGTTTGGTAGTGCAGGATATACAAATTGGCAGTCATGTCCAGTGTCAGAATGGGGATGTTAAATCTGATGTCTTGTGAAGAGAGAGTGCCCAGCTGTCAACATATTAAGAACCTTCACAACATCTCTAAGGAGTATGGAGAATTAATCACATAATTATATCCTTCAGCCACAGTAATACTTATCTGAAAAAGAAATACACTTTTCAATTTTCTGTCATATTTTAAGAAACTGAAAAAGGCAAAAAATAGCAAACTGGGAATAACAATTAAAGCAGAGAAACTTTTCAAAATAATAATGTTTCCCTTCCTAAAACTTGACAGGTCATTCCAGAAAATATTAAATTGTAAAAAGATTATACAAATCACATGGGAGTTTACATGATCTTAAATAGAAAATTTTAAAAATCTAAAAAAATTCTTTGTTCTTTCTTACTTTTAAAAGTCAACTCTAATAGCCATTTCCAACATCAATCTGTAGGTACAAGCTGGAATGCTAGCCTGAAAAATAAAATGCTTAGTCATTGAAAATAGTAAAAAAGGAATCACTGTTGGTATACTTTATATGTACATTATATATAAAAATATAAAAATAGATATACAACATTTTAAGGGAGTTGGCTTCTCAGTTTCAAAATGATTAACTTTTCAAAACACTAAAATAAAATTGAGAATGGATATCAAATATATTGATAGGGGATTAATAAAGGAATCAAAAGAGCAAAAAAATATATAGGTCATCGTGCTTGTTTTCGAGATATTAGCCATTGAAATTTTGGCGGGAAAATGTTCCTGATTGGGCTGACTGACCTAAAAAAAGGGGGGGGGGTATTCCAGTCAAGCTTCAGTGATTCCCTTTATAATCAACCAAATTTTATCCCACAAAAGGGGGCCCTGGCCCCCTTAGATCCGCCTATGAAAACACCAATAAAACCAGACAAAGATCTCTACCTAGTTGAAGTTGACATAGCAAAAAAGATTTTCAATTACCGGTACTAATAAATCAAATATTATAACAACTGATCAAAAGTTTTCAAGCCCAGTGATAGCTGATTGTTTCTTTTTATTGACAGTATGATAAAATTTGTTTAAATAGAGGAATTATATACGTACTTGTTTTTAAGATATCTTATACCACAAGTCTTACTCCCCTTCATGAAAACATTGGCACTCTTTTATAACCTAAACAGGAATTAAAATTGACACAAATTATATGGGGACAAAGTCCCCAATAACAGTAGAAAATTCAATAAAAAAAAACAAAAAAAACTAGAGGCTCTAAAGAGCCTGTGTCGCTCACCTTGGTCTATGTGCATATTAAACAAAGGACACAAATGGATTCATGACAAAATTGTATTTTGGTGATGGTGATGTGTTTGAAGTTCTTACTTTACTGAACATTCTTGCTTCTTACAATTATATCTATAATGAACTTTGCCCATTAGTAACAGAGAAAAATATTTGGTAAAAATTTACATAAATTTACCAAATTAATGAAAATTGTTAAAAATTGACTATAAAGGGCAATAACTCCTTAAGGGGTCAACTGACAATTTTGGTCATGTTTGACTTATTTGTAGGTCTTACTTTGCTGAACATTATTGCTGTTTACAGTTTATCTCTATCTATAATAGTATTCAAGATAATAACCAAAAACTGCAAAATTTCCTTAAAATAACCATTTCACAGGCAGCAACCCAACAACAGGTTGTCCTATTCGTCTGAAAATTTCAAGGCAGATAAATCTTGACCTGATCAACCATTTTACCCTATGTCAGATTTGCTCTAAATGCTTTGGTTTTTGAGTTATTAGCCAAAAACTGCATTTTACCCCTATGTTCTATTTTTAGCCATGGTGGCCATCTTGGTTGGTTTGACGGGTCACGCCACACATTTTTTAAACTAGATACCCCAAGGATGATTGTGGCCAAGTTTGGTAGAATTTGGCCCAGTAGTTTCAGAGGAGAAGATTTTTGTAAAAGTTTACGGACGACGGACGACGGACGACAGACGACGGACGCAGGACGACGGACGACGGACGCCAAGTGATGAGAAAAGCTCACTTGACCTTTCAGGTCAGGTGAGCTAAAAATGGTTAAAAATTTACTATAAAGGGCAATAACTCCTTAAGGGGTCAACTGACCATTTCGGTCATGTTGACTTATTTGTAAATCTAACTTTGCTGAACATTATTCCTGTTTACAGTTTATCTCTATCTATAATAATATTCAAGATAATAACCAAAAACGGCAAAAATTTCCTCAAAATTACCAATCCAGGGGCAGCAACCCAACAACAGGTTGAACGATTCATCTGAAAATTTCAGGGCAGATAGATCTTGACCTGATAAACATTTTTACCCCACATCAGATTTCCTCTAAATGCTTTGGTTTTTGAGTTATAAGCCAAAAACTGCATTTTACCCCTATGTTCTATTTTTAGCTGTGGCGGCCATCTTGGTTGGTTGACCGGGTCACGCCACACATTTTTTAAACTAGATACCCCAAAGATGATTGTGGCCAAGTTTGGATTAATTTGGCCCAGTAGTTTCAGAGGAGAAGATTTTTGTAAAAGATTACTTATATTTATGAAAAATGGTTAAAAATTGACTATAAAGGGCAATAACTCCTAAAGGGGTCAACTGACCATTTCGGTCATGTTGACTTATTTGTAAATCTAACTTTGCCGAACATTATTGCTGTTTACAGTTTATCTCTATCTATAATAATATTCAAGATAATAACCAAAAACAGCAAAATTTCCTCAAAATGACCAATTCAGGGGCAGCAACCCAACAACGGGTTGACCGATTCATTTGAAAATTTCAGGGCAGATAGATCTTGACCTGATAAACATATTTACCCCATGTCAGATTTCCTCTAAATGCTTTGGTTTTTGAGTTATAAGCCAAAAACTGCATTTTACCCCTATGTTCTATTTTTAGCCGTGGCGGCCATCTTGGTTGGTTGACCGGGTCACGCTACACATTTTTTAAACTAGATACCCCAAAGATGATTGTGGCCAAGTTTGGATTAATTTGGCCCAGTAGTTTCAGAGGAGAAGATTTTTGTAAAAGATTACTTATATTTATGAAAAATGGTTAAAAATTGACTATAAAGGGCAATAACTCCTAAAGGGGTCAACTGACCATTTCGGTCATGTTGACTTATTTCAGACTATGCGAAATACGTCGGACCGTCGGACAAATCCGGTGAATAATGGATCGGTCTGGTAAAATTTTGTTGAATTCCGGTCCGAATGTCCGGTGTTTTTTTTCATGGAACATTCTAGCAAAATTGCCAAACGATCTCAAATTCATTTTCATCTTTATTATTCACCACAGCGATGTTTATTTTGTTCAACCGCTAGCTTTATGCCGAACATCGACAACCAGTAATGTGTAAATCCGGGTAAAAACATATCTGACTGTCAAAAACAACAATGGATGCCATCATTGGCACAACCGGAAATGTAAATAAAACCGGATCAGATTCTGGGAACGGATAAGGATAATTCCGGGTTTGCCGATTTAAATACAATAAATGAATAAACATCCAAGCAGATCACAAAATTTAGCTATGAAATATAACCACAAGAATTGAAAACCAAAAGATATATGAAAAAGAAAGAAGAAACAGGAAATAATATTTTATACAGAAACTCTAGTAAATTATGTTTAGTTCACAAACATTGTCAAAATCCAATAAAATGGGACATTACTCTTCACTGAAATGCATTCAAGCAATTGTGCACAACTTTCATAACAATATCCCCTCTTGTTACATCATTTTGTTTTAATTTTTGCATTTCGGGGAGGAGTAGGGCACAACAAAGTCATATGTTTGTTGTTTTTTGTCGGATAATATACAATTAGATGTAAAAAAAAATTGGTCTGGTAAAATTTCATTCGGTCTGGTAAAGCTAGGATGCTTACCAGACCTAATGTCCTGTAAAAATAAAATTCATTCGCATAGTCTGTTATTTGTAAATCTAACTTTGCCGAACATTATTGCTGTTTACAGTTTATCTCTATCTATAATAATATTCAAGATAATAACCAAAAACAGCAAAATTTCCTCAAAATGACCAATTCAGGGGCAGCAACCCAACAACGGGTTGACCGATTCATCTGAAAATTTCAGGGCAGATAGATCTTGACCTGATAAACATATTTACCCCATGTCAGATTTCCTCTAAATGCTTTGGTTTTTGAGTTATAAGCCAAAAACTGCATTTTACCTCTATGTTCTATTTTTAGCCGTGGCGGCCATCTTGGTTGGTTGACCGGGTCACGCCACACATTTTTTAAACTAGATACCCCAATGATGATTGTGGCCAAGTTTGGTTCAATTTGGCCCAGTAGTTTCAGAGGAGAAGATTTTTGTAAAAGTTAACGACGCCGGACGACGACGACGACGGACGCCGGACGCAAAGTGATGGGAAAAGCTCACTTGGCCCTTCGGGCCAGGTGAGCTAAAAATCGGGAAAATTTTCCCAATATTTTCATTGTACTAATAAACTCAAAATAGTTCATTTTTTTTTTTGTCGCGTTTTTGAATTTCCGGATTTGCGCAGAAATCTACAATGTACTTCCTTTTTCCGGTCTTGTTTGTATGAAACTGAGTAAAATATATATTTATCAGTATAGTATAAAATAGGAAGGAACACAATTCCAATTTCATTTTAATAATTCCTTGATATGAAAAAAAAACGTTACCCGATGATAGCGTTTATTTGTTTACATTGCATATGACGTCATAACTTAAATAACGTCACAACTAAAATCCATAACAACAGAACCAAAATCGGAAACGTTACCGTATTTCCGTTTCTTTTTTTTTAACAAATATTTAAGTTACAAAAAAATAATTTATACAGACTTCGTCCCCATTTACAGGTAATGCCTGCCTCATATTATATTTGACAAATTTGTTAAATTGCCAGCATAAACTTTTATTAATCTATTATGTATTCTGACTGCCTAATAGTGGGTTATCTCCTGATGAAAGAAACATTCTTGCTGTTTATTGTACTAGTCTCCCTTGAAGTAAAAATTCTATCAGGATTTACTTTTAATTGTATAAAATTCTATTCATGTACCAGATAAACATTTATCAAACTGATAAATATCTTTTTTTTGTGTGTTGTAAACGTGCAAAATAACAAAAATGTGTGTTGCCTTATAGCTTATCCTTATAGACTTTATCACATTTTCCTGATAATGTACAGAATTAATTGGCTTGAATATACTTGCATTATTTCTTTCATGACAAAGCCTCAGACTTGTTTGAAGATCAATGTAATAATTAATCTTCATTCCAGCTGCTATCCTTGCTGCTTGATTGCTTACATGGCAAAGCCTTGGACTTGGTTGAAGATCTAAGTTAACATCTTCCATGGAGTTGCTACTCATCTGCCATCTGGACTGAAACTTGGACTGGTCGGCTTCTTGAACAAAAACTAAAATTATAAATTAGATTATATTTATAAGACTGCTGTTGGCCAATATAAATGAAATAGATATTCCTTCAAGCTTCATATCCTGACCTGCATCAATGGAGCCATTTTCAGAGTCTTATTTGGTGAACATTTGTAATTTTGTTGGTACTTCATTTCATGGTTTAGCCAAAGCCTGCCTATAAGTCTTTACAATGACATCAGTGTGATCAATTCAAAATTTTAGAACCTTAAGTCAACAACAAAAAACCATTTGACCTCTTACAACTTTAAGCCTAGTGCATGTTTTTTCCCTGTTAACTTATTTTATGATGATAAAATTTGTTTAAATAGAGGAATTATATACGTACTTGTATTTAAGATATCTTATACCACAAGTCTTACTCCCCTTCATGAAAACATTGACACTGTGTTATAACCTAAAAAGGAATTAAAATTGACACAAATTATATATTTTACAAATTTGTTAAATTGCCATCCTAAATTTTTATTAATCTATTCTGTATTCTGATTGCGTAATAGTGAGTTATCTCCCACTGAAAGAAACATTCTTGCTGTTTATTGTACTAGTCTCCCTTGAAGTGAAAAGTTCTATCATGATTTACTTTTAATGGTATAAAATTTTATTCGTGTACTGGAAAAACATTTATCAAACTAATAAACATCTATTTTTGTTTGTTGTAAATGTGCAAAATAACAAAAATGTGTGTTGCCTTATAGCTTATCCTTATAGACTTTATCACATTTTCCTGATATGTACAGAATTAATTGGCTTGAATATACTTGCATTATTTCTTTCATGACAAAGCCTCAGACTTGTTTGAATATCAATGTAATAATTAATCTTCATTCCAGCTGCTATCCTTGCTGCTTGATTGCTTACATGGCAAAGCCTTGGACTTGGTTGTAGATCTAAGTTAACATCTTCCATGGAGTTGCTACTCATCTGCCATCTGGACTGAAACTTGGACTGGTCGGCTTCTTGAACAAAAACTAAAATTATAAATTAGATTATATTTATAAGACTGCTGTTGGCCAATATAAATGAAATAGATATTCCTTCAAGCTTCATATCCTGACCTGCATCAATGGAGCCATTTTCAGAGTCTTATTTGGTGAACATTTGTAATTTCGTTGGTACTTCATTTCATGGTTTAGCCAAAGCCTGCCTATAAGTCTTTACAATGACATCAGTGTGATCAATTCAAAATTTTAGAACCTTAAGTCAACAACAAAAAACCATTTGACCTCTTACAACTTTAAGCCTAGTGCATGTTTTTTCCCTGTTAACTTATTTTATGATGATAAAATTTGTTTAAATAGAGGAATTATATACGTACTTGTATTTAAGATATCTTATACCACAAGTCTTACTCCCCTTCATGAAAACATTGACACTGTTTTATAACCTAAAAAGGAATTAAAATTGACACAAATTATATATTTGACAAATTTGTTAAATTGCCATCCTAAATTTTTATTAATCTATTCTGTATTCTGATTGCGTAATAGTGAGTTATCTCCCACTGAAAGAAACATTCTTGCTGTTTATTGTACTAGTCTCCCTTGAAGTGAAAAGTTCTATCATGATTTACTTTTAATGGTATAAAATTTTATTCGTGTACTGGAAAAACATTTATCAAACTAATAAACATCTATTTTTGTTTGTTGTAAATGTGCAAAATAACAAAAATGTGTGTTGCCTTATAGCTTATCCTTATAGACTTTATCACATTTTCCTGATATGTACAGAATTAATTGGCTTGAATATACTTGCATTATTTCTTTCATGACAAAGCCTCAGACTTGTTTGAATATCAATGTAATAATTAATCTTCATTCCAGCTGCTATCCTTGCTGCTTGATTGCTTACATGGCAAAGCCTTGGACTTGGTTGTAGATCTAAGTTAACATCTTCCATTGAGTTGCTACTCATCTGCCATCTGGACTGAAACTTGGACTGGTCGGCTTCTTGAACAAAAATTAAAATTATAAATTAGATTATATTTATAAGACTGCTGTTGGCCAATATAAATGAAATAGATATTCCTTCAAGCTTCATATCCTGACCTGCATCAATGGAGCCATTTTCAGAGTCTTTATTTGGTGAACAATTGTAATTTCGTTGGTACTTCATTTCCTGGTTTAGCCAAAGCCTGCATACAAGTCTTTACAGTGACATCAGTGTGATCAATTCAAAATTTTAGAACCTTAAGTCAACAACAAAACCATTTGACCTCTTACAACTTTAAGCCTAGTGCATGTTTTTTCCCTGTTAACTTATTTTATGATAAAATTTGTTTAAATAGAGGAATTATATACGTACTTGTATTTAAGATATCTTATACCACAAGTCTTACTCCCCTTCATGAAAACATTGGCACTGTTTTATAACCTAAAAAGGAATTAAAATTGATACAAATTATATATTTTACAAACTTGTTAAATTGCCAGCATAAACTTTTATTAATCTAATTCTTTATTCTGATTGTGTAATAGTGAGTTATCTCCCACTGAAAGAAACATTCTTGCTGTTTATTGTACTAGTCTCCCTTGAAGTAAAAATTCTATCAGGATTTACTTTTCATCGCATTAAATTTTATTCAAGTATAGCGGAAAAACATTTATCAAACTGATAAATATCTTTTTCTGTGTGTTGTAAATGTGCAAAATAACAAAAATGTGTGTTGCCTTATAGGTAATCCTTATAGATTTTATCACATTTTTCCTGATATTGTACAGAATTAATTGGCTTGAATATACTTGCATTATTTCTTTCATGACAAAGCCTCAGACTTGTTTAAAGATCAATGTAATAATTAATCTTCATTCCAGTTGCTATCCTTGCTGTTTGATTGCTTACATGGCAAAGCCTAGGACTTGGTTGAAGATCTAAGTAAACATCTTCCATGGAGTTGCTACTCATCTGACATCTCGACTGAAACTTGAACCTTCCTTTAAGCTTCTTATCCAGATCTGTGTCAATGACGCAATTTTCTGTGTCTTTGCTCTTTTTGCCTGTAATTCATTAACCATTTTCATTTTTTTTTCATCTTTTTTAGCAGTATTATGAAGACTATTTAATGATAACATCATTAATTCTAAAATTAATGTATGCAGATAATTATCAGAATGTGGTGGCTAACCAAAACCATCTGATGAATACATTTTGAACAAACAATCTAAACAAAGTCATATATTCCCAATTAAAATGCAAATAAATATGTAAATACATATCCAAATTGTCAATATTAAATCTATTTGTTGTAATTATTAAATTAGAAATTAATGTGATGCATGTTTTAATTCAAATCCTAAATTGGGGGGATCAGTCTATTTACAAATACAATAATTCTTTTAGAATTATATTTCATTAGAGAATAAATTTGAACAAGAAATTATTGACAATTTTTCAATAAAATTTCAAGTGGTCTTTCAAAGGAAAAACTGATTTATATTACCTAATTTTTTTTTTTAAAATAGTTTAAATACAATTGTTTATGACCAAATACTTACATCATCATTATCTGGTAGCTAAAATGAAACCATCTTCCTCCAGGTGTAGAACTGAACTTTCATCTGTGCTCATCCATCTGTAATACAAACTTAAATCATCTTAATATTTATGAGACAACAGTTAGTAAATTGAAAAAAATATATACTTAACGTTGTCCACCAGGAAAAAACACCATACACCTATAGAAAAAAGAAAGAAAAAAACACCATCCTGGACACCACCTAGAGGAAACCTGGGCAAAAGGCATACAAACATGCACACAATCTTATCTTAATTTAACATACCCAACCTTCTGATCCTTGGACACCACCTAGAGGAAACTAAGACAAAAAGGCATACAAACACACAATCTTATCTTAACATACCTGTCTGTCCGATCCTTTGACGGCACCTAGAGGAAACTTGGACAAAAAGGCATACAAACATGCACACAATCTTATCTTAACATGCCCGCTGTTTGATCCTTTGACGCCACCTAGAGGAAATTAAGACAAAAAGGCATACAAACACACAATCTTACCTTAACATACCTGTTTGTCCGATCCTTTGACGCCACCTAGAGGAAATTTGGACAAAAAGGCATACAAACACACAATCTAATCTTAACATACCTTTCCGTTGGATCCTTTGACGCCACCTAGAGGAAACTTGGACAAAAAGGCATACAAACATGCACACAATCTTATCTTAACATACCTGTCCGTTGGATCCTTTGACGCCACCTAGAAGAAACTTGGACAAAAAGGCATGCAAACATACACAAAATCTTATCTTAACATACCTGCTGTCTGATCCTTTGACACCACCTAGATGAAATTTGGAGAAAAAGGCATACAAACACACAATCTTATCTTAACATACCTGCTGTCTGATCCTTTGACGCCATCTAGAGGAAATTTGGACCAAAAAGGCATATAAACACACATTCTTATCTTAACATACCTGTCCGTCCAATCCTTTGACACAACCTAGAGGAAACTTGGACAAAAAGGCATACAAACATGCACACAATCTTATCTTAACATACCTGCTGTTTGATCCCTTGACGCCACCTAGAGGAAATTAAGACAAAAAGGCATACAAACACACAATCTTATCTTAACATACCTGTCCGTTGGATCCGTTGACGCCACCTAGAAGAAACTTGGACAAAAAGGCATGCAAACATACACGAAACCTTATCTAAACATACCTGCTGTCTGATCCTTTGACACCACCTAAATGAAATTTGGAGAAAAAGGCATACAAACACAAAATCTTATCCTAACATACCTGCTGTCTGATCCTTTGACGCCACCTAGAGGAAATTTGGACCAAAAGGCATACATACACAGTCTTATCTTAACATACCTGCTGTCTGATCCTTTGACGCCACCTAGAGGAAATTTGGACAAAAAGGCATACAAACACACAATCTTATCTTAACATACCTGCTGTCTGATCCTTTGACGCCACCTAGAGGAAATTTGGACAAAAAGGCATACAAACACACATTCTTATCTTAACATACCTGTCTGTCCGATCCTTTGACACAACCTAGAGGAAACTTGGACAAAAAGGCATACAAACATGCACACAATCTTATCTTAACATACCTGCTGTTTGATCCCTTGACGCCACCTAGAGGAAATTAAGACAAAAAGGCAAACAAACACACAATCTTATATTAACATACCTGTCCGTCAGATCCTTTGACGCCACCTAGAGGAAATTTGGACAAAAAGGCATACAAACACACAATCTTATCTTAACATACCTTTCCGTTGGATCCTTTGACGGCACCTAGAGGAAACTTGGACAAAAAGGCATACAAACATGCACACAATCTTATCTTAACATACCTTTCCGTTGGATCCTTTGACGCCACCTAGAAGAAACTTGGACAAAAAGGCATGCAAACATACACAAAACCTTATCTAAACATACCTGCTGTCTGACCCTTTGACAGAACCTAGATGAAATTTGGAGAAAAAGGCATACAAACACACAATCTTATCTTAACATACCTTTCCGTTGGATCCTTTGATGGCACCTAGAGGAAACTTGGACAAAAAGGCATACAAACATGCACACAATCTTATCTTAACATACCTGTCCGTTGGATCCTTTGACGCCACCTAGAAGAAACTTGGACAAAAAGGCATGCAAACATACACAAAATCTTATCTTAACATACCTGCTGTCTGATCCTTTGACACCACCTAGATGAAATTTGGAGAAAAAGGCATACAAACACACAATCTTATCTTAACATACCTGCTGTCTGATCCTTTGACGCCATCTAGAGGAAATTTGGACCAAAAGGCATATAAACACACATTCTTATCTTAACATACCTGTCCGTCCAATCCTTTGACACAACCTAGAGGAAACTTGGACAAAAAGGCATACAAACATGCACACAATCTTATCTTAACATACCTTTCCGTTGGATCCTTTGACGCCACCTAGAAGAAACTTGGACAAAAAGGCATGCAAACATACACAAAACCTTATCTAAACATACCTGCTGTCTGACCCTTTGACAGAACCTAGATGAAATTTGGAGAAAAAGGCATACAAACACACAATCTTATCTTAACATACCTTTCCGTTGGATCCTTTGACGGCACCTAGAGGAAACTTGGACAAAAAGGCATACAAACATGCACACAATCTTATCTTAACATACCTGTCCGTTGGATCCTTTGACGCCACCTAGAAGAAACTTGGACAAAAAAGCATGCAAACATACACAAAATCTTATCTTAACATACCTGCTGTCTGATCCTTTGACACCACCTAGATGAAATTTGGAGAAAAAGGCATACAAACACACAATCTTATCTTAACATACCTGCTGTCTGATCCTTTGACGCCATCTAGAGGAAATTTGGACCAAAAGGCATATAAACACACATTCTTATCTTAACATACCTGTCCGTCCAATCCTTTGACACAACCTAGAGGAAACTTGGACAAAAAGGCATACAAACATGCACACAATCTTATCTTAACATACCTGCTGTTTGATCCCTTGACGCCACCTAGAGGAAATTAAGACAAAAAGGCAAACAAACACACAATCTTATATTAACATACCTGTCCGTCAGATCCTTTGACGCCACCTAGAGGAAATTTGGACAAAAAGGCATACAAACACACAATCTTATCTTAACATACCTTTCCGTTGGATCCTTTGACGGCACCTAGAGGAAACTTGGACAAAAAGGCATACAAACATGCACACAATCTTATCTTAACATACCTTTCCGTTGGATCCTTTGACGCCACCTAGAAGAAACTTGGACAAAAAGGCATGCAAACATACACAAAACCTTATCTAAACATACCTGCTGTCTGACCCTTTGACAGAACCTAGATGAAATTTGGAGAAAAAGGCATACAAACACACAATCTTATCTTAACATACCTTTCCGTTGGATCCTTTGACGGCACCTAGAGGAAACTTGGACAAAAAGGCATACAAACATGCACACAATCTTATCTTAACATACCTGTCCGTTGGATCCTTTGACGCCACCTAGAAGAAACTTGGACAAAAAGGCATGCAAACATACACAAAATCTTATCTTAACATACCTGCTGTTTGATCCTTTGACACCACCTAGATGAAATTTGGAGAAAAAGGCATACAAACACACAATCTTATCTTAACATACCTGCTGTCTGATCCTTTGACGCCATCTAGAGGAAATTTGGACCAAAAGGCATATAAACACACATTCTTATCTTAACATACCTGTCCGTCCAATCCTTTGACACAACCTAGAGGAAACTTGGACAAAAAGGCATACAAACATGCACACAATCTTATCTTAACATACCTTTCCGTTGGATCCTTTGACGCCACCTAGAAGAAACTTGGACAAAAAGGCATGCAAACATACACAAAACCTTATCTAAACATACCTGCTGTCTGACCCTTTGACAGAACCTAGATGAAATTTGGAGAAAAAGGCATACAAACACACAATCTTATCTTAACATACCTTTCCATTGGATCCTTTGACGGCACCTAGAGGAAACTTGGACAAAAAGGCATACAAACATGCACACAATCTTATCTTAACATACCTGTCCGTTGGATCCTTTGACGCCACCTAGAAGAAACTTGGACAAAAAGGCATGCAAACATACACAAAATCTTATCTTAACATACCTGCTGTCTGATCCTTTGACACCACCTAGATGAAATTTGGAGAAAAAGGCATACAAACACACAATCTTATCTTAACATACCTGCTGTCTGATCCTTTGACGCCATCTAGAGGAAATTTGGACCAAAAGGCATATAAACACACATTCTTATCTTAACATACCTGTCCGTCCAATCCTTTGACACAACCTAGAGGAAACTTGGACAAAAAGGCATACAAACATGCACACAATCTTATCTTAACATACCTGCTGTTTGATCCCTTGACGCCACCTAGAGGAAATTAAGACAAAAAGGCATACAAACACACAATCTTATCTTAACATACCTGTCCGTTGGATCCGTTGACGCCACCTAGAAGAAACTTGGACAAAAAGGCATGCAAACATACACGAAACCTTATCTAAACATACCTGCTGTCTGATCCTTTGACACCACCTAAATGAAATTTGGAGAAAAAGGCATACAAACACAAAATCTTATCCTAACATACCTGCTGTCTGATCCTTTGACGCCACCTAGAGGAAATTTGGACCAAAAGGCATACATACACAGTCTTATCTTAACATACCTGCTGTCTGATCCTTTGACGCCACCTAGAGGAAATTTGGACAAAAAGGCATACAAACACACAATCTTATCTTAACATACCTGCTGTCTGATCCTTTGACGCCACCTAGAGGAAATTTGGACAAAAAGGCATACAAACACACATTCTTATCTTAACATACCTGTCTGTCCGATCCTTTGACACAACCTAGAGGAAACTTGGACAAAAAGGCATACAAACATGCACACAATCTTATCTTAACATACCTGCTGTTTGATCCCTTGACGCCACCTAGAGGAAATTAAGACAAAAAGGCAAACAAACACACAATCTTATATTAACATACCTGTCCGTCAGATCCTTTGACGCCACCTAGAGGAAATTTGGACAAAAAGGCATACAAACACACAATCTTATCTTAACATACCTTTCCGTTGGATCCTTTGACGGCACCTAGAGGAAACTTGGACAAAAAGGCATACAAACATGCACACAATCTTATCTTAACATACCTTTCCGTTGGATCCTTTGACGCCACCTAGAAGAAACTTGGACAAAAAGGCATGCAAACATACACAAAACCTTATCTAAACATACCTGCTGTCTGACCCTTTGACAGAACCTAGATGAAATTTGGAGAAAAAGGCATACAAACACAAAATCTTATCCTAACATACCTGCTGTCTGATCCTTTGACGCCACCTAGAGGAAATTTGAACAAAAAAGGCATTCCAATACACAATCTTATCTTAACATACCTGTCCGTCTGATCCTTTGACGCCACCTAGAGGAAATTTGGACAAAAAGGCATACAAACACACAATCCCATCTTAACATACCTGTCTGTCCGATCCTTTGACGCCACCTAGAGGAAATTTGGACAAAAAGGCATACAAAAATGCACTCAATCTTATCTTAACATACCTGTCCGTTGGATCCTTTGGAGCCACCTAGAAGAAACTGGGACAAAACGCATACAAACATACACACAATGTTATCTTAACATACCTGTCCGTCCGAGCCTTTGATGCCACCTAGAGGAAACTTGGACAAAAAGGCATACAAACATGCACACAATATCATCTTAACATACCTGCTGTCTGATCCTTTGACACCACCTAGAGGAAATTTGGACAAAAAGGCATACAAACACAATCTTATCTTAACATACCTGCTGTCTGATCCTTTGACGCCACCTAGAGGAAATTTGGACAAAAAGACATACAAACACACAATCTTATCTTAACATACCTGTACGTCCGATCCTTTGACACCACCTAGAGAAAATTTGGACAAAAAGGCATAAAAACATGCACACAATCTTATCTTAACGTACCTGCTGTTGGATCCTTTGACGCCACCTACAGGAAATTAAGACAAAAAGGAATACAAACACAATCTTACCTAAACATACCTGTCCGTCCTATCCTTTGACGCCACCTAGAGGAAACTTGGACAAAAGGGCATATAAACACACATTCTTATCTTAACATACCTGTCCGTCCGATCCTTTGACGCCACCTAGAGGAAATTTGGACAAAAATGCATACAAACACACAATCTTATCTTAACATACCTTTCCATTGGATCCTTTGACAGCACCTAGAGGAAACTTGGACAAAAAGGCATCCAAACATTCACACAATCTTATCTTAACATACCTGTCCGTTGGATCTTTTGACGCCACCTAGAAGAAACTTGGACAAAAAGGCATACAAACATGCACACAGTCTTATCTTAACATACCTGCTGTCTGATCCTTTGAGGCCACCTAGAGGAAATTTGGAGAAAAAGGCATATAAACACACAATCTTATCTTAACATACCTGCTGTCTGATCCTTTGACCCACCTAGAGGAAATTTGGACAAAAAGGCATACTAACACACAATCTTATCTTTAACATACCTGATATCTGATCCTTTGACGCCACCTAGAGGAAATTTGGACAAAAAAGCATACAAACACACAATCTTATCTTTAACATACCTGATATCTGATCCTTTGACGCCACCTAGAGGAAATTTGGACAAAAAAGCATACAAACACACAATCTTATCTTAACATACCTGTCCGTCCGATCCTTTGACGCTACCTAGAGGAAATTTGGACAAAAAGGCATACAAACATGCACACAATCTTATCTTAACATACCTTTCTGTTGGATCCTTTGATGCCACCTAGATGAAATTTGGACAAAAAGGCATACAAACATGCACACAATCATATCTTAACATACCTGTCCGTTGGATCCTTTGACGCCACCTAGAAGAATCTTGGACAAAAAGGCATACAAACATACACACAATCTTATCTTAACATACCTGCTGTCCGATCCTTTGACGCCATCTACAGGAAAATTGGAGAAAAAGGCATATAAACACACAATCTTTTCTTAACATACCTGCTGTCTGATCCTTTGACGCCACCTAGAGGAAATTTGGACAAAAAGGCATACAAACACACAATCCTACCTTAACATACCTGTCTGTCCGATCCTTTGACGCCACCTAGAGGAAATTTGGACAAAAAGGCATACAAACACACAATCCTATCTTAACATACCTGTCCGTTTGATCCTTTGACGCCACCTAGAGGAAACTTGGACAAAAAGGCATACAAACATGCACACAATCTTATCTTAACATACCTGTCTGTTCGATCCTTTGACGCCACCTAGAAGAAACTGGGACAAAAACTCATACAAACATACACAATCTAATCTTAACATACCTGTCCGTTGGATCCTTTGACGCCACCTAGAAGAAACTGGGACAAAAACGCATACAAACATACACAATCTTATCTTAACATACCTGTCTGTACGATCCTTGACACCACCTAGAAGAAACTAGGACAAAAACGCATACAAACATACACACAATCTTATCTTAACATACCTGTCCGTCTAATACTTCGATGCCACCTAGAGGAAACTTGGACAAAAAGGCATACAAACATGCACACAATCTTATCTTAACATACCTGTCTGTCTGATCTTTTGATGCCACCTAGAGGAAACTTGGACAAAAAGACACACAAACACACAATCTTATCTTAACATACCTGCCTGTCCGCTCCTTGAACGCCACCTAGAGGAAACTTGGACAAAAAAGCATACAAACATGCACACAATCCTATCAAAACTTACCTCACTGTCTGATCCTGGACATCACCTAAAACATAAAATGAAATAGATAACCATACCTCACTTATATTTCTTTAAAGTAACCTATAGAAAATGGAAATAAATAAAAAAAAGAAAAAAACACCATACATATGAAAACATAAAAATGAAATATACTGAGCCAAAAAAGTTTAGCAACACTTTTTTTTCATTTTTTGTTTGTTGTTTCTGGATTTTTTTTTATTAAACATCATTGATATAATCCTTAGTTTTACCTGAAATTTTAAACAGTCGTACTTTTTGCAAGGTGATTGATTTTGTGCCATTTCAGCTTTGCATGTGTAATTGATGTTTTACCGTCTGTACCTGTACTTTCAAAACAAAATTTAATATTTTTTTTTGCACTCAAGTTCAGAAACACACCATTGGTAAGAAATACACATAAAAGTTTGAAAAAATTGCATGGGGCGTCAACCATGCCTCTCGGAAAATGACTGTCAGATGGCTCTTGCAATGGTTGATGCCAGCACGAGTGTTTCTGACGTCGTAGCTCGATTTTATGTGCATAAGTCAACAGTTTAGGGACTAGCAAACAAAAATTAACAAATTGCAACATCACAGGATAGGTCAATATGTTGTAGACCAAAAACAACCATCGTCAAGGGAGGAGCGCTACCTTCGCTTTACATCAACATGTAAGTTTCTTCTGGCCACATTAGAGTAGTGCATTGACTAAGGGTAGCTGCTGGTGTTCCTGCCAATCCTTCATTGATTCACTTAGAACATGGCAGAGAAATTGAACACTATACTCATTTCTGCATTTTGACCCTCCCGCGCTCCATACAAAAAATATCCTAAAGAATATGAGTGTTAAACATTCATGTTGCTTCTGACATGTCATAATTCCATTTTTTTATTATCATTTTGTAATAAAATAAAATTTCATATTTTTGTTGCTAAACATTTTTGGCTCAGTATAGATAAACATACATCACTTTCGATTCTTTGAAGTTACCTATGCTATATATTTTCTATAGGCTATAAAAAATATAAAGAAACTTAAAATCCAATTGTTCAGAGAACAATTGCAGATCTTTTCACAAGTAAGGATAATTTTAATAGTATTCTTAAAATTTTAATTGGATTACCTCCCATACACTAGCAAATTTACCTCACGATATCGGGATATAGGTATTTAGTCAGATCTTTACACGTACTTGTGGTTTGTTTAAAACCGGTTTTTCATAAAAATAAAGGAAGAAATGTCGTAATGTTCAGAACTTAATTAAATCTGTATTTGGGTAAGCTGGTGCAAGCATACGATTTTTATTGCGTCTTACACTTTGAGAAGCGAATAATCTTTAGCTACTTTATTTAAATATTGTGTAAAAACGTTAATTATGAGCTATAAAAGTCAAGTGACTCGAGCATTTTTCTGAGGAAGTTTTAAAAAATTGCACAGAAATATTTTAACAGTGGGTTAGTTTTCATTAGTCTTAATTCACTATCTATAGATTAACAACTTTTGGTTATATTCATAATTTAGAATCATCATTGAAGGTGGAGCACGATTGCACGTGCAAGTTAATTATATTGATTTGCCATTTGTATGCAAGAGTGACATTCCGTTGTATTATGTGCCAATTCGAAAAAGTTATGCGAGTATTGTCTTCCTTTAACAGGTTCATTATTTTATAATTAAGTTTAGGTTTCTGATATAATTTTGAATAATTACAAAATGTATCAATTCAATATATTTCAGTTTTTGTTATTGGTGAATCAAAAACATTGGTGTACGAATATCATTTCATAAATTTGAAACGTTTAAAATGATAACATATACCAATATAAAGAACCATTCATCATTTTTGAAAAAGACTATAAATCAAAATCTAATTATTGATCGTCCCTTCATGATAGATTGATTGGGAAATGAACCAGAGTTATCTAATGGTAATCACGGAGAGGGACTAGCAAGCAATTTTAAATTGAATCTTATTTAAGGTTAAAACAATTTTCCACTATAAACAAATGTTACTTTATACAAATATAAGGACTTTGTTAGCTAAATCTACAAATTTTATTAGATATTATGAATTTTTATTACAATAGATTAATATGCTACTTACACTGCTTTTAAAGTTTAAGTTGTCTTTTAACCAGAAAAACCCTTGCCCCCCCCCTTTTTGCCCCTTATTGCTTAATGATTTGTTCCATTACCCCCTATAACCATCCTTTGTAGTATGGAAACTTGTGGTATCATTTCAGAGAGATTTGTACACTTTTAAAAAGACAAGTTATTGACTGAAAACTACTACTAGCGGCTCGATCTTAAGAGCCTGTGTCGCTCACCTTGGATCTATATGCATATCAAACAAAGGACACAGATGGATTCATGACAAAATTGTTTTTTGGTGATGGTGATGTGTTTGTAGATCTTACTTTACTGAAAATTCTTGCCTCTTACAATTTTCTTTATCTATAATAAAATTGGCCCTTTAGTAACAGAGGAAAATATTTTGTAAAAATTACATTTACTTATACTAAAGTTATTATCTGGAAACCATCCGTCTTTGGATGTCGCTGACAACGACGATGTGATACATGTACCAATATACGACCGCAAAAATTTTTGCAGTCGTATAAAACTTTTACCACAGAGTGAATGTAATGTTTCCTAGCAGAAAAACTTAAGTCCATTTATAAGTAAATGGGGAAAAACAGGATTTTTTTTTAACAAAACTTACTTCTGGATACTATCTTATGATCACAAACAAGCTTCTGTCAAAGTTTGGTAGAAATCCAGGATAGTTTTAGAAAGTAATTAAAATTTCAATAAGAGTGCACACCCTGAAATGTCTCACCTTATTTACTAATCATTGATATTATGTTGACAGTCCTACCCCTGTGAGATGATAATGAATAATTCATGAATATGCATGAACATTTCATGAACTGTTCATGAACAGATTTCATGAACAGTTCATCATATCTTCATGAACATTTGATGAGCAATTCATGAACTGAAAATCGACAGTAATGTTCATGAACTTTAATGTTCATGAACAATTCATGAACAAGAAAGGGTTCATGATCATTGTTGAATTTAAATGTTCATGAACCTTTCTTGTTCATGAATTGTTCATGAACATTAAAGTTCATGAACATTACTGTCGATTTTCAGTTCATGAATTGCTCATCAAATGTTCATGAAGATATGATGAACTGTTCATGAAATCTGTTCATGAACAGTTCATGAAATGTTCATGCATATTCATGAATTATTCATTATCATCTCACAGGGGTTAACTGTCAAGGAGAGGATTCTGGGGGGGATTGGAACCCACCCTTTTTTAGCAAGATCAATGCATATGAAAGGGTTTATAGTACATAGTTTGAACCCCACACCTTTTTTAAAATGGCTGGATCTGCACCTGTACCCACCCAATATTAAAACTAAAGTAACTATGCGTCAGATATAATAATATAAAAGGATACATGTAAAGTTTCTGCTTCTTTCTGTAATATTTTGTTGTCTCTGTTCTTCCAAGTAGAATCGCTGAATAAATGTAACTAAAATCTCCACGGAATCTGTTTTACTATCAAAACTGGCAGCTCCATTTTGATATTTAATCATTCAATCCCCTAAAAGTATAAAAAAAATCCACAAAGAATCAATTGTTCTAGATGTTTTAAAGCAATAAAATTCAATTGAAATGTTGTTGCCTGTTTATACACTACATCTGAAGCTGTTAATGAATCAAATTCATTTCAAAACCCTCCCCCTTTTTATCCCCTGAAGATTATAAAAACTGGCTACTTATTATTTTCACAAAAGAACAATTCAAACAATTCAAAAACTATAAATTTTAGGTAACTACCAATAATCATATGTGGAAACAATTATTCATTTTGTTTATATAATTAAAAATAAATTTTCAAATATGCTTTCAGACTTTCTGATGTTGCTTTGCTCAAAGAAACCATAAAAAAATTATATTTCCTCAACAAATTATATTTTATAATAATATACACATGTCTGTCATGTTAAATTAAATTTGTAATGCACTTATCTGAAATCTTTCTGACTGGAAATGTCTTTTCCGTGTTTCCATCAGCGTAATCTCCATTTTGGTGACGTATTACCAAAGAGTGCACTTATGCTGACGTTGAGACTGTGACAATCTCGCCCCAGATAATATCGGCCAGAAGTTGATCTGTGCCGTAACGGAAGTATGAAAATAAATCAAGGGTGTCGCAAACAAATATTTATTAATATGCAGTTTTATTAAGTATAATAAAAAAAAAAATCTTTAGTTTAAACGGCACATGGTGCATGTGAATAAACAAGTGGACTCACTTGGAAGGTATTTTTAGGGCCGAACTGTTCAGTACGATTAAAATCACGAGGTCAAGGTTTGTTTACATTGTACATACGTTGAGAAACGTCTGTCGTTGGGCCTATCTATCATTGATCTGATATTTTTCTAAGTTATTTATATGCCGGACGACAATTAATAGAAAGGCACATATGTGAACTTGGAGAAAATCAGAATTTACATCTTTAGCAGTTTAGGGAAAGGAAGAGTAAAAAAAACCTTCTTGCAGCAAACCAGTAACAGCAGTGACAGTCCCACACGCAGTGTTACCAGTTACTAAATCATCTATTATTCATAACACATGCATATGACAGATGAACATTTCAAGAATTTCAATGATCATCTCGTGATTCATCAAAACTTCATGAACATTCATAAAATACTTTTAATGAACATTTCATGAATTTTTATGAGCAGCTACTGATTCATCAAAACTTCATGAACATTCATAAAATACTTTTAATGAACATTTCATGAATTTTTATGAGCAGCTAGTGATTCATCAAAACTTCATGAACATTCATAAAATACTTTTAATGAACATTTCATGAATTTTTATGAACATCTAGTGATTCATCAAAACTTCATGAACATTCATAAATACTTTTAATGAACATTTCATGATTTTTTATGAGCAGCTAGTGATTCATCAAAACTTCATGAACATTCATAAAATACTTTTAATGAACAGTTCATGAATTAAATTCATGAACCTTCATTTATGAATTATTTATGAATTTTCATGTACCATTCATGAACATTCACGAACCATTCATGATAGTTCATGAAGTCATGAATTTCTTCTCGCCGGGGTAAGTATAAAGCTTCAGTACAACTGTCGCATAAACTTAACTTTAACCAGGACAAGAGTGCACACGCTGAAATGTCTCGCCTTCTTTACTAATCATTGATGATAGTCCTAAATATAAAGCTTTATTACAACTGTCACATAAACTTAACAAAAAAAACTAAACATTGACCAACAAACCATGAAAATGAAGTCAAGGTCAGATGAACCATGCCAGGCAGGCATGTACAGCGAACAATTCTTCCATACAACAAATATAGTTGACCTATTACTTATTGTTTAAGAAAAACAGTCTGACCAAAACATAAAAACTGAACACTGAGCAATGAACTGTGAAAATGAGGTCAAGGTCAAATAAAACCTGTGTGACTGACATAAAGATTATACAATATT
Organism: Mytilus galloprovincialis; assembly: GCF_965363235.1. Lineage (NCBI taxonomy): Eukaryota > Metazoa > Mollusca > Bivalvia > Mytilida > Mytilidae > Mytilus > Mytilus galloprovincialis. Next base: position 38,184,702 of record NC_134841.1, on the reverse strand, counting down.
TCTATACACCAAATATAGTTGACCTATTGCATATAGTATTAGAAAAAAAAGACCAAACTCAAAAACGTAACTGTGACCAATGAACCATGTAAGTTTGAGGTCAAGGTGAGATGACACCTGCAAGCTAGACATGTACACCTTACAATAATTCAATACACCAAATATAGTAGACCTATTGCATACAGTATAAGAAAAACAGACCAAAACACAAAAACTTAACTATAACCACTGAACCATGAAAATAAGGTCAAGGTCAGATGACACCTGCCAGTTGAACATGTACACCTTACAGTCCTTCCATACACTGAATATACTAGACCTTTAATTGTTTATAGTATCTGAGATATGGACTTGACCACCAAAGCTTAGCCTTGTTTACTGATCCATGAAATGAGGTCAAGGTCAAGTGAAAACTATCTGACTGGCAGGAAGACCTTGCAAGGTACGCACAAACCAAATATAGTTATCTCATTACTTATAATAAGGGAGAATTCAACATTACAAAAAAGTAGTCACTGAACCATGAAAATGAGGTCAAGGACATGACATGTGACTGACGGAAACTTGTAACATGAGGCATCCATATACAAAGTATGAAGCATCCAGGTCTTCCCCCTTCTAAAATACAAATCTTTTAAGAAGTTATCTAAACGCCGCCGCCTCCACAGCCACCTGATCACTATCCCTATGTTGCAGGCTGACTTGTATAAACCCTAAAACCAAATTTCAGAAATTCTTGTATTGTAGTTCCTGAGAAAAAAGTGGCGGAAATTTTCAACTTGGCTATTAGGTGTAAAACACGCGTTCGGTAAACAGGAAGTTGTTTAGTGATGAATCTGAAAAGGCATCACTTGGTATATAGCTGATATATATAAACCCCCAAACCAAATTTCAGAAATCCTTGTATTGTAGTTCCTGAGAAAAATGAGACGAAAAATATTCATGGGACGGAAGGACTGATGAACTGATGGCTGGATCGACAGACAGAGGTAAAACAGTATTACCTACCCCCACCTCCCCCACTTTTCAAAAGGGGAAGGGGGTAAAATGAGTTGTAAAATGTTAATATTTTTGAACTATGAGATTTCAAGTTATTAGAACATATATTATAGACATTAAGTAACTATAAAGAATTGTATTACTGTATAATATAAATTATAAAATACATTTCATTTGAGTATAAATTTGAAAAAGAAATTTCGGACTAATTTGTAATGATTTTTCATTCTGTTTCTCCAACTAATTTGAAAACTAATTTTCAAGCTGTTTCTCCAACTAATTTAAAAACTATTTTTTATTACCTAACAAATTTTAACATAGTTTCAAATACAATTGTAATGAGCAAATACTTACATCATCATTATCTGTCAACTAAAATGAAATCGTCTGCCTGTAGGTGTCAGGACTGAACTTTCATCTGGGCTCATCCATCTGTAATACAAAATAAAATTATTCTTATATGTATGAGAAAACAGTTAGTAATTGAAATAAAAATATACTTAAATCAAAGTAATATCAGGGATGATTCCACTATATAGTTTAGGGTCACTTAGCGGCCCCAAAAAAATGAACATGAAAATGAATTCCCAATTCAGGAAAATAAAATAAAAAACGACATTTCCGGAAAAGTTTCTGTCACCGATTAAGGCAACTATAATTTTTCATTGTTTTAAAATCCGGATAAGAATGCTGTTTACAATCGCATTTTATTAACACTGATTTAATTATGTCAAAATGTGGCAAACAATTTTATCAGCCGAATTCAATTCATTAATATGTTATAGGAGTATTCGATCTTGTAAAAGCAGATCGCCCAGCAGGTTGATAAAAATGGGCGTCAAAGCAGACCTCGGCAGAGAGAAAATTAAAATTTGATATAACATTGATGGATAAAGTTTAATGGGCGCTGATCTCGTAAGAGTAGATCGCCCAGCAGAGCCGGTTATATAATATGATGAAAAGAAATTATTTCCTCAAAAGACAAAAGTTTTAGCGTTTTTTGAAAATAATGTTGATGATAGACCATTCATGAAAGACGATGTCATCATTATGGAACTATTTCAAAAGTTTTGAAGATGATTCAAATAATTTTAAAGAACACTGGTTCAATGCTTTAAATATCTTATCAATTAAGTATATGAACTTTTGTATTTGCTTTTCTGAATTCGACATAGACCAGTTCAATTTGAAATCCATTGAAATCCATTTGAATCAAGGTAAATTTATAGAGATGACCTGCTGTTAAAAAAATACCTGATGAATGATTTTTTTATAGCTAAGATGACTGATCGCGATGTAAACTAGTGCATCATGTTTAATTATATTCATGTTATTAAAATAACAGTAGCCCATCCAGAATTATTCAAAATGTTACAACTTACATGAACATCAGTGTACAGGTTAAACTTAATAATATACATTTTCCGTTTTTACAGGAAAATAATGTTATTTCGTCTTAGATTTTATGCTTAAAAAATTCCCAATTAGAATAAAAATTCCCAATTTGATGTTTAAGGGACCCATTTGAAAACACCTGGAATCATCCCTGAATATGAAGATATTGACATAATAATTGACAATCAGAAACTTTTCTTTTGTTCTGTTAGACTAAATTTAAGAGAAAAGATTTCCAATTGTCAATGGTTAGATAATTCAGAGTTGACTGGCAAGAGCGCATGATAAGCTGTACGCTTTTTAAAGAATAAAGTTCCATAAGTCATCAATGTTATAAATTTAAAAAAAAAGAATTAAAGGAGGTTTAATTTAATAGGTAGAAACCTGTCACCAAAGTTTCATGAAAACTGCTCAAAGCACTTGAGTTATTGTCTGAAAAATGGGAAAATCCCCAATTTTTTATAAATAAAATCTCATGACTTATAAAACACAAAATTTAAAATTTATAAAGATTGAAACTAAAAGTATTAGTGCAAATTGGTTAAAGCATTTTGGAGTTAATGTTGGACAAGGTATACCATAATACGTCCCTTAAATGGGCGTATAAAAATAAAAAGATGGGGTATGATGAGACAACTCTCCACAAGAGACCAAATGACATAGAAATTATAACAACTATTAGACAGCCTGTGTAATGACAAGGAATATGTCTGGAGGATATGATATTTCAGTAATATTTTTGAAATATTAAAAAAATAAAATCTATGAAAAATATTTTATGCCACCTACTAATATAACCTCTCAAAGAGATAACGTTTTATAAGCAAGGTTTTTAATCCACAGAGTTCTGAACTCTGTACACAATGTATCATATTTAACATTCATGTTTTTTACCTCATGCAGTGATATTAATGCCCCACTCTGGCGAGAGTTTTACTTCCAGTTTGAGAAAGCCCTATAGTGACCTGATATTTCTAGTCCCCAGTCACCCAAAAAGGGGGGGGGGGGGAATTAATAGCAATCAGATCTTTATGTATATGGGATATATTGATCTGTGTTAAAGGCCATACTGTGTGAGTACTGTATTGGTTACAATTACCTCATAATATTTGTTCTCTGGTGAAAATTTGTCTCATTGACAATCATACAAATTATTTTTAAAAGATTTAGTACATTGTTCAGTTGGATTGATGTGCTATTTCAATTACCACAAACACTTTCTTATCAACTTCCATGCTTTATAACTTTGTAATGATACTAAAAAATATAAAGTTTGGAGGAAAAAAAACTTCAGATGAACCATGCCAGACAGAAATGTGCAGCTGACAATTCTTCCATACAACAAATATAGTTTAAAATCGACCTATTGCTTATACATGAAGTTCATGAAAAACAGACCAAAACACAAAAACTTAACAATGAGCAATAAACCATGAAAAAGAGGTCAAGGTCAGATGAACCATGCCAGACAGACATGTACAGCTGACAATTCTTCCATACAACAAATATAGTTAATCGACCTATTGCTTATACATGAAATGTGTTCATGAAAAACAGACGAAAACACAAAAACTTAACAATGAGCAATAAACCATGAAAAAGAGGTCAAGGTCAGATGAACCATGCCAGGCAGACATGTACAGCTGACAATTCTTCCATACAACAAATATAGTTAATCGACCTATTGCTTATACATGAAGTTCATGAAAAACAGACCAAAACACAAAAACTAAACAATGAGCAATAAACCATGAAAAAGAGGTCAAGGTCAGATGAACCATGCCAGGCAGGCATGTACAGCTAACAATTATTCCATACAACAAATATAATTGACCTATTGCTTATAGTTTAAGAAAAACAGATCAAAACACAAAAACTTAACAATGAGCAATGGACTGTGAACATGAGATCAAGGTCAAATAAAAAATGTGCGACTGACATAAAAATCATAAAATATTTCCGTACACCAAACATAGTTGACCAATTGCATATAGTATTGGAAAAAAAAGACCAAAACTCAAAAACTTAACTTTGACCACTGAACCATGAAAATGAGGTCAAGGTCATGACACCTGCCAGCTAGACATGTACACCTTACAATTATTCCATACACCAAATTTAGTAGATCTATTGCAAACAGTATAAGAAACTGAACCATGAAAATGACGTCAAGGTCAGATGTTACCTGCCTGAGTTGTACATGTACACCTTACAGTCCTTTCATACATTGAATATGCAACACCTTTTGCTTATAGTATCGGAGATGAGGACTTGACCATCAAAACCTCATCTTGTTCACTGATCCATGAAATGAGGTCAAGGTCAAGTGAAAACTGTCTGACGGGCATGATGACCTTGCAAGGTACTCACATACCAAATATAGTTATCCTATTACTTATAATAAGAGATAATTTAACATTAGACAAAAATCGTTAACTTTTTATTACAGTAGTCACTGAATCATAAACATTAGGTCAAGGACATTGGACATGTGACTGACAGAAACTTCTGAACATGAGGCATCCATATACAAAGTATGAAGCATCCAAGTCTTCCACCTTCTAAAATATAAAGCTTATTTAGAAGTTGGCTAATGCCACCACCGGATCGCTCACTATCCCTGTCGAGCTTTCTGCAACTTTTCGACAAAAACAAGAATGTGTCCAAAGTACATGAATTTGTACTATCATTTTCCATGTTCAGTGGACCATGAAATTGGGGTCAAAACTTTTAATTTTTAAACATTAAATATAATATCAAAGGGAACATGTGTACTAAGTTTCAAGTTGATTGGACTTCAACTTCATCAAAAACTACCTTGACCAAAACCTTTAACCTGAAGCTGGACAGATGGATAGATGAACGGACGGACAAACGAAAAGACGGACGAAGAAAACGGACGCACAGACCAGGAAACATAATGCCCTCCACTATTGTAGGTGGTGCATAAAAAAAGTTAACAAATATAATAGTAACATTGTTGTACCACTCTAATGCATTGCACTGCCATCATTGGGATTATCTCTTCATCCAGCGGCGGATCCAGGGGGGTTCCGGGGGTTAGAACCCCCCTTTTTTTTGGCCGAACAATGCATTTGAATGGGAGCATATAGTTGGACCCCCCCCCTTTTTGGGTTGGGAAACCCCCCCTTTTAAAAATAGCTGGATCCGCCACTGTCATCTATGTTATATTGTCATCAACACATTGCAAAATCTTCCAAATTATTCAGAGGCATCAGTGCTTAATAGAGTGCCAAATTGTGGACTTCAGCTAAGCCTTTAAACATATTGCATTATCAGTCTGATTAAAATTTTGGTTTTATAAATTTGAAGACGCGGGTTTCTTTTATAAAAAAAAAAGTACTTTTTTCTGAACAGAAACTTCAGCTGTATAAATATGTTCTCTGTTATTGAAATTCAGGTGGTTTATATTATCAGACAAGAGGAATTTCTTTCGGGAAAGTGTTTACTTTTGTGAAATATAAAATAATTTGAGTTTTAATAAGGCAAGGATTTTTAATTTATTGGTTTATTGATCGACTTAATTCTTTGAAATTTTCATGCAGAAATTTCATTCTTTTTTTATTTTCCATTTAAAACTTTCTGTCATGAAGACAGAAGTCCTGTAAAATAAACTTATCTAGTTCTCCTGAAAAGTTATTTTTGTTGATGACCTGTGCCTTGACATTTTAGTAATTAAAATTGTTCCTTTTCATCTGTTCATTAGGTTAAATTTATAATTTCATAACTATAGCTTGCTTGGCATTTTTAGATAAGAGAAATCATATGGAAAAAAAAACATGCCAAGTTAATTAATTCAAAATAATGCTTACCGGTAGCTTACCTCACATATTGTGCATGTAGCACATTTCCATAGTGACTATAAAATATGATTTTGTTGTATCATTCATGTTTTTGGCAGGACCTACACAAATTAATATATAGGTTGTCACCCCAGGTGGAGATAACCCTTAAATTTGGGACTGTCCATCAGTCAATGGGGTGACATTTTACTAGCGGTTGAAGAAAAGCTTTTGATTTTTTAACTTAAAAGGGGGAAAATTTTTGGACATGTTTTGACCATATAATACCAGATCCAGAACTTATCATAAAGGGGGACTGCTGACCGTCCTAAGGGGGGCCCACTCCAGTCTTGCTTCAGTGAATCCCTATAATTATATAATCAACCAAATCTTTCCAAAGAACACACCCCCCCCCCCCTTTGGACCCGCCATGGTTCTTTGGGTAAAGTTTCTTCAAATAATATAATTATGTGCACATTTGTACTATGTGATTTTTACAATATTTTTTTTCATATCACTTGAATATTGTTGAAGTGTACCCCTCATAATACAGGGCCGTAACTACATGGAGGCAAATGAGGCAAATGCCTCATGTTGGAAATTTCAAAAAAAAAAAAAAAAATAATAATGAAACAAGATTGTCTTCATATCAACCTGAATTGTTTTCACGGAAAGTGTCTTGCAAGAAGCAAGTTCTCTTCACTCTCTGATATCGCCCCTGCATGTTTTTCGTGACCCATGTTTCTATTTTACTTTTAGTTTTCAGAGTTGATGGTCTATTGTTTGTACTTCTGTGTTCCGGGTGTGTCTTTTGTTCATTTATTGTCCCACTTTATAACTATAGTCTGCATAGTGTTGATTTTCATTTATAAGGTGTGGTTTTGCAATGTTGCAAGTCCACCGATGTCCAGACATTGTACGAGAAACTATTTTAAGAATATACGATGCTTCTGGACATAGAAAAAAAATTGTCGTTTCTGCATGGAGAATTGAACTTGATATCAAAGAATACAAAACTGGCTCTTTTTTGTAGATAAAACTAGATAGCTGACATGGTTTTAATTAAAGTAAGACCATCAATTGTTCCCGGTCTCAAATCATCTTTAAAAAAACGTCAATGTATTGCCATATGACCTTTTACATTGAAGGATTAAACTTGCATGAAGTCGTGTTCAGACTCTTAAACAGAAAATAAAAGAATATGGAGTAAACGTGCACATGACCTTATCTCACACAAGGTCAATACATAGAAAAAATACAAATGATCAATGGCCAAAGTTTTTTTTCCCTATTCTTCAGCTTGATAGTTGATGGAAGGTCTTCAAAAATGAAAGAATCATTAATACCGTAAAACAAGGTCAAGATGGTCCTTAGTGTCGACATAAGCAGTACTAGTACTTATAGTATAATACTGTATTGTCACTATATTTAAATCTAGTCATAAAAAAATCACCAAAGTCTGAATTAAGCACAATACAAGACAAGAACAGACAGACATAATGATTATGTGAATTTCGGTTTTTGTTTTATCCTACATATCGGTCTACATTTAATGGTGTCCCCGTAAAACATAAAAGAGGGGGGGCAAGGGGTTTAACTGTTATGCTGTTATGGGGCATTTTAATTTATCTGTTATTTTGAAAATATATTTGCTGTTAGCTGTTATTGTCTTATTCTTTGTTAGCTGTTATTAGGCTTTTCTGTTATTGTGATAATGTATTTGCTGTTAACTGTTATTGAAATCAAGTACTTCGATGTTAGCATTTTTAGCATTTTTTTTTTGACAGTCAATATTTGGTATAAATTGAAGATCATTGGACATTGGGGTCTACCACTACTAATATGTTTGTCCCGTATTCAGAGAAGGATTCCATTAACATATACCCATCTCAGAAGTGAGGTCCAGGTCAAGTATATCTTATGATTATCCTTTGTAATAAATTCCATTTTTTTTTTTATGAATGTGTATTTAGAATTATCTTAATTTTTTGTTTGAGAATAATGTTCCTTGTTTCCCGTACGAACACATTAAATTAAAACAATTCTTAAAATGACAAATAGGAAAACATATGGCCAGGAATATCTGACAAGTATCTCAATTAAGGACTAGGTCCTAACAACCACTTAACCTTTTATATAACATGGTACATATACTCAGCTCTGTGATTCTTTTCAAAGCAGAACCAAATGCATTGTACAATGAAAGTTCCAACCATGTACTTGGGTTCCGAAGCTGCACATAACTCATTACAAACAAAGATTTATTTCGTTTCAAGCCATTGTTTCCCTACTAAACTATATGTATTCTACTTACTAGTACACTTGGTACAATCAAAAACCTCAGCTGATAAAAAATTGTTCAAATAAGGCCTTTGAAAATAGTGGAATAAATTGCTTTTGGAGTGTCAAAATTCGTTCGAAGTACTTGATAAATTGCATGCTTATAATTGGTGCCTTTGGTTTTTTCTACCCTATATACCACTTTGCCTCACAGTCTTATTAAGAAAAATTCACACACCTTAATAAATGGTCATTTAGAAAAAGTCAGAATATTCAAACTCTTTTAGGTCACTTTTTTTATTAGCAACAAATGGAGCTTCAGTCAATATATATAAACAATACACCAACGTTTCATGAGAACTGCTGAAAGCATTTTTGAGTTATTTTTGAAAACTAGAAAATACCACCTTTTTCTGATGAATAAAATCCCTTAACTCAATAACATAAAATCTAAAATTAATAAAAATCGAAAGGGAGTTTACAACAATAGATATAAACATTTCAGCAAAGTTTCATGAGAACTGCTGAAAACATTTTTTGTGTTAATGTCTGAAAACTGGAAAATCCCCCCTTTTTAATTAATAAAACCCATTACCCAGAAACTTAAAATTTAAAATTTATATAAAAAAGGGAGCTCACGTCAATAGATATAAACAAGTTCCCAAAGTTAAATGCAAATTGGTTAAAGAGCTTTTGAGTTAATGTCCGACATGTTGACAACAGACGGACAACAGTATACCATAATACGTTCCGTAAACGAGCGTATAAAAATATTATAATCTATTGAGTAGTAATTTAAACACATTCTAGATACATAAATTAATACTAAAAACAAAGTCATAGAAAATGGAATGCATTACAAAGGATTATATCCGTAATAAGAAATACTGATTTGTCAAAGACCGAATTATTTTAATATTTCATTTACTGTTATCTGTTTTTGTCCATTTTAACTCCTTGTTATCTGTTATGAGCCAAATCAATTTGCTGTTTTGCTGTTATTGGGACCCCCCTTGCCCCCCCCCCCCTCATAAAAGTCTTAAATTACAATGAATCTATGTTTTTGCCTTGAGACAAGAATATTGTTGAAAGGAATAGCTAAAAATTAATATTGCGTTTCAATGTAAGAAAGAGTCCGGGAAACGCTCAGACTGAGCGCTCAGAATGCACGATTTTGCGTTATTTTTCTCAGTGCTTCTGGGGGCCTTGAGCGGCCCCCAGATACCTCGCCAAAAATACATTTTGCCTCAATATTCAAAGAGGCTAGTTACGGCCTTGTAATAGGGATAGTCATTACTGTAACATTGATAGGTTATCCCTCATTTGAGGGGTTGTTCCCAACCTGAAATTATTAATAATTAATAGTTGTCAGTACAACAAAAATGATAGACTCAACTATACAATCCTGTCAAGCACTGAATATGGTTTATACTACATAATACTTTATAGACCTGTTTTTTTATTTCTATTTATTTCTATGGCATGTTATTTCAACTCAATTTACACCAACAACAAAAAAACACGCTGGCCGTGCGGGTCGAGTAGACCCGCCAGGGAAAATATAGTAGTGTAACAAATTCAAAGCAGATTACTGAATAATGAAATTTGAATGTTAAATCTTCTTTATGGATTGTCTTTTTATAAACTCGTTTTCAACAGCCACCAAAATAAACTTGACATTTTGTGCAACACTGATTCAACACTTCTATTACTATTCCATTAATTTGTAACATGTTATCATTAAAGAAAGAATAAAACTTACCTTATGCAAGAGACTTTCCAACCAAAGTGATATTTATCCTAAGTGAACAGCCTGTTTCGTGTAACTAGAAATTCAAAATGAATTCCATGATAAAGTGTTCACAAATTAGAACAAAAGAACTATTCCGCCAAATCATATAGTGCCCAAAAGCATAGCCGTGAGGCATTTTGTCTAATGAACCATGAAGCCTAAATACAGTATTGTGAAATCTGCTCAAGTTAAAAACACAAGTTTAACCTTTCTAAAGCCGTATCAAAAAGATACCCTAACTTCTGTTAAGCTGGGGTCACACATTCGCGATTTTTACTGCCGTCCTTGACAGAACCATTCCCGATTAAAATTTATTAAAAGTCTGATCAAGATCCTATGAATCGTGGATGGAAATTCAAACTTTAATTAAAATTAAAAAAAAAATAATTTAATCACGACAACAATCAGATATTGTTCAGGAGGCGTCGAAATTCAACCGTTTCCAAGCGAGTTTATCCCGAAGTGGTCCTATAATATAAGACGCTGCAGGTTTATATCATTTACATTCAACGTTTTTTATCGGATTTTTTTTACTATCAACGCGGTTCAACATTGATTATAGTAAAAAAAAATCCGATAAAAAACGTTGAATGTAAATGATATGAACCTGCAGCGTCTTAAATTATATTATAGGACTAAGATAGTGACAAGACAGTGAACCGACGCTGACGGAAGTAATCCGTTCGAAAACTGTCGGCATACTCGGGATGATCAGGTACTGTCGGAACGTAATCCTATCACGGTCCGCTATATAAATATCGCATTGCAAACGGCTTTGTCTGGTCTCAGTCGTATTGTTTTCTGTATTTGTCGGGACTCTGACTTGGGTATCATTGACGAAATTAGAATTAATAACGGGACTGTTTCGGAACGGTTTCGGCAAAAACGGTTCGCAATCTGGACTCAATCGCCAGAAAAACAGCGATGAAAAATTTCTCCAGATCATTCCCGTTCCACAGGACACCGTCCCGAATACACAGAACATTGTTAGGTATTCGATCCGATACAGCAGAATCTGTCACGACATAGGCACGATTGTAATCCGACTAGACAAAATCGGCTGAGTTTCCCCGAATGTTACGGGACGCACCTAACTGTCGGGGTGCTTTGTCGAACTATTCGGACCCTTCCCGACCAGTAGGAATCTGCTACGAACTAAAACGACTGCGTTCAGACAATAATAGGACATTCCAGATAATACTCTAGTTCAGGGAAGCAATGCGCATGTGCAAGATCGATCGTGATTTTGCGTTATCGACTAATTAGATACGAGATTTGATAAACTGGGGGCATTATCAGTTTATTGATTTACCAAATCGGCATCGTTATTACTGTAGTCATATGCATAATTTATTTTCACATGCTATGGCAAACGAAAATATATACAACATATGACAAATAAAAGGCAGCAGAGAACAGAAGTTACAGAGTATACAATAATATTATGACATTATATGTGATCTAATTTTCCAAGCGGCTGCATTTGAATAAATGCATGATAGTTTTTACTGTCAGAGATTTAGAATAAATTATCTAACTTGTGCCGATTTGGCCAAGAATAGTAGAATAAATATAAAATTCTATGTGCACAGATCTATACGTTGGACATGATAAAACAAAATGATATTCGTCTTCCAAAACATTCATATTGCAACATATACAAATTCTATTTTCTCTTTGAGTATTCAGATAACGACCAACTTCAACATTTAGTCTAAGTGTGCCGCTACGCAATTTTGTTAATATAGATACATTACAATGAAAATCTAAGTATCTTTCAAAACCAAATACTACTTTATATCGTTTATAAATACAAAGTTTGTTACATTCTTCTAAAGCTGAAGATTCCACTGACATATTAAAACAGACTATTTTGACCGTTATGTTAATTAATCTTAATTACAAAAGGAACGGTTAGATATATGTCACCTGACTTTGAATGTTACCTTCACGCAAAAATGGACAGATTCATGCTGTGATGTTCACTTAGCAGATCGTCTGTATATTCAAGAAGGTACAGGTGCTATTTCATTACCATATCTGAGGAACTGATCTTAGGTCATAAAAATAAAAGTCAATCAACACCTAGGCCATATGGTATCATAAAGTTTTACCTTAAACTATTAATCTCACCAGGCGACAGTTAGAGACAATTTATATACCCTTAATAATCGTAATCATGTTCTGACAGTTAGGTACCATTAAAATATATGTTCAAAATGCTAGCCCTGATTGCATGCGTGTATTTACATAAATGTTTTGTGCTTAATTCAAATGCATCGGATAGATGGGTCGTTCAGCATTTTATTTTGATATATTGTGAAGCATACATAATATTGTATACAGAACATCAAGTTAATTCCAATATATATAGTTTGGCATTTGATTACATACTTTTAATGCACAGTTCTGTCGTATATTTATTTTTGTGTCAGTAAATTCACGTTAGTAGGTAGAAAAATGATACTAAATGCGATTTTTTTTGTTATACTACAATTACTATAGAAAAAAGACCCCCCCCCCTAGACAAAAAGAAAATTAGTGTCGTCTTGTCGAAAGCAGGGAGGTCTTTAAGATTTATGAGTGAAATAGCTGCCTACTTGCTTTTGACATACATCCTTCTTTTTGACAAGTTTCGCGAAAGCGATACTTAGCGATGCTAGGTTCCGTCGTCAGCATTCACGCCGACTAATTCAGCATTTAGGTTCAGTCTGTGGTTAAAGTTTTGTTTTACATCAAAATCGTTGTCAAACATAATGGAATTTCGGGAAATTGGGAGCTTCTTTCTGTCCAAAATACAGTATCCAGGGCAAAATTTTGCAAATATTTATTTTCATTTTCCCGTAGTTTACTACTAGATGGACTTCGTTTTTCCTGAACAGTTAATTTCATGTTTTGTCTGAAGTAAAGGTTTTCGTGCAGTCGTCAATAACCGTTTTGTTTAATCGTCCAGTTGCAAGTTAAAAGCATATCCATGCAGGTCAAGATGATGATAATGATATATGAATGTTGAAACTATTTTGTTCTACATTGCGCTGGACTTTCACTCGTGTATTCAAAATGCAACAGTCAGAGTAAAGACATTTATATATCTTATAAGTGGGTGCGACTTTTTTGCTAAGATTTTAATTCCATATGACGATCTGTAGCTGTTTGATTTTATGGGAACTTTATATTTTTATCATGGTTTGAACAAGGAACGTATGTACTGTACCAAGGTTTAACGGTCAGATTATTTATGATACAATATTGAAAACATAACATTTATGAAGCCATGATGTTTATTTTTTATTGAATACAACGCATAATATCATTCATTACGACTATGTGTTATGACCAGCAACAACTTTTCAAAAAGCTCCGTCTTACATGACAATCATATGGTTTAGATTGTTTATCTATATTCTCCCGAAAAAAGGCTAAAGAGAATAAATTATGTAGTGTCACCATTGTATGCTATACTGTTTTGGCAATTAATGCCATTACGCCAGCATGTTTCTGGAAATTATTTTCAATCAACAAAAAATTATATTTCTGCACATAAACTTCTTCAAAGTTCTTAACAGCTTCCAGGGACTTGAAGGACCTCGTTCCTTCTTTATCAAACATTTCGTTTTGGCTTTTTGCAAGCAGTAATTTCAATTCTCTTTTCCAATTTTCTCCCGTAATTTTTAAACACTATGTCCCGAAATTTTTCAAAATATTACTTATTTTACTTTATTACACATAAACATAAACAAACAAAAAACAGATGACACTCAACGACTTTTCACAGGTAAACGGGAAAGCGGCAGGCGTCCTAATAAACGCCTATTAAACACCGAATATTGATGTGTACCATATATGACTTTGCCCCCAGTTCAACCAAATCTCGTATATTCTCCCATGAGTTTTAATTAAACGCTTGACCCACTCAGAATTCTAGGTCGCGAACAAGCTTTCCCTGAACTACTGTATTGAGGATAATCTTCCGACTTTTTCACTTTTCGTGTCGTATCGCTGTCTGATCTCAAACGGGAGCAATAACCGGCAATGTGTGAACCCCGCATTAGCTAGGGGTTTTTTTGGTGAATTTTAGGTGCAACGACACTTGAAAATAAGAATTTTTTTTTTTCATCAGTATCAATTAGTTTTCTAGTTTGCAGAAAAACAGCATTTTGAACCATTCCAAGACTGTATTATGAGGTTCTTAAATTAAAAAAAAAACTGTTTTCAGTCCTAAAATGGTCAGGTTCCCATCTGGAGTCAATCGCCGGAAAAACAGCGATGAAAAATTTCTCCAGATCATTCCCGTTCCACAGGACACCATACCGAATACACAGAACATTGTTAGAAATTCGATCCGATACAGCAGAATCTGTCACGACATAGGCACGATTGTAATCCGACTAGACTAAATCGGCTGAGTTTCCCCGAATGTTACGGGACGCACCTAACTGTCGGGGTGCTTTGCCGAACTATTCGGACCCTTCCCGACCAGTAGGAATCTGCTACGAACTAAAACGACTGCGTTCAGACAATAATAGCTAGGACATTCCAGATAATTGAGGATATTAATCTGACTTTTTCACTTTTCGTGTCGTATCGCTGTCTGATCTCAAACGGGAGCAATAATCGGCAATGTGTGAACCCCGCATTAGGGATTTTTTTTGGTGATTTTTAGGTGCAAAGACACTTGAAAATAAGGATTTTTTTTTTCATCAGTATCAATTAGTTTTCTTGTTTGCAGAAAAACATTATTTTGAACCATTCCAAGACTGTATTATGAGGTTCTTAAATTGAAAAAAAAACTGTTTTCAGTCCTGAAATGGTCAGGTAGTCTGTTCCCTGTTCCACAGAGTAGCAGCTGCAAATTTAAAACTTTTCTTACCAAACTGGGTAGTTTTTGCATGTGCTATATCCAGTATCTTATTATATCTGAAAGAATATTTAAATTACAATCTTTTACATTTAATAGATCATGTAAATAGACAGGTACTAATTCATTAACTATATTAAAAGTTTCCATTACCATTGATATATGTCTGTTAATATGCAGTGAAGGCATCTTAACCTTTTCAAGCAACTGTTGATATGAGCTTGAATGGTCTTCGTACACAAACCTCAGTGATATTTCTTGCTCTTTTTATTTTTGGAATTTTTATTGTTACAGAATTGCCATGCCAAAGGATAGAACCCTGGGGAACCCCTTTATGAATGTAAGCCTAACTGCTAAGAATACTATTAATTTTAATTTGTTGTTTCCTTGTTTGTGAAATAAGATTTAAAAAGTGAAATAGAATGAAAAAAAAACACCATATATATGGTGATGATTTATCAAGCAGAATTTCATGTGGTTGAATTGATTGAAAGATCGAACACCCCTACCCCACTCACCAAACAACGGAAGTCATAGTATCTAAGAAAGGAACCTGAACTTTCATCAAATGACTCTATCTCTGAAATATATTCTTGTGAAAATTTATGTAAATTTATAACAAATGCTTCAATCAGATATAATTATCATTTGAGTTAGTTCTGAGAAGTTCTTATTTCTAAAATTTGAATAAAATACCATTTTAGGTGTGTTGGCTTGCCGACAGAAAAGTTACATACAAGATGGATACTTCAATGAAGATTAATGATTACATTAAAGAACATTTAAGTGCCACGAGGAACGCACAGCACGAAAAGCAATAAATAAGGTTCAGAAACACCTCCAAGAAACATTAAAGCAAGCAAAAGGGACAGAACAAAAGTACCAAGATCTTCTGGAACAGGAGTCCAGGATAAGAACTTCTGTCAAAAAGGTAAATATGCAACATTTTAATTCAAAGCAGACACAAAAACGTCTATGTATTCAACTAAACATGGAACTATGATAAAATTGCAATTAGCACTTCACTGTAGAGAAAGATATTATATGAAACTCCAGTGAACGTTTCTAAAATACGGATACACATAAAAGGGGATTTTACAACCAAAAAGGGTGTACATATATTTTGACGCCGCTTGATTTTAACTGAACTTACCTCTGAAAAAAGAATGACCGATTTTTATGCTGGATACATACTAAAAAGTTCGAGAAAAAAAAATATTTCCTTGCAGAGAATAGAGTAATTAGATCTATGACTTACAGTGTAAAAGTTCAAGGTTAGGTAAACGATTTGCACAGATAAATAACATTTTTATTTTTATTTACAAATGGTTTGTTATAATTATTTTTGTTATTTCATTTGTTTAAGATGGAACAGGACATAGTCAAAATGATTGAATTCCAAGTAAATGACAGAACACGGACTTCAACATCAGTGTAAGTAAAAGATATATGAACGAACCGATTCCAGCCAAACCATATAGTATGTTCTTTATGTTTGGTTGCTGTCGTTGCATCTGTTCCTAATCTCTTATGTATACAAAAAGTTTTTAAAGTTTGGAAAAATAAATATTGGATTAATGAGTCGGTAAGCCCCCCCAAAAAACACGATGTACATGCAAGTAGTAAAAAAATATTCATAAAAGAAAACATTTTTAGAATTGGTCAACTGATTCAAATACAGTTTTTCAAAAGCATTTACAACACGTAAAAGACGAAAGCTTGAATGGTTAACAATACATGGGGAACAAAATACAGAAGAGGAACATTTTGAAGTCATAAAGAGAAATAGATATTAGATTTTTTAAGGGATGAGAAACAATAGTGACAAAGGAATATATAGACAAAGGGATAGGAAAAAAGTGAAACATATAAAGAAACGTTTTGGTAGATGAAAAAATGACATGTTTTAACAATTAATTATGCATTACACTATTTTATTTAATTTTAGTAATAGTAAGATACACACAAGCATCCCAATACAAACTGTTGTGCAAAGAATGAGTAGCAAATACCAGTTTACCATGCCTCAGGTTAGTTAATTTGTTGTGTTCATTAGCATATATATATGGGTACATTTTGTGCAGTATAGAGCATAAATTATTAACCAAATTATTATGTGCAAACTTGTATATTGTCAATGATCATTTCTATGTAGATAGATACAAGAGCTTTTTAAAGATAAAAAAAGAAGATGTGGTAGGAATACCAATGAGACAACTCTTCACAAGAGACCAAATGACACAGAAATTAACCATTATATGTCAATGTATGGCCTTCAACAATGAGCAAAGCCCTTAAAGGTTTATATTTATTAGCTTTTTTAATAGAATAAATGGAATTGGCAATATGGATTGAGTGTTGCCTCTCAACCGTCCAGTTGAAAACATTATAGGCATAAAACTTACGACTTTAAAGATTAATTAGCACAATAACTATCGGTTCCGCAGGGTTGTTTAACCGAGATGAAAATCATGAATAAAAGCCCGCCGCTTGAAAATAAGGATCTGTTGTAGGGATTAATTAACATCACGAGTGCATGAAACTTATTTTACACGATGAATCGGATTTAGAATGATTTTAAATAAGAAATTGGCTAAATTTAAGACGCACAATTTCAATAATTAAATGAATTATTAAAATGTATCAAACAAAGTACTTTTGTTTTTTCAGTCTGATTATTACATTTTTTTAAATTTTTTTTAGGAGTTTTATGAAAAGAATGGATGCAGTGCAAGGTTACCAGATTTTGAACTAATCAAGCGAGAATTCCGTAGATAAAGACATAGAGCATCATCATATCAGAGACATATAATACAAGAGATTGGCAACTCTAGTAGAGTCTATATAACGGCCAATGAAATCACTTGGCCACCGGAAGTGCTTGGGATTAGGATGTGACCTGGGATGAAGGAGGATCGAGATGAGAAAATTCCGCCATTGTTGTTAAAAGAGACGATACGCTTACAGATTTGTTTTCTCGTTTATGTCGATTGCTTTCACAGCTAAAGCATGTAAGTATATTCAAAAGATACATTTAACTAGTTCTACCAATTTGTTTATACTATAATGTGCTGAGATGATGATAATAATCAAATGCAGACCAATTTAAATTCGGTCCATTCAGCTTCCCCTCTTTATTGCTGTAGAACCGGTGTGGCCCATCATTTTTTTCCATAAAACTTTAAAATTTACGATTTTATATACAATTTTAAAGTGTTATTCTACTCCCGATTGTTATCCCGTTAAAATGATACTATTTTCGTATATTTTGATCAAATAGTGTTTTCATAAAATACCATCAAAGGTGATTTATTTTTTTCACATTGATACCCAAATCCAGCTATGCCAGAATTACCTTTTTTTCATAAAACTTAGAAATTATCGAATAAATATGCAATTTAATGAGCCTGTATCAATTCCAAATGTTATCTTGTTAAAATAAGATCAGCGGGGCATATATGTGTATACCATGGACATGTACACATTCCCAATATATTCTTCTTTTCTTTATAAATTTTGTCCATTATTCTCTTTTCTTTATTTATTTTAGCACCCCATCATTCTCCAATCTTGATAAAATGTTTCCTCTTGTCTTTACTTTTCTGATTTCAATTTATGCAGTTATTCCAATACTCCTATTGTATGAATGTAGGACAGTGTCAGAAAGTCACAGGGCAAAAGTCACAATTCATTTTTTCTGATTATTTCTTTGAACAAAAAAACGCTTATTTCTATTCTTGAACAATTGTATATAAACCAACTTTGTAAACAAAAATTATCAAAAACAATTAAAAAATGATCAAATAATTGTTGAAAAAACAAAATGTCAAACTTGTTTGGCACTTAAATGGCTTCATGGTGCCAAGAAATCTTCCTTTTGCATGATTAAAATTAAATAAATCTTCATTTTTCAAATATAATGACACATTTATTAAACTTTAATATGAATATATGTATTAAAAAGTAAATATTTAAAGATATTTCTCTTATATATATATACAAACAATTGTCAACAGATTATTTGTGACTTTTTGTCCTACCAAATTTGTGACTTTATGTCCTGTGACTTTCTGTCCGTTTACCTTTTGTAAACACCTTCCCATTGGCGGATCCAGCCCCTTTTTTGGATGATCAATGAATTTGAATGGGACATGTGGTTGGAACCCCCCTTTATCCTGGGTTGATCCGCCCCTGCTTCCAGACCCTCATGAGATAGAAGCAGAGACTAAGTAAAGTTGATGTCAGCAACTTACATTGTATGTTCACTGTACGATGTTTAACAATTGACAAATATATCAAATATTTGTTCCTAATAGCAAGCTTGAAAGGTCCATACATGACAAAATGAAATTTAAAATAGATTTAGCATAATAAAAACCTGCAGAATGTTGTATGACATACATGTAGGAAGTAAAGTTTAAAAGTAAGACAAATAGATGTTGTATAATAGGCTCTACAAATTCAAATTTCTTTTCAACTCTAAAATATATTTTTTTTTTAATTTAGAATGCCAAAAGAGGAAAAGATGTAGTAAGTTAACAAAAGGAGTTAAAAAGAAAGGTAATCCTCGACCATGGACAGCTGTTGATACCATTATGGAGGAGATATCTGTTGCAGTTTCAACCACACTGAAGATGAAAAGGATCATCCAATTATGACACATCTCTGGTCGAGTTTGTACGTTCTGAGGAAATTTCTATTACATCAGAAGAAGTCAAAGGAGAACTATTGTTAGATGAAAATTCAGACCACACTTACGCAGCAAAAGAACAGCCATTTGAGAATGAAAAAATATGTACGCTTGAATTTGATTGCCATGCTGATTTTTTTCTTGCACCACTGGAAGGCACAGAGCAACTGATTACACAATACATTTGTAATTGAGATATTTGCAGTGAATGAGACACACAATGAACATGAAGAACCTTGCCTTTCTCCCATTCTCCCTTTCAGACTTTATGCCATTTATTACAAGTTAGCATCAATGATACATGTACATATATCCTTAGCTATACAGATACCGAAATTTGCAGTTGCAGGGAAATTAGCACGAAGCTCTCAGTTATCATTGACAGTAACATTATAAGTGAATGTTTGATAATAAAAATATTATTTATACCTGGAATGAGTTTTGTTCTCTTATATCTTGGTTTAATTATTGAAAAAGGATGGAATGATGTGTAGTGATAGTCTAGATATATTGTATACATAAATACTTGTTCTGATTCTCAGTCTGACTGGTCCTTTTCATTTCAGAATAATGGGATGTATAACAGTGTTTTTTTTACAAAATGATGTAATTTGGTTTATCCAAAAGCCACACCAAATTAATTGGTTTATATGATTTATAGATGCTTACTGTGGGGGGAAAAACATAACAAACAAAAAACAAACAAAAACATAAAATTGTACGGCTTGTGATAATGGTGAAATATATTATCATGCCTTTATTATCTTTGTGTCTTTCCAAAGTAAGAAGCCTGTAATTCACTTGTGGTTTGTTGCTGTATATCATATTTGGATTTTTTTGTACATAAATCGGGCGGTTAGTTTTCTTGTTTGAATTGTTAAACCTTTTTCATACATGTAAATAGACCTTGTATAGTTCGCAGTGCAGTATGAATTTTACTCATTGCTAAGAGCCTTATGGTTACCTACAGTTGTTAATGTCTGTATCATTTGGTTTCTTGTGGAGAGTTCAATATTATATTGCATACATGTAGCTGTACAGAAAAGAAATGTCATACACTCGCACATCAATATATTAAAAATATGCCATGAAATATTTTCCACTAGACGTTAGGCAACCATCAATTAAATCAGCCTGATCAACAACAAAGGTAGGCGCATTTTCGTGCAGTTTTTTATAAAGTAAAACAAAAATGTTTTGACTTACAAATCAAGTCAAATAGTTGTAAAACTATTTACACATGTGCATGTCCGTTTCAAAACTAAAAGGAGATTTTAACTAGTCCAAAAGTTAAAAAGAAAGAAAGAAGGGAAACGTGTACATTTCGAAACATTTAGATATCAATGTGGCATTAAAACTGGTGTATGCTTTGAAGTCAACTTACCAAGCTGACAGAAGTATAACATAGTAAAATGTTTCTTCTTACGAAAATTGTTACATGAAAAGGCAGCAATACCTGCTGCTCTGAGTCTTTATCGTATATTTATCAGTTCCTTACACTTAAAATATGGTTTAATCTCTTTCTATTCGAGGTCAAAAGTGAGACTTATATTGCCATTTTCTATTAAATGATCATTAAATGTAAGTCCTAAATACACAATCCGTGAAAAGGAGAAACCATAAATAAACCGACAATCATAGAAAAAAAAAAACTCAATGCAAGCTCATAATGTAAATTTTGAAAAAAAAAACACACTTAGAAAACAATTTACCGACAATCATAGAAAAAAACTTAATACAAGCCCAATTAATAATGAACACAATAAGTATTCAATTTTTAATGATCTATACAAATTATGAATATAAGACGAAGTCGATCATGATTAACGATAAACAAACATATTAATTATTTTTTTCTACACATTAATTAATTTTATATATTTTGTAAATAGTATTTTCGGAAATAGTGTGGACACCTGTGGTGTAACAACTTCTTGTGTACCAGGTGTCAAATAAAACTCTTCAGTTTTAACAGGTTGTGATTTACCTGACCATCGAATAATTCAAGCCTAATATACATGTTACACTGTGAAATTATGTCTCCGAGACAGGTGTATATTTAATAGAAACCCATTGTGAAAGTATCAAATAAAATGAACTCTGATACAATTTATTAAGTGTTAATTATTTAATATTGGTTGTTTTTAATTCAATATCAAATTATGTCTCTTTTTCAATAATACAAATAAAAATTAAAAGGACATTGAAATAAATAATTATGAATGTATGAACTCAAATTATTTAATTAATTATGTTAAATTTAACACTGAAACAGTTAATTTATGCTTAAACATTCACCATTACCTCGAGTACTTTTAATACTTTGATAATAACTCTATTACCCAAAGAGATCTCGCGAGGTTTAAATGTGGCCGTGTGATATTACGGGATTTCGCCGAGTTGCCAATCTCTTGTATTATATGTCTCTGATCATATATATTTATACAATATATATTTTTGCAACTGACTTTTTTTATTGTTTTTTTATTTATTTATATATTTATATTTTAAAGAATAAATCATGTTACATTTTTAGAATTTGTCATTTCACATTAGTATGTTAATAGACACAAGAAGATGTGGTATGAGTGCCAATGAGACAACTCTCCATCCAAGTCGCTTTAAACTTTATGTGAAGAGCTTTATGGAGAAGATGGATCTTATAAAAATGGCTCAAATTATATATATATATAAAAGAAGATGTGGTATGATTGCCAATGAGACACCTCTCCACAAGAGACCAAAAAGGTCACCGTACGGCATTCAATAAGGTAAACGGACAGAAAGTCACAGGACAAAAAGTCACAGGACATAAAGTCACAAATTTGATAGGACAAAAAGTCACAAATATTTTTTTGACAATTGTTTGAATATATAAAAGAAATATCTAGAAACATATATTCCTACCAAAGTTAATGATATTTATCATTTAACTTGAATAATGAAGATTTATTTTATTTTAATCATGCAAAGGACATATTTCTTGGCACCATAAAGCCATTTAAGTGCCAATCTACTTTGACATTTTGTTTTCTTAACAATAATTTTAATCATCTTTGATATTTTTTTGATAAATTTTGCTGACAAAGTTGGGTATATACAATACTTCAAGAAAAATACAAAAATGTTTTTGTAAAAATGAGCATCGTGACTTTTTGTCTGTGACTTTTTGTCCTGTGACTTTCTGTCCTGTGACTTTCTGTCCTACATTCTTCAATAATGAGCAAAGCCCATACCGCATAGTCAGCTATAAAAGAGCCCGAAATGACAATGTAAAACAATTTAAAGGAGAAAACTAACGGCCTTATTTATATATATAAAAAAAAATAACGAAAAATAAATATGTAACGCATAAACAAACGACAACCACTGAATAACAGGCTCCTAACTTGGGACAGGTACATACATACATAATGTGTCGAAGTTAAACATGTCAGCGGGATCCCAACCCCTCCCCTAACCTGGGACAGTGGTATACCAGTACAACATAAGAACGAACTATAAAAATCAGTCGAAAAAGGCTTAACCCATCAGATGGACAAAAATACAAGTGGACGTGGCCGGTTACTTGTACATCCCAACAACAAAAAGACACTAGGATCAGATCTGAGAGTACTTTGCTTAAGTGAGTTTGTATCTTAGTTTCGTTATTATTTCGTCTTTTATTTACTAAAAATTTATTCGTAAAAACCATGTCATCACACCGAAGGACAGAATCACTGACATGACAAGGAATACAATTAATGTCAACATTGAAAGCATCACACAATGACAACATTGAAAGCATCGTGACACAATGACAACATTGAAAGCATCACACAATGACAACATTGAAAGCATCACACAATGACAAGTTTAATTTGAAACATGTATATATTCTACATTTATTATAGGCGGATCCAGGCCCCCCTTAGGTAAAGTTCTGGATCCGCCACTGTTTATTTTTGATATGTATTACAGCAAATATTACGTTTCCCTGACATGCTATGATATTAATTTTTACTTTTGTTTGAGAACAATTATATATATTATCTGTAGCTCTTTGAAAGCTGTGTTGTTATAAGAACCCTACATTTTATTTTCTTTATTCTTGACAGAGTTTGTACTTTAAACAGGTGTTTTTTTTTACAAATACATGTATTATCATTTGTTTGATTTAGGGTTAATTTATTGCCATATTTTAGGCCAAATACGGATCTTAATTAACGCCCCTTGTCCTTTGGAACTGTTTTAAATTTTACCCAAACACACTGCCAGTTTGCACACGGTATATCAGTTAACAACTTTTTACATTTTACGAACCTGGTTTTGTACAATCATCCAGTCCCCGCAACTTTCTTCCAATTTTGGAATCGTGGAATTTCTATAAAATCGTATGGTTGTAGGCCACCCTTTGAAACATTAAATTTATTTAAAACCTTATAATTTGACGGCAAAACAATAATAATAACCTGTATCCATTAATCTATTAAGCCAACCCTTGTCAGAATGTAAAGAGTTTGCTGTCAAATATCACGGTCTTGAAGTTCCTTCAGTTATTTACTGGTCAACCAATGTATGTTTCGTGAAGTTGAATTTCATAACAAAAACCCATACATTCAATCAATGCTTTGCTGTGTTGGCATTCGGTTGAGGTTTTTATTCTATAACCACCGTGAAGGCCGTACGGTTTTAATTATTGCTTATTAAACAAGAATTCACACGCTGGAATGTCTCGTCTCCTTTACTAACCATTGATATATTGTTGATAGTCCTGAATATAAAGCTTTACTATCACATAAAGTTAACAAGAGTTCACACGCTGAAATGTCTCGCCTTCTTTACTAGTCATTGATATTATGGTGATAGTCCTATAGATATAAAGCATTATTATAACTGCCACATAAACTCAACATTAACCAAGAAATATAAACAGTGACCAATGAACCATGAAAATGAGGTCAAGGTCAGACGAACCATGCCAGGCAGGCATGTACAACTAACAATTCTTCCATACAACAACAGATATAGTTGACCTATTGCTTATAGTTAAAGAAAAACAGACAAAAACACAAAAACCTAACACTGATCAATGAACCGTGAAAATGAGGTCAAGGTCAAATAAAACCTACTTGACTGACATATAGATCATAAAATACAATACACCAACTATAGTTGACCTATTGTATATAGTATTAGAAAATTAGACCAAAACTCAAAAACCTAACTTTGACCACTGAACCATGAAAATGAGGTCAAGATCAGATGACACCTACCAGCTAGACCTGTACACCTTACAATCATTTCATACACCAAATATAGTAGACCTATTGCATACAGTATAAGAAAAACAGACCAAAACACAAAAACTTAACTATAATCACTGAACCATGAAAATGAGGTCAAGGTCAGATGACACCTTACAGTCCTTCCATACATCGAATATACTAGACCTATTGCTCATAGTATCTGAGATATAGACTTGACCACCAAAACATAACCTTGTTCACTGATCCATGAAATGAGGTCGAAGTCAAGTTAAAACTGTCTGACGGGCATGATGACCTTGCAAGGTACGAGCATACCAAATCTAGTTTTACTTATAATAAGAGAGAATTTATCATTACAAAAAATCTGAACTTTTTTGTCCAGTAGTCATTGAATCATAAAAATGAGGTCAAGGACATTGGACATGTGACTGACGGAAACTTCGTAACATATACAAAGTATGAAACATCCAGGTCTTCTTAATTATGAAGCTTTAAAGAAGTAAGCTAACGCCGCCGCCGCCGATCACTATCCCTATGTCGAGCTTTCTGCGACAAAGGTCGCAGGTTCGACAAAGGTCGCAGGTTCGACAAAAATGATCCAAAAAATTGAGGTCAAGTCATATAAACCAGACATGAAATACATGTACACCTTACAATCATTTAATACACTAAATATAGTTGATATATAGCTTATAGTTTCTAAGAAACAGACTTAATCAAGAAAACTAAACATTGACCAATGAACCCTGAAAATGAGGTCAAGGTAAGATGAACCATGCCAGAGAGACATGTACAGCTTACAATCCTTCCATACAACAAATATAGTACACCTATTGATGGCCAAACTCAAAAACTTAACTTTGATCACTGACCATGAAAATGAAGTTCAAGGTACTAGACCTATTGTTTATGGTATCAAATATATGGACTTGACCACCAAAACTTAACCTTGTTCACTGCTCCATGGAATGAGGTCAAGTGAAAACTGTCTGCTTGGCATGCGGACCTTGCAAAGTACGTACATACCAAATATAGTTATCCTATTACTCATGATAAGAAAGAAATTTACATTACAAAACATCTCAACTCTTTTTCTCAAGTAGTCACTGAACCATGAAAATGAGGTCAAGGACAATGAACATGTGAAATAAGGCATCTAGAATATACAAAGTATGAAGCATTCAGGGTTTCCACCTTTAAAAATATTAAGCTTTTAGAAGTCAGTTAACGCCGCCGCAGCCGCTGGATCACTAAAGTCGCAGGCTCGACAAAAATCAACTTCATTGTCTAATATTTTTTCATTTTGGGGGCTTTTAATGGCTGACCATTGGGTATGGTTTAGCTAATGCATGAAGGCCGTGCGGTGCCTTTAAGTTGTCAAGTTCTAATATGTTATTTGGGTCTGGTGGAGATTGTCTTATTGGCAGTTATGCAACAACTTATTTTTACTCGTCCTGAACATGCATTAAATATTTGCCACTGAACGTTTGTAGCAACCAACAATCAATAAATCTTATTTTTACATTCATTTGAACCCTGGTGGATAGTTCTTATTCACATTGGCATTCATACCACATCTCCTTATTTTTATATTGAGCATAGTCACTTTGGCAACTTGTAATGTACCATTTGTGTGTTTTAACAGAAGGGTACTTAGTCTATCAATCCTAGAGTTATGGTTAAAAATAGTCTTTTCAACGCCGTTCGTAATTGTTTTAACGTCCAACTGGAAGACGTCTTTATTGTGACGTCGGCCCTTCCCATCATTCTCTTCTTTCCTTCACAACGACGTGAAAAGAAATACACACAGAGATTCAGCAACTTTTCGCAGAGAAAATTAATAGAAATGGAGGCCACAGATGTAACAATGACCATATATATTCCAAGGATGTACGGAATAGATTATGTTTTTGGTGGAATGTAAGTATTTTTAAGAATTCGGTAGTTAAGTTAAGAAATATTAGTAACTTCAGTTTGTGAGCTGTAAAATTATTTCTTTGATTTTGATTTTGTGAGGGTCGGGGAATTGTAAAATCTTTTCGACCATACGAGGTTATTTGGTTGGTTTTTCGTAAACTGTTTATAAATTAGGCTGTAAGTTGTCTCAATTGAATTGCTTCCTATTTTTATGTCGCGGCCTTTTATAAAGCCGAAAAAAATAATAAATCGACTATAACAAACTTATAGTTATCAACAATATCGTCAAATCATGTTATCTTTGTTGTAGGTTTGACAAGAAGATTGTCAAGCAATGTGAAAAGAAAATCAAAGAAATGGAAAAGGAGATTAAAAAACACAATCAAATTTACAAGAAATTGCAGGATCAGCAAAAGGTAACAATTACAATTCACATAAGACCCCTCCCATCCACACTCGAAAAAAATTATGAGAAAAATAAAATAGAAAATAGAAAAAGGAAATTGAAGAAAAAGGGATAATTGTCAAATGCAATCCTTTAAATAGTTATTATGAAAAGAGTAAATTGTAGATCGACCTCCCCCATTTCCCCCAAGTAAATCCAAATTCTAAACCTTGGATTTTAATGAGGACAGAAGTCATTCCTGTATCTGTATCTGCATCGGAATAAATTCTGCCAATGTAGGCACACCTCCAATGGAAATATGTTATCCTTCATCACACAATATTATAATACGCAATTGTATCTAAGATAAGAACCTCGACATTTATCAAATAACTTAACCTCTGACAAATATAAAAATGTATGTCAAATTATAACAAATGCTTCAATATAACTATCATTTAAGTAAGCGAAATCCTTATTTCTAACACTTGAATAAAATATCATTTCAGGTGTGTTGGCTTGCCAACAGGAAAGTTACATACAAGATGGATACTTCAATGAAGATTAATGATTACACAGAAGAAAATTTTAGTGCGCACGAAGAACGCTCAACACGAAGAGCAATGAATAAGGTTCAGAAACATCTTCAAGAAACATTAAAGCAAGCAAAAAAGACGGAACAAAAGTATCAACATCTTCTGGAGCAGGAGTCCAGAATAAGATCATCTGTCAAAAAGGTAAATAAAATTATGCAACTTTTATAATACAAAGCAGACACGAAAATACCCAATTATTCAACTAAACATGGAACTATAATAAAAATCATAATTAATTTAATGAGCACATCACTGTGAAGAGAGGTATGATATAAAAACTTGAATTTTACTGAACTACCACTGAAAAATGTATGACATATTTTGGTGCTGGATACATACCTATTGATTTGTAGAATAATTATTTCCTTGCAGAGAACAGAGTAAGACCTTAGACTTATAGTGTACGAAAAGTTCAAGCTAGGTAATGTAATAGATTTTGCACAGATAAAAAGGATTTTAATTTTGATTCACAGTTGTTTTTTTTTTAAATCATTTTTTATTCTATTTATTTAAGCTGGAACAGGACATAGTCAAAATGATTGAATTCTATGTGAATGTCAGGACACGAACTGCAGCACCAGTGTAAGTAAAAGATATATTAACGAACTTATGTCAGCTAAACCATTTAGTATGTTGACATTAAATAGTCTTTTTGTTTGGTTGCTGTCGCTTGCATCATTTCCGAATCTCTTATTATCAATACGTTTGCCTGCAAAGCGACACAGAAAGTTTTATAAGTTTGGAATAATAATTATTGGCATTAACGTTACGGATAGTCATAAAAAAAGTATTTAATTGGTCATGCAACTGATCTTCAAAAGCGTTTACAACACCAAATAGATAAAAACTTGAAGGTTTAACAATATAACATATGCCAGAAAGTACATAAGAGGAAACTTAGAATAATTAACGTTTTAAAGGATGAGGCAGTAATGACAGGGGAATATATTAAAACAAAAGGGGGAAGGAAATAGTGAAATATAAATACAAACGTTTTGGTAGATGAAATAATAACATGTTTTAACAATTAACAATGCATTACAATATATTTATTTCATTGTAGTAACAGTAAGATACACACAATTATCCCAATACAAACTGTTGTGCAAAGAATGAGTAGCAAATACCAGTTTACCGTGCCGCAGGTTAGTTCATTTTTTATGCCTCGTTCACACGTGCATTTAATTCGAATTGAATTCGAATCGAATTCGCTAATCGCGTTCACACACTCTTCTTTTTTTAATTCGAATTGATTCGAATTGGCTAATTCGAATTAACTAATTCGCATTAGAAATACGTTTTTGTTAATACGTATTTAAAAAAGTTAACGTCATTGACGCTTAATTGTAATTCGAATTAGAATTGACGTTAGGACGTAAAACGTTTCGAATGCGAATTAAACTAGTTCGAATTAGTTAATGCGAATCGAATTCGTATTACGTGTGAACATTATATTCATGAGCATTTATGGGAGAATTATTGTGTAGTTTACAGCATAGATTATATATATGTAAACCAATGTATTGTCAAGTGGTCCGGCACTCCTAGGTAGATAGTACGTTACAAGAGCTTTTTAAATCTAAAACAAATCTTAATGTGGTATGATTACCAATGAGAGTCGGAGACAACTCTTCACAAGAGACCAAATGACACAGAAATTAACCATTATATGTCACTGTATGGCCTTCAACAATGAGCAAAGCCAATAAAGGTTTATATTTATTAGCTTTTTTAATAGAATAAATGGAATTGGCAATATGGATTGAGTGTTGCCTCTCAACCGTCCAGTTGAAAACATTATAGGCATAAAACTTACGACTTTAAACTAAGATTAATTAGCACAATAGCTATCGGTTCCGCAGGGTTGTTTAACCGAGATGAAATCATGACTGAAACTCCACCGCTTAAAAATAAGGATCTATTGTAGGGATTAATTAACATCACGAGTGCATGAAACTTATTTTACACGATGAATCGGATTTAGAATGATTTTAAATGAGATATTGGCTAAAATTAAGGCGCACAATTTCAATAATTAAATGAATTATTAAAATGTATCAAACAAAGTACTTTTGTTTTAGTCTGATTATTTCATTTTTTTTTTCATTTTTTTTCAGGAGTTTAATAAAAAGAATGGATTCAGTGCAAGGTTACCAGATTTTGAACTAATCAAGCGAGAATTCCGTAAATAAAGACAATCAGCATCATCATATACACTTGTACAATATCATATGTATTTTTGTAAAAGACTTTTTTTATAGTTTTTTTTATGTTTTCCGGAATAAATTATGATATATTTTAAGCATTTGCCATTTCACATTATTTAGTATGTTAATATTCAGCAAATCGAGAGAGGGAAACAAAAACATGCAAACAAATGGAGAATCAAAGGAGCATAAATCTCGCCCATTGATTTACGTTTTCAAAGTTGCCAAAATCAGCCTTTCTTCTGAACCAAAGAAATAACATACAGAACATATCGGAATTTTTTGGCATTATTTTGTTCAGTGGTTTTAGCGAATAAGATTGAAATGGAAACGGTGAATGTGTCAAAGAGACAATTGCAACCACCCCACAAAAGAGTAGAACACTGCTGAAGACACATAATAAGAATAAGACCATCTGAATTCCTTTAGGCCTTTTATCCTTACATATAATGTTGTTCCGGGGACAACCATGGTTGATACATTGGTGACTCGTTAGGTCAGTTAATTCTTACATTGTTTTTAGTGTACATGGAGCTATGTTGTCAAAGTAAGAACAGGAGAAACTGTGTACAACAATCAGAACATTTCGAATACACTTTAGGTCAAAAATGAAAAGGATAAGACACTTGAAGGTATAACCAAATAATAAAACATAAAGAGAGGCATGCAATTTTATGATCAGAATTAAAAGAAGAAAGACTACAAAACAAGACTCGTTCATAAAAAGCAAAACAAAGAAAGTTCACAAAACAAGACCGTTCACAAAAAGCAAAACAAAAAAAGTTCACAAAACAACCCACATTGACAAAAATATATGGTCAACAAATGGATAAATGAGGTACTCGGTTGGATCAGTACATTTGTCCTCTTGTAACACCCGTCACGAAAAACGTAATAAATTCTATAAGTAATTGATTCGTGCAAAGTGATTAAAACATATAGAAGAGCAGTTTATTGCCGATTTACAGGATGCTTATTTTAGAGATTTATCTAAGAAAATATATAAATTAAAACATTAACCTTAGATCAGTCAGAAAAGAGGGACGAAAGATACCAAAAGCAGTCAAACTCATAAATCTAAAAACAAACTGACAACACCATGGCTAAAAATGAAAAAGACAAACAAACAACAGAGGCTATTTTAGTACATGATAGCCATCATACAACACCACTTTCTGGTTTAAATGATATTATTAATAACTTTTCTGGGATTTTAAAAAATGCTGTTGCAAGAACTAAATGTTCACCAAAAGGCTGGGTAAACAATAACAGTAAGAAAGCAATGCCATAATCAACAACGGTATGATGTTCGTAAAACTAAATTAAAACATGTAAATTATTTAGGCCGTCTTCTTAACCATCACCATGGAATAAATGTTTAAAGGAAAAATAATGTTTGCGTGAGTAAAAAAAAAAAACAGTATACAAGAAATAAATGGCAAAATTTGTTTATAGTCAACTTTGTCTAAGGGAGTTGGGTCCGTGTAACACTTATCAATTCAAAGTTTTAAAAAGTTTTAAAACTTTAGATTTTTTAAATTTTGATCAAAGTTTCAAAATATCAAAATCCCAAATTGTGTAAAAGTTTTGAAATTTTGAAATTTTAACCAAATAATTAAAATATTAAAATTCTAAATATCGTTTATAGATTTGATAGTTTAGAAATTTGATCGAACTTTTAAAATACTAAACTTAATGTGCAATTTTGATTATTTCACTTTTTGAAAGTTTGAATTTTTAGATTTTTGATTAAAATATCAAAACGATAAAAGGGGCGAAAAGAGGGGTACTTGTGAACTGCAAAAGGAAATAAAAGCGGAACGAAACGAAACAAAATGAAATGAAGACATACTGACACTTAAACGTTAATGTAAAACATAAAACCACAGACAGGCAGTTGTAACAGGTGAACAATTGGATGACAAAAATAAATATTTCTCAAAAGAAGAGAATTCATTTTAAACGCACGGCTCTGATACTGACCATTTTACTTGCTAGTTTTCCCAGCACCCATATTTTAAGAGTAACAGTAAAAAATGACCAACTCGCAGTAGGTCAAATAGTATGGTAAGGTTGAGTATATAAAAAAGAAGATGTATATATATGTTCCAGACCGTATGAGTATTTGGACCGTACGCGTACGGTCTGGACCGTATGCGTACTTTTTCAAAATACGCGTACGGTCAGACCGTACGCGTACGGTCTGACTAATATTAAGAAGTTGGTCAAGTTTATTAGATACAAATGTATATGACAGATCAACATAACTTATATCTCAAATTAATATAAAAAGTTCAATAGTAATTGAAATAAAAACTTAATATTTTAACTATTTAAAAAAATCACGCTTATTTAATCTGTTAATCTCCTATATTTAGCATGTCAGTAATGTCAGTAATTCATTAATTGCAGCCCAGTATGCTCATTGAAATTGATGTTAACGGAAGACAATTGTCATAGAATATTTAGGAACTTTACAAAAAAAATGCATATGCAAAGGAACATGCATGAACAAAACATGTTAATGTAAAAAAAAATATGACGTTCCTTGTCGTAGCAAGACTAGTGTCACCTTGGGCCAGAGTAACAAAATAGGATTCAGATATACAATTAAACAAATATTTAATGTACTGAACATAGGATGACCGCAAGTTCTTTTGGATGGTCAATTGTTCGCTTTATTCACTTCATCCATCTATTTGTAATAATAACAATTTGTATAACTAAAAATAAAGATTTCGATAAATGTTTGTTTAAATTTAACCCATATGATCTCAAAACATGTCTGGTCAGCTGGACCGTACGCGTATACTCATACGGTCCGACCGTACGCGTATGGTCGGACCGTACGAGTATACGTATACCGTCCGGACCGTACGCGTACGGTCCAAATACTCATATGGTCTGGAACATATATATATTCTACTGAACTTTAAGCAATAAAATGGCTCAATACACATTGTATTATCTCATTTGATTTCAAATTTTTCTGTTATGCTTTACGACTTCTTACTTTCTGCAATCACGTCGGCAGATGAATATATCATTCCATGTACATTTTGAACGATCGTCTTTTACGTTTTAATCAACTATTTCTGTTCTTTATAAATTGTTGGCCTTAAATATTCAGCTTTGAGCGTTCCTGAAGAAGGTAGATCCAGAAAAACGTTTCGGTCGTAAATTCTAACGTTTTGTATTCATTATTTTTTATCGAATGCATGACGATCATATATTGCCTTGTGGCTTGTATCAACGATTTCAGATCTAAGGGACCGTTCAATATTTATCAGATGGATGGGCCGGTGCAAAATGGGGCTTGGCAAGCACTTTTTTAGTCGAAATATTTGGATGGGCGAGAACTTTTTTTTAAATATTTAATGGATGGGCCAGAACATATTTTACAGGAAAAATTTTGCTATCAATTTAATCGGTGTGTAGGAATTTTCTTTTGCAGGCACTCAAAACATATCTCAACAAACTGGTAGCTTGGTTCATTTCTGTCAATTTTAAGGATTTAATTAAGGAATAAAAAAGCTAGAATTTTTTGTTCGAACTATCTTTTAAATTATTTTGACCTAAAAATATAGAATACCAAGTTGTTTAATAGTTTGGTGTATTGCTGTTAAATTTGTGGATTTAATTAATAAGTTAAAAAAAGAGCTCAAATTTTCAGGTAAGGCTAAATTCAGATAGTCAATTTTTAAAAAAAATATAACTTTCTCAATTTAACTTGGATTTTCATAAAACTCTACATCTATCTCATATATATATATTGATCTTATAGAAAGCCAGGTTGTTTGGTAGTTAGGTGTACATGTATTGCTTTTAAATTTATGGATTTGATTAATAGGTAAGAAAAAAAAGCTCAAATTTTTATTTTAGGCTAAATTTAGATAGTCACCTTTATTTTTTTTTATATCAATTTTAAATCAACTTGGATTTTCATAAAACTTAATAGCTATCTCAATTATATATTGATCTTACAGAAAGCAAGTTTGTTTGTTACTTTGGTGTATTGTTGTAATTTTTATGGATTTTATAAATAGGTAAAAAAAAGCTAAAATTTTAAGTTAAGGCTGAATCTGGAAAGTCATCTTTAATTTTTTTCATAACTTTTTCAAATCAATATGGATTTTCATAAAACTTTACAGCTATTTCATTTATATATTGATCTTATAGAATGCCAAATATTTTGGTAGTTTGGTGTATTGCTGTCATTCTTATGGATTTAATAAAAAGGTTTAAAAAAGCTCAAATTTTCAGTTTATATTCATCTTTAGAAAAATTTCATAACTTTTTCAAAACAACTTGCATTTTCATAAAACTCTACTGCTATATCATTTTTATATTGATCTTACTGAATGCCAGGCTGTTTAGTTCTTTGTTTTTTTGCTGTCATTTTATGGATTTAGTTAAAAGGTTGAAAAAAGCTACAATTTTAAGTTTAGACTAAATTCAGATGGTCACCTTCAAATTTTTTCACAACTTTTTCAAATCAACTTACATTTTCATATAACTCTATACAGCTATCTCATTTATATATTGATCTTACAGAATGCTAGGTTGTTTGATAGTTTGGTGTTTAGCTGTCAAATTTAGGGAATTAATTGATATGCTAAAAAGGCTGCATGAAAGTCAAAAACATGTCTGCCTATATTTGCTTAAAAAGACCATAATTTCTTTTTTCAGAAAAGTAGAATAGATAAAGGGACATTGATTATTGAACTATAAACATGCTCTGTTATTAGAACAATAATTAGTAATTCAGCATATGATTATATGTTTGCTAGTCCAAGAGTTATTGTCCATGATTTCTTGATTCTTGATTTCAAGTCATAAATATTTAAAAACTTTAAAATAGAAAAAGAACCTAAATCATTTTTGATTGTCTTATAGTTTTAGAGGGGCAAGGACTTTTTTTATAGATTTTTTTAGATGGGCAAGCACTTTTTTCTGAATTTAAAAGGATGGGCATTAACTTTTTTAATGAAACAATATTAAGAAAGCACCGGCCCATCCATCTGGTAAATATTGAACGGTCCCTAAGTATTGGTACAGCAGGAATACTGAATTCATGGTGTCGCAATGAACGTTGTGCTTGTCTGGAATGTGGGAGGTTTTTGATATTTTTTTACGCTGAAATTCAGAATAAGACCAATATTAGTAGCTTGGAGCCAGAATACTTCTATAAGGTGTCTACATAAAGTCACCATAGATAGATACTAGAATGTAAAATATGAAGTTGCGCCAGACGCGCGTTTCGTCTACAAAATACTTATCAGTGACACTCGAATCAAAATAAGTTAAAATGGCCAAATAAAAGTCGTTAACATCCAACTAATTGTTCTGGTTGTAAACGCTGTATACATTCATATCATAAACGTATAACATAAACATTATTTTCAGCCTTCATATTTATGTAATAGTTGTCGCTGTACATTAATCGCCCATCTATCAATTTGTATGTGTCGGCGTTTAGAAATTGAAAATCATTTTAAAAAGTTTATATCATGCAGTGATAAATAGTTATCTTTTTGGGAATCACATATATAAATATAGTCACTAAAGTGACACTTTGGATACTTCCACGAGGGGCTTTAATACAGGTACATAAAAATATTCTGATCTCCAATTTGCTGGAGAAAACAAAATCTGTGCAAGCAGAGGACAAAAACAAAAATATTCTGAATCCAGATTTCCCCCATGCCTTATAGTATTAACTTCTGAACCAAATAATTTGATTAATAGCGATGGAAAACTTGTTTGCACGTTTTTTTTTTTTTTTTCTTCACTTCGACAAAACAAACATATTCCCAATTTTTAAGTTAAATGGTTGCACCCTTAGACAACGTTTGGACTGATTCTTGTACAAAGTATACGCATTTACCATAATATATTCATTAGGGGCCCTAAAGGACCAAGCACTGTTTTCAAATAGAAAATAAAAGGAAATGGATTTTGTTTGTATGAAGGGATATCATTGTTCCGTATTTGTTACTTGTGCATTTTTAAGAGCATATCCATGAACATAGATATAGCCAAACAGTTTTTTTCTAACGGTGAGAATTTCTTCCCTTTAAGATATATAAGCTACTGTTACCTGCTTAAATTAAATATTTAATAAAAAGTATACCTTCATGTGCTACTTTTTTAGTAAAACGAGGTCGAAATTTCACTGGATCTTTGCTCGAAATTCTGATTTGTGGACATATATTTCCTCCCGACAGAAATGCACAACTTTTTTGTTTGAAAAGATAAACACAAGCTGTTTTTTGATAAATTATTTATAAGTTCTCTCTTACATGTATCATATAAATTTATTTAATATTTTGTTTATAAATAACTTAAATTTGTCAAATGTTCAGGAACAACCTATTTTAAATTATCCATTTTTGGTTGCCAGTGACAAATATTTCATGAGTGTTTAGGAACAGATAAGCAATAAATCCAACAGGGAGCCTGTTATTCATATGATGAAGTTATTATCTTTAGTATCTTAATTGAGGTCTGGATTTGGCATTTGTCAGTAACTGCTAGCTTTATTAAGGTTTGTGATCGCACGAAACATGTTTACCCCGCCGCGTTTGTGCGTCTGCCCCAATTCAGGATCCTTTGGTCTTATAAGTTTTGTATGATTTTAATTTTAGTTCATTGTTATATTTCGTAGTTAAGTTAGTATGACGTATATTATCACTGAACCATCACTGAACCAGGATCGTGTTCAGGGTACCCCTCTTTTCGCCCCTTTCTCTTTTTGATATTTTAATCAAAAATCTAAAAAATCAAACTTTCAAAAAGTGAAATAATCAAAATTGCACATTAGGTTTAGTATTTTAAAAGTTTGATCAAATTTCTAAACTATCAAATTTATAAACGATATTTAGAATTTTAATATTTTAATTATTTGGTTAAAATTTCAAAATTTCAAAACTTTTACACAATATGGAATTTTGATATTTTGAAACTTTGATCAAAATTCCAAAAATCTAAAATTTTAAAACTTTTTAAAACTTTGAATTGATAAGTGTTACACGGACCGAGTTGGAATCTTAGTTTCGTTCTAATTTCGCAAATCATCTTCTAAGAATTTAGAAATCGAAAAGTGCTTAAAAAACCATGTCAGCACCGAAGCACTGACATGAAGTTATAAGGAATATAATGTCAACATTGAAAGTGAAATAAAGCCTGAACCATTTCGTTGAAGGATTCGATCCACAAAAAAATCGGTCATACACAAAAAGAAACGAGGATTCACTTACTGTTTAACATATAACAAAAAATCAAACAGACCTAGAAAAATCAAAATTGCACGTGGTCGATATCTATTGATATTTGTGTTTATATCGGGGATTTTGACCGTCGACAGTTTTAGGAGGTCCTCTCGATAATCTATAGGTGGCGTCTAGACTTAAATACACACGGAATACTGAAATATATTATATCGATTTAATGCATTGTCCACTATTTGTTGTAATTTAAATGGATATAAGTTTTGATATGCTATATATATCATCAAATGGTCGACTCAAATTAATGTGAAAATACGAGTATGTGAAAATACAATGACAGTTAATGCCCTTTAAAGCACAGGCCCATTTACCAAATTTTAGCATTCTAATGAAATCTTTTCTTTTCAGAATGTGTCTTACGAGACATTATCTATATGACATATGTGTATATATGAGGGGGAGGACAGGGGGTACCCTTCTCCCTTCTCCCAACCCTCTTCTCCTTTCTCCTTCCCCCGTTCTCCTTTCTCCCATTAGAATAAAACATCTTCTTTTGAGATAAATTTTAAAAAAAATCTCCTTTCTCCAACTTTTTCTCCTTTCTCCCACCCCTTTCTCCTTTCCCCTTTCTCCCTGTCTCCCTTACTCCTGTCCTCCCCCTCATATACTGTGGCGTAGCTTGCCTTCTGTTTATACCGAGGCAGGGGGTAAGGGGGCTCTGTACAGCTATAGAGGTTTTTACATTTTGAACAAGAAAAAATCGTTAAAACTAGTTGCTGTTCAATGCTATTTCATTATAATAATGTTAATTATATGCCTTACTATCTATACGTAAAGCTATAAAAATAATAAAATACGTGAAGGTATCACATTAGACAACAAATGAAAAGTCTGTTTCATGACTTGCTAGCAGTTACAGAAAGCAGGAACATATATATATTGACATACTGTTCCCAGCAGAAAGCCAGCTCAAATGCCTAATGGCTCCCAACATATTTCAAAGCCGTAGTACACTCAAATATAGTTGGCTGTACCTCACACGTCACATCACAAAAAATCATGACCTTGCTCGGTGGATACAAAAAAACCTGTACAAAATATTCAATACAGAAAAAAAAAATAAACGCAAATATTAAGGTTTATTTGTAATAAGTTTTGTGATGATCATTTATTTGGTCGTAGGTCACGAATCAACGAATTATAGATATCACCACCACAGCTGGATTGAACAAACGAATTTCAGGATAAACTAGGAGAAAAAACATATGCTAAATGTAAAGTGAAGCACGGCACTTGTTTTAGTGGTGTATTCCTTCGAAGGTCTATATTACATATTGAATGATTTTTTACTTTTTTTTCATTCATGATGAACATGACAACCGGCAAATAACAATGATTTACTTTATTCTGAAGTCTTCATTATAAATAAACAGTATTTGGTTGATTTTTTTATATAGATATAAACTGACATTATGTATTAAATAACAGACATATTTCTCTTGAATTAGTGCGTACTATGAATTTGAAATAGCGAGAATAAAACTTGAGAACCACAACATATCAATTATTTCTGTGCACTATAATATATAAATGCATATTTTGTTTTGTTTAGTACCAAAGTCAACGAACATAGTTGTAGGGGAACATGTCAACGGTTATAAATGAGGCTTTGAATGCTTAGAATGGGATTATCAAATATTTATTTTTTAATCATTGTCGCCCATAACTTGATTTTCCTTTATTTTATAATTTAGCACCATTTTAGATCCATATTCTTTTAAATTTAAATTAATTCAAGGCTGATTTTTCTGTTTTCTTAAAACCTCACCCAGGTCCTCATATATACTAGAAATTATTCTGACACAAAATTAACTAATTGACTAATTCAATGGTAAGGGAGCTACCATTTGATTTTTATGGGGGGGCTAGGATGAAAAATTTTGTCCTGCTTTTTTTTTTTAGCTGTAATCTCTGTCCTGCCTTTTTATTTTTCACTCTGTTCGGTCCTGCCTTTTTTTTTTTTAGTTTATCCTGACTTTATTTACCTAAATCGTCGTCCTGACTTTTTTTTTTGCAAGTGTCTCATCCTGCCTTTTTTTTTTTTACTCAAAACTACTGTCCTGCCTATTTTTTTCAAATTTCATCCTAGCCCCCCCATAAAAATCAAATGGTAGCTCCCTAAAGTGATTTGATCGGGTGACTCAAGAGTTGCAAACCTCATCTATTCTACTCAGTTTTCGCTTGCAATTGGGTAGGACAAAATAAATATGTTTTCGATTTCCTTTAACTCTGACAAACTTGAATTACAGAAAACTACCGTAAAGGGTATTTCCAAGTAGAGGAGGGAAAATTAATTCAAATATTCCCATAAGTCTTGAATAATTCGTAAAGGGTATGACCGCGCCAACAAGACATAACAAGTTGCTACATTATTGTTTAGTAGCCAGTTTGCTGCAATATTCATTTAAAAACAGTGAAGGAAAATATTTTTCTTTTTTTTACCGAGGCAACTGCCTGCCTCGGTTGCCTCAATGTAAGCTACGCCCCTGAATGTGGCTCTGTCACTCTCTGATATCATATTCTACTTGGAACTCGTTATTATCCAAGCTAAGACAATAGCAAATCAAATGAATGAAGGTAGGGCCATTCTTTCTTATATCTATCTGTTGAAATGGATTTATTTTACAGTCTTACTATCACTAGTGTTGGCAAAATCAAGTCAGACAAGTTTTTTGCACAAGCTAATATTGTTAAGAATTTGGCGGGAAACATTTTCATTGGAAAATCTAAAGAAGTTCCGAAGGTGTGTTTACTTGCTGTTTACTTCCGCTTCCACGTCATATTTGTGTTGTGGTGTAATTTCCAACAATAAGGAAACGAGGGATTAAACAAACTTGTCAACAATCAAAAACATTGATTCTTAAGATAAAAATCCAGCTGGAGAATATTTCTAACTGCTGACTGTTCAATTTATTTTGCATTTTCGTTTTATACTGGTGTGTCATCGTCACATTTTGGGAATCCCCTAACAACAAACAAACGTTGACGAAATTTGTTACACGTCATTTTTGATATTTTGTCAATTTCCATAAATAGATGTTAATAACTTAAACATATTAATGGAAGTGGACGCCAATTTGCAAGTGCTTGACCTGTTGTTTGATGATCAAGAAGGTGTGCTGTCGAAAGAGTTCGACAATACACATGTGCCACCATTGGATTTTGTAAGTATTTTACGGCAAGTGATGCTGACATCACTACTGTAGCTTGTAAACTAATCTTTATCTTTCTGATGTAACATATTGCTGACACATAAATCTAAAAGTAGATTTTTCCTCCACACACACACTTCCATGCTGTCACTATTGTCATTCAGTGTATGTGATTTAAGCAACATGGATATGGATCTACTAGCAGGTGATGATGTTGATTTATTTGATGCTATACCTTTCCCTCTTTTGGATGAGGATTTTACCATAATCAAGAAGTACCATGAAACTGATTCTGAGGAAGATGCTGTTAGTGATGACTGGAGTGATATATTTCAAGAGGTGACTTAGTGGATTTGTATGATTGCATATTCATCATGATGTACAAAAATGTACCCATACTTAACTTGACTGTACACACATGTCAAATATTTGAAATCATTTTCAAAAAAATTCATGGAAACATTCTTCTTGCATCTATCATGTATTATGCCAAATAAATACATTTGAATATAAAAATAAGAAGATGTGGTATGAATGCCAATGAGGCAACCCTCCACAAGCATACAACAGACCATGACTACATTGTAAATACATGTACCACAGAAATGATCAACTATCATTGCAAAACCCATACAACATTAAAGGTTGTTTTGGTTTATTTATAACTTTTTTGACCAATACAAACTACTGGTTCATGTATACATTGTACACATGTTTTACATACATTGACATTTAAAACAATATACAATGTATGTCTAAAAGTATTTGCAATTCATGTAACTTTTTTTTTCAGTCGGACCTTGACTTATTTTCTGGAGATCTTTTGGAATCTGCCTTAAATGAAGCCAATATAAACAACTTTGATTTCCTTGACCCACCAGAATTGGAAAATAAAACAAAAGACATTTATTCAGATCATGATTATTATGCTCAAAAATCACCAGCAAACAGTGACAGCGGAATTTCAATGAGCTCAAGTGGGCATGCTTATTCTCCACAAAGTGTGTCTTCTGACCAACAGTATAGTCCAAGATCAACAGACCGGCAACAAAGCCCACAGTCAGGAGATATGTCAGGATCCCCTAGGAGTCAATCAAACTTAATCCCTGATATGATGGAAATCAATTGTGACGCTGGACAAGCTGGTATCATACAACAAAATAATGTAGTGTCACTTGAGGATTTAGACATGAAAGACATTAATATTGATGGAATTGATCCTAGTTTATTGATGAATGCAACGGACGAAGATTTCCTCAAAGAAATTTGTAGCACAAATGCTCTAAATCAGGAAACATCAATAAATTTTGGTAAGGAAATAAAATACATGTTGTATGTAAATGTCAGATCTATATGAA
Source organism: Mytilus galloprovincialis (assembly GCF_965363235.1). Classification (NCBI taxonomy): domain Eukaryota; kingdom Metazoa; phylum Mollusca; class Bivalvia; order Mytilida; family Mytilidae; genus Mytilus; species Mytilus galloprovincialis. Next base: position 38,142,732 of record NC_134841.1, on the reverse strand, counting down.
TATTGTAAAATTTTCATTTAGACATTTGTTCATCATGTTCATCACCAAAAATTGAATGCAATTATTTTACAAGGAGAATGATGAGGAAACCATGAAATAATTAACAACTCTCAAACCAATATTCCATGGTATCCTTAGGATAATAAATATTATATCTTCTTAAATTCAAAAAAATATTTTTTTTTGGTACTTAAACTCATAAGGAGAATATATAAAGAAAATTGTAGGACATAAATTTGTGAAGTTGAATTGTACATTTGTACATATACCGGTACTTGAATGTAAATAGTTTTATAATAATGAACTTTCATTTATATAAATGTAAATTAACATTATTAAACATGTGAAGTGACAAAGTCAGAACATAAGCTCCCATTTAATGAAACTGTATATTCTTATAAATTAATAAGCATAAACATGTACATGATTTGTAGGTTTAGACAGTCCACTGAATGAAGTCACCAGTACAACAGCCACTGTTGATTCTAGTCAAGTTATTCGTGTCATCAAAGTTACATCATGTGATACATTACCATTTACCATGAAAGATATAAACACATCAACATCATCAAAGGTAAATAATAAATGTAACTTCCATAGTGCTTTTGTTTTTATGGTTAAACTTGTAGTAACTAGCTATATATACGCATTTGTTTTCATAACATTGTTATGGTAAAATATATCTAAAGAAAGATTATTACATAACCATGATAACCATGATAACACATAGTGATAGAAATTAACTGTAAAATTTTACCAACTATGAATTTTGTACAATTTACCTATTTACTTGAACAGATTTATAGATAGAAACTTTTCATAAATAAAAAAAGCTCCACAAGGCAAGATCCAAAAATAATTTGATATTGCTGAAATTGTTGGTCAGCTGTCGTCTTTATTGGACTAGAAGTTGGCATCCTTAAATAACAATTTTGAACCAATGATTGCATTTCTACTTTTTATCTTGAAAAAAAACCAATAGACATATAGAACATCCTGTTTAAAAAGCAAAAATGATCAGCAAGATAAATTATGTAAGATCTGCATGGTAAATTAGTTTATCCCTTTTTACTTGTAATAGTATATATACTTCTGTTTTCCATGGTTTTAATAATGCCTATATGTATATATTTATTAACAGATTCCAGAATTAAAGCTCACAGATGAAGAATTAGACTTACTGGCCAAAGAAGGAGTTGTTCTCCCTACAGATATGCCACTTACAAAGGAAGAAGAAAGAGTTCTTAAGGCAGTTAGACGAAAAATAAGAAACAAGGTAAGACACAATTAGAAATTTATTAAAAAATGAACACTATAATATATGTATATTGCATCTATTTTCATAAGTTCATAACAACAACAATTCAAACTATTGATCAGGAAGGTTTTGCAATGTTTGTAATTCTAGGATGAAGGGAATAAATTTGGAATTGTAGTTTAAATAAAAAGGGGTGTATATGTTAGATATGAAAATAAGAGGATGTGATATGATTGCCAATGAGACAACTGTCCACCAGAGACCAAATGACATAGGGGTTAACAACTATAGATGAGGGTACTGCCTTCAACAATGAACAAAACCAATACCACATAAGAAGCTGTTTGTGTTAAAGGCCAATAAATGATAAATATAAAACAATTGAACATGTTGAAACTAGAAAACTACATGAACATTGTAACTGCCTGAATTTACAAAACAAATGTATGCACAATGAATTACTAGCAATACACATCATGCACATATGATACCCAATAGTTTGGTCAAAAGTTTGCCTACAAAAAGCACTGGAGAGAGTTTACATGATAATCAAATATAGCATGTAATTGTTTGAGACAAGATTTTAATTAAAAATGATAATTGCAAATTCATCTTTTATTTGACAGATATCTGCAAAAGAAAGTAGGAAGAGAAAGATGGGTTATGTGGAAGGGTTGGAGAAACGAGTGAAAATGTGTACATCAGAAAATGCTAACTTGAAGAAAAAGGTGGATGGCTTAGAACAACAAAATCAGTAAGTGTCATGACTTGTATAGGTCACAGGAAAGTTTATGCAGACATCTATTACAAACATTTTTAATCCAAATTAATGACCATAAGATTCATCTACTGGTATGATTTTTTAATTCAACTTGATTGACTCCATAATACATTTTTTTTAACCCAGAATAAGGACTCTGTGACAGATTAATTACTATGACATATTGTTATTATGATGAATCTGTCCTGCTAAATGATGTCGTCACAAATCAAATCATCAAAACATTGTTATTTAATAAGGGATTTTTGCTCCATGCTGTGAGTTAAAAGCAATAGTGTTTGAAAAGTTTTGTTGAATACTTCATTTTTAATATATATGTCTTGTAAAGTTAACACATAGCATAAAAATATAACTGATTCTAACATGACGTTGTTCAAATGCTTTGAGTACACACCCATGGTTAAATATGAATATATTGTTTGGGCTGTTCCAATCGTACTCCCATGTCATATGGTTTTTTGATGAATGAGCTACCTGACATCATAGAATATAAGCATGCTTGTGAAACCGAAAATCATCACAACAAGGAAACGTAGACAAACGATGCTAAAATGTGTTACATAAGCCATGTTTTGTTTACATATAAGACATATAAATACAATTATCATTTAGATTCCTCCAAACCTATCTAATTATGTCATTGTAAATAGTCTAAGCATGCCATTTATTCAGTTTGCAATGTTCTTTTACATCATTTAATAGTGCATTTATTTATAGGAATGGCAAATAATGCCTTTACTTAGAGCACTTCGATCCAAAAAAATTGCCATATTTGTCCTATAAGAATTGAAATAATTCATAGGGGCTTGAATATATCGTGATTTTACCTTGGGTTGTCCCTTTATTCAGATATTTTACCCTTCCCTATCGCTCTGGGTAAAATATTTATCATAAAGGGCCATCCCGTGGTAAAATCATGATATAATCAAGCCCCCTTGAATTATTTCTTAATTATTTTGTTGATTAAGAAAATTATTACAAAAACATTTCAATAATTCAATGAATTTCTAATACTACTGAAAAAAGATTTAATTTGAATTAGAGTTTATACATTATACCTTTACATGTATATATCTTGTTTTCAGAACACTATTGCAGCAGTTAAAGAAATTACAAACATTTTTAGTTTCCAAGACATCCAAACCACAGACATCAACATGTGTTATGGTATGTATTAGTATTTATTTTTGGCAGCCAAAATTTCATTACATAGAAGATGTGGTGTGAGTGCCAATAGTCATATTCATTTTAAAAAAACATTAAATCATTCAAAAGTGTTGTTAATTTCACATTTAAAAAAAAACAAAAAACTTTTTGATTTGATTTCTTAATAAGAAGAAGTATGGCATTCAATTATCAAATGCAGTCAGATGTGTAAATAAACATGTAAAACAATTTGTTTAAACAACCTTGACTACCCAGGGGGTCTTGCACGTCCAGTAAACATGTAAAACAGTGCAGTATTTTAATATGTATATATATATTTATAGCTTCATATTGAACTTTGAAATGAAAACAACTTTGGATAACTTTGTTTAAATCAAAAGAAATTGTGTTTAATATTGGCAAATACTAATGAAAGAGTCATAAATAATTATAAATGTATTTATCTTTTTTTAGGAACTTCTTTTATTATTTGTTTTTATTGATAGATAATTATAAAATCATCTAATCTATTTTTAGGTACTACTGTTATCATTTGCTTTCATGAACACATTTAATCTATTTTTAGGTACTATTGTTATCATTTGCCTTCATCATTGTTCCAACCTTCAATCCATTCAAAAGTTTTGATTCCTTGACAGGAGTAAGGAATGTACCAATTCCAGGTAAGCATTACGGTTATTAAACTGACGTGAAATTGTTATCTAAGTGACAGAAATATACAGTTATAGGTAGGAAAATACTATCTTAACTGAATGCATTTAACTGATACCAAGTATTTCTAGAAATTATTGATTTCATTGTTATTTGGTCTCTTGTGGAGAGTTGTCTCATTTTCAATCATATCACATCTTTTTATATATCAAGTATCAGGGGACAGAAATAACCCTAAGGCCATAGTTATTATATTTTTAGTTTTACGAAATTTTCTTACAAAACCAATGGTAGGAGGACGAAAAAAAAAAATTAAAAAAATCAAGATTTTCTTTTTTTTTTTATTTCGTTTTATGGACATCTATAAAGAAAAGAATGGGTAGGAGGAAGAAAAAAAACTTCCAAACAAAAGACCTTCCAAAAACAAACTACAGAACTTTACAAATGATAACATGTGCTTATGCTGTGACCATGGATTGATTTAATACTCTTTAATATGTCAGTATCTATGTGCTTTATCTGGAATTAAAACAAATTTTAATTCAAGTATAAATACTTTTTTTAATTTTTTTTACAATACAACAGACATGACAGTGACAGTTCAATGTTCATTTTTTGGACTCTTTAACTTTTTTGTCATTCCTGGTCGCAGGTTTCATTCCTTTACCAATGCATCCTTCACATATGGGCCGCACAATACTGAAGTCTTCCTTGAGCTGAACTATTTTGAATTGTTTACAATGTCGTCAAAGTCCCAGCAAGAAAAGCAAACTTCATTGAAATCCTGTGTGATACCTATTTAAAATAAAACATGAAAAAAATCTCAGAAATTGTTTCATTCATGCCAGTAATTCAATCATATCATACCACTTTTTCTGCCTTGTACATTTTTAATATATTTATATATATATATAATGTAATAGGAATTTTGTTTTAAACTGAAAAATACAATTAAGTTTCCAAAATTGTTTGAGACTCCAAGTATGTTTGTGTATGAGGGTTTTGATTCCCTTCTCTGGGAGACAATTCAAATGATATCCTGGGCAAAGTTGGTCAGACTATCCTATTAAGTAACTAAGATTCAGTCAGAGTAGACTGTTTGCTATTGGCTACTAATATGTTTTTTTTTCACATATAAGAAAAAAATCTCAGATAGAAACTACAACAAAATCACAGCTATAAATATTGTTTTCATGCATTTCATCAACACACAAATGTTGCATACTTTGATAATTTTTCATCTTGATGAAATTCCAATTTAAAACTACATACCTGCATAATAAGTCACCTCCATCAGTTTTCACAGGACAAGGATTCCCTGACAATGACTTTGTCTTGATACACATTTGGCCAATAGATGTATCAGACTCCCCTTTTACAAATTTGTTCTTGACTACCGCAAGATCGAAATCAAAAACAACTATACAGAACCACGAACTCGAACCACCGCGCCATGGTGGCCAAAAACATTCAAGTCCTTTCTAACATCGATCGCTAAGCGTAAATTCCTATTCTTTCAAGCGCTGTAAAGAGTCGGATCGAAAAGTACAACTAAAAACCAAATTAATTTTTTTTACAGCAAAGCACGGCGGCGGGCGGAAATTTTTTTTAAAAAAAATCGTTGTTTTCTAATTTTATTTTTTTTCCAATTCGGCAAAAGTTAGGGTCGGCGGATTCGTAAAACTAAAACTAAAATAACTATGGCCTAAGTCACTTGGTTTTCTGACAAATTGTAAAAGTAAAAAAGAAATGTAACTATAAAAAGGAAGACGAAGTATGATTGCTAATGTAACAACTCCCCACAAGTGATCAAATGACGACAGAAATTAACAGCTATAGATCACCGTACGGTCTTCATCAATGAACAAAGCCCATTACGCATAGTCCGCTGTAAGAGGCCCTGAAATTGCAAATGTAAAACAATTCAAAAAGAAAAACTAATGCCATAATTAATATACAAAGAAATGAATGAAAAACAAATATGTAACACAGCTTTTACTTGACAGCAAACAAACAACAAAATGAACATTTCGAGGTCTTCCAACCAATATTTTAATTAACATGATTACATAGTCTGTATTAATTACTTTTTAATGTCGTGATAATTGACAAAATTTTTAATTAATACAATATACAGATATAAAGCAAATTGTTCTGTTGATATAAATCAATGATTTCAGGTCAATTTATAATTTCTCATGAGAAAATGAATTAAAATAGACATTAATGCTATAAATTATTTGCAGGAAAGTCCAGAAGTTTGCTTCACGATGGAGACAGTGGATTGGATACAGATAATGATGACAATCCTTACGGTCTGACAGTTAAACCAGGTCCACCGTTTGAAATACCGCCAAAAACACCAGCAATTCCAATTCCTCCTAATACACACATTGATACTATTGTGGATGAAGACATTTTATATCATTCTAAATCATCAGACGACAATGAAACAGACACCAATCATGTTAATGTGAAATTAAGTAACAATATCAATCAGGAACAAATTCAGGTGGACTTTAATAACGAGAAAACAGTGGAACAATTTGACAGTGTGGAAAGTGAAACAAAAAGTCACAGCAAAAATGGAGATTTATGACATAATTATTGTTTTCTCAGGGAGAAATAGTTAATGATAATTATGTTAATAATTGTTAATCACATGTAGTACAGCATTATGAAATAGCTACATGTATCCTGTGTATAATGCACTGGTCCATCTCAGGACGGCATTATGAAACAGCTACATATATAATGGGCTGGTCCCTCCCAAACTTTTTATAGTCTTGGAAGGTTACTGATTGATTAAGTTGCAATAGTGTCTCCACTCAAGATTTTAAGAAATTGAGGAATCAAACTGCATGCAAGAATTAGTCCCTAACCCAAGAAAAAAAAAGATATATTGATCCTGTTGATTGCTTATAACTTTTGCGACGTACGAGTTTTAAGAATTTTTCAAAGTCCAACAAATCATAAGATTGTAATTATTGTGATTATAATAATGCTTTTACGTGGTTTTGAGGAGGGGTGGATTTAGAGTTTTAGATGTGGTCAAATACACTTACATATATGATTCTACACTTTCACCACCTGATGGATAGTTTTATTTTATTTGTTAAGAATACAAGTCATGCTTATTATTTTTATTATAGAAATTTATGATTTTAGTGCATTTTTCACGGCAAATAAACTACTACTGAATGATACATTTTTTAATGAAACACAGTGTTCTCCCCAGGCCGTTTTAGCGTCGCGGTACCGCGACGCTATATTTCTTCCCGTGACGCTATAATAATTACCGCGACGCTATAATTATTACCGCGACGCTATAATTATTTTCAGGATGTTATTTTTCTCGTTCCTAAATTTTGAACTTTCATCTAATTACCACTTATGATCATAAAAAAAATATATCACTTTTAATTGTAATCCCTTCAAGTCGGACAATAGAGGCAATTTAGAGTGGTTAAATAGGTGTTAATGCCCTTTGGGTGATAACTGTTTGGATACGAATACCCCAAGCTGTCACTTTGACATGATTAATACCACGTGGTTTGCAATCGGCAAATTTCGACAAGGAGAAAACGTAATCAGAAAATCATAAAAAAATCGAAATATATGTTTGCTAAATGAAATTTCAAAGAAACAAACAATTTTTCTCTTTTAAAATGAGGTTGAGTCTTAGCTTTTTACGACTTTTGATATATTAGTATTACTTTCTTTCTCTTCCTATTAAATTGAGAGTGAAAATTTTGATTTTGGGCAAAATAAGTTTTGTACTTTCTTTAGAAAGTGATAAAAATTTGTTTGTGAATATGTTTCATCCATTTAATGCATTAAAAACGCCATATTCATTCCAAATCTCTTGTCAAACATTGTTTATTTTCGTATTTTTCATTGCTTTCGGCGGCCATTTAATATTTTAGTGTAAACTACTGATCGGAACCGGACCAGATATGACAAAAATCCGCATTTTACAATAATAACTACATATGCACAAATGGCACAGTAGACAGAAAACAATGATACATAAAGAGAAAACTAAGCATTAACAGACTACTTGTAGATAACTTTGTTAAAAATATATCATTTTGTAAAAAGAAACAACTGGGACCATGAACCAATATGTTTCAAAGACATGATAAAGAATTTTTTCTATTCAAATTTTTTATTAAGAACCCATGTTTTTTCCTACATATTTAGTGCAATTGTATCTATACAGGTTGCACTATAATAAACCATTCATTCATTTAGCTGGGTATAGGTAGGGTAACTGGAACCACACATATATTTATTTAGACTAAGAGGAAAAAAATAATTTTGGAACTATAAATGAATATAGAAAACATAAACTGAAAATACTGTTATCATGGTTATAGTTTAATTGTATTCTCAGTTATGAATTCAACAATATAAAAACAAAGAATAGGGTGGAATAGAATATTTTATTTACCAAATAATGGCCTATAGCATACAAACAATATAATACATTTTGTAATAAACAATAATGTATATAACATAAAGGAAATAAAGCGTTGCCACGACACGATAAATTACATTGAAAAAAAATACAATTTATTTTTTTTACGCCAAATGTGATGCTATCCAAAATTTCTGGGGAGAACACTGAAACATTTTGTCTAAAAAAAATAAGTTATGACTTTTTACATGTTTAATCTAGTGCAAAATGGATAATTCTTTTCTCCTTTGAAAACATATCAAATCGTCTTTTTGTTTGGAATTTTAAACTTCGACAAAACTCATCTTAGAATTTTACAATATGATAACCAAAGATATTGATAGTAGTTCATTTGGAAATTTAGTAAGGACTTGAGAAACAAAACTTATTTCCCAAGGAAACAAATGTTTATTGATTAGTTTACACAATTTCAATTTATAATGGCTTCATTACAATTCAGTTACGATAAAGTTTTGTTGACAAGGATGCTGGAGAAATTTTCATATTTTTCAGTAAATGATTTGTTACAAAATATGTTTCATAAAATATCAATCAAATCAAATCAAACTTTTTATTGCCATGTAAACCAACTAAAACGATTTGTGACAAAAACAACATTAACATAATGACAAGAAAAAGCATGTATAATCTTATTAAACAAACTAATGAAAATAGTTCATAAACATTTTATTGTTATAATTGACAGTGACATATATCTACAATGTATGTTTGTTAAATTGTTCTGTTTATTATTCTCTTAAGGTCATCCTGGTCATCATGACCATTTGTCTTGTAAAAATCATAAGTACTATGCTTGAAATTGTACAAATAACATATTATATAAGCTTTAATGTATAGTTTGAAACTTTGCACACATTTTACATGTTTTAGTGATTATTTCTAGATGAAATTTTAAAGACACTTTATGAAAGAATTTTTATTTTCCAAATGTAATTGATTTTTCATACATTTTATTGGCTGGGAATGTATTTAAATGCTTGAAAAGATTGAAGAGTTAGATTTTGAGTTTTTCATGCAAAAGTTTACTATAAGCTTTTTTGGCAACATGATATGATATTTGAGAAAGTAAATGGCTGTCAGTTTGATACTTGATTGAGTGATGACAGGTTCATTAAATTTTTATCATCTTTTCATTTTACAAATGAGACTGTTTGATATAACCCTTTCTTGTGAGGGTTATTTTTGTTTTTCTACTTGTTGTTTTATACTATGTTGTTGTAAATAAAGAATATTTTTGAATTTTGAGTTTAATCCATTATTAATTGTAAAGAACCCTTATGCATCAGATCCAAATGAGAAACAGAGTCGAATGAGACACCAAAGGGACATTCAAACTCACAAGTTAAAAATAAACTGCCAAAAGGCAAACAACAGCATACAAAACACAACATAGAAAACTAAAGACTGAGTAACACAAAACCCACCAAATAACAGAGGAAACCATGCTCAATGGTAAAACTCCTAGCAGAGTTTTACCCAAATTGAGCAGTTGAATATCTGACATCATGTAACTTTTTAAAATGAAAACAGTGGATTCATTAATATTCGTTGGATACAAATTTTTGTGGATTTCATGGGTACAGGGGAACCACAAATTTAAATGTTCAACTATTTACAAATTTTTCAACAGAATATATGCAGACTTTGCCAAAACAAGGAAATTAAACATCAATGAAAATGGAAGTTTTCCTCAATCCACAAAAATTTGTACCCAGGAAAAGAAATGAATCCACAGTACATTTTTGCAAATACACAACCAATAACTAACTGATTGTAATGTTTTCCTTAGGTCACTTGCATATGTACATGTAAATATTTAAAAATATACCTTGAGAATCGCATTTACATGTATTTAGGTAAATTATCCTGCATAAATATGACATATGAGTAAAGAGATATGACAAAATGCAACAACACAACTTATCTTTAGACCTGCAAAGGTCACAGTACCCTGACCTGTTGTTGAACAATTGAGACATGACATGTGTTTAAGTTAATGTTAGATTGTAACAAGAAGATATGGAAACTTTCACCTTATTTTGTCTACATGTGTTTGTAATGGTCATTTGTTTAAGGTTATGATGATTGATTTTTGGGGATTTCACACCACTTTCAAAACAGTTTTTAACTATTGGCTATTTCATTTGGGCCTTTTTTTTTGTGTGTGACAGCAAATTAGCACTGATCTTCAACAGGAAAACAGGCAATCCTTTTTGTTAAATATTGGACGCAACTGCATCAAACTCACAAACTCAGTTTTGACAGACTAGTGGTTCAGTAACAAAACCTCTTCTGAGTTACAACATTAAAGAACTATTAAAATGTGGTTTGTTTTGTCCAACTTACAAGTCCTGTCATTGATGATATTTTGTAGCCTGTTTGTAAAAATCCAAATTAGCTAATAACTAGAGGCTCTGAAGAGCCTGTGTCGCTCACCTTGGTCTATGTGCATATTAAACAAAGGACACAGATGGGTTCATGACAAAATTGTGTTTTGGTGATGTTGATGTGTTTGTAGATATTACTTTACTGAACACTCTTGCTGTTAACAATATATCTATCTATAATGCACTTTGCCCAGTAGTTACAGAGAAAAGCATTTTGTTATAATTGACCAAAATTGACTATAAAGGGCAATAACTCCTTAAGGAGTCAATTGACCATTTTGCTCATAATAACTTATTTGTAGGTCTTACTTTGATGTACATTATTGCAGTTTGCAATTTATCTCCATCTATAATAATATTGGAGATAATAACCAAAAACGGCAAAATTTCAGGGCAGTTAGATTTTGACTTGATTAACAATTTTACCGCATGTCAGATTTGCTCTAAATGCTTTGGTTTTAGAGTTATAAACCAAAATCTACATTTCCCCCCTATGTTCTATTTTTAGCCATGGCAGCCATCTTAGTTGGCTGGCCGGGTCACTTGACACATTTTTTAAACAAGATACCCCAATGATGATTGTGGCCAAGTTTGGTTGAATTTGGTCCAGTAGTTTCAGAGGAGATTAGATTTTTGTAAAAGATTACAAAAATTTAAGAAAAAATGGTAAAATTGACTATAAAGGGCAAAGTACCTTTTAAGGGGTCCACTGACCATTTTGGTCATGTTAACTTATTTGTAGATCTTACTTTGATGAACATTGTTGTTTACAGTTTATCTCTATCTATAATAGTATTCAAGATAATAACCAAAAACAGAAAAATTTCCTTAAAATTAACAATTCAGAGGCAGCAACCCAACAACCGGTTGTCTGCTTCATTTGAAAAATTCAGGGCAGATAGATCTTGACTTAATAAACAATTTTATCCCATGTCAGATTTGCTCTAAATGCGTTGGTTTCAGAGTTATAAGCCAAAATCTACATTTTACCCCTATGATCTATTTTTAGCCATGGTGGCCATCTTGGTTGGCTGGTCGGATCACCGGACACATTTTTTTGAACTAGATACCCCAATGATGATTGTGGCCAAGTTTGGTTATATTTGGCCCAGTAGTTTCAGAGGAAAAGATTTTTATACCACCGCAAAAATTGAAAATATTGGTATATTGGTATCACGTTGGCGTCGTCGTCTGCATCGTCGTTCGAAGACATTTGGTTTTCGCACTATAACTTTAGTATAAGTAAATAGAAATCTATGAAATTTTAACACAAGGTTTATGACCACAAAAGTAAGGTTGGGATTGATTTTGGGAGTTTTGGTCCCAACAGTTTAGGAATAAGGGGCCAAAAAGGGCCCAAATAAGCATTATTCTTGGTTTTCGCACAATAACTTTAGTATAAGTAAATAGAAATCAATGAAATTTAAACACAAGGTTTATGACCACAAATGGAAGGTTGGGATTGATTTTGGGAGTTGAGGTCCCAACAGTTTAGGAATTAGGGGCCAAAAAGGGGCCAAAATAAGCATTTTTCTTGGTTTTCGTACCATAACTTTAGTATAAGTAAATAGAAATCTATGAAATTTAAACACAAGGTTTATGACCATAAAAGGAAGGTTGGGATTGATTTTGGGAGTTTTGGTCCCAACAGTTTAGGAATAAGGGGCCCAAAGGGTCCAAAATTAAACTTTGTTTGATTTCATCAAAAATTGAATAATTGGGGTTCTTTGATATGCCTAATCTAACTGTGTATGTAGATTCTTAATTTTTGGTCCCATCTTCAAATTGGTCTACATTAAGGTCCAAAGGGTCCAAAATTAAACTTAGTTTGATTTTAACAAAAAATGAATCCTTGGGGTTCTTTGATATGCTGAATCTAAAAATGTACTTATATTTTTGATTATTGGCCCAGTTTTCAAGTTGGTCCAAATCAGGGTCCAAAATTAAACTTTGTTTGATTTCATCAAAAATTTAATAATTGGGGTTCTTTGATATGCCAAATCTAACTGTGTATGTAGATTCTTAATTTTTGGTCCCGTTTTCAAATTGGTCTACATTAAAGTCCAAAGGATCCAAAATTAAACTAAGTTTGATTTTAACAAAAATTGAATTCTTGGGCTTCTTTGATATGCTGAATCTAAACATGTACTTAGATTTTTTATTAATGGGCCCAGTTTTCAGGTTGGTCCAAATCAGGATCCAAAATTATTATATTAAGTATTGTGCAATAGCAAGAAATTTTCAATTGCACAGTATTCAGCAATAGCAAGAAATCTTCAATTGCACAGTATTGTGCAATAGCAAGAAATTTTCAATTGCACAGTATTGCGCAATAGCAAGAAATCTTCAATTGCACAGTATTGTGCAATACCAAGTATTTTCAATTGCACAGTATTGCGCAATAGCAAGAAATATCTAATTGCACAATATTGTGCAATAGCAAGAAATTTTCAATTGGAGTTATCTTTCTTTGTCCAGAATAGTAGTTGAATCAACTTAAATCATTGTTTTATACAATATACAATGTATATTCACTTTTACTACCAACTGATAAATTAAAACAATCTTTGGTACCATTCATTGATAACAAGCACTTTTTTACATTTTAATATTTTATGATGTATTTAAATGAGTAGTTATTGTTGCAAACTCCATTAGAAATTTGAATTGAGATCAGTTTTGGAATAAGGGAAAGGGGGATGTGAAAAAAAAAATTGGGGGGGGGGGTCAATTTTTCTCATTTCAGATTTCATAAATAAAAAAAAAATTTCTTCAAACATTTTTTTGAGAGGATTAATAATCAACAGCATAGTGAATTGCTCAAAGGCAAAAAAAAAAAAAATTAGTTCATTAGACCACATTCATTCTGTGTCAGAAACCTATGCTGTGTCAACTATCCAAACAATCCAAATTTAGAGCTGAATCCAGCTTGAATGTTGTGTCCATACTTGCCCCAACCGTTCAGGGTTCAACCTCTGCAGTCGTATAAAGCTGACCCTGCGGAGCATCTGGTTGTAAAAGTTAACAGATGACGACGACAGATGACGACGGACGCCAAGTGATGAGAAAAGCTCACTTGGCCCTTCGGGCCAGGTGAGCTAATAATATTAAAAGATATTTTTTGTGTTACCAACTCTTCCAGTTTTCAAACTTAAAAGCTATCAAGTTATTTGAATGTTTGAATATACACTGAAGACGTGCAACTGATTGTGTGTACACATTAGGGAATCTGTTGATTACCTTTCCTCACTAGCATTCAAATAGATGCTCCCTGAAGAATACATTAAGTTTTAAGTTAAGCCATTTTAAATGATATTTTATAGTGTCTTTCTATGTTGTGATGTCACACTATTGTTTCAAATAAGGGTGAAGTTTGGTACCATTAAAACGTTTAAACTTGGTTTGCATCTGTCCTAATTCAGGAATCTGATGTTCAGAAGTTGTCGTTTGTTGATGTGGGTCATAAGTGTTTCTTGTTTTTTTGTATGGATTAGACTGTTGGTTTTCCTGTTTGAATGGTGTTACACTAGTAATTTTTTGAGACCCTTTATAGCTTGCTGTTCGGTGTGAGCCAAGGCTCCATGTTAAAGACTGTACTTTGACCAATAATGGTTTACTTTTATAAATTGTGACTTGAATGGAGAGTTGTCTCATTGGCACTTATACCACATCTTGATATCGATTTATCAAACATTTGTGTCTAAATTTCAAATTAGCCATTCAAGTCATATGCCCAAATTATCCTGAATTTATCAATGTATAAATTTTTGAGAACTGTTACCTTAGATTGTTTTTTTTGGAAACTTGAGTTGTTAGTTTTCTGTTTCACTTCTACCTTAATACATAAAAGGGATAAAGGATACCTTGTACTTTTTATACCCATTTGACAATGATCTTATTAAAAAATACAAATACCAATGATTTATTGACAAAGTCTACTGACAAAGTTTGTGTAAGAATTTTGTTATTTTCCTAGATCCTGATCACCAGCACCATAGACTTGACATGTTAAAGGTTGATCAAGGTGATCTAAGTTTCACATATAGTTATTCAGTTCCTCATCATACAGGTTTGTCAAACCTGCCTTACATATAGTTATGGTTTCAAATTGCTGTACACTGTATTTAAAGGTCAAAAGGTCCTTTTTATGAATAAAGATTGTGAAATGTACCCCTAAAGTTGACATAGACATACAACATTAACCTGATTCAGATTGTTACAAGATGTGAACTATTCAGTTCAGCATTGAAGACTGTCCAATACATTACTAGATGAAGACCCTCAGCAAATACTATCCAAGGAAGAAATATTACCGATCTCTTATGAATACTTAAACTCAATGAAAAACCAAGACAAAAAAACAGACAAATAAACAACCAATCATTTTACCCCTCCATAGATCAGGGTGGAGATGTGATAAAATAAGTTTTTTTCTTAAAAATCTATAACTTTATTATTTTGTGAGGTATTTCATAATCATCATCTTTAAGGTCTGTGTCTGTTGACTCCTGTTTTTGTGATGAATTTACAATGTACATGTGTAAACCTGCTGAACTGTCAGTTACACAGCTATCATTGTGAGTATTCAGCTGATGTCCGTCATTCTTAGCTGGTACTATATCTTGATCTCTCTCTTCGTTTAATGAGAGTATTGTCCCTTTGTCAGATCTGCCTAGTTTTGATATTTCATTAATAGTATCTATGTCACTATTACCGATTGCTGCCTGATTTAGATCATGTTTGTTACATTTAACTTCTTTGCAACTATTGTCTGGTATTCTTTCACACATAGTGTTTTGTTCTTTTTTAATTTCATGTCCTTCAATTATATTTAAGTTTTGAGACTGACTGCTTTGAATGAACACATCCTTAAATTCATTTTCATCTTTGACCTCCTTTTTAATATCCTCCTTTTTCAGGAGATCTTTATTTTCCACCATTAACAATTCTTCTCTGACGACAACACTTAACTTTTCTTCTGATTTTTCTGTATGCATCGACTCCAAACAAATTACTGGATTATAATACTCTGGAATCTCTATCTCTAGCCTTCGACAAACCTCAATCATAACTTTATCCACACGTTCATGTATTCTCATGTCAGCTTTCTTTTCGTGTTTTGTTGCTTGTAAATTAATAGTTACAAATTTCCCTCCATTACGCTTTACTTGAAGTGGTAAATTAGCACATGGTAAGATTTGTAAAGATGTCCCTAAACATAAACACAGATCAGCTTTCCTGTAAAATAATAATAAATTGAAAACTATTGTATTCATGGTTCAAGAAGTATTTATATATAATCAAATGAACTTTTAGTCGTTATTCTCTCATTTAAATTCTTTGTTATTTGCAGTTTCGGGGCATTTTACAGCTTACTATTCAGATCGAGATATACATTTTCTTTTTATAATTGCGATCCTCTCCTACATTTAATTTGGCATACTGTGTTGAAAGTTCTCTCATTGGCAGCCATACCAAATCCTTTTATTTTTATAATAAAAGATACTGTCATAAGTTACTAGTTACATATTGTTGAATCACTAAAATGTACATACCGGTACATTATTTATGAAAAATTGAATATTCATTACATATTTAAAAAAAAAAAACAGATACCTAATGGAGTAAACAGAAGCATATATTTTATATCAAGAACCTGTCTAGTTATATATGTGCATGTAGAATAATCTAACAAATATTGATTAATAAATCATTTGTGGAACATAAAACTAGAAATGATTGAAATACAATACATGCATTTAATAATTCTTAAGTTTCACTTTCTCTTGCTAAATGACAAAATACCAGATCAAAATATCATTACTTAGCATTTGAAAAAGCTCTATCCAAATCTTCATCAGGTAAAGCATCTTCCCAGTCCAGTATTGTATCCCTCAATTTTCCTCTGCAAGAAAATAAACAATATTTATATATTTTCTATAAGCAGAGAAAGACCTTAGGTCATGATGAATAACTACGTATACCAATCTATGTAAAATCCAATTTTGTGATATTGTACTCACCCTCTAGTGTGGAGAGTATTGTAATAAACTAACAGCTGATTTTATTGAGATTTAACAACTTCATTTTACTTCATAAATATTTCTTGCTGCAAATTTTAAATTAAGGCCTCAAATACGTTCAGTGAAGTCAACCCTTTTGATTAAATAGTTCCAATTGTACTTATTTATCTGAGATAGGCTTTTGACCTTTTTCAGTTTTATTACAATGGTCAATCTTAAAATATTCAAATCAAGTAAATTATACAAGTTGAGTAAATTTCTCTTTGATTTAAAAGCCTACTAAATTTTTATATTTTTTTATATTTTTTTTTAATCAGGCTTTATTTCAATAATTATATAAAATTGTTTAATACTATTACATCAATGAAGCAAAATTAATGTAGGAAATTATAATTTTATATAACTCTTTTCAGTTTTCACGCTTATTCTGTTATTCTTAACAAAAACATTAGTAGACAGCAGTTATCTGCCTTTGACTACATTCGACTGGTTACCTGCACAATCCTCTAGACTTTCTCTGTGTACATGGATTTCCTGTGGGCC
Organism: Mytilus galloprovincialis; assembly: GCF_965363235.1. NCBI lineage: Eukaryota > Metazoa > Mollusca > Bivalvia > Mytilida > Mytilidae > Mytilus > Mytilus galloprovincialis. Next base: position 38,125,442 of record NC_134841.1, on the reverse strand, counting down.
TTAATGCCATGGTTGGTACAACTGTAGCATTTATATACTGTAAAACAAAATATCTAGTTTCAATAAAATAGTATTTGATTTGAAATGTGCCCTCAACTTCAATCATAATTGACTAGCTTTTTTCTACTGAAGGTCATTATTCTCTCTAGGCACCCCAATTTCCTCCCCAAATCAAATGTGGCTGCCACTACTGTTAATAGCCAAAAGGCTGTAAGTGGCACAAAATCAATCACTTACAATCATTATTTTCTTAAAATTAAATAGAGTATTTTCAATTAACAGCCTGTTTCCAATTCTAGAATTTTTTGAAACCAGGAACAACAAGGAAGAACAAACTGTATCCCTGCCTGTACAAACTATATATAAAAGACAATGTTTTGATAGTTTTGATATATATGTATATCTAAGCTTTAATGAATTCACATATTTATCAATCAATCCTACATTTTTACACCTATACTGTGGATTTATTAGAATTTGTTGGGTACCAATTTTGTTGATATTGTAGGTTTAGATGAATCACCAAATTTAATGTTAAACTATGTAAAAATTTCTCACAGGCTTGAATGCAAAACCATGAGATCAAGTATCAATGAAAATATAATTATCTTTTTTTAAAACAATGAAAGTTGATGCTCAAGAAAATATATAAATCCCCAGGACTTAGAGAGTAAAAATTGTAGATGAATTTAATAAAATTGAGAATGGAAATGGGGAATGTGTCAAAGAGACAACAACCGACCAAAGAGCAGACAACAACCGACCAAAGAGCAGACAACAACCGACCAAAGAGCAAACAACAGCCAAAGGCCACCAATTGGTCTTCAATGCAGCGAGAAAATCCAGCACCCGGAATCAGCTTCAGATGGCCCCAAAACAAAAATGTATACTAGTTCAGTGATAATTAAACATGTATGCAAAGTTGGCCGCCATCACTTAAATTCACACAAGTACTTCAAAATTTTACATTACAATTTAAAAAATTGATGTCATAATTTAAAAGTGTTTGTTGTATGACATCAGAAGGTTATTCAGAGACAGAATTAGAGTCATTCGAAGACATAGTTCACATTAATACCCAAAGTGTAAATACGTCTATACCATGATACACCCTTCAATGTACAAAAATACAAAACATACAATCTTGTACATATAAAACTTCCCCAGTCTAGAAAAATTATAATATATCTGTAAATTAACAGTTGTCATTACAAAAGAATTATTAAAACACTTACTTGTGTGTTACATTTGTCACACTGTTCTACAAACATGTCACCATGGAGCTCAGATAATCTGTTTCTAGGGAAACCAGATCTCAAATGTAATCCATCAACATTTTGTGATACTACACATTGCAGTACACCTAAAAATGAGAAAAAGTAGATGTATAAAACATTAAGTTTACAAAAAATTGAAAGTGTTGTCTGGTTACGCATGTTTCTACGTGTTATTCAAACAATTGGAAAACAGGAAGTAGGTCTTTGACAGTTCTTATAAAGTACTAACACAAAAATAGTTACAAAAAAAATGTATTGAACAAAAGATATAACAGACAGGCAAATTGAAATCAATAGAAGACTGAATGGATATTCGAAAGATGAAAACTGACAAGGGAGATAATTGCACATTATTATACTGCCAAAAACTGCAATTATCTCCCTTGACTGTTTTCATTTTTTGTCCTAATAAAATGTTATCACAAACTCATGCATAAAATTGTATAATAACACCAATAAGACAGCAATCAAACAACACATGCTTATGAAACAAAGACATCTAAAAGAATAATAAAGGAATCCGAAACCTGTAAACACATATAATACAAGCTCTAATTTTTGCTCATGCCTGATATAAATGTAAATAAATTATCAATAAATAGACAATAATATGGTCTTATAGATACCAAATTGCTATGGGTAGGTAAAACTTACAAGGCCAACAACAACCTCTTAAATATTTTTTCCTGCGGAATGGTACACCAAGTGAAGATTTTCATGAAATCCAAATATCATATATATTGCATGAATTTATTAAACAATGCATCTATTTCTTTTAATATTCCATTTTCCATTCTTTATTGCCTTGACTTCTCAAAGTTACAATCTAATATACAACTTAATTGATTTGTCAGTATAAATTTTTATATAGAATTAATTTTGTGTGACCATTTGCATGAAAAAATTCAAGTCAATTATATTAAAACCATTTACATATACCATTCAGCCTAATTCCACAAAAGTAATCAAATACATGTATAAACAAAATATTAAATTAAAGATATCAATTTTTTACTGAAAAAAACCCTCATTGCATGAAAATCCAACTGTACATAAAATACAGAACATTGATCATCTGGTTTTAAAATTGAGAAAGGAAATGGGGAATGTGTCAAAGAGACAACAACCCGACCACAGAGCAGACTACAGTCAAAGGCCACCAATGGGTCTTCAATGTAGTGAGAAACCCCCGCACCTGAAGGTGTCCTTCAGCTGTCCCCTTAAAAAATATGTATACTAGTTCAGTGATAATGGAGGTCATACTAAACTCCAAATAATACACAAGAAACTAAAATTAACTAGATGTGTCAAAGCGACACAAATTGCCCCGTCTCCAAAAGTAGAAAAAATCTGCAATTTTAATAACACATGTTGACACAAACATGATGGTAGTCTCACATATAAAATATAAGCTCAAAATCTTGAGGCGTATAGAAAAATGTCCGTATAACTGTCATTTTCAACAATTTTCAAAGTTGTAAACCCTTAATTTTAGAAAAAAAATAGTGGAGCGGAACCAAACTTAAACTTGAAATGTAACTCATCATGGTTAGGTCACATACCAAAAATCAGCCAAATATCTGAAAGCATTTAGAAAAGAGGTCGTATAACGGTGATTTTCAAAAATTTATCAAAGTCCAAAGCCCGAAATTACAGCAAAAATTGGCCGAGCGTAATGAAACTTAAACTTGATCTGTAACTCATCATGAGTAACTCACAAACCAAAAATCAGCCCAATATCTGAAAGCATTTAAAAAAAAAGTCTGTTTAACTGTGATTTTCAACAATTTATCAAAGTCCGACCTGTAATTTCGGCAAAAATTAACTCACATGCCAAAAATCATCCCAATATCTGATAGCGTTTAGAAAAAAAGTCTGTATAACTGTGATTTTTAACAATTTATTAAAGTCCAAAGCCAGTAATTTGGCAAAAATTAGTGGAACGGAACCAAACTTACACTTGATCTGTAACTCACCATTGTGAACTTACATTCCAAAGATCAGCCCAATATCTGAAGCAGTTTTGAAAAAAACTCCGTATAATGGTTTGTTGCGGAATGACGGAATGATGGAATGACAGAATTTCGGACAAGGGTAAAACTATATGTCCCCGACCACTTAGTGGCGGGGCCATAAAAATCATACAAGACTAGTTGTTACTTACCCAATCTTTCTAGTGCTACCAGTGCCATGTGAGTCGGAGATGGTTTTGCTCCTTCAAATGTTACACTAAATTCTGGTTTGATGCCTTTCTTTTCTAAAGTCCAAACTCCTGTTTTCAATAATATTAAAAAAAAAAACACAAATATGAGCATAAGTTATTTTTGTTCAAAGCCTGATTTTGAAGAACATTAACAGTCATACAAGGGTCCTGATAAAAACTGTAAATGAGTTTCAATTTCAGTTCATCTAAAGATTTTTTCTTGTAAAAATTGATTGCTTCAGTTAACTTTTTACTTCTAAATCTGTATGAATTGGACAAAGAGTTCAGAAAGAATACAAACAAAATGTACCGTACTGCTTTATCATATTGTACAACATATTTAGATTTGTTTGTTTGGTAATCATGGTAATAAAACCAGAGTAATTGCAATACATATATATAACAATGATAACAAATACAAGAGTTGGGATTATTTTTGGTTGTTGGTTATGGAATATCTGCTTCACAGATGATGACTGTAATGTTCTCATTGTCCTAACCACAATTCTAATCTTTCAATTATGCAATCTACTATCTACTTAAATGGGCAACACAGAGGGTGTCAAATATGGAGAAGGATCTGCTTAAGTTCCTTCCGTAGCACCTGAGATCACTTGCTGTTTTGGTAGGGGTTGTGTTGTCAGATCAGTCTTCAGTTTTCTATGTTGTGTTTTGTGTACTGGTGTGTTTTCATCGTTTTTTCTTATTTTTGCCATGACATGGTAAGTTTGTTTTCAACTTGAGAGTTTGAATGTCCCTTTGGTACCTTTTGCTTCACTTTTATAATAGAGTTATCAATTCATATCTCTTTATAATAGAGTTATCCATTCATATCTCTTTATAATAGAGTTATCCATTCATATCTCTTTTTTTAATAGAGTTATCCATTCATATCTCTTTATAATAGAGTTATCCATTCATATCTCTTTATAATAGAGTTATCCATTCATATCTCTTTATAATAGAGTTATCCATTCATATCTCTTTATAATAATGTTATCCATTCATATCTCTTTATAATAGAGTTATCCATTCATATCTCTTTATAATAGAGTTATCCATTCATATCTCTTTATAATAGAGTTATCCATTTATATCTCTTTATAATAGAGTTATCCATTTATATCTCTTTATAATGTTAAACATATTCAAAAAACTCTCTAACTCCCTGTCATTGACACTTACCTTTTGGCCCCCTAAAGTCAGGTATCCCAGCTGAGGTACTGATCCCTGCACCTGTGATGACAATCATATGTTTACTATATTTGATCAACTCTACCAATTCTGCTATCTTTCTTTCTCCTTCTTCAGGAGAATCTTGTAGTTCTGGTTGGCCACAAGGTCCTTTATGCTCATATGGTGATAAACCATCTGCGTAATTCACTGACATCTCAAACTGAAATAAAAATAAAAGAAATAATTTAAAATTGTAATCATTGGGTTGGGTTGTTGAAAAAAGAAATGAGGTTTATAACATGTATAAGTTCTGGACACAAAATCATACATGAACATGATGAGGGTCTGTATGAAGGTCCCTTATTTCTGTATTCTTTACTTTTAAGGTAATTTTTCTCTATCCTATGCTTCATATTTTTTGCCCATTTTCTCTATTACCATATTCGTATTTTTTGCCTATTATCATGATTATTGTCTGTTCTTTATATTTTAGCATCATTTAATTAAGGCCTATTCTAACAAAGACACCATAACATGCCAGGCATAACAGACAGGGCCTAAAAATAGTCATTAAACTGATATGTACATTTGTACAGACTGAGTTGTACAAAAAGCAATGCAACTTTATATAAAATATTAGTGTTGTCAACGGTTAACCGGTTAACCGGTTAATCGGTCGAACGACCGAATACCGAATAGCAAAAACGCTAACCGGTTAACCGGACTTTTTTCAATTTTGATAGATTTGATATAAATCTGTATTGAAATCATAAAAATGTCGTCGTGTTAATTCATTTGACAGATCAATTGTCCAGTATATTGATTGCTATTGTTAATCCTAAAATTTAAACATAAAATTGATTAGAGTTCAGGGCAGGATCTTAAAGAAACATAATTAGTATACATGTTTTTTTAACAGTAACTTTAAATCAGTAATGAGATTAAATTTTACTAATTACTTCATTATTTCGTTTTTGATCTAATATTGTGTAAACCTACATCTAAATGTGCAACCTCCGTAGTGCAAGGGTTAGTCTTACTTTACATTAAAAAAATTGTAAAATGCAAACCAATGTGCATGTACTCAATTAATGTAGGTGTAAGTACGAATAACACGCATAAAGAAAAAAGCAAACACAGTAAAGAAACAGGTCGTACAATGACCTATAGTTGTTAATTTCTGTGTCATTTTGGTTTCTTGTGAAGAATTGTCCTATTGGCAATCATACCACATCTTCTCTTTTTATAATTAATCATTTCAAATTGAAACACATCACATTATTTTCGGAGACAACAAGAGAAAAGGAAAGAATGTACGGTTTCAGACATATGACATATTCAATTCTACGAGATTAAGATTTTTTTTTTCAATCTGAACAAAAAACGCTATTATAGTTGATACGGTGTATTTGATTATTAAAAGTCAAATTTCGCCAGGAATCCCCACGGACAAGCCTTATAATGCTAAAGGAAAAACTTCAATTCTAAAAGCGTATTTATGTCTTGGATGAAAGGTTGTCAAATTGACACTCATACCACATCTATGTGTAGGGTTCTGTTGATAAGGCTTTCAAACATCAACTTAAACTACCGGTTAACCGGTTAATCGGTCGAACGATTATCCAAGTAACCGGTTAGGCAAAAGTGTACGATTTGACAACACTATAAAATATCATTGATTTATCACAAGGAGTTTTTATCACACTAATTATGACTTAAGCAGAAAACTTAACATTTGAAATTGCTAATGAATTCAAAGTCACTGACCTAGTAACAATGGTAAGTGTAATGAAGCAAAACAAATCTTGTATATATACAAATAAAGGGGATCAAAGCAACATTTGTACTTTAAAATTTCACAACAGTATCAAAACAGTGCCATCTATCTTAACTGTTTTAAATATTTTTGATGCAATATACATGTATACCATAAAAATGATGAAGCCAATTTTTATTTAATTTAACTTGGCTGTGAAAATTGGGGAATGTAATCTTACCCCATAAAGGAAACATACATTATATGACCTTATGTGAAGATTATAATAAGGGAGCAATTTAAATATTAAAGGAGTAGGTTCAGTAATTAGACCCCTTTTTGGCCCGAAAATATAGCAGTTTTACAAAATTGTTAAAATGTAAACCTTTAGTTATTTATTGGACAGTAGAATGCTTCTGCTACATAAATATTGGCTGTTTTTGACAATACAATGCACATATATCCGGTACTAGCACCATTAAGTCATGCTAAATTACTGAAATCCTCATAATTCTAGCATTTTAGTTAAATTTTAGACGGTGTTCGTGTAAAACGAAAGTGGCCGCATTCGTGTTCATCCTTAATATTGAAATGTAAGTTGTATTTTATGATAATACATAACATATATAAAGGTTGAGGATGAACACGGATGCGGCCACTTTCGTTTTACACGAACACCGTCTAAAATTTAACTAAAATGCTAGAATTATGAGGATTTTAGTAATTTAGCATGACTTAATGGTGCTACCAAAAACCATCTGAAAAGTGACATTTTTCGGTATATTAGGTAGATTTTTCATATTTGAGCTTGAATCTGTTAAAATCTTTCACATAAACTAATTAATTCAAATAAAATAGACACTTAAGTGTTTAAAAAGTAGTCAAAATCTTTCGTCAGATGAACCTGAAATTTGAGGCCAAAATCGGTCCTTACCGGACCTACTCCTTTGGTAAATACATTCTTAGTGTTACAAAAAATTATAATACAAGACAATACCATGAATACAGTGCAAGAATACAAAGTATTTAAACAATGTACTGTAAATTAAAAAAAAAAATGGTCAGGTTTTAATTAATTTGAATAATGCAACCGGGTGGGAATCGCAAGAATAAGAACTTGCATTCTGATAACTGAAAAATAGATCTGTATGCAGCTATTTTTGGAAATCGCAATAATTAAACTTGCACTTTTGTCCATTCTTGAAAAATTGCAATAATAAATGCACGCAATAATTTCTGAATTAACATTATAGCATTACCATTGGGGTTATTGCATAAGATTTCTGTTCACAAGAGAGACAGGCAATTGAATAGTTATGGTCTTCATGGTCATTGTGGTCATATGAATCTGTGCTGTCAGAATCTTGATGTTCCCTCTTTATTAATGGAGTTGGATCTATATTTGATTGGTCAATTAGTTGTGGTCTAGCAAATGTTACTGTAGTAGCCAACTCTTGACCAAGACCCAATGTTGAATATGGGTTATTGTCACTGGGAGAATCTTGATAATCTTGATGTTCGTTCTTTATTAATGGAGTTGGATATATATTTGATCGGTCAATTAGTTGTGGTCTAGCAAATGTTACTGTAGTAGCCAACTCTTGACCATGACCCAATGTTGAATATGGGTTATTGTCACTGGGAGAATCTTGATAATCTTGATGTTCCCTCTTTATTAATGGAGTTGGATCTATATTTGATTGGTCAATTGGTGGTAGTATAACAAAAGTTACTGTAGAAGGCAACTCTTGACCAAGACAAAATGTTGGATTTGGGTTTTTGTCACTGGGAGAATCTTGATGTTTTCTCTTTTTCAATGGAGACGAATCTATATTTGATCGGTCAATTGGTGGTGGTCTTGCAAAAGTTTGTGTAGTAGCCAATTCGTGGCCAAGACACAATGTTGGATATGGGTTATTGTCATTAGGAAATCCATCTACAAAGTGTATTGAGCAAATACGAGACTCTTGAGTAGGGGTCCAGATTTTATTTCCAATACTTCTGTTTACATTTTTTGTCCAGATTCTCCTGTTGTATGGGTTTTTAAGTTCAGTTGGAAATGTGAAAAGTGTAAAAGGAGGTTCACATATACATCTTGATGTTCCAAAATTACAATTATGAAAGTCACAGAAGTGTTCTTTCCATTTCTCTAATCTTCTTCCATTATTTCGACAACCTTTAACACAACAAGCACGCTTACCCATTTTGAAATTCTGACATAAACATCACAAAGTTGCTGAAATATATATATCCTAAAATTCAATACTTATAAATTGAGGTAAAAAAATGGAGCAAACTGAATAAGTTACATGCTTAAACTATTTACAATAAAATATTTAGATCGGTTTGGATGAATCTAAATGACAATTATACTTAAGTTATAAATATGTCTTATACTTATAAGGTACATTGTATGTTTCCTTGTTTGTGATAGATTTTCAGTTTCACAAGCGTGTATTTTCCCATAAAATGATTATATTCTGACGTCATAGTTCTATAACGTCGGGTAGCTCATTAAATACAAAGCATACATGTATAATGTGGGAGTACAATCGGAACAGCCCAAACAATATTAATATTTTACCACGGGTGTGTACTCAAAGTGTTTGAAGGACGTCATGTTAGAATTGAATACATATTACATGTATATATATATGTTACTGTAAATTAAAAATTATTGCGCAAATTTATTATTGTGATTTTGTCATTTTGGACTGAAATGCGATTTTAATTCTAGCAATATTGTAAAAAGTCCTGTTTAATTGATATAAAAATGTTCAAAATGCAATTTTAAATTATTACAATTTATCATGATTACAGCCGTTGCATTTTTCACAATAATTTCTGAATTTACAGTTTTACATAAATTGTACATGCATATTATGAACTACATGTATGCTTATTAATGGAGGTATTGTTATGGACAAATGAAGGGACAAAATATCAAGATTAAAGTTTTAATGTTTATCATGTTTATAGATATAGGAAGATGTGATATGAGTGCCAATGAGACAACTCTCCATCCAAGTCACAATTTATTAAAGTAAACCATTATAGGTCAAGGTACGGTCTTGGCTCACACCTAACAGCAAGGTAAAAAGAGTCCCAAAAAATTACTAGTGTAAAACCATTCAAACATGAAAACCAACGAGAAACAAGAAATACTTATGAACCACATCAACAAACTAAAGCTATCGAACATCAGATTCCTGACTTAAAACACATAGAAAGACAAACTATATATTTAAAAATAAGTAAATGTTACACAAAATATTTGTAATAAACTTATTTTTTCAAATCAACTTTAACAACTTGAATGTCACAGTAAATGTAGTTCTGATGTCAGCTCAAATATCATTTGTTTAAATGAAGATACATCTAATTTTGTTTGCAATTTTTACTGGTTTTCATGCTTCCAGTTTGATGTCGCTGCCTTTCTGCCCACCTTAAAATTTTAAAAGCAGCCTATAACCCCAAAAAATAATTTATGACACAAATCGTTTCAAATTAAAAAAATTATGCTCTTACATTGTTTTAGATAGTCAAAACATGTTATAATTTAACTTATATTATTGACCATCACAAAAATCGAAATCTGAAAAGCTAGGCATTTGTAAGCAACATCAAGAAAATAATTTGTCATAGGTCATGTATGATGTAGGTGGCCTGGTAGTTTGATTTTGTTTTTCAACATTTACTTAACTTGAACTAAAAATTTAGAATATTTTTTTCATATTTCACACACTTGCTATAGTTTTTGTAAATTAAAAATACTATCTGACAGTAGTAACAGTACATGTCAGTTTGATGACTAATTCAAGAATTTGGCCATTGTTCAGCATGTCCAGGGGATTTCAATTAATACATGTATTAAGTTCTTCTTCGGTTATTTGAAACTAAGTTCTTGTAGTCTACTATCATAGATCAAAGATATTTTATCTAAAGTTGCATTTGTACATGTATGACAGTTTTACAATTTTTTTTAAGACCTGCGACTGCCCCCTAGGTCATGCCTCGTTTTCCAGCAATTTTTAATTAAATCATTGTAAACATGGTAAATAGCTATTTTTAATATCAATTTTTTCTGCTAAAGTCAGGCATTTGTCAGGTTGATAGGAACTACTTGTGATAGTATGTCATGTATGTTAATAATGTTAATGTCCATCAGATTGGTTTTTTTTTCTTTATTTTCTGCAGACAGGCAAGCCGTATCCATGATATTATATAATATAAATATATCTGTGTCAACAGTTTATTTTAGATTAATTTACCTAAACATTTTAAATCTCTTCTTAAGATTGTTAAAAGAAAGCTCCCTTCAGATTTTTTTTTTAATTTGCAGTTCCAGTTTTATTACAGGACTTTAACTTCAACGATCAGATTTTAGGCATTTTTTTTTCATATATATTGTAAACGGTTCTATATCAGTATGTTTGGTCGGCGTATTTTTCTGTGTGTAAGAGATAGCTGTTCCCCTTTTGCTAGTATTTTGTATACATATTTGTTTGTGACGACATCTCTGATAAAAATATTGAAAATGTTTTTGTCTGTCCACATATACATGTAATCATGCAAAAACCACGCATGTCGCAGTGAGCTTGGTAGACTCCCCTTAAAAGCTAAAATTTTGTTGTCTTCCATGAAATTTTTAGATCATTTAATCTCATCTAACAAAATCTTAGCTCATGACATATTTATTCAACTGTTCAAACAAGAGAAAACAACCTATGGACAAGTAATATGAAGAAATGTATCCATAATCTGGGTTTCTCATATTTAACATCTTTTAATGTACCTACATGTATTACACCTATGCTTGCTCAAATAAAACAATGAATTCATGACCAAATTTTACAAGAACAGAATTCATATATTACAGAATCATCAAAATTATCATTTTTTTCGACATTTTTGTTTTTCAAATAAACGTGCACACTATGTTGACCAATTGAATATGTTGAAAGATAGGGCCCCTTTGGCAAAACTAAGGCTTAGTGCACACAATATTGAAATTGAAAGAGGTAGATACATGCAAGTTAACAGAGAAGAAAGGTTGTGCAAATTATGTCATAATAAAAATATAGAAGACGAAAAACATTTTATCTTGCACTGCACAAAATATGAATCACAAAGAAATGTTCTTGTATCAAAATTGTCCTATTTTAAAAACTATGACAAACAATCCAAAACGGAGGATGAATATATCAAACTATTACATTGTATTACTTAATCAGTTAATAGCAAGTGTAGAAAAACACTTAGATTAATATCATCTTTTATTAATCAATCATTTGAATTAAGAAAAAATGTTCTTATAAATGAGTAATACAAAATGTATGAACAATTTGAAGCTATAACATACAATAAACTTATGTCAGTAGTCTTATAATTCTTATAAATTAACCTATATACATTGTATTGATATATTTATAAAGTTCTGCACATTTCATTGTTCGAAATGTGCCCAATGATATGCTATGTAGTATTGTTTAATTGCTGCATCATTACTATTTGTATACTAGTTGTATGGGCCATTGCCAATTATTGTAATTGAGTTTGTGCCAATCATCAGAGGCATCCAATAAAATATTTGTATTTGTATTTGTACATGTATAATCGCCTCCCTCTTTCATTTTTTGTCCTTGCTATCAGAGCTATTCCCAAAGTCTGTTACAAAACTGGCTTACATTAGCAAAGCTGATTAACTTACTTTTAAACTTAACTTTACACTGTTGTTTAGATAATTCGCCTTTTTAAAAATCAAATCTAAATGACTATGGGTAATCTCATTGTTGGTACACCAAAATGAAAATAACGTTACGTCATCATGTTCATTGGTTGAATTTCTATTGTTAATCACGTTTTACACCAATCACAGCGTTTTGTTGTACTCTTTTGGAAATTTTACCCAGAATGCTTAAGATTCCGAAACGGTGAATTGATAACCATGTAAAAGCTCGCCATTAATTTGGTATATATTTTTCATCTTTCTATAGTTAATATTGAATTAAACCTGATAAACAAGGCAACATTCCACTAAAAATTAGAAACACTGACACTACACTAGCGACAGGAAATTTCAAATAAAAAATGTCAAAAAGTGATGCTCTGCAGTAGGCTCAATGTTTTCGGCAGTGCAACCCAAGGAAAAAACAACTGGATTAGTAGATTACTTAGCTGGGGGAGACACCAGGGGACTGTGTTTAAGATTCTCTCGATTATTAGATCTATAATTAAACTCAAAAGTTATACATGTTATACTGTACTGCAAAAAATCGTAAACAGTTTCCAAAACCGCTTTTGTTTCAGCTTTTACCTTCTTTGTTTTTGGAGTTCTCGGATCTTTTCGATACTTCTCTGTTTAGCTGGAATCTCTTTTGATTTTACCAACCAATTTAATGACGAAACAGCATGTCACATAATAAAAGTAACCTATGCAAAAGCATATTAAAAGATAATTTTGGAGAAGTAGCAGAAGCAGTTGGATGTCATCTATTGAAGGATAATATCTGTGCACTTAGATACCTTGCATTAAAGAGCAAATTCTCACTAGAACAGGTGCATTACTGATCTAAATAAACTATATATTTTTATAAACATAATTACATAAAATATGATTTTAAACATGATATAAAAAGATGTGGTAAAACAAAATTATTTTATGCTTAACAGCAACAAACAATAACCAGTGAATTATAGGCTCCTGTCTTGGGAAAGGTCTGTTTGCCCTGATTCACTGACATATGTATTCGCTCTAGTACATGTAATTTGTAAAGTACCTGCTCGTCCTAATACCGGTTTGCCATTGGCCTGATTTTTCTTTTTTTCTTATTGTTGTCTAGTTGCAAATTTGCATAATTTCAGAGACATATATACAATGTATATGCCTCTGATAATGTTTATTATTTGAACAGAATATGACTTAAATGTTAATTATAACGTGCGTTGTAAAATTCACTGAATATTTCGGTATTGCTGAATCTTATTTATCATTTTCCCTTTGATTTGCATAGTAGAATACATGTACATGAATAAAATGTATTTTTCTTTAAAGTTTTGATATTTGTTAACAAAATATTTCTATTCAGTAAATTATTATATATATATATAATGTACAATGTAGTATAACTGAGACCTTAAACACATGTGTTTTAGTCATCTTTGCTAGCCTAGGGTTACAATCCACCCATGTCTCTCTTGTCTGAAGAGGAGGGAAGTGGATTGTAATCCTTGGCTAGTGAAGATGGTGTCAAAGTAGTCTCAGAGTATAATAATAAACATGATAAATGAATTTGTACTGAAATCCTTTTCATGATTAACAATTTGTACATCATTGCTTTTATTAATTCTAAGCTGACTAGTTTATTAAAAAAAAATGGTATTATGAACCCAGGCCAAATGGACTCTATTGGCGAACAAACTCAGGGCGAATGGACCTAGGATGAACATGTAATCAGGGCTGTGGCAGGTTAATGATGTTAGTTGGTACGAAACAATCCCCATAACCTTGGACAACATTAGATCAAAATACAATTATAAAAACCAGTGATAAAGGGCTTAATATACATTAACTACATGTATATGAGCACCTTGTAAATGTATACAATTAGTGTACATGTAGTTCTTTGCATTAGCCTGCAAAATTTGGGACAGATTGGCAATAAATGTATAAGACTGTTTATTTGCTTTACATAATTAAGTAAAAATAAGGTGATTTATTGCATTATTAAGACCGTTTTAACCTACACCAATTGTTTGGGTTTGTTCGAATCAATTTTCCCAACTAGGAACTTTAACAGTCAGAGATATAACTCTATAGGGTTATTACAGAAAATAACTTGTGTGTGTTATTACAGATTTTCTTCCTAAAATATTCTAAATCTGTAAAAACATATGTTTGTTATTTGTAAAATTATTTCATTTATAGTGGGCTCTAGGGAACTCTTGAGACTATACGCAGAAACTAAATGCATAGCCTTGATAATTAATTTCTTAAGTAAAGTAATTCATTTTTGATTAACCATGGTAAATCAATGAGTAGAGGCTATTAAGGGAAAAACTTAGCTGTAATAACAAGGCTTAGTTATTAAAGGAATGTAACTTATTATAAAAGACACTTGGGAATTACTGAGAAACTTGCGCAGAACCTCATTACATGCTCTGGTCATTATTTCTTACAATAAATTAAAATACATTGTAATTAAGCATGATCTATGTCTGAGCAAATCCTTTGAAGTGATATAGAGAAGCTGTGATAACACCCTTTAGTTATTTCAGGCATATTTTTTCTGTGATAACATATAGATGTTTTATGCAAAATGGCAAACTATGAACTGTTATATCTTTCAATAGTTAAGTATGCATATAGACAAAAGTAATATCAATAGAACTTTTACAAATTTTAACGAAACTAATGATGTATATTGTCCCTTTGAAACATGTAACATACATATGTTATCACAGTTCTTTGATTTTTTAGTCTACAATAACAAATGTATGTTATTTTCCTGTAATAACCCTATAGAGTTATATCCCTGACTGTTTAAGGGAGATAATTTAAACATTGTTAAATAGTCAAATTTGATAAAGGAATTTAAAGAAATTCAGATTTTTTAACTTGAAGCAAGCTTTAGAAAATAAGTTCTGTGACACCATCTTTTCTATTTAATTTCTTAAGCATATTTTAAAACTTGTCTTCTATTTATTTCAAATTTGCATCTATATACATGATATACAGATATATCATTGTATACACAATACACTTAAAAGTTAAAACACAGAAGATACAGTACAGATCTGAGAGTACCCACAGTGTCTGAAAGCTTGTTCAAAGACAAAAATAACTAATAAAAATCATAAGTCTCAGACTTAAAAATCAATCAGTACACATTCAACATTCAATCCATGGATTAAGTGTTTTTAGAACCTTGTTACCAATCAAAGAAGAGCAATGAAGAGCATGGCCTTGTTTGTTTTATTTTTATTTTTTGGAAGAAATTGAACAAGGCACGAGCAGTTTTACTCTACGAAAAAAATAAATTGTTATGGATTCATAACAGAACATTCATGAAATCATATACATGATATAAGTATTACCCCTGAGCAACAATAGTGCGATATACTTGAGTTAAGGAACTTCATGGATAGCATTTTTAAGCAATTTTAGTTTTTCCTTTTTTATCATGTTTATCATGTAGTTGATTTTTTTATTTTGTAGACAAAGAAAGTTTTGTGTGTACTTCTGCAACATAATATTTGTGATTACATAACAGACAGTAAAGGAACTCTAGAATATTTGATAGATTCTGAAATTATATTAAGGAGGATTAGATTTCCAAATTATATATATTGTGCTAAGACATTATACGGGGATGCGGCAGAACTTGTTGCGGAGGAGATTTTACAGAATGGACAGATGTTAATGACACAAGTTGTAAAAAATGTTACTAATAAATTAAATGAAGCCCTAACTAATGCTGGTAGGTACTCTGTGGATAATGTTTAATATCTTTAAAATAATTCATTTTCATAACCTGATATCAATGTAATATTAAAAAAAAAACAATGTTTTTTTTTATTAATTGAGGTATCTTAATTGAAAAAGCTAGAGCAGTTTATTAAAAAATATATATAAATAAGAATCCTGCTTTGAAAATGTTGTATTAGAGTATATATAAAGTTGATCTGGATATTTTGTGTGGTAGTTCATAAAAGTATGAGTCTTTAGCTATATATATATATAGGAAGGCATGTCACCTGACCTCACCTGGACACTTTTGGTCGAGTGGAACAGGGATAGACCCAGGATCTCTAACACTAGAGTGTGGAGCCCACAAGACCAACAATGCAGTTGAATGGGTTGATAATATGAAATGGAAAAATTTTCAATTCTTAAAACAAATATCAATTTTATACAATTTTTTGTGGAAATTTTTATGTTGATCTTAATCTTTTCATTTACTTGTAAAAACTTAAACTTTTTCATGTACATGTCATGAGATGAACCTATCCAGCAAAAATAGAAAGATGATAAATGACTTGATGCATTCAACTAAATTACATTTTTCATTATCATGATTATGTTTATTTAACAGGTCATCCAGAAATAGCCAGCTCATTTGTACAGGAAAAGTTTAACTGTCTGGTCAATACACATTTCTTACAGAGATGTAAAAATAGAACCAATACTAGCAATAGTGAAGACGTCACTGATGATTTATACAAAATACCTGTCACAGGTTTGTGTAGACTTTACTTAATATATGCAGTTCTATTACAAGTTTGTGAAGACTTTATTAAATAGCTTTTAAATTAATATTTATGCCCCACTTAGGAGCATTATGTTTTTCGTTCTGTGTGTCTGTTCATCATTCTGTTGTACCTCAGGTTAAACATTTTGGTCATGATAGTTTTTGATGAAGTTGAAGTCCAATCAACTTGAACTTAGTACACATGTTCCCTAGGATATGATCTTTCTAATTTTAATGCCAAATAAGCATTTTGGTCCACTGAACATAAAAAATCAATAGTGAGTGAGAGGTATCCGTGTACTGTGGACACATTCTTGTTCTTATTATCAAATCTTCTGTTAGCTATAAGCCTGATGATTTCCTAATGATATTCATTAATACTTATTGTCATTTTTTATATGCCTGTTTACCTGATGTATTATGGTATACCGCCTGTATGTCTGTCCCTCTCTGTCTGTCCACCTGTCTTCAACATGTGGGACATTTACTAAAAAAATGCATGAAACTTTGCGGAACTTAATATCTATTGACATGAGCTCTGTATCGTTTTTTTTTAAATTTTAGATTTGAAGGTTATGAGTTTTCTGGTTTTTTTTTTATTAAAAAAGGGTAATTTTTCTAGTTTTTCAAACAATAACTCAAAAATGCTTTCAGCAGTTTTTATGAAACTTTGTGTGTTTTTTTTTTATATATATATTTCTATTGACCTAAGCTCCATTTCACTTTTCATAAATTTTAGATTTTACGATTGTGAGTTACATGATTTTATTCATTAAAAAAAGGGGGGATTTTCCAGTTTTTGAAGAAGGCTTTGAGTAGTTATCATGAAACTTTGATGACTGGTTTATATCTATTAAGATAACCTCCCTTTAGTTTTTTTCGTGATTTCTGATATGAAATTGAAAAGTTATTGAACTTTATTCTTTGAAAAAATGACAGGCGTAGCATGCATTCATGGAGCAGCTGTTAATTAGGAAATGTGATAACTTAGAGAGGCTCCAATCTATGAAAGAAACATTATGATGAAAAAGTACAATACAAAAATAAGCCATATAAGTAAAAATAGAAATTTGAAATGTATGTGTATTTGCTTTATTTGTTTCAATGATTTATTTTGAATAGGTAGTAGAAAAAGAAAACACTCTACAGACAATAATCCAGTATCATTGAAAAAAAGAAGAATTCTTGATTCACCGGAAAAAGAGGTAATTTTATTCTCTGAAAGGTTCATCATAAGTTGTATAGAGTGCAGTAAGGTCCATGCACACAATTTGTCCAAGTATTTTATTGGCTTATCATAAAATGAACATTAAAAGAGGAGATACACAAAATGGCAATTATGTCTAGAAGGTAGTTTTTAAAACTACATGTATTTAACAAAAAAATCTATGAAAAATGATAAGCAATATGTTTATCTTATGTGTTTTTTAACAACAAACTAGTTGTTGACATGTCGTGTATGTATTGTGCTTAAAAAAGAGTCTCAGAAACACAGATTCATAATTAAGATAAATATGATAATGAAATACACAAAAAATGAATACATAATGATTTACATGTGACTTAGTCAAGAGTCAATATCCATAGTGGTTGATTCTTGAAAAAAATTTTCTTGAATATGCTATTTTACTTGTACTTGAGAAAAATTGTAAATAGTAGATACATTAATCCAATCCAAAAAAATCTTGCGTTTTTTATGGAATGGTATTTTGTTTTAAGGGAAGGGAGTCTTTGTTGTGGTTTTTTTTTCAAATCAGTGTTTGAAATAAAAATCTCTTGTAGCATAATCTTTAAAATGAACCTTCTTTCTTTAGTAAAACTGATAGAAATAGATTAATTAATGATTGTTCTGTGTTCATAGGTTGGTTAGCCCTGAAAAGTTCTATGGACAAAGAAAGTTAATCATTAATTATTTGTACTGAAAATAATGATTGTCCTGTTCATATGTTGATTGGCCTTGAAATGTCTATCGACAAAGAAATTAATCATTTATTTGTACCTAAAATATGATATGTATTCTCAGTTTTAATTTTCTTTTTTCTTTAAGGAACCTGATGATGCTGGAATCTACTGGAAAGCAAACTTTGACAGGTTCCATCAATACATGAGAGATCAACTTATGATAACTGCTATAGCCAGTAAGGTAGATAAGGTTAGTACCAGTCATGCTTTTTAAGTTCTACAAATACACACATTTTCAATTATTGATGGCTGCTTTACATATTTTAAAGATACTAGTAGACAAATGTCTTAAAATTTTATTTTATTAGGGGTTATACTAATTTAAGTTGGATCTGTACTAAAAAAAATATATCAAAGCAACAGAAATTAGTATCTGTAGAAAAATAAATAAAACATTTCATCTCAAAATTAGCTTCATCTTGAAGGATTGTACATTTCCAGCAAAAAGAATTAGTTTAAAGAGTCCAAACAGAAGAAAAATCATGTGTAAATTGGAACAAAGAGTAAATGAACAAGAGGAAACTCTAAGAATACATAAGATAAATATTTATTTAGGGTCTGTATTTTTTTTCCACAGAAGGCTGGAGAAGTATTAAGAACGTTGCTACGTGTCTGTGAATTAAAGTCTGACCCATACAGTACTGTTACTAATGCTGTTACATTAACTGAGGTAAGAACATTACTACGTGTCTGTGAATTAAAGTCTGACCCATACAGTACTATTACTAATGCTGTTACATTAACTGAGGTAAGAACATTTAAGATCAAGGAGGTTAATGGCATACGATTCTGTTACAGGGGAGGTAAATGACGTTGCTAATGTAAAATGTTATTTTCACGACGTCAATCTGTGACATATTGGGTAAAGAAGCATTTTTCAACTGATTTTTGTCATTCAAATTGATTTAACTTTTAATCAAGTTCATGGACCCCTCTTTTTTTCAAATGACTTTTGGTTTGATTACGTATGAAGATTATTTGTACCAATTTTCATGAAAACATCAATAGTGATCTTTCTTTAATTTGATAAATATACAGCAAAAAATTGCATTTTTTTCTTCATTCATGAACATTTGATAAATTTTAGTTATTTCTAAACAAAATATTTCATAAATTTATAGGATACTTATATATATATATATATAAAAGAGAAATTATGAATAATTTAACAAAAAACAGCTTCTGTGTTTATCTTTTAAAAAAACAAAAAAGTTACCTATTTCTGTCAGAAGGAAAAATACGTCCACAAATCCGAATTTTGAGTAAATGTCTGTAATTTCGACCTCATTTTACTTAAAAAGTAGCACATGAAGGTATATTTTTTATTACATATTTGATTTAATCAGGTAAAAAATAGCCTATATGCAAATTTTCATCAAAATTTCTTTTTGGGATCAAAACTGTATCCTATGCCCTTGAAATGTAGAGCCTCCTTCCTTGATGGTCACCTTGCAATCAGGTTTTGTTAGCGCTGTCTCCCGTACAATTCTTGCCAGGTTTTAATCAAACTTATATCATAGATTATACATGTTAAATCAGCTATGTCTTGAAAATCAGTGCTGATCAATTATTTTTAAAATAGTTATTCCCCTTGGAAACATTAATTAAATTAAAATTTGCATAGTTAGCGCTCTCATTTGTTCAATTCATGCACACAATTTTTGTGAAGCTTATATCATAGGTTTATATTGGCAATGGACATTTGAAAATCAGTGCAAATAAATAATCTTTAAAAGAGTAGGACATTGCCTTATGAGCGCTCATATGTGTACAATTTGTATATTTACTAATTACCTATTTACAATCTATTTAGATATTTAATGCATTACCAAAGGACTTTGGACTTACAAGGAAGTTACTACAGATATATTTGTCTATGATTAGTGAAGATTCAGTAAGTTAACTCAATACAATATACTGTGGATTCATTAGTTTTCATGGGTTCCAATTTTTGTGGATTGTGATTTTTTTAAACATCTGATTTTGTAGTTCTTCAAAGGTTTATAAGCTGACATAAATTTGGACTTAGTTTATCATTAGAATGTGTGGTTTGTGTACACTCATAATGTCGTCGTGTTGAATTCAATTATGTCATAAGATGTTTAATTATAGGATATTAAGTGACAAGTTTATTTTCACAGAAGTATTTAAATACTAAAGATTCTTTTATTAGTTAATGAATCATAAAGCATTCACACAGAGTAAGATTTTCATCTTTTTTTGGGAGTGCTATCTTTTGAAGATTGATGTTAAAAAGGATACAAGTTTTCCTTTAGCTTGATTTTAAAGAAATTACAAAATTGAACAGTTAAATCATTATAAATTATTCTTGATGTATTTTTATTTTATAGACATGTTTTATAAGTAAAGTTGATGAAAGTGGCGGAGGAATGTATGTTGTCAGTATCCTTTCTACGTATATCTTCTTCATACTACAACGATGAATTTTGACATACTAGAATGATTAATTTTTACATACAACAACAAAGAATGTTTACATACTAGAACGATGAATTTTTACATACAACAATAATGAATTTTTACATTTAAAAAATTGATTAAAAAAATTAAAAAATTCTAGGTTTTGTTAGTAACAAATTCTTGACTTTTTTTTTGGATACATTTTATGACATTCAATGTATATCAATTTTACAAAGAGTTTCTCCTTTGATTTTTGAAAAATAGATACAAAAATTAGTTAAGGGAAAGGTCTCTGTTGATTGGTTGGTGATGAAAAGGTAAAAGGTTTGATATCTCCAGGAAACAGATTGTGATTTTTTTATGTAGATTTCTGACAGAATCCCATCTGATTTTATTATACAACATAATTATATACATACATGTCAACTGCAATTAGACAAAGTTATGTCTGAATTTGTAGAACTGATAATGCAAACTCATTAAAATTTGTCTTTGAATTCCAAATGTCTTTGAACTGTAGTCATTCTGGCTCGAAAGACAAGACAAATCAAAATCAGAGATCTTTATGGAAATTTCATAGTTTGTTTGGAAATAGCTGATTCCAAATCTCAATCTGAAACCATTCTACATGTATTTTAAAATGCATTTTAAGTAAATGCATTGCTGGTGTACATATAGGAAATTAAAGAGTTAAAAAATTATTGCTTCAATGAATTGCTGATCTTAGCATAGACATCGAATCAATATGATGTGAAAAAGGACATAATTGAGGGTAGGAATGATGAAAGATAGTAAAATATTTGTAAAATTAATGTTAACAATAAACATTTTACTCCCTTTGATTTAACAATAGCTACAAAATGTTTCTTGTTTCCTACTATCATATTTGAGTTGGTTTAACATTGACTGGATGAACCACTTATTAGTTACTAGGTTACAGACTAAACCCATTAAATTTGATGCCACTGACAAAGACAGAATCTAGGGAACTGTCTTGTTTTGGTGACATAAAGGATGTTGGTTCAACAGAACAATTAAAATACATAACCAATATAATACAGAGTTAAAATACAATACAAAGCCTTACATTAAAACAGAAACTACTATTATGCATAATCCATAACCTTTTTTTTTTGTGAAAAGTTATATTTTCTCAATTTTCAAATTCTGTTTTGAAAGCTACTTATTATGTTAAAATATTTCCTAATGCTTGAAGTTTGTTAGGATGAACTTCAAAACCACTAATTTTAGCAACTGGGTGAGGTGAGGGGGGTAAACTTTCTGTTATTATTCAAATATTGTAATTATTATTCACTCTTCAGGTGTTTTGTACAACATTTTTTTTGTTTTGATATGCCTGCGCCAATGTGACCCAAGAATATTCGAAAGTCATTAGAACAGTTTTTGCTGTCTAAATCGACATAATTTTCTCTGGGTCATGTAGGCGCACCCTATTAGATTTTAAGAAACAATGACCTAAAATTGTAATTTTCCCTTCTTTTGGCATTATAGATGCCCTTTAACCCCCCTAACCTCACCCATTTTCTGAAAATTAATGGTTTTGAAGTTCAGCCAAACAAACTTCAAACCTAAGGGAATATTTTAACATGAAAAGTAGCTTTCCAAAACAGAATATGAGGAAATAAGGGGGCCAAAAACAGGCCTTATCGTACCTTGTCCTTTATTTTGAACCTATATGAATTGATTAAATCAGCATTTATTTTATAACACGAGTTGCGTCTGATAGAAATAGACCTTATGAATATCTTTTAACATATTTCAAGTTGAAAAAATCTCTATTGAAAGTTTGTAACTGTTTCACAATTAAGCTGTTCAAGAAAATCAATATAACAGACCAAAATTCATCTTTAATTGTGCATTGAAGTGTTCCAAAATCAATCAAATTTATGTACATGTATACATGCACTCACATAAGGCTGATTTCCATCCAAGGCATTGCATATAATGATAGATTGGTCAGATGAAAGAAAGCATAGTATTATTCCTTAACAGAATCAGATATATATAAAGCACTAACTCAAATAGCTACCTCTCATTTGGAATCAGTTGTATTAGAAAGGTAAGTTAAAAATAGACAGGGAAGAAGTTACCTCTCATTTGGAATCAGTTGTATTAGAAAGGTAAGTTAAAAATAGACAGGGAAGAAGTTACCTCTCATTTGGAATCAGTTGTATTAGAAAGGTAAGTTAAAAATAGACAGGGAAGAAGTTACCTCTCATTTGGAATCAGTTGTATTAGAAAGGTAAGTTAAAAATAGACAGGGAAGAAGTTACCTCTCATTTGGAATCAGTTGTATTAGAAAGGTAAGTTAAAAATAGGCAGGGAAGATACCAAGGGGGCATTGAAAATCATGTCCAATAAAAACAGATATAGCACAACAAAAATATTAAAAGAACAAAAAACAAAATGAACATACATCATATAGAAAACTATATAAAACTATATCAAAATACACTTTTGAATAAAAAGAGATATAATATGAGTGCTTGAAAATGATATAAGACATTAAATCTAAATGTATGCCAATAGATACTGTTTTTGTTGCATATGCTAACGTTTAACTTTTTTTCCTAAAATAGAAGTTTCAAGCAAAAAA
Organism: Mytilus galloprovincialis; assembly: GCF_965363235.1. Taxonomy (NCBI): domain Eukaryota; kingdom Metazoa; phylum Mollusca; class Bivalvia; order Mytilida; family Mytilidae; genus Mytilus; species Mytilus galloprovincialis. The sequence goes on along the minus strand of NC_134841.1, from coordinate 38,101,780 downwards.
ATATTAAGAAAACAATGACATTTAAAAAAAACTTTTCAAATAGAAAAATTGCTGAATTTTTCGTTCCTGTACTTGAAACTGAAGTTTGCCTCACCCAAATGTTATAAATCTTATACACAATGCTAACTACCACAAACCACTGATCAAGTTTGAAATTAGGTGGATTCTAGTGTTGAGCTGCATTACAAAAGGAAAAAATGCTGATTTTTCATTTCATTTCCCATTCTCTAACTTAAGTTTGTGTCAACCAAATTTTATGAAACTTCACAAAACTTAAACAAGTTTGTGTAGTGTTACTTTTACTGTTCTAGAGATGTGTCCCTTTATAAAATTATAACATTATATGCAAGAGGGTGCATCAATGGATACATTCTCCATTATCTTTGTATAAATCACTGTTCAAAAGCTTCATTTACATTTAAAATGTACTTATCACTTCTTTTGCAGGTTTGGATCAAAATGTCTAAGAATATTTAGAGTGCTATTGTTGAAAAAGCATGTAGAACAGAAGCAGGTAAATGTACTTTAAAAAAGTGAAATGTGAAATTTTGAGATTTTGAAGCGCAAAACCTGGTTGCAACTTGTTATTTTTATGTTTTTTTCTAGTAAGTGATTCTGGTTTTCCTTAATTATAAAATTTAGGCAAAGGTCAACATGGTCAAATTGGTGAAAAAATTACCTTGCAAAAATTAAATATTGTTATAACTGAGTTTCATAAATCTTTGCAAGCTAATTATATATGAATATAATGGTTCATACTTAATCTTCTTCACCCTTGGCAGATTAAGTCAGCATTTGTGATCCATGAGATATTGGAGAGTAGAAGGTATGATCATAAACCTCGACTAGTGAAGATGAGTTTTACATGAATGGCATCAAATAAAAAAAATAAGAAATTGGTCATTTATTTTTATGACTAATGGCAAAATAAGAATTTTCAATAAATATGCAACATTTTTTCTGGTTAGAGTTGCTTTAACTTAGATATAAATATTAATGTACATAAATATTTTTTTTTAAATTATAGATTGAAGATTTTGCAATGATCTCAGCAAAAGAAGCTAAGGAACTGTTGTATAATATGTTTTCCCAGAAATTTATAACCACCTCAGTAAGTTTGAAAAATAGGAAGCTATTAGTATTAGAAATATAGATAAATGTCTATAAACTTAACTCTGCGTAAAGAAGAAAATGCTGAAGTTGAACTATTTTATTGCGACAATTGACATAAATGAGGAGTCTTTTATCAACTGATCATATCATGGGTCAATCTCAATATAAATGGGCCTCAAAAGTGAGGAAAACATTTTTTTTTTAAAAGAAAATCGCTTCTCCACGTTTTTTGGCATACTGCTATCTGAAAAGATTGACTGAGCTGAACAATGAGTGCTGTTTTAAAATGCAAATGACAGACCATACAGTAAAAAACTCTTCAATTCTTTTCAAAGAGCTGAATTTACGCACATTTTAGTTGGGCGTATATTGCACATACATGTATCATGAATTTTGCAATGATGAACTACAAAGCTAATGTAGGCATTGATCCATGTGAATTTAGTTTGACTTAAAATATGGTCATTGGGCTTATAAAATGCATGCAAATATTAGGCTTGCCATAAAATACTGTAAATTCAGAAATTATTGCATACATTTATTATTGCTATTTTGTCATTTAAGACTTAAATGCAATTTTAATTTTTGCGATATTGAGAAAAATCCTGTTTAATTCATATAAAAAATTTCAAATTGCTAGTTTAAATTATTGCGATTATAACCCTGATGCAATTTTCACATTATTAGAAAAAAACATCACAATAATGTCTGAATTTACAGTACATAGTTTTACATACAATTGCCTGAAAAAGAAAAGAAAGAAACTGCAACAGTATTTGAGATTTCTGATATTTAGGATAATTTAATACATTGACATTTTATGTAAAAATAATATCTTCTCGCAAGAAGTGAGAATTTCTTGAAAATATGCGAATTCAATCCTTCTTAGTTCTGTGTCTACTACGTAACAGTTCGTTCCATAACATTTCACAAAATATCATTATGTAGTTGACAAAATTCCCTGATATAAAACTGCACATGTATATGTATATCAATGTGCATTCGTATTAGTTACGATTTGTTGTATACTTTATTTTCACATACACATTGAAGTATGAATTTGTTGATGATAATGTATTGCTTACTTTCAGGAGATAGCGAAAACTCCAGATCATGCTCCTTCTAGAACATTCTATCTGTTTAAAGTAGATATACATAAACTGGCTCAACATGTACTAGAAAGATCTTATAAGGTATATAAATAAGATATGAGTTAAATGTTCTAAACTATTTCTTACGCTTTAGCTCACTTAAAGGGCCACAGGGCCAAGTGAGCTTTTTTCATCACTTGGCATCGATTGTAAATCTTCTGTTAAATTACAAAAATCTTCTTTGAAACTATTTGGCTACAATCATCATTATGTTATCTTGTTTTTAAAATCTCTCCAATGACCTTGCCTGCAGACCAGCATGGCTAAAAATAGATCATAAGGGGTAAATTGCAGATTTACCTTTATAAACACTATAAAAAGAGACAATCTGACTAAGGTGCAGAAATATATAGAATGTTGAGTTCTGCCTAATGTCAATTTACTGTAATTTGCCTTGTAAAGTTAGCACTGGTAAATTTTCTGCACCTGTCGATTTTAGGAAAACTTTTCTTACTTGTTGAATATATGTAGTAAAACACCAGTTATTTTAAAGGGTGTGTGATTGTTTACGGTATTTTCAACATCACTTAGAAATTGAAGATGCTTGTAAATGATTCTTGAACGCTTTAAAAGTCTTAAAATCACAGGAAAACAATTGTAAAAATTGTGGTGTTGACATAAACAAGAAACAGAATAGAACGTGTAAATCTCAAACATAAATACAAACATAAACATTGTATACAGTTAGAGTGTGCAGAAACAAACAATGTATACAGTTAGAGTGTGGAGAAACAAACAATGTATACAGTTAGAGTGTGCAGAAACAAACAATGTATACAGTTAGAGTGTGCAGAAACAAACAATGTATACAGTTAGAGTGTGGAGAAACAAACAATGTATACAGTTAGAGTGTGCAGAAACAAACAATGTATACAGTTAGAGTGTGCAGAAACAAACAATGTATACAGTTAGAGTGTGGAGAAACAAACAATGTATACAGTTAGAGTGTGCAGAAAATCTGCACTTATAGATATCACTTAAGAATACAACTTTGAAATTAAAAGAGTCGCTTCCTTGAGTGAAATACTGTCATATATATTCATCACATTAGTGTTTGAAGAATCTTTAGCTAAAACAAAACACATGCAGCAGTATGAAACACCAAAACAGATCAAATAACAGATCATGTTTTGTAGTTTTGCAGATTGTTATGCATAAGCTGGTGTCCAGGTGACTTCTTCATTTTTTTCAAAGCCTTGTGAACGTGAGGGATTGTGCCTGATAGACATAATCTTTCAATCAGTTTGATTGAGGTCTGGAGCTGGCATGTCAGTAGTAGTCTGTTGTTATTTATGTTTTTATGTCAATTTGTTTATTATCTTTTGTTACCTCTTCTGACATCGGACTCAGACTTCTCTTGAACTGAATTTTACTGTACTTATTGTTAAGTGTTTACTTTTCTTTATTGGCTAAAGGTATAGGGGGGGGGGGGGTTGACATCTCAAAAAAATGTTTAACCCAGTCGCCTTTTTGGGCCTATCCCAAGTCAGGAGCCTCTGGACTTTGTTAGTCTTGTATTATTAGCTCACCTGACCTGAAAGGTCAAGTGAGCTTTTCTCATCACTTGGCGTCCGTCGTCCGTCGTCCTGCGTCCGTCGTCCGTCGTCCGTCGTCTGTAAACTTTTACAAAAATCTTCTCCTCTGAAACTACTGGGCCAAATTCTACCAAACTTGGCCACAATCATCCTTGGGATATCTAGTTTAAAAAATGTGTGGCGTGACCCGTCAAACCAACCAAGATGGCCGCCATGGCTAAAAATAGAACATAGGGGTAAAATGCAGTTTTTGGCTTATAACTCAAAAACCAAAGCATTTAGAGCAAATCTGACGTGGGTTAAAATTGTTTATCAGGTGAAGATCTATCTGCCCTGAAATTTTCAGACGAATCGGATAACCTGTTGTTGGGTTGCTGCCCCTGAAATGGTTATTTTAAGGAAATTTTGCAGTTTTTGGTTATTATCTTGAATACTATTATAGATAGAGATAAACTGTAAACAGCAATAATGTTCAGCAGAGTAAGACCTACAAATAAGTCAACATGACCAAAATTGCCAGTCGACCCCTTAAGGAGTTATTGCCCTTTATAGTCAATTTTTAACAACTTTTCATCATTTTTTGTAACTTTTCTAAAAATCTTCTTCTCTAAAACTACTTTGCCAAATTTAATCAACCTTGGCGACAATTATCATTGTGGTTTATAGTTTAAAAAATGTGTCCGATGACCCAGCCTACCAAACAAAATGGCCGACATGGCTAAAATTAGAACATAGTGGTAAAATGCAGTTTTTGCTTTATATCTTTGAAACCAAGACATTTAGGGCAAATCTTTCAAGATTTTAATGTCCATCAGAATACGATATATCCCCTCACAAATTTTCAGTTGAATCGGACAACCTGTTGTTGGGTTGCTGCCCTTAAATTGGTTATTTTAAGAAAATTTTGCAGTTTTTGCTTATTATCTTGAATACTATTATAGATAGAGATAAACTGTAAACAGCAATAATGTTCAGCAAAGTAAGATCTACAAATAAGTCAGCATGATCAAAATTGTTAGAGGACCCCCTAAGGAGTTATTGCCCTTTAGAGTCAATATTAAACAACTTTTCCTCATTTTTGTAACTTGTATAAAAATCTTTTCTAAAACTACTTGGCCAAATTTAACCAAACTTGGCCACAATCATAATACTAGGGTATCTATTTTTAAAAAGAGTGTCTAATGACCCCGCCTACCAACAAAGATGGCCGACATCAGTAAACACATTAACAGGTGAGCGACACAGGCTCTTGAGAGCCTCTAGTTTTTAATTATAGTTTCTTGTGTATTATTTGGAGTTTAGTATGACGTCCATTATCACTGAACTAGTATAGATATTTGTTGAGGTGGCCAACTGAAGGATGCCTCCTGGTGCAGGAGTTTCTCGCTGCATTGAAGACCTATTGGTGACCTTCTGCTGTTGTCTGTTCTATGGTTGGGTTGTTGCCCCTGTTACACATTCCCTATTTCCATTCTCAATTTTATTGAATTTAAAGTGATGCAATGCTAGCAAAAGGAAGAAGAAATTTGTAATGAAATATTTGATTTTGATATGTATCTGTTAATATTCTATTTTGAAATAAAAATTTCATATTAATATGGTTTAGGTAAATTATTATTTTGAAAAATAATGAGGGTACCCTCTACAATTTCAATAACAAACATGGTGAGAAACAGTTTATGTTTTAATTTTTTTGCAGGCAATGTATAATGCAACATTAAGAAAAGATAATGAATTGACAGAACATAGGTTGGTTTATAATGGTTATATAGATCTTTATAAAGAAGTAGCAAATTATTCCTTTATTCATTTCAACATTATGAATGTTACTCTTATATAAACCACAAGTCAAAGTAAATAGTATTGACCATGTTAGATCGGTTGTATTTGGAATTGTCAAAGATAAATCAGCATCTTTTGCAAGAAGTGAAATTAGGTCGAGAAAAAAATCTCAATTATCTACATTTTTTTTTCCCAATTTTGATTTACCTGTAAAAGAAATGATTACTTTGTGTGAAAAACAACAAAAAACAATTTTCAGGGCATTAATATGTAGACTTGTGATTTTTACACATTTGCATGGGTTATTTTAAATGATTATAAATTTCTAAGTCAGACAATGCAAAAAACCTCTTGACACATTGTGAAACAAGCTTTAAAGCTGATGTTTTACCATATCAGTGTGGAGGAAACACAATGATCTATAGTCATTTAATGGATGTTTTATTTTTTCTGTTTATTGCGAACCCAATTGAACCTTTCCATAGATTCACCTGATAAATACCTGTCCATTTAAACTTTTGGCAGTTCTATTGTCCCATTGAACAAATACAACAGGTATTGTTCTCTGTATAGTTTATTCACTCAGACCTTTAAATTTCTTCTAAGAGAAATCTATCACTCATTGATTAATCTACCAGAGTAAAAAGTTTATCTGCTAAATTGATGGAAATTACATGTTTCACATAAAAAAAATGCCTGTGATTTGATGTTTATTAAAATAAATCAAATATTTTTTTCAATTTTAATTTAATCATAAAAAGTTTGTTTTTAAAAAAAAAGTATTGTTCGTATGAAAATTTGCATCTTTTAGTTTTTGTTTAGTTATAGAATACGTTAAGAAGGCCTTAATATATAAACATCAACATTTTTTTTTTTTTTTTATCAATTTTTTTTTCGAAATAGGAATAATGTTGATTTTTTTTTCAGAAATCAACTTTTATTAATGTTTGAATCTGTGTTAACATTCAACAGATTGAAAATATAATACATTCAAACTCATATACAGTTTTTTTTATAAATAGTAAACATGTTATTTCCATCTAATTTAATAGTTAATTTTTTACTCAGGTAGATTAATCAATGAGTGATAGATTTCTCTTAGAAGAAATTTAAAGGTCTGAGTGAATAAACTATACAGAGAACAATACCTGTTGTATTTGTTAGATGAGACAATAGAACTACCAAAAGTTTAAATGGACAGGTAACTTTCAGGTGAATCTATGGAAAGGTTCAATTGGGTTCGCTATAAATGTAGAACATTATTTGAAAAGTTCAACAAAACAGATATTTCTTTTAAAATGGTGTGGAGAATTTTTGTTTATACATGTATCTAAAAACTTTTTGTTCTCATCTTACAAAATTGGAAGCAATGAAAATAAACAGAATCACAGTATGTGATTTATTTATATATACACATATTTTCTGTTAATATGGTGCCATATCTCATTTAAAAGAATACCTTTTAACCTGAAATACATTTACAGGCGGTTGCTAGATAAACAAGAGAGGGTAGATGCAATAATAGCCTCCATTGATCAGGCAGGAGGAGATGATACACAGAAAGATGAAATAGAACAGACCATAACACCCACAGAGAGGGATCAGATAGACACAGTTAAAAGGACAGTTCAAATGTAGGCATATACCTCATTAGAATCTACACTATCAGATATTTCAAACTAGGAAAAAAAAAAGCTAATATTTTGTTCTGAGTTCTAGTTTTTCCTGCCTGATACAGATGATACAGAATTTGAATTATTCTGTAACGTTTCTTTAATCTACTTTGTTTACAAATCTGTATTATGTTTTATCTTACCTCCTATAGATTTACGGGGATATGATTGGTTAAAGGACTACATGTGGTGACTATATATATATTTGGTATGGGGTGTCCTAAAAATATGGGGTTATTTACCATATAGGGTTAGTTACGTATAATACTACATGTAACTTCTGGAAAAAAACAGTCTATACATCAGTATCTACTACTCTTAACTGTCAAATACATATTTAAAATTAATCTCCATATTTTAATAAACCAATACTTGGATATTATTGACCAAGACATTTTGCCTTTGTATTTTAGACATTACATAGAAATAAATTAGTCTTTTAAATTTCAATTTTCAGAAACTTCCCTTGTAGCTATTTTGCCTTTTTCACCTTGTTTGTCCTTTTACTTGTAAGTTTGTCGATTTATGGGACAATATGAAATAGAACAGACAATTAAAGAGTGTCTGAATGGGGTATGCAGAATAGGGAATATTGGCAAAAAAAATAATGGTATACAGATAAATGAGCAAAAAATATAAATAATAGGGAAAAATAGGGTGTTGAAGTATGAAGAATAACTGTTGAAAAATAAAAGAAGATGGTTATTATTCTGATTACAGAAATGTACCATGTACAGAATAAAGAAATCACCAAATTACATGAAAATTTAATAATACAATCATTTCATTTTTAAGATGATGAAAATTATCCTATAAATTTAAAAAGAATCTAAAATTCCGGACCCCACACCAAAACCCTCATTACTCCCAGAGGGGTGACATTAAACAGTTTAAGATAAACTTATTCTAGTATTAACTGTCTTTTTTATTCAGATAATTATTTGTAAATACCATTCACATATTTTATCTTTTTTTTACAGGTTGGAGACTAGTGAGATACAGATTGACGATACTATGTTTGTACTAGAAATGTACTTATTTTATGCCAATCAAGACAGACTTTTAAAATGTACACAGAAGAAGAAAAAATAAATATATTATCTGCTTTGTATTTGCTTTTAAAGAAAGAACACACCATAACTATAAAAACTGTTTAGGGTTTTTGTAAAGATTTGAACTTGTTCCAATTCTTTCCTAAGGCACCAGCATCCAAACAGAAAGTGGACAGATAAGCTACCTACTAAATATATACACATTGACATATAGTTCCCAATTATTTCTATGAAACAACTCCTAGCATGGAAGCTTAAAAGTACTTGAAGTATAAGTATTGGCATATTGAATTTTAACACCATTTGAATTTTTTTTTAAACCATTTGAATTTTTTGGCGTATTGAATTTTAAATCTGATGCTTTTTGTTATCTATTAATCATGTGTTTTTTTGTCTAATACGTTCTCCTATTTATTTGTATTGTAGTCCTGTAATATTTTGTTGTCATTTCAATGTTATATTTAACATTGCCATTAAAGTGCGAGGTTTGGCATGCCACAAATCCAGGTTCAACCCACCATTTTTTTCCTTTAAAAATGTCCTGTACCAAGTCAGGAATATGGCCATTGTCATATTATTGTTCGTTTCTGTGTGTTTTACATTTTAATGTTGCGTCGTTTGTTCTCTTATTTTTTAGTGTAAATTCACATTGCGATAAGACATGTCACGGTACTTGTCTATCCCAAATTCATGTATTTGGTTTTGATGTTATATTTGTTATTCTCGTGGGATTTTGTCTGATGCTTGGTCCGTTTCTGTGTGTGTTACATTTTAGTGTTGTGTCGTTGTTCTCCTCTTATATTTAATGTGTTTCCCTTGGTTTTACTTTGTTACCCAGACTTTGTCCATGGATTTATGAGTTTTGAACAGCGGTATACTACTGTTGCCGTTATTTATAAGTAATTGTAATGAAATGAGCATGGTATTTTTTACTATTCATGAAAATGAGTTTAAAAAAAAAAGTTAAGAAGGCATTTTCGAGGAATCTTACATTTGAAAAAAATCAAGTTTATCACAGTAATGCAGACCAAGCTATGATGCTCTTCAACTTTGTACTTGTTGGCTTTATAAATATTTTGATATGAGTGTCACTGATGAGTCTTATGTAGACTAAACGCGCGTCTGGCTTACTAAATTATAATCCTGGTACCTTTGATAACTATGGAAATATTACAAAATGTGAGACAATCTTATGCTAATCTGGCAGCAGCTATGGCAATATAAACTGTTTGTATAAAGCTTTAAGTATCTGAAGGGAAATGAGCTTGATAATTCATATTTTGTATACATTTTCTCATAATACAGATGGTGTATGCCCGTTTCCATTTGGCATGTCTGGCTCTACTCTCATTGACCTCATATTGATATGGTTGAATGACTTCATTATAAAACCCTACATACTTGATTGTGTGATCCTGTCAATAACCATGACTACTGTAATAGGTCAACTTTATTTTGTTGGTAAATTCAGATGTTGTAAGGTTATATATATGTCAGACTGCAATTACTTCATTTAGTTTACAAATTCTGTTATGTGTAGTCGTGTACATGTCCATTTAAGCATTCAATAGACATCGTTTTTGTCTTGCCTGCAACGTTGTCCAAGAAAAGAGGTTAAGTTAAGCATGGTTGATTGGTCTTTTTCTTTTGGGATGAGGTTAATATCTATTACTAATGGGTTACTATTTTTAGCATCACTTCGCGTCCTGCATTCGTCGTCGTCTCTGTCGTATCCGTCGTCGTTAACTTTTACAAAAATTCTCTTCTGAAACTACTGGGAAAAATTTAACCAAACTTGGCAAGAATCATAATTGGGGTATCTAGTTTTAAAAAAATATGTCCGATGACCTGATGAACCAACCAAGATGGCCACCATGGCTAAAAATAAAACACAGGAGTAAAATGAAGATTTTGGCTTATAACACTGAAACCAAAGCATTTGGAGCAAATCTGACATGGGGTAAAATTGTTTATCAAGTCAAAATCTATCTGCCCTAAAATTTTCAGATGAATCGGACAATTGGTTGTTGGGTTACTGCCCCTGACTTGGTAATTTTACGGAAATTTTGCCGTTTTTTTGGTTATCTTGAATATTATTATAGGTGGAGATAAACTGTAAACAGCAATAATGTTCACCAAAGTAAGATCTACAAATATATCAACTTGACCAAAATGGTCTAAAAAAATGGCTAAAAATAGAACATAGTGGGAAAATGTAGATTTTGGCTTATAACTCTGAAACCAAAGCATTTAGAGCAAATATGTTCGAGTTAAATTGTTTATCAAGTCAATATCTATCTGCCATGAAATTTTCAGATGAATTGGGCACCTCTTGTTGGACTGCTGCCTCCAATTGGTAATTTTGAAAGAAATTTTGCCGTTTTTGGTAATTATCTTGAATACTATTATAGATGGAGATAAACTGTTAACAGCAATAATGTTCAGCAAAGTAAGATCTACAAATAAGTCAACATGACCAAAATGGTCAGTTGACCCCTTAAAATCATTGCCCTTTATAGTAATTTTTTTCTCTGTAACTAAATATTAAAGAAAATTATAAGTAGCAAGAATGTTCAGTAAAGTAAGATCTACAAACACATCACCATCACCAAAACACAATTTTGTCATAAATCCATCTTTGTCCTTTGTTCAATATGCACATAGACCAAGGTGAGCGACACAGGCTCTTAAGAGCCTCTAGTTTAATCTGTGAAGGTAAACATGTGCTTCTGACAGAGTTTATCTCTATCAAAGGTTCATTCATCATGTTACTACAAGTACGACCTTTATATCGAGGAATCTCAACACAATATACAGTCAAAGTAAGCAAGACAGAGTATTACAGTAGGTTCATTGTTGTATCTTTTGAAATTTTGCCTCAATAGAGTTGAAACCCAAGGTTGATTTGGGTATAGAAAAATGATCATCCCTTGACTGCCACTTCGAAGTTAAACTAGTGATAAACAGGGACATCTTATGGTTGTGATATATGTCTAAATGCACTGCCAAGTCCAGTTCGAAAATGAAAGGTTAACTTTAATCTGTCAGGTAGAGAGAATGCCATGCTCACTGCACATTTACTGTGCCTTCACTGTAAGTGATCCTCACCACCTATCGAGATCTTTAAAAATTCTGATCAAAATACTATGTGTTTATCGAACTCATCTTTTCAACTGATTCGAACTGATTCGAAGATTTAACTTAATGCTTTATAAAACGAATGGCTAGACGTCAAAGTGCCAGGTGATCAAATAAATAAATCACTATTTTGTCTTGAAGTTTTGATAATACTTTTAACTATGAAACAGACTATCATGAGTAACATGAAAACTGTTTAATAATTAGGATCTTGAAATGGTATTCTTATCTGTCACACAAGGTTTACCTAACCATGAAGAACTCATTTCAAAAATCAGTTTTAGTGGTCAGGTCCATATCAAGCATACATTATTATGAGCAAAAGGTCAACTACATTTGATGTATGAAATGAATGTGAATTGAGCAATACATCATATATATTTTGGACAAAAGGAATTCGTGTTGGTTGTATATGTTTTTTTTTGGCTAGGATAATGTGACTTTGACCTCAGTTTAATGTTTCATTGGTTAATGTTATTATGTGACGGTCAAGTCCTATCCTCAGACCTATATGCAGCTGGTATGCAAACAATGGCGTTTGTTAATGATAATTTAGTTGTTAGGAGTGCGGATATATTTTTTACAAAATAATTTTATTGTTCATAATACTAGAACAGAAGTGAACATTTGTTGTAATACAAAACACTTATCATAGGTGGGACATATAAATGTGAGACGGGATATCAAACAAATCAAAAAGCATTTCAAATTGTGTAAACGGAATAAATATCTGACGGAAATTCCAAATATCATACTTTCAGTTTCTTATATTTGAATATTACAATACTATATCTGGTAATAAATGGAAGTAAGTAATTAGAATGACAAAATAATGAAACGGTTCAGACAAAGAATTGTTGTTACATACAATAGCAGATTGAATTTGAACGTTTTGACTAAACGAGTGTTAAAACAAAAAAATAATATGTAATTATATTATTCATATTATCCTCTGCAACCATTGTCAAGAGGAAGTAAATCCACAGCTCCTTATATAGTCATGAGAAAATATACAAAGACAAATGTTTGGGTGACACAGTTTAACGATATGGGATGTTACGGGTAAAATAAAAATTGGGGATAAAGTTTCATTATTTCATGTCAGTCTAATTACTTTCTTTGATTTTTTTAAAGGTATATTATTGTAATTTTTAAACATCTGAAATCGAAAGTATAGTATCTCGAATTTCCGTCAGGTATTTATTCCGTTTATCTTAGAATGTGGAGGATTGTTGGTAATTTGGCCTGGGCCCACAAAAAACAAAAAAAAGTTAGCAATCAAAAATAATATGAAACAGCGAAATTCATGCCTCAGGTTCAAGTCCCTTTTGACTAAACAAGGCTTCGTTTCCTTTTATCACTGACAAGGAAAACATCAAACTACCCCATCAAATAAATGCAAATAGTTTAAACCGATATTTTGAGGAGTTTACAAAACAAACATTGCATTGAATCTACATTTTAATTAAGAGACACTTTTCATATTTCAATAGGCATATCAAAATGACTGTGTCATAATTTTAAGTAAAATTCAACGAAAGATCTTTTCGGTGTCATATGAAAATTAGGTAAAGACTATGAGTTATAATTATTTATAAATACTTTGAAATATGTATGTATTTAGTAGCCCTTAATTGGAAAAAGGAACGAAGGCCAGTTTACCACTGGGGACTTAAACTTTTGTTTATTAAATTTTGTTATTAGTTCATGTTAATAGGCGGCCCCAGTGGCATACAAGTATCCACAATTAATTATATTTGAACGATATTCATACCTGCCAGAAATTCCAAACACTTTACTTTCAGTTTCTGATATTTTAGTATAACAATAATAAGCCTGGTGATAAATAAAAACAAGTAAAAAGAATGACAAATTAATACAATGAATATGACGAAGACTCGTCGTTTAAAGTAATGGCTTGTTTAACTTAAACGTTTTGACAAATTTAATGTTGAAATACAAAAATGACTGTACTATAATTCTTTGCATCAACGGAAGTAATTCCAAAGCTCTTTTATAAATACCGTCATATAACATGTATCACAAAATATTCTTTAGTAAAGTGTTGTAATTTATTCTATCTTACCTCCTATAGATTTATAGAGATATGATTTGTTAAAGGACTAGACGCGATGACTATGTATATTTGATATAGGGTGTCCTGAAAATATAGGGTTAGTTACCATACATAGTTCGTTACCATATGGGTTAGTTAGGAGTTACTTCCCTTTCAAAACAAAAAAGATGCCACAACTCTTTATAAAACAACACGGTGTTGAGGCAAAATCTGAAAGGATTCAACAGACGAAGAAATTGATGATGAAAGGTTAAAATAAGTTCATAAAACCTAATTAAAGCTAACAAGTGTTTATTGTTGGCATGACGGAGTAACATCCTTTTCGAAACAAAAAAGAAATCTGAAAGGATTCAACAGACGAAGAAATCGATACATGTAATGAACAATTAAAATAAATTCATAAAACATATTTAAAGTTTAAAAGTTGTTTTTGTTGGCATTTGTTTTCTGTATAGACAAATGGAACTTGGATCTTAATACTAAGTATTGAAGACTTGATCACTTTGATAGGCCACTAGTCAAAATGCCACATGTGAAGATAGTCGCTAAGATAAATTCGTTACATGATGTGCAAGTGACCTAATACGATATATATGGAATTTACTGACCCCATATATATAGAATTAGGTCACTAACACACCATGTAACTAATTATATGGAGGTAACACGCTTTTGATATGTTGGATGTTCTAGTTAAAAAGAGTGGCCGTTTTATACAAGCTAGTCAAGATATATATCTCCTATTTTGCTTTCATGCACGAACATGGAAGTTAATATAGGTCTGAATTTTAATCAAATTGTTGGAAATAACGGGCAAAGAGTCGAAATGTGGAATGAAGTTGTTAAAAAAGAAGGATATGGGAAAAAGAAAAAAAAGAGACAGGAACAGGGATAAAATGCAACAAAAAGACGGGATAAGTGTAGTCGAGAAAGATCAATCCGTCCTATATCCTTCTATCTAAAAAAAGAGGGACGAAAGATATCAATGGGACAGTCAAACTCATAAATCGAAAATAAACTGACAACGCCATGGCCACAAATGAAAAAGACAAACAGACAAACAATAGTACACATGACACAACATAGAAACCTAAAGAAGAAACTACACGAACCCCACCAAAAACTAGGGGTGATCTCAGGTGCTCCGGAAGGGTAAGCAGATCCTGCTCCACATGTGGCACCCGTCGTGTTGCTTATGTGATAACAAATCCGGTAAATAGTCTAATTCGGTAGGTCACATTCATGAAAGGGAAGGGGATTGTAGTTACGACGTAAGGAACATATCCGATATCATTTGTGAAACGGTTAATCCATAAAGGTCAACCAACTCGTGATGGCGTCCGTAAAATTTACGAAGGGATGATTTCAACTTCACCATTTGGAACTCTTGGTTTAAGGGCATACGATACAGTTACAGGGGAGGTAATGACGTTGCTAACGTAAATTGTTATTTTCGCGACGTCAAACTACGACAAATCGAGAAAAGATGCATTTTTCGACTGATTTTTTTATCATTCAAACTGATTTAATTTGAAAAGGAATGCATGCACCCTATTTTTTAAAACGACATTTTGTTTCATTTTGCAGGGAGATTATGTGGACCAAATTTTATAAAACTATAAATAGTGCAATTTTTTTTTATTTTGATAAATATACAGCAAAAAATTACGTTTTTTTCTAAATTCATGACCATTTGATAAATATGAGTTATTTCTTAATAAAAAATGCATAAATTTTAAGGATACTCATAAAAAACAGAAATTACAAATTATATAACAGAAAACAATTTGTGTTTATCTTTTAAAACAAAAAAGTTATGGCTTTTTTTCGAAAGAGAAAATACGGCCACAAATCCGAATTTTGAGCAAATACACAAAATTTCGACCTCATTTAACTCAAAAAGTAGCACATAACTGTATATTTTTTATTACATATTTGATTTAATCAGGCAAAAAATAGCCATTATTGAAATTTTCATCAAACTGTAAATACGGGATCAAAACTGTATCGTATGCCCTTAATAGCTTCCTTGTGAGCAGCAACCCTCTATCAAGAAAATCATGATAGGAAATGCAAGCACGGGAATATCGTATCAATTGGGAGATATATACCCCATATGCAGGTGCTGATGGAATGTTGCTACTTAGAAATGGAAAGTTCACAATTGGAGAGCTGAAATCATCTCTTTTGTCGTAAAGTTTTGTTTTCAACCGACCCTCATTGTCAATTTCTAGATGTAAGTCAAGATAAGAGGCCAACTTAACTGTATCTGTAGTATCTGTCAAGTATTAGCCGCTGTACATTACTAAGTATCTAACGTCACTAACGTTACCTATTGTTTACATTTGCCTATTGTTTACGTAACGTTGCCTTGTGCGCAACGTCTCATAACTTGAATACAATTTGATAATAACACAACGCCTTTCATTACTAACCCTAAAGCGAAGTACTAACCACAAGAAACACGATACACGATATTGGTGCCGTGACCCATGGAGAAATTAAAAGCAACTCGTGGTGGTCACCGTAGTGCAGTTACAAGATTAATTTATAGAACAAAGGAAAGAATTTCGCAAGATGATATTGGACATGAAGAACTTTCGGCTGCCGTAGACAACCTTACAAAGAAGAGGAACCTGCTTGAATCTTTAGACTCACAGATCTTAGATGGAACCGAATTAGAAGACATGGAACAAGACATTCTTGACGCGGACGATTATGCAATGAATATGGAAGTTGCCATTCGCCGATTCAAGGACATAGTTTCTGGAAACAAAACAACCCCATTTCAGCAAACGGTGAGTGAAACAACTTATGTTCCAATAGCCAATACACTTGATTCATCAAATTTTCCGTCAACAAGTATTGCAAATCATAATTCAAACCATTCAGAAAATGTATTTTCCGTAGATAATAACTCCGTTTATACGAATGCAAACCCAACAACAGCAACAAACTTCTATCACAAGCTACCGAAGCTTGATCTACCGAACTTTACGGGAGACATATTAACATGGCAGACATTTTGGGAATCGTTTGAGACAACCATTCATGACAATCCCTCTTTGACAAATATACAAAAGTTCAGCTATCTCAAATCTCAGGTACACAGTGCAGCCGCACAATGCATATCCGGTTTATCTCTATCAAACGCCAACTATGAACACGCAATTATATTGTTAAAGGAGAGGTATGAACAGACACAAACAATTATAAACGCGTACATGCAGAATCTACTTGAACTTACGCATCCGTCACTTACACCTCAAAGCATAAGAGGATTTTACGATAAAATGGAATCGTGCATAAGGGGATTAGAGTCGCCCGGAAAATCGCAAGACACATTCGGATCACTTTTAGTACCAATAATATTTGGAAAACTACCCGACGAAATGAAAAAACTCATGACCAGAGAACACGGAAAACGGAATTGGGATATAAGGTCCCTTAGAGAAGCAATCGGCAAAGAGATGTACGTACAGGAAACTGGTAGTTCAGATAAATTAGACAGTTTCACACCAACAGCGTCATTTCACACAGCAGTTGAACCCAAAATCATTGCAAGACCTCAATATGTAATAAATCAGTTCAAACCCAAAACCTGTATTTATTGCAAACAATCGCATTCGTCAGTCGAATGTACCAGTGTTGTAGACAGAGAGAGCCGCTAAGCTATTATTGAACAGAAAAAAGTATGTTACAGTTGCTTTGGAAGTCATAAAGTTTCAGAATGCCGCTCGCGTTTTAGATGCAGAAAATGTGATAACAAGCACCACACTAGTCTTTGTGACAGTAATAAGAATCAAGAAAATGAAAACGTTAAGTACAGCAAAATCTTTACCGCAAAATACCATAGTAAGTACAGAAGAGAACGAAAATGATGCATTAACATGTTACACGTCGACATTGAACATTAAACCAAGGACAGACGTTTTATTAAAGACAGTCATCTCACCAGTTTGGGTAGATGACAGGTCAGCTACCGCTAATATTCTTTTAGATGAAGGATCTCAGAAGTCGTTTATTAGCGAGGAATTAGCCGCTGAATTGCAATTAAAACCGAATGGAACCTCGACAGTTAGCCTAGCAGCATTTGGAGATGCAACCAGAAATACACGAAATTTAAACACTGCCGTCATAGATTTACAAACAAGTATTGATTGTGCCTACTATCGCAGCCCCGTTACACAATCGCATGCCATACAATACTGCTAAACTGCCTTACCTCATTGGACTTACATTAGCGCACCCTGTTAGCGACATGGATGAATTCAGGATTTCATTTTTAATAGGTTCGGATTACTACTGGGATATCGTAGAAGACACAGCTATCCGAGGACCAGGCCCGACCGCAGTAGAATCAAAACTCGGATACCTACTTTCTGGACCAATGAAAGACTCAGTTGGACCCACATCCTCATCTTTCACGTTACAACACAAGACAGAAGAAGTCGATTTGAAACGTTTTGGGAAAATCGAATCAATGGCAGAAGTATCTGACAATTCAATTAAATTTAACAAAGACTATTTTGAGACGTATCAATCAAACAGCAACACAATGAAGAACAATGGTAGGATTCACACATTTAGCAGGGAACAAGGAATGATAAAAATCCACGGAGACAGAGCACCGAGTAAAACTGAAGCCAAGCTAAAGATTCAAACATGGACTTAATATTTTCATGACAATAAACTTACTGGTATCAAGTGCGCCGTAATTTTGATAATGATCATAGTGAATAGACAGTTTAACAATTTCTATTTTATTACATGGACTTTAAATAGTTAATTATCATTTCACATTTTGTATGCTGATTTCTTTTTCATAATTTTAGATTAATTTTCACTTTTCGGCGCCCCCAGTGTCAAGTATAAGCCGCTGTACATTACTAAGTATCTAACGTCACTAACGTTACCTATTGTTTACGTTTGCCTATTGTTTACGTAACGTTGCCTTGTGCGCAACGTCTCATAATTTGAATACAATTTGATATGAACACAACGCCTAGCCCTAAAGCGAAGTACTAACCACAAGAAACACGATACACGATAGTATCCTTTATCTCTAGTTCGATGTGTATTGGCGGGCCCAGGCCCAATGGCTTTACCCGCCTTCACTATCTTAGTTGTATAAACGGAATAAATAATTGACAGAAGTTCCAAATATCATACTTTTAGTTTCTGATATTTAAATATTACAATACTATATCTTGTAGTAAATGGAAGTAAGTAATTAGAATGACTAAATAATGAAACAAATCAGACAAAGATTTGTCGTTTAAAACAATAGCTGATTGAATTTGAACGTTTTGACAAAACGAGTGTAGAAATAAAAACTAAATTGTTTTATTCATATTGTCCTCTGCATCAACGGGGCGTATTTTAATAGCTTTATTTTTTAATACAGTCATGATAAATATTCAAAGAAAAACACAGGTTTTATGACCGTAGTTACACGAATTTCTTACTATTAACGATTTAAAAAAAATGTAGTGAATAATATAGTATACCGATATTATTTTCAATCATTTATCGATATACTATACGATATTTCTATCTTTTTATTTTAATCATTTATGTTTAGAAATTCAAGTTACTGTCATTCGACACACATTTTCATGTATCGACATGATTGGTATGCTTCTGTTTGAGTATAGTTTTGCCTATTTGGTCAAATTGAACCAATATTATTTGATGAAATATCTTTTCGTGGTTATCATATACACATACATGCTGGAAGCGATAATGTTACAAATTCTACCTACATAAATATTCATTAGACAGTGTCATTTTTGTGTAAAAAGATCAAGTTCCGTTAGAAATACATGTACAATAATTACATGGTGGAATTGTTTAATAATAGGTACCAGGATTATAATTTAATACGCCAGACGCGCGTTTCGTCTATATCAGCATAATGAGTTCTCCTAAAAAATAAGAAAAATAAACTACAATTCATACTCAGAAAGAAAACAGAAATTGTGCATATAACATGTATAATAGAGCAAGGAAAATATCTAAAATATGAGGCTCGTTTGTTGAGTAGAGATACTCGGGTTCACGCTATTTCTAAATCAGCCCTTGAGTTTTAATTACAGATCAACGAATTATCATAGATATTGATTTGTCCACTTGATTATTTCACCAAAATGCATATCAAGAAAATAAATCTACAAGCATGCATCGTATATATATTTTGAATTGTATAATGACGATAGACATGCTAGGATGATTGACGAATATTGGTCGTTAAGGTTCCAGTGGCGAATATTTCATGAATGGTTTTGACGAAAACGTAATTATTCGCTGAAAGAACGATTCAGCCTGACTCGGGTGCAAAGACATGCCACACGGTGACAATGGGTTCTAACCGTTGGATCTCTGCAATTTATACAAAACGATCCCATGCATAATATATTTGGGAGATCATTTTCTGTTTGGAGTAACACATTTTGGAAGTATAGATAGTATTTGTTTTTTTATTTTGTATTGTTTTAATTGTTTGTGTGATGGTAGAGACAGTTTATTTGACATGCTATTTCTTTAAATAAATAGTAATATTTTGGGTTGAGGGGTTGAACACCCTCTATATTTAAGGATTTCTTTTCTTATTTTGACGAGCCTATGTTTGTGAAAAATCATCTCCTTAATTTCCCTTGGTGGAGTCACATTTTTACCTCTCGAATGTCAAACAATCCCCATATCGCACCTTAATAGGCAAACATTGAGTCTAACATATAGTTCATCAATTCGTCAATCGTATGTAGCTTTAGTAAAATTTTAAGAATGCTCTTATAGACCCATCTTACAATTTGACGAAAGCTACGTTCGCTTGACAAATCATACGACCCGTTTAATCTTTTGTTTTGGGCTTTCGAATTCTTTGAAATATTCATGACTTGTAATTTGACTTAGATGACGTTTTGTCTTCTTAATGTAACCCTCCATTGTACTGCATGTCAAAACTTATGCCCCCCTTTACACATTACAAACTGTAATGTAATGCGACACAGGCATTTTATGTCGTACAATGTAAAACAATGATTAAACAATTAAACCAGGATTTTGCTCAACGATCCACCACCTCATTCCACGAAATTAATTTTTGCATTAAAAAAACCAAGAAAAATTACCGATATCAAAATGTAAAAATTCAACCGCGAACGAAAAAGAACCAAAAAAAAAAAAGACAAATTGCTCAAATTTTGATTGCATAATCATTAATAAATACAAAGTACTTGTGAGTTTCTTGGCGTTAAATTAAAATGGTTTAAACATTTTAAAAAGCATGCTTGCACAAATTTCGTATGCAGGTGCTGCAGGATAGTTGCTACATTTAACTGGAAATTTGACAATTGAGAAGCCGAAATCATTTTTTTGTCGCAAAGAATTCAATCGACCCAAATTGTCAATATCTAGATGTAGATCAAGATATGAGACATATTTTACTTTATCTGTTGTATCTTTTATCTAAAAGAGGGACGAAAGATACAAGAGGGCCAGTCAAACTCATAGATTGAAAATAAAATGACAACGTCATGGCTAAAAATAAAAAGACAAACAAACCAGTATTGAAGACAAAAACATAGAAAACTAAAAACTAATCAACACGAACCTCACCACAAACTGAGGGTGATCTCATGTATCTAAAGTTTGATGAGATAGATGCGTTCAACAAAGTGAGCATGTTTTAAATTATTTAGGACGAGAACATCATCTTTATTGCGGAAAATGAAGTTAACGGATATTTCTTATTTCTTTTCTTTCTTCATCAGAAGATCCTCTGTAAATAAAGATAGAAGTCGACAAGATGAGGTACACAGTTTGTTCCAATTGGTATGCCAATTGTTTGTTGAAGAACACGTATTCAAAAATTTTGATAATGTTAGTTTCATAAAATATTTTGTTTGAAACCGAGTGTTAAAAAGAGAAGGATTTACCCCTCTCTAAGACAAGATACGTTCTTTGTTGGTCATTCTATTTTTGAACAAAGCAGTATCCACTATTTCAATTTGTCTTTTAGTTTGATAAGGGGATACTTGTATAAAGAGTAGAAAATCAACTGTCTTAATAATATTGCAAGATGAAAGAGTCTTAGATTGTATCTACCAGACTTGGGGTCAATTACATTGGAATGTAATTAATTAAATTACACATTACATTGCAAAAATGGTCAATTACACTAATTACACATTACACAGTTTTTGAAATGTAATTAATTAAATTACAATTACTTTACTAAAGTAATTAATTAAATTACACATTACATTTCATCATAATATTTGTTAACCAATATTTTACATGTATGTATAATGTATGTGTAAAATATTTATGTAAACATAGTATAAGCGTTGTATTTGATAATCATGAGTAATTTTAATATTTTGTCATTCAGTCTGCATCTCTCTGGTCTGTATACTTTGACAGCCATTCTCAAAAGTATTTCTATAGGAGCTAATGTGGCATATATCGCTTGATTAGAACATGGAGGTATTATACTTCCATAATCAGTAGATGTGTTGATAGAAGAGGAAATTAGTTCCTATTAACTTGCCAATACATTAAGGGGTATTTTGACATCTCAGAAATGAAGTTATTTAAATAAAACATAGCATGAATAAATTATATATAAATATACTAAATAAATAAATGATTTGGAAAATACGTTGAAGGTATAAAAAGTCAAGAGAATTCTGAATGCAATTAGGTTCTATCCGGGCACTCTGGTTCTAAACCTTGGTTCCATCTGGTTTTTTTGGTTCTGAACCTTGGTTCTTTGGTTCGAAACCATGGTAACTGGTTCAACATCCGGGTTGTTTGGTTATAGCAACCCAACTTCTTGGTTCCATCTGGGTTCTATTCTAGATCATTCTAATGTTCCCGTTGAACTTGGAGAAGATAACCGCAAGTATCCGAATAAAAAGATAAAGTAGGTCAAAGACGCTAAGATTGTTTTATAACATTAAACATTTCAGCATCGGCGGTAAAGGAAGCTGTAAGGTATTTATCTTCTCTTTTAAAAATTTTCATTAGGAAACTAGATAAAAATAAAGCATCGTATAGATATAAAAAAAAACGAAATATACCTTATATCGAACATCCTTTTATTTAATTCAGTCGTTCTGTTTTCATTTATTTTTCTTTACTTATCCTTTATTTCCGTTAATATTTCTAGAAGTTTTAAAACGACATGTCGTTCAATTGACCGACGATATGTGCATCTAGCCACTTGACCATATAACGACTTGCATATATATTTGAATGATTGCATATTTATTTTCAAGTTCGACTGAATTTTATTTTAATTGGCTTTGTAATAATGCCAGATTTGATAGAAATACATGTGAAGTATATGTAACAAATCGTGTTGTTCAAAAGAAAATGTTAAAAGACATATAAAAAGAAAGAGATGATCAATTTAAGTTTGTAAGCTTTAATTAGTTGAAAAATAAGCTATAAGATATTACAAAAATGTATATGTACAATAAATTTGTCAAATTTGAGACTCCTTGTGAAGGGGATGCATATAATCATTCGCCCCCCCCCCCAAAAAAAAAAAGAAATGAAAATTAAGATTAAATATTTTTATAATAAAATTGTGTGTGTGTGTGTGTGTGTGTGTGTGTGTGTGTGTGTGTGTGTGTGTTAATGACAGTGGTAGTGGGATGAGTATTACCAGCACAAAAATCGGAAATTCTGTGTTGGTGCCATAGTGGAAAGGCATAAGGTGTTACCCTAGTCCGTCCTTCCCGAACATCCAAAAAAATGAGTCCCGTTCTCCTAACTTTAGTTTGCCTCAACCAATATTGGGAAATACTACAAAACTTATACACAATGTAAAAAAAAAATGTGGCATGAGTGTCAATGAGAACTCTCCACAAGAGACCAAATGACTCAGAAATTAACAACTATAGGTCACCATACGGCCTTCAACAATGAGCAAGGTCCATACAAAATAGTCAGCTATAAAAGGCTACGAAATGACAGTGTAAAACAATTCAAACGAGAGAACTAACGGCCTAATGTATGTACAAAAAACAAATATGTAACACATAAACAAACGACAATCACTGAATTACAGGCTCCTGACTTGGGACAGGCACATACATACAGAATAAGGCGGGGTTAACTTTGTTAACGGGACCCCATCCTTAACCTAATATGGCTTGAGTGCCAATGAGAACTCTCCACAAGAGATCAGATGACACAGGAATTAACAACTATAGGTCACAATACGGTCTTCAACAATGAGCAAAGGTCATACCTCATAGTCACCTATAAAAGGCACCGAAATGACAATCTAAAGCAATTCAAACGAGAATAGAAACGGACAAATTTATGAACAAAAAATGAACGAAAAACAAATATGTAACACATAAACAAACGACAAACACTGAATTACAGGTTCCTGACATGCGACAGGCACATAAATACCGAAAGAGGCGGGATCTCCACCACCCCCTTAACCTGGGACAATGCTTATTACCACACAACACAAAATAAAATTTGAAATTTGATCGCGTCACTTTTACCGTTTATGAGAATTCGTGTCCCTATAAAAATATAGAAAATGCAGAATTTTTCGTTTCCGTTCTCTTAAATAAGTTTTACTCAATCACTCAATCAAACGTTATAAACTTTACACGCAATGATTATTACCCTATAACACAGATCTATGAAGTTCGATATTGGGTGGTGTCACTTTTACTGTTCATAAGTCATTATATGTAAGAAGATGTGGTATGAGTACCAATGATACAAATGTCAACACAGAGCCTTAAGATAGGAAAATGTTAAATATGTTGTTACCGTTCTTCAACTTCAGTTTGCCTTAACCAAATATTTTGAAACTTATACATAATGCTTATGGTCACAAAACGGTCAAAATAAGGTGAATCCTGCATACATATGTGGAAGTTTACTGATGTTTTTTCACAAACAGGGGCATCTGTGGCCCATTGACATATTTTACATTTATTTAAGTAAACAGCTTATTTACTTTCATTGAATTCTACTTCTAGAATTAACTTGTATATTTTTTCAGGATCTCGGTGCAGTTTGGTAACAGACAACGATATTTCAAGTTACATCTGACCAACATATCAAAGTGTTTCACTAGATTGAGCTCTCTGTCTAAGTGTACTTTAAAGGTTCTTTGCATTGAGTTCTGTTTATTGATATGCGTATACCTTCTGTGTGAATTTTTAAGATGTAAAAACAGACTATCCATATCTGCATGTCCATGAAATGAAATGAAATCTAAGGTAAAATGATTAAAACATTTTGCATTATCTATCACAACTGGCAGCACATGGTGCTACTAAATCAGTTAATGTTCTCTCTAATGGGGGTCTCGTTGGGGGTTCTGATCCCGGATCCCGCTTACTGTTTTGTCAGATTCCCGTATCCTGCTTACACTATGTACGTAAGCAATTCTCATTTTTTTTGTAAATTCCTCTGTCCCGCTAGACTTCAATTCCCGTTTTCACGGCACAATGATTTGACTTTCCCGTCTAACGCTTACAAAAAGTCAGCAATCCCGCGTCACGCTTAGACTCTAATGAGACCCACTCAAATGTTTCACGGAAATTAAAGGATTTAGTTTTCATTTGAACCTAACATTCTTAAAAAGTTGAGACTGAAAATGTGGAATGTGTAAAAGAGACAGTAACATGACAAAAGAGCAGAAAGCAGTCAAAGGCCACCAATGGGTCTTCAACAAAGCGTGAAAATCCCTCGACCGGAGGCGGGCTTCAGATGGCCTCTAAACAAAGTGTGCACTAGTGCAAACTCCAAAACATAAAATTGAACTTACAATTTAAAACATACAAGATCAACAAAAAACAGAGACTCCTGACTAGTCGTCAAAGTAACCATACCAAGAGACACAGCTAATACACAGAGGTCAAGAGTCAAAAAGTCATAGTCTGGTCAAGAGTTCCTAAATTATCAAAAAACACAAAGCAGACTTTGAGGAAAGGGTTATCGTGCTACACAGAACTAACAAATATATCTTTATATCTTTATTAGTGCCAATCAGACAATTCCTTATTTAATTCAAACAAAATATACAAGTTGTACATTGAGGCCAAAGGTCAAGTTCACAAGAAGTTTCTATTGCCACTAGACTCACCATCTTATGACAATACATCTACATGCCACATATTCAGAAGCAAGGTCAATTGAAAATTATATTTTGAGGTCAAGGTAATATACACACTGTATCCTGATGACACACCCAACGTGCATAGGTCAAGAGTCAAAAAGTCATATCCTGGTCAATAGTTCCATGTCAAAAATATACACAGCAGTCATGCACGAAAGTTCCTCATGGTACACGTAACAATGTCTTATGTCATGATGCACTACACATGCCAAATACAGAAAACCTAGGTCAGAGACAGAAACACAAGACATATAACTAAACTCAATGGAACGGTACTTGTATTGCAGGTCACAACAATTGCCTTCAAAACTCGAAACACTGCAAAAAAAAAACAAAAAAAAAACGTCTTTCACAAAAGTTTAGCAGGATTATTTGCAACGATTATCTTACCACTATCAATTGAGAATCAAGTCGTGCAGTTATGTCAATAAATTAAAACGGTAAGCACTAAAAACTAGGGTTTACCATTAATTTCAAACCTAACCATGTGATAGTTCTATGGTAAACTGATGGAAACACATGATGCAGTCATGAAGTTTGATATTTGCAATAGTACGATCAGAACAATACAAGATAGAGTTGTAAACAAATGAAAGTAATGATACATACGAATTTTGAATCACAATGCACAAATAAGGAATCGTCGTTTTCATTCAATTTATTTATCTAGAATGTAAGCTTGCGTTAAACAATGGAAATTAACACTGTATATTTATATAAACGATCAATCTTGTAAATTATAAATAAATTAAAAAAAAATCACTTAATAATTATTAAAAGGTATGCTTGTCACAACATTGAAAATAATTTTTAGTACAAACAATGTATTTAAAGTCTATATCTTAGCAATATTTTGCTAATTAGATAAAATACATGCAATAGTGGCATTGCCTCTGGACATTTTAATCTGATTAATTGCTGTTTGTTTTTACAGCTGTTAATTTTTATCTCTATAATCCTTTTGTGTATACTAATTTGACAAAATGATTGTGTGCAGTAAATTTAAATTCTAAATGAACTCTCATAAAGATTTTTCACACATTTTTTTGTTTTTGTTTAACATGGTGATTTATTACTTTTCAATCTATTTAGTTAAAGATCTTTCTTAAAAACATATGTATTTTTTCAAATCATAAGACTATTCAGAAAAAAAATTTGTTGGTCCAATAAGTAATATACAAACTATAGAATAAATTACAGAAAGTATGTGATATCAATATTTGAAAAATAAATATACTTTTACAATTTATATTATTAAACATAATCTTTATCATTAACACCATAAAAGTACATGTAATTGAAATGTAATTCAAAAGTAATTGAGCATTACATGCTTTTTTCATTGTAATTAATTAAATTACCATTACAAGTAATTAAAAAAATGCTCAATTACACATTACATTCAATTACATGGAAAATTGTAATGCATTACACTTAATTACCATTACATTTTCAATTACCCCATCCCTGGTATCTACTCTAAAGGATGTTTGGAATCTTAAAGTATTTATATGATTATATAGATGGATTCGTCTCGATGAAATTAATTTAAGACAGATATATCTGATTAACACCACCTTTATAATAGATGGTTTCACAACAACGTTAAGTCCGGCTTTGTTTGCTGATAAAATTGAGAAAGAGGTTTTGTGGAGCAGTTGGAATACCAAGCATTATCCCGTTGTTTGTAAGGGCACTTGTTTAGCTTATGTATTCAATAAAGTGATGGGAGATACATTCCTTTATTTTTCGGTTGAAATTGCAAAAGAAAAACATAAAAAAGACCATGGTTATCAAGGATTTCCTCGTGTTGTGGTGGTTTATGTTGAGTTTCCAAGTAAATTATCAATACCTTATTCATTTATCAAGCAGTTTATGTAATATATACTTTACACACAAAAACGATGTTGTTTGAGGCGTGATAACAACATGTTTGTCATGGTGATAAGACAAGTGTTTTTCAACAGTTGAGTTTTTAAAGATAGAAACAATATTTATAGACCCATTCAGTTTCTGATATGAATAAACGACCTATTAGACTTAACATTCGGAAAGAGTATCTACGTTTTCTTTCTCACGTGTAACCCATTTACTGGCATAGACCTCGACTGAATCCATCAATATTTTGAATTTGTGTCTTTAATTAATATGTTAAGGCTCACGATATTTCAGAACTTTGGATAACGCATTTTGCAGAGAAGTGTTTTCACGATGTGCATGTCACCAGTCTTAACATAGCCAGCCGGATTATATATATATGGGGTAATAGCACAGTAGCAATCATAATGTTTAGACTTGAAGTCGTCAATATTGAGATCATACAACACATGTCTGTAATTGAACATTTTATTTGCAATTGGCTGATATATATACAAGAAATGATAGATACAGACTGGCCTTTAGTCAAGGATCAACCCAATATTATAAATGAACAAAAATTCGTTTAAATGTTTAAAATTGTTTCGTAGAAAATGTCCAATAATTATATGTGATGGTAATATCTGGCATGACCCATGGGGTTAGATGATCTCGAAAGTAAACTTCTGAAGTATTTTGTTTTAAAATCTCTTCTGATACAATGATCCTAAATTTCTAGAAACAATGATCTAAGATCTGCTTACCCTTCCGGAGCATCTGAGATCACTCACAGTGTTTGTGGGGTTCATACTTCTAATGTTTTCTGAACTTTTGTTAGTTTTTCTTTTTTAGCCTTGACATTGTCAGTTTATTTTCGAATTGCAAGGTTGTTTTTTATATCTCTATTCAATTATTCAACATTTGTATACAACAGATAAATTTCATATAACACAAAACTATTCACAAAACAATGGTTAAAAGCTTAATGCCATATATCATTAACACAATAATCAAATATTAAATGCAATGACACATTCAGTCTCTTGCACGATAATATAATACTTCTTAAAGTGTTTCTCAAAACTTTTCTTATACATCTTACCACACCAAAATATACGGGTAAGTTATATAATGTTAAAAAGTGTATTAAAGTAGATCAACATTTCTTGTAATTTTTGAGGAAATTCCTCCTTCTGAAGATACAATATCGCGCTATAAATAAGTTGTCATTCTGGTTTGCCCACATTTAATTGCAGGTTTATAAAATATAGGCTGCTTTTTTGTGATAACAATTATAGTTTATTTTCTGAATTATATTCACATTTTTTCGGTGGAGAACATATTAGCAAAAAAGATTGGATTTTTTTAGTGCCAGAGTAAAATCAATTTTAGCAAAATATTTTTAACCCATTTTAGCGTAAAGTTAAACAACTAATGCCCTTTTAACGCAAGATTTTAAATACCCTTTTAGCGAAAAGTGAAATTATCAATGCCCATTTTAGCGAAATAAATTATGAAGTTTAATAGAATCAAAAAATCATTATGTCAATCAAAATACAACACTAAATGTCTCAAACATGTCAAATGTTATAACTCAATATATAATGTTATATATCATGAAAAAAACGTCGATGACGTCACAGTCAAATGACAAAATTATGTCTATGGGCTGATAAAAAAAATTCTCACAGCCAATCAGAAGACGTGTAACATCCAAAATTATATTATTCATATTTATATATTGTTCCCAATATTACTTATTTTTGCTAAAATGCTTTATTTATTTCCTTTTGCAATATTAATTCATGTATAATTTTGATTCATAAATAATATAAATTATGTTTGCAATTATGAAGACACTTTTATAAATGCATGCAATTGTTTTATTATTAGTTGTATGTCAAATGAATCGATGGGTGCCACATATGGAGCAGGATCTTATTCCCCTGCCGGAGCACCTAAGATAACCCTATTTTTTTGGTTGGGTTCGAGATGCCTCGTCTTTAGTTTTCTATGTTGTGTTTTGTGTACTATTATTTGTCTGTTTGTCTTTTCATGTTTAGCCATGGCGTTGTCAGTTTATTTTCGATCTATGAGTTTGACTGCCCCATTGGTATTTTTCGCACTTTATTGATATTAAATCATCGAGAACAAAAATATTTGACTTATTTATCATTTGTTCATAGAAATAGAAAACAAACCAAAACTGCAAAATGAAAAAATACCTGAATATATAAACAGTTAATTATAAACCTTTTAAGTTGGAACAGATTATACAATTGTATGCTAATCAAACCTTTTGTCTTTTTGTCTTTTTTGTTATTTAAAGATAATTGGTAAAATTAAATTTAGGAAAACCAGGAGTAACATGACATTGTCAAAAAAGATTCAATTAAACCAAACATGAATACCTCTTCATACACTCCGTAATTAATTTGATCAGAATCAACATTATCCAATAAAACTGACAAATTTTGTTGCAGAAACATATGTTATTCTACTGGTTCAGAACATAATAAAAATAAGTGAGTGATATATTCTAATTCCTTTTCACATACATTACATACATTGCAATTCACAAATTTCATTGTCATATGTTTAGAATTAGTGAAAATACAATGATGTGATATTTTGAAATCTATATATATCCATAAATATAAATGGTTTCTAGTAAAAATTGTTCCACACTTTACAAAAATCAATCTCTTCAATCTTAAAAAAAAACGTTCGTCTACATTTTAAAGAGAACAGGATTCTGACATAGTTTAGATACAAATTTTTAGTAGAACACATAGAAAACTCGGACATTTTGTCTTTGAAAATAACATTTTATATTTCTTCTATGAAAATTGTCATGAATAGTTTCAGTCCATTTTCCAGCAACATTACTTTTAAAATATTATATCTTTTTACAACATTGTTAATATCACAATGATTAGTTACATTTTGTATCATCTCAGCTATAACTATTTCTGGTTAAAACTCCTCTATTTCTTCATAACATATATCTTGTACCTGAACAATTCCAGCATTTATAAATTCATACCATATAACAATTTTTATCTATTTTACAACACATTTGGATTACACAATAAAGGTTGATCGTGTATATTTTCAGTGCTAAGATCGAATTCAATATCATCTCTTATGAGATCAAAACCTTTAAAAAAAAACATAAGGAATAATTTTCAAGTTTTCTGGTAAAGGCATGAATTATATTTCTTCTGATAAGATCTTATTGATTTTTTTCTAAATAAAACATTTAAATGTAGACTTCAATATATGTGTAGAACTTGAAAATTCTTGTCTGAAAACCTTTGCATTTCTTTTAATATCCGGTAACTGTAAACCTCCCTTATACCTTTGATCAATTATGAGTTTGAATCCGTTTTGGTATCTTCCCCTCTCTTTTATGACAAATATGTAGATTTAAAGAAATATGACATATGATTCTTTATTATCTTACCTCCTATACATTTCTAGGAATATGATTGGTTAAAAAAGTGGAGACCGTGCATATTCCATATAAGGTAAGTATGGAGGCGGGGCTTAGTTCAATACACGGTTAGGAGTGGAGATACGATTTTGGCACTAGTTAATTATTTAAATGTATTGAAAGTTCTGTTTAATACTGTAATATCAAGGTTGTTGATATTAAATTGTTATTGTTGGCATTTGTTTTGTTGTGCAAACCGATGGAAATTATACATAGTTACAGGGATTTCAAAAACTCGCTAATATTATGATAACTTATATCCAGCAACAGTAATATTATGGAATAAGATACTAGTGCCTTAAAATATTAGAGAATACGACTCTCTCTCTTTCAATTATAAAAAAAATATGTTTGTAAACATAATAAGAAAGTTCCAACATAGTATTATGTTGGAAACCGCATTGATCAAATTTTCCATCACGCTTGAAAATAAAATCTAGTGGTCTTATTTATTCAATAGGAACAAATTCGTATTTGTTGTTGACGTGTCCAATTTGCTCTCACATACGCAAAGCGCCTTTGAACTCTCTTGTGGATTTTCCTCAGCGTATTGATGTAAATATTTTTCTTTTTATGTCAGTTTTAACTGATGAAATAGTATTCTTTCTTTTTGTATTTGTACAGAAATACATATTGAAAGTAAAAAGTTAATACAATAACATGAAATCATCATTTTTATTTTTTCCTTGCTTACTTTTTGTTCATTTCATTCAGTAGGTTTGTTCTCCTGTCGCCTTTTTTTTAATTAGAATATAATCGATTATATTTTGTGTTTACTAGTCTAATGTTATTAAAATAATATGCTCCAAGTATTTGTAATGTTGTATGGCATCATATATTTTGGAGACACATTAAAATATACAACTGATGGTGCTTGTTTCTGAATCCAAATATTTATAAAGTCGTTATCTATATTATCATAATTTGATTTATGGAATAAATATTGTTTAGACCAACATGCATTAAGATATACTTTACTAATAACCGTGAAAAACCATAAAATATTCATTTTGCAATGAATGTATATAAATAAACATTATATAATTAATATATACAAACGATAACATATGTAAACAAGAATGTGTCCCTAGTACACGGGTGCCCCATCCACATTATCGTTTTGTATATTCAGTGGGCCGTGAAAATGGGGTAAAAACTATAATTTGGCGTAAAAATTAGAAAAATCTCATCATAAAGAACATCTATGCTTAGTTTTAAGTTGATTGGACTTCAACTTCATCAAAAATGACCTCGACCAAAATCTTTAACCTGAAGCGGGACGGATGAACGGACAAACAGACGAACGGACTCACAGAAAACATAATGCCCATCATAGGGGCATACAGATTTCCGGACAATATTTAAGTTATTACAATACCACGGAAAAAAAAGATTCGAATTTACCAAATTAAAAGCTATCGAGCATGGTACCACCAATTAGGTGTCGTTATTTAACAAAAGTATGTCGAGTTTTGTTCAACTGGATGTTTGAACATAACATTTATTCTTTAATTTTGCACCATTGAGCCAAGTGACTTGACCTGTTATGGAAAGTGTTAAATTTCTGTTCACCGAGTCGTGATTTTGCTCTCCTAACAACTTCTTCTCCTTGGTAATTATCATATCCTTTGTAATCATGAACAAAAACGTTTCGGTCTGCAAGATTGAAAATGAAATCTTCCTCTACTATGGTTCTAGTTCCAAAGACCCCAGCAAAATTGTAATGGATCACCGTACATTTGATAGTTTCAATATTCTCTACCTTAACAACTACGGCTTCGTGAGACAGGTAATAATATGTGAAATCAATAACATCTCCAGGAGAAAGATCTGATAGCTTTGTAGCTTTCTTATATGGAAGTGACTTCAATTCAGTTTTCCCAGTCTAAAATATATCAAAAATAGAAATCAGTACACATAAGCTAGTGAGGCCTCTCATGTTTGGTGTCAAAGTAATCACATCATCACAAATGTTTTGCAAATATAATCACATACTCTTTATTATTTTTTTAAACAAAATAATCAAATAATAAGAAAAGCAGTCCTAGAATTATGAACTTTTTGGTATGGTTATAAATTTATCACTATAAAAACAGCTAAGTAATTACATATTTAAAAAAAAAAATCGAGGATGCTCGTTTGTGTACTCTCCTTTTAACTACCAGTATATAAAACTTTCAAAGAAAAATGTTCAGTTTTCTATCATTTAGAATTTTTCGTTTAACTTACAAAAATTGCATAATGTTTAAAAAAAGGTTCAATAATTGTTTTGGTAAAGATAAAGAGTTGTTATCTTAACATCCCAACATTTATTTTCTGCTTAGTTTTCTGTACCTATAATACTATAGTTTCAAAATATAAGGGCAAACAAAATAATAATTCTTTACTACCTGATTTCTTTTTCTAAATATTTATGTCTATACTAACACATTTTATGAACATTTTAGTTAAACACAACTAAAGCAATGTCATACTTGGTTATGTGTCGTAAAAGTATCAAATATTTCCTTACAAAACTTTGGTAGTATATATAATATTCACAAACAAAATCTTTTACATCCTTACCCTTTCTCTAACTACTCTTAAATAGTGCATATATAGCTATTTTGTATTTAAGCCAAAAAAGAAAAAAACGCACGGTGAACATGCCTTTTCTTTTGATATTGTCAACGCATTTTCTGAAAGCTATCTTCTCGTATTTTAGTTCATAATTTTATCATTTAGTTTAGCTTCTAATCATATAACTATGTTTTTTCCTGTATAATCCATACAAAATGTGTTATTTTTTCACAACCTGTAGCTTGACAAAATGCGCGATGACCTAACACTTTTGGTTCATACTCCCATACCACCTTAAATAGGCATAAACTACAGTAACTATTAATATTTGATAAATTAAGAAACCTCACACGACTACTATATTCAAATCGTACATCATGAAATCAGACCAATAAAGTTCATACGTGGAACTGTAATGTGTAAATGTACTCATCATATATACCAGGCTTAAAATTTTGTACGCCAGACGCTTGCTTCGTTTAAGAAGACTTATTAATAACGCTTAAATAAAAACAAAAGGAAAAAAGTATGAAGTTGAAGAGCATTGATGAATTAAAGATCCGATAAGTTTCTCCAAAATACAACTAAGAAATAAAATCACAAAAGTACTGAACTTCGAGGGAAATTCAAAACGGAAAGTCCTTAATCAAATGGCAATGTCAAATGATAAAACTCATCAAACAAATGGGCAATTAGATTCAATTCCGCATACGAATTAATATTCATGCATGTAATTGATTTTGACCCACAAAAGAAACCATTCTGGTATGCGCACTGATGTCTTTTTGGTTTGTGTTCACACAAATATCTATTCTAGTCGCAAATCTGCTGTTGATTGAAATCTAACCTCAAGTGGTTTGACTTCTGACCACCACCCTATTTAAAATTACGAGTTTAACCGGGAATAGTGACTGCAAACCTGTAATGTTGTCATATCAGATTTTACAATTTTGTTGTGTGATGTACATAGTCAGACAATACTGACCTAAGAAAATGACCAGTCGTGTTTAAATCAATGTATTATTGCTCCGAATGTATTCGGGTATTTTTTTGTTATTACACTGGATTTTAAATCTAAGTTAGATCATTCCTGGTGAAGGTGTTTTCATAAAAAGTACACTACAATCGCGTTTAATGTAAAAGTATACGCAATAAAAAAGAATATTTGGTGGTTTTTGTTATAGCTTTTCTAGTCCTTGGACCTTTGTTACTACATCAAAATATACTGAATCTTACCTTGCAGTGTCTTGACATATGACTTGATCGATTAGAGAAAATGCCGAACTTCTGATCCCCACACCTTTTAAAGGCTCTATTAACTACCTCCTGTGGACTAAAGTGGTTTTCCTTGCTGAAATCGTACACATACACATTTTGCTTTTTCAAATTAAAGTAGAATTCTTCTTTAACAACAGTTCGAGTGCCAAGGAAACCTGGATAGTTAAAATGTACCAGCGTAAGTTTTACTTTGTGTTCATCGTTGGTGTTGTCAGAGATAACTCTTGTTACAACACCTTCATGATTCAGCCCAATATAAGGGAAGGTGATAACATCTCCATTCCGAATCATATTACATGTTTTCACCACTGGCTTTGGAATCTTTGATGCTGGTTGAAACATGGACATGATTGTATCTGTAAAAAATGAAGTAACACATGGTAATGCAAAAGCAATGGCCGTACTTACAGCGAAATAAACCCAGGAAACGTGGCACAACACTGATATACCGATACTTATCAAACAAAATATAAGGGATACTGTCATTTGTCTGTGTTGTTTTTCGTAGCATTTTAGACACATCAATCCTTTCTTTAACTTGTCCTTCAACATCGCCATTCTGTCGACCATGAGGAGCAAGCTACCAATGACAGATATATGAGCAAACCCTCTTATATTTGGTTTTATTTCTTTCCAAATGTGTACTGCAGTTTTAAAAGATAGCTTCAATAACCATGAAAGTATAGATTTCACGTAATTCGCTGCTGACGATACTTGATTACTAAATTTTGAACCAGTCACAATTTCATTTGATTTTTCTTCACAATTATTTCCTAGGACATTGTATGATTCAGCATGTTCATTGTTTATAAATTTGTCGGCCATTTTGTTTGCTCTGTCTACGACCTGTGCAGGTGTAAATGGACGCCGCTGGTACCGCACAATGTCTATCTTATCCTTTTCCATGTTATATTCTTTTGTCTCTCGTATTACCGTATACTTGCACGTAAAATATTCTTGATAATGAATCAATGTCATATTTCCGACCCTCTGATTTTCCGTCGCCTGCACATCAGTAACAATGGCATGGTGGTTATAAGTATTCAAACCAGAACTGTATTTGTGAAACCTTATGTGATCACCTGGGTTGATCTGTGTAAGCCTATGAACTTTTTCATACGTCATACATTCCTCACATGTAGCTCCTAGGGTCTCAATAAACTCGTCTACATCGTCGTTACTTTGTCCAAGACTTGTAATGTCAGAAATATCGTCTTGTTCTAATTGTTGCAACAAGTCGTCACTGTCTAGGACTTTATTCGTAAAACTCACTAGTTCTGACTGAGAAAAGTTAATGTCATTTCTTATTTCCTCGTCAATTGATAGATTTTGTTTCTCTGTTTCAATTAGACGATACAGCTCGTTTTCACTACCTTGGAAATGGGACAGCAGATTTGTAAAGGAGGAACTTTCATCTTCATCTTGTGGAGATGTACTGCTTATTGGTAATACTTGACGAAGCACTGCCATCTACAAAAAATCAAATAGTTCATTCATTTTCGTGATGGTAAAACTTGAATCTCAAGGAAAGAGAATATGTTATTGTCATTGTTATATTATAGTTCATTTTTGTATGTTACATTTTGACGTTGTGTTTCCGTTGTGTCGTTTGTTTTCTTTTGTGTATGAGTGAAATTTCACATTACTTTAAGACGTGTCACGGTACTTTTCTATCCCAACTTTCGTGTATTTGGTTTTGATGTTATATTTGTTATTCTCATCGGATTTTGTCTTATACTTAGTCCGTTTCTGTGTGTGTTACATTTTTATGTTGTGTTGTCGTTCTCCTCTTATATTTAATGCGTTTCCCTTAGTTTTAGTTTGTTACCCCGATTTTGTTTTTTGTCCATGGATTTACGAGTTTTGAACAGCGGTATACTACTGTTGCCTTTATTTGTTCCTGATTTTTGTAAGATTATGAATATCGCATGAGTTGAACTTTTACTCAAAAGTTTGGAAAATATATTTAGTTTGACTGCCTTTTTTTTAATACTGTATACCTGAATGATAAAAAGATTGGTGCTCTAATGCTGTTCGCAATAGTTGTAAACTCTTCTCTCCTCCAAAAATATCTTCAGCAACTTGTGATTACATACTTAATTGACACTTGCAATAAAACCTTTAAGCAGGATCCAACTTTATTGATTGATAAGTGACTGCAATTGCATGAAATGAATAAAAAATCGTTTAAATAATTTGTTTTCCAAGATGATATCAAGTCAAAATTACATAAAAGTGAACATGGTAAATATGATGTATATATGAAAGCAAGGACATTTTGGTTATTCATTTTGGGAAATAAAATTCAACGTTTCTACTATACTCGTAAACTGAATTAAACTGTAGATGTGTTTAATCCTTATAGTTCTCAATATAAACGTTTGATCAACTCTCAACTTTTTGGAACCATAGTATAGCATTCAATATAAATATATACAGGTCGAAATTCAAAACAACGTTCAAACCTAAGATTGCGTCGGATAAAAACCGCAATTTTTATACGTGCAAATTTCGTTGTAGAGGGGTCTAAATACAGCACAAATTACATTTTCCAAAAGACCCAAAAAGGTGAAAAGGTTTATTTTAACAAAACGCATTTGACTAACTGAACAACTGATGTTCTTAAACCCTGCTGACTGCCATTGACATTGCCAAATAAATTGTTCACAAATTATAACAAAATGGATCTTTATATTAAGTTTATACCAAACAGAAAACAATCGATTTGCGGCAAGATAGTATACCACAAACATTAGGTGCAAAAATTTGTACACCATATCCGGATTTTGACAATTAATGTCTCTTTAGGGATGTTAGGGATTGAAACAGTGTTTGGAAGGTCATATAATTTACCCCAATTTATAATAGACTCTCGAATTTTAAAAAGTCGAAAAAGGATGAACGGATTATATAAACCGGAGGGAAAATATAATACTAGCCCAAACAAACAAAAAAAAACCAGGTCCATTTGTGTTTTTTATCCAACGCAATCATAGGTTTGAACGTTGTTTTCAATTTAGACCTGTTTATATTTTTTCGTTGAGGCTTGTATTATATTTTCCCTCCGGTTTATGCCGTTTGTGCTGTATTTATCATGAATATAATTATTTCTGTGACTGTATCTTACATTAATTTGCAGAATCCTTTACTATAGATAATTAAGCTGATCTGTAAAAATAACATCTTCATGCATGTACTGTAATACGACGCTAGATTACTGACGTGGAAAAGTAACACCCAGCCACCGAAAGCTTCATTTTTATGACGCCCAGGTGGTCGTGTCGTCTAGCACACCGGTTACAGTGCAGGCGATTTGGTGTCACGATATCTCAGTAGCATGGGATCGAATCCCGGCGAGGGAAAAACAAAAAATTTGCTAAAGCAAATTTACAGATTTAACATTGTTGGGTTGATGTTTAGACGACAATATATATATGTATATATATATATAAGTACGTCTGAGTCAGTGACAACTCTACAACAGATGTATCCATCGGATCGCCATCAATGATGGTGATACATGGCTGTGTACATAATGTATATACAACTCGTCTAAACATCAACCCAACAATGTTAGATCTGTAAATTTGCTTTCGCAACCAAAAATTTGCGAAAGCAAATTTACAGATCTAACATTGTTGGGTTGATGTTTAGACGAGTTGTATATGTATATATATATATAAAGATTTGTTACATGCACACGTATAAAAATTGCGGTTTTTATCCAACACAATCATAGGTTTGAACGTTGTTTTCAATTTAGACTTTATATATATATATATATAATTGTTACAGTTAATAAGTATAATTGCAATTTTGTAGAGGGATGTGATACCAATTACGCATGTGGAAAGTGTGACCCCCGAAACATTATGACCATCATTCATAAAGGGTCTGAAAAGGATGTCTGACTTCTAAACATGTAATTATGATCAAATGATACAGAAGGAATCATTTGAGGTGTCTACTTGACTTTTTTTATCACCTTAACCTGATTTTAATGAACATGTTTTCTTTTCAAAGCGATGTAAAATTAGATACACTGTGTGAAGGATAAAAACAAAGAGACTATAAAGAACATGTGCCAATCCCATTGGTCTATAGATATAAAAAGATGTGGTATGAGTGCCAATGAGACAACTCTCCATCCAAGTGACAATTTATAAAAGTAAACCATTATAGGTTAAGGTACGATCTTCGACATGGATCATTGGCTCACATCGAACAGCAAGTTATAAAGGGCCCCAAAAACAAACAGTGTAAAACCATTCAAACGAGAAGACCAACGGTCCAATTTATATAAAAAACGAGAAATGAGAAACACTTATGAAGCACATCAACAACTGAAAGCTACTGAACATCAGATTCCTGACTTAGGACAGGTGCAAACAATTGCCGCGGGTTTAAACGTTTCAATGGTACCAAACCTTTGTCCATATCTGAAACACAGTGTAACATCAAAACATAGAAAGACACTCTATAAAATATCAATTGGAATTACTTGACTCAAGCCAAAGACGCAGTTACACGAATGAACCTACATTGAACAAAAAATTTGATCTTTGATACAATGTAAATACAAAGTTAATAAAAAGTAAAAGTATTATACCGCTGTGAAATGCTAAACAATTTCAGAAAACCACCATTTTGAAAAATAATTACGCCATTTGCAAAATCAATATTCAACATAGGTAAATGAAAATAATTTAGTTGTTAAGTATGATAACGACGGACGATAAGTGATGAGAAAATTCAATTGGCCTTTCGGCCGAGGTCATGTAAAAGGGATATTGAGGGCAATGTTCAATAGTAAAAGATCTGAATAAGGTTTACAGAATAGAGAATAAATTGTAAAAAGTGCAAAACAAAAAAACCACAACTTAAAGATAAAGAATAGACAACAAAATATAAAATAGAGAATAATAGTCTGCTAAAATGTACAGTATAGACAAAAATGATATGAAAAAAATGAAAATATAAGAAATAAGGGTTCCCTATTCACAAAAATACTGAACTCCGAGGAAAATCTAAACGGAAAGTCCATTTCAAATAGCAAAATCAAAAGCTCAAACACATCAAACGAATGGAAAACAACTGTCATATTGCTGACATGGTACAGGCATTTTCTTATCTAGAAAATTATTGATTAAACCTGGTTTTATAGCTAGCTAAACCTCTCACTAGTGCAAGTAGTATGACAATCGCCTAAAATTTCATTATATTGACAATTCCATTATATTAAACTACCTTAATAATTTATTTTTTAACAATATTTCTTCACAAATATAGTGCACACTTAAATCATAAGGCATTTAGTTTAATAAAATAAACCACATTTCCCTTGGACAAAGAGGTTAGATTCCCTCGCGTGTTAATCTACCCATATACCTACGACATCCTTTACGACAAACAAACTAGAAGATATGAAAAGTACACCAACTAATAGCTATTGTATATCATGTCCTGTTATATAACCGTAGATTAAGCTAATGAGGAAAGGCATAACATCGACGAACGACAGCTACATGTATATTTGATTGTAGCCTAAGTATTCAAGTGGTCTATGGCGCTGGAAACTATGCAGGTGGTGTAGCCAAGATGTCACTGGCGCAAGAATTCGAAGCTAGCTGATGTAATAATGAAGATCTAACATTGTTAGGCTAAATTTGAGACGAAATGTATATCTATGGTGAGAGCCCCGCATAAGCCCGTGTTATTCAATGATGAACTGTCATAAAGTTGTCACATGTTTTGAATTGAATAATAATAAAAAAAAAAAAATGGATGCGGCGGCATGGTTATTAACAGTATTATCTCTTACGACAGACGAAATAGCTGATCTGAAAGGTACACCATTTGCTTGCCATTTTACATCATATACTGTGTAACAACCGTAGATAAATTCGATGAGGAAATTAAGGCATAAAGTCGACTGCCGAAAGATATATTTGTATGTAGCCAAATGATCCAGTGGTCCTTTGAACGGTGTATCTGGTGTTGACATAATGTTACAGACACAAGAGTTCGAGTCCGTCTGCGGAAAGAACAAAAATTTGCGAAAGCAAATTTACAGATCTAACATTGTTGGGTTGATGTTTAGACGAGTTGTATATACATTATGTACACAGCCATGTATCACCATCATTGATGGCGATCCGATGGATACATCTGTTGTAGAGTTGTCACTGACTCAGACGTACTTATATATATATATATATATATATATATATATATATATATATATATATATATATATATGGTCAAGCGCGTCGGATACAATGCCAGGCGATTTGGTGTCACGATATCTCAGTAATATAGCACAACGTAGGTACTATATAGCTATATAGAACGAAACTGAAATAACATAATTAAAAAGAAACACGTCCAGATCCTCGTTTCATCTATTTAATTTTGAACGGTGTTTCTTAATAAAATAATTTTCTTTGTTAACTCTCATTGGTTCCGTTGTATTAACTGAACACAGGTAAATGTCAAAATGAAGAAATTTGGATGATTAGATCCAGCACATCTATCAATAGGTTCGCTAAGCGGGATTCTTGTGCTCGGGGACTCGGGTATATACATATGGTCTTAAATCAACAACAGTCGTCATTCAATTTATTAAGTCGTGGATCACAGTTAAAACATAAACGGATGCATTTACAAAATTAAATTATTTTTATACATGCCTAAGAATGAAACAGTAACACGCCAATGAGTGTTATAAAAATAGTTGTTATATTTCATATCTTATTGAATATCTCTACAACATTAGTGTCTTCATGCGCGTGCAGCCATCCAGGTAAAATCGGATGCGGATAAGAGTTTCTCAGTTCATCGTACATTGACTTATTGTGCATGTACATTTTAATTGATAGATCAAAACAAGTAATTGTGTTACTATCAAATAGTATGAATTCAAGAATTATTTCTTTGTTTTTTTTTATAAAACTTTTTTTTATCTATCCCAGTTTCTCTCTCTTTTTTATATTTTAGGTGTCCAAATACTAGGCTCAATTACCTCTTTTATTGAAAGGTGATGGCTAAATTTGTAAGATGTAAAAGTGCAATCTTTATGAATGTTGGATGTTGCAGTGCAATTTTCTCGTTCCAAAAAAAAAAAGGTACCAAATAAGCAAAGTTTGGAAAGAGGATTTAGAATTTCCACTCAGGTAATAATTGAAATGTATTGTTGACATGGACAATTACCTGACAATAATTGGAAATTTAAACTGTGTGTCACTGCGTGGACCATATCAAGTTACATTCAATTAACTAGCATCTCGTACAAGAACGAAAGTATGTGAACAACAAAATCCAGTTAAGTGTTAAATATTCTAATCTATTAAAAACATTTGAATTTTATTTACCAACTGAAGAGAATGCATGCTATGCCTTAAAAACTTCCCAGATGAACGGGTTTGTCAGTATCCAGAGTAAAATTTAAGGTGAACAGGCAGTCATGTTGCCAAAGGGTCAACATAAACTTCCTGTATATAAAACCTTAGTTGTTAAAAGTCTAGCCCACACAAAATAAGTGGTAGACAAAATCGATTTTTATTAAGATAACGCCTAAGATGATACATACAAGTATGAGGTACCGATAGATCTACCTTATGTTTTCACAAATAGATAAAAATCAGTCGAGAGTATTGGTTTTTGCAAAACATGGATACATTAGCTACCATTCAATTAATTAATAACTATACTTAGTAGTATTTCTTTTTTTTTTATTTGATAAATTTATATTAATACGACCACTGTAAATTTTCTTACACTCACATCTATTATAAAAATTCACCACCCGGTATCAGCTATAAGGATCTTGAGGCATGCAAAATCCGGTGAGGGGCTGCGCATCGGCTTAATTTTGAAATGCATAGTTTTATTCTAAAAATGTTGGACAAAATTCCCCTGAATTTTTTACACCACCTGAGAAAAAAATCAGGAAATTTTAAGATCAATTCCATGGAACTCGAATCCCTTATAAATTATTC
This sequence comes from Mytilus galloprovincialis, assembly GCF_965363235.1. NCBI lineage: Eukaryota > Metazoa > Mollusca > Bivalvia > Mytilida > Mytilidae > Mytilus > Mytilus galloprovincialis. Next base: position 38,058,906 of record NC_134841.1, on the reverse strand, counting down.
GTCATAGTAAAACAGTTTTCTATTATTTTAATATCCTTATATATTCGGTGATACATTACTGTTAACGAAAATATTGCAAATTTGAAATTTTGAATAGAAGAAGAAACTAAACTTAAATGAAACATGTTGTATCTGAAAGAAAATTTATGTCATATTTTTCAATAGAATTCCGGTTTTAGTTAAGAAAGTCCTTCTCACCATTTTTGGATAATTGCTCAAATGTTTCTTCAATCAAACTAGAAAATATGTAGTTCATTTACAGCCATTGATAGATTTAAATTATTCTGAAATATTAGATGTTGATAAATTCCCTACAGTTAACATTTGAATCGAAAAATGTGTGTTAAAAGTTAAAATTAAAAGGACCATTAAAAAATGCCAATGTTTTGATATGAATTCATGAACAATTAATCATCAACCCATTGCAGGAAAACAGGGGTTGGTAAAGGGAAGTGGTAATACGTTTATTGTAAATCGAAATATATTTTTGAAAATCTTTATCATGTATTGTTAGAGTTGAAAAGAAAAACTACATTGTTGTTGTCTCTAAAACAAATCATGCACTTTATCCAGCAACACCCATGAAAGATGAATACTAGTCGTCAGTGTCTAAGATATGGATACAATCTGTTTGATAAATACGATGATTTGGAACTTTTTAAATTAATACTTTAGTAACAAATATCAATATTAAGATGGAGGTTTTGCCACAAAACAATGTCGAGTATCGATTTAGGGAATCCTCATATGATTGAAGTTCTGTTTGTCGTAAAAAATATTAAAACAAATATTGTGGATAATTTCAATTTATTTTAGATATTTATATTTATAACGCCATGCATAATTTGTTTCACTTCCTTTTGTATCTACCAAGAATCTCTCCTCGTGGAATTTTATGTCTTTCTTATTTATTTATATATTTTGCGGATATAAATAAGCTCACTTTGGTCTTTTTGCAAACGTTGGGCGTCCATTAAGATTTTTGATATGTTTAATTACGCAACCACGTCCGGTCAGAATGGACACGTTAGATCTCATGCCTTTTGAAGACAGAAAACTTCGCACTTCCAGAGCACCTGCAACAATGTTTTGGGTTCCGTAAGTGGCCTGTTGCTAGGGACACAATGTTATGCCAATGCAATATACCTTTATTTCACAGTGGCCTCAACCTTCATCTCCGACAACCTCATTTCATGATCTAATTGTTGTTGATTTTTTTCTTTTTTCTTTGCCCGGTTAAAGTATTTCTTAGTCAAGTGAAGATATAAGTAATTTTATGCATGTGACTTATATGATTAATAATGTTATTTAACTAAGGAATTCTCAATGAAATATAATTCAAAGGAACACTTAAGTTCAGATGTTTTATGTATTTGAATTCTGACACCAATATGACCAGCCATTTTTGTCCTCTGGTTATAATTCGAATAGAACGAAAGTCAATAAATTTCAACTATTTAATAGCTTCTTATAATGTTATACTTTTAACAGTAATACATGTTTTGTTTTCATATTTCAAAAAGAACGTATGATCTTGGATACTTATACCAACTCATGTGTCAGTGGTTGTCGTGTTTTTTTTTTGCTGTGATTTATATCTGTTTCTCGCTTCGCGTGTTTTGAAAGATGGTGAAAGTTGAAATCATCCCTTCGTAAAATTTACGGACGCCATCACGAGTTAATTGACCGTTATGGAATAACCGTTTCACAAATGATATCGGATATGTTCCTTACGTCGTAACTACAATCTCCTTCTCTTTCATGAATGTGACCTACCGAATTAGACTATTTACCGGAGTTGTTATATCATTAGCAACACGACGGTTGCTACATGTGGAGCAGGATCTGCTTACCCTTCCGGAGCACCTGAGATCACCTCTAGTTTTGGGTGGGGTTCCAGTTGCTTTTTCTCTAGTTTTCTGTGTTGTCTCATGTGTACTATTGTTTGTTTGTCTTTTTTTTCATTTTTAGCCACGGCGTTGTCAGTTTATTTTCGATATCATATATGAGATTGACTGTCTCTCTGGTATCTTTCGTCCCTCTTTTATATAGATTATACCGTTGTTTTTTTCGTTTTAAATGTTTGACAATAGTCATCTTTTAGCATGTGAGGGGCCTGTAAGTGTTTTCTTTTTACGCATTGTGACTTGGATGGAAAGTCGTCTCATCGGCACGCATATCATTGGATTTATGAACCTTAAGTGAAAGTAAATTTCAACTATATAACAACTTAAATTATAAAAGTTGGCGTGTAGTTAAATAAAAAAAAAACAAGTATAAAAGTATGTAATCTTGAATACTCACTAATTAGGTACCAGTACTTCTTTATAAATATTTTAGTACTGTTTACAAAATTAAAGATTTAAAGACAAATCGAAAGTAGATTTTCAGAAAACTAGATTTACCATTAAACTGTTTAATCTTAGAATGTTATAAAACGGAAATCCGATGCGTCAAAACAGTCGATTTATACAGTAGAAATGCTTCTGTAACCATCTACACAACTATGTTCATTCATTAAATTATCAATAAAAGGTAACCAATGTTTGCTTGTTAACTTCTTTTAGAATTTAAGTATTTTTTTGATCTTTTCTTATCATTTTTTAATCTTTATGTTTTAACACCGCATATTAGATCCCTCTATAAATATTCTAAATTCATACTTTTTGAACCATTTTTCTCTATGTTTTATTTTTGCCTAAGTATGTATTGGTATATATAGGATTGGTTCTGAACATATTTTATTCAAGAAAAATTTGGTTGATAATAAAGGGGATCTCTAAAGCTTGACCGAAGCGGGCCCACTCTTAGGCAGTCATTTCGTCCCCTGGCCGTCCACCTATATTTTTGAATCCTCCATTGTCAAATACATTTATCGTAAAAAAGAAAAGGAGATTACAACCATCAAACAATCCCCAAACCACACCCCTCCAATCCCCTTCCATTTGATCCGACGGTCTGCTTCAATTTCACAACTAAATTCATTAGAAAAACAGATTTGAAAAGTTGATTAATGCATGATATTATATATTTCATATATATACATGTATTGGTTCAACGTTGAAAATAATTACGTTGAATCAAAGTTTTTGAAGAACTCAACCAAAATTCCACATTTTTTCAACTTTGAAACAACGTCATGTGCCCGCTGGGCTAGCTATTCCCCATTCATCTTCATTATAAATCTCAAGCCAACCCTCATAGTAGTTGGGTTATTTTGGCAAGACGGAAAAGTATCATGATTATTCGACGAGACTTAATAAATATTCCGAAGAATAAGTAAAGCTTTTCGCAGTCTTTGTTTTAATTGTGTTACTATACTTTTGTTATGATCGTAACAAAGGCATCCAATGCAACGTTAATGTCAGCAAAGTATCAACTTTTTGTATGAGACTTAGATTGGGGTAAAGGTCGATCTAATAAACATTTACATTCCTTTATTGACATTAAAGCCGTCATAATAGACTAGATGTCTTGGAACGACTCATAGTAGATTCAAACACTAAAAATTGGCTCAATATGTGAACGAGTTTAGAAGTCCAAAGCACGTTAATTCGGCAAAAATCGGCGGAGCAGAACCGAACGTAGTCTCGTTTTCTAACTCATCATAGTAGACTCACATACTAAAAATAAGATGAATATAGGAATGCGGTTTGGAAAAACAGTTAGCATATCTGTTCGTTGTGGAAAAACAAAATGACGGCTAGGGATATGGCCCCGACACATTTGGTGCGAAGCCATATATGTGTAATCGGAAGCCAATTTCGCTAGTAAAATACGTTACTGTTTACAGGTATGCAATTCAAAGGAACTGACAATTTTTCAAAAGCAAAGTTATTTAAATATTTTGGATTTTGTAATATATTTTTTAGATTGTATATATTTTAGCATATTTCTATGCCATGACTGAGATTTTTATCTTTCATTTTTTTTGCAACGTACAGTTAAATCAAATCACCGTGAATGCTGTGATGCAGCATTTTTTTAAATAGTCTTACATTTTTTCTTACCATACTTTCAATATTTTTCGTTATTTTCATTTCCATAATCTAACTGTAAATTTTTTATTAAATTGCAAAGATGTAGAATTTTGCAATATTGATGCAAATTATTTTTGGTATTTCATTTTAAAACACTGTCAGATTCTTTTACAACTATTTCTGTTCAGATACATTTGCATTCAATGATTTTGACAATAGTGTTAAACAAAATTTTCAACGTGTAGCATTTTTTTTTATACCATTTAAATAATAATTGGCCTAAGTATTTCAAGAAAGAGACGTAGAAAATGCCCTTTCACAACAACAACAAAATGAATACAACTAATTTGTATCTACTTTCAAATTAGTGTTAATTATTCATTAAGGAAAAGGTATATTTCCTGTATTCGATTTAAAAAGTTAACAATTATAGAACGCAGTACGGCCTTCAACACGGAGCCTTAACTCAGAGCGAACATCAAGCTATAAAAGACTCAAAAATGACTATTGTACAACAACTCAAACAGGAAAACCAAGGGTCTTTATCTTCTTTGACTGTTCGTTGCGATAAAACAATGTGTTTTAATTGATTTAGTCTCTGATGCATTATTATATATATGTGTGGATTAAGGGGGCATCGGTTGAATTTTCAATTATTTAGTTTTATTCTGAAGATATAGAGGAAATGTCCCTTGTATTTGTTGTACTTCCTTGGTCAAAATCGGAATGTTTTTATACCTATTCTATGCAGTTTTTAGTTTTAATAACATATTTATGATACCTTCACCGTAATCAATTTTTGAATATTTTTTTTATTGTCAATGGCATATTGCTGTTTACGAAATATTCCAAATTTCAAATTTTCTATATAAAGAAGACTTTAACGTAAATGAATTGTTGTATCCGAAAGAAAATTTAGTAATCGCTTCCAATAGAAATGACCTTCTTACGATTGTAGAACTTTTTATATTAATTAATGGAAAAAATAGCCTACACATTTTTATTGTTATGTGTAAGGGAAGTCATCGGAATGTTTCTTTCAAATCAAAACACATTTTAAAAACTCAAAAGGAAATTGTAAAACGTCAATATTTTCTCATGTGCGCCAATTTGTCATATGTTTCAACAGTTTCCTTTGTTACGTATTATTGTATTGTTTTACAAACCAATATCAATGTAACTCCAGCTCTGAATAAAGGTATGTTTTGATCAATTAATGAAAATAATCATAACAAACTTGATGAGTACATGCAATGAGCTATCATGCATGTACTAGTATATACCATACGGTAATAAGACAAAGTTTCCGATTGAAGTGTTTAGATTGAAGTGGAGACTATAATAATTGTATGCATACGACTCAAAAATTTTACTTAGCTAAGGGAATTCAAAGTTAAATCTATGTTAAAGGAACATTTCAGGTAAGATCTTTAATGCATATGGGTCCAGTGCACTAGATATTGATATAAATATGATGGTTACGAACTATTCTAATTTAAGATTTTACTTCAAAAAAACAAATCCAAGCTAGATGATTTGCTACAAAGTAATATAGCATTCGTTTAGCGACTCCTCATATTATAGAAGTTTTGTTTGTTATTTAAAACAATACTAGTAGTTTGAAAAGCGCGTCTGGCGTAAGTGTAAAATTTTGTCCTGGTATCTAAGAGTTTATTTGTTACCTTTCATTTACAACGCAATGCATGTTAAGTTGTCTCACTTCTATCTGGGAAGAGTATAACTAACAATATAAATGTACCTGGATCTATTAACAATCTCAGATCATAGAATTTTATGTATTTATTAAATTGTTATAGAGTTATCAAAGGTACCAGGATTATAATTTATAGTACGCCAGACGTGCGTTTCGTCTACATAAGACTCATTAGTGACGCTCATATCAAAATATTTATAAATCCAAACAAGTACAAAGTTGAAGAGCATTGAGGATCCAAAATTCCAAAAAGTTGTGCCAAATACATCTAAGGTAATCTATGCCTGGGATAAGAAAATCCTTAGTTTTTTGAAAAATTCAAAGTTTTGTAAACCGGAAATTTATGAAAATGACCACATTATTGATATTCATGTCAATACCGAAGTGTTGACTACTGGGCTGGTGATACCCTCGGGGACGAAACGTCCACCAGCAGTGGCATCGACCCAGTGGTGTAAATAGTTATCAAAGGTACCAGGATTATAATTTATAGTACGCCAGACGCGCGTTTCGTCTACATAAGACTCATCAGTGACGCTCATATCAAAATATTTATAAATCCAAACAATTACAAAGTTGAAGAGCATTGAGGATCCAAAATTCCAAAAAGTTGTGCCAAATACATCTAAGGTAATCTATGCCTGGGATAAGAAAATCCTTAGTTTTTCGAAAAATTCAAAGTTTTGTAAACAGGAAATTTATAAAAATGACCACATTATTGATATTCATGTCAACACCGAAGTGCTGACTACTGGGCTGGTGATACCCTGGGGGACGAAACGTCCACCAGCAGTGGCATCGACCCAGTGGTGTAAATAGTTATCAAAAGTACCAGGATTATAATTTATAGTACGCCAGACGCGTCTACATAAGACTCTTCAGTGACGCTCATATCAAAATATTTATAAAGCCAAACAAGTACAAAGTTGAAGAGCATTGAGGATCCAAAATTCCAAAATGTTGTGCCAAATACATCTAAGGTAATCTATGCCTGGGATAAGAAAATCCTTAGTTTTTCGAAAAATTCAAAGTTTTGTAAACAGGAAATTTATAAAAATGACCACATTATTGATATTCATGTCAACACCGAAGTGTTGACTACTGGGCTGGTGATACCCTCGGGGACGAAACGTTCACCAGCAGTGGCATCGACCCAGTGGTGTAAATAGTTATCAAAGGTACCAGGATTATAATTTAAAGTACGCCAGACGCGCGTTTCGTCTACATAAGACTCATCAGTGACGCTCATATCAAAATATTTATAAAGCCAAACAAGTACAAAGTTGAAGAGCATTGAGGATCCAAAATTCCAAAAAGTTGTGCCAAATACATCTAAGGTAATCTATGCCTGGGATAAGAAAATCCTTAGTTTTTCGAAAAATTCAAAGTTTTGTAAACAGGTATATTTGTTATTTCCTTCCTCCACCAAAATCACTTTGTTCTTTTTGTCTAAGTAGGTCGTCCGGTAAGCTTTGTGATATCTATAAGTACCTTACTTAGTCCGGTTAGAATGGGGATTTTAGATTCAACGCTATGTGAAGAGTGATAAGTCTTCACATTAATAGCACCTGCAAATACTTTTTGGGGTACATATGTGGTCTTTTGCATGGTACAATTGATGTCCCTTTCCAATTTACCTTAGTTATTTTGCAGAAGCAGCCAAGTTTCCCCGACTTTCATCCAAGACAACCTCGTTTACAGGATCTACCTATTGTTTATGTGTTCTATTCCTGAGCTTGCATGAAAAATTTGCAACTGTACGTTAGGAACACATTATTAGATTTAACTTCCAAGCTCATTTCATCTCTCCGGTAGTATCTGAAGGGGGAAGTTATTTTTATTACAAATAGTTTATTTTCCCATGCTTGTTCATCAAATCAACATTTTCTCTCCTGTGCCAATTAGTAATTTGTTAGGACATTGTAGTGGGTTACTTATTTTTCAATTTACAACAAGCTTACATCAGTTTAACCACATTTTTGAATAAAAGTATGTTTTGTTCAATTGATCAGAGGAAATAATCAATTTTGTTTTACACGGATGGTATTGCAAAAGCAATCATATATCATATGATAATTATTGAAATGCTTCGACTGAAGTATTCCTTACATAAGTGAAGATTTAAATTAAATTATGTTATGCATACGACTTAGGAATTTTACTTAACTAGGGAAATTCTAGTGAAATCTAAGTTTGAGAATCTCTTAAGTGCAGATGTGTTAAGAATAAGTTTTAGGGCCCTGATAACAATATGACCAGTCATTTTGGTTCAATAATTTAAATCCATTAACCTAAAATAAAAGTATATTTCAACCACATAATAAATTTTCATTTAATCATACTAGTAATTTCATTAAAAGATGTTTTTTAAGTGTTTCAAAAATAAAGTGTGTAATCATGGATATTTATATTCTTGCTCAAGTTTCAGTGTCCGTCCTTTGTTGGTGTGGTTTATCGGTAATTCTCATTTCTTTTGTTTCATATAGATTCTACCGTTAATTTTTCTGTTCGAACTGTTTTACATAAGTCATTATAGTGTCCTTTATAGCATGTTGTCACAGTCGTGCGATCGGTGCAAAGACCGTATTTGGACCTATAATTGTTTACTTTTTGCACATTGATACTTGGAGTTAATTTGTCGCATTGGCACTCATATCTCATCTTCTTTCTTATATCTATTTTTACTGTATATTAAAGATTTCAAAACGAAAAGAGATATGTAGTGTCGATTCGTTTTTGTTTCTGCCCAGTTCACAGAGCGGTAGACATAACCAGCAATTATTGTCCAATTGCTAGGATTAATAAACCTTAAGTGAAAGTATTTGATTTCAACTATATAACAAATTATGATATGGAAGGTGACGTGTAGTACAATTTAAAACAACAAAAATTGTAATCTTGAATACTTACTAGCTTAGAAGAACCGGTACTTCCTTATAGGTATAAGTACTGCTTTCTAAACGTTTTAAAACAAAACGAAAGTAGATATCAGTTTTCAAAAAACAAGACTTTCCATAAAATCTCGGGAAGTTAAACAAAAATCCAATGCATCGTAAATAATTGATGTATACAGTAAAAATTCTTCTGTTACCATCTAATCAACTATGTTCATTCGATCAATGCTATCAATAAAAAGTCTCCAATATTTGTGTGTGAGCTTCTTTTAGAATTAAATCTTTCTATTCTAGTGTTGTTTTTTTTTGTCAAAGTATTATTATTGTGTGTGAGACATCATGGATAATAGACACGGCCTGATTCATCATTTTTTGTATTTTTTTATTCGTATTAAAAGCAATGGTTATTTTGTAGAAGCCGGCAAAATAGAATAGATGTGTCGGAACGATGCGAATGATATATGATTGTTTTTAAATGGCAAATTTTGACAGCATTTTATTTCTAACTATTATTTTGAAAACTAATAGATAACTGTAATCAGCAATAATCAGCGAAACAATACCCTAAGTATTTCTAGTATGTAAAAAAAAACATTCGAGGCATAGGAGATATTGTCCTTATAGACAAAATTTGCTTATTTTACAAGTGATTGCTTTTTAGTATCATTTTAAAACCTATATTAAAAATATGTATTTTAATCTGTGTTTTTACAGTCTCTCATAACTCTTTTTAGAGTGGCTCTTTTATGAATTGTTAATATTATATTGTTATAATATTATTATATCAAATGTTTTAAAGAGATGAGACTCTAATAAATTATTTGTTTGTTTGTTTGTTTATTTTAATTTAAGATTGCAAAAAAGCAGAAAAAAATAGATACAATCATTTCAACATATTGAACAATAATAATTAGATGCAGTTATAATCATAATCGAAGATTTTTGTCAAATGTTCTAGTCAATTGTATAATTTGAATATTTAGAGCGTTATTTTTTAAAAAGAATGACGAACAAAAACAAACTCAAGTAGTGTAAGGAAAATATTGTTTTAGTTTGAATTGTGTGTCAGTAGTGTCTTTTTTTCCATAAAGGGGTGTTAGCAATCAAATCATCCGATTCATTTATCAATTATAACTCGTATAAACTCATGACTGGGTGTTTGTCTATAGAATTATAAGAGTAAGGGCTTTATTGATAAGAGTTATAAGAATTTGTTAATTCTTATATTTTCATGACATTTTCAAAACTAAGACAGCCTATAAATATATTGCAATTTCTGAAGCCGCATTCTATCGAGAATTAAAATGTGATATATGACTTTCAGCATGGTTTGAATATTAATAAAATCATCGAAATATATTTAACACAAGTTTACGAGATAACAATAATGATTATGCAAAATAACCATTTTGCAATATTATTATGTTTGATTCACCCTAAACGCATGATACTGGTAAATAGTGTCAAATATAACCGATATGTCTCTTTGTATATACTCGATGATAAGACCGTACATTGATAGTTTCAAAACTTGATTCGTCTACTCCCAAAAAAAGTAAAATCACAAAAATACTGAATTCCGAGGAAAATTCAAACGGAAAGTCTTTAAATAATGGCAAAATAAAATGATAAAACACATCAAACGAAAAGACAACAACTGTTATATTCCTGACTTGGTACAGGCATTTACAAATCTAGAAAATGGTGGATTGAATCTGGTTTAATAGCGCTAAACCTCTCAATTGTGTGACAGTCCCATCAAATTCCATTATATTTACAACATTGTGTGAACAAAACAGACATACCGTGTCCTTCGGAGATTCAAATAGCATTTACAGGAAAAATGAACGAAGGCCATTTTACCACTTGGGGCTTATACCTTGACGATCATTAGAAAGCCTCAGTGACATAAAAGCCTCCATGTATAATTTAGCTTGGACGTTTTAAAAACCTTACGAAAACTCCAAGTATCCTTCCTTCACATTAAAATATTTGAATATTGAACTAAAATAATTAGTAAAAACGTAATAATGTTCAAAAGATACACAAAAGCTTCAGGTTAATACGAAAATAACTTACCGTATGATGAGATGGCTGATAAGATTTGTTTCGTGTTGGTGATATAGATAGAAAGAACGAAATAAAGCATTTTGTTTAAATGCACTGGAAGTAATCTATTGATTTCATGATTATTATGTCGGCATTGATAAAGATAACAGCATGCTTATAGATTACCACAAGGGAGACGGAAAATACTAAAGATATATTCATTCTCAAACTATCGTCATTATAAAAACAAAACCGAAAAACGACGAAAAGACAACAAAACTCAACTTTTTAAGTTTGCACATATTCAGTCAAAATAAACAATCAATATTGACAATTTTAAAGTTAAAAATCATTGTATATAATCATTATTTGTTGTTTATGCTATTTTATTCAATGATATGAGCAAATAAGCCCCAATACGGATAAATCAGCATGTGCAATACTAAAAACGTTCCACTGTCGATATAAATCAAGATTTAATATTGCTCTTCGAACAGGGCCAATACGGAAAAAAACAGGGCCAATACAGAAAAAAGCGGGAAAAAAAGCTGTATTAGCCCTAGGGCTAATACAGGACGTTCACTTCCGGTTTTCAATTTTCTTACGCCTTTACTTAACTCTGGAAGAATCGTTATGCATAAAAACATTGGTATAATATTTTTTAAATTAAAGTCATAAAATAAACAGGTTAAATAATGTGCAATGTTTTGTAATGTCTTAAAGTTTTGAAACGGAAAAAACAGGGCCAATACAGAAAAAAGCGGGAAAAAAGCTGTATTGGCCCATGGGCTAATACAGGACGTTCACTTCCGGTTTTTAATTCTCTTATAATCATTTAATAAAAGTGTTATGAACTGGCTGTTTCTGTATTGGCACTGGTATAGATTCTCGGTCAGCTGTATTGGCCCTCGACCCTACGGGTCTCGAGGCCAATACAGCAAACCTTGAATCTATACCAGTGCCAATACAGAAACAGCCAGTTAATAACACTATAGTATTTAGACAAATACAAGACTGACAGTTTTTAATCATGACAGGCAAAGTATGTGATTTCTTAAAATGCGATCCTGAAGTTTCAAACATCTACCTAGTTCTACGTTATTGTGCATTTGAAATATTCATCTTTATCAAAAGTACACAGCGAGAGTAGTTCATATTTTTTTATACTTTAGATTCACCATCATGTCCTAAAGGTAACATTTGTAATGTTGAGGTTTATACTTGATAAATAGTTGTTTTGTTGTTCTGTGCCATTTCAGACATATACTTTTACATTTTTTAATGTGAACGTTTAACAAATTCAACAAATGCGAGGTGTCGACTATGTTTGATACGGGGTGGCGGTTTTGAAGCGGAAAAAACTATCGAGGTTAGTTTAAGCATCTAAATTTCTTTTTAGAAACATTTTAATGCCACATAGTGTATGCACGGAAGGAACTGAACCATAATCTTTCCTGCAAGCAGAAGCAGATATTTTCAGTGCTCTGGTTTCTCAATCATCTCTCCCAAGTTTTCCGTGGTGCAGATTTTGATGCTTCATATCCATGTTCCAGGACTAAAAACTACTTTTGACGATTTGTTTCCGTATGATTAATATAGAAATTAATTCCTAAATTTAACCGATTGCCAGCTTATTGTTTGAAATTATTGGTTTTAAAACAATTTTTTATCAAAATATAATGTATCGCTCGGAGTGTCAGATCTTGTGTCTCAAGGGGTACAGGCATTTATAAAAAAAAAGATTTGCATATAATTCGGCCTTTATCTGATACTTTGTAAATCAAACGCACCTTCTTTGTTATGATAACAAATGCTAAACTGACGGTATTTTAATTTACCGAAATTTCAGAAGAGACCTCCGTATAAGATTTGTCCGAACCACCAACAGTCAAAATGTAATCACTTCCTTCACCAGTTTCCCTAACAAAGTATTCGTGCACTCTGTAAAAACACTTACTACCAAACGAACTCGATTATTCTCTCCATAGAAATTATCACCGGCATCTATATCAACAAATGACAAAATTGCTTCTAAAAAAGGCCTGAAGACGATGCCCATCTATTCTAAATGATTTCAAAACGCCGTCGAAATACCTATTTTCTTTTTCTTGGAGATGTTTGTCAAGAAGGTTTACACCGGAAAAGTGGCATTGAAAACGCAGGCAAAGGAGAAGAGAAGTATTGTCTAATATGGACCTTTGTTTTCGTTACCATATTTGGACAAATGAAAGAAAATTAGCATCCAGATTAAGTGTTTCTACATTTCAATTGTTGTTTTGAAATCGTTTAGAATAGAAATGTCTTCGTTTTTATGTCTTGTAGAAGCTGTATCGTCATTTGTTGATACAGGAGCCGGTTTGTATTTCTATGGAGAGAGTAATTGAAATCGTCCGGAAGTGGATGCTTTATGCGGCGTGCACGAATGTATTGTAGAGGAAACTGGTAAAGAAATTTTATGGATTTTGACTGAGCTTTGGGAAAATCTTCAAAGAAACTCTCCACTGTAATTTTGCTCCATGTTTTGGCAAAATGAGCCATTATCGCAACTTTATCCTGACCATGATAGTGACTGAAAAAGAAAGGAATCATGTTCAGGTATAAAACAAAATACTTTGAGTCTTTTTTCTTCCATATTATTTAAATTAAGGTGGTACCTAACACTGCAGGGAGATAACTCTGTAAAATCAGCTAAACGTTTTAATTACGTTATGTTGTTAAGGGAATATTAAGCTTCTCAATGATCAAAATAAGTGTTTGTCAAACTGCTATATTGTGAAATTTTTCTGATAAAACGGTTGGTTCAAATTTTTTGAAATTTTTATATTTTTGTAAAAGGGTCAAAGTAAATACTTTGTCAAAATTTTAAGAAAATTAAACGAGCCAAATTAATTTAAGTTAAAGTGTTGGGTACCACCTTAAAAAGCACATAAATGACGGTGCCACATGTGGATCAGGATCTGCTTACGATTCCGGAGACATAACATAGAAGGTGCGTTTGATTTATAAGGTATCAGATAAAGGGAATTACATGCAAATCAAATTTGTTTTGATAAATGCCCTTGAGCGACACATTATATTTTTGATACAAAAATAGTTTTAAAACTAATTTTTATAACTTTTAACTCAATTTCATGTTAAGAATTCATTTCTATATAAATCATACGGGGGGAAATTGTCTAAAGTAGATTTTTTTCCTGATACGTGGATATGAAGCCTCAAAACAGGGAAAACTCAAAACGGCTGCTTCTGCTTTTGAAATATAAAATGTTTATAGTTCCTTCCGCGCAATACCTTATTTGGTTCTAACAATTCTCAAAACTTGAACTTTCCTTTTTTAGTTTTTCTCCGCTTCAAAACCGCCACCCTGTGTCAAACATAAATGACACCCTGTATTTGGCGTTCTACACAGTGAAAGTACTTTCAACATTTTAATAATAAATTATTTGATAGTTAAATATCGTGTGTCTAATAATTACCTAATTTCTAACATAACATATAAGGTAACTTATAATTACATTTCATTTCGGGTATACTTGGGTAATGCAAATTCTCTATAAACAAAAATAAGTTATACAAAACTTACTTTTGCCGATCTGATATAATCAAATTCCAAATATATCCTAAATGTCTGTACACATTTCCAGCATCAAACTTCTTTAATCTTTGCCAGTTTATGCTATTAAAAAGTGCGTAGAAGCCGGCATTTGTTATCATGACCAGTTTTGTATTAGGAAAATGACATTCATGAAGTGGCTCGACTTTTGCAAGCACCCAAAACGCGAAATACTAGTAAAATATAAATGACAAAGGAATTGTTACTAAGGTAAATAATTATTTAATTGTTGTGTTATTGCCTTTCGGATAAGAAGATATATTTATGAACGTACATATTTTTTCAGAAGAAACGAAAGAATTATAGATGAAAAATTATGTACCAACATTAATACTCTAAAAAGTTAAAAGCAGTTATGCATTTTTCAAAACAATCAAAACTTAAAGAGTTGGCCGGGTAAGCTCATTGGAATCATAAATAAAAAAAAATGAATTATCTCTGAGAAAATGTAAGCCTTTAAGGGAAGATAACCATTTTATTTTAATAAACTTGTCTCATTGACACTCATATCACATTCTCTATTTGCTGTATCTCACAATATGTCTCATGATATTATTAAGTATGTCTATGTGTTTCTGATACCATTGTATCAACATAGGTTTTTCGGAATAAAATATCTATATTATAAAAAAAGAACCAAACCCTACAAAGAAATTTGAATGTATTTCCTATAGGGTTCCTATGTTAAACTAAGACCCTCTGCTGGGGCCATCTTGGATGATGCATCGGCTACAAAGTAACAACACTTGGTCAACACCTCATAATGAATATTCATGCCATGTTTGGTTTCATTCGATTTGGTGGTTTCCAAAAGAAGTAATTTGTATGCATTTCCCAAAGGGTCCTATGTTAAACTGAGTCCCTCTCCTGGTGGCTATCTTGGATGATGGATCGGCTACAAAGTAACAACACTTGGTCAGCACCTCATAAGGAACATTCATGCCATGTTTGATTTCATTCCATTGTGTGGTTCTCTAAAAGAAGTCATTTGTATGCATTTCCCATAGGGTCATATGTCAAATTTAGTCCCCCGCTGGCGGCCATCTTGGATGATTTATCGGCTACATAGTAACAACACTTGGTCAGCACCTCATAAGGAACATTCATGCCATGTTTGGTTTCATTCCATTCAGTGGTTCTCGAGAAGAAGTTCAAAATGTAAAATGTCAACGACGACGACGCCGGACGACAAACGATGGACGACGGACGACAAACGACGGACGACAAACGACGGACGACGGACGACAAGTGATAAGAAAATCTCACTTGGCCCTTCGGGCCAGGTGAGCTAAAAACAAACCATCTGTGAAAGCACTGACAGTAAATATGAGACCCATAGCCCTTTTGAAGATTTTGACTATTAAATAACATATATGGGCGATTAACAAATTATTATCTTTACATTGTTCTATCTTGTTTCTGTATATAAAATGTGTTATATATTACAAAAGGAACGAAGGCCACTTAAATACTACTGGGGTCATGAGCGGTTGCAGGTGCTGTTAACGTTCCACGTCAATAGCCCATTTTTAACTTTTGGCAAGAGAAGGCATTTTTTTATACGTTCAATATTTTTATCTGGTCATTCAAGCCAATAGCGACCCCAGTGGCATAGGAGCCTCCGTGTAGCATGATGTATGATCAGATTAAATACCTAAGGGAAACTTCAAGTAGTGTACTTTCACTTTGATATATTTAAATATTAAGATTAAGTCCTTCATTAGAACGTAAATAAGAGCATTAGACTAAAAAACATGCTTGAATAAAACAAAAGCTTGACATTTAAGAAATATCTGTTTATAACATTTCGGGTTGTCAATATCAAAACAAAATCTAAACAAAATAACATAATATTCTTTGAATAAAGGGAAGATAACCATTTTATTTTAATAAACTTGTCTCATTGACACTCATATCACATCCTCTTTTTTATATTTACATAACATGTTAAATCAACTTATCATGGTGTACGTTATGTTGTACTCATGCAGTGGTCAGCCTATAATCCTGATTAACTGAAATGTTATTGACCATACACATTATAGTCTTAGGTTAGAAAACAATGACAGCTTGCATCATCTTGTGGATTACATTATAACAGTCTCTTATTTCGCATTTATTCTTTATTTCGGTCATTTTTTCTTCGTAAAAATAAGAGGTTAAGGGTGCCATATGATGAAGAGAGGATTTTTTAATGGTTATCAAATTAAATGAATAGTAATTGTCAAAAAATTGCGATACTGGTTGCATAGTTTGTTAAAACTTGGACATTGATTGCAATGAAATTGAGAATGGAAATTGGGAATGTGTCAAAGAGACAACAACCCGACCATAGAGCAGACAACAGCCGAAGGCCACCAATGGGTCTTCAATGCAGCGAGAAACTCCCCCACCAGGAGGCGTTCTTAAGTTGGCCCCTAAAAACATATGTATACTAGTTCAGTGATTATGGACGACATACTAACTCAAATCAAAAATCATACAAGACTAACAAAGGCCAGAGGCTTCTGACTTGGGACCAGCGCAAAAATGCGGCGGGGTGCAAGAATTGATTATTTTAAACGTAAGATTGATTACTGTATGTACTGAGAGGAAATCTCAAAATATGAGACTCGACCTAAACCAAAAGTATGATGTATTGAATGGTATTAAATAGAGGGGATTGTGAAAAACTTGCATTAAATTCTTGTAAGGTGTTAAGGAGAATAGGGTACAAACGTGTATATGGATGAAAAAAACGAATATTTCTGGGAAATTTATACATATGATAATTTGCCTGGACCCTGCTTATTTGAATGGTTAAGTGACTGCTACAAAATCCTCTTATAACGGGAAAGAGAGGTGAAGTACAAAAGGGATCTACAAAATCAAAAGACGGAATGAACTGACAAAAAACGACAATAAAACGAAAATATACTATAAAGACAACAGTACAATTGTGTATGTGTATAGAAAGCACAACATCGAAAACTGAAGACTGAACAATGCAAATTACACTAAAAACTGAGGATGATCCCATGTGCTCTTTGTGGCTAAATAGATACTGCTTAACATATGTCACGCTTCTTGCTGAAAAAAAAAATTCCAGTAGTGTCACAAGAAATTTACAGGAAAAGAGGATAACATTGAAGTTACGACAATTGGAACATATTTATCGTCATCTGTAAAGCAGGTATTCCAAAATGACAACCGAACTGTCAAATGTTATAAGAGATTACTAACCTTATTTAACGGAACCCTTGATATGTAGGTTCCTAATTAGCAGTAACCCAGTACAAATGAAACCATTATTAGAAACCAAAGCTCTGGAATATTATATCCACTGTGAAATATAAGCGGGAGGTTTGGTTAGCCATAAAACCAGGATCGAATTTCATTTTTTTCTTACAGTGTCCTGTACTAAATCAAGACTGTTACAGTAGTTATCAAATAGTCCGTTTTTATATATGGCGGCGTTTGTTTTCCCTCTATCGATTTGTGACTTTTGAACAGCGGTATATTACTGTTGCTTTTAAATATATATATATCTAATGTTAGAGTACTGCAGGAATGTTGATAAATAGAATTTGGAATCTAAAATCATCTTTCTTGTTGTGAAGTCAGATTTAACACATTCGTGTGTATCACTTTGAAAATCTTATTGATTCACACGGTATTGGAAACCATCCCTGTATGGAGAGTTGTTTTTCGTGCTGGGTACCAATTTTTAACTGTTAATAGCTATATATACATTTTACTCAAATGACCAAATATTCTTATAGTTTATATAAAATAACAGCCACATGCTTTAAATTTGGTTTGGGGAGGGAGAATAAAATAATTTGTAATCTTGATTTTCAATTTAAAAACAATATGTTGCCATTGAAAGGAAATATTTCCTGAATAGTTCAATTCGTTAAAATTGTTTAAAAAAGCGATTGGCTTTTTCGCCATCAAAATGTAATAAAGCAAAAAAGATAAAAAAAAAAATAAAAAAAAAAAAAAAAACACATAACATTCACCTTTCATCAACTAAGTTGGTACATTAAATTATTTATGTAAAAAGGAAAATCAACAAAATACTTAACTGGCAAAATCAAACGCTCAAACACATCAGTGGAATGGGTATGAACTGTCTTATTCCTGACTTGGTATAGGCATTTTCTTATGTAGAAAATGGTGGATTGAATCAAAGGTGACTTTTCATACACCGTTATCGGGTGGTATCAATTAATTGTGTCTTACTTCAAGCAATTGCAATAATATTCTTAATATTGAAGCTTGATAATGATTTCTTTTTACATACTGAATGATCCAAAGGCTGTATCAACACCTGAGAATAGTGGGATGGTCGGTAAAATAGGTTGAAATAATGATTTTTTTTATTTGTTTCTTCACAGATAACTAAGGTATTCGGTTTTGCTGTTGAAACAATAATGTTTTTTTTAACTTGAAGTTATTGATGGCATTTTATGTTATTGTCATGTCATGACATGGTTATCCTAAATTTGTAAAAAGTATAAAAAGGAACGGAGGCCAGTTTACCACTGGGGACTTAAACGTTTGGCATGAGTTTTGCGTTGAGTTAAATTTTTGTTTTGCTTGTTCATGTTAATAGGCGGCCCCAGTGGCATAGAAGCCTCCACAAATATTGAAGTACGAAAGGTTTAAATACCCAACGGAAATTCCAATATTCTACTTTCGATTTCAGATATTTAAATATCAGAATAAAATACCTCGTAATAAATAAACAATTAATTATTAAACAAATGACACATAATAAAAAAAGAAGATTAAAAAGTGTCGTTTAACGCAATACCTTATCGAATTTTAACGTTTTTACCAAATAAATGTAAAAACTTGAAAATATCATATTCTTTACATAAACGGGAAGTAATCATTGGTATATTTACATACCGGCATGCAAAGTAAAATGTAATTGATCATGATGTTTGTTCTAAGCATAACTTTATTGTGCGTCCTTGCACTAGATGTGTTTGTTGTATAAGATTCACAGTGGCGGATCCAGAACTTTTCCTAAAGGGGGGCCCACTGACTGACCTAAGGGGGGGGGGCTTCGTCATGCTTCAATGATTCCCTATATAATCAACCAAAATGTTCCCAATTTTTTCCCACGAAAGGCGGGCCCGGGCCCCCAGGACCCCCCCCCTGGATCCGCCTATGATTCAGTGTAAGTATGGTAGAATAACAAAGCTGCTTAAATTGACAAACTGACAAAACAATATGAAAAAAAACAAGGTGAATGTAATATAGCTAAGAGAGGAGTTTTTCGAATTCCAATATAAACAGAAACATGAGACTATAAGTTAAATAGTGTGCTAGTGACCTAATACGGTATAAATGGGGTCAGTAAATTCCATATGGGGTGTGAGCGAAGCTCGAATCCCCATATGGAATTTACTGACCCCATATATACCGTATTATGTCACTAGCACACTATGTAACGAATTTATCTTAACGACTATCTTAACGAGAGAAATTAACACTAGTGACCCATGAAAATGAGCAAGTCTTCAATATACTGTTAGCATTAAGAAACTACTTGTCTTCCATTGATCCTACAAATACAGATGCAGACAATAACAACTTGTAAGTTTTAAATGTGTTTTATGAATTTATTTCCATCTTAATCATCAATTTTTTCGTCTGTTGAAACCTTTAAGATTTTGTCTCAGTACCGTTTTGTTTTAGAAAGGGACGTAACACCACTACTAACTGTGTATGAAATAAGCCTTGCCTCCCTTTTTGCCTAATATGAAACATAAAGGGACGTAACACCACTACTAACCGTGTATGGAATAAGCCCCGCCTCCCTACTAACCTAATATCAAATATACACGGTTTGCACGCGGACGCTTTCAACCAATCATATTCCTAGAAATGTATAGAAGGTAAGATAATATTTCATATTATTCAGTAAAACTAACAAAGATAAATTTATAGAAAATAAGCAGGTTTAAGATGATAGAAGTGATGAAGTAGTAGCTAAGTATTAAGTATTTCTAAATACCATTTGCATTTTTTATTTATTTGTTTTGACAGGTTGGAAACCAGTGAGATACAGATTGGCGATACTATGTTTGTACTAGAAATGTATTTATTTTATGCAAATCAAGACATACTTTTGAATTGTACACAGAAGAAAAACTAAATTTAGTTTCTGCTCGGTATTGCTTTTGAATTATGAACAACTGTTAAAGTTTTTTTCCATTAAGAAAGTATATGAATTCAACATGTTCAAAGGTTCGGACTTTAAAATGGTATGATTTCAAAGAAAGGCACATTTGAAATAATGTAATCTCTAGAGGCAATTTTACAATTCACAAAATAGTCCTTAACATCCACTCATAGTTTCCATCCTTGATGCATGTTTAGTTCTATGTAATAATGCTTACCATATAACCATTATAAGAAGAAGAATATGTCACATAATAAAATTGAAATACCCAATAGACATAATTCTTAGCTCACCTATCCAAAATGGCCATGTGAGCTTTACCCATTACTATGCATCTGTGATCCTTCTGTCTGAAAACTATTCTTTAAACATTTTCTTCTGAAACTACTTAATGAACTGAAATAAATGTTTGTCTGCTCAACTATAAAGTTTTGACTCTTGGCAATGTTTTTTTAACCAACATGCACTAGGAGTGATACAACCATTGTTATTCTCCAATGAGTCTTTGCTTGATGGCATATTTGTCTCGCCTGCACTGAAAGTCGCGGAAAGGCTGACATAGGGATTACAATGGTGACCGCGTCACTAATTGACCATTAACGTTCTGCTTGAGTTAGTTTAAAAGGAACTACTTGTGATAGATCCTTAATTGATATTTATGTTAAATTGCATTACTATCAGTACATATAATTTTGATGACTATTCGAGCCCCTGTCCCCTAGGTGAAGGGTAAGCGACTCTGAATTAATAAGCAATTGTTAGTGTTATGTTTTCTGCTGAATTGAGGTTGATCAAGGTCATGGTTCATTGACCTTAAATGATAAGTAATTTTCAATTTTGAATTTTCTGCTGAACTAACTTAAGCAGAAAAAAATCATCATTCAAAATTCCTTATTATTATATGGAAAGGAACTAATCACAAAAGACCAAGATATTGTCTTTACAGTTACATTACCGCCTGTAAATTTCAGTTTTGGGAGAATTTCTATATCCTGCCCACGAAATCATGGTCCAGTGACTTTGAAATGATAAGCAATGTTGCTGTCTATCAGATTGGGGTTTTTGGCTCATCTTGACGGAGTCAAAAAGCGAGACATAGATAACCTGTGTCTGGCGGCAGTGGCGTCAACAATGTATTAGTTTGTAGTTAGGTCAATTATAACGGGTATTCAGTTGTATAAGCATTGGCATATCTCATTTACAAGGATACTATTTGGTCCTGCCCCGCATTCATGGTCTATTGACTTTGAAACTTTTGATTATTTTACATGTATTAGTTTGTGTGATTAGTTCGGTTCAAGTGGAACCATTAGTGGTAGGCCAATGTCAATTTGTTTTCAGTTGTATAAGCATTAGCACATCTCATTTAAATGGAGAAAATTTGACCCTGCCTCCTAAATCATGTCCTATCGACTTTAAACTTTTGCATAGTTAACATGTATTAGTTTTTAATATCAGTTTAGGATGAACTGCCAATGTTAAGTCAATGATATTTGGTATGCAATTTATTGACATTTGCAAGTATGGTTTCCATGAAAATTATATAACCCCATCCCCTCGTAATGGCTCACTGACGCTGAACCTTTTACACAGTTTACAAGTTAATGTTTGTGTTTAGGCATAGGCGGATCCAGGGGGGGGGGGGGGGGGGCTGTGGGACCCGGGCCCCCTTTCGTGGGAAAAATTTGGTTGATTATATAGGGAATCATTGAAGCATGACTGGAGCGCCCTCCCCCCTTAGGTCAGTCAGCGGGCCCCTCCTTAGGAAAAGTTCTGGATCCGGCACTGTCACTGATTTAAATCGATCTAAATAAAACCAGTTAAGCGTTAACATTATCTTTAATCATAACGATCTCTATCGGACTAAACCGATCCACTGCGTTCACACTACAATTAAAAACGCAATCGATCTAACCTTTTTACCCGTAAAACTGTAAACATTGTGTATAAATAGAACTGATTTATTAAATTCATCTATTGATACTCTGACACACACACTTGAAAAAAAATGGGTTATTGTTTCTCCTGAATCAGAAGTTAACATTTTGGAACAGGTGTTATTGCCGTTTTCTTTAATTTTGAAAAAAATATCTGTAGTAACGAAGTTACAACACGACGAAGTATTGCGGTTCTTGAAAAGAAAAAAAGGCATCATAAGAAAAGAAGACACAGATTTCGCAAATCTATGCGATGACGAAGACAAAATGTTTTCAGTTTGTTTTCAATGTCTGTAATTAAACAGTGAAATATGGGTTAAACAACGAACCTCAGAGATAGTTTTGGCGCTGTACATGCGCATACGTTATATTCTATTCAATCGGACTAGTTTAAACCGATCTCTGCGTTCACATTCAAAGTTAGATCGGTTTACTTTAGATCGATTCAAACTAAACTAACTCTTTTGGTGTTTTAGTTTAGACCGATTGAAGATCGATTCAAAGCGTTCACATTGCCCCTTAAATCGATCTAAAGTGAACCGGTCTAGTTTAAATCGATAAAAATGTCCTAGTGTGAACGGGGTCTAAGTCAATGATATTTGGTATGCAGTTGCATAAGCATTGGCACATCTCATTTACATGGTGTTTGTTAAGTCATGTACCTCTGAGATGGTTCATTGACTTTGAATATTTGCATAACTTATGTAACATGTTTTAAATATATTGCTTTTTAATTTCTACATTTACATTATCAAAATAACATAAAAATGAGACATATGTCTGTGATAACAGTTTATTTTTTTAATTTCATGTGGACAGATAAGACATATCTCTGTGCAGAATTTATCTTCGTTTCAAATAAAGAAATACTTGGCAGGAGTACAGTTTTATCAAGTCGAGTACTACCGTCATAGTTTCACAAAATATTTCATTGCATAACCAACAAATGTTCACTACTTTTTTACTCATTTTCAATCTGTAGTAACCATGTCACCTCGAGTTTCCAAAATGTTGTATAGAAACACCAAATGAAAAAAGAATTGTGCTTTGAAACAATGGCCAATGATATATGCAACTTACAAACTAAAAAAACTGTCAAAGTCAAGCAAATATATTTATTTATCCTTTTTGTATATGACACTGGATTCCAAATACAATAGCACAAATAGTAAACTAATTTTGATCTGAATCTGCTATTGAACAACTGAACAATAAATAATTGCAAGTTTTAAGGCTTTACTTATATTCAATACTGTTCATACATTTTACTTGCAGTCAATGAAGATATGTTCAGTCTGTACAAAAGCTGTTTTTGACCAGTCTCTATCAGTATCATGCTGAATTGACCGAAATGCTACAGAACAGCTAGTACAGAATCGACTTTAAGCGCATTGTCTAAATATAATAGTACTGACCTTTTCACAGTGGGTATATCTCATAATCTGGACATTGAATCAAAGACTGAATGTTACGGAACAATTTATTGTTCAGACTTTCAAATTAATGATGTTAAGATTATATTGATGGTTTAATGACTGCATAATTAAACTCTATATAATTGATAGACGTACGATCCTGGTATGCAAACATGTTTATTATAAAACATTGTAAAGGTAGTTTTTGCAAACCAATTAGAGGTTAAAACTGACCTAAATGGAGATATTTCATTTTTGATCTGGTGTTTATATATAAACTCATCATATATACCAGGATTAAAATTTTATATTTACGCCAGACGTGCGTTTCGTATACATAAGACTCATCAGTGACGCTTAAATAAAAAAATGTTTAAAAGGCCAAATAAAGTACGAAGTTGAAGAGTATTAAGGACCAAAAATTCCTAAAAGTTTTACCAAATACAGCTAAGGTAATCTGTTGATGCATATAAGCAATTTTCACATCTACTCATAATGAAATGTAAATTCGTTGCAAAAAGTTGACTTCAATCAAAGGGAGTGTTCAGTTATGTTTAAGTTTAAGTTTAAGGGTTGATTATTGTGTATAGATATGGCAATATGACACCTGTTTGACAGTAAAATCTATGTTAAAAAGGGGACATCATTTTGTTTTGCAAGATGCATAAATTCACGGTCATATCCAGTCTGAAAGTGGGTCGTTTAATTGGATGTGTTATGTAGGGAAATGCGACCATCGCTGAATATTTAAGAACACTTGAACAAGAGAGTGGCGAAAGATACCAGAGGGACATATAAACTCATAGATCGAAAACAAACATACAACGCCATGGCTAAAAAAAAAGAAAATGACAGACAAACAATTCAGAAGAACACAAGACACAACATAGAAAAACTAATGACTAAGCAACACGAACTCCATCAAAAACAGGGGCTAATCTCGGGTACTACGGAAGGGTAAGCAGATCCTGCTCAACATGTGGCACCCGTCGTGTTGCTCGTGTTATTAGAAACCCGGTAAATAGTCAGTAGGTCATATTCATGGAAAGGGAACAGGATTGTAGTATTGATATAAGGTACATATCAGATATGATCAGTGAAACGAATATTCCGTAATCGTCAACCTACTCGTGATGATGTCCGTAAAATTTACAAAGGGCTGATTTCAACTTATCTATCAGTCATACATGATCAATGGAGCAGGCTTTGTATTTGGTCTCTGGTGGAGAGTTGTCTCATTACATTAAGGCAGGTACGCATGTAGACACACTTAAATTCCTGTATCACAAAATTTTATAACTTTGTATTCAATTATATTTATAAAGAGAAGAACAACCCAAATTTGCAGATTTATCATGGTTGTATGTGCTGATATTTATATAAATAGTCATAGGACAAAAGTGAGTTCCCACTAAAGAAAAATGTCCTATCATTTCAACTTAAATCGATATTTTTCAGAAAATTATTGTCAAGTTACTCTTATGTGTGTTTTTTTATAAAATAGATACCATAAGATGCAGAAATGGCTGAAGCTTTATTGTTTATTTGGCCATAATTTTGGTGTGGTTCGTTTTTGTTATCTAATGCGTGAAACACAAATGCAAATTTTTATGATATTTTTATAAACATAATTATAAAACCAAAAGCAGTTAACACTTGCATTATGTGTAATAATATCTTGAGCTTTTTGCACCACTGTTTAACTTACTGATTACTACTAACAAGAAATTATTTATCAGAATCATGCTTTTCCAAATGCACAGGTTTGTCTATATTCAAGACATGTTTTTTTTTTAATTTGGAGTGAAAATAAGGCCATGGTATCTCAAAGATTCATATGAACCTTAATCTCCAATAATTATTTTTATTGTGTTATGGTTATCGAATCATAAACAATATAAACTGTTTGAAGACTGGAAAAAAGGAACGGATACCAGTTTACCACTGGGGACTTAAACGTTTGGCATGTGTTTTGCGAGTTGAGTTAAATGTTTGTTTGCTAGTTCATGATATAATAGGCGGTCCCAGTTGCATAGAAGCCTTCACAAATGATGACTAACGCACTCTTAAAATACCAAAAGGAAATTTCAATATCTTCCAAAAAAATTTGCTTTCGTATATTTAAACATTAAAATAATTTACATGGCAATAAATAGAAATAAAAGATAGGACTAATGAAACATACTATATTCTGATTAAGAAGTGTTGATCAAAGCAATAGCTTTTCAAATTTTAACGTCTTGACCAAATAAATGTAAAAACGTAAAAAACATAAATAATTCCTTCAATGTATGAGAAGTAATCATTTAAGCTTTTATTGGTACATTTGACTTTGCAATTTAAAATACGTCATTATGCAAACACCAAGCTTTTTATTCCCCCCCCCCCAAAAAAAAACAAACATTTTTCATCTGACCAGTCGGTTAACAGATCTGTTTTGCATACATGAATACAGGCAACAGCAGTATACCGGTGTTCAAATGTCGTAAATCGATTGAGAGAAAACAAATCCGGGTTACAAACTATAAAACCGAGGGACACATACATTGTATCAACGACAAGAGAAAAACAAAGGAACGACAGCTCTACACTGAAGTGCAACAAAAACAACCACCAACATACATAGAAACTACTTAATTAAATGAACTATTTGATAACAACTGCCATATTCCTGACTTGGTATAGGACATTTTAAGATGGTTAAGATGTTTATTTAATCAAATACCTTTTAGTTTAAAGAAACACATACCTTGTACACACTTTATAAATATAAATGAAACGAGAATATGTGTCTAGATGGTAGTATATATTGTATGTATTTTATTTATTGACAACATACTTACTAAAAAGCCTTCTTAAAGATTGGAAAAAATGGTAGCATTATTTTTATCATGTTTATATATAATAAGCACGACAACTCCTCGTAAACCAAAATAGCCAAAAGTTTGTCCAATACAGCTTTTAAAGGATGTTCATGGCTGAGGTAGAAAAAACCTGTTTAATTTTTCAAATCAATACTGATAAACAAATTTTGGAACCAATTTTTCTCCCCCTTTTTCCTATTTTTTTTTTAATTATACTTTATCATTCAGTGGTGAAAACGGAAAGTACACAAGCAATGGATAGTAAATAGTAACACGTGATACTCTTAATTCATAGAGCTATGAAAATCTTTCTGAGCAAACCCCAAAAATAAAGAAAGGGGGAGGGCAAACAAATATTTTCCCGGTCCCCCAAGCAGCTGTGGTATCGACTGATCATGCATATTGAGGTTCAAACGCCCCTCTTATATTTACATTATACATTTTCAGATTGTGTAAATTGATTATAAACATACAGACGCAACGTTAGATATTGCTACCACTAAAAATAGCGCTTAGTAAATATTTGATAAGGAAATTTTCTTAGAAATGGTGAAATAAATATTTCAAATTATATATGAAAATAAAGATTGCGTCTTAAATGTTCACATTATGATAGAGAAAGAATAAAAATATAATATACATAGGCTTCGGAAGACACAGATTATCAGCAAACGCGTTTACTTTAAGTTAGCGTTGTTTCATGTAACAAACTCGAATCATAAAACTCGAACAATTCTTGAAATGTTCACCCAACTCTATGAAAGTTTTGCAAGAATGTTTTATGACGTGATATATTTCAGTATAGTTTTACATGGCCGTGTCCATATAAAATTTTAACAGATATTTTGAAAAGAATGTGAGTAAATAAACTCATCATAGATACCAGGAATAAATTTTGTATATACGCCAGACGCGCGGCGCGTTTCGTCTACAAAACAGTTTTTAAAAAAAAAGCCAAATAAAGTACAATGACTGTCCCAGGAGAAATTAAGTTTGGAAACTTGAAACATTTCAGTTAAAAAAAAAATGTTTACATATAATTTGTTAAATTGTAATCACGATCGTTTTGTACTAAGTGTAAGCTCCAAAAATTCAAATTAATAGATTAATTGAGTTACATATTCAATTCAAAACAATAGGTTTGCTATGTCTTGCGGAAATGTCAGGGTTAAACGTTGAAATTCATGCCTTCTCAAAACTTTTACGGCCAGAAAACTAAAATTTGATTTCGTGAAGATTATATTTTGGCTTTGAGTACTATACCAATAAAAAGTACTTTTATAAGTTGAAGATGTTACATCAAATTGTATTAAGATTACAGTGTTATCTCTAAAAAAATAAGGATTAATGAAAATGTCTTGCAAGGTTGTCCGTTAACATTATTTGACGTTGTGTTATACTTTGCATTTACACAACAAGGAAAGCAGGAAAAATTTGATAGTGCGCGTTTCTTATTTATCGATTTTTTTCTGTTACACTAAATGGTAGCAATATCTGACGTTGAGGCACACAGACTTTAAAAATGTAAAGTTAAACTTGGTGCTCCCTATTGGAAGGAGTTATACACAACAAGGAGAAGAACAAAAGTGAAAGTAGATGGGGATTTCTGGAAATACACACATCCCACCACAACCATGACAACATGGAAAACGATTTACGAGAAAGAATCAAATTCTTGTTGCCAGAGTTTCAAAAATTTCTAAAGCCAAGTGATATACTTTTCAGTATACAGGGCTTGTCAGGTGAAACTATAATGATACATTTTGACAATCCATAATTATTACAAATTAGTTTGTTTACATTCAACACTGACATTGTATCTATGCCTTTTACATGTTTTACCAAAATAAATTAAAAGGCTATTAATAGATATTCATTAATATTGTATAAATATGTAAAACAGTTATTTGCATTTTGACAAATTATAATTATCTTGTCAAAATTTATGTTAATTTAAGTTTAACGTCCAAAGTTTTTAAAGAAGGTGTGTTGGGACCTGAGACATGTGAGATGACTATATATGGTATATAAGGCTCAGATTGGAACATATCAAGATTTAAATTTCTTTATTTATAAAAATTTTAAATATAAAAACAAAATTGAAAATGTTATCTTAGTTTGAATTAAAGTTGATAAATATATATACAGTGGCAGAACTTTTCAGAAAGGGCCCCACCAGCGCCGCACAGTCATGCTGAAGGGATTCCTTATATAATCAACCAGTTTTTACTACTTTTAAAAAATTAACACATTCTGTTTTAAAACTAATGTCAGGCCAAATTATGACAGAAAAATATCAATTGTTACTTTAAAAGTTTGAAACACGCTATAGTGACGTTTACCGAAGGCAACGCCTTCAACTGTTCCTTGTCAAGTACATTTCGGTATTTTTTAGTTCCCATGCCCCTGCCGCAGGGGAAGGGGCATTACGTTTTACCCTTGTCCTTCTGTACATACGTCCCAAAGTTGGTTTCCGTTCTCTTACTTTAGATTGCCTAAACCAAAAGTTATAAAACTTATACACAATGCTGATTACCACAAAATACAAATCAAGTTTGAATTTTGGTGGCGTCACTTTAACTGAACATTGCGGAGTTATGCCCCTTACAAATGGAAAATTGCAGAATTCATCGGTTCTGTTCTTTAACCTAAGTTTGCCTCCACCAAATGCAATGATACTTATACACAATGCCAATTAATTTATCACAAAATACAGAATTAAGTTTCAATTTTTGGGTTGTCACTTTAATTGTTCTAGAGTTATGCCCCTTTACAAATGGAAAAAATGCTGAGATTTTTTTCCTGTTCTCTTACTTAAGTTTGCCTGTACCAAGTGCTATGGAACTTATGCACAATGCTTATTACCTAAAAACACAGATAAAATTTGAATTTTGGTGGTGTCACTTTAACCGTTCTAGAGTTATGCCCTTGGCAAATGGAAAAAATGCTGAATATTTTGTTTCCGTACTCTTACTTTGATTAGCCTCTACCATATGGTATGAAACAAACACAATGCTTATAACCACATAATACAGATCACGTTTGAATTTTGGGGGTGTCAATTTTATTGCTCTACAGTTATGCCCTTTACAATGGGAAAAATGCTGATTTTTATACTCAATCAAATGTTATAAAACTTATACACAATTGTTGTTACCACAAAACTTATACACAATTGTTGTTACCACAAAACTTATACACAATTGTTGTTACCACAAAACTTAGATCAGTGCACCAACAAAAATGTACAAATTTGGGGTGAATCACTATTACCATCTTTCAGTTGTCATGGTTATTTTCCTTTCTAAGTTTATGTGTTTGTCAAGCATGGGGGAATCATCTGTGGCAGATTTATTTCAAATTGGATGGTTTTTTTTTGGTGATTTATTACATAAGCATTACATAGTTTGTGATGCATGCAGATGAATGTCAGTCAAGAAATGTTCCTGCTTGTTTGCAGAAAATATAGGTTAGTTAAAATAATATTTCAAAAATACATGGACAATATATGAGGGAAATGATCTGGACTTGAACAGCTACTGCTCAATCTGAATGTAAATTACAGTAAATGTGGGAGGGTATAGACATAAATTGCATCACATTTTTTGAAAGATGGTAGGAACAATATTTTTGTTTTGGCCTCATTTGCATCAGTACAGTAATATGTTCAAAGTAAAAATAAAAAAAACAAGAAATAACCTACTTGCATTTATAATAAAAGGCCTATAAAGCTATCACCATGATCACTGGAAATGCAAAAAACAGAAACTGTACTATAGTAGCTGAATTTTTTATATTCATATGCAGTGGAGCTCCAAGAAAATGTTCGTGAAATTGAAAAAAGAAGTCGAACAGAAGCTGTTGCAATACTGATAAATGCAGTATCTGTAAATGAAGACTTGTCAGAGAAATTTGTTGTGGCTTTATCTGATGGAGGTAAGGTTTAAGATATGACTACTTTTTTGTTTTGCCTTTGAAAATACTCATTCTCAAATTAAGTTCAAAAAATTTATATAGAATTATAATATGCATTCCAAATTGTTACCTGGTTCATAATTTATGATAAAAACTTAGTTTATGTAAAAAAAAAAAAAAGAAGAAGTAAATATTATATGTTAACATCTGTTTTTGCTAAAATTTCAAAATATTTTGAAGATAAAAATTGTACTTCCAATATGACACATGTGACAGTCAAGGACTGGATACTTCGTGTACAAGAAGTAAATAATGATATACTTGTATAAGTAAATTATGCTGATTGAATAATCTCCCCTTAGTTTTCTAAAAAAGTTACTTGTATAAGTAAATGATTTTCAAATCCCTAAAATTCGAAACTTTTCAGATACAAAAAAAAACAAGCTTTTAACAGTTTTTCTCAGGTTAGCTCATAATTTTTTTTTTATAAGAATTCAATGTTTCATCTTATTTATTCAACAAAGAAACTAATTGCGCACCGATCTTAAGTTTTTGCGCAAGGCTTTCAAAAATTGTCTCTTAGATCTTGTAAATGAGCAGTGTTCTTAAGATAACCGAAAAATGAGATTTTTATTGTCAATGAAATT
Source organism: Mytilus galloprovincialis (assembly GCF_965363235.1). NCBI lineage: Eukaryota > Metazoa > Mollusca > Bivalvia > Mytilida > Mytilidae > Mytilus > Mytilus galloprovincialis. The sequence goes on along the minus strand of NC_134841.1, from coordinate 38,027,700 downwards.
ACACTTAAATGATTAGTTAAGACATCTGCAAAGAACAGATTGTATTACAAACTCTATTAAAGCAAAGGAATCCAGAAAAATTCAAGAAAAGACCTTCTTACTTGTATAAGCAAAAAACAAATCAGGAAGTCTAAGGGACATAACTTATATAGCCAATGAAATAATTTACCTATACAAGTCAATAAAATACACTTGAAAATGAATATCCTACAAATTTACTCATATAGGTATATTAATATTTACTTCTTCAAGTTCCCCTGACTGTATGATATTCCCTGTGTAAAAAAATATTGGTTGCCCACCAAAATACATAGTGCTTAGATTTTATTGAAACATGTTTACTAGTATATCAAGAACACATCCTGAATTCATTGCTGGTTTTAAAATCCATGCAAATTGAAAATGTTTGTATTATTTTACTTCAGGTTATAAAAGATTCATTGATCTTATTAATAATGAATATCCAGACAGGGGAGACAAGTTTTGTCAGGACTACTATGAATTTTTAATTTGTTATATGAAGGGAGATCTTTTTGAAAGAATAGAACCAATGAATATCTGTGGGTTTTTATACCAAAATAATTGCATTAAACGGAGTGATATGGAAACTATAAGATCAGAATGCAATTCTCATGGAAAATTTAAAGCCTTGAATAAACTACTTTTCCTGATGCGACGAAGAAGTTATAATTGGCCAGTTCTCTTAATGGAAGCTCTTAAAGAATCAGGAGGAGAAGCTTTAAAAGCTAAGATGGATCCAGGAGCAACACCAGGTATTGTAAAATAAGTATTCGTAAAGGTCTTATACAACAGTTCTTTAACTCCTTTTTTAAATTTGAACTTTTCCCAAAATTGTGTAGAATTTGTCTTTGTTTCAAAAAAAATTACTAAGATCTGTGTGAGTATAGTTTTATTCTGTTTAGTACTACATACAAAACTGTACTTGTCATTGCATATAATAGGATAACCATCACTGGAAGTTAACTAATTAAATGGTGACCCTTTTTTCCTGTGTACAAGCTTTAGTAACCATGTAACCTCATGTTTCCCAAAAAATCTATATACATACAAACGAAAAAGAATGGTGCTTTGATAGTTATCAAAGGTATCAGGTTCATAATCTCATTTTATCAATGACTCATCAGTGACGTTCTGATCAAAATAGTTAAGAAGCATAACAAGTATAAAGTGGATGAGGATGAAGGACCCAAAAATGCAAAAGGTTGTGATGAATACGGCTAAGGTAATATATGGATGGGATAAACAAAAATCCATAGTTTTTCGAATAATTCATACTTTTGCAAACAGTTAATTTATAAAAAATGACTTTATCATTGATGTTCATGTCAACACCGAAGTGCTGTCTACTGGGCTGGCTATTCCCTCGGTAAAGAAACGACGACCAACAGTGGCATCGACCCAGTAGTGTAAATAATTATCAAAGGTACCCAATCTGATTAAAAACCGATCTCTCATCGCTCCCGTTTTCTGATATGTCACGTGGGAGATCTAACGAAACCCGATTTGAGGTCACATGTGAGTGACCTTGTATGTGTGTCTTTTTCGACCAATGAAAATGAGTCTTCGACGATCATGAAAGTTTATCTTGAGGTAAAGGGATGTAACTCATTTCATTTACGAAGTAATCGTCAGTCCAAATAATTCATACTCTTTTTTGATTGGCTTATCAATAGGTCGTCAACTCATTTGCATATCATTATAAATTCACAACTTCCAGTTCACTAACATTTGACCTCAAAGCGGGTTTCGTTAGATCTCCCACGTGACATATTAGAAAACGGGGGCGATGAGAGATCGGTTTTTAATTAGATTGCAAAGGTACCAAGCTAATGATTTGATACGTCAGAAACACCGAATATATATATGTTTATGACTCAGAATTGTTTTACTGCAATGAAATGTTGGATTAATTTCCTTCAACTATAAATTCAACTGAATATTTTTTTTAACACTTTTTGGGATGCAGTCCAATGTGACCTACTATGATTTGGTGGTATTACACCAACATGACAGCCTATATATTGTCAATCCGATCAATCTAGTTCAAACGCATTATATCAGCTGTTTTGTGTAACACCCACCTTATTTATACGACCAAGTAAACTAAATTTGTGACAATAAAACCCATGTTTAATCTAGACATAACTTCATATATATTCCAGTCTCTCTTTACTAATGCAGAATAAACAAATCACTCGATTTCAGTTATTATTGCGGTGTAAAATTTCATAAAAATGTAAATTACGCTAAATAATGTTATTGTATTTAGCAACTAAACAATGTATGTATACCCTTCGGGGTCTTATGAAAACACTGGTATATTCTAGTCTTTATGGCATTTATAGCCGTAGTTTACCCCCACAATATAGCTCGGGACAATATAATAAAATATAAACGGTTAAATCGAAACAATTCTACGGCTGACGTGATTTATTACACAAGCAGATTTAACCTTATTTTCTCACTAGGCCAAATTTTAAAAGTTTTGGCTAGTATCTTGAAAACTAAGATTGAAAAAAGCTCCTGTTTAAAGTTTGCTATGTGCTTTGTTTGAATGCCTTTTTATTTATCATTATTATATATATGATATGACAAAGATAAAGATGAAGATAAAGATATTTTATTTCCTAATCATAGGGCTAATAACAAGCATGTAATCACATTAAGTAAAACTCAAAAGCCTTTCTCTCCCACTCGCATACCATGCATACACTCACACATACAACTATCGTTCTGATTAAGGATGATTGATTTAACAGTACAACATGTAAATGAAAAATAAAATACCGGTAAAAAATACAGACACAAATGTATTTTTATTCTTTTTTATTTATTTTTTTATTTTTATTATGAGGAGAGTCAGTTGCCTACATTGTATATGTGGAACGAAGGATAACTCTTACTGCGCAGAAAAGAAAAAGATAAAACAATTCAAGTATAATGTGACAATGAACTGGTGAAGAATATAAATAAGTTTTCTAAGTTTTAGTTAAGCAAATATTTAGTTTCTCAATGTGTAAAATGAGGATAGCAATTCACATAATTTAGAGTTAAAATGAAGGCTATCGTTTGACATAAACCAAATAAGCAGATTACTATCGGATATTTGGGATACATATGGGTATTTTGTAAAGAGTTCATCCAGAAAGGTTTTTCTTTCCTTATAATAAAAGGTACATTTAAATAAAAAATGTTCTTCGTCTTCAACCGAGTTCATTGAACAAAACTGGCATGTTCTCTCTGATCTTGGCCGTGTAAAATTTTTACTTAAGAGATCAGTGGGCGAGTTTTCAAGGCGGTGCAAATACATAAATATTTGAATTACTATGTTAATATATAAAGGAAAGCTACCTAGCTCTGATATAACTGCAATATTTATGCAATATTTGGAGAAAACATAGAACATACTTGCAAAATTTAAGATTTAATTGATCAGGTTCCCAATCTTTGAAGATTTAAAAATATGCATGGCTGTTCTTTTTGGAGTTAAATTTATTATACCCCATATTTTACAGCCATATACAGCTATTGGTTTGATGGTGTGATCAAATATATGAAGTAAAGTCTTAATAGATGGAGAACATGACTTAATGTTTTTGTAAAATTTAAAAGAAGTCTTTAGTCCTTTATCATATAGTTTTTTTTTAGCTGCATTAAATTTTCATGTATTAGTTAGAACTAATCCTAAGTATTTATAGAATTTCACACACTCTATTCTGTTTGCACCTATATTAAATTAATCTGACAGTAGTCTCCCATTTTTATTAAAGATTATAATTTGTGTTTTCTTTGTGTTTATTTCAAGACACCAGTCATTACAATATTGGTATAAAATATTAAGTTGGGTTTGTAACCCTTTTTTATTATCTGAAAATAACACCAGGTCATCCGCATAGAGAAGGCAAGGTACACATTTATTATTTAATTGTAAACAGTCACAGTTGGGCAAATCGTTTATGAAACATTTAAACAGGTTAGGACCTAAAACATCCCCTTGACGGACTCCAACTTTAGAACTAAAAAAATCAATTATTTTATTATTTACCCTCATACAGAGTCTGTCATTGTTATACACACTATTTAGAATTCTATAGAAAAAAACATCAATATTTCCCTCTAACAATTTCAACATGATACCAACGTGAAGCACTTTATAAAAGGCTTTACGAACGTCCACAAAACATGTATATAGTTTTTTGCTACCACAGTTTAAATATTTTTCAACAATGCATTTTGGAACGAAGACATGATCCGAAGTCCTGGATTTCTTAGAGAACCCAATTTGAGTTTGATGTATAATCCCGTTTTCAGACAAAAAATTAACAAGTTTGGTGTTTAAAATCATGTTAAACAGTTTGCCAATACTATTATTAATTGCTATGCCACTATAGTTTTTAGGTTTATTGGGATCTTCAGATTTGTACAAAGGGCATATAAAACTTTGAGACCAAGACTTCGGATAGTGACCACATCGAAGTATTGCATTGAATAGTTTTAGAAAACATGGGACCATGTGGGATTGTGACACTTTCAGCATTTCATTACTTATGTTGTCCAATCCTGGACTCTTTCCAGATTTGAGCTTTTTCAAAGCCTTTTGTAATTCAGACAAAGAAAATTCAAAATCAAGTGGAATAAAGCTTCCAACATTTTTTTCTAATTTCTTTAGTTTTTCTGTAATTTCGTTTACTTTATTTGACAGATTTGGAGAAACAGATGCCAAATTAGAAAAACATTTGAACCAATTATCTCCATCTATATTTTTTTGTGTTATTATTTTGTTGTTCATCGCTTAAGGAGTTTACCAGCGACCAGTATTCTTTTGGGATTTTGGTTTCCAAATTGTCCAAGCGATCTAAGATAAGCTGTTTGAATTCTTTTTTCTTTTTTCTCCTTAGTTTTGAGTATTGTTTATATGTCTTAAAAAAAGAGCCCCGTACGATTGGGTCTTTTGGAAATTTTGACATTAAATTGCCCTTTTATGTGACAATTTTTTTAAGTTGTTTCAAATCTTGATCAAACCTTTTTTATTATTTTCTGTGAATTTTCTTATTTTTTCTTTTCAATATGGCTATGTAATTATACATACCGTCATTGTGTTATTGTACTTTGGTAAATTTGTGTATTTTTGTCTTCAATTGTTACTAATATGCTTTGTCTGTATGCCATTTTGGCTTCTTTTTTTACATGTTTGTATGGTTATTTTTACAATTACGATTATAGCACAATGTTGAGCACAATGTTGACTGTTGTATTTTTGACTTTTTTGCCTATTATGTATGTTTGCTTTGTTCACACATCGTTGTCAATAACATGGAATTTGATACTGCCACTGTCATACAAGTGAGAGGTTTGGCGCTATAGTACGGCGGCTTTGTGAAAAATTGTGCACATCCTGCTACAAGCATGAAATTTGGCATAGACCTTCCTCAACTATAACTCTTTTTTTTCAGATAGGGAGGCATTTGAAAAAAATGTCTCACTTCCGGTAAAATCCAAAATGGCGGACTTCATACTTAAATCAGCCCAATATCGAAGGCTAGTGTGTAAAAATGTGTTATTATCATGCTACTATCATAATATTTGGTACAAACCTTTGTTTTTTACTACTTTTGTATAAATTTAATAGATTAGATGTCTTCAGAAACCGTACTTCCGGTTAAATTCCAACATGGCGGATTTTGTACTTACATAAGCTTATTTTTTAGGGGGAGGGGGTAATTGAAATGTGTTTTAACGTATTGCTACTCTCATTACATTGTGCAAGAACCTTTCTTTGGTGCTTCTGATGAATACAATGTATAAGACATATGTTATCCCCAAAACCACTAATTCTATCATGTTGTAAATGTTTAAATATAAAGTTGACACTTCCGGTAAAAATATGACGTAAATTTCAAAGATGAGTCCTCAATCTATTTCTTCGATGTAGAGTTTTGGATAGATTGATTAAAATAAAATAAAATCACTTTAGTAATAAAACATTTTTGAAATTACTACTATTTGGCCAAGAATGCATGTTTATTCACAGTCACCACCACATGCACACAAGGCAGTGCACGGGAAACCCGATTTTCCACATTATAAATGACCGCGGCATCCTTTCTTACATCCACAATGTACAAGCATTTGACAAAATGATGAGGTCTCAGAAAGAGTGTTTTTTTTAAAAGGGACCCTCTTTGTCCCTTCGCAATCCATTAGTGCCTGGACTGGGTAGCATAAGAGCCAATCCCAAGTTCGTCTCACTAAACACTTGCATTAGTATATTGCACGTTTTACATGCTTGAAAAGACTAGACCAAGTTTTGGGAATAGCCTCACTTATAATTAGCCTTCCGTTTTGTGCAAAAAATGATTTTCTTGCTTCGTTAATCATGTTAGCTCCATCTGATAAGTTTGTGCGATCTTACAGTAAAACCCTGGTGATTTAGGCTGATCAAACATCATTCTTTATGTTAAAGTCAAAACTTCAAATGCTATCAATCATTATGTCTCCCACGCAGTCTTTTTTTCCTTTTCAAGCAAAGAGAGAACCGTATCAGAACCGGTAAAGGTATGGGTCAGAAATAAGTGTGTGTGATCACTCATTGCCTAGTGCATTTGAAAGGCCATTGATAGATATGAATCGAAAAAATTTTGCCTCCCCAAACATAGCATTGACAGCATCATCAGTGACTGTTAATCATGACTCGTTTAACTTCGTGTTTCACTGCATCAGACACATGCACCATGATTTTAGTGTCTGTCTCTTTATGTTAACATGGTGCTACACTTGAAATACGTGGTGGATAAGATAGAACATCCTGAGCATTTGTTGCTAGAACTACCATACTCATCAAAGACTTCATGCACTCTTGTTACAGTTTCAAGGTATTTTATTAAGGTAAGGACATAATACCCAATCATCATAATCGTTAGGAAACACCTTGAAACTGTAACAACAGTGGATGTAATGTCGGATGCGAACACTGGTAGTTTGAAAGCTGCTAAAAGAAGCAAGAGCAACATTTAGGGGAAAGGGAATACACAGACGAATCCAGGGTTAAAAACATCCTCAAAATTGGTAAAGTTTTCTGAGCGATGACGACAATAAGAAAGAACTTTTAAGTTTTCATTCACAGCAGCTTGCTCAATACAATTTTGATTACAAGGTAGTTGTAGCAACAAATGCTCATGATGTTCAGTGTTATCCACCACTTGATGATGTTTTAAGTTGAGCACCATGTTTTCACGAAGCGACTGACACTAGAATCCAGATCGATGTGTCTGATGCAGTGAAACACAGACTTAACTGAGTCATGACTCGAGCAGTCGATACTGATGTCATTGCTGTTTCGCTATTTCGTGACAGAGGGGCAGACAAACTTTGGTTTGCATTTGGAAGGGGGAAAAGCTTAAGATATATATCTATCTATGACCTTTCAAATGCACTAGGCATTAAAAGATAACAATTAGTTGGAAAAGGAACTGCGTTGGTGACATTAATGGCGTTTGAAGATGTGACTTTAGCATTTAGAATGATGATTGACCAGCCAACATCACCATATGGATTTGATAAATTTAATGTCATTGAAAACGATACGTGGTTTTGTTGTAAGATCGAAAAAAACTTATCAGATTGGGTTAACAAAGCAAGAAAATATGTGTTTTTGGAATTATGGATGAGAGAAACAATACCACAGTCTTTGTAAATGTGGGAAATCAGCTCTCCGATTGTAAATTGCGGCCTAACGAGTATGCTGATTGGGTATTATGTCCTTACCTTAATAAAATACCTTGAAACTGTAATACGAGTGGATGAAGTCTTGGAGGCAAATGGTCAGGATATTCTATCTTATCCACCACGTGATGTATTTCAAGTTTAGCACCCAGTTCACATTTAGAGGCAGACACTAGAATCATGGTGCATGTGTCTGATGCAGTGAAACATGAACTTAAAAGAGTCATGATTCGAACAGTCGTTAATGATGATGCTGTCACTACTGTTTCGCTATTCCGTGACATAGGGGTAGACGAACTATTGATTGTGTTTGGGAGGGAAAAAGACTTTGGATTAATATCTATTAATGGCCTTTCAAATGCTCTAGGCAATGAGTGATCTGACACACTTATTGTTATCCATGCCTTTACCTGTTGTGTATGGTTCTCTCTTTGCTTGAAAGGGAATAAAAAAGACTATGTGGGAGACATTGATTGCATTTGAAGATGTGACTTTAATATAAAGAATGATGATTGATCAGACTAAATCACCGGGGTTTTACTGTAAGATCGCACAAACTTAACAGATGGGTATAACATGGTTAACGAAGCAAGAAAATAACTATTTGCGCAAAAGGGAAGGCTTTTTGAGGCTATTCTCTCAACTTGGTCTAGTCTTTTCCAGCATGTAAATCGTGCAATAAATATACTTAGGTAGGTGTTTAGGGAGACGAGTTTGGAATTGGCTCTTATGCTACCCACTCCAGGCGGGGACAAAGAGGATAACTTTTTAAAAACTCTTTTTGAGGCCTCATCATTTTGTCAGAAGCTTGTATATTGTGGATGTAAGAAAGGATGCCGCGGTAATTTTTAATGTGGAAAATCGGGTTTCCCGTGCACTGCCTTGTGTGCATGCGTGGTGATCGGTATTTTTGGCCGAAAATTGTAGTAATTTTAAATATGTGTTAGTACTATAGTGATTTTATTTTGTTTTAATCAATCTATCCAAAACTCTACATCGAAGAAATGGATTGAGGACTCATCTTTGAAATTTACGTCATATTTTTACCGGAAGTGTCAAATTTATATTTAAACATTTACAACATGATAGAATTAGTGGTTTTGGGGATAACTTAAAGCCAAAAGTTTAATGACCAGCACAAAAAAAATCATTTTCTTTACATTTTAAAAAAAGTTGAAAATTTGAATAATAAATAGATTTTTCTTTGTCCGCCATTTTGGATATAACCGGAAGTAAGGGTTTTTAAGACATATGTCTTATACATTGTATCCATCAGAAGCACCAAAGAAAGGTTCCTGCACAATGTAATGATAGTAGCAATACGTTAAAACACATTTCAATTACCCTCCCTAAAAAATAAGCTTATTTAAGCACAATGTCCGCCATGTTGGATTTTTACCGAAAGTATGGTTTTTGAAGACATCTAATCTATAAAATATATCCAAAAGTAGTACATAACAAAGGTTTGTACCAAATATTATGCTAGTAGCATGATAATAACACCTTTTCAAATACTAGCCTTCGATATTAAGCTGATTCAAGTATGACGTCCGCCATTTTGGATTTTACCGGAAGTGAGACATTTTTTTCAAATGCCTCCCTATCTGAAATAAAAGAGTAACAGATGAGGAAGGTCTATGCCAAATTTAATGCTTGTAGCAGGATGTGCACAATTCGTTTGAAATATGCTTGTAGCCGCCGGACTACTATAAATAAACTCATCATAGATACCAGGACTAAATTTTGTATCTACGCCAGACGCGCGTTTCGTCTACAAAAGACTCACCAGTGACGCTCGAATCCAAAAAAGTTAAAAAGGCAGAATAAAGTACGAAGTTGAAGAGCATTGAGGACCAAAATTTCTAAACGTTTTGCCAAATCCAGCTAGGGTAATCTATACCTGAGGTAGAAAAGCCTTAGTATTTCAAAAATTCTAAATTTTGTAAACATTTAATCTATAAATATTCCCATATCAATGAAACCATGTTCAATCCACCCTTTTCTACATAAAAATGCATGTAACAAATCAGGAATATGACAGTTGTTACCCATTCGTTAGATGTTTTGAGCGTTTGATTTAGCCATTTTTAAGGGACTTTCCGTTTTTAATTTTTACCCGGAGTTCAGTATTTTTGTGTTTTTACTTTTTTTGATAGAAAGAGTCAAACAAAAAATAAATAAAATTACAGGCACTTCAAGATCTAAAAATGAATGAATATGACAGCATGTTCAATTGTCACTAAAAAGGAGTTTTTCACCAGATATTAAGATATATACTTTTTTTCTGCATTCCTTGGTTACAATATTGAAAAAATAAAGGCAACAGAAATATACTTCTGAATTTGAGAATGGAAATGGAAATGGGGAATGTGTCAAAGCGGAAACAACCCGACCATAGAAAAGACAACAGCAGAAGGCCACCAATGGGTCTTCAGTGTAGCGAGAAACTCCCACACCCGTAGGCATCTTTCAGCTGGCCCCTTAAAACATATGTATACTTAGTCTAGTACAGTGATAATGGACGTCATACTTAACTCTGAATTATACACAAGACACTTAAATTAAAAATCATACAAGACTAACAAAGGCCAGAGGCTCCTGACTTGGGACAGGCGCAACATTGCGGCGGGGTTAAACATGTTTATGAGATCTCAACCCTCCCCCTATACCTCTAGCCACTGAAGAAAAGTAAACTCATAACAATACGCACATTAAAATTCAGTTCAAGAGAAGTCCGAGTCCGACGTCAGAAGATGTAACAAAAGAAAATAAATAAAATGACAATAATACAAAAATAACAACAGACTACTAGCAGTTAACTGACATGCCAGCTCCAGACCTCAATTAAACTGATTGAAAGATTATGTCTTCAGCATATGAAGTTGTCCTGAATTATAAAAATAGGGAGATGTAGATGTAAGCAGCTATATGTCACAATATGGTATTCACCAAAACCTAAAACTCAAACCCTATAATAATTAATAAAAGTTCCTAACATGAATCATGTGAAACAATTCAAATGATAATATAAAAGGGTCTGAATTATAACAAAACATTTACAAAAATCAAACATGACTCACGCAAACAATGAATTTGTTTGTAGATCATAGATGTTTTTGTGTCATGTTAAATTGTTCCTTTTAAAATTGTTATACGATGATGACTGGTGTACCCATATTTTTACTATTTTATTTATTGTGTCTGTTTAGTTAACGCATCAATGTAAATATAACGGATTTGATGAGACTGTCATCAAAGTGAGAAGGTTAGCGCTATAAAACCAGGTTTAATCCACCATTTTCTACATTTGAAAATGCCTGTACCAAGCCAGGAATATGACAGTTCTTGTACATTCGTTTTTTATGCGTCTTGTTATATGATTTTGCCATGTGATTATGGACTTTTTGAATTTATTTTCCTTTAAGTTCAGTATTTTAGTGATTTTACTTTTCACAGTAACTAATGACAACTACTGAATTACAGTGCTGTGACAGCACAGCATAAGAAAAATTAAAAAAAGTTGTTTATGTGTTGATAAAAAAAATCAAAGTTATTAGTCACGGAAAATGGGATCAATTTATATAAAAAAAAATCTGTTAAGAGGAAAAAAAGTCCAAAGTTGTATTTTTCGAAATAACTGTGTTAATATTTTTCTGTTATTAAGAAATATGTGCAGCCCAAAAAAATTAAACTTCTTAAAGTATCAATGTGGTATGCCCTTGTTATTTTGTTTTGTGCAGTACATGCATTTGTTCAAAATTTATCGATTGAATAAACATGATACGCTAATTGTTATGTTCACACTGTAGCTAAGTATATGTCACATATATCCGTCTTATTAAAAAGGAGATCTAATATGATTGCCAATTTCAAGGCTACATGTACCTATCACAGTTCTCTTTACGCCATAATTATTGTGACGTATATATGGGAATAATTCTATGTTGTCATAATCTGACTTTTATACAAACCAAGTGATGAAGATAAAATGCTTCTATTTCCAAAGGTTTTGAAGAAACTGCAATGGAACACAATAAAAATCAGAAGATTTAGTATGATTGTAATTAGACAATTCTTCATTAAGAGACCAAACTATGTAAAAGTTAATAGCAATGTGTACAGCCTTCAATAAAGAACTAAACCAATCTGCATATCATATTTGATTTTGTAAAAACCAAGAGCATGATTATTTGTAGATTTTGTCACTACCAAGTATAAACGTGCAGTCCTCTAACTAAAGTTGCCCTTCGAAAGATACTCTGAAATCCCCCATCCCCAAACCCCCCAAAAAAAAAACACAAAAAGAAATGGACAAGATCTATGCATGGTCATGATTGTCATGCCAGTTGGCAGTTCAAAATATATTAGGTAAAGAAATAAGGATCTAGTCAGTAGTTAATATAATGAGTGGAAGATGATATAAATAAAAGAATAAAAATTTAACAATAGATATTGTATGAAGAGAGCAGAGTATGTCATTAAGGATTAAACTATGATGGTTTGGGATGGAGATCTGTCTCATTCATATTAAGATATGTAATGATTTTCTTTATGTGGGGTTCCTGTATGGCATGATCTGAAGGTACACATTTTTAGTTGAATTAAAACGGTGTTGTCATGTCGATCAAGATAATACTGTTTATTCAGAAATGTGTGCAATGTTGTTATTGCCAAAATAATTCATCATAAATTGTGAAAGCAATATTTATATGCAGCATTTTAGGAAATTGCAATAACAAAACTAGCAAGTGCGTGGATTGTCAAACAGCTACAATAAGTTTTGTAAAAGTATATTATTTTGAAATGGACATATCAAGCTCTTTTATATACATATACCTTTAACCATGTTAAAGGATAAACGTCAGTCAGATGTTATCATCCATGGAACACAACATATTGTCTTGAGTTGCTGCACAATGGTGTCAATTATAAACAGCTTTTGTCACAGGGCAAAAAGATCTGCTCCCGACACAAAAGTGTAAACAAAAATCCTCTTTTTACTTTGAGGTCAAAGGTCAAAGTACAGCAAAAATTGTATTGTAGGTATCTATGGCATTACTGGCCAATTCAATGAGAATTTTCTTACATCTTCCAATTTAGTTCTTTCATGGTGAAAATTTGTATAAAAGAAGCCAATAGGAAATGAACAGTGTACATTTTATGGTTGCTATGGCAACCAAATGAACAAAGTCGAGACAAGATTACACCTTTTTATCTTTTATTTTTTTCATCAAAACCGTTCACTTAAACATGATAAAAACAACAAAGATGCAAAAGTATATGATATTTTGCAACTTAGTCCAAGTAATACCATTTTGGTTTGCCAAAGAATAGTTTCTCAATTTCACAATTTTCCCTATTTCTTGCATTTTTTTACTTAATTTTTTGAAAAATTAAAAAAGATACCAAAAATTTTATTTTCATTATTTTTTACACTAACATATAGTACTAGACTTCCATATAAGTAGCTAAGTCATAAGTGTTTTTTTCCTTTGGTGATGGATAATTGAAAACTATTAGAAACTGGCTTTTCTCAATTTTCTCTATTTTTGCATTTTTTTACCTTATTTTTTGAGAGAAAAAAAATAGAAAAGATACCAAAGTTTTATTTTCATTATTTTTTACACCAACATAGTACTAGACTTCCATATAAGTAGTTTAGTCATAAGTGTTGTTTTCCTGTGGTGATGGATAATTGAAAATGGTTAGAAACTGGCTTTTCTAAATTTTTACAATTTTCTCTATTCGTGCAATTTTTTACTTTATTTTTAAAAAAAAATTTAAAAGATACCAAAAATTTTATTTTCATTATTTTTTACACCGACATAGTACTAGACTTTCATATAAGTAGTTTAGCCATAAGTGTTGTTTTCCTCTAGTGGTGGATAACTGAAAACGGTTAGAAACTGGCTTTTCTCAATTTTCCCTATTTTAGCTTTTTTTTTTACCTTTTTGGGAAAAATATATTAAAGATACCAACAATTTTATTTTAATTAATTTTACACCAACATAGTACTAGACTTCCATATAGGTAGTTAGTCATAAGTGTTGTTTTTTCACCGGTGATGGATAATTGAAAACTGTTAGAATATAGATATAGGAAGATGTGGTGTGAGTGCCAATGAGACAACTCTCCATACAAATAACAATTTAAAAAGTAAACCATTATAGGTTAAAGTACGGCCTTCAACACGGAGCCTTGGCTCACACCGAACAACAAGCTATAAAGGGCCCCAAAATTACTAGTGTAAAACCATTCAAACGGGAAAACCAACGAAGACCAAGAAACTGGCTTTTTTCCTATACATTTCAATGAAAATTGGGGGATTTAGCGCTTACATTGAATTTCATCAAAAAAATGTCAAAAATACAAAAAAATGTAAAAAAAAATTATATATTCCCAGTCAGTATGTTATACTGAAAGGGTAAACTATGTATTTGACCAAATAAATTTTTTTAGTTGAACAGTCCTGCCTGGTGCTCTCTGACATTGCCTCTTAAGTTATTTGTGGTATTATAAGTTATTTGTTAATTCGAAATCTTTGACGTGATTAATATAATATTTATAGATGCATGGAGATTACATTCCTTTAAACCTGAAACATCACTACAGATGTGGGCATAGTGAACCAGTTTTAGAAATATACACACTGTAGAGGGACCAAAGGAAGATCACTGGCATTTATAAGTTTCCAGTATTAAGCTGAAATATCAAAATCTAACAAAGAATAATCATTGCTGTTCATGTTAAAGACCTATTTTAAAAAGTTTCGTTCGGTACATTTTTACAACATCGATATAGAATATAAATTATATAATGATGATTTCGAACAATTTTTGTAGTTTTGGCTAACGCTTTAAAAGAACCAAAGTGACAAACTGTAAGCAGCAAAATTGATCAGCAAAAAAAGACCTACAATTATGTCATAGACATTTTGTCTAAAATGATGCAAATTTTGCTATTGTCTTGAAAACAATAACTGAACGAAAAATACTATTCCTTGAAAAATTTAAGACGATAAGATCTGCAAACCATAAACTCAATCAACTTTATATAAGAGCTATGGCTGTTTAGTATACACATTTTCGAGTGTTTGTTTAAACAGAAGCTTACTAAATAAAATTTACACATGGACGTAATGATTGGACCTTGATCAAACCTCATTTATATATAAGTGTGCGAAAAATAGGTGCCACTTTTGCTAATGATAATTTCAATGTTACATATTTTAGCAGTGATTCCGACACATGGGAGTATCTAGTCTGCATATAATTTGTAAAATAAAAGAATACGATTTTTATATAGGTTAGATCTAACTGTTGAATTTTGTGTAATGATTTATCTTTAGCTTATGAAACATAAATTTAAAAGTTATTAAAGCTTAATGAAACTTTGAAAAGTGGCTCAAATTTTGACATTGATATTTTTGAATTTCAGAAGATCTTGAGAGGACTGGTGTTACAGTCGGTGCACAGCAACATCACGATGTACCTGTCACAGAGAGTAAGAAGTGTAATTAACATAACCAATGATATTCAACTTCCATTGATTTCTATTTAGTACAGTTGAAAGTCTCGTGAGACATACTATTCGATTCATTCATTTTCGGTTTTGATAAATTGCAAAAATGTTGGTTTACTCATATCCACGAAATCCACGAAAATAAGAGTCCCTAGAATCATAATGAATTCACTGTAGTTTTATTTGCGTAGTTTTTAAATTGTTCTGTAAATTATAAATTTCAATAATCGATGCTTCATCACTTATATTATCCAAATTATTCTTTATTTAACAACATGTCTCAAGGTTTTAATGCATCGATTAACATCAACATATTGATAACTTGAGTGTAGCCAGTATATATTTATATTTATAAATCGATAAAATAGAAAGGCAAAAGATACAAAAGTGTCATTCAAACTCACAATTCGAAAATTAACTGAAAACGCCATGGCAGAAAAAAAAGAGAGAAAAACAAAATAACAAACAGTAGAATACAAAACACGACACAAAGAAATAAGAATGGGCAATACAAAGTCCACCAAAATACGGGGATATGAGCTCTAGTAAGAGTAATATACAAAACACTTACTAAATTTGGTTGTTCAGAGATTCACACATTGTCCTCATTCGTATGATCTAGTATTCAGTTTGACTTGTTTCCATCGAATTCAGTGTTCATTTAAACAAACAAAAGTGTATACTCACGTTGTTCAGGAGGAAACTACCATAGTTTTGACCTTTGAAAGTCATCAATAACGAATAGCAAATGGAGATATCGAAATAACGTTTTAATATGGTGGATAAATAAGTCAAATAAGTAAATTTTTCCTATCACTTATTCGAATCACATTATATGCAGTGTGATAGGAAAAATATTTCTTCGTGCGAAAAATAGATAATAGGACAACACCATAATAGAAGTAGATTTAAGATATATACCAATTACACATTATAATCAAGTGACTTAAAAAAAAACAGACATGTAGTCAGGCTAACTGCAGGCATTATTGAAAATATTTTCTATTGGGTAACTGGCGTATTGTAGGGTTGTTTTGAAGTTTATTTTCAAAATTGCTATTCACATAAGTAAAGGAACACATATCTAACTAGACCAACACAGTCAAATTCCCAATTGACTACCAAATCAAAATCCTTTTTAAAATCATGTTTTTAAAATATCATTTAATTACTTTTCTTCAGTTTATAGTAGAACTTCTGGAGAAGAAACAGTTCCAAAATTGGTATGTGTGTGATATAGATAAATTAATATATTGTTAGATGTCTTAGATTATATAATGATTATGTTATTATTTTAGTCTTCATAATCAGTATGATGTAGTGCTTGGGTTAATGCAGATCACATTTTTATCAAACCACAAGTAGATAGAGAATCATTTAATTTGTGCATGAATATGTACTTTGTTAGTATCTTGATATCATAAGATGGTAAAATATTGTATGTATTATGACCATTTATGTTAATGTTTTAAATTTCATTACTTAACTTAAGCCTGAAAGCTTATATAAAAAAAGAAGATATGGTAATGAGACAATTTTCCACCACAGATCAAATATTGTTGAAGTACGCAGCTTTAGGTAACCGAAAGGCCTAACCATGAATGAGCAAATCCCATACCGCATACTAAATTATTAAAAGCCAATTATAAACAATCATAAAGAATGTAAAAAAAAATTATTCAAAAACGAAAAAAAAGGCCGAATTAATGTAAAATAAAATATGTAAGCGATACACAAATATGATATACAGAAACAAATGATAACCACTGAATTGCAGGTTCCAACCTTGGGTCATACGTATAGACTTTGCCGAAGTTAAACATGTTTTGGGGATCCCAATCCCTCTAATCTGAAACATTTGTGTAACTACACAACATAAGAACAACTTATAAAATTCATTTGAAAACGGCTGGACTTATCAGATCGACACAGCAAAAGCACACTAAAAAATATAACCCTACTTAAACAAAGACTTAAGTAAAAAAAAAAGTACCAATCTGAGTCATTTGTTTCCAGTCTATATATAATATAGATACAAATATAATGAAATAGAAATGTACTTGTAAACATATTTACTCAAAGATGGCGACACCAATACAAGACAGTGATGAAGATGAGCTATCAGATCGACTAAGTGTTATAGCTTTTGCTGGATATGGACATCATACCTTTTAAACAGAATGTCGTGGAGCATATGTTTTATTCACTACTATCCCATATATAGTGTATATGATTTGTCAGACTGATTATGCTTTAGTGCACGTTGTTTAACCAAACATAAAGTATGTATGTACTAAAATACTCTAGGTTGCACTTTGTAAATACAGCTGTTTTAAAAGCACGCCTCTTTTGGGGAGATCTAGAATATTCATAGAAAATTAATTTTGTTTACATACTGGTTCCCAGTAATGCTCTGTGTGTTGCATCTCACAGAGACATACCTTGGGAATGTTACCAGTTAATATACATGTGCATATTGTTTATATTGAAATCTGTGGTAACCTTACATTCGAGTTAGGAGTAGTTAAGAAAAATACTGTTAGTTTATACTCTGAGAAGTTCAGGGCATATAAACGTTGAAAATATGCCGCACAGCCCTATATTTTGACCTTTGAAAAAAAATTGTAGTACATATGAACTTTCCATTCTAGGATAAGATTTTTTTCAAATCTTCATAGTGTCCGCTTAAATTGTATACACTTTCAAGATTTTGATAGTGTCTCAATTTGAATATATTGACATGATTCATTTGACATCGTGCTATTACCGAAGAAGGATATCTGTTATCCGAAATATCTAATATTTGTTCATTTTATAGTTATTTAATGGTAATGTTGTACCCTTTTTGACTTGTTATATATTATATTTTGTAGTGTACAGTATCATATTACATGATCCATCGCCCTGTAAGATTAATCGTTGACTGTTTATTTAGTCATTTTATACATCGTGGCAACAAGTTAAAAGTTTTTTCTGTTTAGTATTACATTATATTAAGATCCATTTTGTTACATCTTGTGATTAATTTTATTTGGCAATCGCCAATGGCAGTCAGCAGGGTTAAAGAACATCAGTTGTTCGACCTGTTAGTCAAATGCGTTTTGTTTAAATATACTTTTTCACTTTTTTGGTCTTTTGGAAAATGTTGTTTGTGCTGTTTTTAGACCCTTCTTCAACGAAATTTGTTTTACATGTACACGTATAAAAATTGCGGTTTTTATCCAACGCAATCATAGGTTTGAACGTAGTTTTCAATTTAGACTCGTTTATATTGTTTTGTTTGAGCTTGTATCATATTTTCCCTCCGGTTTATATGATCCGTTCATCCTATATTGACTCTTAAAATTCAAGAGTTAATCTAAAAATGAGGGTACTTTTAATATGGCCTTCCAAGTACCTTTTCGATCCCTAACATCACTGAAGGGACATTTATTGTCGAAATCCGGATCTGTTGTACTAAAAAAATATTGACACCGTATGTTTGTGGCATAACATCGTGGCCACAAGTTAAAAGTTTTTTTCTGTTTAGTATTAAATTTATATTAAGATCCATTTTTTTACATCTTGTGATCAATTTTATTTGGCAATCGCCAATGGCAGTCAGCAGGGTTAAAGAACATCAGTTGTTCGACCTGTTAGTCAAATGCGTTTTGTTTAAATATACTTTTTCACTTTTTTGGTCTTTTGGACAATGTTGTTTTTAGACCCTTCTTCAACGAAATTTATTTTACATGCACCCGTATAAAAATTGCGGTTTTTATCCAACACAATCATAGGTTTGAACGTAGTTTTCAATTTAGACTCGTTTAAATATATATATATATATACATAAACGAGTCTAAATTGATACATACATATATATACAACTCGTCTAAACATCAACCCAACAATGTTAGATCTGTAAATTTGCTTTCGCAATTTTTTGGTTCTTCCCTCGCCGGGATTCGAACCCATGCTACTGAGATATCGTGCAATCTTTCAAATTCCTTCCGCATACCACACACGTTGTTTAACCAAAGATTAAGTATTTATGTGCTAAAAGGCTCCATCTAATTTGAACATATGTGTAGTAGATAATTGAGCACATCAAATTGTGTACACTTCAACATTAGTCTTTTCTTTCTAAATACAATAGAACAATTACAAGTTTGGATACTGAATTGCGCAATAACCATCTCGACGCACAAGGAATGTAGACAGAAATATACATGTAAATTCCAAGATTCTTAGAAACTGATAAACGCTTTTTTTTTATTTTCTAGTGCATATCCGTCTTTTGCACCATCTGATTTCAAGCGACCATCCATTATAAATAATCTATCAGATAAACCATTCTGGGCGGCGGCTGTTGCCCCTACAGTTATTAAACTATGTAAACCAAAATCAGTTATACTACAGCCAAAATCAGCTAATGCCATAGATTTCTCTAGTTCTCTAATTATTGTGTACGACAAACATACATTTTTCTTTCTTAATAAAAATACATTTCGACTCTTAAAAACGCGAGATCGATCTAAAACTATACATATCTGACTTCATATCCATATTGGCTACATCTAAATAATTTCAAAGGAAAGCAACAGGACATTGTTCACTTTCTAGCTTTCATATGAAAACATGGTTGTCTTTTCTGTAGCAATCTGTTTTACTCCCTTCGACAAAAATATCTATATAACCTTCACAAAAACTTATATGTTTGGCTTTAATGTTACATAATTCATTGAAACGTAAAAAACAGTATAAGCTAAAGAACAGATAGTAAGTAAACGTAGCTCTTTGAGTGTGCTTTTTGAAGTATTATTTCTAGCAAACAATTTAATCATAAAATCAGGTGTCACAGGTTCCTTTTTCTTTAAAGTTTTAGAAAGTGTTCTTCTAGCTGACTCAACTATTTAAGAAATTAAATCTGAGTCGCAAAGATTTTTTACACCAGTAAAATTGTGTTCCCATCTGATGCTATAAAATGCAGACTCAATTATACAGATTCCATTAAACTTTGCAGATAAAGACCAACATAAATTTCTTTGCATGGTAAAATACAAGTTATTTCACGATACTTTTCCGTCCATTTGGCAAATCTTTAAAAACCACAACTATATTTGTCTACTGTAGATTTAGCTCTAGCATCGGTAACAGTTGTTGGCAAATTATGTATAAGCAGACGAAGTTCAGGATGTGCCACTTTTTCATTTTCAGACCAGAATCCAGTAAAAAATATTTTCTGTAATCAAATAAACACTCCAATCAAAAATTCATTGTATAATAAACACATACCGTTATGATTTCTATATGTCCTGTGACCAACACTACACAATGCAAATACGTAACACATCTTAGAAGATGTACGTCCAGGGTCACTTAAACATATGGTCCAGTGACCTCTAAAGACATTCATTCTCCAGCAACCCTGGATCTCTGGCGTAATCAGTACATAAAAAACACCCAGTGGTGAAACATCTTTATTCACAATCTGTAAATAATAAACAGCATACTAATTCATCAAGCATCCAAACGAACAGCTAATAATTGCCCACTAAATGTCCTAATAAATTAGCGAACTTAGAATCCTTATTATTGCCTGCAAATAAGATTCTGTCAATCTCATGAAATTCTTAAACATCTCTGACAAACCAAGCATATTCCTACTACCGTGTCATTAAATGAATGATTGATGCATTTGCAAACTAGATTATTATCAGGAGGGACAAACCAATTATTATCCCTATTCCAATTACAATTAAAAGCGTCAATTGCACTCGTACCCGGATTCCAAAGTAGAGAATTAAATCTCCCGAGTTTCGCTTTGATCATATTAGCGAATCTTTCAGCTGTATGTTATCCCCGTAATGCATCTATGAAGTAAAAAAATTCAAACGAAATACCCCAAATTGTCAATATCGAAGATCCTACTCAAAGCATGTGCTTATTCATTATCATCCCTCTGGATCCATTGTGGATATAACGAAATATTAAAAGAAACACTAATACTGAATATTGACAAAGCCAACGTTTGCAACTCTGGTACTTTGCTACCTTTCTGAATAATACCAACATCATTTTGGTTATGTGTGAAAAACGAAACTAAACTATTCGATAGTAAATGCTTAAAGCTATCTATAGACAGTTCAATAGCTTTCAATTCTTTCGAAGTGGAACTTTTTATAGTTTCATGCTGCAACCACTGCTTATGCATGATATAATCAGAATTAGCTGCAGAACATGCAGCTGAACCGTCACTGGCGTCAGTGAACACATTAAAATCTGAAATTGCTTGCAAGATTGCCACAGGCTTTAAACTTACAATATTTTGTCTCCAAAATAAAATCTCTCGTATGGAACCTGAATAAAAATTCAAATCTACAAATTGATCCCTCTCATCTCTACTGTTAATCACTGAAAAAGTGCACCTAGTCATTATCTGAGTGACATCTCCAATTACTGGGGTAAAACAAATTATTTTGCCACAAAATTTCGCAAGCAGCCTTATTTTCTAAAATGGGTATTCTAAAATGACTCCTGCTTAATCTACAAGATTTGCCACTTTCTCTGGAAGCAATTGAAATAGACAATTCTTCAAATCCCATATCAATTCAAGCAAGTCTAAATTCTGAACAGGCCTCCAAATACACCTGTCTTTATTGGAGACAAATCCCGACAAATCAAGTCATGTTTCACCCGTATAGCTTGTTGGGTACATACCTGTTCTTCTTGCATGTGCTAACGCCAAGCCATCATCCAAAATCAACAGTTAGCTTAATCCCATCCTTACTCCAATGTTTTACCAAAGGACGAACTACGTTTGCTATATACTCTACTGATGAAAGCCCAAAATGGTAAAACAGTAAAAGCGTAATATTTTACAGAATTACCAAACTTCCATGAAAATACCACATATTTTTGCTGATTAGAAAAAATATTTATGTGATGATAACCAGATGTAATATAAAAAAACAAAAAAAAAACAATTCGAAGTTAAAAACTGACTAGCTATTTTCAAGGCCTCGAATTTGACCTCACAATAAGGTTCCTGTTTGTTTACATGTCGTAAATCTATAATCAAACGACCTTTACCTGTCTGACTTACAGATACTGTTAAAGGATTTAAAACAAAAGGTGCCTTTGACTCCTCTCTGATCAAATTAGTATCTAACAAATCCTGTATAGCCTTCCCTACAAAATCTAAATTATCAATTGCAGATTTATTTATTTTTTTCAATAATAGATTTTCAGGTTCATTGATAAAAGGAATTTTTATAAATAAATATTACGCAAGAGTTCCCATGTTAAAAACAGACAAATGTCAATCAGGCAATTTGCACAGATTATAGACAAATTATTTCCTGCCGAACCAGGAGTTTAACATGCACTTATATGTATAAAATCTTTAGAAATAGAAAAAGACAAGTTTTTAAAACAAAGCAATGGAGATTTTGACACTAAAACTATCATTTCAAATGAATCAGTAGATGTGTTAAATTGGTGGATTTCTCATGTTGAGTCTAGTTTTAAGCCATTAATACAAACAGATCCTGAGATAATTTAAAAAAAAAGACAGTTAAAAAACTGGTTGGGGTGATGTTGTTGACACAACTTCAAACCAAGGGTTTTTGGTCTTATGAAGAGCAGAAATTACACATAAATTATTTAGAACTGAAAGCAGCGTTTTGAACATTAAAATTTTAGAATTTTATAATTAGACTTAATATCTAGAATAAAACCTGAGTTATTGATGCTTTTCCAAAAAGGAATAGAATGCGTCAGTCTATTATGCACAGTAATAAAAAATGAACCAGATTAATATCCAAAATAAGTTTGAAAATTGCATGTCTAAGCTTTGCACCTGTAAAATGTTCGAACTATTTTTAAGCAGAAGATCTTCTGGGAGCTGTGGAGTTACTGTTACCTCCGTTCTTGTATTTTTGGCCCAATCCCCATACAACCCACACTTGTAGCAGATGTCTCTGGCTTTTGATCTGACGAATCTTGAATTAGGGCCCGATGCCCCGCCAACACGAAAGGGCGGCTGTGAAACAGTTGCAACACCATCAGCTCCACGATCAACTGAAGACGGACCATCTGAAGCTTCAGCGGGTCTTTTCTTTACACTCCTGTTACTATCCTTTGTTACCTTTATCTTCTTCACGGCTCTGGTCTCTGCAGCTCGTATCTTCCTCTCGTCTTCTGAATTGCTAGCTACCTCGTCTGAAAGATATTCGTCAACGGTTTTCTATCCTGCTTTTGACTTGTCCGCAATAGGGATCAATTTGTTTTTCTTCTTTAGCACCTTTATCGACTCCTCAAATAAAGAAACGGCCTTGAAATATCTCTTATGATGCAAGTTGTCTATTACGCCACTAACATTGTCTGAAATGTCTGAATTTAGATCAAACTGCACCTGATTTCCTTTGTATTGTAAATTATTCTCGGTCTCTCTCTCTATATATATATATATAAATTGAATCCCGGCGAGGGAAGAACCAAAAATTTGCGAAAGCAAATTTACAGATCTAACATTGTTGGTTGATGTTTATACGAGTTGTATATATATGAATATATCAATTTAGACTCGTTTATGTATATATATATATATATATATATAAACGAGTCTAAATTGAAAACTACGTTCAAACCTATGATTGCGTTGGATAAAAACCGCAATTTTTATACGTGTGCATGTCAAACAAATTTCGTTGTAGAAGGGTCTAAATACAGCACTAACAACATTGTCCAAAAGACCAAAAAAGTGAAAAAGTATTTTCAAACAAAACGCATATGACTAACAGGTCGAACAACTGATGTTCTTTAACCCTGCTGACTGCCATTGGCGATTGTCATATATATATATATGTATAGTCTGAAAATTACACCAAACAGTGTTAGAGTGATTTTTTGTTGACAAATTTTTGTCCGTCCCGTCAGCGGGATTCGAACTCACACCTATGATACACTACAGCATCAATCGCTTAGTCTCATGTTCAGCGCTCTAGACCACTTGACCACATCCGCTATATTAAAATATTACTTCAATAGTCGCAGTGTAACCTTGTCACGGAAGTCGAATCTAGAGATTGACATACTACACGTGTTATTAAGCGTATGTAGATGTTATATTATTCTCAGTCTTGATTAAAACGGACGGGGAAAGGTAACATACGGCCACCGAAAGCTTTGTGAAGCCAAGGTGGTCGTGTGGTCTAGCGCGGCGCCGGATACAGTGCAGGCGATTTGGTGTCACGATATCTCAGTAGCATGGGTTCGAATCCCGGCGAGGGAAGAACAAAAAAATTGCGAAAGCAAATGTACAGATCTAACATTGATGGGTTGATGTTTAGACGAGTTGTATTATATACATATATTAGTGCGATTATGTGCTCACTATCCAGTCCTCGATAACTTAAAACCCGACGTGCAATTTTTCTTTTATACTACCACCAAACCGGTCAACGTTAATAGTTATACAACTTATACAAATTTCCCATTATAAAATTAATGCGCAATCTTTCAAATTCGTTACGCATACCTTACATACATTCCTCAAACATTATTTAGGCAAGAAACTTTTACTAGTGTATTATGTGTGGTGAAAGTTATTATACTAAACATATTGTACATATTGTCAGAGTTGGACTTTCGTGTATTTGACACAACCATCTCAAGTTGTCCTTTCATATAGAAAACATTCTGTTGTTGACTCTTTCTTGCAATTTCGATAATTCATTCTTGAAATAGTACATTGTCGATTGCAAAAGAAAAGAAATGGGGGTCTATATATTCAATTTATAGCTTGAAATAGAAACATTTTTTTTTTTATTTTCTTTTTCTTAGTTTTTAGTCTACATATTCATTTTGTAGCTTAAAATAAAATAAAAAAATTCTTTCCAATTCCATTTCTTTAGTATCAAGTCTATACATTAATGTTGTAGCTTAAAAATGTTATGCGACTGCAGTAGATTTTATGTGCCTAAATATACAATGTGTTTGTTTACCTTTGCATATCCTTTCAAATTCCAGTAACCAATTTGATGATGTTAGTGATTTATTTTTTAGTCTAATTTTGTTGCTATTCATTAGCATTGTCGTGAAATGAACGCCCTTAATTATGACGCATTATTGCATTTGCTTCTGTACCGTATACTGTTAAGCTTTAAAATTTAAAACATATCTTAAAAAAGGTTTTGTAAGCTTCTTATTCAAGTTAAAACTAATTGTGTTGACTTTAAGGATAAAATCGTATAGACAATATAAGTAACATGGTACTTAATATATATTTCAGTATCTGAAAAAGAGTTCACGAATTTGCTGATGATGAACCCGGCTAATGATGATCAACTTGAATTAGAAGAAAAAGCTTCGACTGGTACAAATACATTGACACGTGTTGATACTGGTTCGGGTAAGAACTCGGTGGCTCTGCAATGTTATAGAACAGGAGAATTGAACCAGAATTATAATACATTTTTGTCAAGCCTGCAACATCCTGTCACGTATGCTAGATATAAAAGCCCTACATTTAGGTTTTATATACATTTATAATGTCGTCATGGAACATTCAAAATCACAAGTCAACGATAAACTGAAAACGCCAACGCAAAAAGTCGAACACGACCAAGAGACAAACAACAGAATACAAAACACGACACAGAAAATAAAAATGGGCAATGCAAACCCCACTAAAAACCGGGGGTAATCTCAGGTGCTCAAGAAAGAGTAATATACAAAACCTTCACACCATTTAATAACTTTGATTGTTCAGAGATTCAAACATTCATAATGGATACCAAAATATTTGTATGATCTAGTTTTCGAGTTTTTTTCATCAAATCCAGTGTTCATTTAAACAAACAAAGACTATATTTGATTAGTGGTAATTTGGCATCAATAATGCATTCATATATTTACGTTATCAAGGAGAACATTAACATAGTTTTGACCTTTAAAAGTCACCTATGACCTAAAGAATAGAAAACGGAAATGTCGCAATAACGTTTTATTATGATTAATAGATAAGTCAAATAAGCAAAAGTTTCGTATCACTTATCCATATCAATTACTGTACAAAGTGATACGAGAAGTATCTTCTCATGCAAAAAAAAGATAATAGGACACAACCATAATAAATAATATGAAGATTTAAAATATACACCAATAACACATCATACTAAAATTATACAAAAAAAGCAGACATTTCGTCAGGCATTGCTAGAAATATCTACCATTTGGTTACCAATGTAATGTAGGGTTGTTTTGAAGTTTATACTTAAATGGCAATTCACATTAGCAAAAGAACAAATCTTTTACTAGAAGGACACAGTCAAATTTCAATATAAATGCAAATCAAAATGTATATACCTTTTCAAAATTTTTTTTTTGATATATCATTTATTTTCTTTTCAGTTAATAGTAGAACTTCTGGAGAAGAAACAGTTCTTAAATGGGTACGTTTGGAACAGACAAAATTTATTATATATTGTTAGAGTATATAATGATCATGTTATTATCTTTAGTCACCGTATCAGTATTTTTAGTACTTTAGTTGATATTGGATACACAACAAAAGCAAGCAAGCAAGCATACACACACACACACACAAAAAAAAGCACAACAAAACCAAGACTTAAGACACAAAGTACTGATTTGTCGAGCACAGTAACTGTTACTGTGAGCTATTTCAAAGCCAAAAGTCACGTACCCAAGATTAAATATCAATCAATACAGATCCGATTGATCCGTTAAAATACATGAACCAACTGAACAGAGAAAAACAAGATCATGTGCAATGCCGAAATATACATATTGACAGACTGCATGCTTATCCAATGTCCTTAGCTGTATAGCAATAATATTAAAAGTTATTGATAACAATGTTGAAACTAGTGAAAACAGAATTAAAAGATCTTATTTCATCCCAAATTACTAGTATATATTAGTGAATGCAGATATGGTAAATTCGACTAACTTTTCATTTATCATTGACTTTGGTTTAAACTTTAAACTGAGTAAAAAGTCATCTGAGATTTAAAATTCATTATGTTAAAATAGATCAGTAAGATTCACCTTACAGGGTCACTGACTGGCTTTTTTTATACTTGTCTTTTTAATTAGGTCTTTCCACTTTTCTGTGGAAAGACCTATTGTTTTTCTTCTGATTATTTTTTTTTTTTTTTTCTTCCGCCTAATTTTGTTCTTGCGATAAACATTTGTTTCGCAATATGTCGCTTAGATATTTTGTATATGATATCGAACAGTTTATGCGCTTTTGAAATTTACCCTGCGTAAACAAATACTTTTCTTTGTAGGAGTTATCTCCCCAAACACTGTTTTCCTTGTTAGCGCATCTCCTTCGCAACCGTAAAAGATTATGACAAATTTATTTTACAAAATTGCTCGTTATATCCTTTGCATGATTTGTCCTATTTTGACCGAAGCGATATGACCGCTCCATATGAGAGTTATTTCCCCTTATGCATCTGATATAAGTGATATGAATTTCTATCTTATAAACCATAAGTGATAGAGACCTAGGATCTTTTGATTTGAGGTCCTTGGTCCCAAAAAATGAAAATTAGGTCAAGGTCAAAGGTCAAGGTCATATTTTAATATTTGAATTTGGCTTATTTTCACTTATATCCAAAGACTGTATAAGATATCAACAAATTATTTTTACTAAATTGTTAGTTGCGACATGTCGTAAGATGTAAATTTTGATTGCAAGCGTACGTTGAATGTGAAAGGGAGTTTTCTCCCCTCTTGTATTAAAAAATACGCGTTTGGTGATATAACTCATTAACTAAATATAATTAAGACCTATGGTCTTTTGATTTGAGGTCCTTGGTATTTGACCTTGAAATTGATCTCAAGGTCATAGCTTAATTTGACGTTCTATATTTTGACCTTTGCTTTTATTCTATATGTATACATGATAAAGATATACTTTTAGAAAAAGGTATCAAGCCATTTAACCTTGAAAAAAACAACCGGAAGTGACCTTTTGTAAACCGGAAGTAGCTATTTTTTGTACTTTATTAATATAAAAGTATATAGAACCAGATATTTTTGGAATCAGTTTCAAGTAAATATCTAAATATAATCGGAAGTAACATTTTTCAAACCGGAAGTAACAAATTATCTCCCTTATTTAAAAAAAAAATGTATGGAAACAATATATTTTTGGAATCAGCTTACTAGGAGCTATCATTTGACAATTGAAATGACATTTTAAACTTAGTTTCACAACTTTTCATATCAAAAAGGATGGAAAGACCTTCAATTGTTCTCTGAATTTTTTTTTTTTTTTCTTCCGCCTAATTTTGTTCTTGCGATAAACATTTGTTTTGCAATATGTCGCTTAGATATTTGGTATATGATATCGAACAATTGATGCGCTTTTGAAATTTACCCTGCGTAACCGAAAACTTTTCTTTGTAGGAGTAATCTCCCCAAACACTGTTTTCCTTGTGAGCGCAACTCCTTCGCAAACGTAAAATATTATGACAAATTTATTTTACAAAATTGCTCGTTATATCCTTTGCATGATTTGTCCTATTTTGACCGAAGTGATATGAATGCTCCTTACGAGAGTTATTTCCCCTTATTCATTTGATATAAGTGAATTGCATTTCTAACTGGTAAACCATAATTGATAGAGACCTAGGATCTTTTGATTTGAGGTCCTTGGTCCAAAAAAATGAAAATTAGGTCAAGGTCAAAGGTCAAGGTCATATTCTAATTTTTGAATATGGCTCATTTCCACTCATTTCCAAAAATCGTTTAAGATATCGACAAATTATTTTTTCTAAATCGTTTGTTGTGACATGTCGTAACACGTAAATTTTGATTGCAAGGGTACGTTGAATGTGAAAGGGAGTTTTCTCCCCTTTGGTATTTAAAAATACGCGTATGGTGATATAACTCATTAACTAAACATAATTAAGACCTATGGTCTTTTGATTTGAGGTTCTTGGTTAATGACCTTGAAATTGATCACAAGGTCATAGCTTAATTTGACGTTCTAGATTTTGACCTTTGCTTTTACCCCATCTGTATACATAATAAAGTCATGAGACTTTTTGACAAACGGTATCAAGCCATTTAAACTTAAAAAAACAACCGGAAGTGACCTTGTGTAAACCGGAAGTAGCTATTTATTGTACTTTATTACATAAAAGTATAAAAAACAAGATATTTTTGGAATCAGTGTCAAGTAAATAGTCAAATATTATCGGAAATAGAGTTTTTCAAACCGGAAGTAAGAAATTATCTCCCTTATCTAAAAAAAATATTGTTTAGAAACCATATATTTTTGGAATCAGCGTACAATAAGCTATCATTTGACGATTGAAATGACATTTTAAACCTATTTTTACACCTTTCATATTAAAATACATTGTTTTGGTGGAAAGACCTTCAATTGTTCTCTGAACAATTGGTTTTTAATTGTATTTATTATTGTAAAAACATGTTACTCTTTCAATCAGTTGTGCCTGAGTGGGAAGGTCATATAAAAAAATGGCCAAATTGATTTACTTTGTATCTCTTAGCTAAACGAGCATCGTGTGGATTCCCAATGTTGTCATTTGTAATGGCTGATCACAAAATTGACCATATCATTTTTGTGCTATTCAGCGTTCATTTGAAAGTTAACACTCATGGTTAATATGTAATGTTTTATCATTTGAAGTTACCAATACATGTAGAAAATCGAAAAGATTAAACATAATCACTTCAATAGCACACAACCCACCAGCAATTCAGAGACACAACCAATTGATGAAGTATATACTCATAGGATAATCATCGAAGACGTATACTTCAACGAGACAGCAATTATTGACTCAAAAGACAAAAGGAAATGTGTGTTCACTAGTTAATGCTTTTGACCATTTGTCTAACTGTGTCTAAACTACCTCGGCAAAAAATGTTTGGACATAGTAATATTTAATATCTTATACGGTGATGTCCCATCAACAGACTGAAAAAAAGTAGGGATTTCTGTTTATTTATGTGTTATTTTTATGGTATTGAAGAAGATTAATACACTTATAAATATTTTCGATTGTGAGATTAAATATTTTCTTCAATAATTCTAGATCAACGGATAAATAGGTAAAAAAGGCACGGAAAATTAAATATTATTAAACTTGCCTCGAAATTGTTTTATATTTCGTTAAATAATGCACATTGTACAGAATTAAAGGTGCAAACCGTAATAAATTAACATGGAGATTGCAATCTAAGACTAGTCACTTTGATCCTTTCAATGTTTATTTTTATGTGTATGGAACGAAAGAAATACCTCATGTCAAAATGGGCGGACCTTTTTTTTTGTGTAATGTGTACGACCCGGTTTCGTCCTTACATGTTGCAAAGCATAACCGAAAATACTACATCTTACAAACGAAAATATTTATTTTGTATTTATGTTCTTCAATATCATTAAAATATAACAAATAACTAATAAGAAATCGTACCTTTTCTCTGTCTGTTGATGGTCAGTCACCGTACCGGATATAAGATACTATTGATTCCAAACATTTTTTGACGGTGTGTTTGGACAGAATGCATTTGAAAATTTGTAAAACAGAAAACTGTCTAGATTAAGTAAGACCAAATTTAATCGTGTACTATTTAATAGTTATTCGCACATTGATTTCATAAGGATTATATAAGTGCTTAGTCATTTGAATTCTGTCTTGATATATTATAGATGAAAATATAATTACTTACATATGTACTTGTAAATATCTTTACTCAAAGATGGAGACACCAGTACAAGACAGTGATAATGAAGATGAGCTATCAGAACGACTAAGTGTTCTAGGTTTGGCTGAAGATAGAGAAAAAGCTGGACTGGATTCTGAAGGAAAAGAAGAAAAATATATAATAGAAGGTGACAATCCATCATTGGAATCCAGTATCCAAATTTTTAAAAGTCAATGATATTTTATACCTTTTCAACAAAATGTCTTGGGCATATTTTTTAATCCCCTTCTGTCCCACATATAGTGTATATGGTTTGTAAGGCTAATTATTCCTACATTATTTACTGTATTATATAGGGTGTAAGTAACTATACAAAATGTGTACATATTTTAAGGATTTTGATTTCTTGTATCCGATAAGACACAACCATCTCAAGTCGTCCTTTAACAGCCAGCTGGGGCATTTTTATTTTGTTTAGTTTTACCCCCGCTTTAAAACAAAAATAGGGGTTATACTGTTTCACCTGCGTCCGTCCATTCGTCAGTCCATCCATTCGTCCATTGGTCAGTCCATCCATCTGTCCAATGAATATTTTTCGTCACATCTTTCTCAGTATAACTACATAAGGATACATCATAAGGATTTCTAACATTTGGTTTCAGAGTTTTTGTAAGTCAGCTATACTGTGTGATGTTTTTTTAGATTCTTCACTCAACAACTTCCTGTTTACCGACATATTTGGGAGGGGGTATCATCAGTGAGCAGTAGCTTGCAGTTTCGCTTGTTTTAACAGTGGATACTAATTTTTTAGAGAGGTTTAAGATAACAAAGAGAAATTCGTAGGGTCTTGAACTGTTTTATTTTGTTTAATTCTTGATCATTATTTGTAATTAGCATCTTGTACAGCATACTTACATCAAGTGAAATAATCTTAAATAACAATTTCTATCATTAGCAAAGTTTAATTTCGACGCATTATTATCTGACTTTGCTACTGAATACTTTACCGTTAAGCTAAAAAATTAAAACATTCTAAAAAGGTTGTTTAAGCTCTATATTCAAGTCAAAACTAACTTTATTGACTTGTCACATAAAATTGTATAGACAATATAAAATGTATAAGTAACTTGGTACTTAATAAATATTTTAGTTTCTGAAAAAGATTTAACTAAGCTGAAGAAGATCAAGCTTCGTGATTATCAACTTGAATCGGCAGAAAAAACCTCGACTTGTACAAATACATTGGCATGTGATAATACTGTTTCTGGTAAGACCTTGGTGGTTTTTCAGTGTTATAAAACATCAGCATTTAACCAAAATTATAATACATTTTTTCGAGCCTGAAATATTATATTATAATAATTCAATAACTGTTCATTTCTCATGATTTTGATCAGATAAAGGATTTTCTTTTATAAGAAAGTCCATGTACAAGTGTTTTATGATAAAATTATCCCATTCAAGTCTATAAAACCCATATGTTAGAAAATATATTTAGCTTCCATATCTTAGTTACATAAGTAACGAAGATACATATTGTTCTTTTTACTCTTCAATTTTAACTCACCGTTAAAAATTGAATTAAAATAAATTTGTCTATAACTCTGTGGGCAATATTTACAACATTTGTTTTCATGATTAGTATAACTTTCTAGTCTGTGAAAATATTTCATTTTAGAGGATATAGTTCCAACTGAAATTAAAAATTTGGCAGACATAAACTCTGTTCCTTTGTACCTCAAATTACTGGAGTCAGGATCTGAGAAAAAAAGGGACATTCGTTTAGTTACTGTTGGAATGAAAGGAACTGGAAAAACATCTTTACTAAAGAGACTATTTGGAGAAGAGATTAGCATGGTAAAAGAGGTGGCCAGTACTAATGGGATAGAAATTCATAAAATAAAATGTAAAGCAAACTTTGATGATGGCAAATGGAATAAATTAGATGGTAAGATTTTAAAACTTTAACAAAATTGTTTCATTATTCTCTAGACCAGAATGGCATACATATATATATAGTAATGCCTAAAAAGTGTACAAAACAACACCAATCACAAAAAATGGAAACTATAAATGTAATAATTTATAAATATTTCGGATAACATATATCTTTCTTTAGTGTTTGATTATGATGTAAAATGAATCATATCAATCTACTAGTACGTTGATTAAACTATTACAATCTTGAAATTTATACAATATAAAATAGTTAAAACCGAAAATCATAGTTAGTTTAAACATATTTATTTTAATTGATTGGGAAACAAGTTATCATAGTTTAGACGATTGTACAATTCTCAAACTTTTAAACATGACATATGTTATATAGGTTTAACAACAGAGTCTGCAAAGACATGCTTGAAATAAAAATTGTAATGTGCGATATCAACTGGCACAATTCTAAAATTCGAAAGTGACGACAGTTGCGATGTTGCCTTAATAAAAAGTCCAAATAAACAGCATTGACCGATCTAAGTTTGTAAATATTCCAAATGTGAAAACGGTAGAGTAATTATAACAGAGCCTGCGTATTTGAAACCCCCCCCCCCCCCCAAAAAAAATAGCAGTTTAAAAAATACAATGATATATTGCTTGGTTCTGGTTATTTTGGTTGGATGTCAAAGTACCAAGTAACGTTAAATTATCTATCTTTATTCAAGATTTATTAATATATTTTTTAAACATGCAACATAAGCATTAAAAAATGAAGATGTCCACAAAATTCAACTAACATTACTACAAAAATATATTTGTAATGGACAAAATATATAATTATGTACATCTAACAAACATCATAATAAAAAACATAAGGTGTTGAAAGGAGGTGGAGGAAGGGAAAATTTATAAAATCCCCGAAAAAAATCTTGTTTACGAACTATCGCCCTTTAAATCGGCAAGAATGTGTTACTATAAGATACATTGTGTAGAAAATTGACCAATGGTCATCCAGTCAAAAGACCGTAATCCTGGGGTTCCTCCAAAGGAAAATAATCGAAATTTAGAAACAAATTAATGGGTTTCGTCGTTTGCATAAAATTACATAATCAAATAGCTTGCCTTTATGCTTTCCTCCTCTAAACCATTTACTTGAATACATCAATAAGTATTTCACGTATTTACCATTCTATTGAGCCATTAGGGCATTGTATAAATGAAAAGAGAAACAGGAAAGTGAATTGCAAAATGTTTACTCATTTAGAGTAAAAATGTTTCTCATACAAAAAGAAAATATTTAGACATATACACTAGTCCAACAAGATAATAATAAATGCAAAACATAAAATGATAATGAAATAAAAAAGAATACAATAGCTTGACCTAGGAAGTGGTCAGCTAAGCCACCAGGAAATATGCAATAAAACACATCTTTCCTATCCCACCAAGCATACTAGATGAATTTATTAGTCCCAGATTATCTTATGAAGTATCTATAATTCTAAAATAACGAGGTCCAATTTGTCAGCCGTCATGGGATAAAAACGACAAATCAAAGAATTCAACTTGATATATAGCTAGTATAGGACAATGGTGTTGATTGAAAATTACACTACGACAGACCCTTTTGTTTTCCACATAATTAATATTGCCAATAATTAACAAGTTCCGGGTCGAATCCGATACCGATACCAATAGTATATTCACTTGTTACCTATTACCTTATCTGTACGTTCCGCATCTCACAGGCGCACCACCAAACGGTGTATTTAGGACTTTGCTATATACACGGGTCATTATCACAGGGTTGACACTACTAAAATCAATCATTGTCACATTGTTCCCTATTGTAGTTTTTTAATCAGTATGACTTTCTAAGATGACAATACGAATACTAAAAATCTGGACTTAAAATAAGTATAGGTACAGTTTTCAATTTGTTAGCCGGTATGACGTAAAACAGCGAATCTAAGAATTCAACTTAATTCATAACTAATATAGAGCAATGTCGTTGATTAAAGAGTACTCCATTTCAGACCCTTTTGTTTTCCAAATAATTAATATTACCAATAATTGATAGGTTCCAGATCGACGGGTTCAAACAGAAAGATTTTGAAAGCAGAGAAAACTGCATGTGCATCTTATAATCGGCATGACTTTATCAGATGACAATATCAGTACTAAAATAAGGCATACGCATAATTATATACTTTAATTCAGTCACGGACCCGCGATATCACGGGTGTGTTCTAGTGTCATATAAAAATACAATACCATTTATAAACCTGAATCAAAATGAACCGGGTTTAAGTCAGGTTTGGTTCTCATATTTAAGTAATACTCCTATGATCTTTTGAGGAAAAAACTTGAAAAGCCAGATAATATGAGGACATTTGTGTGATACATAGAGAATAATACATGGCAAAATCCGTATCATATGTCGTATCATCCCGATACACCAATATCAGCCCAAGGGCCTTTAGGCTCGAGGGTGATACGGCATGTGATACGGACTTTGACATGTTTTATACGCTTTATCATATATTTCAACAGGAGAGTTATAATATATGAACTATTCACTGGGTTACCTTCAGTTCTATTTTTGTCTTGTTTTAAAAGCCTTAAAAGAACTGCTCAATTACTTATCCAAAGCACCTGGGTTACCTTAAAATTTGAGTGCTGTTGTTTAAAAAATATTTTGTTTATTATTGATTTTTTTTGTGTGTTTTTGTATATTTTATAGTTGCATTTAGTGTGCCAAAAAATATGAAAACTTGAAGTTCGTGGCGTCACATGTACATACCAAACAATGACGTCATTCAATAAATTGCATTAGGCCTGAATGACCGTACCTATTTTGAGGAAAAATATTTTTTAAGCTTACATAAATAAAAACTGATTTAATGTAAAAAAAAAAGAAAAAAAAGTAGGGGTGTGATAAAGGGTATGCGATAAAGGGTAGGGATGAGATAAAGGGTATACGATAAAGGGTGCGCATCAAAGTTGCGCGATATGGATTAAACTGCAGGCTATTTAAATATTCAAAACTACTGTATTTATTACTAAACATATGATAAATCCTGATATCGATAGTTTGAATATATAGGTTTGTAGTAAACATTACTGATATACTAATAAAATTTTAATATATCTTGTAGGCTATTACATTAATACCATTAGATTTATCCAAAGAACTTGTTTTGCCATGATATAATACCATTATAGTTCATTTCTCAAAATTTAAAACTTTGATCAAACTCAGCTTATCATAAGATGAATCATTTCAATGACATTTCATTTCGGTTTCCCGGAAGTTTCTTTTTCAGTCATTGACACTTTCTTTGTTATAAAGATCCCTATTGATTTTCAGTTTAATAATTGGGTCAACACTAATTTTTAGCTAATTCATAGGGCAGTATTTTGATTTCGAGATGTTATCGTTTAAATGATTTGTCTAATCCACTTACCAACCTGAAGTAAAAATAATCCTTGGATATAAACAGACCCATGATTGATGTCTTGGACAAATCAAACGTAAAGGTAACAGAGTCATAAATAATATGAAATTGTCAGAATGTCTTGTTGCAAGGCAATGTCGTTAAATCTATAAGTCAGATATTTACCAATCTTTGTTTGATAAACTCGTACAGAGAAAGAATTGAGTTTGTGGTCACTAGGTCAAGGAAGCACCAGTGTTTGATAGACGGAATCGTGTACTCTGTCTCGGTTTCTGGATGATATCGTTTGAACCACATGTCCATCATTTATTTATTTTATTATCCTTGCGAAAACCAACATAACCAATGGAAGGAACAGCATCCCTCTAGTTTGTGGAGGTGACAGTTCCTACAAACAATCAATATATTTTGACTCAAAGCACTAATATTCAAACATCTTCAATGTGCCTTGGGGAGGAAAGACTTTATCGATTTTGAGACTACTGGGTGAAAGTTCCTGGTCACAGTCTCATTCTTTTTATTTACATCTATAAAATTCACAATGAAAGTCGATTAAGAAGATACCTTTAAGTCCAAAGAGATGTTTTCAGCTTACCAATTTCCAATTGTATGTAGCAACATTCAAACAGTGTAAGAAGTATTTATCTTCCAAACACTAAGTAAAATGACAATTCAGAGCTTTCATTTCATATCATGATTTCCTAGAAAGAAGGTAAAAGTATTTTACTAAGGTTTTCATGTGGTAAAGATAAAAGCAATACAATATATTCAGTTTAGTCCTAATTCATATTATGTCAAATTTTTACCTTATGGCAATATGGCTTCAATTATCAATCAATTCCTTGTGAGAGCTTTTGCCCTTAAATCATAATTATAAGCCAACTTTGAATATGAGTTAAATGTAAGTTACCCTTAGTAAAAAATTGATTACGGGTATTCTTTCTGAGCACCATAGTTCACTCCCAGTTGTTGGTTGAGTACTTGCTTAATGTTAACTTTTCTGTGGGATGCGTTGTGGGTTGATTATGTCTTTCTTTTTTGTATTTGTCCATGCTGTGTATGTTCGTTTTTTGCTCATAGTTCTTAATTAATTTTTGTCTTATTTTCAAGTTAACCCTTATACTAAATTATTATTTTATCAACTTTTAGCAACCAATATCTAGACAAACTGTAGTATCTAAACAGAAACTGTAAACATTAATATGGATCTCTTGAATTTAAGTTGATGCACAAAGTTTATGATTTAGCTCTTACTTTGGAATTTCATGAGTACCTATTTTCAACGATTGTGGATACGCTACAATACATTATGTTTACAAGTCACAGAAAACTCCCTATTTTTGGTGGGGTTCGTGTTGTTCAATCTTTAGTTTTCTATGTTGTGTCCATTGTACTTTTATTTGTCTGTTTGTCTTTTTATTCTTTAGCCAATGCTTTTGGGAATTTTGGGTCCTCAATGCTCTTCAACTTTGTACTTGTTTGTCTTTTTAACTATTTTGATCTGAGCGTCACTGATAAGACGAAACGCGCGTCTGCCGTATTAAATTATAATCCAAATACCTTTGATAACTATTTTTCAATTTATTTTCGATCTATGAGTTTGACTGTCTCTCTGGTATCTTTCGCCCCTCTTGTTGACGATTTATAATCTTGGTTAATCTTTACATCGTGAAATCCACGAAATGTTTTACATCAGATATAATAATAAAACAATACTATTTTTCCTTGGTTTCTACTGTTGTTGTTATCTCATTAACATTTACCATTTATCTCCTTTTTAATCACAATAAAAAAAAAAGAAACATAAATATAGTACTTTTATTATCCTATCACAGGCAACAATGAAGAATCTGACCTTCATGCAAGACTGTTAAAACCATATGAGGAAAAATTGAAGAACATTCCATCATCAGTTAAAGTAGTAGCCCGTGAAGCCATTCAGAACACATCCTCAGAAAACTTTGATGAATCAATGGAATATGAAGCAGCATCTTTGCAGCCAAATCCTCAAGTAACAGATCAAGTGTCTACCATATCTCATGAACTACAATTATCAGTAGCAGTAGCAGCCCATGAAGCATTTCAGAGCACATCAGCAGAAAACATTGATGAATCAAAGGAATCTGAATCCACATCGTCGCAGCCAAATCTTCAAGTTCCAGATCCAGTAGCTACCACATCTCATGAACTACCTGCTAATGTATTATTACAACAAGCATATAGTGATATTAAAACTATGCTCAAATCTAAAGTTGATTTGTATGACAAAGAGGAGTATGCTACATTATTTTTGTGGGATTTTGCAGGCGATGAAGAATTTTACCATACACATCAAACTTTTTTGTCTCCAGATGCAATTTACCTTGTTGTAACAAAGCTCAACGAGGCTGATGACAAAAAGGCGCAAGGTAACAAAACTACCACTAATGTGATAAAATCTTCTTAATGCATTGAAGGAATTGGGAAATAAGATGGTTCAAGGTACCATGTATGAAAAAGGCACAACAAGAATAAGGGTTTAAAAGGGGGAAAAAGATCGAATAAAACCAATCACACCACAACCACAGATGAGCACATTTAGACCTATTTTGTTGCTTTGGACAAGAACAGATACATTGACAATCAAGAACACTGTATTCATTCATAAAATAAGTTCTCTAATGTGTATTTGTCCATTTTCTCTATTGAAATCTTATTCTCTGTCAAATGATCTTTAACACAGATTATGTTTCGTGATGTTTCGGAATTCGGTTTTGATTTTTTCCGGATGATAAACTTGATTAACCACTGCCTGACCAAAACTTCGAAACTAAAAAGAATGTCAAGGACAGTCATGGGCCATAAAATACATACTGGTTTCCGATGATAAGGATGATACAGCGCTTGATAAAATCAACAATAGAAGACAGATATTGATGGTTTTCACCTTTACCTGTCAAGCGTTATGGCCCTCAAAGTAAATATTAAAGTTCGGGTACCCTTCCGAAATGAACATGACATATTTATTAGGCAGTGAACTGTTAAATTCAAATACATGGAAGGCGTTTCATTTATCATGGATATATGGAAGTGCAAGTAGGGCATGGTGTCATGAGGACACATAATAATATTGTAAATGATGTGTTTCTAATGACACTTTCAGTTGCCCCCTATTGGTATCATTGACTTATATTGAAGAGTAACTGTTTTATCTTTTTGTCTACTACAACGAACATAAAATCTTCGTTGTATTCGAAAAATGCTGATGCAAAATCATTGTCCTATTACTTTGTAGATTTATTCCGATTGTGGATAGACTCTATACATTGCTACAGTAGACTTGAAGAGGACAAACAAAAATCTGCTGAAAACATGAGTGCATCTGAAAGTCTTGATCCACCGGTAGTAATTGTTGGTACTTGGAAAGATGCTGTGACTTCAGAGTCAGAAGAGGTTAAGAACCTGTAGAAATTTTTAAAGCAAATCAAACTTTTCGTTGTGTATATTGATCACCATTTTGTTCTGTTATTTTAGTAAAATTGAAACCTTATCTCACCTATGCCTTTGACGAATTCAAATAAAAAAAGGCATTGATTAAAAACAAATATATCAAGGTGACGGAGGTTTAACCCTTAAGGTAGTACCGAACACTACAGGGAGATAACACTGTAAAACCAGCTAAACGTTTTAATCACGTTGTTTTGTTAATGAAATATTAAGCTTCTCAATGATCAAAATAAGTGCTTATCAAATTGCTATATATCCAACGAAATTTTTCTGTGAAAGTGATTGATTCACTTTTTTTTTTAATTTTTACATTTTTTTCAAAGGGTCAAAGTGAATATTTTTTCAAAATTTTAACGAGCCAAATTAATTTTAGTCAAAGTGTTGGGTACCACATTAAACATGTTGTTTGTAGACTCCAAGCCTTGAAACTCTGTCAAGAAAAACACGAAATAGCAATATGACAATTATTGTAAAACAATATTGTGAAAGCATTTGACCTGAAAACATCCTTGTTGAAAAGGCTAAGCAAAAACACATATTTCATTTCTTTTTAAGATTGAAGACTCATACAGAGAAAACATCTTAATGTATACTAAAAATATGGCTGAAGATGAACGCGGTCATATAAGGAATGAAGTGTTCATTTCCAATACTGAAGATGATAATAATGTATTCCAGAAAATACGAAAAGACATCTTAAAATTAGCTAGAACGATGAGAACATGGAATATAGACTATCCTTTGAAATTTATTCAACTGGAAAAACGTCTTCAAGAGAAGAAGAAGGATATACCAATTATTGACTTTCAGGAATTGAAGCATATCTGTACAGAAACACCAATGCCACTGAAGGATGAGGAACTAATTTTGTTTTTGAAATTTCATCACGAAATAAGAGCTTTGGTTTATTTTCAAGATCTTCCAGATTATATTATTTTAGATACACAATGGTTGTCTAATGTTTTTAAATGCATAGTGACTGCAAAGAAATTTCGAGCTGTAAGTATCAAGAATCAAAAAAGATGGGAAGAATTTCATTCTAAAGGAAAATTACATACTGTGGTTTTGGAAGATATATTAAGAAAAGAAGAACACATTTTGTACAAACACAAGGACCATATCGTGAATGTAATGGAGAAATTTGATATAATTATACGTCCAATCAAATCAGATAGATATCCTGCCGATGAAAGATTGTGTTATTATGTACCTTGCATGATTATGGAAAAACCAGGTTGTGACATTTATGAAATGTTTAATGTGGCAGATGATACCTGTAAAAAATCCACTTGGATATGCTTCAAATTCAGGTTTTTGCCACCACATCTAATGAATCATTTGATTGCTTCACTGTGTCGGGAGTATGAAGTGTCGGAAGTGGGCATCACTGAACAGGGAAACAAACAAGTAGAAAGGGTAATTGCTCTTTTCAAAGGAACTGCTGTCTTTGAGTTAGAAAAGACAAGAAAACTAAGAAAATTACTAGTAACGACTTGTCCAAATATTATTCAGATGCAGATTTTAGAATTTGGTCGGAGAGCCATTATCACGGGAGGCATGTACAAACACATTGCCGACTTTGTGACAGAGGAAATCAACAAAATTATAAGTACAAGATTTAGGATGACCAATGTGAACTATGAGAAAAAGTGGGAATGTGGCATTAAAAAACCAGAGTTTGTGACAGGTTCTTTTGCCTTTACAGAAGAGCAGAATCCAGAATATTACTGTGAGACATGTATAGAAACGCACATGTTCATTGGTGAATGGTCAGATATACAAAGTAATACACTATGTGTAAGTAAAATGTTGAAATATATAAGACATATATGTATTTTAATGTATCAATATTCATGTCAACAAATATTTAGGGCTGACGATTACTGGCCTAAGAAGAGACGCAAAAATGATTACAATGAGACAAACTAACACACGAGACCAAATGGCGTTGATATGAGCATCACTAGCCATATATTTTTTATGCAAAAATTCATATTTGTCTTAAAGCAGTGATTACCATAAAACTGTAAATGTCTTACTAATATTTAAAACATGTCTGTACACTATGCTAAAATATGTCATTCTATCAGACAAGAAATAACTAAAGGAGTTTTTTAAGAAATTGATGTGTTTTAAAGGGCCACTAGCTACCAGATATATAAAAAATCTAAAATCTAAAAAAATATTGTTCAATCATTTATGAAAGTGAAATAGGGAGATAGTTATTCTCTTTTAGCAGCCACTATTGTTCAATAAGCTAAGAACCATTGTTGGTAAACTATTCACTTGCAAGTTATTTAAAGGAAAAGAATGTCAACATTGAAAGTGAAACAAATGTTAATATGTTAAATTTTCAACTTGTTGCCTTTTGTTGGCTGTTGTTCGTATGTTTCTTTGTCAATTGTATTCTCCAATTTATTTATATTGTAGTCCTGTGGTGTTGAGTTGTCATCTTGGTGTTATATTTCACATGGCTATAAAAGGGGAGGTTTGGCATGCCACAAAACCAGGTTCAACCCGCCATTTTTTTTCTTTAAAAATGTCCTGTACCAAGTCAGGAATATGGCCATTGTTATATTATAGTTCGTTTCTGTATGTTTTACATTTTAACGTTGCGTCGTTTGTTTTCTCTTATTTTTTAGTGTAAATTCACATTGCGATAAGACGTGTCACGGTACTTGTCTATCCCAAATTCATGTATTTGGTTTTGATGTTATATTTGTTATTCTCGTGGGATTTTGTCTGTTGCTTGGTCCGTTTCTGTGTGTGTTACATTGTAGTGTTGTATCGTTGTTCTCCTCTTATATTTAATGCGTTTCCCTCAGTTTTAGTTTGTTACCCCGATTTTTTTTTGTCCATGGATTTATGAGTTTGAACAGCGGTATACTACTGTTGCCTTTAGTTAATCATTTGATTGACTTATTTGATCTACAAAATTTATTCTTATACAGGTAAAAAATATGATACACACATATTTTTAACCTATAATATCAATTTAATAGACCTAGAAAAATCCAATTGCACGAGTTCGCTTAATTTATTCATATCTATATTTATGTTTACATCACTTATATGGTTATCGGAGGACTTTGGAGGTCAACTCGATAGTTGATGAGATAGCGTCTAGACTAAAATACACACGAAACGAAGCTACATCCTATATAGTCCATGTTCTGAAGATTATTATAGACTTCTAATGGTTTGGATAAAAGTTTTACATGGATATAAATCAAATATGAGAATTTGAGTCACATCGATAAACGTGAATTTAACAGCTAGTTCCCCTTTAATATGAAATAGATAGCATAATGTTCAAGCGATGAAACATGTAAGCACTTGCAAATGCTTTACATTAATAATTTTGAATAATAAGAATGATATCGACTTTACATCTGATATTGTCTGTAACTACTTTGTATATCATTTTCAGTTGTCCCAGAGTTCAGACGATGCTCCGAAATCAAATCACCAAGCAGAAAACAAAGTATTTTTAACAAAGGTATCATACTTTTACGGACTATTTATTGAATAATATAATAGTTTTGATATTTAAATACCTAACAAGGATTATTAAATCACTGAATAATAAACAGATATAGGAAGATGTGGTGTGTATTACCAATTAATCCATGTCTGAATTATATAACACAATTAGTTCTAATAGAAAAGATTTTTGGCATTTGATCAATA
This sequence comes from Mytilus galloprovincialis, assembly GCF_965363235.1. NCBI lineage: Eukaryota > Metazoa > Mollusca > Bivalvia > Mytilida > Mytilidae > Mytilus > Mytilus galloprovincialis. The sequence goes on along the minus strand of NC_134841.1, from coordinate 37,984,167 downwards.
ATGTCAAATATCTTTAGATTGAGCTGATTTCTTAATGCGGGAACACTCTACAGCTACATTTTTAAATTCAAAAGAAAGGAAAAATATTTTGAGTGCAACCGGTATTTACAGATTAACCAAACAGTTTTATTGTAGATGTATAAGAGGTATAAATACACTTTGAAAAGTTTGGATTAAAAATATGACGTAGCCTGCATCATATTACAAGAGATGAATACTTACAAAACAAAACTGCTGTCCAAATGGCTCACTCTTTACTATATGTCACTTAACTTTAAAGGTATACGGTTTAACCTTCAGTGTGATATAAATAGAAAAGTTGTGTTTAAATATTTTAAGATGACCTGTCCTGACCAGGCAGTAAAATAATTTTTTAATATAAATAGTGAATTAACAACTAATTTTTATTGCAGAAAATGCTCAGATTAGATTTATGCAATTTGGTTTATGATTTCAAGCAAATAACGTATGACATTACATAAATTAACCTCATTGATTGACTGATATCAGATGATTAAGACACTGATTTTTATAGTAAAATAGATCCTGCTCAATTGATATTATCATTACAGTTGTAAATCAATTGGCAGTTGCCTGCTATACGGATATTGTATCAGTACTCGTACGTGTCTTAGGAAAGAAGTGGAATAACTGTACTTGAAACAAAATACGGGAATCAACATAATGTTTCTTCAAGTCATAAAAACACATAATTAATTTCATGATATGTATTCAAATCAAAATGCTGCCCCATCTGAAAATTCGAAATGATCACATAGACCCAGTATGGATCCGAAATTACGAAGAATAAAAGATCAGAAATTATTACAAATAAAAGATCAAACAAAAATGTTTTTATTCAACAATGTTGGAAATGGGGATGCATATATATATGGATGAGCGACACAAGCTTTATAGGGACTTTCGTTTCAAGACATACAACTTGAACCATATCTGAAAGTACAAAATAGTGCAATACAAGAAGTCCATAGCCACATATTTAGTTATCAAATTAATGTAAAAGAATTACTTAGTAGCAATAACAACAAAGAACATATTTTGTAGATGCGTTGCAGTTTCCAAGGTAGTATGGAAACATTATCAAAATTATCTGGAGAGTCAGTTTCAACAGGAAGTATGACAGGGGTATGTTATGACACAATTTAGTCTTGAATTAAGGTTATTATGGGTCGTCAATAAACTGGTCCTGCTGTATTTCGTAGTGTTCATCTACAGGATTAAGTAACATAAAAATAACCTTAGGTAGTAACAATATTAGTTTGCTTAAGAATAAAATGAAACATTTTAGAACTTCAGAAACAGCATACATAGAAACATGAGAAACGTGGCTTGTGACATGTTTTATATGCTTTTAAAAAGCGAAAAATATATATAAAATGAATAATCAGCTAGGTTTTGAAATTTGATTCATATTATATTTTGCTTAGTTCCATGGGCTCAATTGTCACTATTAGTGAAGATCATTTCTTAAAGATTGTATATTGAAAGTCCTCTTACCAGTTTAGTGTGCAGGTTTACTGAATCAATTTTCGAGGTAGAAGATTTTATAATTTTGATATATGCCTTGAAGACTTGATTGAGGTTAACTGATTTGAAACAATTGGGAATGTGTTCTGTCTGATGGAATCCTCATCGATTTTGGATATCATTTTAATCATTTACAAAGATACTGTGATTGCTGAGTGTTTTCTATAAAGTATGTCACTATAGCCATACTCCAAAGAGTGATCAATTTTCTTCCATACACTGTTTGTGTAAACTTTTGGAAGTATGTTGCATCATCATCAACCAAATTTGAAAATCATTGCAAATTTTAGGATCTTTTTTCCAAAAAAATAATTTTAGATTTAACTGTTGGATTTTACTTTAGAATGAAATTCAAAACAGTGTGGCTGTGGCCATTGATTGACACATCAAATTCATCCATTGACTGGGACAATTTAGGTGAACGTTTGTATGTAACGACCACTGCTCACTATGTACTTTTTAAAGACACTTAAACTATGGGGTCACCAAAGGTTCTCAACACCTTAATAAAGTAATTCGAAAAATTAATCAGTAATAACACGATGTTTTGATTTATATCAATTATATAAATCAAAACATAAAGGTTATTCCTGATTAATTTTTCGAATTATTTTATAATCAAAGGCGTTAAGAAACCTTTGGTGACCCCACAGTTTAAATGTCTATCGTAGGTACGTCGTGAACAGTGGTCGTTACATACAAACGTTCACCTAAATTGTCCCAGTCAATGGATGAATTTAATGTGTCAATCAATGGCCACAGCCACACTGTTTTGAATTTCATTCTATATGCTTTGATGTATTTCAATGTGAAAAATCATTATTCATGTCTTCAATTTTTTCCCCCAAATATTCAGCTTTCTTAGACTATATCTGTTGAGTAAAAACATATATATAATATGCACCTTTACGCATTTTGTTGCTAATAGTTTTCTCCAGTAAGTTTAAAAGTTCGATTTTCTGATAAATTTAAAACAAAAAAGATGTGGTACGATTGTCACTGAGATAACTCTCCCTTAATTACCAAATACAAATATTAAATCAGTTACAGGTACTGTAGCTTAACAAATTAAAACGATACTGGTAATCTAAATGGTTGTATTGGTTTACCGTTGCGAATTGACTTATAATTTTTATTTGGTCAGATGGCATCTTAGTTACAAGTCGTATATGCGACTATGCTACTTTTTTGGATATTTCGTATTAAAAAGTTGATTTGTTGAAGAATATTTCGTGTATTTTATAATCATTCAGGAAGGTAAAAAAGGATAAGCTAGATTTTCAATAATGAGGATTAGGGTGCTGTATATTTTCCAAGTTAGTTAGAAGATTAGGCAAAGTTATAAATCATTTATTTAAAACTCACACTTTATGTAGTAAACTTTGGCCTGTACATATTTTACATCACTTTATGTTTTACATTGATTTCTTTTTCAGTTTACTAAGGAGGAGATAAATTTTGCAAAGATGGGAATGATTGTGTTGAATATTCTTGCTGATGTTTTATATGACCTATTAAAAAAAGATACACAAAATCTGCGACCAAGGCTTGATTGTGATATAACATTCTTGTACAGCGAGATAAGGAAACTTAACAAACATATTCCAACAAATTCATGGGGTGGTCAGTGGCAAATAATTCAGAAAACAGACATAGCTATTGGAGATGATGTTGAACGTGTACGTCTTACAAGAAATGAGCTACAACACTCAAGGAACTTTACACTCAATGATACCCGTTTTAATGAGTTAAAGAATATAATACTTGACCTTGTGAACAGATTTAATCTACATAACAAACCAACAAAGCTGTATTCAGATCACCTCAACGAGATTTTATCTACATCAGTATCTGCGGATGATGTGAAAATTCTTCAGAATCAGATAAAAAATGAAGTGAAAACAGGTAATCTTACTTTAATTTGATAAACTTCTATAATATGAAAATATTACCCAGTTTGTTTAAACTGTCTGTTTGTGTATTTTTATGCTTCCCTGACTATTTGACTTTTACACTATTTTCTATTTAAATGTTTAGCTATTATTAAAAACAATCTTTCATTTCGATAATTTTACAAGATAGGACCTCTTTTTACCTGCTTCACAGAAGGCGGAAGCAGGTCTAGTTTCCACCCGAACAATACCTCTGTAAGTCTATAAAACAGAAGGACTCATTTTATGGTGTAAAGTTTAGGATTGTTGAGTTGTAGTGAGTACGCAGTTATTACATCTGATGTACATCTGATGTACAGCCATTTCCTGTTTGTCGATAGTTTGAAATACAACACTCATTTGAGGGACATTATTTTCAAGTATTTTTTTGAACTTCTATGAAAGAGTTTGATTCAATATTTGATCTGCCGCTTGATGATGTTGAGTTGTAGCAAGTACGCACTTTCAAAATCTGCAATGTACCCACTTTCTGTTTGCCAATGCTGAAAAAGACGGTGTAGAGATTTTCTGTATTTTTGTTAAATTTATACGATGGTTTCTGATTTTGAAACCTGCTTTTGCACCTGTCCTAAGTGAGGAATCTGATGTTTAGTGGCTGTCGTCTGTTTATGTGTTTCTCTTTTTTCGTTTTTATATAGATTAGAAATTAGTATTTTTTGTGACCCTTTATAGCTTGCTGTTTGGTGTGAGCCTATGTTCCGTGTTGAAGACCGTACTTTGACCTATAATGGTTTTCTCTTATAAATTGTGACTTGGATAAAGAGTTGTCTCATTGGCACTCATACCACATCTTCCTATATCTATTTATGGCAGTTGGGTTCGACTCCAATCTTAAATTGACTAATATTGTTGGTTATTTGCTTGAAATCTGGTTTCCTCCCTCAAATAAAAACAACTGGATGCCACCATATAGCTAATAGTAATTGAAGTGGTGTTAAGGACTTCGCTTATCTCATTTTTGACATTTTGTCAGATATTCAGAATCATCTAGTGTCTATCCACGTGGTTCATTTTGTCTTCTAACCCCTTCTATGCTTTTCATAATTTTAGTCAATATGGTTTATAATTAGTTATAACCCATTTCTTTCAAGTCTTGTAAAGTCCTTGTTATTTTTCTTAGCTTTTTAAAGTAAAAATGGTGCTTATGTTAAAATATTTGCCTCTGGAGTTAAACTTCCAACAATGAATCAATTAATAATCACGATATTATTTTAGTTTGCCATTTTTCTATACGGCAAATCAGGTGTTGAATTAATAATTACACCAACCAAGGCAATCGTAGACTAGTGGTACATGAAGCGTTACTTAACGAACTTGTAAAGATTAACTAATAAAAGTAAATTATAGTCAATCATAAGTCCAATGGTTATGTTTGAAGTCTTTCTACACTACTAGCAAGACTGGTCATGCTAATAATAATATTATAACACACTGTTGACTGCTGTATTCCTACTTTTGACATTTTAACTTATTATGTCTGTATGTTTTGTTCACACAGCGTTGTCAATATAATGGAACTTGATGCAACTGTCATACAATTGAGATGTTTAGCAAGCTATAAAACCAGATTTAATCCACCATTTTACATAAGACAATGACTGAACAAAGTCAGGATTTTGACAGTGGTTTTCCGTTCGATGTGTTTGTGCTTTGATTTTTCCCCATTTGATAAGGGACTTTCTGTTTTGAATTTTCTTTGGAGTTCATTATTTTTGTGATTTTACTTTATATTTTAACACCAACAATCAATTAATTTTGTTGAAAGTAATGATATAGTTTATGAGATATAACACTCATTTAAGTTGTTCACATGCAGTGATTTGTTTGTCTTTTTTTTTAGAAATGGCTTTTGAAGTTGAAATTGAACAACAAATAAACGTTTCACATCAATAGAACAGAATTGTGAAGGAATGATCTAATCTCAATAGATGAAAATCAACTCGTAAACAGCATTGTCAACGTGTTGATTGTGCTCCAACTTTAATGAATTGACATATTTTAAAATGAGGTTTTGAAATTCAAGTAGTCAACCTATTGATATTGTGATCCCAAGTAGAAATATTGTAACGACATTAGATGTTTAGATCTGAAAAAGAAAATAAATTACTAGGCCAAAACTGAAATTTTAAATGATGGTCAGACATTTGAGTGAGGAAGAACAATTATTGACAGACATTTGAGTGAGGAAGAACAATTATTGACAGACATTTGAGCGAGGAAGAACAATTATTGAAATATTAGACACCTTCAGCAATTTTAAACAAAAACATGTATCAGAAACTATAATGAAAATACTACCAATTGTAATTTTAATTTCAATAATTCACGTGTACTTAACAAATATATGTTTAATCAAATTTAATAATATGTTAAAATCTTCAAATTACGAAACTGTAAAACAAAGTCCATAATAACAAAACATATGAACAACAGGATGTCGTTCAACAGACCTAACTGGAAAGAACTGATAGAGGTAAAGTTTCAGTATATCTTTGATAAAAAGCAGACTTTAAAGTTACCATCTCTGTATCGAATTGTTGACATTGCACAAGAGAGGCAACATATATCAAAGGAATAATCAAACTCATAAGTTGAAAAGAATCTGATAATGATAAGGTAAATTACAAAGGCAGAAAGATAAGAAGTAAGCAATATCCTATAACTTTACGTTCCGCTATAAAGATGATGTTCTCCCACTAAAAAAAAAACAACATTTGGTGACTATATTGAACGAACCTATCCCATCGAACCAGAGATAAAGGATACTACAGATACAGTTAAGGGGGGTCGGGAATATTCGACTGCATATAATTTCACGCATGAATTACTATATGCACACAAGTTTGTGTCGCAAATTCACTAATTTTTACAAATTTGAATTGATTAAAAATGTTAAGTAATGTTTTTTTTGTCACCAACACATTATTATCGTTATTATGTGTATCTGTGACGGCTCTGAATGACATTTCACCCAACTTCACTACTTTCTCGCCAAAATTTTGGATTTTAAGGAAAAATAGTTTGTTTTCCTGATTGGTGACCTATATTTTTTATGTCCTTGAAGCTAGCTTTTTATATTACAGTTTGATATTCCGAAAAAAATATGTCAACACCTCTGTTTTACCTATCATTTCATTGAAAAATGGTCCCTTTTACATACCTGTTTATTGTAATATTTTGAGCTGAAATGGTCCGGGACCCCCTATTTTGTTCTGCCCAATTGATTCACTCTCTATAAAAATTAAAAGAACAAAAAATACGGCACTTCTGACAGATACTTCGAATAGGCCCGAGGCATCTTAAGTCTGCCTCATATCTTGACTTACATCTAGAAATTGATCAGGAGGGTCGGTTTAAAACAAAACTTAACCACAAAAGAGATGATTTCAGCTTTCCAATTGTGAACAATCCATTTCTATGTAGCAACATTCCAGCAGCGCCTGCATACAGAGTATATATCTCCAAATTTATACGATATTCCCGGGCTTGTATGTCCTATCATGGTTTCCTTGATGTAGGGTTGCTGTTCACAAGGAAGCTATTAAACCATAAACCAAGAGTTCCAAACGGTGAAGTTGAAATCATCCATCTGTAAAATTTACGGACTCCATCACAAGTTGGTTGACCGTTATGGAATAACCGTTACACAGAGGATATCGGATATGTTCCTTATGTCATAACAACAATACCCTTCCCCTTTCACGAATGTGACCTTCCGAATTAGACTATTTACCGGCTTTGTAATAACATAAGTACCACGACGGATGCCCCATGTGGAGCAGGATCTGCTTACCTTTCCGGAGCACTTGAGATCACCCCCGGTTTTTTTGGTGGGGTTCGTGTTGCTTAGTCTTTAGTTTTCTATGTTGTGTCTTGTGTACTATTATTTGTCTGTTTGAATTTTTATTTTTTAAACATGGCGTTGTTAGTTTTTTTTTAATCTATGAGTTTGACTGTCCTTCTGGTATCGTTCGCCATCTCCCCCCCCCCCCCCGGCCCCAAAAAAAAAGATCAAAAGACAATCAACAGTGTTCAAGTCACAACATAAAAATCTAAATGTTGAGTAAAACGAAAATCACCAAAAATCTTTGGTGATCTTATGTACACTGAAAGGATAAACATAGCATGTGCCACATGTTTCACTTGTCGTGTTGGTCATACATGCACAAACCAAGTGATAAGTCAAATTTAGTATGTCATACGAGGAATAGAGAACGGCTTGTGGTTTTGACATTTTGGTGATCTCTGTCCTCATTTCTGAAGTATAGCGTAATTAGATTAGATCAAATAAAACTAAATATGTATAGTTATATAGTAATGAGCAGTTGCAGTCCGAAATACTGTTGTTTATATATCCTGGCAAGTTTTAATCAGGATATTTTGGCGATTGGCCTGTAATTAAACAGATTTTGTCCTATTCCCGATTGTGATATTTGAACTTAATATGAATTGTATGACAGGTTATGTATGGAAAGTAGACATTACTTACCCTGTCAATGCAACCGTTGTTTTCTCCTTCTAGAGCTCATAAACAAAAAATGTTATTCCCACAGATTTTTTTTTCTGTTACATTGATTTGTCTCTTCTTTTTGGGATATATGAACTTCAGTAAACTACTGTCATATATATTTACAATTCAATTTATAAATCCAGTGGCTATTTACTGACTTTACATGTACTGATTGATATTTTATTTTTGATTTATATATTTGTTAGTTGTAGTTAACTAACACGAACTAGCTTTCAGTAACTCGGAGTACTCTTGTAGTGAAGCTTTGTGTAAGAAGTCTTTTTAGCCCTCACACTTTTTTGTCCACAGGGCAATGTGAGCTATTGCCATTATTTTGGGTTCGTCATTGTTGTCTATCCTAATTAAAAAAGAGGGACGAAAGACACCAAAGGGACAGTCAAACTCACAGATCGAAATTAAACTGACAACGCCATCGCCAAAAAATAAAAAGACAAACAGACAAAAAATAGCACAGAAGACACAGCATAGAAAACTAAAGACTAAGCAACACGAACCCCACCATAAACTCGGGAGATCTCAGGTGCTTCGGAAGGGAAAGCAGATCTTGCTCCACATATGGCATCCATCGTGTTGCTTATGTCTTTACAAACCCGTTAAATAGTCTAATTCGGTAGGTCACATTCATTTTTTCAAAGATTTTCTACTATGGACCTACGTTACCAATGTCAGCCAATCTTGCAGTGAATGATCCTTACAGTAACTTGTAATAAAGTTTTTTTCCCAAAATAATCGACAAACCGTTTTCTTAAATAAAACATACGGGTCAAATGCGTTTATTGTCCTTTATCTTGGAAAACTATACCTGCCAATGGATAGAAAAAAAAATCTAATAGGGCATATATGCCAGAAATGTCCAGATTTACCTATTTCCTATGTGCAATAAAATTATCAGATACTACCTTTAGGTGTTATACCTTAGTATAAGAATGAACCCACTGACTGGGTACTTAAGTGCTTTCATTTATCTTATTTAGCTTTTACAGTTTCTCTCTAACTCTACTATAGTTTCTCCTAAAACACAAAACGGGAAAAATCGTCATTCCTGTTAGAACAATAACTCCTTTATTTATTATACTGGTAATTAAAACCATATTGACATATGTCATGTTGTAGACCTACTCTGGCTGATTACTTTTGCTGCTCAAACAATTAATTTATCCTTGGGTTCATAATACTAACGTTTTGAATTATTCCCTAGATCTCACATAATGTTTTACATTGCTTCTTTCTTGTAGGAAAAAAAACCGACACAAAGATAAATTATGGCGTCATTTGTTCAGTCCATGTTAAACGAGTAGGAAGAGACAACTCTATCCTTGTGAAGATATTGACAAATACATATCATGTAGGGATCCTATAAGGCAAATTAACTCCGCGTTATCAAATCTATATTTTATTATCATTGTTCTATTTTGTTTCTTTATATAAAATGTGTATGTATAAAACTACAAAAGTACGAAGGTCACTTAAATACTACTGGGGTCTTGAGCTTTTGCATGTGCTGCTAACGTTCCACGTCAATAGTCCAAGTTTAACTTTTGGCATGAGAATGCAATTTTTCTACGTTCAATATTAACTTCTGGTCATTCATGACAATTGCCTCCGTGTTGGATATTGTATGATCAGATTAAATACCTGGTGAAAAATTTAAGTGTCCTACTTTCACTTTGATATATTTAAATATTAAAATAAAATACTTCATAATGAACGTAAATAATTGCATTAGATTAACAAAAATGCCTGAATAAAACAAATGTTTGACATTTAAGAAATATTTGTTTATAAATTTATCGGTTTGTCAATATTAAAAAAAACCCAACAACATATAGTTCGAATGTAGGGAAGATAACTATATTGTTTCAATAAACTTGTCTCATTGACACTCATATCACATGTTCATATTTCTATTAACATAGCATGCAAAGTCAATTTATCATGGTGTACGGTATGTTGTACTCATACAGTGATCATTCAATAATTTAGTATCTGTTTAACTCGTTTAGAATTATCCTTAGAAATAGCAATTTATTGTCTTATGACCACGGTTCATCGTTACTAATTAAACTTCGACGAAAAACTGCATTTAAAAATGATCAACAAATTGGACCCAGTTTAATAAAGTTGCATTTCTATTTTATTGGTCATTATATAAAGACAAATCATTCTGTGACTAAATGTAGTGAATATTAGGTTTCAGGATAGATTTATTGGAAGTAACCAAATTAAGTTTCGTTTATTAATATTATCTAATATGGACAAATAAGTATGACAAAAACACAGAACGCCATATAAAACTCAAAAAGGGAGAAATACATAAAAACTGACGAAATTACCTTTCAAATTTACCAACACACGGAACGAATGAAAAACAACTCATATTCCTGACTTGGTATATGCATGTTCAGAATCAAATGGTTGATTAACCCTGATATCAAAGCTAGCTATACCTACCACTATTATTTTAAATAAACTTGGCTCTGGTAAATAGTTGCAAACGTCGTTTCCATGTGAAGGTCTAGGATTCCCAAAAGATAGCTTGTGTAGCATTCCAACATTGAGCTTGTTTGGTTGTTTTTAGCTTTAGCTTTTATCGATATATATTCATAATTGTCGCACACTTTATTCATATTTCAAATCATTAATAAGTGTGGCCTAAAATCCCGAATAACTTAAATGTTAATGAAATGTTCATTGACCGTGCACTTAATAGACGGGTTTGAAAACAATTACAGCTTGCTTCCCGCTGTGTACAGAGAGATAGTCTCTTATATTGCATGTATCCTTTATGTTGGTTGCCATATGATATAGAGGGAACTGCTTACCGGTTATCTCATTATCTAATTAATTGAATATTACTTTATTGCATTATCAGCGGGAGGTTTGGTTAGTCATAAAACCAGGATCAACCCTCCATTTTTTTTTACAATGTCCTGTACCAAATCATGAATATGACAGTTGTCATCAAAAATTCCGTTTCTATATATGGCGGCGTTTGTTTTTGTTGTACTTCAGTGTTTCTGTTGTTCCATTGTTTTCCTCTTGATGTGTTTCGCTCGATTTTAGTTTGTAACCCCGATTTGTTTTCCCTCAATCTGTTTATGACTTTTGAACAGCGATATTTTACTGTTGCTTTCAGATATATAGTCCATGTTAGAGTGCAGCAGGAATGTTGATAAAAAGAATTTGGAGTCTACGATCATCTTTTCTTGTCGTGAAGTCAGATTTAACACATTCGTGTAATTGTATAAACTGTGTGAAGACTAGAAAAAGGAACGGAGGCCAGTTTACCACTGGGTACGTTTGGCATGAGTTTCGCGAGTTGAGTTACATTTTTGTTTTGCTAGTTCATGTTAATAGGCGGCCCCAGTGGCATAGAAGCCTCCACAAATATTGACGTACGCAAGCTTTAAATACCTAACGGAAATTCCAGTATTCTACTTTTGCTATCAGATATTTAAATATCAGAATAGAATACCTCGAAATAAATGAATAATAAATTATTAAACAAATGACACATAGTAAAAAAAAATATTGAAAAGTGTCGTACAACGCAATACCTTATTGAATTTTAACGTGTTTACCAAATAAATGTAAAAACGTGAAAATAATCATTTTCTTTACATGAACGGGAAGTAATCAGTGCTCTTTTGTACGTACCGGCATTCAGAGTAAAATGTTAATGATAATACTGTTGGTTCTAAATATAGTTGTTAACTCTATTGTACGTTCTTGCACTAGATGATTTTTTTTATAAGTTTCAGATTGAACATGATATAATTACAATTTTTTTGTACTTTGTCACAAGGTACATATCTTACTTTTACTGTTTTTGTTTTGTGTATATATGACACAGACTTTAATACACATATGTTTATATTTTCATACACTTATGATAATATTTTAAAGTCTAATTTTACCAATTTATTACCCTGAACTTAAAACTTATTCCAAATAGTTGAAGCTATAAGATCTGGGACCAATTATTCTTATTAAATCTAGGGACTATCCGAATCTTACACATGATCATCATACATTGTACTAAAATACTTTCAGTGTACATTAATGATTAAGATTTAAGTGGTTAAGATTAAGATTAAGATCTTAGTGATTAAGATTATAACACAATGTTGACTGCTTTTCCCCTATTTTGACATTTTTACCTATTATGTTTGTTTGTTTTGTTCACACATCGATGTCGATACAATAAGATTTGATGCGACTGTCATACAAGTGAGAGATTTGACTAGCTTTAAAACCAGGTTTAACTTACCATTTTCTACATACGAAAATACCCGAACCAAGTCAGGAATATTACAGTTGTTATCCATTCTTTGATGTTTTCGAGCTTTTGATTTTGCAAATTAATCAGAGACTTTCCTATTTGAATTTTCCTCAGAGATCAGCATTTTTGTGATTTTACTTTTTTTAACGGTTCCTTGTGTTGTGTACTAACATGTTTTCTTTTTCATCAGTACAATCATATTACTATTAACTTTGAACATGTTGAATTAAGCAACATCGCTTTACAAACACAAAGCTCATCTATAGTTTGTATGCTTGTTGGATAAAAGTGAGTTTGAATTTTCAAATGTTGGAGAACCGTGAATAAACCACCAGCATCGACCAGGGGAAATCACCAGTTTATAGCAGGAGATGCTGTCTCGCTATAAAATTGAACGGGAATATGAATCTTATACTAGGATTTCGTTTGAATAACAATATATAATTATATGTAGGGGTCCATATTCAAAGCGTCTAAAACTCCGGGATATCAAATTGGTTATAATTATTATTATCATATATTGTTTCTATATATAAAATGTATGAATATACAAACTACAAAAAAAGAACGAAAGCCACTTAATTAAGTACCACTGGGGACATTAACGTATGCAGGTATTATTAGCGTCGTCAATAGCCCATTGATATCTCATTGATATAAGGTTCCAGGATAGATTTATCGAAATCAACTAAACTGTGTTTAGTGTATTGATATAATTATGTATGCACCAATGAGTGAGACAAAAACTACAAAACTTAAAAATAGGGAAGTGCACAAAACTGAAAAATTCAAGTGTTAAACTTTATCAAACAACAGAACGAATAGAAAACCTTTGTCATATTCTGGATTTGGTACAGACATTTTCAAACCTGTTTCTATAGCTAGTCAAACTCCGAAACAGTGGTGAGATCTGGTTACGCTTCTTTGCAGAGAAAGGGAAGTATGACCCGTACAATAACGTTGTATTGAGTTTGGTAGCTAGCATTACATCCGACTTACATGACAATGGTTTTTAGGCCCGTTTTGATGCCAAATAGGTTGAGCAGCCTAAACAGACATAAATAAAGGCAACAATAGATACTCTGTAGCACAACATGTATAAACATACATCACCGAAGTACAACAAAAGTAACTGAACACTTCAAGCCAATGAAAAATATATTCTAACAAAAAATAGCCAACAAAAAGAGATGAAATATCTTGTTTAAGTTACAGGAACAAACCATATATGACTTATTGTTAAAAGAAAAACTCTTATTCAAACGAAACGGTTTCTGATACTGGAAGAATTTTAAACTTCATTTTAAGATGGATCCAATATTTTAAAAAGGTACGAGAATGGCTAGCAGGACAACACAGGTATTTTTGGTGTTTTTTTTTTTGCAACAAGAGACAGATGCTCCATTGCGTGATTAATTCCTGTGACTTCTAATCCTGAAATTGTACTGTTTTTACCATGCACGAAATACAGATAAGAAATCGATGACATCTCGCATCTTGCTGTATACACTAACATAGTCTCTTATTTTTAATTTATCCTTTATATGGTCTTTTGTCCAGATTAAAAAGTTGAGGTTAAAGTTGATATATGATAAAGAGAGGATTGTTAACCGTTTATCAAACTGATTGAGGGGCCGCGATGACCGAGTGGTCTAAGTAATTACTACTGTAATCACTAGCCAGTCAACACTGAGGTTGTGAGTTCTAACCCGGCTCATGCAGGTTCACTCGACTCTAATCTTAATTGACTAGGATTTCAGTGTTCCTGTCGATGGTCGGTGGTTTTCTCCAGGCACTCTGGCGTCCTCCACCAATAAAACTGGCCGCCACGGAATAGCCTAAATGCGGTGCTTAAAAGTGGCGTTAAAACACAAAAAAAATCAATCAATCAGTACAATAGATTAATATTGAAAAAAAATATATAAAAAGGCAATTTTGATGGTAGTAAACAAAGGTTAGATATAAAAGGATAGAATATGGATGTTATTTTTTAAAAGTAATAAGGAAGTATTGTTTATTAAGTATTATTTTTATTTGTTATTATGATTCTTCATAACATATCATGTATGTCAATTCTAAATGTAATGTTTTAGTATTATAAGGTAAGAGTAACTACATATCATAATAACATAACAAGGCATCATTGATTTCCACAGTGTCTCTCTGAAATATTCATAATAAAGACAGGGGCGAGTTTTACTTTCTATTTGTTTACTTTCCTTTCCTTGTTTGGAGTATTCTTTTGACTCCTCCTTATGGTTTGGCATATTTCAGTTGTCGTATGGTTTCAGTGTTGTCTATGATATCCATGAACATAATATTTTCATTACTGCTGAAATAACTTTTACAACAGGAATACAAATAACAGGTTTTAGTCATAACGTTTACTAATTTTATCACTAATATAGAGATTTAGTGTGGAAGTACGATACCATGTTCAGTAATTCGATAATAATAAAAAAATCTTTTCGCTTCCAGAATTTTACAGTATTATTGTTTACAATGATACAAATGTAGGAATTAAACTTAATGATAAAGGTTATGATTATATATTGTTGTTTGTTCAATCACATTGTTTGTCGTCCTGTTTTAAAAACTATCATTTAGTTCGGAGTAATACAAAACTGTTTCCTTTATGTTTCATGTTTTGTTGGTGTCGGGCAAGTTTATGATATTGCTATATAAACTATTTATGAATTACAAACGAGAGGCTAAAGATACAAAAGGGACATTCATACTCATTAGTCGAAAATAAACTTGGATGGAGAGTTGTCTCATTGGCACTCATACCACATCCTCTTATATCTCTTGAAAACGCCATGGCTAAAAACGTAAAAGGAGAAAAGGAAAAACAACAGTACACAAAATAACATAGAAAACCAAAGACTGTGCAAAACGAACCCCATAAAAAATTTGAGTGATCTCGTGTTCTCCGGAAGGGTAAGCAGACCCATTTCACGACCGTCGTGTTGCGCATATACATGCAAATACAAACCCGGAGATAAATCTTATTCGGTAATTTACATTCGGGGAGAAGGGCACGATATTTTAGTTACGACAATTGAAACATATCCGTTGTCGTCTGTGAAACTGATATTCTATAACAGTCAACCAACTCGTGATGGCGTTCGTAAAATTACGATGGGATGATTTTCACTTCACCACTAGGACAATGGTTCATTGGTTAATGTAAAAGATTTGACGGTTAAGTCTTGTTCTCAGACATATATGCACATGGTTAACTAAATATGGTGTTTTGAATGGTTGTTGGTTGTACCTTTTTCTAGTAATGATCATTTGACGTTCTTATTGTCATAGTTTATAGGCTTTAATGTTAAGTTATCAAGCTTCAATATGTTTATAGGACACTATAAACAGTCGGTTGAAAACTTTATTTTGCCTGTGTATTGTCTGTATTAGGTGTGGATGTTTATTTAGTCGACACCTCTCATAAAATATTTATGAATGTAATGTCATTTGAACTGTCAATCTGAAGGGGTTCGTCTATTATTTCCATGGTTTATTATTGAAAATTAAGTTTTTGTGGTTTAATAGGTCCGTTTCTCAGAAAACATATGTAATATGTCAGCAGCAACTGGTCAATGGAATGATTGTAACGTATTGTTAAGGGTTCTTTATTAAGTCTGTTTCTCGGACACTATCATCAATGGGTAAGCATATTTGGAATATGGAAATATCAACGTTTGTAAGCAGTGCATGTCCTGGTCAACTGACCATTATTTATTTTCGTGGTTCAATCGATTCATGACTTTTGAACAGGGGTATACTACAGTTGCCTTTATTTGTATCTCTTTAGAACTTGTCTAAATTTTAATGCTATTTTGAAACCACATATGTAGTTTTTTATAGACACTAAAATACATTATCTAAATTGTACATGAAAAAACATATAACAACAATATTGAACTCCAAGGTTAAAAAGTCAAAAAGGAAAAGTCAATGAAAACTCAAAAAATCAAACGTTGGACATTATTGACCAACGGAACGAATGAAAAAACAACTGCCATATTTCTGATTTGGCAAAGGTATTTCTAGAAGAAGAAAAAATATCGTTGGCTAAACCTCCCTCTTGTTGTTCATAGTTTGATAATTGAAAAAAGGCAAAACCATAACCTGCGTTGTAAGATAAATCATGTATTTATCACTAAACGTTATAGTTAAATAAATATACTATTTGTTTCATTTTGACAACGTACTCACTGGTATTAAACTGATAACCGTAACTGGAATTACGACTATCCCAATATGGCGACGGCAGATATAGGTAAAATCTTTACAGTTGTTTTCTCAAATGTAGCATGTTTTTGTAATCGTAACTCGGAAAAAAGATAATCGTAATTATGCTATAAAAAATGAGAAGATAATCGTAACTGGATAGTGTTTTATTGATATTGACACTTAAAACGTATATCTGATAGCATGTGATGAAATAATGGTGATGAATTAATCACGAAAACGTTCCAACATCCAATGACATTTTTTTTGTGCATATATTATTAATAGTTCTAATGAAAACAGCTACATACTAGTATATCATAAAATTGGAAGGGTGAATAAGCTTCAAGAAATTTGGAAATGGGGAAAACTCTATGTTAAAATACAGAAAACTCCAAGAACTGGGAATGTCACAAAATATGGGAATGAGCGAAGAGGCAATTTTAAAGGAAGTTATGATATATGGCTCTAACTAAACATTTCACTCAACTCTAAAGGCACAAGTTTAGACATCTCACACTGATCATGCTGATTAAAACTAAAAAAATGTCGTCATGATCTCTTCATGTTAAGAATTTAAAAGAAATATCGTGTGTTATTTTATTTAAGGATGTACTTAGGTGATCTAAGGTAAAATTAAATAAATCAAGAATTAAAAATTGATGCTTTAAGCTGGAAGAGTATTAGTTAAGTATCAAAATAAGCTAAATATATTGATAGGTCATGGAGCTCCCTTTCGAGAAAAAAATAAAAATACCCATGACACTTGGGTTTAGTTCATTTCATGAGCAGAAGATAAAATAATATAGTCAAAATAACCCCATCAAAGTATCATACTTTACATAAATTTTAAGAAAATTAACCAAAAACTGTCAAAAAAGACTCAATTTTGCGGAGTTATCTCCCCTTCCAATGTTAATTTCCATAGGAAATTGAAAATGCTGATTTTGAGTTTTCCTCAAGTTATATTTTATGGGACTTTTTTCTGTGTATATTTAGAGCTTAATGCTATAGATTAGAACTTAAACATTTTCTGTTGCAATTAGTTGGAGGTTAAAACTTAGTTGAAGTGGACTAATATAAGGATTCGGCCCGAAACGGGGAGAAACTCGGCATAGCCTCGCATTTCCCTGTTTCTAAGCCTCATCCTTATATCGTTGATACGTCAAATCAATGCACTATTATTGTCTAAATATAATATATATTTGTGGGGTTTTTTAGTCCGTCAAATGCTTCGTAAGACTATACGCGCCATTTAGGTAAGGCTGATAAAAACAAATAAACAAAAGTAACAATAAACAAAAGTAATAATAAACAAAAGTAACAATTAACAAAAGTAACAATAAACAATAGTAACAATAAACTGATAATTATTGATATTGATCCTTTACCATCCACACTGTTTAAAGAAACGTTCTAAAATACATGGGTATTTGATCAAAACAGTTGAATTTAATTCTTAAAATCATATGTTATATCAGTGTAAAGCAGAAAAAAGTGAATCCACGGGAAAAAATATAAATAGCTATTTTAACCGGAATCATACATTTTACTCCAAAATTAAACTATATGCATTTTAGTGAAATATAAGGAAAAGGGCAATATGAACACTCATATCCACCGATAAAAGTATCAACTGTTAAATCCGATAATGTAGTTATACAGTTATTGATAGAAAGTTTTGTTCATTTCGCGCAGTATTTTGTATAATTTAGTATAAACGTGATATTGGAGGCAAAACATATTACATATTAAAATGTGGTATACGGGACTTTCATTTTGAGAGGATTGCACTTTTGGGATATGGGATATAGCTACCCCCCCCTTTTTTTCTAAAAAAAAACCTAAAACGCACACACAACACGGAAACTTTGAAAGAAATTAAAATATCTTCTAACCACAATAATTTACTCGACAGCTGCTTCATTTTCCATATCTTTAACAGGTACAAGTATATATTAAAAGATTATGTATGTTGTTGTCAGTTAAAAATCGAGATATATAAGTAAATTTTTCCTAGATATTAACCTGTAAGTTTCTTCTTTTATTTTTATATTACATTAAATGTCATCGTTTAACTGGACATTTGCATTTTAACACACAAAATACCATTGAAATGTTGAAAGACACATTTATTATTTTTCAGTTACTATTATCCGATAAAGAAATTACGATTATCAAACAAGAAAAATGCCATAGAGTTACGTTTATCCTCCTGAATTTTTCAACGTCAATTTTCAAGGCGCTTAGACAATTCCAGTGCACCGTTACGATTAAAATATGATGTAACGGTATAGAAAAACCTTACAGCTGAGTAACTATTGACAAAAACATGCTACATTTTAGAAAAATTACTAAAGATTTTACCTATATCTGCCGTTGCCATATTGGGATAGTCGTAATTCCAGTTACGGTAATCAGTTTAATACCTTATTCATATTGTAAAGTCCCTCCTATTAAAGATGTACACCTCTGAGGAGCCAAAAATTTCTAGAATTAAACTTTTTTCCTTAACTTGATTTTGGGGTTTATATGACTGTAAAAAAATAATTGGTGAAGAAAAAATCATATGGTGGTGCACTTCTGTTTTTGCTACGGCTATTTGAAAATACCCAATTCTGATGATTTTTCAATTTTTCATCAATTTTTACCTATTTTTGGGCTAGTATCGTGAAAAACAATCACAGTTCTATAATTGAACTTTTTTTCATACTTTCAATAAAGATGAAGTGGACCGATCTGAATAAATTTAACTTAAAAAAAAACATATGTAGTGTTAATATAAAAAAGTTTTATCATATTTTGATGCTTTTTTGTGTCAAATTTACCGTGCTGTAAATTTGTGATTTTTCTCAGTATTAAAAATAAAATGCATATTATCACAACTTTTTTGTTATAAATGATTGAAAAAAATACATATCTAAGAAATTTGAAAAGACATAAATGATATGGGATGTACATGCTTCTTGTAAAATTATTTTTTGTATCCCTCATCCATTTTCTCAAAATTTTGCCAAAAAAAGACTTGATTGGTCGTAAAATTTAAATACACAATTTTTTCACAGAGTTTTGTTTGAATATAATATTTTCAAAATTCAGTGATATTTTCCACTTGTATCACATGTTTTTTAAAATAACTCCAAAACGAGATTTCAACGAGACTGAAACGTCAGAAGAATACATCCTTAATTATTAATTTCTATGTATGTGTTTTGTCTATAGCTATACTATATGCCATTTCAATTTTATTTGTTGACATATTTGTTTTTGTTTTTATAGTGATTAAGATTATAGAACAATGTTGACTGCTGTACCCCTATTTTGACCTGTTTATTTTGTTCACACTTTGTTGTCAATATAATTGAATTTGATGCGACTGTCATACAAGTGAGAGGTTTTGCTAGCTATAAAACCAAGTTTAATTAACCATATTCTACATACGAAAATATGACAGTTGTTATCAATTCGTTTCATGCGTTTGAACTTTTGATTTTTTACTTTCCGTTTCGAATTTTCCTCGGAGTTTGGTATTTTTGTTATTCTTCTTTTTCAATGGAGATAAATAGATAAATGATCATTCATTTTTCTCGTGGGTATATCTTGAGGGTATATTATATATGTTTTTATTCTCAGATGTAAATATGGTACGTGTGTGCCAAAAACTGTCATTTGATTTTAAAAAAGCGCAGAAATTTTATATTTTGTAAATAGTATTTTATTTCATATTGTGTATTATATCTATGCATTTTGATAGTCTCTTATAATTCTGTATAGAATGGCTCTCATTTTATTTAGTGTTATTTTATAATGTATAAAGATTGATTGTACTTGTTGAGAGATGAAACTTTAATAAAACATTGAATTGAATTGAATTGAAATATAATCATTTTCCTCTCTGTAGTTCCTGTTTATATTTTCACACACTGTATAAAAGGGTATCGAAATGAATCAGGTATATATATCTAGTCCCAATCTCTAAGCGGTAATAATCTAGTCGTCACTGTACAGTAGGAAGGGCAGATTATAATGCATCAAAAAAAATTTCGTAACGAGGTAACCACAAAACACAGATCAAGATTAAATTTTGGTGGCATCACTTTTACTGTTCTAGAGTTATGCCCCTCTACAAATGTGTAAAAATTGCTGATTTTTTAGTTTCCGTTCTCTAACTTTAGTTTGCATCAACCAAATTTTATGCAACGTATACACACGGCTTATTACCACAAAACTCAGATCAAGTAGAAATTTGGGTAGCTTCACTTTTACAGTTATTGACCCTTTATAATGTGCGAACATGGGCGTCATCTGTATCCAATGGACACATTCCCCATGTATTTTCCTTTATGCACTTGTATTAAAGAACAACCATTGTTAATGGGTTTTTTTCATCATATGTTTAAAAGTTTACAAAACAAATATCGCATTAAAACTACTACATTTCAACTAAGGGATATACTTTGTATATTTGTATAGTGCATATCAAAATTGTCTTTGTGTCAAACTTATGAGTTATGAATTTTTATACATTTCAAATATTTTGTAGCCCTTATTTGAAAAAAAAACCCGAAGGCCAGCTTACCACTGGGGACTTAAACTTTTACATGGATTTCGTTTAATTTTTGTTACTTGTTCGTGTTAATAGGCGGCCCCAGTGGCAAACAAGCCTCCACAATTAATGATGTTTGAACGGTATAATTACCTGCTTGAAATTGCAATTATTCTAGTTTCAGTTTCTGATATTTAAATATTACAATAATGTGCCAGGAAATAAATGAAAATAAGAAATCAGACTGACAAATTAGAACAATAAATATGACGAAGACTTGTTGTTTAAAGTACTAGCTAATTGGCCTTTAACGTTTTGACAAAATCAATGTTGAAAAAAATATAACTGTTATATAATCAATGGGAGGTAATTCAATAGCTCTTTTTTTATATAAACATTGTCATGACAAAATATACAAAGAAATATGTTGTAATGTTGAGAATAGAGACATATCTATATATTTTTATAAACATATCTTTCTGTAAGGACCAACGAGATCCAAGGTATTTGTACCCTTTTTGAACATTTAAGGCATATACATAGCACAACGATAACTTTTTGACAAACTGATGATTTGTTTGATTGACCTTGTAGTTTGTGTTGTTTTATCTATGACCACATGACATTGATATAGGTATTTTGCAATCATGCACTTGCCGATTATATATAATACATGCAAAGTTTCTGCAAAAAACTTGAAAATATACATAACTCACTCACTTTTGCTGTTCTGATATATTATCAGCTTCACAATGTACTGTTCTGTAGAAAGTAAAATCACAATAAATACTGAACTCCGAGACAATTCAAAATGGAAAGTCCCTAGTCAAATGGCAAAATCAAACGCTCAAATACATAAAACGAATGGACAACAACTGTCATATTTCTCACTTGCAATTGGTACAGGCATTTTTTTAAGCAGTAGATGGCGCATTAAACATGGTTCATAACAAGCTAACTCTCTAATTTGTATGACTGTCGCATAAAATTATGTTATATTGAGAACGATGTTTGAACAAAACAAACAGACATAATAGGTAAAAACGTACAAAAATGGGATACAGCAGTCGACATTGTGTTAATTATTATCTAAATCACTATTTAAAACAAACAAATATGTGAATAAACATTGGCATACTAACACAAGTGCGGGATGTATAAGTACAGAACCATGTTATAGATATTAAAAAAAAAACACACAAAAAGGCATATAGACAAAGCATAAAAGCAAACATTAAAACAAGAATACAAAAATATCAAAGAAAAATTACATAATGACGGGATGCAGTATAGACCCAGGTCATATGTAAAAAAAAAAAAAAGAAACACAAAAAGGCATATAGACAAATCATATTAATAGAAATGAAAGTCAAGAATACAAAAAAAAATCATAGAACAATAACTCAATGGCAGGGTGTAGATGTACAGGGTCAAGACAAATGGATACCACCAAAACAGACTTAACAGTAAAACTAATATTCATAAAGACAAATAAAAGAAAACTATACACATTATATAAAAGATAAAACACCGTCAGTACTTGAAGACCATCGTGTATTATTTGTGAAGGTAATACGTAATATTTATATACTGCCGATGAACTTTTTAGAAAAGGACGAGATATTCTTTCACCCCTGGTTCACCAACTTTCTACTCAGACACTGGTGACGTTTCACGACGTCTGAGTAGTTACTGCATGCTCTTGAATACCGAATAAGTTGGGAAATGAGCATCCCATATGCAGGTTAAGTTGGTATATTGCTACTATGTTAGTGGAAATTGATAATTTCAAAATTTAAATCGTCTCGTATGTCATATATTCTGGTACTGAGATGACCGTGTGTGTCGAGTTCGAGGTATCCGTCTATAGATAAGGCGGAAGAAGCCGTGTCTTGTTTCTTTAATTTCTAAATCTGGAAGATATATTAATGGAATTCAATCAGAAAAGATTCCATTGTTAATGGATATAACATCATCAATTTATCTGAAAGCGAATTTAAATGACCTAGATTCTTTGATCTTCATGTTTTTGACAGGTGTCTGAGAGACTTCATATGAAATAAGAAAAGGTCAGTGAGGAGAGGCGCACAGTTCGTGCCAATAGTAATGCTGACAATTTATAATTTGCACACATTTTCAGCATCAACCGTCTTGAATCTTTGCCAGTTTATGCTATTAGCAAAATTGCACAGAAGCAGATATATTTTCTCTTTCTCTTCACCAGTCCTGTATTAGGACTATTACATTAATGAAGTGGCTCGACTATTGCAAGAACCAAAACGTGCAGCACTAGTAAAATATAATTGACCAAGGAATTGTTGAAAAAGTAAATGACATGATTGTTGTGTTACATGTACTGTCGTTCTGATAAAAAGTAACCAAACCCCACCATCACCGACCATGAAGAAATCATCAGTATATATAATATTACTTCTGTAAGCACAATGTGTAAGTATAAAACTACAAAAGGAACGAAGGCCACTTAAATACTACTGTGGTCTTGAGCTTTTGCAGGTGCTGTAAACGTTTCACGTCAAAAGCCCATTTTTTAACTTTTGGCATGAGCAATTTTTTTGTACGTTTAATACTTTTTCTGGTCATTCAACCTAATAGATGCCCCAGTGGCATAGGAGCCGCCGTGTAGAATGTTGTATAATCTGATTAAATTTAAGTGTCCTACTTTCACTTTGATATATTTAAATATTAAAATAAAATCCTTCATAATGAACATAAATAAGTGCATTAGACTAACAAACATGCTTGCATAAAACAAAGACTTGTCATTTAAGAATTAATGTTTTTAACTTTATCGGTTTGTAAATATTGAATAAAAAACAAAACAAAATAACATATTCATGAATGTAGGGAAGATAACCATTTTGTGTCAATAAACTTGTCTCATTGACACTCATATCACATTTTCTCATTTCTTTTAACACATCATGAAAAGTCAACTTATCATAGTGTACGGTATGTTGTACTCATGCAGTGTTCAGTCAATCCTTCAGTATCTGTTTAGAATTATCCTTAAAAAAAATATTGTTGTTTTATGGCCACGGTTTATTGTCATTAAATTTCGAAGAAAAACTGTATTTGAAAGGATCAACAAAGAGGACACTTTACTAATTCGTTGTAGAAAGAAGAAGGGAAAACAGTTGCATTTCCATTTTATGAGTCATTATATAAAGACAAGTATGTGACTAAATGTAGTGAATATTAGGTTTCAGAAAAGGTTTTAACCAAACTTTGTTTCATTTATTGATATGATATGATATGGATACCCAAATAAGTATTACAAAACAAAAACGAACTACAAATTAAATTCACAAAAAGGGAAAGTGCATAAAAACTGACAAAATAAGCGTTAGTCTTATCAACATTCGAACGAATGAAAAAAAAAACTTATATATTCCCACAAAATCATGATGTACGCAATGGTATTAAATAAAAACGGTTTGGAAAAAAAATTATTACATTCTGACAGATTTGAAATTGGATTAAGAAAAAAATGTTTTTGTGAAATACGTGCATATATTCATTTTTCTTGACCTAATTTATTAATAAATGACTCAGAGACTGCTAAATAAATTTCCTCTTATTACCTGAATTTCTAACTTTTTATGAAGAAGAAATGGAAAATACCAAAGACATAGTCAACGTCATATGACAGAAAACTCATTGATAATGCAATGACTTATAACGAAAAACGACCTAGAGACTACAGTATACCAAGCACAAAATAGATAAGTAAAGACTTAATAATACAAACACACTAAATCTTGGACTGATCTTCAATTCTCTTAAAGGGTGCCTATATTTTACCCCATATGTGACAACACACTTGTTATTGAACATTCAGTGGTGCCACGTTCGAGGTAAAGAGCACATAATTAAAGTTCAACAATTGAAACCTATCTGGGAACGTCTGCAAACGAATAGTTCATAGTCCAGCAAGCTGTAAAATTTTCGAAGATATGCCGAATTCATATTTACTATTTGGAGCCCTTGTTTTATATGTTCATTATATGCTACAACTCAAGTCAATATTACAAGTTTTCTTGATATAGTTTCAACAGGAAATTTATATAAAGGGGGATGCAGGAATGTTGATTATTATATAGAATTTGGAAGCTGAAATCAGGCATTGGGCAAATTATGTTGCAATATTATGCATTATATTACAATAACGCTCCTATTCAAGCTTTAATGTGGAAAAATCTATCAAATATGCCAAAAAATGTCACTAAATTATAATCCTGGTACCTTTAATAGCTATTTACACCACTGGGTCGATGCCACTGCGGGTGGACGTTTCGTCCCCCAGGGTATCACCAGCCAAGTAGTCAACACGTCGGTGTTGACATGAATATCAATAATGTGGTTATTTATATAAATTTCCTGTTTACAAAACTTTGAATTTCGAAAAAATAAGGATTTTCTTATCCCAGGCATAGATTACTTAGCCGTATTTGGCACAACTTTTTGGAATTTTTGATCCTCAATGCTCTTCAATTTTGTACTTGTTTGGCTATATAAATATTTGATATGAGCGTCACTGATGAGTCTTGTGTAGAGGAAACGCGCGTCTGGCGTACTAAATTATAATCCTGGTACCTTTGATAACTATTCATATGTTTTTTGTCAAAAATGAAAGTGGCCGCATTCGTGTTCAACTCAACCTTCATATAAGTTATGCATTATCATCAAATACAATTTACATTTCAATATTAATAATTTTGTAAAACTGCTATATTTTGAGTCAAAAAGGGGTCTTACTGGACCTACTTCTTTAAGTACATATGTATATAGTAAAGAGTCTATTCAATATAATTATTTCATTTTCACATCATCAGGGTTTCAAGGTAAATATCACTGTGTTTTCTCTACATAGAAATCATACAGCGATGAAGTTTAATATTTATTTCAACTTATGTGTAATAGCTTCACTTTTATAAATATTTATGTGTTTTATTAGTTATAAGCACTGGACACTTTTAATTTGCAAAACACCCATTTGCAAATCCGCCGCCGCCTCAAATAAGAGCTACAATGTCATGTATATAACCAAAATGTGCGGAATTACATGGTATTCAATAATTTCATTGGTTTTCTACTGTTACTATTATATTTATTTTGCTATTTGATTTATAAAAACATAGGATTTTCAATATCAAATGGGACAGGGCAAAATCCCATGGGATTGACCATTATTTTGGTTAAATCACATTGGATTTTTGTTGGTCCCATGGGATAATTGTAATTATAAATATATCGATATAAATATACAGTAATGTGTATGTTACAATGTATTCCATTTGGTAGTAAAGTAAATTGTTATTTCTTTGAAAATGTTAATTCAACATATTGTTCTATAACTGTTCAAAACTAAAACTTTTTAACAACAAACGAGATAATGTAAGTATCAATATATGTTTATTTATGAATTATAGAAAACTTTCTTGTAACACTATTATTTACTATTTGAAATCAATGAAAAACTCTATTATAAGGCTGAACATACTAGTACTGTAAATTCAGAAATTATTGCGTGCATTTATTATTGGGAATTTGTCATTTAAGACTAAAATGCGATTTTAACTTTTAAAATTTTGAGAAAAAAATCCAGTTTAATTCATATAAAATATTTCAAAATTGGAGTTTAAATTATTGCGTTTACAACTGTGTCACAATTTTCGCAAAAATAAAAACCTTTCAATAATTTCTGAATTTACAGTAGCTATTTTAGTAAATCTATTTTCTTCACAATATCCCTCCACACAAAACATTAATAGTTTCTTATCATCCAGTATTGTGTGATCGAATATTCCACTTTTTGGTCATTCAGCACAAAACATTGACATTATTGTGGTTTCAATATCAGAACTTCAAATCATTTACTGAGTGATGAAAATAATAGCTGATCCAACTTTTGTCTTGAAATTTATTCTGGTCTTGTTTCTATGTTTTCTCCATTTATTCTAGGTAATGAATTTCATTCCTTCTGAAAAAGAACCAATAAATTCCGAAGTTATGTATTACACAAAATTGTTTGCATACATGTAGCAATAATATGATTTTCAATAAAAATAGCTATGCGGAATGGTTTTTATTGATAGTTAAAGGTTGTCCAGTGTCATCAGTTGCTAACCTCCTACATCCTTTGGTCTCTGATGGAGATTTGTCAAATTAGCAATATACCACATCTTCCTATTCTAATACTATATAACAATCAATTAAGTGGATATAAGCATTGTTATTGATGACCTGTAAGTAATGATAAACCCATATCCTATACATGATATAGTAATCTATAAAAGACAACACTAACAAAATTTGAAACGAAGCATCAATTCAAACTTAAAATATATCAGACTTATTTATAAAAACAAAAAATTATGAAAAACAAACGGACGAGTATGAACCAAAATCAACCACTGAACTATGTACAAGCTCCTGATACTGGACAGGCATAATATGGCTTGGTTGATATAAGAATAAGAAGCAGTCTGATACCCAATGACACTTTTCTCCAATAGAGATCAAATGACATTTAAGGAGGCTCGAGGGTATAAAAATTTCAGAAAAATATTAATTTTTTTATTCATAACTAATTTTATTTATAACTTTATTAGTTGTTACTTTATCATTTGGTACAGATATCATTCTAAACAATCAAATCGTTTTGGCCCCAGATGACTTTTAAAATGTATATATCATTGAAAAAGCTCCAAATTATCTCCCTTTGGTGCATTTTTTGACATTAGAAATGAAATATCTTTTTTAACTCATCGGTGACCTATATTTTTTATTATCATTTTCAACTAGCTGTACTTAAACTAAACTATTGTAAAATTGAAGCGATTTCTGTAATTTAGTTCTTTTTTAATTTCAATATTACCTCTATTTCTCCTATTAGTTCATGAAAAAGTACCTTTACTAAAATGTATATATGCTTCTTTCGAAGGCGGATTGTGAGTGTGAATTAACGGTGAACCCATTTTTTTATTTTTATTTTTCTATTATTACAAGATTGATCGTTTATATAAATATACAGTGTTAATTTCCATTATTTAACGCAAGCGTACATTTTAGATAAATAAATTGAATGAAAACTACGGTTCCTTATTTGTGCATTGTGATTAAAAATTCGTATGTATCATTACTTTCGTTTGTTTAAAACTCTGTGTTGTATTGGTCTGGTCGTACTATTGCAAATATTATCATGACTGTATCATGTGTGTCCATCAGTTTACCATAGAACTATCACATTGTTAGGTTTGAAATTAATGGTAAACCCTAGTTTTTAGTGCTTACCGTTTTAATTTATTGACATAACTGCACGACTCGATTCTCAATTGATAGTGGTAAGATAATCGTTACAAAGAATCCTGTTAAACTTTTGTGAAAGACGGTTTTAATTTTGCAGTGTTGCGAGAGTTTATGTTCTATTTTGAAGGCAATTGTAGTGACCTGCAATACAAGTACCGTTCCATTGAGTTTTGTTATATATCTTGTGTTTCTGCCTCTGACCTAGGTTTTCTGTATTTGGCAGATGCAGTGCATCATCACATAAGACATTGTTACGTGTACCATAATGAACTTTCGTGCATGACTGCTGTGTATATTTTTGACATGGAACTATTGACCAGAATATTACTTTATGACTCTTGACCTATGCACGTTGGGCGTGTCATCGGGATACAGTGTGTATATTACCTTGACCTCAAAATATAATTTTCAATTGACCTTGCTTCTGAATATGTGGCATGTAGATGTATTGTCATAAGTTGGTGAGTCTAGTGGCAATAGAAACTTCATGTGAGCTTGACCCTTGGCCTCAATGTACAACTTGGATATTTTTTTGAATTAAATGAGGAATGTAAGATTGGCAATCATACCACATCTTAGTATATCTATTTTAGATATAAAGATATATTTGTTAGTTTTGTGTAGCACGACTACCCTTTCCTCAAATCTGCTTTGTGTTTTTTTTTATAAGGAACTCTTGACCAGACTATGACTTTTTGACTCTTGATCTCTGCATATTGGGTGTGTTTCTTGGTATGATTGCTTGACGACAAGTCAGGAGTCTCTGGTTTTTTTGTTGATCTTGTATGTTTTTAATTGTAAGTTCAGTTTTATGTTTTGGAGTTTGAACTAGTACACATTTTGTTTAAGGGCCATCTGAAGCCCGCCTCCGGTCGAGGGATTTTCACGCTTTGTTGAAGACCCATTAGGGGCCTTCGACTGCTTTCTGCTCTGTTGTCATGTTACTGTCTCTTTTACACATTCCACATTTTCATTCTCAATTTTCAAGAATGTTAGGTTCAAATGAAAACTAAATCCTTTAATTTCCGTGAAAATTTCGATTGGGTCTCACTGGGGTCTAAGCGTGACGCGGGATTGCTGACATTTTGTAAGCGTTACACGTGAAAGTCAAATTGTTGTGCCGTGAAAACGGGAATTGAAGTCTAGCGGGACACGGGAATTTACACATAAAATGAAAATTGCTTACGTACATATATATATAGTGATACGGGAATCTGACAAAACAGAAAGCGGCATCCGGGATCAGAACCCCAACAAGACCCCCATAAGAGAGAACATTTACTGCTTTAGTACAGTTGTGATAGGTAATGCAAATTTTTTTAATCATTTTACCTTAGATTTCATTTCATTTCATGGACATGCAGATATGGATAGTCTGTTTGTTTTTACATCTTAAAAATTCACACAGAAGGTATACGCATATCAATAAACAGAACTCAATGCAAAGAACCTTTAAAGTACACTTAGACAGAGAGCACAATCTAGTGAAACAATTTGTTATGCTGGTCACATGTAACTTGAAATATCGTTGTATGTTACCGAACTGCACCGAGATCCTGAAAAAATTATACAAGTTAATTTTAGAAGTAGAATTCAATGGAAGTAAATAAGCTGTTTACTTAAATAAATGTAAAATATGTCAATGGGCCACAGATGCCCCTGCTTGTGAAAAAACATCAGTAAACTTCCACATATAGATACAGGATTCACGTTATTTTGACCGTTTTGTGACAATAAGTATTATGTATAAGTTTCAAAATATTTGGTTAAGGCAAACTGAAATTGAAGAACGGTAACAACATATTTAACATTTTCCTATCTTAAGGCTCCGTGTTGACAATTGCATCATTGGTACTCATACCACATCTTCTTACATATAATGACTCATGAACAGTAAAAGTGGCGCCACCCAATATCGAACTTTATAGATCTGTGTTATAGGGTAATAAGTATTGCGTGTAAGGTTAGTAACGTTTGATTGAGTAAAAATTATTTAAGAGAACGGAAACGAAAAGTTCAGCATTTTCTATGTTTTCATAGGGACACGAATTTTCATAAACGGTAAAAGTGACGCTACCGAATTTCAAATTTTATTTTATGTTGTGTGGTAATAAGCATTGTACCAGGTTAGGGGTATGGTGTGGATCCCGCCTTATTCGGGATGTATGTGCCTGTCGCATGTCAGGAACCTGTAATTCAGTGTTTGTCGTTTGTTTATGTGTTACATATTTGTTTTTCGTTCATTTTTTGTTCATAAATTTGTCCGTTTCTATTCTCGTTTGAATTGTTTTACATTGCACCTTTCGGTGCCTTTCATAGGTGACTATGAGGTTTGACCTTTGCTCATTGTTGAAGACCGTATTGTGACCTATAGTTGCTAATTCCTGTGTCATCTGATCTCT
Organism: Mytilus galloprovincialis; assembly: GCF_965363235.1. Taxonomy (NCBI): domain Eukaryota; kingdom Metazoa; phylum Mollusca; class Bivalvia; order Mytilida; family Mytilidae; genus Mytilus; species Mytilus galloprovincialis. The sequence goes on along the minus strand of NC_134841.1, from coordinate 37,953,341 downwards.
TGTGGAGAGTTCTCATTGGCACTCAAGCCATATTAGGTAACGGGTGGGGATCCCGTTAACAAATTTAACCCCGCCTTATTCTGTAGCGATGTGCCTGTCCAAAGTCAGGAGCCTGTAATTCAGTGATTGTCGTTTGTTTATGTGTTACATGTTTGTTTTTTGTACATAAATTAGGCCGTTAGTTCTCTCGTTTGAATTGTTTTACATTGTCATTTCGTAGCCTCTTATAACTGACTATTGTGTATGGACTTTGCTCATTGTTGTTCTGAGTCATTTAATCTCTTGTGGAGAGTTCTCATTGACACTCATGCCACATTTTCTTTTTTATATTGTGTATAAGTTTTGTAGTATTTCCCAATATTAGTTGAGGCAAACTAAAGTTAGGAGAACGGGAATCATTTTTTGGGATGTTCGGGAAGGACGGACTAGGGTAACACCTTATGCCTCTCCACTATGGCACCAACACAGAAGTTCTGACCATTGTGCTGGTAATACTCACCCCACTAGCACTGTCATTAACACACAGACACACACACACACATTTTATTATAAAAATATTTAATCTTAATTTTGATTTCTTTTTTTCGGGGGGCCGAATGATTATATTCATCCCCTTCACAAGGAGTCTCAAATTTGACAAATTTATTGTACATATACATTTTTGTAATATTTTATAGCTTATTTTTCAACTAATTATAAAGCTTACAAACTTAAATTGATCATCTCTTTCTTTGTATATATATGTCTTTTAACATTTTGTTTTGAACAAAACGATTTGTTACATATACTCATATACAACTCCTTGATATACTTCACATGTATTTCCATCAAATCTGGCATTATTACAAAGCCAATTAAATAAAATTCAATCGAACTTGAAAACAAATATACAATCATTCAAACATATATGCAAGTCGTTAACTGGTCAAGTGGCTAGATGCACATATCGTCGGCCAATTGAACGACATGTCGTTTTCAAACTTCTAGAAATATTAACGAAAATAAGGGATGAGTAAAGAAAAATAAATGAAAACAGAACGACTGAATCAAATAAAAGGATGTTCGATATACTGTATATTTTGGTTTATTTTTTAAATCTATACGATCTTTTAATTATTTTTATCTTGTTTCCTAATGAAAATAATTAAAAGAGAAGATAAATACCTTACAGCTTCCTTTACTGCCGGTGCTGAAATGTTTAATGTTATAAAACAATTTTAGCGTCTTTGACCTACTTTATCTTTTTATTCGGATGCTTGCGGTTATCTTCTCCAAGTTCAACGGGAACATTAGAATGATCTAGAATAGAACCCAGATGGAACCAAGAAGTTGGGTTGCTATAACCAAACAACCCGGATGTTGAACCAATTACCACAGTTTCGAACCAAAGAACCAAGGTTCAGAACCAAAAAACCCAGATGGAACCAAGGTTTAGAACCAGAGTGCCCGGATAGAACCTAATTGCATTCAGAATACTTTTGACTTTTTATACCTTCAATGTATTTTCCAAATCATTTATTCATTTAGTATATTTATATATAATATACAGTATAAGATAAAGTTCATTTATAGAAAAATATAGCGAAACCCTATCTTAAGAAAATAAATAGATTTAGACCCGTGAGCCCCCTTAATTTAACAAACTAGTTCACTGTACAGCCTTTGACAATGAGCAAACACTATTCACGACAGTGGTTTTAATAACAGCACAACATTTGAACAAATTGTAAACATTTGTTGCAATGGGCTTAACTCAAAAGACTGCAACAGGGAACCAAACAACAACCGGTAATATGTTAATCATAGACACAAAGCACTAAAATAAGAGTATAAAATAACAATGAATATTCAAATGCAAGATTATCAAAATGTTCATAAATATGATAAAATAGCCATTTTATTGCTGTACGTATATTTCTCTTCACTGATAATTTTTGAGTATGGTGTATTTGTAAGTCAGGCTTCTCGGTTTTCATGGTCATCATTCAACAGATCAATACTGAACAGAAAACTTCAAGTTGATATTTTTCTCCATAGTGCGACTCTTTTTATTAATTTGAAATGGCACATTTTTTTCCTAAATTTAATTATTAAATGTAGGAAAAAATATTCTCCATTTGAAATTAGTAATAGAAAGAGGAAATTTCAACATAATCACTATAAACAAGAAGGAGTCATATCATCACGATCATGGATGCTCAAGAACTTGATCATGTAAATTCAACAATGTAATTATCAGTTGAAAGAAGGAACGAATGAAAAAAATATTAGTATGTTGGTGTTCAAATAAACTTGCTTTGTCTTCTGATTTGAATCGCTCCATCCAATAAAGATGTACGGAGTAAGATCTTTGAAGAACAGATTGAAAAAAATGTTTTGTCTACGAATTGCGGGAATATTCCAGTGGGTGAAACTTCACTCTTATATAGTGGACTGAATAATTGTACATAGCAAGCATCGAAAAAGAAAACTAAAACTTTAACAGAAAAAGTGTTTATATTATAAATTTGCAAATATAAGCATAATATTATGTACACCACAAAGGTATACAAATCAAATTAGTTGCATATTCATGTATTGCAATGAACTATAACAAAGAAACCTTGCTTCATGAAAAGAGTAAACTATTCAGTCAGAATATGAAATATTTTTTTCAGGTCTATTTTTCATTATAAAATAAACAAGACAAAGATTTCAAAACAACATTTTTTATTTATTTAGACATGTCATCATTTTGTTTCAGTGAAAGAACTTTACTCTTTGACCTTAAATTTTATTATACATTAAAAAATCAGAATTATAATCTTTATTGTCATATTAAATAAACTCATCATAGATACCAGGACTAAATTTTGTATATACGCCAGACGCGCGTTTTGTCTACAAAAGACTCTTCAGTGACGCTCGAATCCAAAAAAGTTAAAAAGGCCAAATAAAGTACGAAGTTGAAGAGCATTGATGACCAAAATTCATAAAAGTTTTCCCAAATTCAGCTAAGGTAATCTATGCCTGAGGTAGAAAAGCCTTAGTACATCAAAAAATTCTAAATTTTGTAAACAGTTAATTTATAAATATGACCATATCAATGATAATTCATGTCAGCGCAAAAGGTGCTGACTATTGGGCTTGTGATACCCTCGGGGAAATAAATCTCCACCAGCAGTGGCATCGACCCATTAACAAATAAAAAACATGTTTATGACAAAATGATTTTTTTTTTAGATATATATATATATATATATATATGTATAAAAAATATAAAAAAACTCCTATACATTTACGATAATTATAATCCAATGAGACTTCAATTATCCCATGGGACCAAAAAAATCCCATGGGATAATGGTCAATCCCATGGGATTTTACCTGTTTCATGGGATATTGAAAATCCCATGTTTTTATAAATCAAATATCAAAATAAATATAAAAGTAACAGTAGAAAACTAATGAAATTATTGAATCCCATGTAATTCTGCACGTTTTGGTTATATACATGACACTGTAGCTCTTATTTGAGGCGGCGGCGGATTTGCAAATGAGTGTTTTGTAAATTAAAAGTGTCCAGTGTTTATAATCAAAATTATTTACAGAGAATTTATTTCCTAATCAAATAATAAACAAAGAGCTTAATTTTTTACCAAGCGTCATAATGATGAAATGATTTGAAAAACAAACGAATTAGTGTTTCATGGCAATGGTAAAGCCATGTTATGCTATGTAATGCATTAAATTACAATTACATGTAATGCAATAACTGCTGCAATACACATTACATGCAATTAATCAGCACTTCTGTGCTGACATGAATCATCATTGATAAATTTACTGTTTATAATACTTTTAAATTTTTGAAATACTATGGCTTTTCTACCTCAGGAATAATTTACTTTAGCTGTATTTGGCAAAACTTTTGGGAATTTTGTGTCCTCAATGCTCCTCAACTTTGTACTGCATTTGACCTTTTTAATGTTTTTAGGATTCGAGCATCACTGATGAGTCTTATGTAGACGAAATGCGCGTCTGGTGTTTATATTCATTCCTTGTATCTATGATGAGTTTATTTACAACAACTGGGTCTATGCCACTGCTGGTGGAGTTTTAATTCCCCGAGGGTATCACCAAACCGGTAATTTGCACTTCAGTGCTGACATTAAATATTATTGATATGGTCATAATTGTAAATTAACTGTTAGGGATTTTGGTCCTAAATGCTCTTCAAATTCGTACATTATTTGGCCTTTTATCTTTTTAGGATTCGAGCGTGACTGATGATTCTTATGGACAAAATTTAATCCTGGTATCTATGATGAGTTTATTTAAAAAAAACAATATACCGGTAATACATTACAATGCATAACAATTATAAATTTGCAGTACCCCATGCCTGGCTGAAATCATCTTTTTTTCTACCACATTTCATCAAGCAATGATCAAGGGTTAGTTTTATAATCCAGACCATATGCTTTTTCTATTGAAGGCATAAGCTCGAGTGCCCGTCGACGATCAACTGGCAATCCTGTCGGTCAATTTAGCTAGGAATCGAACGCATCTGCCTATTCTATCAATTATGTCAGTTTTTTTTTTGCTAACACATTGGAGTCGATAAAATGTGACTGTCATACACGTGCGATGTTAAACTAACTGTAAAATCAGGCTTAATCCACCATTTTCTACAAAAAGAAATGTCTGTATCAAGTGAGGAATATGACAGTTGTTTTCCATTCGTTAGATCTGTGTGTTCGGCCTTTTGACTTAGACACACAGAACTTCATGTGCTAGACAATTCTATATTTCATTCCTTAGAACTTTCATAAAACTAAAATTAATCACACTTGCATTGTGTTAGAGCTATTTGCATTGCTATCATTTAATTTTGAATATTATTGAATTGATTTAATCTTGAGTTTATTGGTGTTCATTGTCTTGACATGGTTAAAGAAAGTATACAAATTGTGTGAAGACTGGAAAAAGGAACGGAGGCCAGTTTACCACTGGGGACTTAAACGTTTGGCATGAGTTTTGCGAGTTTAATTTTTGTGTTTTGCTAGTTCATGTTAATAGGCGGCCCCAGTGGCATAGAAGCCTCCACAATTAATGTCGTTCGAACGATTTAAATACCTAACGGAAATTCCAAAATTCTACTTTCGCTTTCAGATATTTGAATATCATAAATTTATACCTGGTAATAATTGGAAAATAAATGATATCACAATTGAAATAGAATAAGAAATAAGACAAAGAAGTGTCGTGCAAAGCAATAAGCTAATTAGATTTAAACGTCTTGACCAAATAAAATGTAAAAACGTAAAAAATGTCATATTCAGTACATGCATGGGAAGTAATCATATAGCTCTTTTTTTTATACATTATACCGGCATGCATATGTAAGCATAATCCTTAAAAATGAAAAGTCTACATTTTTTATTATATAGTTAGGTCTAAGTATTTTGCAGAGTGAACTTTTTCCGGCGAGAGAGGGTTGATGTATTTTGTAAGCGAAGGCTAAATGATTTTTTTTTTGCATTACACTGAGAATATTGCATTTATCCTGGCAAAAATGCATGAGCCAATCCCGCACCAATCTACCAGCTGCCTCCAAGTCCGGCTGTAATTTATATATGCCATCTGATTTCTTAATTTCCCTATATAAATAATGTGTCACCTGCAATTGCATTTGCAAGATCTTGAATAAATGATGTCAATTGAATTTCACATGAACGGGATGATCGAAAACAATGTTGTAAATCATTTTAAAAAAAAAAATAATTTCGAGATGTTTCATGATGTTACTGGCTGCAACATGCTCTAATAGTTTGCAGCAGATTCATATAATTATATCATATAGGGTTGTAGTGAATCAGTATCATTTATGATCGTGTTTGTCGCTTTAATTTATTCCCGTTCAGGGGCGGATCGATGCAGCCATTTTAAAAAGGGGGTCCTAACCCAGGATAAAACGGGGGTGGGGGTCCAACCACATGTCCCCATTCAAATGCATTGATCGTACAATAAAAAGGGGGGTTCCAAGCCCCGGATCCGCCATTGCCTGTTGCTATAATTCAGATCGTAATGCTTTAGTTATTTGGATAATTGCATGAGTGTTGATCGATCTGATGGGTCTATATATTTCATTGTTTCTGTTTAATTTATTGCAATAAATTTTAGACTCATTTTTTATTAAATTAGTTTACTACACATCTCTTTTTGTATAAAATTTGTCAGTTTTTCCATGTCAGCTTCTAATGGTATGAATATTGTGGTTTAAGCGGGATCAACTAAGGGCGACATCAAAAGATCAATGTAGGATAAAAAAAAAAACTTAAATCAAATAGTTTGGGGGAGGGGGGTCATTATTGCTGCAAGTTTTGTTAATCTAAAATCGATTTTACATATATCCCTATTGGTCAATCGATTTTTCCCAAATTAAGTTAAAAGGGGGGTGTCGGGGTCAGTGAAAAAACTATGTGAATTAAGTTTTTTATCCTTCATTGAACTTTCGATGTCGTCCCTAACATATTAATAAGGAGTAATCTTGATTTACCAACATTCCGGAAATTCACATGTACCGTTGTCGATTTTTATATATTGTGGCCTTAAAAACGAAAGTAGAAATGAAAATGAATTTCTGGAAATGAAACCTTGAACATGGAGAAATCAAAAGGGGATTTGCAACTCAGAATCGCTTGCTTATTGCCAGACTTTCTAAAATTTCTAAAACCAACTGATGTTCTTTTTAAAATACAGGGCTTGTCAGGTGACAACATTTTATTTCTTCGAAATGAATTAGTTTGTTTTTTTTCTAAAAAAAAATTCTCACCCCAATTTAACAAAATAGTTAAGGTTTTATAAGGGTTAATTATTTAATCATTTTTTTGTTTTTTTTTTTGTTAATTTTATTATTTATTTATTTATTTTTCTCTGCAGTGCCACATCATAAATACAAATGTACTAATGAGTTTTATACAATATAGCCACATAAAATTACCAGGGTGTTTGAAATTACAGAGAGATTATAGTGTCAAGTTGACACTTCTAAAGACTAAAAGACTAAAGAAAAATTATTATTCTGGTCAAGCGTAGTACCTGTATTTTTTTTTTAAATATAGGATAGTCCTCTTTAGCATTATTACATATGACTTCACATCCTTATTCAATTTTCAACGTTTTATATATACTGATATTTTCATAGAAATGAAAAATACTAAGTGGTGTCATATGTTTTCATATGTCATATGTTTTCGTATCATCCATATTTCATTGGTTTCGATTTCACACGCGCGTAATTTGACGGGTTAACGGTTTCTATATTTGGAACAACAACAACACTACAACTTTGACAACTTTACAGCTTTTACATTAATGCTAGCAAGACAAATCTTTGTTTGGCTTGCTTGCTTTGTGTGTATCAATGTTTGCTCAAGCATGGCAATTAAGATAGGCGGGGCTTCAGCTTGTATACATCATACTTAAATTTTATTGGACGTTACGTTGGAGGTTTAGAACACTTAATTTTAAAACATCACATGACAAATATTCTCACATGTTTCCTCACCTGTAAAAATACAATAATTGGTCATTGAAAGAAAAATATAAACTTAATATTGTTTTTTTTTATAACATATCAATCTATTAGTTCACTTGTTTCCGTGTCTGCCCTTTCATTTATGTAACTCAAGAAAAAATTCCAATAAATGGGTAACAATTGTATCGAAAAGAGAAAATCGAGTGCACCTTTTTTTATGTTAGGGTGTGTTTGAGATGAATATTTTGTCTTGAAAACGTACAAAGGAAGAGTATTTGATACATCATCTCGCTTCAGATTCTATAATTTTTATATAGCAAAGCTACAGGTTGACTTTATAACATAAAAAAATCACAATACTAAAAGATGAAATGTAGGGGTCAAGTGAAATACCTATCCAATGAATCACAAAATCAGAGTAGGTGTGTTCGAATAGCTATTTTACTAAAAGTATTTGACGACAATCTTTAAGTTGGATGATGAAAATGCATATCTTCGAAAAAATTTTGGTTTCCATTTCTACGATTGTGAAAATGAACTGCCGTAATGGGGAGATAATTTTGACGAAGTAGAATCCTGACTGTATTGTATATTTACAGGTAAGGAAACATGTGAGAATTTTTATCATGTGATGTTTTAAAATTTAGTGTCCTTAACCTCAAACATAACGTCCAATAAAATTTAAGTATGATGTATACAAGCTGAAACCCCGCCTATCTTAATTGCCATGCTTGAGCAAACATTGATACAAACAAAGCAAGCAAGCCAAACAAAGATTTGTCTTGCTAGCATTAATGTAAAAGCTGTAACACATATTCAAAATTGCTTTAAAAGACACTAGAACAAATTTAATAAAACTGACCAGATTATAGTCCATTCAAGACGTCATAATTATTTGGACTAACCAGATTATAGCCTTTTTTTTATTTAATGCCAAAAAACATGCCTCACTAGAATGTGGGTCTCATTGGGGTCTAAGCGTGACGCGGGATTGCCGATATTTTGTAAGCTTGACACGTGAAAGTCAAATAATTGTGTCGTGAAAACGGGAAATGAGGTCTAGGGGTGCCCGGGAAATGACAAAAAAATGAGAATTGCTTACATACATAGTGTAAGCAGGATATGGGAATCTGATAAAACAGTAAGCGGGATCCGGGATCGAAACCCCCCAATGAGACCCCCTAGAATAGTTGTTGAGCAATATTCTTAGGGGTTACATGAAGTATATAGCTATATCGTCTGCCTGTCCGACATCGGATTTTCAATACATGTGACTGTCATGTGTTTTTTTTGTCATTTTTTATTAAAAACGAGCGCGTTAAAATTATCATGGTTCTTATATAAAATGGCTGTTCAAAATCCATTTATTCAATATTTTATTGACAATTCTTTTTACATCCTTGATACACGAAGATGAAAACAGTCTTTACTTTTTACATTTAACCCTAAATTTTAAAACACGTTACTGCATTTTGTTTTCAAAAAAATTATGTCCTTTGTTGAAACCCAGTGTCAATCAGAAATAAATAAAAGTGTAACAATTTCAGCACATGAAACACCAACCTAAAACTATTTACTATTGGTTTTTAGTACTGAAAATATTAAATATAAACCTTTATTATGATTCAAGCTATCACCAGAATCACGACTTAAGAAAATACTAATTTCTAGATTTTATAGTCATACTATAGTGTACTGATCTAATCTTTAATTCATACGAAAACATATGACGCTGTTTTTTTTTTACATTTGAAAATTGCAAAGTAATCAGAAAGGGTTAAAAATCAAAGTAAGCCTTGACAAAAAAACTACATACTGAAAAAATTTAGATAGGACATGTTTTTCAAATTTGAGTAAACACCTGAATAAAAACTCAACAGTGAAAACTGTAAGCAGTGAAAATTGTTATAAGTACGAAAACACATCACACGATGATAAATAGTAAATAATAGTTTAAAATTGAAACCTATTTTATCAATGTTTATTGTACAAATCAAATGGATTAGACACAAGTTTCTCAATTTAGTTACGTCTTCTCCATAATAGAAATTATACTCGCACACCACAAGCCCATCAAGTAAAATGGAGTAAAATATGCCACTTGATCCAAGAATTGGCACCTATTACGCTATTGACAGTCATACAAGATCAATCAAGGCTTGGAAATTCATCAAGGGCCAACAATATATCTTGAAAAAGACCCTTTCAGGGCCAACTATATTTCACCATGTTCACAGAATGAGTCTACCTTTGTTGAACATAAAATATAAATAGACATTTATAATAAAGTTTTCTTATGGAAGTGTTTTGACAATCTATTACAATATTTTACTTTTAATTGTTTGGTATATTAAAACAGATATGGCCAACTGAGTTGGTGAATGTATAAAATTGTCAACCAGAGTAAAGATTGACAATCTTGGATACACACCTCCCAAGCAGGCCATAATTGTGAAAATTGGTGTAAAAGTAGAGATAGGGTGTATTTTTAATTACCCCTGACTGAGGAATAACTCCATGTAATAAGATTTTAATTTTTTTTTGATTGAATGTTTATTCATATTGTTTTCACTATGAATATACTTTACATTTACTAACAGCCAGCTTTAAGGATGTATGCTGGTTCACAAATATGTAAATAAGTTTTAAAAACATACATCAAAATTTTTACAAAAAAAGGGGGGGGTTGTGTACTTGCACTCATGGGCACTAAAGGGTATACTTCTACAGGTACCTGGTTTGAGTCACATTTTGTGTTAGAAATAGTTAGTGATTTAAATTAAGTTTTGTAAATTTCAATTGTCCATATTTCCAGTTTTAGCTGATAGACTTTTTGACCGGCAAAATTTGTAGAATGATAAGGCAATGTAGTCATCAAATTGGGGGTCAAAAAGTGACATAAAACCCAATCTGGTTTCATAACAATAACTTCAGTATAAGTGTATGGATTTCAATAGAATTGTAGCACAATGTTCCATGTATTTACCACAATACATGCAATAGGAAGATTATGATTAATATTTTGGGTATTGTCCTGTCTGTTTAGGAAATTAGGGCCAAAGAGGTGCCAAAAAATAAGCATTTTTCTTGTTCCAAGACATTAATTTGTGCATAAGCATGATAAGTGTATGAATCTCTGATTGTTTTACCAAAAAAGTCCATACAGCAAAAGGAAGGTTGTGATTGATTTTGAGGGTCATGGCCCAAACTGTTAGAAATTTGGGCCGATACAGACATCATCATACTAACAAAATTAGAATTAAAACTGCTTCAATTAATAATTGCTTATATTTCTAACATTAGAAATACAATAGTTAATAGTTATCAAAAGTACCAGGATTATAATTTAGTATGCCAGACGTGCGTTTCGTCTACATAAGACTCATCAGTGACGCTCATTTCAAAATAGTTATAAAGCCAAACAAGGTTAAGACATAGATATTCAGTTGTCTTCTTGTCCCCCCAAAAAAAGAATTGAGTTTTCCCATTGCTAGGTAGGTAACGAATCTAAATTTAATTTCAGAGGGGCTCCAGGAAGAAATCCGGGAAAAGGAAAAAAATAGTCGAACAGCAGCTGTTGCAATGCTGATAAATGAAGTAACTGCCAGTGAAGACTTGACGGAAAAATTTGTATGGGCATTATCTGATGGAGGTAAGGTTGAAGATTGAGATATTCTTGGATTTGAGATAAAATATTTGACCTCAAAATACATATTGAAATAAGTTGTTTTACCTAATTCATGTTATATGTTGTTTCAACATTCAAAACAAAATAGTATTAAAAATATCAGCCAGCTGGACATTTTTTGTATCTTTTTTATTTTCTATTACTGGTACAAATAACTTAAAGGACAAGAAACTAAATATATTATGACTAACTGCCTCATTTTATGACTTGAAAACAGGGTAAAATTATCCCTTTTTATTATTTTGATTCAGGTTATCAACGATTTGTTGATCCAATCAATGAAGAATATCCAAACAGGGGAGACAAGTTTTGTCAGGAATACTTTGAATTTTTAATTTGTTATCTGAAGGGTGACCTCATTGAAAGGTTGGAACCAATGCATATCTGTGGGTTTTTATATCAGAATGGATGCATTGAAAAGAGTGATAGAGATAAAATTGCCTCTGAATATAATTCTAATGGAAGATCTCAAGCATGTCAAGAACTGTTTTTCTGTATGCAAAGAAAAAAGAAAAACTGGCCAGTTCTGTTCATGGAAGCTTTAAAAGATTCTGACAGAAGTGATATAAAATGTAAGATGGACCTAGCACCAACACCAGGTATTGTAAATACATTTATGTAGATTATTTGATCATTGAGTTCACTTTACTGTTCTTTATTTTAGTTTAAAATGGCTTTATAGATTTAAGTATATTTTTTATAATGTACTTTGGAATTTAACATTTTTAAGGTTTAAATGTAGATTCGAATATAAAAGCATTTCTCAATATGAATTGGGTGACTTTCAATGTTATCTTTACTATTGAAACTTTTAATTTATTTAAAATTGTTGATACTATATGAGTCTTCAAAATATTTATTAACTGTACATGAATTTCAGAAGAACTTGTGAGGGATGGTGTTGCATTTGGTTCAGACCATAATCAAGGTGTTCCTATTGCAGAAAGTAAGAATTTATTCAAAGCATCACTCCCATTTGTGACTATTTGAATGTTTTATGACACACAATGTCTAAAAAGGGAGAACCCAAACTGCACCATAGAGCAAAAGATCACATCAACCACCATTACACTAAACCATAAAAAAAAATAATATCTTTTTCATGTATATTTATTTCAGGAACTATTTTTTGTTGACAAATTTATTGGTGTATAATTTTAAAGTATATTGTTAAAAATATTTATCATTGGACATTAAGAAGGGTCATAATAAAGTTAAGATATATAATGTTCAACTCATATGAAGGTTATAACAAACAAACTTTCACTACAAAAAGTCACAGATAGCCTAAATACCCATCACAACTTTTCTTTTCTTTTTGAAAGTTGAAATTTTTATCTATGATCTATTTATTTTTCAGTTCAAAATTTCGATGAAGAAACAGTTGTTAAAAGGGTATGTTTGGAAGAAGATGTTAATTTTTAAATTCATAAGTTGTTTTGTTTGTCTTGTGTTTTTTTGTTTTTTGCCATGACCTTGTCAGTTTGTCTTTGACTTTTGAGTGTGAACATCCTGTTGGTATCTTTTGCCTCTCTTTTGAGTATTATAAGCAGTAAGATTGGTGATTACAGAGCCTTGTGTAGATTCTGAAGTAGTTAGTGTTTTTGCATTGTAATGGCAAATCAAATGATTACATGTAGCCATGCTAGTTAAGTTATTTAGTCAGTGTTCATCAGTCAGGGGACTTACTTAAATAAGTGATTTTCTAAATCACTGATTCAAGTAACATTATTTCCATAAAGGTTGGAAGTTAGAGTTGTCTTTCTTTAATAATCACCTATTTAAGTAGTACAAATTAATCACTAGAAGAAGTGATTTAATTTTATTATAGCTTTAAATATAGAATACTAATGATCCAGAAACTAATTATGTTTCTAAACTTATCAGAACCAACATCTGTGTTGTCTAGATGACCAAGTCATTTCAGGTGATGACCTTGTCCTGAATCTAGGATAATGACATAAAAATCACTTGTTTAAGTATCAGACCTCAATTTCCTTCCCAAAAATCACTTCTTTAAGTATCATTCTTTTAATAACCCCCACTAATTTCAACACCCCGAACAGTGAAATTTTTATCGCGAACAATAGAATTTTATTACATAATCTGAAAGATGAAACCTTGAACTTCACAGCAAAAATACTCCCACTGCTGGGAAAAATCTTTTAAGAAAGTATCAGTTCATTATGTAAAGCCATTTTTTATAGCATTTTTTTTTTAATTAAACAGAATTTTCAGCTAAATGATAGCATCAAAGGCATAAACCTTGCTACTTAAAAGAAGCAAAAAGTTCTTTTTTTTTAATTTTACTAATTAAAAGATATTATTTAAACCTATGTGTTTAAAATTTAAAAAAAACTACAAAATCCCAATTTGTGACAAAACCTCAAATTTGCTACTCAAATAAGTGATTTAAAAATCACTTATTTCAGTAAGTCCCCTGACTGTTCATAAGAAAAAGTTAATTAATCCTGCCTACAAATTTTGTGTTCAGTATAATATATTAGTTAATTGATTTTGTTTAATGTAAATAAAGCATGGAGAAATTCAAACAAGTTAAAAAAAAAAAAACCACTCCAATGCCACATATCTACCCAGAAAATCAGGTACACAAATAATGATGAAGTATTAATCAAAGTGCGGGAGTTTGAAATCTTGGCAATGAGGGTGTATACATATGCCAAACTGGACTACAGTACACCCTTATTGTTTTGATTTCAAACTCCTGTGATCAAAGGAGATCTGGGTTAAACATCTGAGAAAGCAACCAATTGGCACATAAATAAAACTAAATACATAAAAAAAATAAAAGAATGTTTGTTAAGGTGTAAATGATTTTGACACAATTCTTTTTATGAAAAATTTGTAAAACAGAAACATGGTTTGATTAAGGAAATTTTTTTTAAATTGAATCATGAAGCATGACATACACATAACTATTAGCTCCTTGAATAAATTAAAAGCTTTTATAATGATGATTACTGTACTTAGTCAATTGAATCAAGGCTAATAAATAAAAATGTATGAAGATAGAAAAAATTCCATGCTCATGTTTTTATCTGTACTTAAAGGTTGTAACACCAGTACAGGACAATAATGATGAAGAGGAGCTATCCGATAGTGTGAGTGCTTTAGGTCTGGTTGAAGATGGAGATAAAGCTGCAATGGATTCAGATTATGAAGAAGAAAAATATATGAAAGAAGGTAACATTCTATCATTGAGATCCAGAATTAATATTTCTAAAGTCCATGACTTTTTTTCAACAATGTACTCATTTTATGTACTGACTTTTCACATCAGAAAGGAGTAGGGGCATTAAGGCCCGGTTTTGGCCCAAGAAAATAAATTGTTGGACAACTATTTCAGATTTGCACATAATGTTTGGAAATGCATAGGGTCAAGAAATATCAATGAAAAAACAAACAAAAATTTATGTGATGATGTCATAATCACGTCACAGTATGTACCGTTTTCTCTAAATAAACTCATCATAGATACCAGGACTAAATTTTGTATATACGGCAATGGCATGTTTCTTCTACAAAAGACTCATCAGTGATGCTCGAATCCAAAAAAGTTAGAAAGGCCAAATAAAGTACGAAGTTGAAGAGCATTGAGGACCAAAAATGATGAAAAATACAGAATTTATGCTGTAAGTTTTTCATCCTTATGTGGAAACATCGTGCCCATCCAAGAAACAACAAAATAATTTGAGAGAAGTTTTATTATGACAATTCCAATAATCTCACCGAATATAAAGTTGTTTCTTGGCTGCACACATACTTTTCCAATCTAAATTATACTTTAAATTTGATGAAAACAAGGGAAATCCAGAAATTATTAAAAATGCATAAATTTTGCCATGGTTTGTTGCCATGGTAACTCAAACAATGTGAAATTTGTTTTTATTTTCTGAATACCTTGTACCTTGGTCTAGTTTTGACTAATTTAAGAATATGTATGATGACTTTTAAATTTCTGGTAATGTTTGGGCCAAATATTGGCCTTATTGCCCCGCCCCTACTCCTTTCTTGAAGTGATCTATTTTGTTTAACTTTAGAATATTACATCTAATTAGAAACAGTTAACTTGCATACTGTGAACTAGTTTTAATTTCTTTATTCCTATAGCTACATTTGTTTATATCTACATTTGTACCAATTTTAGTGGAATTGAGAAAAATTGTAATTTCACGGATAATTGATTTCACAGATAAGCCAAAGTCTGCATATAAGGGACGACATCAAAAGTTCAATGTAGGATAAAAAACTTAATTCACATAGTTTTTTCGCTGACCCCCCTACCCCCCTTCTTAACTTAATTTGGGAAAAATTGATTTACATATATGGATATATGTAAAATCGATTTTATATGAACAAAACTTTCAGCTATGTTGACCCCCCCACCCCCAAACTATTCGATTTAAGTTTTTTATCCTACATCGATCTTTTGATGTCGTCCCTAAGCATTTAGAAAATTTATGCTTCTTTGATAATTTAAATTCATGGTTCACATATATACTCACAAAATCTATAAAAATTAGAATCCAACAAATAAATAATCTTCAGTATTGTGAATAATACTTAGTTATAATGATTCAATAGTCAATAATTTAGGTAACTGGTACATCTTATATACATGGTATTTCAGGTTCTGAAAAGGAGTTTTCTAAGCCAAAGGAGATTAAGTTACGTGAATATCAACTTGAATTGGCAGAAAAAGCTTTGACCGGTAAAAATACTGTGATATGTGCTGACACTGGTTCTGGTAAAACATGGGTGGCTCTACATATAGTGCAGGAACATCTGAACAGTAAAGGTAGTGTAAAATTGGTAGTAAGATCAACTATAATGATTTTTTATCAAGCTGGCAACATTTCTTCACAAAAGCTTGAAATTACAATCCTACATCAGTTGTCATTGATAAGCATCGACATTTAGGTTCAGTCTGTGGCTCAAGATCAAAATTGGGAATATATTTTTTTCAATTTTCCATATTCTACTGTCAGATGAAAAGATAAACTTTTGTTTTGTGCTTAAATTTAGATACAGTTTGATGTTAACCTTTTTTATGCATCAATAGCTTTGTCAAAACTATAGTGAATTCTATGAATCTTTGCCTGAACCCAAATTAAAGAATATATATATGTTTTTTGGTTTTTTTTCATTTTCCCCTATTTTACTGCTAAATGGTGGTGGACTTAGGAGTTTTTGTTATACATTTAGTTACAGTCTGAGATTAAATGTTTTAAACCTCAATAACTTGGTAAAACCTTTATAGAATAAAATGAAACTTAGACAGAAGATTCATCAAGATCATGCATGATTAGTCCAAATAATTATGACGTCTTGGAAGGCTATTTTAAATTTTTGCTTTGACGCCTTCCTGCGATGTCATTATGCTGAAGCCACCATTTTCGGTTGGATTTTGAAAGCATATTATGCTCTCAACTTTGAGACCCAATTTAGCCATAAAATTTTCATTGAAGGCTACAATTTTTTGCATATATAAAAATTCTTACCTTTTATGTGTTTGTTTGTGCAAAATATTTCCAATTAATCCCTACAGTAATAATAAAATAAGTTTCAATTTGAGGGGGAACTGTTCGACTGCTTTTTTTTAAACGTTTATATGATTTCTTTTTAGGAGATTATAAAATAATTTTTGCACCAAACTCTGTAAAATTTGACAAACCCGAATTTCCAGAACCTGTGTTTTATATTATCCCGAAATTCAGGTCCGTCAAATATTACCGAGTTTGGTTCCAAAATATATTTTACACTCCGAAATTGAAGCATTTTGGGGATTAATTAGCTAAACGTTTTAATAAAGCAGTAAATTCCATCTCAAAATCCAACTGAAAATATGAGTTCGGCGTTATGACGTTCATGTAAAGTATCAAAGAAAGGCAAAGAAATGACATCTGAAGGCAAAAGTTCGATTAAAACAAATGTTCCCATAGTTTACTGAAGAATAGTCTTAGTTTTGGGCAATCAAAGTTTTAAAATCCACTCTGACAACAACAACAATAGCAGGCGAGACACAGGGTATTGAAGTACAGTTTTTCACTGTTTCCTCACTAGTTATAGGAGCTAGTTTAAAAGTGTAACACAAAATATAACTGGGTTGTGCAATTAAGGGTTCTCATTAGCTAATATCAGATAGGCACTTTTCACTATTGAGTCCAAATTTTTTGTTCGAAGGGCTATTGAATGTTAGATTTAAGGCTTCTGATTTATAAACTTCAAATATATGGTACTGATTTATATAATGTCTCTTACAGAATCACCAAAAGTTGCATTCATGGCCAGAACCAACCCATTAGTACAACAACAGTACACATTATTTAAAAATTTCCTTGGAGAGAAAAGGGCAAGTTGATAGTATTTTATGTGCAAAAATAAACACAAACATTTGGTAACATTAAACTGACAGTTTTATAGAACTGGTGGAGTTATAAAAAGAGAACATTTCAGGACAAAACATTTACCCATTTTTTTAAAAATGCTTCGAATTATGAAAAAAAACTTGTAATAAACAGAAGTTAAGATACTGTAAACCAACTAATTTTCGCAAGCGATTTATTTTCACGACTTTCGTGAGTAGAAAAATATCGCATAGTTAAATCGTCGTGAATATGTAAAACTTGGATCTTTCCGTATTTAACAACATCAAGTTAATTATAAAATCGCGAAATGGACTCGAAAGGGCTAAACGCGAAAAAAAGTATCCGCGAAAATAAATTGGTTTACAGTATCTGCTTTAAAGAGTGTTTTTAAATTTTTATAAAATTCCATCAAGTATCAAGTATTTAGAAGCATATGATATCTTTAACATCTTATGCTGATTTTAAGATGTACTTATGTATTGTGTATCTTTAAAAAAAAAACCGTTAATGTGAATTGGCCTTTTATTTAAGGAATGACTGTAATATTTTTTCTGTCTATGGAGAAATAACATAAAAAATTTGGTGCACACTGAATAACGCGCGTAGCGGGTTATTTAACAGTGTGCACCACATTTTTTTATGTTATTTCGAATAGACAGAAAAAAATATTACAGTCATTTCTTATAATTTAATTCTAAATTCCATTTTAAACCGTAGAAAACCATGAAAAAACGTTGATGACGTCACGGTCACATGACTAAATTATGTCTATGGGCTCATAACAAAATAACGTCAGCCAATCAGAAGACGTGTTACATCCAAAATTAAATTATGTAAGTTTAAAACTAAATTTTTGATAGTTTGAATCAGTTTCAAGTGCATAATAAAACACTTGATTTCTTTAATTATACAGGTATACATTATAAACAAAGATGAAAAATCAACAGTCCCTCTGAAGAAATTAATGGAACTTTATGATGTATTTTTCTTCACCCCACAAATTCTGATTAACAACATAGAAAAGGGAGACACGCGTATACCAGAGTTCACACTTTTGATCCTAGACGAGTGCCATCACACTGCTAAAGGGGAACCTTACAACAACTTAATGAGAAAATATATAAAAACCAAGCATAATAATCAGGAGATTCCTTTACCACAGGTTAGTATACTATTCTGTAGTCATACCATGTACACTTAATTGATTTTCTGTTTAGCTCATATAGCCTATGGTCGAAGTTAATTCATATTTTTCTACTTGTCAAAGACAAAATACAATTATTTGGCTTAGAATTGAAAATCATTTAGAGGACAAGATTTGTAATAGACCTTAACAGGAACTTGTATCCAGTAATTATCATGTCAAAATTGGCCCACCAGTTTACCTAGCTTTCATATTTGATGAATAAAAGGAGTTAATTAGAAACCAAGTCTATGATATACTGAAACTATCTTTTTTGAACCATATATATGTAAGAGGACTTATTCCAATCAGGCTTTTGGTATACCTCTTTGCCTCCAACCCTGCCTGTACAGGTGATTGTTACAGCCATTCTTTTATAGAACATATGACCCACCATACTTTTTTGGAACTTTGCCAGTTGAATCGTAAAGACAGCATGGTTTTTTCTTGCAAAAAATTTTCAAAGTTTTCTAGGGGTTAAAATAAAAAAAACTGTCAAAATTGGCCAAAACCAGGTTTTTTGGGAGTCATTTGATTTCCATCTATGGTAACTATATCAAATGTTGGTACTACCTTTTATCATAGAATGCATGCAAAGGTTGTTCAGGAACATATTGCCATCAATTATTTTCCAGCAAGACAATCAAGTCAACATAACTTCCAGTACAATGTGTTGGTTGCTGGAACATCAATGTAATTATTGTATGACATAGAAATAGTTTGGTCAATATTTACCTGTCAGTGTCATGTTAAAATTTAAGAATAAACTGATAATGATAATGATCACAGTACATAGTTTTATAGATCGGCATCAGTTGCAGTGTCAAGCATCAATTAATTTGCATATTTTTTTTAAATGCCTGATTTTCCAGAAATCCATGCGTCAAATCAGTTAAGGAATAATCAATAAAACTTATAGTTCTGAAGGTGACTGTTCCCTTTTAGTATGAGTTATTATCACAATCAATGGCACTGAGTTGCTTTAAGTTCTAAGATAATTACTTTACCAGTGTTATGTTGCCTACAAAACTTGAATCTCATTTGAAACTTTACAGATTTAATTCTAAAATCTTATCATTATATCTTATTAAGATTGTTGGACTAACAGCCTCTATAGGAGTTGGAGCAGCTACAGCAGAAGAAGGTGCTATACAACATATGATAAAGATTTTCAGTAACTTAGATGTGCATGAAATCTCCACTGTGGAGAGAAATAAAGAAGAGATGAAGAAATTTGTGGCAATACCTACAGAAGGTATACGTTTAAAAATAATTGATAAGGTACTGTGGATTTATTTATTTTCATGGGTTTCAGTTTTATAAATATTGCATTTTGGTGGATATTAAATTTCATGGTTTTGCCAAAGTCTGCATACAAGCCTATAGATAATTTGTATTTCGGCGAACATTGCAACACCTTAACCAACAAAATCCATGAAAATTGATTTCCCATGAATAATAATGAATCCACAGTATTTGATTTGATAGTCTGGTTGAATGAGTTTTTGTATATTCTAATATTATTACAGTCAAAAGTGACTTCAAATACCTCTTCTTCTATAGAACCAACTCTCTTTCAAACCTGCAATACTTTGCATAGATGTTTTAATGTTTTAGATAAGTTATTATGAGTGAATGGTTTAATATGACTAAAATTTACAGATTTATAATTATCAGTGCCATTTTTACCTCATTCATTGAACTTTTTTTTACAAAGTCAGGTCGAATACAGCAATCACTTTGTCAGTATGTCAGAAACAAATAGTTTCCATTTTTATGTCATCACAACTTGAGTTTCCCTTGCTTAATTTGAATGACAGTTAAATAGATGGAAGATAAAAGGAAAGGGAGGAAGAGGGTTCAAAATATCAAAGATCAAGGTCAATACTCAATGGATTTTTAAAATTCTTGAGTTTCCATTGCTTTTTTTGGATTTCATCTTTTACAAAAAAAATTTTTTGAAGAATGATTTTAGATAATAATTTCAGTTTCTCTCGCTTGATTTGAGTGAAATGTAAACAGATTGAAGATAAAGTGAAGCAATGTAGCCTTTTGATCTTCGGTTCAAAAGTTATAAGGTCAAGTTCACTGTTACTAGAAATAGGAAACAGAAAACAAAAGACTTAGATATATGAAAATAGGAAGATGTTGTATGTTTGCCAATGAGACAATTCTCCTCAAGAGACCAAATGACAGAGAAGTTAACAGCTATAGGTCACTTAACTTAATCACATATCACATAGTCAGCTATAAAAGTCCATGAAGATCAAATGTAAAGCAATTGAAACAAGAAAACTAAAAGAAGATGACTTTTATTTGTTAGATACAAAGGTAATGAATTAACAAAATAATATCATTCTAGTCTTCTTATGGTTTTGGTTTATTTAATATTCCTGGTAACCTCTTCATTGAAATACAAATATATCACTAATTTTAAAATATGTGTAATTTTTTTCAGAGCATGTGAAAATGGAAGTTAGCTATAAGGACCCTTGTAAAGAAACCATTGAGGAAGAAATGAAAAAAGTAGAGAATATATATGAAAATCTAATGAAAAGTAATATATTAAACTTTTAATGAATTGTTATCTTTCCATTGTCAGATAAATTAAAGTAGATAATTAGGTCAGATATTTTTGTCTGAATTTCACATAATAACACATCAGTCACAAGCCCTCATTGTATATGAGGATTAGTGAAAGACACTTTACCAATATCTCACAATTTTCCTAGTAAAGGGACACAGGGATGGGTGCGGGGTGGGGTTCATTTTGTAGGAGTACTTTGCTAATGAATATTCTGGCCTTATTTTAAAGTTGCACTTCTGTAAAAATGTAAATATAGACAATACAATACTGTGTGCCACTAAAACTGTACCACTTTTACTGTGAAGTTCCGTAAAAAAAATGATACGCTAGAATGGAAAGTTGATATGCACTACTTGTTATTTAAAGGTCAAAACAGCACTGTGCAGCATATTCTCAACATTTATATGCCCTGAATTTGTTCATATTGTCAGAGTTAAAACTAAAATTGTGTACCATCCCTACCTTTACCTTTTGGCTACTTCAGAATTTTGGTAACAGTCCCAAATAATGTTTCTATGAGATGAAACATAGAGATCATATCTGGGAACCAGTATGTCAACAAATCAAATTATCTATTAAGTATTAAATATCTCCCCAAAAGAGGCGTGGTTTGAGAAACAGCAATGTGCAATCTATATAGGACATTGGTTGATGTGTTTGATAATGATGAAATATTCATGACATTATAATTTAACATCTAATTTTAATCTTTTCCATTAATATGAAATACTGGTACACTTAATGAAGGTTTGAACCTAACAAGTAAATGGAAGAAGGGATCTGCTTAAATAAAATCTTTGATTGTTTTTTTTATCATAGAAAAAGGAAATTTAAACAGCCGTCAAAACTTGCCAGGGGGAGATCACCTTTCCAAGACTTATTTGGGATCAATCATTAAACTGAAGAATCAGATCATGTGTGATACTACGCTGCCAGAGGACAGTGGACGAGAAATGATATGTTGTCTATCTCACCTTGGTGTAAGTGTATTATTTTGTTTATTTCTCTAAATTCTTGACAAATTTATAGTATTCAATTATTTGGCAGGCCTTCTGTTTCTTTTAAAGGAGTAGGTAAGACCCCTTTTTGGCCCCAAAATATAGCAATTTTACAAAATTGTTAAAATGTAAACTTTTAGTTATTCATTGGAAAGTATAATGCTTCTGCTACATAAATATGGGCTGTTTTTGACAATACAATGCACACATATCGGGTACTAGCATCATTAAGTCATGCTAAATTACTGAAATCTTCATATTTTTAGTATTTGAGTTAAATATTAGAGGGTTTCCGTCTTAAATGAAAGTGGCCACATTTGTGTTCATTCTTTATATTTAAATGTAAGTTGTATTTGATGATAATACATAACATATATAAAGGTTGAGGATGTACAGGGATGTGGCCACATTCATTTTTGACAAAAACAATCTAAAAAGTGACATTTTTTGGCATATTTGATAGATTTTTAATATTTCAGCTTGAATTGGAGTGTTTTTAATGATTTAATCAGTAAACAAATTTCACATTAACTAATTGAATCAACTGAAATAGACACTTAAGTGTTTAAAAAGTGTCCAAAATCTTTCGTCAGATGAACCTGAAATTTGAGGCCCAAATTGGCCCTTAACAGACCTACTCCTTTTACAAATAGAAGTTTTAGTCTTAGACGGGCCAGAATACAAGAATATTAAAATCTTAAGACTTAATTTCTTTAAAATAATCAACTTTTTACTCTTTTTACTTGAAATTTGTACTTGTTTGGCTTTATAACTATTTCACTGAAGAGTCTGATGTAGACAAAACATGTGTCTGGCATACTAAATTATAATTCTGATACCTTTGATACTAATCTACTATAGATTGTATCAAAAATAAGAAATTTTGTGCTCTGGTATTCATGTTTTAATGTTTATATTCAGTTGCATTAATGTTCATAACATATCAGTAATGCTGATGTATATCTCATCTAATCTGGCAATTAATCTTTAAAGGTCTTCACCTATTTCAGCTGTTTGTAATTGGTTGTCTTTAAGATGCTTGTCAAGATTTGGGATTTTTGTCAGATTTACAGAATCCTCTTTATCAGGTTATATCCATTTGAATGCCTTAAAAAAAATTTCCCACTACCTCCAATTTTCTTTTTATAAATCTTTTACATGTATTATTATTAGCCATCTGTCAAAGTCAGGTAAAATTTTTGTTGTTTTTTTATAGTGTTTGAGAACTTTAACTAGTCAAAGAAAAAGCTATAAAAAATCAGGTCAGAACATTTTCCCGCCAAATTTCTATGGCTATCATCTTGAAAACAAGCACATTAACCTATATATTTTTTTCACTCTTTTGGTTGCTCTAATAATCCTCTATCAAATTATACTAGTGTTATGAAAAGCTTGTTATTTTGAAACTGAGTAGCGAACTTCCTTAAGGTGTGCAATTTGATGTTGTTTAGATTTAGAATATTCCACAAGACCTGGGGGAGTAGAAGATGTTTATGCTATGTCCTTTAATAGTTGATACAAAATCTACGATAAAACATTTTGAAAGTGAAAAATAAATCAAGTCCTTTTTTTCAGATACTCCATGAAGCCCTAGATATAAATTACCTGATGAATGTTGAACATGTGATCCAGTTTCTGAACAAAAAATATGTTGAGGAGAACCAACAGCCTGATAGATTGATAGCTATAGAGAGAAGGCTTCTCAATGTGGGAAATGGTACAAATACAAACTTTTACTCATCTTTCAAAAATATTTTCTTCATTTTTTAGGAGCGGGTTCATGCTAAAAATCTAAATAAATTTAACATTTTTGATGTTTTATGGTATACCAATGTTCATTCATCTGTCTGTCAATTCATCCATCTCCTTCCCTACATCCCTCCCTCTGTCAGTCGGTCAACACTTGTACAATACCAAAACTTTGCTTTAACCCATTCTTATGTAATTTAAACTCAATATTAGTTTTAAAGGTATAAAGATCCCTTTTCAATTTTGAACATTTTTATGCCCCACCTACGATAGTAGAGGGAGAGGGGCATTATGTTTTCTGGTCTGTGGCTCCGTTCGTCCGTCCGTCTGTGGTTCCGTTCGTCCGTCAAGGTTAAAGTTTTTGGTCAAGGTAGTTTTTATACGCCCGGGACGGGACGTATTATGGTATACCGTTGTCCGTCCGTCGTCCACACTTCGGACAATAACTCAAAAACACTTTCACCAATTTCCAAGAAACTTTGGTGAATTGTTTATATCTATTGACGTAAGCTCCCTTTCATTTTTTTTTAATTTCAGATTTTAAGTTTTGGATTTATGGGGCTTTATTCATAAAAAAGGGGGGATTTTCAACACTTCGGACAATAACTCAAAAAGGCTTTCACCAATGTCCATGAAACTTTGGTGAATTGTTTATATCTATTGATGTAAGCACCCTTTCAATTTTTATTAATTTCAGATTTTAAGTTTTGGATTTATGGGGCTTTATTCATAAAAAAAGGGGGATTTTTAACACTTCGGACAATAACTCATAAAGGCTTTCACCAATGTCCATGAAACTTTGGTGAATTGTTTATATCTATTGATATAAGCTCCCTTTCAATTTTTATTAATTTCAGATTTTAAGTTTTGGATTTATGGGGCTTTATTCATAAAAAAAGGGGGATTTTTAACACTTCGGACAATAACTCAAATAGGCTTTCACCAATGTCCATGAAACTTTGGTGAATTGTTTATATCTATTGATGTAAGCTCCCTTTCAATTTTTATTAATTTCAGATTTTAAGTTTTGGATTTATGGGGCTTTATTCATAAAAAAAGGGGGATTTTTAACACTTCGGACAATAACTCAAAAAGGCTTTCACCAATGTCCATGAAACTTTGGTGAATTGTTTATATCTATTGATGTAAGCTCCCTTTCAACTTTTATAAATTTCAGATTTTACATTTCCGTGTTATGAATTTTTATGCTTAAAAAAGGGGGGATTTTCCAATTTTGGGACAATACATTTAAAGCATAAAAGACAAGTTAAAAGAGCAACGGGCGTATCATGCGCTAAAGCGCAGCCCTTTATTGATGAAGCTGAAGTCCAATCCACTTGAAACTCAGTACACCTGTTGCTTATGAGATGATCTTTCTAATTTTTAAGCCAAATTAGACTTTTGACCCCAATTTCACGGTCCACTGAACATAGAAAATGAAAGTGGGAGTTTCAGGTTAAAGTTTTTGGTCAAGGTAGTTTTTGATGAAGCTGAAGTCCAGTCAACTTGAAACTTAGTACACTTGTTGCTTATGATATGATCTTTCTAATTTTAATGCCAAATTAGATAATTACCCAATTTCACGGTTCATGGAACATGGAAAAGGATAGTGCGAGTGGGGCATCCGTGTACTTTGGACACATTCTTGTTTGTTGTTATTTTAGAGTTACAGGACTTAAAACTATTTAAATGAAAGTGATTTTTCACATTATAGCAAATATCATTTTAATTTTATTAAACATTCTTTATTTTCAGACCTTATCCAAACATTAAAGAAACAAACAAATATTAGATCAAATCCAAACCTTAGTTTGATTGAGGAGAAACTTCAAGAACTCTATAGTGAATCTGGTAAAGATTCACTTGGTATGATATTTGTACAGACGAGGGCAACTGCAAAGTCCCTAGCAGAATACCTTAATGATAAACTACAGGGAATAGAGATACCTGTTAAGCCATTCATTGGCTCCAAATCTTCTGAAACAAGTGATGGTAAGTTTGGAAACAATCTTAAATTAGTTAACCATAAGATATCCATAAAATCTTTGTTGCAATACATTTTTTGCACTATGTAAGTTATGAAACTTATAACTCTTGTTAAATGCAAAAAAAAATGCTTATTATTGGAACTAGTGATATGCAATTTATAAATGCATGAATAGCTTATATAGCTCTGACAGGATGCAATGTTTCTTTCTTTGAATATTGATATTTACCAATAAAATTGGCATATAAGAAACTTTTCACTTTGTCCAAACTTTTAATTACATTTTGCACTTTCTGTGAATCTTGTCAGACAAACTGGAATGCATCATCACTCTAAAACTGAATTTATGCGACTTTATGTCTAAGAAAACTTAGAAATTGCTTTGACTGAAAATGCATGTTTCTCTAAAAACAAGGATGTTTAAATTGAGTATACCCCACACAGGCAACCTATCAATATACTGGTTAAAACAGATAAATTGTCATTTACTTATCCTCATTGAATCAAGCAATGTCAGGGGCGTAGCTACCGTTAGGCACTTTAGGCACGTGCCTACACATAATTTTTTTGCAAATATTTTTTTTATTAAATAAAACAATAAACAACGTTTTCTGTAGATGAACGCCAGTGAAGTTGTCAAAACTCTTTGATTATCGAATGTCATCTGTACACTAGTCTCTCGTTCTTAGTGAATGGAATATTGGATCATAGAATTGAATGTTTTTATGATTTTATCTTATAAATAAACTATAAACAAGAACTTTGGTTCAGATCATTTCACTTCTATCAACAAAAACTTGATTGAACCTCAACTTAGACACATGAGTTTTTAATTAGTTGTTGTTAGTTTTTAACTAGCTTCCCACTTTGTCTTCAATCGACTTGCCAATGTTGGTCGTCCATTTGGCTGTGCAGGATGTATAAATACGCAGTCACATCTGGTCAGAATGGGGACACTGATTCTGATGCCTAGTAGCAGAGAGAATACCACTCTTTGAGGAGTTCATAGTTGGTCTACTGAAAGACAAAATTTCTGCTCCTATCCAATAATACCTCATTTTCCAACGCACAGCGTTTTCAAATTTCCAGACCTTCGTCCTGCACGACACCAGTTACAGGACCTAGCTCCCTATTGTATTTTTTGTAAAAAAAATTTTGTTCTGATCTTGCATAAATATTTGACACTGGATGTTTAAAAATCAATCAACTAACTAGCTTCTAGTAATTTTGAGTACTTTCAGATCTGCGTGTAATGATCACAATTGTTCAAATTCTTAAGCAGGTAGGGATTTTACAGTAGAGGATATAAAGAAAAACAAATTTCTTGAATTTTGTTATGATAGCATGAACTGAAAAGAATTTTTGCATTAGGCATCAACTATGTGTGTATGTGTTTGCGTGGCTAGGGTGAAGGTTTAAGAATCAAAAGATTGATGGTTTTTGTCTAGCTAAAAGGATAGTTTTATGATATAGTAATATCAGTGTTTACGCGCCTAATCTTTTTTAATGAAGGATCGTCACAATGTAAGGTTAAACGTATACATTGTATATCAATCAGAACGGAATAGATATGAAAATACCAAACAGAGTGTACTGCTTAATTAAAGGGATACGCTGATCTACGCTGGGCAATGAATATTGAAATTTTTTTTTCATATTTCCGATTGTACTGCGTTTATATCTAATTCACCAGTCAGATGTTATGGTAAATTTTTATACGGCCGCAAAAATTGAAAATTTTTTGGTCGTATATTGGTATGATGTTGGCGTCACCGTCGGCGTCGTCATCGTCCGAATACTTTTAATTTTTCGCACTCTAACTTTAGTAAAAGTGAATAGAAATCTATGAGATTTTAACACAAGGTTTATGACCACAAAAGGAAGGTTGGGATTGATTTTGGGAGTTTTTGGTCCCAACATTTTAGGAATAAGGGGCCAAAAAGGGCCCAAATAAGCATTTTCTTGGTTTTCGCACTATAACTTTAGTTTAAGTAAATAGAAATCTATGAAATTTTGACACAAGGTTTATGACCACAAAAGGAAGGTTGGGATTGATTTTGGGAGTGTTGGTTTCAACAGTTTAGGAATTAGGGGCCAAAAAAGGGCCCAAATAAGCATTATTCTTGGTTTTTGCACAATAACTTTAGTATAAGTAAATAGAAACCAATGAAACTGAAACACAAGGTTTATGACCACAAAAGGAAGGTTGAGATTGATTTTAGGAGTTGAGGTCCCAACAGTTTAGGAATTAGGGGCCAAAAAGGGGCCCAAATAAGCATTATTCTTGGTTTTCGCACCATAACTTAAGTATAAGTAAATAGAAATCTATGAAATTTAAACACAAGGTTTATAACCATAAAAAGAAGGTTGGCTTTGATTTTGGGAGTTTTGGTCCCAACAGTTTAGGAATAAGGGGTCCAAAGGGTCCAAAATTGAACTTTGTTTGATTTCATCAAAAATTGAATAATTGGGGTTCTTTGATATGCCAAATCTAACTGTGTATGTAGATTCTTAATTTTTGGTCCCGTTTTCAAATTGGTCTACATTTAAGTCCAAAGGGTCCAATATTAAACTAAGTTTGATTTTAACAAAAATTGAATTCTTGGGCTTTTTTGATATGCTGAATCTAAACATGTTCTTAGATTTTTGATTATGGGCCCAGTTTTCAAGTTGGTTCAAATCAGGATCCAAAATTATTATATAAAGTATTGTGCAATAGCAAGAAATTTTCAATTGCACAGTATTCAGCAATAGCAAGAAATCTTCAATTGCACAGTATTGTGCAATAGCAAGAAATTTTCAATTGCCACTATTGTGCAATAGCAAGAAATCTTCAATTGCACAGTATTGTGCAATAGCAAATATTTTCAATTGCATAGTATTAATGCGCAATAGCATGAAATATCTAATTGCACAATATTGTGCAATAGCAAGAAATTTTCAATTGGAGTTATCTTTCTTTGTCCAGAATAGTAGTTGAATCAACTTAAATCATTGTTTTATACAATATACAATGTATATTCACTTTTACTACCAACTGATAAATTAAAACAATCTTTACCATTCAGTGATAACAAGCACTTTATTTTACATTTTAATATTTTATGATGTATTTAAATGAGTATTTATTGTTTCAAACTCCATTAGAAATTTGAATTGAGATCAGTTTTAGAAAAAGGGAAAGAGGGATGTGAAAAAAAATGGGGGGGGAGGGGGTTAAATTTTTCTTATTTCAGATTTCATAAATAAAAAGAAAATTTCTTCAAACATTTTTTCAACAGCATAGTGAATTGCTCAAAGGCAAAAAAAATATTTTAAGTTCATTAGACCACATTCATTCTGTGTCAGAAACCTATGCTGTGTCAACTATTTTATCACAATCCAAATTTAGATCTAAATCCAGCTTGAATGTTGTGTCCATACTTGCCCCAACCATTCAGGGTTCAACCTCTGCAGTCGTATAAAGCTGCGCCCTGTGGAGCATCTGGTTCATAATTCTTTGAACTTTTCATCATGTATGTTATAATTATCATGATTAAATAATCAGCAAATTTAATGTTTTTATTCATAAAATTTTGCAGCTAAAATGATGAAAACCGTTTCCCGTATTGGCTTCGCCCCCTGAACCCCCTACCAGGGCTCTACCCTGGACCTACTGGGGGCTTAAAGCGGCCCCAGACCCCATGCCAATTGGTGCCTACAGTTGACTGAATACCTAGCTGAATGTTGATGTTTACAAATAAACATATATATGTTTGAAGTTTACAGGATGTGTTTTTTTTTTTATATTATTATTGATGACTGTTAAATTTTAGGCCTGTCTGAAACTGAAAAGAAGGAGCTATTGGAAGACTTTAGAAGTCACAAGATAAAGCTATTGGTTGCCACTTCAGTTGGAAGTGAGGGTATTGATGTACCGGAGTGTAATATTGTTATGAAGTATAATTACTCAGGAAATGAAATCAACATTATTCAAATGAGAGGTCAGTCAATACATAGTTTTATTTAAAGTACAATATTGTTTAACTATACTATACAGAAATAGAAAAAAATAGTTTATAATTGTTTTTTGATGGTGTTGTCAGTTTTTTCCCTGACTTATCAGTTTAAATTGTCTCCATGGTTTCTTGGTATTATTTCGGATAGATTTTTGAAGCTTAATTTTTGTTAACGAAATTTATCTTATTATCTACTTTCAGAAATATCACTTGTACAATATTCTACAGTTAAAAAAGGGAAAAAAGTTATCTTATTGTCTGATATTATTATTATTTACTGATTATTCGTAGTGTACAATTTTATTTTGAAATTTACTGAATGAAATATTAAATAGATTCTTGATTTCATTTGTACAAGGACAGTTGTATACTTTATTGAAAGTAAACACTGTAACAGACATATTCGTAAAATGAACTTGATAGTAAAAACAGTCTTCTTTTGAATTACTTTAATTTGTATATGAAATGTTTATTGCAATAATAATATTGAATGTTTAAAATGAGGACACTTATATTATTTTAGGTCGTACGAGGAAAGCAGGAGGTCAGGCTATCTACATAAGTGATCAATCTGTTCTTAGACGGGATCTTGTCAGTATGGAAAAAGCTGCTGTAATGCATAGAGCACTTGATGAATTGAAACAGAAAGGAAAAGAAGAAATAAGGATATTGATAAAATTAGAACAACAGAATGACTTAAAACACCAAGAAGAGCAAGAAAAGAAACTGAGAGAATTACAAAATCAGAAAAAGAGAGGCTTCTTCAAGCTTGTGTGTGCAACATGCAAAGAGACTGAGATTAACGGAGACAACATAAAACTTTATAAACAAAATCACCATGTGGCCGCTGAGAGAGCATTTTTAGATAGAGTCAAAAAGGAGGATATTAAAGAAGAAAAAATAAATCAGATGATTAGAAAATCCATTATTTATTGTAAAAAATGCCCACAAAAGCTGGGGAAAATATTTTTAATACATGATTTAGAAGTGCCTCTTTTGAAAATTGATGCATTTTTATGTAAGGAAGGTGATAAACTAAGAAAATACAAAAACTGGAAATTTGTTCCATATATTATTGATGAGATCAATCACAAAGATTTGGAAATAATTTTCCCAAAGTTGACAACACCAGAAGTGTCATAGCTTTTCATCATTTAATTATTTGTGCATGTTTACATTGGTATGATGTTCCTAGCAAAAATATATCATCATGTAGCTATCAGCCCTCATGGTCTTGGTAGAAGCCACCCAGTATAGGTTTTAAAAAAATATAGAATCCAGCCCTGTTAGTGTTATTGATTGCTTTGAATAAAATAAAAGATTCAAAGGAAATAAAAAAATAGTGATAAAGTACAAATTAGATTTGATTTTTAGCACCCCTAATTCTTGAAATGAAGTTTTCATTTTTTTATCATAACATCATTTTTGTAAAAATAATCATTCCAAAGATTCCATTGTTACGTGCTCATTAGCCTTATTCTATGCATATTTTCATCTTTAGCAGCAATTAAGAATTATATCAATATCATGAATCATTAATTATAAGATTGATGTTGTAATGTAGAAGAATATTTTTGTTATGTCACAAAGTGATTTGTTAAGAAAAAGAAATAAATTATATAATAGTAAAATAGTTTTTACATTTTTTCTTACCACAATATAGCTTATTGCAATTCTGCCTATAAGGCTAAAGTTGTATGTATAAACCTTAAATAACAATACAGTATTATATGCCCTTAAAATAATAAAAGATAGTTTTTTAGGCAGTTAAGCTGCCTTATGCGAGCGCCCTGGATTTGTGTGCTACCCAATAAATGCTGAAATACGTGCCATTGTTATCATCTAGCTGGCTACTATATTATTTATAACTTATTGGACAGTTTTTTCATACTTTTCATTCTGGATTACAAAAAATATGACCAGAAAAACCTTAAATGATCGTCGATTTTCCCAAAAGTTTTGAAGTTGCACATAGGAAGTAGAGCACATTAGGAATCCTTATGTAGTTTATTATCCCCTGAGCTTTTGGCTAAGATGTCAAAGAACAAATGTATGAAATATTTAATCGCCGAAAATCTCTAAAGACAAGTAGTTAAGATTTCCCAAATTACAAAAGTCGTAGGAATATTGTTTGTCGTCAATACGTAGTCAACTACGTATATATACGTCAGTAGTCTATTAATATAAGTTCAACTGATCACCCTGTTGGCGGCAATTTTGAAATAGAAGACGAAATTTTCGTATCTTTTCAATTTCAATTTGGACGCAAGGGTTCAAATAAGCGGTGGTCCAAGGTCTGCGACCTTCCACTTTTGCAGTCGGACTTTCTACTTGGTTACTAGCTACGCCCGACGGACCTTGAAAGAAAATAAAAAAAAATAACTTTGCAAACATTTTTACCGAAGTTTCCTAATAAACGATCTCAAACTTATTTTCATCATTACCATTCATGACAGCGATGTTCAATTTGTTCAACCGCTAGCTTTATACAGAAAATCGCCGATAAATAATGTGTAAATCCGAGTAAAATCGTATCTCACTATCTGTCAAAAACAACATTGAAAACAAAATGGCTGCCGCGAGATTACAATATCGGATCCGATTCCGGAAGCGGATAAGGGTAATCCCGGGTTTTGGCTATCAACTACAAAAATCCAGACAGGTGACAAAATACATATATGCCTGGTAAATAAATATAAACACTAGAATTTAAAACCAAAAGATATATGATAACTTAAAAGTGATTACTTTAAATTAAAAAAAAGTCCCTGACTTATATATGTAAAAGAAAGAAAAAGCAGAAAATATTTTGTACACCAATTTTAATGTCAAAATCCAATACAATGTGACAGCTGGGAACATTTTATCTAACAATATATATGTTCCTGGTAACAGTATAATTTTTTTTTATCAGTTATAAATGTTGGTAATGAATGTTAAATGCTTTTCAAGTTAAACATATTACTGCAATTTCAAGGGGTTCTTCTCAATTTTGATAGGTCAGTTAAAATAGCTGGAAGTTTCTTATATAAAAAAAAAGATGTGGTATGATTGCCAATGAGACAACTATCCACAAGAGACCAACATGACCAAAACTTGGTAATGATCAAGATCCCCACCCCTAAACCATATATATTCATGTATGGGACAATATAACAAATCATATGAAATATAGGTGGAGTTCGTTGGGCCACTCTGACTACCCCTTTCTGTTTGAGAATTTATAACGGTCGAGATCCACAATCTTAAACAATATATATTTATGTATGGGACAATATTACAAATCAAATGAATTATAAGGGGGTCCCTATGGTCACTGTACACCCTCCTGTTTGAGAACTTGGAAAAATTCGAGAGCATCACCCCTTAACCATATAAATGATATATACTCGTGTATAAGACTATATAACAAATCAAATGAAATATAGGGGAAGTCCCTGTGGTCACCCTACCCTCATGTTTAAGAACTTTGAAACAGTTGGGATCCCCAACTCTAAATTAAATGAAATATAGGGGGAGTCCCTGCAGTCACCTGATTGAGAAATTGGAAACAGTCGAGATCCCCACCTTTAAATTAAACCATATATATTCATGTATGAGAACTGATCAAATGAAATATAGGGAGAGTCCTTAGGGTCACCCTACCCACTCCTGTTTGATAACTTAGAAACAGATGAGATCCCCACCCCTCAACCATACATATTCATGTATTGGACAATATAACAAATCAAATGAAATATAGGGGAAGTCACTGGGGTCCCCCACCCCCTCCTGTTTGAAAATTTGATAACGGTCGAGATCCCCACCCATAAACCATATATATTCATGTATGGGACAATATAAAAAATCAAATGAAAAATAGGGGTAGTCCCTAGGGTCACCCCACACCCTCTTGTGTGTGTTTTGAGAACTTGTAAAAGATTGAGATACCTAAACCATATTCATTCCTGTTTGTCATTTCAAAAAAGATTGAATGACATACAAGGTCAATCTCATAGGCGACACATATGCATATCACTTTCCTAGACCCTAACACATGTCATTTTATTCCAAACTGAGACATCATGGACTTGGGGTGAAGGTGGGAGTCATTTACATTTACTATGGACAGGTCAGTCAGACCTCACCATTGACCCCTGTAGTAGTAAACATTTGTCTGATTTGTGTCTCATAACTTTTGTACTGTACAACACAAACTCAGTTTTCTTTCCAGGGAAGCAAGTCCATTCATACTTTTACAAGCTCGTACTAAAGTCAACTTGAACGACTAACAATCAACTAATACGAACAATTACGATCAACTAGAAGAACTGCAATCATTGCAAATTTGTACCACTGCTGACTCATGAAAGACTCATAACCATTCGTGGTCATGTGCGTTGCTATTGAAAACCTTGATAAAATATGAATTATTTGCCTTAATGATTAATTCATTAAATGAACATAAATGTACAATTATATATGAATGTTTAATGTTTGATCTTTTAAATCTTTAAAAAAAAAATTGAATCAACATTGCCACAGTTTTCATAATTAACCGGATTTTTGTGACAAAAATGTCGGTTATTGATTTGGGGATGTACGGCGGGCGTTCGGGCGGCACCAAATGTTGTCCGTGCATTTTCTCATGAACCGTGCATCCAAAGCTTTTAAAATTTTAATATGTTGTTACTGATGACAAAATGGAGGTCAAGTTCAAGAAAGACGATTTTGACTTTTACCGTTAAGGAGTTATGGTTCTTGAAAGATTGAAAAATGGCGTTTCCAGTCGGGTCCGTGCATTTACGCATGAACTGTTTAACCAAAGCTTCCCAAATTTTAATATGTTGTTACTGATAAAAAAATGGAGGTCAAGTTCAAGAATGACGATTTTGACTTTTACCGTTCAGGAGTTATGGTTCTTGAAAGATTGAAAAATGGCGTTTCCAGTCGTGTCCGTGCATTTACGCATGAACTGTTCAATCAAAGCTTCTCAAATTTTAATATGTTGTTACTGATGACAAAATGGAGGTCAAGTTCAAGAATGACGATTTTGACTTTTACCGTTCAGGAGTTATGGTTCTTGAAAGATTGAAAAATGGCGTTTCCAGTCGTGTCCCTGCATTTACTCATGATATATTCGAACTGTTCAACCAAAGCTTTTCAAATTTTAATATGTTGTTACTGATGACAAAATGGAGGTCAAGTTCAATAATGTTGATTTTGACTTTTACCGTTCAGGAGTTATGGTTCTTGAAAGATAAAAAAAAATGGCATTTCTATTCATGTTGCCGGTTGCATTTACTCATGAATCATTCAACCTAAGCTCTTTCAAATTTTAATATGTTGATACTGATGATAAAATGCAGGTCAAATTTGATATTGATGATTTTCACTTTCACCGTTCATCAGTTATGGTTCTTGTGATATTGCCAGGAGACAAATAAATGCTAATAAATCCGGTTTGCTGTCGTTGTGACAGCCTCTTGTTATGTTTGCCTTGGTTTTTGGTTAACTGCCTACAGTGCTTACAGCGCTTTGATTTATTAATCTGATTTGATCTTCTTATGCTGATGGTTTTAGAACACTTGATTTCATTTAAGATTTGTGATTTGGGTTTTTGTTGATTTTTGTATCTAGTTTTACAGACGATGTTGTTATTTCTATGCTATTCTCCCTTTGATGAAATTCCAAAAGTGACGGCTAGGCGTTCTGATTCGAAAGTTGCAAGGTCAACAATGTACTGGTCTGTCATTAGGGCAGTATTAATTCTGGTTTATATTCTTACTTTATATAGAAATAAGAAGATATGCTATAAGTTCCAATGAGGCAACTCTCCATAAAAGTCAATATGTAAAAAGTAAATAATTATAGTAAAAGCACAGCCTTTAACACGGTGCCTTGGCTTACACCGAATAGCAAGCTATAACATGATTAATGTGTACCAGTTCAAACAGGAAAACTTGTGTTTACTTCACATCTTAACTATCATCTAGAACGTCACACAAAGGGTCATTTGGAGCAAATAAACTTTACAACAAAAGAGATGATTTTTGTTTCCACCTTTCCATTTCTATGTAGTGCATTCTCGCTGCACCTGCATAATGAGTATACATAACAGTTGATTCGATTTTCCAAAGCTTGCCCTTTCTATGAATTCTTTGTTGTTTACTAGATACCTATTATAACAAGAGTTCCAGGTTGTAAAGTTGATGTTATCCTTTTGAAATTTTAACCGATTCCATCTCAAGTTGGATAACCATTAGGAACATATTTGTTTCACAGATACACGGATATATTCCAATCGTCCCAACCACAATTATGTCTTTTTTGGCTCGAATTTGACACAATATTTGTGTCTTACATCAGCAACACGAGAAACAGTATCTACTCAACCTTCTTTAGCACCTGAGATCCCCACCTCTGTGACTTTGTCAGTTCGTCTTCGACTTATGGAAGCACTATTGGTAGCTTTAGTATATAGCATTTTAATGGAGATCATTTGTCCTGGTCCCCTCACAGTATGTTGACTATGAAACAGTTGGTTAGCCTGTTAAGGTTGATTCGGTCAGCTTATGCCAAGATGAAACTTTAATGGTAATTATAAGTCTATGATGTTTGGCATGCAGTTGTATTAACATTTGCAGATCTCATATCTTAGGAGGTTATTGGCCTTGTCCCCTTTTCTATGTTTTACAGTTCATGCGCTTATGTTTTAGGGCAGTTTTACATTTGCATTTTCCAATAATTGCATTATATCATCAAATTGTATACATGCAAGGACATATATCTATGGCAATAATTACCTCTTGTCATGTTTTTCGTCTTTACACCAAACCTGAGTCCTTTAATTTTATGTTGGTACATAGGATGTAAACTGATCAGCTCTTGACACTTAATTGTTCTCTTCATCAAACTCATGCATCATTATCGACTCCTAGGAGTCGATATTAAGAATTGAACGATGGACAGTCAGTGCGTGAATTTTTCTTGCTCCCTGATTGGAAGATATTGAGAAACGTGAATAATCAAAGATTATTGATTGTTTAGGACAATCCAAACCTAGCAAATGTCCTTCAATCCCGTAGAGTATCGGATTTGTCCTCTCTATTTTAGCAATTAGATTTTGCCTGGTCATTAATCATGCATATTCATGATATTGGTACACAGGTAACTTTTATTTATAAATAGTCGAATCTTCTGGAGTTTCGTAAACAACAACGTTAAACGACTTCATAACTTGTGACCTCACGTGTGTGGTAAAATTTGTTGATTGCACGTGGCTATTCTAGTAAATGAATAAATTTCATCAGCTAAGAGTCGACTAGCCCTTTTTGAAAGGCTAATGCTTGTATTATGATAACATTTACAATAATCATCCAGGCAAAAATGTTTTCTATATCTGTAGTTTTTTTATGTTTTTGGTATATAATTGTCTCGTTGGCATGGTCATATTTATAAATTAACTGTTTACAAAACTTTTGAATTTTTGAAATATTTAGACCTCAGGAATAGATTACCTTAGCTTTATTTGGCAATAACATTTAGGAATTTTGGTCCACAATGCTCTCCAACTTCCTACTTTATTTGGCTTTTAAAAAAAAAAAAAATCTTTTTGAGTCTTGTACACGAAACTCGTGTCGGGTGTAAATACAAAATTTAATCCTGTTATCTATGAAGAGTTTAGTGGCAATCATTATAAGTTAACACATCTCTTCTTTTTGAATCATTCTGTCATCTTATTTCTCCCATGCGACATATCAGAAAACGGGAGCGATGAGAGATTGGTTTTTAATTAGATTGCTAATGGTGCATTTGCCATCATAAATATAGCATTTGGACTAATAAGTATAGCATTTGCACTAATAGTTATAGCATTTTCACTATTTAATATACCATTTGCACTAATTCAGTTACCATTTGCATTTGTAAATTTGCAATTGTTCAAATTATTTAAATTGTCAAGATTTATGGAAACGCCTTGTTATTTATTTTTACTTGAGTCTCCACCCATTTCTAAAATTATCTCAAACTCTTTTAATTACATGCTAGACATGGCAGAATAAGAACTATTCTGATATTATTCCTGTAAACTTCTACAACATGCATGTGTAGCGTTTTTCTTTCTTTTTTTAAACTGTTTTCAATATAGCGTATACAAATAATTTGCACGGATTTCTGAGTGTATTTCAAAACATTGTAAATGACACATTACATGCTTTAAAAAAATGAAGATGCTTCCTTTGATTCTGTGGATGTTGCATTGAACCGGTGTCATATGGTATTTTGAACCCCCTAAAAAGTGAACCCGGGGTCAAAATACTATGGGGTTCAAAATACCATATGACATCGGCTGAACGCATTGTAATTAAAATTTTCAAAACATCTTTTCGAGCAAATAAACTACATGCAAACTACTCATTGGAGTATAATAACTATGAAAAGGAGTAATAACAACTAGAAAGTTTAACTTTAAAGGTCTATGGTAGGGGGTTTAATATACCATGGCAAAAGGGAGGGGGTCAAAATACCATGGCTACATAAAATTTTCAAAACATCTTTTCCAGCAAGTAAAATACATACAAACTACTTATTGGAGTATAATTCTATGTAAAGGAGTTTATAGCAGCTAGATTTTTTTTAATTTAAAGGTCTATAGTAGGGGTAAAGACTTCAGAGCATTTATACCAAGCAAATATATTTGTTTCAACCAATTATGAAAAATTGACGTCCTATCCTTGTATGAACGGTTTTTAATCTGTGATAAGCTTTAGAATAATGTATAATGTTCTTATATAATCATTTAGAATGGGAAAAAAACAGGGGGGTTCAATTTACATATGGGGGACCAATTTTCTATACAGGGGTGGGTGTCAATTTACAATAGCGGTATTTTGACACGGGGTTAATTTACCATGGGTTCAAAATACCATGTGACACCGGTAGTACATTACAAAGCATGTGCTATTTTTTGGTAGTTATTTTTTTTATCAGTTTTATTTAGATATATAAATGAAGAAGAAAAATACAGTATCTGAAGAAGATTTGATAAGTTCATTTAATTGATCTTTGTAATATGAAGATCCTATCAGTGAATCAAACAGGTCAATTTGGACATCAAATTAACTTTTCAGAATGTAATGCATGTGATTAAATTTGACGTAAGTAATATGCATAGGGAATCCAAACAATGACGTCATATTTAATAAATTGCGTCACGTCCGAATGACCGTTCATTTATGACCCATTTTGAGGAAAAAATTCTGAAGAAGTTTGCATAAATTAAAAAGGAGTTAATGTAAAAAAAACATTTTTTTTTTTTAAATAAGTGGGGGTGTGATAAAGGGTTTGATAAAGGATGCGCATCAAAGTTGCGCGATATGGATTAAACAGCAGGCTATTTATAATGGTATACAAAGCAGGCAGCATGCTCATTTTTAGATTTATAACTGAAATGGTTTTGTATAGCAAGGAGTTTATAGTAAAGGAGTAGGTCCGGTATGGGCGGATTATGGCCTCAAATTTCAAGTTCATCTGACGAAAGATTTTGGACACTTTTTAAACACTTTCGTCTATTCCAGTTGATTCAATTAGTTTATGTGAAAAAGATTTACTGATTTAGTCATTAAAAACGCTCTGATTCAAGCTTAAATATGAAAAATCCTTGCAGCTCACAAAAAAACATGTAATAATAATTTACAATAATCATATTAACAAAATTTAATTAAGTACTATCATAATGTTATTAATTTTGTACTGTTTTAGTATGAATTTTTTTAAAGTCTTTGCTTATATTTGTATAGTAATCTATTCATATAGAGGAATGGTAGAATTTAAAAATAGATTCATTTGATAAATAAAATGTCCGTCCGTAAGTACTTGACGTTTATGTTTATTTATACTACATGTATACATATTCAAAGTTTTTGGGGAAAAAATACTAACAGGAATGTATGTTTATTATAAAATTTCAATTCTGTTTTTGTTTGTTTGTTTTAATAGTTTAACCTTGCGACATCTACATATTTCTACTATGGTACGGTTTTGAAAATTGTATTCATTGTGTTGCCCAGCTATCCTACACGTCTTTATTCATTCACAATATAGATCACATTTCAAATGCACACTATCGGTTTGCGATCTAAAAATATCCCTATAATACAAATTTCACTCGTGAATGTGCATTTTTGTTTTTCTAATCGTGCTAAATTTGGACATGGCTGTAAGAGATTGCTATTTGACTTTCATGCACGGTCATCATTACTTACGGTATCCTGACCTCTAGCTGTTTCCCTTTTGTTTCTTATTTGAGTCGCTGTCCTATAATAAACTTTGACCTTTTCGAAAAGCTAAGGATTGTCTACATAAGGAATTATAGATTCCTTAACTTTAATTATAATTTATTTGGCCTTTTAACTTTTTTTCATTCAAGTGTCACTTATGGTTTTTTGTATATATTGACGTCTGGTGAACATTTAATTCTGGTATCTTTTTATATCTATATAACCTTTTCATATAAATTTGTTATTTTGAGGGTATATATATATACAGGTATAGTCATAAAATTTCTGAATTAAGATATTCTTCGGCAAAACCAAGTTTTCCTGTGAAATATTTGAATTGATTTTTAAAAGTAAAATCAGGAAATCCTTAAAATTTAAGACCGAAAAAAGTTTCTTTATAAGATGTCCCAATCAGTTGCAGAGGTCAAGTACATTGCACATGGAAAATTGACTTTATATTTATCTAAACATTTAAATCTACCATTAGTACAGACAGCTTCAATATCGAGTTGAAGGTCCATGCAGGAAACAAAATATAAAAATATTTTAGATTAAATAAATGCATGCAGAATTCCAGATTATAAAGCAAACTGAGTGCTTAAACTTATATTGCGATTGGTTTGTTCAGTTTGCATAAGTCATCCGGTAGGGAGAACTTGGAATTTGCAAAAGGGTTATCATTGGGAAAATTAATGTACATTCCAAAGTACCGTAAATAAAATAGTCTAGCTTTAAAATGTAAGAGTATTTAAAGAGTATATGTACATTTATTGTCGAAATCCGGATCTGGTGTACAAAAAAATATTAACACCTTATGTGTGTGGCATAACATCGTGGCCACAAGTTAATTGTTTTCTGTTTAGTGTTAAATTTATATTAAGATCCATTTTGTAGCATCTTGTGATCAATTTTATTTGGCAATCGCCAATGGCAGTCAGCAGGGTTAAAGAACATCAGTTGTTTGACCTGTTAGTCAAATGCGCTTTGTTTAAATATACTTCTTCACTTTTTTTGGTCTTTTGGAAAACGTTGTTTGTGCTGCATTTAGACCCTTCTACAACGAAATTTGTTTTATATGCACACGTATAAAAATTGCGGTTTTTATCCAACGCAATCATAGGTTTGAACGTAGTTTTTAATTTAGACTCGTTTATAATATATATATATATATATATACAGTTTCAACTGACTTCTTCTAAACACAGTCAATTATTTCAATTCAAAAGCAAACACAAATTCAGCAACAATCTTTTGGTGAACCAGCAGTCAGCAGTCTTAGGTTCATGTATTGCTTTTCTTTTATTTTCAGAAAGCAACTTGTTTCTAAAGAAGATTTTCAGATAACTTCACGACTGATTTATATGAAATAAATACCATAAGATGTATGTTTTAAGTTTAATTGACCTGACGAGTTAAAATGCAAACATAACGTACACATGTGACAAGAAACATAAAAACATGTACTTCTTAATTATATTATACTAGATTATGGATTGTGTGTCCGAGCGAGAACTTCTTTATTTTCATTACTTTAGGAACATTAATCAAAAAGTTGTATTTTAATATTTAGCCCCATTCATCTATTTAGTCAGACGTCAGTCGCTACCTTGATATACCATATCTTTTGTTAAATTTGTCGGGTAATTTATGACAAAAAGCGTTTGACGTCTTTAGCCGAACCGTTTTCTCATTTTTACATTATTCAATTTACTGTG
Source organism: Mytilus galloprovincialis (assembly GCF_965363235.1). Classification (NCBI taxonomy): domain Eukaryota; kingdom Metazoa; phylum Mollusca; class Bivalvia; order Mytilida; family Mytilidae; genus Mytilus; species Mytilus galloprovincialis. Next base: position 37,911,263 of record NC_134841.1, on the reverse strand, counting down.
TGCTGGTTCATATTCTGGACGCCAGTCTTTGCTCCTTTCTAATAAAATCATTTTGAAAATAGCCGACATTTTAAATTTCAAAGAAAGATAAAAATAAAATCTTGCTAAGTACACCAAATCATTCATATTATGTTGAATTTTGTACTTCAAGCATCAAAACCACTGTGTTTTGTGCAATACTGGAAAATATTTCAGAATGTATGGCGGCCATCTTGAAATAAGCCGCCATATTGAATTTTGAGGGTGGGTCCATTGCTAATATTGCTCAGTACAACAAAATGTACCATGATGCAAAATTTGGTGCTTTCCTCATGATTTGAGCAATTTTTTCACCGATCAGCCGGACTACAAAAAGAATATCCGTTTTGTCACAACGTTCGCAAAACGTAATTGATGTTTTCAATTTTATATGATAATTGTTTGTTTCCAGTTTAATTCGAATGAATTAGAAATATAAGTTTAAATTCAAATGTTGACTAAATGAGATTGATATAAAAAAAAATATCGGGATCTTAGTTATTTTAAGCATATTTGTTTTATTTAAGGCACGTTGTCTATATCTGCAAAGTTTAAATCATCAAAAGCAACGTGTATTTTTTTGGTTAATAAATAAAATAGAGAAAAAACATTGCTGGCAACTATAACAGACAAAGGATATGCATAATACCACAAAAATACGAAAATGAGAATTTTTACGACCACTTTGAGTTAAATATTATTTGTAAAACCATGTATTTTCAGACAAACCGAAATCGGTTACCAAATTCACAACAGTATAAATAGAACTCATCTATTAAAAGCATGAACGATGAACGTTTGAAACCTTTTTCGAAATTGTAGATATCGCCTTATTATGAGGAACATCGTGTAACGCTACAGTGGTACCAACATCGTGTGTAACGTCTTACCCGGGTGCGGGGGAGGGGTGGTTGCTTCCTATATTTTCAGTGGTATGCGTGTGCCGCAAAACAGGATCCCTTTTTCATGTCCTGCTGGTTTGAACAGGGTCTTTTTTCAAACAAAGTATCATTATCTAGTACAGGATTGCTTATTTAACTGTTTAAGATACAGTCTAGAACCCGGATCTAGAACAGTATACATTTTATACGTGGTCTAGTAGAACAAGGTATACGTTTTATGAGGGTGTCTAGAACAGGGTATGTTTTTCAATATTTCTGTTTAGAACAGCTAGGATATGTTTTTCAATGTTTTATGGTTAGAACAGGGTATGATTTGGCAAGTGCTGTCGGTACAGTAATACCCGAAAGGATAGTCAGTAACCCCCCGGGAGTCGGACGTCTAAGCAATCGATAGATGCGCGCGTTACTTACTGAATTTGAAGTACGTCAGAGGTTTACGCTTGGTCAAAGCTATAACTCCAGGAAATTGTTATGCAACATTAAAATTCTCACCTAGGTCTAGCGTTTGTTAGGCATATATCTGTTCACTACACGCACGTACTACATACGTTATAAGCGCGTAGGAAAACGGCCCAGATACGGTTTGAGACACTTTAAGGGCAAATTTTATACGCCTCAAGCCCGCCGGTTGGACTTTTTCTTGGACTTGTTCTTATAACGTATGCATATATAGCCGTGTTTTTAACATACGCCTGGCGTAGTTTCAGTGCTGTGTGAACGTATATATAAAACGCATCCGTGGTGTATCAAAAACATATTTTGACAAGAAACAACAAGAAGAAACAAATTAGTGGCAGGAATTTAGTCTTATTGAGTTAAACAGTTTAAATATCAATAAAATTGACAAAGGCTACCATAATATAAGGTCATTATAAAATTTGGGGTTTAGTTTGACGTCCATTATCATTTTCCATTCTTAAGTTTTGTTAAGTGATAATGCTTAACAAAAATGCGGCGGGGTGAAACATGTTTTTGACTCTCAATCCTCCCCCTGTATATACATCTATATCTAAATAAAAGTAGAAAAAACAAACACACAGCAATACGCACAGTAAGTCTGCCTTTATTGAAACATACATTAAATTGTCTTTTTTTAATATGCGAGAAACTGAGATGGATAAAATTGAAGAGAACAACCTTCTGTTTTTTTTTTCTATTCCTTTATAAAAAAAAAAATCCGTCAAAAGGTAGGGGAAGACTGGGTATATACGGGGTTTTTTTTAATAATAGGCCTAATTGCTTTTTTTTCTCCATTTTGTATGGATCCTTTAATAGCAAATAAACTTTCTTGTCGCTAATATTTTTTTTCTTGTGGTTTCTTGTCATTTTTTGTCGCTATGTAAAATTCATGCTTGTCTTGTCACTAAGGAAGCAGGACAAATCGCCCGACTGGCAAAACGCCCCACACCAAATCGCCCCACTGTTTCACCAACTCGTCCCACTATTAAAAAAAATTAAAAAATCGCCCCAACCTGGTTAACCAACTCGCCCCACTTTTAAAAAAATCGCCTCACTTGTGAAAAGGGTTAAATCCAGTTAATTTTCCCCTGTCAACTCGCCCCACTTATTGAAAAAAGGGAAAAATCTACTTCTATATATGTAATTTTCAGGTCTACCACTGAACTAGCCGCACTTAAATGAAAACTTATTTTGATTTTTGTAATCTACACAGAATACAAAAAAAAAACCGAAATTTATTAAACTTTTTTAACATTCTTAAAATATAATTGCAATTACATTTTTGTATCATTATTGGAGAATAACTTTATACTTGTAAGCTTAGTTATTTGTATAACAATTGAAAAGAAACCTGTTAAGGTGGTATGGGTGTCTTCCTCCATCTTGGATTGTAAAAAATAGAGAATCAAAGGTCCAGATTTTCCATCAAGTTAGCAAAATTTGATGCAGGAATGCAGATGTTTAATGTACATTTTCATTTAAAAGTACCAATTTATAAGAATATAACTTCTAAATATTGATATTTTTGCAAATGTTAATTATTTTTGGTTGTTTTTATTTTTTTTTTTAAATTGGCATTTTAAGGGGAGGTAACTCTAAAAAAGTGCATTTTCTGCAGGATTCTGTATGGAATTTTCCTATTTTGTATTTTAGCCGGAAAAAACGTACGGTGACCCTATCTTTTCTTTTGATATTCTCAAAGCAGTGTCTGAAAGCTATCTTTTCCTGAAGTTTTTAACAATTCTATCATTTTGTTTAGTTTCTAATCATATAATGGTGTTTTTTCCTGTATAATCCATACAAAATGTGTCATTTTGTCCCGTCCTGTAGCTTGAGAAAATGCACGGTGACCTATCATTTTTATTATATTTTTCAACATGTATCAATAGATACAACGTTTTGGCAAAGTATGAACAAATTCTATCATTTTTATTTTAGACTCCCATACCACCTTAATTGTATCATAATCATACTATTGATGCGTAATTAACATTTAAATATAACTTTATTGCAAAAACATAGTTTTTAACAGCGATTTGATTTTATAGCACTTCACTTTGGTGTTCAAAGGTACTGACGTGGGCAGGGACAAAGATATACAACGGGATTGCATCTTTTTTATAACTTGAGTGGTTTATCTATTTGTCATGAATGGGGCCAGTTGACAGACCGTATTTCAGTGGGATTTAAACCCTTTGCATAAGGGGAGCATGTTATCATAACTATTTGCAATGGGAGTTTACCCTTTTCATAAGTGGGGCGAGTTGGTAAACAAGTGTGGGACGGTTTTTTAGAAAGTGGGGCGAGCTTGTGAAAAAGTGGGGCGATTAGGTGTGGGGCGATTTGCCAGTGGGGCGTATTGTCATGGATTCTGTCAATAATAATTTGTGAGACCGTATTATTCAACCGGAAATGACGTATGTCACATGATTAATAAGTTGGAATAGAAAATGGCACTTCATCACAGACGAGGCGGCCGTGGTCACAACACTTTTCACCGCGGTGGAGGATATCATGGCCATCAACAGTATTAATTTTCTTAACACGCATATTTTCATTATTCTTCCAACATGCTTTAAGTTGTATCTATAAACAACATTTTCTGTCAGGAAGTGCAGTGAGAAACATTTTTTTTTGCAATGAAAAAAATGGCGTCTTTTTCTCTACAGGTGCCCGTGTCCAAACCCATGATATAGAGCTATACTTAACTATCCTTAACCTTTAACCTTATCGTTACCTAAACCTAAACCTTAATTCTAAAGTAGAGGGACATTGAAAACAAAAGTAGGTCAAAATATTGCAGAATTTGCTGGGGACGTCAGAGTCAAAAAGTTGATATTTGCCCACCCAAAATAGATGCGCTGCTTTGTTGCTTCTGGTGCCGATTGAGGGCCTTGGAATTATATTAATCAGGCATCAATCTGTTCATTATTCATTTATCTCTTCATTTATGTAATAAAATTAACAGTACCAATTTTCTTGGACCAGATGCGCATTTCGACAATACATCTCTCTTCAGTGATGCTCGTTGCCAAAATATTTGAAATCCAAAGCTCATATAAAAGATGAAGAGCTATAATCCAAAAGGTCCAAAAAGTACAGTCAAATCCGTGAAAGGAATCAGAGCTTTGCATGAGGGAGATACATTCCTTAATTTATAATAATTTCCATCGTTTTGTAACAGCAAATTTTAGTAACACAAAAATCTATTTTCATGCCAGTACCAAAGTACTGGCTACTGGGCTGGTGATACCCTCGGGGACTAATTATAGTCCACCTGCAGAGGCATCTACCAAGTGGTAGTAATAAAATTAACGGTACCAATTTTCTTGCACCAGATGTGCATTTCGACAATACATGTCTCTTCAGTGATGCTCGTTGCCAAAATATTTGAAATCCAAAGCTTATTTTAAAGATGAAGAGCTATAATCCAAAAGGTCCAAAAAGTATAGTCAAATCCGTGAAGTTTCACCTACCTGCCAATTTTTGTTTTTCCATATTTTAAGTTTTCACAGAGACCCATCGATTTCACAATTTGTGTATGTATTTTTTGGGCAATGATGCACAAATAATGCATTTTGCAAGTTTATTATTTATTGTACAAAGATAGTTTTGGAAACAAATTATAGGACAAATATATAATTGTTCTAAAACACAAGTAAAAGTATTACCATAATACAACAGGGTAAACGTAATACTTGCTGTTATACATGTCTGACTCTAAAGTGCAATTGTACTCTAAAAGTGTGATGGTCACGCTATTCATTACTTTTTAGTTAAATTATTCTTAAGATCTGTATACTTTTTTTTCGTGATGAAGTATAGAAAACATCTTCCATTTCTGCACGTCGGACCTATTAAAAATATGCCTTTTTCATTAAGAGAAAAAAGAAGACGATTTTTTTCAACTGCAGTTTAAGTCAATTTGAGCCGCATGACCCTATATATTTTTTTAGTTGTAATGCAACACTGGCATTTCTAGTAACAGGAACTGCTACCCGTTTTTCCCTAATCTGAGTAGTCTTCAAGAAAAAAAATACGGAACACTAGTGGTACCCTATGGAAAATGCATTGCGAATAATTGCGCTCTTGCATTGTAACCAACAGAATATAAAGTACTAAATGGTGGCCCCATTGCCGGCAATGCTATTTTTAGCAATTATCTCCTTAAAAGGCGTTTTTAATAAACTATTTATGAAAAAACTGCTGTTGTCTAATTGAAGCTCGGTATCTAATTGTGATTTTACCGCACTCAAATATATATGGTCCCATGGCTTTTCTTGGTGAATTTTGGAGGTTTTCACGATACCTTACGATTTCGCAGAAAATTTTCCCTCATTTTGATCAACATAAAAAAAATATTTCCGGCCCTTCATCATATACATTTAAGGACAAAGGAGTATGTTCAGTAAGACCCCTTTTTGGCCCCAAAAAATACCAGTTTTAGAAAATTGTGAAATTGTAATCTGTAAGCTATATTTTGAAAAGTAAAATGCTTCTGCTACATAAATATGAGCTGTTTTTAACAATACAATGCACACATATCGCATTCTAACATCATAAAGTCATGCTAAATTACTGAAATCTTCAAAATTTTAGCATTTCGGTTAATTTTTAGACGGTTTCCGTCTAAAATGAAGTTGGCCGCATTCGTGTTCATTCATAATATTGAAATGTAAGTTGTATTTGATGATAATACAAAACATATATAAAGGTTGAGGATGAACACGGATGCCACTTTCATTTTTGACAAAAACCATCTGAACAGTGACGTTTTTTGGCATATTTGATAGATTTTTCATATTTAAGCGTAAATCAGAGCGTTATTAATGACTAAATCAGTTAAAATCTTTCACATAAACTAATCGAATCAATTAAAATAGACACTTAAGTGTTTAAAAAGTGTCCAAAAACTTTCGTTAGATGAACCTGATATTTGAGGCCAAAATCGGCCCTTACCGGACCTACTCCTTTGTGCTTGCATGAAACTTCATTCATAATGCTTTCCAGAATAAAAATATATAAATGATATAACAACCAATCACACAGAGCCATCTATTTTTATCTCTATGTCATGTTCCCTTCATAAAATGGCTGCGCCCATGTAATTTCATTTGGTACATTGTAACCTATAGTTTCAACCTAAAAGGTACTTTTCGGAGAGGAGAAAGAAACCAAAACAATGATGGTACTTAATTCATTGGAAAAAAAATGTGTTACAAACACCATGATGATTCTCATGATTCTGATCAGAAAACTGGTCTCAAAAGTGCTTTCTAATATCAAAATAATAACATGAAAACCGTATTTACAAACATTACTACCAATGCCATCACTGTTTTTGGAAAATGTTAAACTTTTTGGGAAGAATTTTAAGACATTTTTTTTTGTAATTGGGAATTTTTTCTAGGGGAAAAGGCTGAATTTCGGCTGTAATTTGAGGCAAACAATATCACTGGTAATCAATATATTTAGGTGTGTTATTTGGTATTTCAATGTGTTTCATGGTGAATAGACCTACCATTACACATGTTTATGATTTCAGTGGTGGCAGATCGACTCGATGGAGTGACAAAGAAGATAGGAGCAGTCGATGGGCTGATAGAGATGACAGGAGTAGTCTGGAGGCAGCCGCTGATGCAGCTGCTAAAGTTAATGCTATGTTGATAGCTAAAGGTGCTCTCAAGCCTTCACAGTTGTCTCAGCAACAACCAAACAAACAAAAGGTAAGCATTGTTTTATTTAATTCCTTTCAGGATTTTGATTCAGTAGCCATTGTCTGATTTTTCCACCTCAGAATCCCTTATCAAACTTTGTTCTGTCACCATAAAAAGGTAAGAATTAAAATTTAATGACCTTCCAGAATCTGTGAAAAAAAATGTAAATTATAAAATACCTTATCTGAAACAATAGTTGAAGATCAATTTAAATGTTGTAAGTCCATAGACAGTCATATTGTTTTGTCTTTGACCTGTGACATTTTTCTTATTTAAAATGAAAACTGTATGAAGGATAAATCCTATTTGCCAGGAAATGCACCCTTGTGTGTAATGTGGTTGAAGGTGAGGGAGTTGGCAAAATATTTCCTCTAAAAGACTTTTATAGGAATTTATAAGTGATTCTAAGGCCACAAAATCATAAGATAGCTCTGTGGCAGAGCAAAATCATGTAGTCAAATTGAAGTGTACATGTTTTAAAAATGCTCATAAATTCCTTTGGATAAAACATCTCTACTGAAACACAAAAAAAGAGGGATTATACACACAAAACTTTTTATTCAACTTCCAAGGACAGTATGACTGAATTAAATTTGAGAAATTACCAGTATATCTGTACACCATAAAATTATTTTAAAAAATCCAAATCAAAGAAAACAGAGAAATGTGAATGTCGGCTGTATATTGTAATGTGTTATTTTTAGGCAACAAGTACTACAACAGGCAACATGGCAGTAGCAGAGGTAGAAATAAATGATGTACCTATTGGCTGTAGAAACATGTTGACAAGAGGATCGACACAAGAAGAGGTATTACATTTGAAATTGTTGAAACATAATCTGCATTTCAGCTTACACAATTAAGGAATCAGTGAACATGTGTATTTATTGCAAAAAATTGAGAACATTTTCATAAACTTTTATTTACATAAATTTAAGTTCTACACTGTAACTCTGTCACAATTTCCTTTCCTTAGATTTTCAGTACTTGATATGAATTGCTTTAGTGGCAAATTATTGGGAAAGAAAGAAAAAAAACAAGTCCAACTTCATTATACATTGTACTTTAGATTAAATGACTGTCCCATGTCAAGTATCATCAGCATATTCAAGAAAGAATCAGTTATGCAAGCAACGGTTTATCAAAAAATGTTTCAAAAATAAATAAACTGGAAAGTTACCTTTTAATATTCATGATATTAGTTTGAACTGTTTTTATCCCCAAAATGATATAGTGGATTTTAATTGTAGATATCTAAAGTCAGTGGCGCAGGAGTTTCCACCAGAGGTAGATATCTTAGTCCACATGAGAGAGGAGCTGGGTAAGTTTGATTTGTAAGTTAGTAAGACTTCCTATGCTATTTCTAAGAGGGGTAATCGGCTACTAAATACAAATTATGTAACAGCCTGGTTTATAGATAGCAAGAAATGTTAGAATTGAAAACCAGGTTACGTTTGTCTGCATGTAAAATAAAGGTTGAGAGAATTTTTAAAATTTGGTAAAATAGATCATGAAGATCTTCAGTAAACCTACATAATTATATAGTATGGATTTATTTTTATTTTCAGAGACAGACCCCTGTATTTGTGTGTACAAGGTCCAACGAAAGAATCTGTAGACAGTAAGTGTTATTTGTTTAACCTATTTTCTCTATCTGTAACTTGTTTGAATCATGACCATCAATCATGCATCAATAACAAAGAACCAGTTTCATTAACCTCATATAGACCCAAGTCAGAACATTCAATTATTGACAGTCACTTAGCTTGTTTTTAATGCTTATGATTTTATTGGACATGATGGAGCCACATAAACTTAAATTTAACCATCATAAACTTAGTTATATTATTACTAAGATACAACATGTATAAAAGAAAAGATAATGCAAAAATCAGAACTTTTTCTGTCTTAAATACAATTCTTGCCATTCAAATTCTTCAGAATTTTTCATATATATTTGAATGCATGATTAAAGCTATGGCAATAGTGATTTTTTTTTTTTCTTTTTTTTATAAGTTTAACATATTGCGAAAGTACATGAAAACTAAGCATCATTGTTTTATTTTTGTAGTTGCTGTTCACAGAATCAATGAAATAATCACAAACTATAAGAACAAAGGGACCAGATTTTCTCCTGCTAATGCTCCTCAGCAAAGACCCCAATTATTAGGGCCTAATCCAGTAGAACTTATGCCAAGGCTTGGCCCACCTCCAGGGTTTATTACACAGCCTCCAGTTTTACCTCAACAACAGACTGTAAGTTACTGTCAAGTCATGGTTATCAGTCAGTCATAAGAATAGCAGTTCAAGATAATACTTAAATTGGAGTTAAACAGATATATCTTCCACTTGACTTAATCAATTATAGACAAGGGATGATATCTCTTGATTTGAAATTTTAGTTTCAACAGCAAAATCAATATGATCTTGATCCTTCAATAGATATAAAAAGATGTGGTATGAATACCAATGAAACAAGTCTGCATCTAAGTCATAGTTTGTAAAAGTAAACCATTATAGGTCAAAGTAGGGTCTTCAACACGGAGCCTTGGCTCACACCGAACAGCAAGCTATAACGGGCCTGACTAAAAAATGACTATAGTGTTAAACCATTCAAACAGGAAAACCAATGGTCTTATCAATATAAAAAATGAGAAACATTTATGAACCACATCAACGAAATGCTCATAAACACTTTGATATATATCAGCTGTAGGATAAATAGGAATCAATGTTCTATGCCGTCTATGGATGAATGCTTGACTATATTGATGTTTTATAGAGACAAATCATAATCCACTGTTTGTTTTTAACCATGTCTTCTTTTATTAATTTATAGATTACAATACTTCAAGAAAAACTCTTTATTGGTTTAGAACATGCTCCACCTCATTTTGGAGTAAAAGAAAAGATACATGGACCTGAGGTGAGATATTGATTATTGTCATGATTATACATGTACAACTGTATTGATTTATACTGAAATCAATCTTGGTGCATTTTAACATCATTTATTTAATATTACATCATTAAATTTAGATATGTTTAATCGCACCTCAGATAAGAGTGATGTTGTGATAGGATTATCATTGCACATAGTGACCCCTACATGTATGTATCCATATGGTGATAGTAAAGTTCATATGGGGTTCTTGACGCCACATCTACTATTTATGGTGACGTCATCTATTGATGTGATTATATTTCATTGTTTATTTTTATACAAAACTTGGCAGAAAGAGTCCCATGTGCATTAAATTCGTTATACTGTTCACACATAACCCCAACATGTAGCACGGATCCGTAGAGGGTTAGTAAAATCCATAGGGGATGAGCCCAAACTTATAATAAGTATCTTCATTGAACAAATATTAACCTTTTAATTTTAGGGATCTTATCTTCAGCATGTAGAGGTAGAAACTGGTGCAAAAGTTACATTGAGAGGGAAAGGATCAGGATTTCTGGATATGAACTCTCCTGGCAGAGATTCCATTGAACCCATGCATGTTTTCTTAGAGTAAGTTAACTTGCACAGACATATATTAATGATATTATGAAGACAGAAATGAGTATATAGTTATATTTGTGTGTAATTTGATCTGATTAGATTTTTTTAAGATCATAAATAATTGATACAGATTCCATGGAAATTTCATATTTTTATACTTTTTTGCATGTTACATTTTTTACAGAGATAAAAAATAGGAATAAGGATGGCAGACCTCAAAGATGACTAATTTATTTTTATTTTAGGCATCCTAGCCCAATTGGACTCGGACAAGCCAAACAACTTGCTGAGAACCTTATACAAACAGTAAGTAAATCACTAAACTTTTAAATGTCTCAGAACTAATCTATGTAATTTAATTTTTGCCCACTTTCTGTTTTTCATTTCTTAGAGCAAGGTATATTTTCTATGGTATTCTGCCACTACAGACCATAGAATTTGATTTATTAGTTTTACAGGAAGGCCAGTGTGTTGACTGCTGTGGTGGTTGTTTTTTCTTGTCTCATCAGTTGATGAACTTGTATTCTTTTTTGACAAAATAACTCATTGTTCGTGACAGAAATATTTTCTACTAAATATTAGAGACTTCTGAAGCAGGTTTCTAGATGACTGATGTTTTAGAATAATTTCTTTCCAAGATAGTTGCAGATATTATGAGAAGATTAGTTTTCAGGATACAGTGTCGAAGACTGAGGCCAGCAAACATCACTCGACTATTATCAGAATTCGTGAAAACCGTCGGTCTTGTCGATTCTAACTGCCAAAATGAGGTTCCGACCAGTATTTTAAAGGCTGGTGGCAGTCAGAATGACCAATGTTAAAAGTGACATTGTGGTGTCTATGTCGGCACATTTTTTCATCGTTAATAAGATGTACTGCCAACTATTTCAACACGTTTTTTACACAACATTCATCAGATGTACCAATGGCTTATTTTCAGTGCTGGTTTCTGAAATTTATTATAAGCAAACTGAAGAGGTGAGCTTCACCTGGCCTGTAAAATATGTTCATTAAGCCATCCCTGGCAAACAATTAGCAGTTGAACCTTTTTATGAAACCAACAATTACTGTCACAACTGAAAAATAATTCAGATGATGAAATGGACAGTGAAGTTCACTTTGAATTAGAACAATCAGAAGACTAGAACTGGCCCGTAATTAATAATTTGGCAAAATAAAGTTATTTTCAATAAAATATGTTATTAGTTTTATTTCTGGATAAAATTGACACATTTTGTAGGACCAGCAACAGTTTTGTAGGACTGACATATAATCATGCTTTGTCAGTCCCATGACTAATGGGTCAATTTTTTTTTTCGCAAACTCTATTATTAAAGTGTACATACATGTAGTTATATTGTTTTGTAATCTTCAAGCAAAACATACACCCACTTACTACTTATGTATTAAAGGATTCAATTTTTTTATAAATGGTGGTTTAGATGAAATGTTCTTAAAATTACGCAATTTCAATTAACATAAGAAAAAGATCTCCTCTGAAATTACAATGGATTGAAACCAACGTTCTTTAGGATTTGTGATTCTTGTCTAGGTTGATCAACCAACATGGCCACTTTGACTAAAAATAGAACACAGGAATACTAGTTTTGGCTAATATCTCAAATAGGTCACATTACTGATAGCAAAATTGAGCATAATAGATTTAATGAATAGGGAATGGTTATCACAGGGAATTTGTCAAAGAGACAACCCGACCAACATCAGAAAACAGAAAAATATGCTTCCAAGTACATCTAGATAATTTGTGAGGACCTCTTTATAGATTTGCAGAAGTTGATGAGGTGAATTGATGCTTAAATATTCTTATTGGCAATTATATATATTCTCAGAAAAGTACAACGTGATAGTATGGATATGTCTAAATATGTAATGTTTGTTTTCATGATGTGGTGCCCAACTATGAAATTGTTGTGTAAAATATTTTGTTAAATTGATACAGATGATTTTGTACTCCTTATAGAATACATGCAATAAAAGATTTTTACATTTTCAAACATATAGCAGATGTTTAAAGCTTGGGCATGAAATTACTTTGAAAATTTATTTCAGTGATATATCATGTCAGAGAATTTTTCAGGATTGTTCCTTCAAGGTCCTATATATATAACACAGCTTTGTAGTCTTTTAGCATTTACAATTAGTTGCCTTGTGCTTTTTCTTGACAAATGCTTGATGGTTAGAATATGTGTTCTACCTTTGTATATGAACTACGGGGGGAAAGTTCAAATATTATACATGTAGCAGGGATATACAATAATGGCTATTATACAATAAAGGCTACTGGCTAGTAGTATAAATTTACTGAGTAAGCCGACAACGGATGACGGATAAATCTCGTCAACTAGAATACAATTCAGTATAGGTACCCTCTAAAGATGACCAAGTCCTTGAATAAGAACTGTTTTGGAAACAACGGATACAAGATGTTGGGAGAGGCCAACGGATACAAGATGTTGGGAGAGGCCAAAAACCAAAAACAAAGTTCCCATGAGACTTAGAACAAAATAAGGTTCAGTTTATCTGATACATGTATATCATGTTATGTAAATAATATTTAGAATGCAGGAATATGATAATGCAGCTGTTATTAGTACCATATGCTGAAAAATAATAACTTTGAATTAATCAACAATATTGAAATTGAGAATGGAAACAGGGAATGTGTCAAACAGACAAAAACCCTATCAAAGAGCAGAAAACAGCCCAGGCTGCCAATGGGTCTTCAATACAGTTAGAAAATCGGCTGGTCCCTGACCAAAATTGTGTACCAGTTTAATGAAAATGGACGCCACACTGAATTCTGAAATAACCTGTTTATAGCAGCTAATATTTGATACACAGATGGGATCTTCAAGAATGCCCAGAAGATTGATGATGCTTCAGCAATTCAGAGTCAATTTTCTTGGATTCAAGATGATAAAGAACACCTTTTCTGCATTTTCAGTCAGAGCTATAATTGTGCAAGAAGTTTATTAAAGAATGGTGATTTGAAAGACTGTTCTGTTAGTCTCAAATATTGTTGTTTGAATGCAATTCAGATTTCAGCAAGATTTCTGTTGTATTACAAACCTGTTTTATATCAGTATAACAAAATATGTATTAATCACTTCAATTTGTAAATAGATGCAATGGTTTATAATGAGATACAAAGAAAGATATACAAGAGAAAAGAAACCTTCACTTTAACATTTTTTTTCTGTCCTATTTATATTATCATTAGCACATATTTTCTGTCAAATTTGATATTAAGGTCACTTTCTGGTGTTTGTTAAATGTTGCTGCAAGGAACCCTGAAAATACACTACACAAATTTATTGAATGTAAACAATGTTTAACCATGAGAAAATTTGCTCTGATTGTAGGTTCAGCAAGATTATGCCCAATTTCAGCAAGCATTGGCAGCTATACCAGCTGGACACACAACAATTATAACTGGTCTGTCACAGCAGAGTAAGTCCTTATGTAAAACAGAAAAACAGAGGCGTTCCAAAGGGTTAAAACATTTCTTTTGGAGATATTTTATTTCAGGAAATGGTTTTAAAAGAAGACATTTAAAGATTTGTAACTATAAATGATACATTTTAATGCAAATTGAAAAATAAATATAATTCATGTAGTTTAAACAATTATTTACACAAACTTTTTAGTTTCACAGGGTAGGTAACCTGTTATTTGTCACACTGGAGTACCAAGAAGTGATAGCAGTTATGAATAGTTTTTTCAACGAACTTGTGAAAAAATTAGAGCTATTCAAGGAAAAGTTTAAGGAGGTTAAGAATGTCAAATTAGAACTTTCACTGAGAGAATTTCATTTAGTTCCCATTAATATTGTTGTTTGGGGGACAAGTCTAAAATGAAAACCTCCCATGTTTTTTTTCCTTGAAAAGCTTTAGTTAAGAAATGAAAGTTTCTATTATTTCAGATTTTTTTTGACTGATAAAGGACATAAAAGATGGATATAATATTAATTGCGAAATGTTTCAGGAAAAGATTTGTTATCAGTGTTATGTTAGGTTGATTAAATCTGATAAATAACTGCAGACTTTTGCATTACAGCTGTGTGTCGATAGAGAATTATGCTTATGAATAAAAAGATCAATCATTTACAAAGGCTTTAGCAGGGATTTCATATTCTCATATTTTGTAAATAAAACTTTCAGAGGAAGAAGTGTCTGACATCAAGTCAAATTTCATTAATATATTAGTCATTTTAGGTACATGTTATCACAAACGCACAAAACAAAGGAAACAAAAGATCTTTTTATTAATATCTCCCTTTTCTTAACTTTATTTCAATTGAAGATGGAAATTTTCACTAGATGAGCTGGAAATGTACATGTATTAGATGTATTATACATCTTACACTCAGACACATTTTTTAATTCCTACTTTATTTTTCAGTTCCTTAAAAATTCCACTTTTTTACAGCTGATTTTATATTGTTCAGCAGTAATTTCATGGTTAACATTTTATGCCTCTTAAATTTTGTTTATGCTAGGTAATCTATTTTGAAGCAGGCAATACAAAAAAAAGTGGCTGCTTCCTGGAAACCCAAGATGAATTGCTGTGAACATGCTGAATAGACATTGTTTAATCAAATTCATAACAAAAAAAATGTTTTAGGTATTTATTACATGTTCATTTAAGGAGAGGAAGAAAGTAATTTTACGTAAGACTGTAAATTTACCGATACAACTCTCCAAGAGTAAAACAGTTGTTAGAACAGTTTCTGTGGTTTTCAAGTTCACCAACGAAGCTACATAACTACTGACAAAAAAGAAAAAAACTTTTATTTGCTAAGCGTTTATTTGGTTTAAAAGTCATGTTTTAAACACTAAAATAATTATATGCTGGAAGCAAGCTTTAGTTTATACAATCTTACTCACAACATTTAATTTATATGTGACTAATACTGTGGATTAATTAATTTTTCTGGATACCAATTTTCAGTGTGAGAGTGAGGGGTAAAAAAAAATATGGATTTTTATTTCATGGTTTTGCCAAATTCTATATATACAATTCTTTATATTATTAGGAGATTTTTATTTTGTTGAATATTTAATTTTGTACCTATACCCCAAAAAAAAAAAAAAAATGGCATCCCAGGAATAATAATTAATCCACTGTATCCTCTAACTTTAAAGCTAGCTCTAATTTTGTATAATATTACCATACTTAAAATATTATTAGCACTTCAGTTTATTTAGAATAGTCTACATTCAATGTTTTATTATGATTTGATTATGAATTCTAACTTATTTATTGGTTGGAAAATATGTAATATATATATGTGTGATACAGGCAATCTGAAAAATAACTACAAGCTTTGCATTTCAGTTTTGTTGTTATTAAGAAGTTTTGCCAATGCATTTAGAGCATCAATCATTTACAGAGATTTTAGCAGGAATTTTTAGTTTCACATTTTATAAATCAGAAATGAAGACGACCCATACTAATGCTTTAATATGATATTTCTTCTATTTTACAGGAATACCAAGTCATTAATATATATTTTAAGTTTGAAACTTACATTTTTTTTTTATTACAGGATATTTTGATAGTATACTATAGCTATAATGTAGAAGTTTATGATTAAATAAAAAAAAATCTTTATGTTTAAATTTATCATGAAAGTGCCTCAAAAAATCATTTATTTTAGGCAACTTGAATTGTCAGTCTTAGATTGAAAGTTAAAAGTGATGAAATATAAGGTATTGCTGTCGTAATAAAATTTCTTAAAAGTTTAAAGAATAGATCAGCTAATTATCTACAAGTGTTGAAAAAATTTGGTTCAAAATTTGTTATTCTAAAAAAAAAAATAAAAAAAAAAATCTAGGTTTTCCAGTTGCTAGATTTATGTATTTTTTAGGCATTTCATGGTAAAAAGTTTGTCAGTTTACAAGAAAAAAATGAAAATATAACAGGCTATTATTTGAACTTGGAATTATTTTTAATTATGGAATTTGCATAATTTCAATAAATTCCATGTTTATTCTGTACTCAAATGTTTTGTGCTGCGCACAACACTTTATATTACAAAGAAGATAGAACCGTTTCAATAGAATGTACTGTGCCGTGCACAACACTATCTATACAAAATACATTGTTGGGAAAGTGTTATGAACTGCTCAAAATATTATAATACCAAATAAGCATGGAATTTATTAAAAATTTCAAGCACAAGAATTTATACAAATTCCATTATTAAAAATAATTCAAAGTTCAAATTATAGACTGTTATATGTAGAATTTTTTTTAATATAGTGGTATTCAAGAACACTTCAATTGCAACAATTTGTATTTTAAATTAACCAACACAAATTCTTATTTTATGAATTTTAAACATTTTTCTTTTTGATTTCCCCTCAGCAGCAAGCATACCTGGTACATTGATCAACACAATACCAACAATGGCTCCTCCTCCAATTCCACAGCAGTTACCTAGCCCAGGTAGTGTGTTTATGAGTGAAAGAAGAATTGGTAAGAAGAATATAATATCAAAACTTCCCATTTCCCACAACAAAATCTAATATTATCATTGACATGATTGAGCAAATAATTTCTTATCTTTGAAATATTTTTCAATCTCTAGTGTAATATGTATCCCAATGCATGGAAATGTTAGTATGCACCAATGAGACCATCTAAGTTAAAGGAATAACAAAAAGACATCTAAATATAAGTTAATAATTTGCAAAAATAGAAAGATCTAGATACTGTATAGCGGGTAATTTACGTGGGGGAAACTTTCTGCCAAAACGGCACATGCAAAAGGTATTGATAAAAGTTTTGAATCTGCCAAAATAATAACCGACAAAATATTTCGTATACCTTATACAATGAAAATCGCGAAAATTAAACAGCTATACGGTACAACATGTCAAGCTCCAAATTGTCACTAGTCGAAACAAGTAAAACATATATTAGCTAATTATTCAGTCTGCTTTCTTGATAAATGGATTATTTTTTTTTGGTCTTCATGCAATAAATAAAGAATTCCACTTGAAGTTTTTTTTTTTTTAATTTATAAGTTGTTGAAATAAAAAGTGAATCTGAATTCAGGTAATGAATATGATTTAATTTCTGATTTTTATGTCCCATTTATGGGCATTATGTATTCTTGTCTGTGAGTTTGTCCGTCCGTCTGTTCATTTGTCCGTCCGTCTGCCCCGCTTCAGTTTAAAGTTTTTGGTCGAGGTAGTTTTTGGAAAGATTAGAACTTGTTCTAAATCTTTACTAAGGCCAAAAAAAAATATATGTCTGTTTCCTGTTTCCCGACCGACCCTGACTCAAAGCCCCCGACCCTAGATCTTTTTATTCAATTCCGGAAAAAAATCGTGTCTGATCCAGATCCGTATTTTACTATACCCAAACAATCAAAATGGCTGCTCCCAGCAGAAATGTGCTACAATTAAGGTTTAAAAAATGTCGGCACTGGGAGGATTATTCAATTAAAGCTTCTTAAAGAGATTAAATGATTTTAGGGTACAGGACTCTAACCAAACATGACATTTAACCATCTGCAAATCTGACAGGGAGTGCAAAAATAATTTAAAAAAAAAAAAAAAAAAAATCCCGACCTACCGACCCTGATTTTTTTGCCTTGGCAGCAGGAAACAGACATATATTTTTTTTTGGCCTTAGGCACTGGCCTCCCTTACAACACGACAGGTTAGCTACTGTTACTAAATGTATTCACACTGAAATATATTTCCCTATAGTTCTCATATATGTGCACATAATACACATATGAACTGTAAAATAGGTAAATTGTTGGAGCAGTTCATCCAAGAATGTATCTAACTAAGGTTTGTTGATGTGCAGGCTTTTTTTATAACATTTTGATCAGGTAATTGGGTAGTGATACAATACTATAATGATTGACAACTGTCATTATCACCAAACAATCAGAGACAAGGTGGACCTTTAATTACAATGCCCAACCTCCTTAACTGTCAATCAAATTGACCACATTACTTATCAACCCCTGTCATACATAATTAGAACCTTCAATATACAAATATCTGACCTCATAATTGAATATACAAATGTACATATTAGATGTTTGATATATATGGATGATAGATTTATTTATTGCCTATTACTTTTCATCTACAATACATAAAGTGATTCTGTAAATTATGTCTGAATGATTAATGATCAATGGATTAAAAAGATCTTTTAAAAAAATGAAATATGAATATAAATATGAATATATAAAAGGTATTCAAGTAAGGCCTATAATTTTCTTCATAAATTTCCAATACTATCATCTGTAATTAATCAACAATTTAGAATAAAATAAGTTTTTTTTTTAATTTGTTTACGTTGAAAAGGTACATTTTAAATGCCCTGTTTTGAGAAATACTTTAAAAATTGATCAAAAGGCAGGCTACAACTTTTTAATCTTCAATGTCATATAACCTCTTTTTCAACTTACAAAATGCCCCAAAACAACATATTTAGATTATTTTTGTTGACACTTTAAAGTTATTAGCTGTTGGTCTAGATTTTATGTCTTACAATTATAGTTGGAAGCATTTACTAGAAGAATTTTTGATTGGCAATTGTTTTGGTTTTTTTAAACATGTTCAAAACAGGCAATATTATATTGATAAGATATTAACTGCAGTTTAAATAAAATTGCGCACATTAAGAGACCCATATTATTAAATTAAATGAGCTCATTTTAATCTCATACTGGAAAAGCACTTTTCCTTCTAAGGACCTGATGTTAATGCAATTTTCAGCAATAGTGCTTTATTAATGATCATTTCCCCCACCATACCTTAATATGAAAAATTTCAAACTACTCTTCTAATATTTCCATGAGTGATTTCCATCACTTTGATTGATGAAGTTGAAGTCCAATCAACTTGAAACTTAGTAAACTTGTTCCCTATGATATGATCTTTCTAATTTTGATGCCAAACTAGAGATTTTATCCCATTTTCACGATCCAATGAAAATAAAAAATGATAGTGCGGATGAGGCATCTGTGTACTTGGGACACATTCTTGTTCTAACTGTATTGTGTACCAATTAAACAGATGTTATATTACCTGGTATATTGAAATTTGTTATAAAAGCCATATACACATATACTTCATTGTGCTATCTTCTTCACATTTTAGGAACAACCAGATTTATGATACCAACATCAATTTCTTCAGCTGTTTACTCACTGCCAACATCAATGGGTATGACCCTTCCTTCAGGTAAGAACATGTGACAGATATAGATTGGATTATTATTCATGTATTGAATTTAACTGCAAGTTTATTTTTGTGAACACACAAATTAATCAGACTTGTATTTAACTTGAAGTTCTATGAGAAAATATGATTTGTGCACTATGTGGAAATGATTTTCATGCTCTTTTGTACTGTTTTAATTATATGGATATTAAGAGAACTCAAAATTCTCATCTATAGTGGTTAAAATATTAACAAAGAATTTGAATACATCAGTGGCATTTATCCTCTAATATTTGTGGTAGATTGCTGTGCAATCATCCAATGAAAGACAGGTTAACTTGGGAGAAAGATGGGATTATATGTTTATTATAAACTTGTACCTTTGAAACGAGCATGTTTAAAATCTTTGTGTATTTAGTACATTATACAAAAATTTCACAAAAAAATATAAAAAATAACGAACAATTTTTTTTAGTCTTGACAGCACAGCCTCCTCCTCTGCTGGTACAGACACAAAATGGTCCCCCACCACAGATGCTTGGACCTCCACATATGGCACCAGATGTCACACAGTTGGTTACTACAATGCCACCAGAAGTACAAGTTGTTACCCAGTCTACACTTATACCTACTGGTTCACCTTGGAATACTTCACCAAATATGCCTAGCAGTTTAGCAGGACAGGTATGGGCCGATTTTCTATTTCTGTAATTTGATACTGCATCCATATTGTAATTGCTCTCATTCTACCTGTTTCGAAGTCTTTTAAAAATAAATTTAACATATCAAGACAAATGTATAGATATTTTATTTGTATTATTGCTTTTGAGAAAGCTGTTTAATGAATTTTAGTATGTAGTCGTTAATTGGTAAAGATTCAGTAAGGGTTGTTTTCTGGTTGATCCATATTTAGAGAATTATGCCTCTTTTTCACATCTTTTTGTATATTGCCAGAGGCATTGGGAACATATCAGCATATCTTTGTTTCATCATCATATTTTAAAACTTATTTTAAATGTTACTCTTACTGCTCCTGTTTCTCAATAATAAAACTAATTTCATTTCCTTGTCAGATGCTGGGCAGTGGTGGGCCTCCACCAATATCAACACACACTCCATTGTCGTCTGCTCCAATTGTTACAACTACCTACACTTATCACACTTCATCCAGGGAGGAACCAAAACGTAGGTTCACTGAGGAAAAGTTGGAGGAAAAAGTTCCAGAAAATCTCTTAGGTTATGAGGTAGGAATTAATATAATATAACGATATTACTGTAATTCTGACTTTCATTTAAGATGTTTTGTGTTATATAAAGTTCTTTTGTATACAGATAAAATAAAATTTAGTCAAGTTGATAAAATCAATCAAATTATGCAAACAATAATGTTTCAATGAATAATGCTTGTAATTAAATCCCAAGAGGTAAATGTAGATTTTATATTCTTAATAAGTAATCATATTCAGCAAAATTACAATTAGTTGTTCAAGCTGAGGAGCTTTAAAATTAGGTTGAATAAGAATTTGATATTGCCACGGCTATTTACAGATCATTTTTAGTTTGAAAAGAATATATATGTTTAATACTTCAAATCAAATCATTTTAGCATTTATGATATAAATTTCAGCACGGTCCTCCACATTTAGCCAACTTGGTTGTACAGGGTCCACCTCAAGAGACACAGTCCCAGGTTTCTCAACATCCACCATACCAACCACAAGTTTCTGAGATGTACAGTGTATCACAATCTACACCACAGCTAGTGTATACAACATCAGCACCATTATCCTCACCTGATGACAGGTAACTGTTAAATTTATGTATTTGCCGGTTAGGGATAAATGAGTTGCCTGTATGTTTATAAAGTTCATTTCTTACAGGACCAGGGGGACAAAGTTTTTTGTAGTGTTCAATACATGTGCATCTATTAATTCCACCAAACATGCATTCATTGTTAAGCCATCTGACATTTAAGACAACTGAGAATAAATATCAACTATCAACTAGACTTTTACAGCACAGATTAAACCCCCTTGAAAGAAGTGGATAGGAACCTAATTTAGATACAACTTTCTCATTGTTCATCTAAATGGTCAGATTTAAATTAAAAAGAAATAAAATTTTAGAAATGTTTTCAATGATTTTGATTATAAACATAAAATGTATGGAGTTTTAAATTGTATTGTAGGAGTTCCCAATTCACCAATTTTACAATGACTCAGCCAGGAGGGTATCCTGGGGATAATGCAGACAAACAGCTGATGCCACCACCACCCATACCAGGTATATATATATATGTGTCCGATAAAGATGTTTGCAAAAATACTGTCTCTATTTAATAGCAATTTTAAAAATACTTTATAGAGATATATTGGCCAATAATTCTGAATTTTGCATGAATCTTTGATTATCTTTTAGAAAAAATAATAGCATATAATCTTTGTAATTTGTATGCTCACATTTAGATTTATTCTTGGCAGTCCATATGTCCTAAAATTGGCTTATGACCACTTACTCAGATCTAGGTCAAAATGGGAACACTCACTTTAATGGAGTTGTGTTCCTTAATGAATTTAAAAAAAATACTGAATTTGCTATACAAGTGGAGGCATTTTTGTACCATGGACATATTCTATTACACAATTATTTATTATTCCAAAAATGTTATAGGAATTTTTTTTGATTTACATTTAATCTTATTTTTTTATTCACGGTATCTAGTTTGTATCTTTTGTTGAAGTTTATATTTCCTTTGTTATCAAAATTTAAAGCTTGATTTTTCGTTCTTTTAGCATCATTGAAAAGAGCCTCACTTGAAAGACAAGGTGGAAGTGATAGAAAGAAGGACAGAATGTCTCCAACTGGTAGGTTTGACATAGATACATTAGGCCATGGTTTTTTAATTTGTTGGTTTACGGATTTTTCATCTGAAAAGGTCGGGTCGGTCGGTCGGAAAAAAAAAAAAAAAAAAGTCCCAAAAATTACTGATTTTTAAGGTAAATGACTAAATTGTTTATAGTACCCATTTGATATAATTATTAAATGATTTCTGTATACCACTATCATGGGATACCCCCAAAAAAAATCAAACAATGTTTCAAAACAATATTTTAATATTGTCAAATGTAAATGTCTTTTTAATGCAATGTCAACATCTTTATTAATGCAATGTCAATGTTTTTACACTTCTTGTGTATTTTAAAAGACTGTTTTTGAAATAAAATTGTTTGTTTATCTCTTTTTCTTGTTTGTGTTTAGTGCATTCCTCACTGCTGGTCTCTTTCCACCCTGGAAGCATGTGTCGCATATAGGTCGAACGATTCCATATTCTTGTTTAAGGTTCTGTATTTCTTGGTTTGTGATCACCTCAGTATCACCACAGAAGAAACAAACTGGTGTATTCAATCCACTTACATCTGAATAATAGGTAGTTTCCATTTCACTGTTACACGATTGACCTTCTCTGACATAAACAGTCTCTTTCATGACTCCATCTGGAAATAATGGGGCCCCACAAGTAAATATGAACTCTTCTTGTACCCGCTCTATTAATCTCATCTGGTCTATTGTTAGACGCTTGTCAGAGTACACTACTCTCCTCTTCCCACATTCTCTGCAAATAATAAATGATCTTGCTCTTGCTGCTACAAAACCTCCTTTGTGACCAAGATCTGCTGATGTAGGGACGTTTTTGCTGACTAAGCTGGGTCTTCCAGAATCATCTGTTTCTTCTCCATAGACATCATCAAAAGACTTGTATTCATCACTATCTTTCTGAACTGGGACAGGATCTGGCAGCCAGTGTAGATTATCAAACAACTCTTGGGATAGACGAGGGGGATTTATTGTGCAAAAGGCACAGTTTCCACACTTCTTTATTTGGTATGTGTATTGTCTTTCTCTGGTGTGCAAATCTATAAAATTCTTCAGACATCTAAACTTTTCTATATCCTTTTTCGTCTTCAGTTTTTCAATTGAGAGGCCTTCATCCAGGTGGTCAAGAATACTCAGCAAATGACCAATGTCTTCTATATCATCAATATTTGCACTTTCGTGCATGTTTACATTCCTGTCCTTCCACTTCAGTCTACTGAATCTATCATCAAGTTTTGATATAACATGTTTTGTTGACTGTAATAGTGCAGTTTTGAAATCTGGTTCTTTCTCGCCTATGTTCCTAACTTTGGTCATTGAGCCGTTTCTCTTCATCTTTCTTTCATAGTCTTCTATCATGTCTGGTCTCTCCAGGGCTACATTTTGCAAAGCGAGATTCAGCAAACTCATTATTCTCTCTGCTGGATTGGCATAGCTAGCCATTGGTGCTGTTCGTGCTGTGACCAGCATGTCCAAGTCTAAAGAAATAAATATCAATATACAGGCTAATTGCACTGACCAAAATGTAGACCTGTGATCTGGACCGCCATCTGTGTACATAAAGAGTAATGGTACATCAAGATTAAGGTCCCCTGTCAGAGTACGAAGTATGTCAACTGATTCAACAGCATGACGTATAGCTGTTGAAGGCTGAAAGATTTTATCTTTTAAAGTTACAAATACTTGCCCCTCGTAGAAACTGTCCCGTCTGTTATCAGGAATATCAACAGAAAAAAGCACAGATGGAACAATTCCACACACATGAAAATCATGATCGAGTGCAACTAATGATCCACCCCCAAGTGTCAAAGATCTGTTGTGAGGTCTCACTCCAGTAGATAATGGCTGAGAAGGTTCTCCAACTGGGACAATGGCCTTATCATCTAAGGAAATAAATCTTGCATGTGTTTTCCATCTAACAACCATTTCTTTAAATAAACTGTACTGATGTGCTGCAAAGCGTTTGTCTTCATGTTGGCCATGCAAAAGTCTTTGTTGTACTGCAAATTTGACTTTAAACCTCCCAGTATAATTTGCTGCATTGTTGTGAGTTGGACTTGGTGGCCAAAAATTGTACCTTATTGTAGACAAACTTGGAATGCGGGCTTCGTTTGTCAAGTGTGATGCTATCTGGTTACGTAAATCAGATAGTGATATAGCACAAGGCATGTACTCATGGTCAGCTCCGCGTCTTTCATGTACAACTGTCTTTTCATTCAGAAAGGATTCCAGCTCTTTCCAAAACGGCTCCAAATCTTCACATTTTGGATTACCATTATTTTTTCTTAGATCATATAGAAGGTCTGGATCGTCAGCATCCATTATACTTTCTATGACTCTGATGTCGACATTCTCTTGTAAGGAAGATTCTGGGGCTGTATCATCATTTGTCAAGAATCTGTACATCTCCCGTAAAACAGCTGGTTTAAGTCCTGTTCTGGTGTACCTGTCAATAAATGTTTTCCTTACCTGTCTTGAAGAATAAATAGGAATTTCTTTTCTGAGTTTTTCAACTGCAGATAACTGTTTCATATCATTTCTAATATTTTCATCTTCGGGTATCCGCCAAAGAAAATTCAGATTACCCATATAGTTTCCATGTTGATAGGTGTAAATTGAAACAGGAAAGGTCAACTTCATGTCTGTTAGCCACTTCCTTCTATCATACCTGTCTTCTGGCTCTAAATCAAACATACTAACTGGTTCATAGACTTCTATCTCTTTCAGTTTTTCTTCCACTTTCTTATACTGATCTTTTGACTGATAATTAGGACTGCTGTATATAGTACGGATGGCACTTTTATCTGTAAGGGATCTGACTGTGGTCTCTGATTGATGATGTGAAGCTGTTCTTTGCTTCTGATCCTCTAAAAATCTGTAGTACTTCATCAAAGATTCTATCATTTCTGTCCAGCTCTTTTTTAACTCAGACATCTGACTGTTTAGAAACCATGGATACATAAGAACATCTGACATTATATCAATGTGTTCTTTAAGACATGCGGACGTCATAACAGGTGTCTTCTTCTTCTGTGATCTCCAATCATAGTATCCTTTCAGATCACTGAATATTTTTGGGATGTGTATGCCTCTACCTAACAGTTTGTCATGGAAGGGATCAATATACCATAGGGTATCAGTGAGTGTAGAAACAACTCTTTTTCCAACTGTTTCTACTTGTACAGGTGTAAATCCATACTTCTTCTCAAACATCAACTTTAGAACATCATTGTAAAGTCTGTCCTTTGCATTGACTGGCTTCCTGTAAGAAGAAAATGTCGACCTACCTGTACTTTGTGTGTTTATTTAAAATAATATATAAATCCTTGATGCTCCACAGAGTCTGGAAGTTGTAACTGAAATAAATTTTATATACAGGAAGACATGCAGAATGGGGTGTTAATATCCAAAAATGAAACAAACAGATGACCTCTATAAATTAATAGCTTAATAAATCACTTAAATACAAGTGGACAATGGCAATATAAAAATTACAAAATGTGGGTGTAGCAATGGTACTATTGCTCAAAGAACAAAGGAATATATGTCACAGTACATTCTTCAACAATGGTTAAAATTTATAACACATTGAAAATATCGAGGCTAAAACAGATCAAATATAGCAACTTGTGAAACAATTTAAAGCTTATTTCCTAATGCATGTAGAATGAAACTTTGGTTAGCTTGCTTGCTTTATTTGTATATTGAAAATCATTGGGATAACACCCAATTAAATTCAAATATGATATATATACAGGTTTAACTATGCCTATATATATATTGTTTAAAGATGTGAATCTTATTTACAAAGCTTGTATAAACAATTATACAAACAGAGCAAGCAAGCCAACCAAAGTTTTGCTTTACATGCAGTAGGAAATTAGCTGTAAGAAAAACATATGTTTGACAGACAGAAACATTTAACAAACAAAAAAATCAAGTGAGTACGAAAATCAACCACTGAGCTTGGACCAGGCACTTACTTATTCCTTGATAAATTCTTAATTTTCATAGACTAGCTAAAAGATCTGAGCTTGATATAATAAAAATAATCAAACACTTGCTTTCATTAATTCATAATTGGCCAACTTTAAATTGTATAATTTTTGTTGTTGGGTTGCTGTTTATTGACGTATACCCCCATTTTCCATCATACATAATATTATAATTTGTTGATGGTTGGTTTATATGTCCAGCCTTCTAAATATCAATTATTCCTATAATCAGACTACATTTTATTTCATGCAGGTCTACATTTGAACATGTAAATCTTTTATCAATGACCGTAAAAAATAACACAGTTTCAATATTTATTTCCAAACATATAACATGTACATTTCATGTACGACCTTTTACCTTTCTTCTGGAAATTTGTCATATCTCCTGCGGGCAGTCATCATAATTTGAAAAGCATTTGTTTTTTCTGGACATGATGTTGACTTTTGGGTATTTGTGTCTTTCATCACATGCAAATAATTGCATTTAAATAAATCAACTATAACTGTCATTGGGGTATTGGAATCGGTAACATCGGTTCCATCTTTTTTGGCCGGTAGTCCTTCTTTCGATATCCAAATGGATGAGCATTTTTCATTTATCAAATTTGAAAGGAAGTCTCCGATAGTCTGGTCGTCTTCCGTTACCTTAACTAGTTGTTTTTCTCGTTTAGAAGGATCCGTTTCGTCTATGACGATGACATACATTGTAAACAACTGCGTAATGAAATGTGTAAAACTATATATCTTACGGAATGATGACAAAAAAATTAAAACGATCTTACTGTAACAGACAATTAACATAAGTTTCGTTTCGTAAAACTATTTTCGAAAAATACATCTCATCTCAACGGCGATTGGCTAGATTTAGATTGTATCTATTTAGAACAAAACAAAACGATCGGTGTTGAAAATAGCACAGTTCCAAGGTAAAATTTAATAAAGCCGATATTTTTTTTTATTTTTATTTCATGGCTACCGCATTTTATAGGGTCGGCGGAAATAAAAACACGAAACTGCGATTTTATTTTTTTTACCAAAATCGGAAAAATCGGGTCGGCGGATCCGTAAACCAACAAAATAAAAAATCCTGGCCTTAGCCAAAGGAAACACATACAAACTTCATTAAATAAGAATACAAATTAATAGATTCAACATCAGTTTCTAATTTTCAAATATTTTACATCTATATAAAAAAAAGAAAATGTGGTATGATGATATCAATTAAGACATTTCTCCACCAGAGACTAAATGACCTAAAGTTAACAACTTTCACTTCACCATACGACCTTCAACAATGAGAAAGCAAATATAAAACAATTTCAAAAGAGAAAACTAATGGCCTGATTTATGAACAAAACAATAAATGACCACCACTGAATTACAGGCACTTGATATGGAACAGGCCAATACAGAATGTCACTAGTTTAATCATGTTTGCTACCCTAAACCTTCCCCCGATTATAACAAGGGACCAGTGGTATAACAATTACAATAAATTATGTCCCTCCATAAATGATAAAATTCCTGAATTTTCTGGTTATTTAAAGCTAGTATAAAGCCTCATTTCAATTATTGATTTAGCCAGACTGAAACATTAATTATTACACCACCGAATGATCAAGTGGAAAAAACCTTAAGAAAAACATGTCCTATTGAAATGTTTTTCATAAGTATTGACAGGGTACAAGACCACAAGAGTTATCTGGATAACTATTGGTTAGGTAAAAAACCAAATTGGACAATATTCAAATGTCTTACTATATTTTGCATTGATGTCCTTTATTAATAACTTTGATTCAAATTGCAATAATTTTTTATTGAACAAATTTATAATTTATGATCTCTTTAAACAATATCAAGGTAAAAAAGGATGGAAAGACATCAGCTTCATTCTCTAACAATTCTATATATTCAGATATTTAAGTAAGAGGTTCACATTAAAATTATCTCATCCATTTTTTATAGGCCATTCTTGTTTTAAAGTTAAACCTATAAATTATGATTTTCTTCAGGATTTAGAGATGAAGAAGATAAACAAGCAGGAAGAGGGAAGTACCAGTACAACCAGTATTCTAATGCACCACAGTTATATACACAGGGAGAATCTGATGGTTTTACAGACCAGAGACCAGACAATGACCCAGGCTTCCAGTATCAACCCCCACAACAAATCACAGAACAGTTCCAGTATCAACCTAGCCAACCTCCAGGATCTGTCATGTTACAACCACCCCCTTCTCCAGGACCTCCAATGGTCCATGTATCTTCTCTCCCATCACATTACTACCAACAACAGCCGATGTACTCAGTTTCCCCTTCACAGAGTCCACCACACCCTGTATACACTCAGCATGATGTCTTGACCTCAACAGGACAACCGTTTGCCGTACCACACACAATCACAATTTCAGGTCCATTGCCTCCTCAAGCCCAAGAACAAATGTTGCAGCCACCCCCTGAAACAAGACTACAACCTGAAGAATTGCCACCACAGATGGAACAGTTACAACAGCCACCACCAAGTTATACAAATATGCCACCACCAATATCAAGTGGTCAGTACATGACTACACAATCTATGCCACTTATGGCACCACCAACACAGCCACCAGTGTCATATGCTCCACAACAGGTACAGCCACCTATTCCTATGTCTGCACCACAGCAACACAGCTATCCTCCTCCTCCTGGAATGCCTTATTATATCACCAGCTGAGTAATGAGACCCAATGCTATTTTAGTTTTTTTAAAAGCTGAAATATCCAAGTAAAATCCGGAGATTTTAAGAATTCTAAAGGATCAGGCACAAACCAAATGTGTGTAACTTTATAACTTCATCCTGAATTAGTATTGGATTGTATATGCACTTCTTATGTGTGATAAAATCCAGTGAAACTGTAATGTAAATAAGTTGAGGACAACTTTCAAAATAATGTAAATAAAGTGATGAATAATGGTACATGACTGCTATATGAATGTTTTATGCAGTTTTAAGTGCTCTGTGGGATATTATTTTGAACAAGTATGATCATGATTATAAATGCAGTACATATTTGTTTGTTAATTATAAATGTATGTGTGCTTACAGAATAGGACAATGCATCTACAAGGCTGTAAATAACTGTTTGTTTAAACATGTCTGTTTACAGAATATTATTTATACATTGTTATTGAATTGTTAAGGTCTAAATGTAGTAGTATAAATGTATTTGTGAAAATTTGCTGTTAGTTTTTATGAAATGTGCTTTAGATGTTATGAAAATAAAATAAAATTTCAATGCATTGTTTTTTAGAGTAATTTTCAATTCCATTGTATTTATTTGTATTAATAAAAAATTGAAGATGTGGTATGCTTGCAAATGAGACAACTCCCCATCAGAGACCAAATAATTATAGGTTAACAACTATTGGCCCAGTAAAGACTTCAAGAATGATCAAGCTATTAAAGGACATGAAATGATAAATGTGAAACAATTCAAACAATAAAACAAACGTCCTGATTTATGAACAAAAAAAATAAACAAAAAACTGATATTATATACAGCAGCAAACTACAACCATTAAATTACAGGCTTTGACTTGGACAAACACATACAGAATGTGGCGAGGGGTTGACTCGACAGATCAATAGAAAGAGAGAAACAAAAACATTACAAATACACAGTACTCCCAGTTACTGACTTGGGACAAACGCATATAGGATGTGGTGAGGGGTTGACTACAGATCAATACAAAGAGAGAAACAAAAACATTACAAATACACAGTACTCCCAGTTACTGACTTGGGACAAACGCATATAGGATGTGGTGAGGGGTTGACTACAGATCAATACAAAGAGAGAAACAAAAACATTACAAATACACAGTACTCCCAGTTACTGACTTGGGACAAACACATACAGAATGTGGCGAGGGATTGACTCGACAGATCAATAGAAAGAGAGAAACTTAAACATTACAAATACACAGTACTCCCAGTTACTGACTTGGGACAAACACGTACAGAATGTGGCGAGGGGTTGACTACAGATCAATACAAAGAGAGAAACAAAAACATTACAAATACACAGTACTCCCAGTTACTGACTTGGGACAAACACATACAGAATGTGGCGAGGGGTTGACTCGACAGATCAATACAAAGAGAGAAACAAAAACATTACAAATACACAGTACTCCCAGTTACTGACTTGGGACAAACGCATATAGGATGTGGTGAGGGGTTGACTACAGATCAATACAAAGAGAGAAACAAAAACATTACAAATACACACTACTCCCAGTTACTGACTTGGGACAAACGCATATAGGATGTGGTGAGGGGTTGACTCTACTGATCAATAGAAAGAGAGAAACTTAAACATTACAAATACACAGTACTCCCAGTTACTGACTTAAGACAAACACGTACAGAATGTGGCGAGGGGTTGACTACAGATCAATACAAAGAGAGAAACTTAAACATTACAAATACACAGTACTCCCAGTTACTGACTTAAGACAAACACATACAGAAAGTGGCGAGGGGTTGACTCGACAGATCAATAGAAAGAGGGAAACTTAAACATTACAAATACACAGTACTCCCAGTTACTGACTTGGGACAAACACATACAGAAAGTGGCGAGGGGTTGACTACAGATCAATAGAAAAAGAGAAACATAAACATTACAAATACACAGTACTCCCAGTTACTGACTTGGGACAAACACATACAGAATGTGGCGAGGGGTTGACTCGACAGATCAATAGAAAGAGAGAAACGTAAACATTACAAATACACAGTACTCCCAGTTACTGACTTGGGACAAACACATACAGAATGTGCCGAGGGGTTGACTCGACAGATCAATAGAAAGAGAGAAACTTAAACATTACAAATACACAGTACTCCCAGTTACTGACTTGGGACAAACGCATATAGGATGTGGCGAGGGGTTGACTCGACAGATCAATAGAAAGAGAGAAACTTAAACATTACAAATACACAGTACTCCCAGTTACTGACTTGGAACAAACGCATATAGGATGTGGCGAGGGGTTGACTCGACAGATCAATAGAAAGAGAGAAACTTAAACATTACAAATACACAGTACTCCCAGTTACTGACTTGGGACAAACACATACAGAATGTGGCGAGGGGTTGACTCGACAGATCAATAGAAAGAGAGAAACTTAAACATTACAAATACACAGTACTCCCAGTTACTGACTTGGGACAAACGCATATAGGATGTGGCGAGGTGTTGACTCGACAGATCAATAGAAAGAGAGAAACTTAAACATTACAAATACACAGTACTCCCAGTTGCTGACTTGGGACAAACACATACAGAATGTGGCGAGGGGTTGACTCGACAGATCAATAGAAAGAGGGAAACTTAAACATTACAAATACACAGTACTCCCAGTTACTGACTTGGGACAAACACATACAGAATGTGGCGAGGGGTTGACTCGACAGATCGATAGAAAGAGAGAAACTTAAACATTACAAATACACAGTACTCCCAGTTACTGACTTGGGACAAACACGTACAGAATGTGGCGAGGGGTTGACTACAGATCAATACAAAGAGAGAAACAAAAACATTACAAATACACAGTACTCCCAGTTACTGACTTGGGACAAACACATACAGAATGTGGCGAGGGGTTGACTCGACAGATCAATACAAAGAGAGAAACAAAAACATTACAAATACACACTACTCCCAGTTACTGACTTGGGACAAACGCATATAGGATGTGGTGAGGGGTTGACTACAGATCAATACAAAGAGAGAAACAAAAACATTACAAATACACACTACTCCCAGTTACTGACTTGGGACAAACGCATATAGGATGTGGTGAGGGGTTGACTCTACTGATCAATAGAAAGAGAGAAACGTAAACATTAAAAATACACAGTACTCCCAGTTACTGACTTAAGACAAACACGTACAGAAAGTGGCGAGGGGTTGACTCGACAGATCAATACAAAGAGAGAAACAAACATTACAAATACACACTACTCCCAGTTACTGACTTGGGACAAACACATACAGAATGTGGCGAGGGGTTGACTCGACAGATCAATAGAAAGAGAGAAACTTAAACATTACAAATACACAGTACTCCCAGTTACTGACTTGGGACAAACACATACAGAATGTGGCGAGGGGTTGACTCGACAGATCAATAGAAAGAGAGAAACTTAAACATTACAAATACACAGTACTCCCAGTTACTGACTTGGGACAAACACGTACAGAATGTGGCGAGGGGTTGACTACAGATCAATACAAAGAGAGAAACAAAAACATTACAAATACACAGTACTCCCAGTTACTGACTTGGGACAAACACATACAGAATGTGGCGAGGGGTTGACTCGACAGATCATTACAAAGAGAGAAACAAAAACATTACAAATACACACTACTCCCAGTTACTGACTTGGGACAAACGCATATAGGATGTGGTGAGGGGTTGACTACAGATCAATACAAAGAGAGAAACCAAAACATTACAAATACACACTACTCCCAGTTACTGACTTGGGACAAACGCATATAGGATGTGGTGAGGGGTTGACTGTACTGATCAATAGAAAGAGAGAAACGTAAACATTACAAATACACAGTACTCCCAGTTACTGACTTAAGACAAACACATACAGAAAGTGGCGAGGGGTTGACTCGACAGATCAATACAAAGAGAGAAACAAACATTACAAATACACACTACTCCCAGTTACTGACTTGGGACAAACACATACAGAAAGTGGCGAGGGGTTGACTACAGATCAATAGAAAAAGAGAAACTTAAACATTACAAATACACAGTACTCCCAGTTACTGACTTGGGACAAACACATACAGAATGTGGCGAGGGGTTGACTACAGATCAATAGAAAGAGAGAAACGTAAACATTACAAATACACAGTACTCCCAGTTACTGAGAGAGAGGCAAACAATACTATACTGAGAGAGAGGCAAACAATACTAACGGGACATTTAAACTCGCAAAGTCTAAAATAAACTGACAACACCTTGGCTAAAAAAGAAGACCAAAAACAGACAAACAATAGTACATTAAACACAACATAGAAAAATAAAGACTTAGCAACACAAACCCCTCCAATAACTTGAGTGATCTCATGTGCTCTAGAAGGGCAAAAAGATTCTGCTCTACGTGTGGCAAACAGCCTGTTGTTCATATTTAATAGTGGGAACACGGAAATTAGTCTATTTGGGTTTGTCATATTCGGGGGAAATGGAATGGATTGTATTTACGACAAACACGAAAGCTACTTCATGGCCACTAACAGAATAAAAAACTTGTGTATCTAAGACTTAAATCTTGTGCATTACCAAAACAGGTTTCAACATGTTGTAGTACCATGAATAACAATGGACATGTGTACAAATAATATTTAATGGAGTTTTAATTTAATATTTGTAACAAAATCAATATTTATATCTGAAAAGACAAAACATCTTCTTTAGTCAGAATGTAGTATTTCTCATTAGTTCATTTCTAGATGAGAACTTTGACACACTAACTAGATTGTTTATGAATTTGAAAAGTAGGGATGTACATGTGTATAATGTGTTAAAACAGCCGATACGGTCTTCAAAATAACAACTTTTTTTTGCTCATCTTAATAAGTTATACAATATCTCTAATCATGAAAATGAGACATCATACTCTCCTGCAAGATCAGGTTACCTGATCTACTGAAATATAACAAGCATACAGAAGTAACTCAGTCTTAGCGACATGTATTTTGAGATGAACGTGAATTGGTTATTTGATTTGAAGCAAGACTAAAATGATCTTAAATAATCCATATATTTTAATGAATTGGAAGCTCTGCACAAGTGGGCATTTCACAAAATACTTTTTACTTTGAACAATACTGCATTTACTTACACCGGGTTGGGTACTACTGGTAGTGGACTGTTGGTCCTTTAAAGTATCGTCAGTTCAAAAGTCAGTGCCTCGGTACAAACATGATTAACATTTATTTATTTTAAATTTAAGGTTCTAATTCCTTCAGTCAAAGTTGAACTTTGACGATATTTGGCTATTCTTTTCCTGTTTTCTTTGATCATGTATTTGTCGTATTTTTACAACCTTGGTTTAATACAATGTTTAGTATTGTTTTTTTTAAGAAGATTAACCCGCAAGTAAGCCTGTTTTTGAGATAGGTTAAGGATTTGCTTTTGAAATTCCAACTGATTTGATACTAGCTCCACTGATGAGTCTCTGGTGTAATAATTGTAAAGCTTTTGTTTTCACAATATAGTCGTTTAACTACAACAGAAGAACAAGATGCTTATGTAAATAAAATATAGTGTCATCATAAAGCTCCCAAGACCTTGACTAAATGTCCTATTTATGATTAACTGTTAGTTTCAAGGTTGACGACCTGGATACTTCTACTTAAACGATGAAACTTATAATCCTGGTACCTTTGATAACTATTAGAAACATAAACTCAATAATAAAAATATGAAAAAAACCTGTTCATGATCGATCACTACCAAACTTCTTTTTAATTAGATATATTTGTGATTGTCTTTAATAATCATTATTGCTACTGAATGACACTATTTAATTTGGCTTACATTGTTCAATTTAAACAAATATAATATTACAGACTTGATTAACAAATGAATGTCCTGTTAAGTGTCAATTGCCTCAGTTGCCATCAAATTTTGGCTTCATTATCAACTTACTAATTATACCCTTCAAATGTTCATAAGACATTTATATTTTTAATTTGGTCATGCCTATCAAATAAGGACTACACTTTTCCTGCATTTATTTCAAAGTAGCCATAACTATCAAAAAGTCAGTTTTTTTTTGATCTTTTAGAGTTTAGGTTTTTAACTTTTTAGTGCATTGAACTTCGTATTTCATTTACCATTCCAACTGATTTGATACTAGCTACAATAATGAGTCCTGCGTAGACGAAACGAGCGTCTGGTGTATTACGTTATAAGGTTTTATTTTCACAATATAGTCATTAAACTGCAAAAGAAATACAATATGCTTAAATAATATATAACGTCATCGAAAAGCTCCAAGACCTTGACCAAACTACCATTTATGATGTACTGTTAGCATCAAGTTTGATGAATCGGATACTGCTATTAAAAACGGTGAAAATTAGAAACTAAAATCAATAGCAGTATGAAAAAAAACTGTGAACGGTCGATCACTACCGAACTTTGGTTTAATTATGATTGCCTTTAATAATAATTGTTGATGGCTTACACTGTTCAATGGGAAAATAAAATCAAACCTTAGTTAACTAGCTTTGATTGCACAGAAACACACACTTTTTTTTACAATGACTTGTTATAAAAAGTAGTATCTGTAATATATTTATAAGTATATGGAAAAATTCTTATTGAAAGGAAGCTATAGATATGTGTCTCTTGGTATTTTTTTTTTCAATATAGAAAATACCTTCAAAACACTATTGTATTACTAACAATTAGTCAAATCATATCAGCACAAAGCATACTAAACCAGACTTATTGTTTAGTACGTAAAAATTGCCAGCTATGGCGCTTAATTAAAACTTAAACAGTCAAAAGGCCCAATTAAAAAAAAAGATGTGAAGAGCATTATAAACCAAAAAGTTTTAAAGATTGCACACGCAATCTATGCCCGTGGTTAGAAATACCTAAGTGTCTCGAAAACAGTTGACTGACAATTGTTATCCATTCAATAAATGTGTTTGAGCTTTTGGTTTTGCCATTTGACTAGGGACTTTCCGGTTTGAGATCAGTATTTTTGTGATTTGTATGTGAGTATAGTGGAATGCACTGAATTAAATGTTCCATGGGCCCTAGCTATCATAAGACTTTGTGAAAAAAAAGTATCCCTTCAACAGATAAGAGAATGTATGTTTTTAGTTTTTTCGTCCTAACATTCCTAATATGTTATGTGAACGATATGGCAAAGAGCAATGTAAACTAAGCCAACAGTAGTTTCCCGATATCATAATCTCATAGATTCACGAAGACGACACACCAAGGTAACGAAAAAAAACTGAGAGGACGTTACATTGAAAATATTTTCAGTGTTCTTAAATATAGATTCTGACATTGATATCAGTGGATTATCGGTTTTATCCAATCGAGATAAATAAATTATCCATTTTGAAGTTCGAGCCTCGCCGCAGACTTTACAAATTGATAATTTAATTATCAAGATTGGATAAATCCGATAATCCACAAGTAACTATGTAAGAATCTTTTCATTTTATGTTATACGAA
The DNA here is from genome assembly GCF_965363235.1 of Mytilus galloprovincialis. Classification (NCBI taxonomy): domain Eukaryota; kingdom Metazoa; phylum Mollusca; class Bivalvia; order Mytilida; family Mytilidae; genus Mytilus; species Mytilus galloprovincialis. Next base: position 37,874,287 of record NC_134841.1, on the reverse strand, counting down.
AATCCCCATTGAGTGCCTATTACATTCCCCAATTTCGTTAACTTCTGTAAACACATTTAGATTCGTCCAGTGAGCTGACAAAGGTTATGACCTTAAAATCATCCATTCATCTGCTGAAATTACCAGCAACCACACGTTGATTAAATTTGTTGATACAATGGGTTCAGCAAGTGTTAAATTACCAGAGGATTAGAGAAAGGTTTTTAACCAAGATAGCAGTATGGAGTTTTTTGTTTATTCATCCGTCCGACCCTCCCATGAAACTTTGATCGCATTTTTCTATGGAACTACACATCAGATCTTTATCAAAATTAATATCATGCTACATGATAGTACCGAAAGATGTGTTTTTACTAGTGTTGTCAACGGTTAACCGGTTAACCGGTTAATCGGTCGAACTACCGAATACCGAATACCAAAAATGCTAACCGGTTAACCGGACTTTTTTCAATTTCGATAGATTTGATATAAATTTGTGTTGAAAATCAAATCATTAAATAGTTATGTTTTATTTAAAAATTGTCGTCGTGGTAATTAGTTTGACAGATCAATTGTCCAGTATATTGATTGCTGTTGTTAATCCCCTAGAGTTCGGGGCAGGATCTTTAAGAAACATAATTAGTAAACATGTTTTTTTAACAGTAACTTTAAATCAGTAAGGAGATTTAATTTTACTAATTACTTCATTTTTTCGTTTTCGATCTAATATTGTGTAAACCTACATTTAAATGTGCAACCTCCGTAGTGCAAGAGTTAGTCTTACTTTAAATTCAAAAATTGTGAAATGCAAACAAATGTGAATGTACTCAATGTATACGTGAAAGTACGAATAACATGCTTAAAGAAAAAAGGAAACACAGTGAGGAAACAGGTCGTACAGCATATACAATGACCTATTGTTGTTAATTTCTGTGTCATTTTGGTCTCTTGTGTGAAGAATTGTCTCATTGGTAATCATACCACATCTTCTTTTTTATAATTAATCATTTCAAATTGAAACTAACCCCATTATTTTCGGAGACAACAAGAGAAAAGGAAAGAATAATCGGTTTCAGACATATGACAAATTCAATTTCAATTCTAGAAGATTAATATTTTTTTTTAATTTTTTTAATCTGAAGTTGGTACACATGCTATAGTTGATACGGTGTATTTGATTATTAAAAGTCAAACTTCGCCAGGAATCCTCACAGACAAAGCCTTATAATGCTTTAAGAAAAACTTCAATTCTAAAAGCGTATTTATGACTTTGATGAAAGGTTGTCAAATTGACACTCATACGACATCTTATATCTATGTGCAGGGTTCTATTGATAAGGCTTTCAAACACCAAACACCAAACACCAACTTAAATTACCGGTTAACCGGTAAATCGGTCGAACGATTATCCGAGTAACCGGTTAGGCAAAAGTGTACGATTTGACAACACTAGTTTTTACATAAATCACTCATCAAACGCCATGCTTAGTGAAAACTTATAAATGTATTCTTGACCATGTATGAAATTTTCTTCACATAGTTCTCAAGAACTAAGAATCAAGCTTCCGGATATCTGGTATCCATTATCATAGGATAATGCTTTAGGTAGAACCACTTATTCGGGCCCGGTCGGAAAGAACATACGAAAGTAGTACATATTTTAAACAAAATAGTTCCTTCGCATAGCTGTATCTTTGTCAATAGCGGGTATATTTGGGTAATTTGGTATCAAATGAAAGCTTTGGGACTTTGGATCACTGTAGAACCCTTGTGGAAAAATTTAATAGAATAATAAATAAGTATATGAAACTTTGATAAACATTTGGCCTGTTGTTCAGATGAGAAGGTCCTGTTTTTTGGGAACCAGTACGCTCTAATATGCAATTAAAGGTATGTTGAATTTTTTCAGCACAAGTCAGGATAAGGTAGTTTTAACACGAAGTTACTGCCACTTATTTGACATGTTTGAACTTAAGACAAAGTAGCCATTAATGCTTGAAATTGCAGAATTTAACATAGAAAGCAAAGGGGCTATGAATTAGTGGTTTTATACCATTACTGTGTGATACGGTCACACATTACTTCGCCCATCAATCCTGTCTACATGATACTTATGAGATGTACATTTGTATTTGTGAGCAACAGTTTACTGTACATGCTGTATATCTTGATACATCAGTATCTTTTTCGTCCCCATTCTTTTGATAATCATTTAAAGACTTACACAAAAGAGTTATTATTAAATATAATTTATTGCGCAAGTCGAGCGTTTCGTCTTCATAAGAATAAGAAAAGTCCAAATGTATGGTAAATACGACTTCCACTATCTCAGACTATGGAAACAAAACCTTAGTGTTGCGATTTATTCATCAAGACTATTAAACAACATATTGACATCAATGCTATTTCATGTGTAAACAGAGTGCTTACTATTTGTGCTGGTGACAACCGCTGTGACGATACACCCACAATTAAACAGTGCATCGACCTTGTGGTTATAAAATTCTACAATTAAGGATACCATGCTTAGGATTCGTTATGCCGGAAATGCAAATGATTCGATTTTTTTATTTTAATCAAAGCGATGAATTTACCCGGAGGCCAGTTTAGCATCGTTATATACAATTTTGAATAACTAACGGTCAGCGTAAATATTTACCAATGTTTCCATTTTGTTGCTCCTCTTTCTGTCTACTTACAAAAATGCCTGCTTTCATTTGGAAAGAAGTACACAATTTCTTGACATATCCAATAAAGGCATTACTTTATAAATTATCCCCCTCACAAAAATTGCCACTCGGATCATCTTTTCCCATCTAATTTCATTTTGTATTTTTGTGGTGTCTAGGGAACATAGTATATTGTTCATCACTATCAAGTTTGAAAAGAAAATCGTTCAATGATAGCTCTTTCGCATCTTCTCAAAGTTTAATTTGCTATCATTCATAATTTCTCATTTATATTGTGTGCAATACAATATACCCGATATAAAAGATTTTAAAATACGTCTGAATATCCTTCAATCCATGTGTCTGTCCGTCCAATACACTTTTCCCTAAATTTAGTATTGAGCTTCGTGTAAGCATTGCATACTGTGTGATTAATTTTTAATCAATATTCTGTTTACCAATTACTTATAGTGGATTTTGTTCACTATTGATCACTATTTAACTTTTGAAGTCTTAAATATAGCTAAACAATTTTCAAAAAATTACAAATCCACAAGAAATATTTATGTTTGTATTATTTAACAAACATGAATAAAACCACGAGACAAAAACCAATCTTGCATTATTTTGGTACATGAAACAACTTTCGCTTTATACGCCGGGATGCAGGATGCAGAGAGTCACAAAATAAAAAACAGAAGAAAAAAAACTACATACTGAAAATTATTCTATTAAATTACTGCTAATATCAATATTTTTCTTTCCCATTTTGCAACTTGAAATGACAAATGTTGCTGTTGAAAGTGCTGACTCAATTAAGCAGCGTGATATAGACGATAAATGCATATTACGAAAAAACGTTACGATACAAGTAGAGGTATTTCTTCAGAAGAATACATAACATAATGGAAACAACAATGACCATGATTTCTTTAAAGCTATCAAGCTTTTGATTTCATATTGATTCAAATTAATTCTTATATTTTGATATCTTATATATGACTCACATATATGGAATCGTTTTGTGAAACTAATTAGTCTGAAACCCTTCAACATAGAAAATTAGTCATTTTTAATTAAAACTCCAATTGAACTAGAAATACAAGTCCAAGTGATCTATGGGTCATGGTGTTTTATCGATTGGCCTAGAATCTATTGTAAAATGAATATGCACATTTCATATTGCATGAATTTGTGGCAAGAAAATGGAAATAGAAATCTCTTTATTTTTGCCTTAAATCATGTATAAATAAATGAAACAAAGTTATGCAAATAGCTCTTCATCAATATCAACAGTATCGATGGAGGTAACTATTGACGAGACACCGAACATTCACAAGCCTGTTGTTACTAGTTTATTTTTCTACTGATGATTGCATGATAACGGACTCTTTTAATAAAGCTTAAAATCAGAAAAAAAACCAAATGCATTGCGCAAAATCCCCTCTAAAAGTATTTATAGTTTTTTTTAGAGAGACAAAGTATTTGTTTCTAAATTGATGGACTTTTGTGCATTGTATTTAAAATTTGGCGGGAGACGTTCAGATCAATAAAATAATGTTCCATCAAACAAATCAAAAAGAATTGACACAAAATATGATAATTGGTACCAAAACACGAATTTATTCTCAATTTTAATTTTAAAAAAATGAACAGATCGGGTACATCCATCAAATACGTTGATGTACTGGTGACCAAGTGAAATGTCCGACCCTCCAACCCATTTTTAAAAGGGGAACACATTATCATGATAATTATTCATAGAATTCAAATACAATGTATTGCCAAGAAAATATTTAAAACCAGTAATTGTCATAAATGAAAAAAAATGAACCACTTTTGTTTAATTTTGCTTAAGATATCTACAAATAAAGGAGATTACAGTTGTTCAATTTTCATAATTCGATTAAGCAAAATCAAATCCGGTTAACAAACTGAAACCGAATGAAACACATCAACTGTGAGAGGAAAACACCCGAACAAAGGGAACACCGAACTACAGCAAAGGCAAACGCCAACATACATAAAAATGGAATGTAAATAACAACTGTCATATTCCTAACTTGGTACACGACATTTTAAGGAAAAAAAACGTATGGGTTGTAACCGGTTTTATGGCACCAAACCTCTCACTTATATGACAATATAAATAAAAAATACAACTAAATGACAACACTACGTGATATGAATACAGTACAAACAAACACAAGAACACCCAGCACAGAAGAATACATATATTTATGATATGATAATAGCTATTTAGTTTTACCTCTTCCCAGTGGTATCAGAAAATAAGAAATAGAACTTTATATGTATGCAAATTTGAAAATTAATCGTAAAAATGCAACATCTAAAAAATATCAGATTTTATTGTAACAGTACTTTAAAGTGAGAAGCACTTTCCTTTAATTGCTGCGTAATGACCTACTATGTAAAAATACTTGACCTTTCTAGAAGTGAAAATATCTGTTTCAATATATAATCAAGCCGTTTTTGTACGTCATTTGCGACATGAAGAGATGCAATTATAATCTAACTTGAGAAAAATATATTTTGCAGGCGTTACCGGAGCTAACAAGACTTTAACTTGTCATTCAATATATTTTTATGGATTGGTAGATTTGTTTACGAAGGTTTAAATTATTGTTCATTCATTGCGTCTAGAATCTTTTTTATTAGATTATAGATAAAAAATAAATCTTCCTTATTCTTACAAAATGATCAAAAAATAAAATAAAATAAATGAGTACGTTAAACAACTGCTTTAATTTCATATTTCCCCCGATTAATCCTTACTGCGTTTCTAAACAATAGAAGTAGGTCAAATTGCATGGTCCCTTTTCAGTTGCTCCTAACTGCATTTCTAAACAATGAAAGTAAACCAAAATAGTCCTTTTTTGGTTAATCCTCACTGTATTCCTTAACTATGATAGTAGGTCAAATTGATTGTATATTATTTGTGTGGTGCACTCATTTAACTGATTAAATAAATTTCTTTGAATTCATTCAATATCTATATTTCGTCGATGAAATAAAACAGTGTAATTTGTAGAGACTTCATTGTAACACTAACTGGCAATAATCTTGACTTTAAACTCCTCGTAAAATCTCGTTCAAAAGTATTGAATATGAATAAGAATAACCAACCGTTTAATGACGACAATCCGGGAGATGATTTCGATGGTGTCTTAAAATGTTTATTTCAAAATTATTTTTGACATTCGAAAAGCTGATATGAGCATCTGGTGTTTTAAATTAGGACTGTAATTTCTGTTATTATTGCAGATAAAAAAAAATGATTGGACAAAAATGAATAAGTTCTGTCTTTACTTAAACAAGAATACAACAAAACATTTGATTAATTATGCACGGTTAAGCACATTTAGCAATAACAATAATTTGCATGAGCATAATTGGTAAATGTTAAAAGTTGAAAATTGCGGTCTGTAATAATTACCAAATAAAAAAAAGTTTGAAAGTAAAGAAACTTCATTTGCGTCAATATCAGAAAATAGAGTAGGCTCTTGGTTTGTGTACAAGTAATATACCAGGAAACAGTGTAAAAAGTAAAATAACAAAAATACCGAATTACAAGGAAAATTCAAACCAAAAAGTCCCTTTTAAGTGTAAATAGACTCATCATAGATACCACACTAAATTTTGTATTTACGCCAGACGCGCGTTTCGTCTACAAAAGACTCATCAGTGACGCTTGAATCCAAAAATGTTAAAAAGGCCAAATAAAGTACGAATTGGAAGAGCATTGAGGACCAAAATTCCTAAAAGTTTTGCCAAATCCAGCTTAGGTAATATATGCCTGAGGTAGAAAAGTCTTAGTATTTCAAAAGTTCTAAATTTTGTAAACAGTTAATTTATAAATATAACCATATCAATGATAATTCATGTCAGCACAAAAAGTTCTGACTACTGGGCTAATTGATCAATATCTAAATTTTTGATGATTCTAAAATGGTTTCTTATAAGTTTTGCTTTAAATCTAGTGTAATGGAAATACGTGCAGTGCATTAAACGCATAATATACTGAATGTAACATATACTGTAACCCTATTTGACAATTTTACCTATTATGTCTGTTTTTTTTTGGTGTAAATATAATTGAATTTGATACGACTGTCATACAAGTGAGAGGTTTTCCTTTTAGTTTAGCATTTTACTTTATAATATGATTACTAGATTAGCGTTAAGCATAGTACATTTTTATTTATTTATTACAGTTAAATATGATTAATAAATTATTTCATTCCTTATTTACAAAGACTGGATTTATATCATGAAAGGAACCATTATTCTGTTCACCAAAAGATGACTGTCTGAACATGTACAACATATTTAAATCCAATTCACATCTGCATGGTCAGAGGTTCATAAGGAATCAAGTTCAGGGCTTAATAAATGTGTTTTCATAAAACAAAAGAAAGAAAAAGAAAAAGACAATTCATCAAAGGTACCAAGCCTATAATTTAGCTTTAAAAAAATCAGATGCCAGCTGTGTCTGTAAAACTGCTCGAAGTTTAAATTAATTGCGAAATTAGAGCATCGAAAACTTAAAAATATCAGAAAGTTCCAGATACGAGTCCAATTTATCCAAAATATAATGTATTTGATTCCAAAATGGCGTTCTATTTGAATTTTATCTTTTTTTATTTATTTGATTTTGGCTTTACAATGGAAAAAAAGATCCTTTAGCATATGATTTAGTTTAATTTAGAAGAAACATCGTCATAGCTAAATAATACAATTAAATATCTAATTACTACCACAATTTTATATTAATAAGTATTGTAATTTCATAGTTATTAATAAAAGAGGGACGAAAGATACCAAAGGCACAGTCAAACGCATAATTCTAAAACAAACTAATAAATGTTATATCAGTATTACAAACATAATCTTGAATTATCCTAATATCCTAATTCTATCCTATTTTTTATAAATTCAAATCTGAAGTTACCTTGTGCGTTGATTTCTTTGGCTAACTCGGCTGTAACTTTTTATATGCTGGTTTAAATTGTATTATGTATTCGTTTTTATTCTGTAGTTAGTCACCACTTCGGTGTTATCATATATATCTATTATATAGTCATTTTATAAATTTACTGTTTGTATGAATTATTCTAAATAATAAGGATGTTCTTATTCCAGGCAGAAAACCATAGCCGTATAAGGCACAACTTTTTGGAACTTTTGGTCCTTAATGCTCTTCAACTTTGTTCTTGTTTTGGCTTCAGGGATGGGGTAATCGTAATCTGTAATCGTAATCGATTGTAATTGATTACAATTTTTCAAGTAATCGACAGTAATCTGTAATCGAAGACATTTTCGATTACATGTAATCGTAATTTAATTGATTACAGTAAATATTTGGATGTAATCATCGATTACTTTTCGATTACATTTCGATTACTTTAGTAAAATAGTTTGATGAAAAATAATCTATTTCAGAGAAAAATATGTATGTTATCACTTTGTAGTACAGATAAAATATTATGCATCAACAATACTTGAGAGTTAAGCAACTGCCTTATTTCTATCTATTGTCTGAAGCTGCATTATGAGCAACCAGATCCCTACCTAAATTTACTTTATATCTAGCTTTTGAAACAAATGGATGTATGTGCTTGTCAATAATTCAAGAACTTTAATATTAAAACAAGAAAATAGATTTGAAATAATAAAATAGATCTTAAATAAGAAATGTGTCTGGCTTTCTTTAAGTTCTGTACTACATTTTTTAAAAGTAGTAAGCTTATTTGTATTAAATTTCCTGAAAACATCATTTTTAATCAGAGTTGAAATTAAAGCTTAGAATAGATAAACAGTTGATTTCTTAAATGTTATGATATATATGTATTTATACAATCATACTTTTCTAGTATCAGTGACTTGAAAAACGACTAACCAAAGACAAATTACGACAACCCAAATGTTAAATCTATATGACTGTATATAAGCACACATGTTCTCTAAATGACAATCAGTAAAAGCTATTGTCTATAGTTATTCCGATCCCTTCTTAACCTCGCATTATATCTAAAGACGACAAAACAACAAACATCATAATATAGCATAGTGGTATATATATTTATTATCTAGACTAATAAAAACAAGCTATACTACTTCCATTATATAATTGCTAAAACTACATGACAACATGTAAAAAATGTAACAATATAATCAATAAATGTATCTATGTTTTGGCTTTCTCGGGGGCTACTCACTTTATAAAAAATCTACTTAATCTAAACAATAATTTGAAACATTATTCTAAAAATAAACTATTAACTATAGGATGCGGTGGATACCTGCAACATTGTTTCGGCTGCGGTGGATACCAGCAGCGGGTTTTTCGGCTGCGGTGGATACCAGCAGCGGGGTTTCGGCTGCGGTGGATACCAGCAGCGGGGTATCGGCTGCGGTGGATACCAGCAGCACGATATGCAAAATAATCCCATGCTTACTTATACAATAATAATTGGAACTGATAATTAAGAATATATACTATACTGATGTATAATTGACTTGGGGGTAAAAAATAATTTCCCCGAAATTAACATGGCCAATAGTAAGTAGCCCCAATATATAATTAATACATATATATGTGAATACACTTTTAAAGAGGTAAAGGTGAGGGCGGGTGGGAAACAAAATTAAAATATGCTACGATGAACTGGCAGCTTAAAACGAGCTTATTAATACTTTACTTATATCTCCTATCTGATTGGCTAACCAATCTTCTAAAATTATCTCAGTTCTCTCAGTAATTTCTAAAAATATCTCGGTTCTCTCATTAATTTCTAAAAATATCTCTCTCTGGTTTCTCAATTTGTATTCTATTAATATCCCACCTGACATAGGCAGGAATTATTTATCGTATAAACTACAATTTAAATCTTTAAATTACCATTTATACAATCATACTTTTCTAGTATCAGTGACTTGAAAAACGACTAACCAAAGACAAATTACGACAACCCAAATGTTAAATCTATATGACTGTATATAAGCACACATGTTCTCTAAATGACAATCAGTAAAAGCTATTGTCTATAGTTATTCCGATCCCTTCTTAACCTCGCATTATATCTAAAGACGACAAAACAACAAACATCATAATATAGCATAGTGGTATATATATTTATTATCTAGACTAATAAAAACAAGCTATACTACTTCCATTATATAATTGCTAAAACTACATGACAACATGTAAAAAATGTAACAATATAATCAATAAATGTATCTATGTTTTGGCTTTCTCGGGGGCTACTCACTTTATAAAAAATCTACTTAATCTAAACAATAATTTGAAACATTATTCTAAAAATAAACTATTAACTATAGGATGCGGTGGATACCTGCAACATTGTTTCGGCTGCGGTGGATACCAGCAGCGGGTTTTTCGGCTGCGGTGGATACCAGCAGCGGGGTTTCGGCTGCGGTGGATACCAGCAGCGGGGTATCGGCTGCGGTGGATACCAGCAGCACGATATGCAAAATAATCCCATGCTTACTTATACAATAATAATTGGAACTGATAATTAAGAATATATACTATACTGATGTATAATTGACTTGGGGGTAAAAAATAATTTCCCCGAAATTAACATGGCCAAATTAAGCGAATTTAATACCATTAAATGAGTGAAAGCCCCCAAGATAGATACATCATTTATTGCGATTTAATATTATTTTTTTTAATTTTTTTTATTTAGTTATGTAATCTAACCTAAATTTATTAAAATATGGAATTAAAATGGTCTCCATGTTTTTGGTTTTTTTTTTTTTTTTTTTTTTTTTTTGGTTTTTTTTTTTTTACCACTCAAATGTCACATAATGTTACAAAAAACAAAAACAAAAATTACATGTGTGTAAAACTACAAAAAAAGAAACAATAATAATCTCTCTGAAGCTTTAAACTACAACAAATGAACTAGTTATGAAAACACATATCATGCTGAGCTCTTTTCAATACTTTGGCATCAGTTCGTATGTATCGTATGTAACAGTCTGATGACCACCTGCCTAATGTTTGAATTATATGATCCTCGACACCACATGCTGCTGCGGATGTAGCTGCTCCTATACGAAAGGAGTGACCACAAAACTTAACAGTATTATAGCCAAGTATGTCTAATAGTTGTCTCAATGAAGAAATAAATGTTTCCCTGCTTAACGGCGATGATTGAAATTCATCCTCGACAAAAAGTGGAGATTTTGGTAAAGCGCCATTGTTATATCTTATAGACAGATACTTATTCATTGTATCCACTGGTTTAAATGTGTCATTTTCATAAATAGTAATATTCACGCCTTGACGAAAGGGATCACGCTTAGATGATCGCAGGCGAAAAATGAAAAACTGTTTCGTCGGATCCACAGTGATATCTTGCAAAAGTACTGTACATGAATTATCATTATAAGACCGACAGGTAAATTCTCCACACCTAAGAAAACCGAAAAATGCCATTTTAAAAGCACACTGAAACATGAGGTCTAGCACTGGTGAAAATATTCCTTTCGATAATAAAGCACAAAGCTTATTCAAAATTGATGATGTAATTGGCAATCTTTCTTGAACAACATTGTTCTGAGATTTTTTAATACCCCGAAGAATAACTGGTAATCTGATAGCATTCGCCATAGGATCATATCCTAAAAATCTTATATAATAATGACGTACTCCGGCAAGATAGAGTTTCATAGTCTGGTGTTTCAGATTAAGTGCTTTTTGACAATAAGTTACGAAATAGACTAGAAGATCTTCTTTTACATAAGGAAGATTAACTTCGGAGCACGGTTGACCATTCATGACCAGGAAAGTTCTGAAACATTTAAAAGCGGATTTATATGTCAATCTAGTGCTTTCGCTCAAAGACGCATCCCATAATTCGTCTATCTTTAAATTCAAACCATCATCAGCTCTGAGGGATGCAGACAAGGAGTTGGTATCGCGTTTGCATGTGGTGCCAAGGCTCTGAACTTCATCATCTGGTAACGAGAAAGAGAATCAGCTATACAGTTTTTTATACCAGGAATGTGTTTGGCATGCACTACAAAATTATTAATTGCTGAATGATAAGTGAGCTTTCTCATTAACTTCATCAAGCTTTGAATCTTAGATCTACCCTTTTTAATAATATCAACAGTAGCTAAATTGTCACAATTGAATAATATACGTTTCCTTTTCCATCTATCTCCCCACAGTACGCATGCCATTACAATGGGATACAATTCAAAAAACGCCATAGATGTTTGCTCACAAGACAATAGTTCATAAGGAAAGTCACCTTGAAACCATTCATTTTGATAAAAACCTCCAAATGAGGAAGGTGTAGCATCAGTAAACAAGTGAATGTCCGCAGCATTCGTTATATTATCATTTAAAAAGAAGGAAACACCATTCCAATCTTTTAAAAATTTTGACCACATAACAAGATCAGGTTTACAACTTTTTAAGTGCACATGGTGATGCAACTTTTTAACAGTAGTAGACAGTTTAATTAAGTGTGAAACAAATGATCTACCTGGCACTATAACTCTGCACGCAAAATTTAAATGCCCTAGTAAACTTAATAACTCTCTTTTAGTGCACGAATTGCGCTTACTGAAATATTCTATAATTTCTTGAATTCGTAAAACCTTTTCTAAAGGGAGATAAGCCTCCATATTAATAGTATCTAAAAATATCCCTAAATATTCTAACTTATGACATGGTCCTTCAGTTTTCTTAAATGAAAGTGGCACACCTAATGACTTAAAAATATCTAAAAAAGTATTCATAGTTTGTTGAGCATTGTCTTGTTCTGGTACAATAACTAGAAAATCATCTAACAAGTGTAAAATGTGCTCTATATTGTAATTGTTCTGAGCAATCCAACAAATTGCTTGTGAAAGAGTGTCAAAGATTTTTGGGCTAGACCTGCACCCAAACACCAATTTATTAAAAAAGTAATATCTGTCATCCCATTTGATTCCATGAAACGGCCATAACATTGGCGACAGGGGCATAACCTTGAAGGCGTCGGCTATATCGGTTTTTAAAAGCCAAGATTTAAAACCTAGGCTTTTGATAGTTCTGATAGCATCATCAATTGAAACATATTGCAAAGAAAATTCATCTTTATCGATAAGTTCGTTTAAACTAGGATTTTTTGGATCCTCATGAGGCGCTGACAAGTCTACGATCAAACGCTTCTTTTTATTGTATTTACCTTCTGCCACACCGATAGGGTTAATGCGGTAATGTGTAAATGGAATGAAATCAAATGGTCCTTCTAAATAGCCCTTTTCTACCTCCGTTTCTATTAATTTTAAAACGTGTGTTGGTTGAGATAACGCTGATCTTAAGTTTTTGCACTCAATAGACTTAGATGGTAATGTTGTAATACCTGTGGAAAAACCTTGACTTAACCCAGAAACTAGGTAATTCTTAAATTCCTTATTTGGATGATTTTCTAATTCATGAACTAAATTACTAATCACAATGGGTGTTGATACTCCTAAACTTAGGGAAACTTGATCGTTTACATTCTTCTCTGCATATTGGACCCGATTTTGTTGGGTCCTAGTGCCTCGTTTTTTGAACTCGTACAGACTGTTTTAGGGTGCTCTCCATTACAACTTAGACAAATATGTAAATTTCTACAATGAGGTCTAAAACAACCTGTTTTCCCGTTGAAATTATTACAGATTTCCTTTCCTCTATGGTAAGAACGCTCCCTGCCGTGTATGTCTTGATCTGACCTGTATGACCCTGTCGTATTCCTGTTGCTATTGTTTGACTGATTACAATAACTACTTGAGTGAAAAGTGCTACCGCAAATGCTACATGTGTTAGGTTTAATGTTCGCAAAAATATTGCAAAATAAAGTGTTATTTCTTATAGACCAGTCAACAGGAATATTGTTATGTCTTAAATGAGCTGCCGCATCAGCAGAAAACCGTTTATGGTACTCGTAAAATCCCTTACCCGGATACCTGGTGGCCATATCAACCAAATCACGTTCATAAAGATCCAGCTCACTCCTACGATGAGGAAATGTTGTACACATAATGTTCTTATAAATACCAAAAGCCTGAATAAATTCGCCCAGAGACAATGATCTTGAACTCCTAGGGTCAGATTTATTGTTTTTGTCTTCACTCAAGCTTAACTCGTGTGTTCCTGAACCAGAATAGTATGGAATCAGTAAAGATGTTAGATTAATGTCCATACCTGATATAATATTCTTTCGTAACTGGGGTGAAATTGTTTCCACAAACGGTAGAGTTTCTGCAGAATAGCCGTGTGCTGTTCTCACCATGTTGCCTGAATTTCCCATATTTAAAAGCTGTTCCTCGCTTCCTGCGGCTGCGTTCGGTGCAGTTGGTGTATTTTGTAATGCATTGTATGCGGACTGTAAATTGAAATTTGACCAAGATTGACCTGAATTTGTAGAAGTATGATTGATGATATTGGATGCACTATCCACCGGAGCGGAGACATTTGCATTTGGTGTTTCTGCGATTCTACTAATACTGGTAGTTTCATTTCTGGCTTGAAGTAATAAATTAACTTTTCCTGTTAAGCCGGAAACATTCTGTTGTAGGGATTGTACAGTCGATGATAATTTTGATACAATTCCAATCAAAACACGATTGTCGTTACTGGGCGTGTTTTCATTATTGTTAGTGTTTGGTGCATCCTGGGATCGCGGATCCCCATCTACACGTGCGTTTTGTTGTGGCAATGCATGATGGTATACCGCACTACCATTTAAGGGTTCCTCACCACGTGTGTGACTGTCTTCGCCTCGTGCTTCCTCTCCACGTGCGTTTGTTGTGTTTGATGTGATACTATCGGAATTTTCGTATCGTTTCAAAATTCGTACCAATGTCAAACGTTTTGCATTTATAGGAAAAGCGATATTCTTTCTTTCTAACTCTGCTTTTAGTCTAGCAATTGTCCAATTTTCAAGTAATGTAGGATTATAGACTGCGTTATTGTTTTTCTTTTTCCTAATCGGACCCATTGCGTCCGTGCATGTGTATATATAAATGTAATGTCAAATGCAATATAGGTGAATAAATAAATAAACAGACCTCAGATCTATGAATAATAAAACTCCAAAACAAATATAAAATAGAGCATATATCGTATGAATGAAGACTTCTCGCCGTACAAACACGTGGATTGTTCAAAGTTTATTCCATGCTCCTTTTCCTGATATATTTTATCACACGGGATAACTTATTTGAGTTCATATAAAGTCTGAATAATCCAACACTTAAAGTTTATGCACAGCAGTTTAAATACTGAAACAACTATTTTGTAATAATAACTTTTTGTAAAAACATGAGGAACAAACAAAATTAAAATATGCTACGATGAACTGGCAGCTTAAAACGAGCTTATTAATACTTTACTTATATCTCCTATCTGATTGGCTAACCAATCTTCTAAAATTATCTCAGTTCTCTCAGTAATTTCTAAAAATATCTCGGTTCTCTCATTAATTTCTAAAAATATCTCTCTCTGGTTTCTCAATTTGTATTCTATTAATATCCCACCTGACATAGGCAGGAATTATTTATCGTATAAACTACAATTTAAATCTTTAAATTACCATATAAATTAAATTAAAAAAAAGCACAAAATCCTTTTAACAATGAACCAATGGCAATGCATAGCAATTCCTTTTAGAAATAGATGTATCCCTTTGACACTATAAATATATTTTGTATATAATTTGATTGAAGAAGTTAACAAATCTTAACAACATTCTTGCCTTTACTAATGAGATGATCAAAGTCTTCTAGTCAATAACAATCATACTTTGTTTTTATTTCAATTATCTTAGTATGTCTAATTAAGAAGGAAATTTACAATATTTAGCCCCAGGTTATAAATTGTACTCCAGTGGCAGTTAAATAATCTGTAATTAGGGTGGTTATCCAAACAAAAGGTTTAAATCATGCATGTCATTATAAAACTAAATTTTGATCTTAAAAATTAGCTGAACTAATTGATTATTCTACTTTTTTTATATATTTCCTTAAACATTATTATTAACTATGCTAAAATATTTTATTTTAAAGGGTAAAAACAAAAAAGCTAACCTAAGTCAGTAAGAAAGCTAAAATTTTGAAAAATAATTAGTTATGAATAAGTGAGTATTGCAATGCATCTTTCATTTATGTTGAAAATCAAAATTTCAAGATTTTTTTAAATATTTCTAATCTTCATCAAGAGATTTGATCTAAAAAAACAACAGCTATTAACTTATAATTTAGAAACAATGCTTTGAATGATGCATTTGGTAAAGATCTTAATTTCCACTATACAAATGTTGAGCAATATAATTGTGTTTAACTCCTGTTATTTTTGTTGAAATGTTGAAGTATGTAATTGACAGTAATCGAAAAGTAATGTAATTACTTTTGATAAAGTAATCGATTGTAATCGATTGTAATCGATTACATACTAAAATTTGTGTAATCGATTATTCGATTGCACAAAAATCCTTCATGTAATCGATTATTAATCGATTACATTTGTCAGTAATCGTGCCCATCCTTGTTTGGCTTTCGAACTTTTTTTTATCAGAGTGTCTCTGGTTAGTTCTGTGTGGACAAAACGGAGTTTTTTTTTTCTCTCAATCGATTTATGAATTTCAAACAGCGGTATACTACTGTTGTCTTATATAATCAGCTGGTTATTATATATGTACAACTTTATTCAATTATAACACATTAATCTGTGATTTAACACTCATTTCAGAAAAATCTATTAGCTTAAACTCGATTTAACCTTTGATTTGGTATCCGTTTTTTTCTTTGTGTTCCTTGGCGTGATTACGGTTATGAATATATAATTGAATAATATCAATATACAATTAAATCTTATATCTTTTATTACGGAAGTCACGTTTGTTCGCAATCTACAAGTCTAATAGATGTTAGAAATTAACGTTGTATCCATCGATTTCATCAAATGAAATAAAACACAACTGTTATACGTCATGAAATGTAATACAGCTCAAACATCGAATTATAGAAATCCGAAGTGTTGACCAGGTATACGAAGATAGTCATTAAGTAAAAAATATAAGCCGAGAAGACGTTTTGTTTTGAAGTGAAGGGTATACATATATAAATGCGCAACAGCGTCTCGTCGCATTTGGAACTATAAAACAAATCCTCATGTGAGATATCGTGAAAGCTACTCTCACTGTATGGTCCATTTAATAGAATCAATCTATTAAATCATTACTATAGTTTTAAAGCTTTGATATTTTTTATTCAGGATTTGACAGTTCCAATACGTGAACCTCCAGAATCACTGAAGTGACTGATTGTCGAAATGTGCAAATGATGCTATATAATTTGGTACTGTCAATGTTATTTAAGCAACAACAACAAAAAAAAAAACAACCAATATGTTATAACAAATCTTGAATCCTCAAAACCCATCAACCGCCCTCCCTTTAAAAAAAAGACTTATTCATGGAAAGGAGTAGGTCCGGTAAAGCCTGGTTTCGGCCTAAATTTTCAAGTTCATCTAACGAAAAATTTTAGACGCTTTTTAAACACTTAAGTGTCTATTTCAATTGATTCAATCAGTTTATGGGAAAGATTTTAACTGATTACGTCATTAAAAACGCTCCGATTAAAGCTTAACTATGAAAAATCTATCAAATATGCCAAAAATCGTCACTTTTCAGATGGTTTTTGTCAAAAATGAAAGTGGCCGCATCCGTGTTCATCCTCAACCTTTATATATATTATGTATTATCATAAAATACAACTTACATTTCAATATTATGGATGAACACGAATGCGGCCACTTTCATTTCAGACGGAAACCGTCTAAAATTTAACTAAAATGATCAAATTGTGCAGATTTCAGTAACTTAGCACGACTTAATGATTCTAGTACTCGATATATGTGCATTGTATTGTCAAAGACAGACCATACTATGTAGCAGAAGCATTCTACTTTTCAATAAATATCTTAACGATTACATATTCACAATTTTCTAAAACTGCTATATTTTGGGGCCAAAAATGGGTCTTACTGAACCTTCTCCTTTTTCAATTCCCTTATGGCTTTTCCCCCCGTAAATTTTGAAATGAAAGGATTGATAGAAATTACAATAAATAAGACTGCGACATCAAATCAATCAAGTATAATTGATTGGTTATAAACGCCACTGTTTTCAGCACTATTGTGCTATTTCGTGGCGGTCAATTTTTTATTGGTAGAGGCAGCCGAGGAAACCGGAATGCCGGAAGTAAACCACCGACCTTCGGTAGTCAAATGAGATTGATGTCGATTGCACCTGTCATGTGCTGGTCATATAGGATAAAGTCTATCAATGATAACATGAAATATTGGTGAGTTCTTATCATAAGAGTACGGAATAAATACTACCAAAGAGAGCACGAAACAACTCTAAGAATTTGAAAGAAATGTGAAATCAGTCATATAAAAGAGAATTTAAAATAAAATATACCACCAACAGTACGGAATCAAGCCTGTAAGTAAAAAAAAATGATAAATCATTTTGATAAGCGTGTGAAATAAATCCTGTAAATGAGGGTATGTTGGAAAAACTCACCAAAGATACCAGGATAAAAAATGTGTATGATAGACGGGCGTTTCATCTACAAAAGATTCACCAGTGATGCTCGAATAAAAAAAGTTACAAAAGCCAAACAAAGTATGAAGTTGAAGAGCATTGACGACCCAAACTTCCGAAAGGTTTTGTCAGAATACAGCTACTGTAATCGGGCTGTAATCTATATGTACTGTATTAATAAGGACATTTTCTATCAATAACAGAAAAGAATACACCGTCTATAAAAATAAGAATAACAACATGAAATAAATCTTATCTGCATTTTATTGTAGTAAACATTGAATGTAAGAAAAAAAAACACTTGGTCATAATTTTTAGGACTATAGATAAACTTGCGATTTCAAAAATTTAGCAAAAATGTGTAGTAAAGCTACCTCGATAAACTGAAAATCGATTTCGAACCCTTGATTCGAGCGTCACTGATGAGTATTTTGTAGACAAAACGCGCGTCTGGCGCAAATATACAATTGCAATCTTGATATCCATGATGTGTTCATTTATACTGTTAATGACATTGACTACCCATGTTACCTGGGATAGCACAAATTAAGCAAAACATCAGATAAGGGGAATATGAACAGTTGGTTGACTTTGATTGAGGGTAGTTAGTTCGGACTGGCAATTTGAATCAAATTGACAAATTGTTTATTCCTTAAACTCAAACTCAGAAATAAATTATCAATTATACTCTCTACTCTTAAATATGTCACAAGACTGACAATAATTAAGCAAACATAAAATAGTTCGAGACTATCATTATTAAGACAGCCGACTGGAAAACTTGTCTTTAAAAACACACTTAAATTTTTATAAGATCTCGTTAAAGGCTCTTCATGGCAATTACTTAGTTTGCGTAAGGCATTGCTTCTGGACAACTTGAAGCTGCTGAGGATTAATTTCTCCCTCCAGTAACCATACTATCCAGACGAATATCGTAGTAGAAGGATGTCTTGAGAAGCTACCACGAATAGATGTCTGTCTGGCTTGTCGTTACAACTTGACATAAAGTGGCGTTTCTTCTTGACGAATTCTAATCAAAAACGAAAATGAAGTGATTTGAAATAAACGAAATTGTTTAAATCTTTCAAAAGATTTTATGAATAGGGGTAGAAAAACTAGTATTTTAAATAATTTAGCATTTTAAGTATTAAGTTTCAAAAATAATAACCCTATCCAATGCGTTTCATGTCAACACACAAGTGCTGACTGCTGGAATTTGGAAGATTTTGCATATACGAAGTTGACCAACTTTGTAAAACCAGAAATTCCCAAAAAACAACCTTTGTCTTTGGGTGAAGAATAATACTTATTCGTTCATAGTGTGTTAATTTACGTTTTTTGATTGAGTTAAGCGTTCCAATTGTATCGTGTGTTTTTCTATGTTGTGATGTTATACTATTGTTTCAGAAAAAGGGAGAAGGTTTGGTACCATTAAAACGTTTAATCCCGCTGCAAATGTTTGCACCTGTCCTAAGTCAGGAATCTGATGTACAGTAGTTGTCGTTTGTTTATGTTATTTATACGTGTTTCTCGTTTCTCGTTTTTATATATAGATTAGACCGTTGGTTTTCCCGTTTGAATTGTTTTACACTAGTAATTTTGGGACCCTTTATAGCTTATTGTTCGGTGTGAGCCAAGGCTCTGTGTTGAAGGCCGTCCATTGACCTATAATGTAAAAAAGAAGATGTGGTATGATTGCCAATGAGACAACTATCCACAAAAGACCAAAATGACACAGACATTAACAACTATAGGTCACCATACGGCCTTCAACAATGAGCAAAGCCCATACTGCATAGTGAGCTATAAAAGACCCCGATAAGACAATGTAAAATAATTCAAACGAGAAAACTAACGGTCTTATTTATGTAAAAAAAATGAACGAAAAACTAATATGTAACACATAAACAAACGACAACCACTGAATTAAATGGTTTACTTTTATAAATTGTTTTTTTTTGGATAGAGAGTTGTCTCATTGGCACTCACACCACATCTTCCTATATCTATGTAAGACTCAGATCGAGTTCCGTTCTCTAATCGACTTCCGTTCCCCAAATCGATGTTCAAATTTGTCAGAAATATAAAGATTTGTTACAAAACCAAATATTTTAAGCTTTTATTTCAAAGCCGATATAGGTAATATACGGTTAGGGTAGGAAAAGGTTAAATGATTGCATAATTAAACATTTGTCCGTAACAAATTTACTTTTTCAATTTATACGATATTCAATGTGAACACAAGCGTGATGTAAAACAATTAACAAGGTTCACATGATGGGTATTAAAAGTGAGATTATCAGCAATTACAAAGATCATAGGAAAATGTTCAGTAAACTTAACAGGAGCTTTCAAACATCGAGGCTTAAACCAACTTGACAACATATTAGGATATATAAGAAAAAATAACCACAGACCAGGTCTTGAATTTGGAAGCAAGGACACATGAGCTGCTACAGTGTGTTCTTTTGGTATTGTTAAACGCCTTTTTGATATCGTTCAGTTGTGTAAAAGATGCACATAAGAGAATGTACAATACAAATCAGTTAATCGTTTATGCTGACCTCTCTGACAACTGTATAATAGACTTCAAAACCACAAATAGAAGAATGACCATGATAAACAATACCGTATAAAAGTACTGGCATGTACATTCTGCACGCTATAACTTACGAGCAATCAACAGGGATGCAGAAGATACTAATAGGACAATGAAACTCATAAGTCAATGACGACAACCGACAAAAAGACTAACAACAGTATTAAAACTCAATATGGTTAACTGAAAAATGAGAAACACGTACGTTCACGTTTATAAACCCAAGCTGCTTTGTTCAGTTTCTTTTCTGTTGTCAAACGCTGTCAATAAATTTAATCCTCCCTATGTAAACTATGAGGTTAACATCATTCAGTGGTTTTCGTTTGTTGCTGTGTTAGATTTTGTTTTGTTTTGTTTATTTTTTTCGGTACATTTATTAGACCTTTAGTTGTCCCGTTCTAACTGTTTTACATTTGTCATGTCCGGGCCTTTTATAGCTGACTATGTGGTATGGGCTTTGTTCATTGTTGAAGCCGTACGGTGACCTATAGACGTTTATTTCTGCGTGATTTGGGTCTCTTGTGAAGAGCTGTTTCATGGTGAATCATACCACACCATTTTTTATATCTAGTACTTAGTTTTACGACACATAATTGACGGATTTTCGAATGTGTAAGACGAATATGTTCATTACAAGATGACAATTTTCAATTTCATTAACACTAATAATTTCGAATTGCAGACGCTGAATTCGTCAACAAAAAGAATTGAAAGATACAAGTGAGATTCAAACTTATAGTACATTATAACACACTGTTGACTACTGTATTTTTCTGTTTGTTTGTTTTGTTCACGCATCGTTGTCATTATATTAGGCATGTTAGATAAATAACTATTTTTGACAATTGAGAGTCGAGAGTCTATAGTTGAGACATTTAAATTAGGGACCATCTCAAAAAAATAAAATAATTATTATTGATTTACACGTTACTATAACAATTATATGTTGACAAGGTTCTTTAACGTGATGCTGACTTTGGAACTTCTTAAAATAAGACCCCCTCCCGATCATCTTATTGATTTAAGACAACAGAAGAAGACGTCTGAAATGGCAGATATTTTGCGCTTTTTTCTTCACATCGATACGATTTCTACCGAGTCACTGGTGAAACACATGAAACAATGATTCAGATGCTGAATTTACTTTGAAATAGAATACTGAATGTTGGGACTCAAAGAGTCTGGACGTCCACATAAATTGTCTCTCAAAATCGACTTTTGATGGTTATCTTGTGGCTAAGAACATATCCGTGTTATTCGATTTTGTCTTTGTTATTTGATATTTCTTCATTTACTGTGTCACTTACAATTGCTGGTATAGTACCGTTGTTATGGGAGATATTTTCTCCATTGGATTGCAAGGCGGATGGCCAGGACTGCCATGGTACATCTCATGCAATTTATCGCCCTCAAACCGAGCCACAGGAACAGTTTTATTCCGGACACAAACGTATGCACTGTATACACACCAAGGTTGTGATTGAAAACCAAAATCACATACGACTAGTACGCAGCGGTTTCTTTGGCCACCAAAATTATGCACAACAATTCAAAATAAAATATATGCTAACCTCTATCCATTAATGACGCCTTACACAATATACCAATTGCGACATTAAACAAGAAGAGACTGTGCTAAATGCAAGAAACTAAATCGTCGCATCGGAGAATGCAGAGTTAATGTCGAACATGCCATTCGCAGACTCAAATGTTAAAGTACTTGGTACAATGTGGCGTCATCCGCGCTGGAGAATAACTCAGATTGTTGAACTTTGCGCTGGTTTGGTAGAAAGAGGGCACAATTTAATTGACTGAAAATAATAAAATCCTTACTTTAAAATGTTTCTTTTTCGGTTAACGTAATGAATTATAATAAATTATGTTATCAATAGAAAAAAATCATTTCTTCTTTTGAGACGACCCCTTTAAAATGTTTATTGTCTCTCGAGTCTCGTTTGTTGTTTGTCAAAAGTATTCATTTATCTAACACGTCTAATATAATTTGATGCGACTGTCATACAAGTGAGCAATTTAGCTAGCTATAAAACCGGGTTCAATCCACCATTTTCTACATTAGAAAATGTCTGTACCAAGTCAGGAATATGACAGTTGTTATCCATTCGTGTAATGTGTTTGAGCTTTTGTTTTGAATTTTTCCTCGGAGTTCAGTATTTTTGTTTTTGTGATTTTACTTTATATAAAAGCTTATTTGTGATGCTAGAATCAAACGAGTTAAATGCCTACGTAAAGTACGAAGTTGAAACCATGCAGAACCTAAATTTCAGAACAGTTTTGTCGAAAACACCTAAGGTAATATACTCTTGGGGAAAATTTCTCCTTAATATTTCGACAATAGAAAGATTCAGCGTGCAGTATATGTGTCGAAAATATTTTTAAGTATATGATTTTGAATCTTAAATACCCAAGTTCGAGCAATGTTTTACTCCGATTTTAACCTTGTGACTTCAACACTTCAGGGAAATTATTTCATGTATAAAAAAATATCTGTTAACAAATTCAGATTAGATAAATTCTTAACTACAGTAATCAAAATTTCGCTAAGTAGGGATTTGTCATTTTGTTTTTTCTGACCAAATCTTAGCAAAATGTAACCTTTGCACAAAAAAAGCTAATAACACTTCCTTCTGCTCATTACACATACGGTTTTTTTTTTTTTAATTCAACAAAGAAATCTACTGAAAAACAGATAGAAACTTAAATTCTTAATCAAATGTATAAGTAAGGCGCTTTGTATTGAATCAATAAATGAAAAGAGCTTAAGCTTTCTTATTTACTTTTTACTACTGAAAATAAAATCAAGACATTTAAAGATAATACATATTGATTGTCGAAATCACCATTATACAAAATACATAGTAAACAAATAATAAATATGATACCAAAAAAAAAGGATTTATTGTGGAATAATTGACAATTTAAAAAAAAAAACAGATATCGGTTAAAATCACTCAAAAGACATATTATTCCTGAGAAATATACAAAAGTCTTTCCTCTTTGATGCCCTTATGCACATGGTATACTATGCATCTTAAATTAGTTCTAAGTATTAATTTATTATATTTAGGTTTATCTTTTTTTCTATACTAAACTGTAATCAATTCTATGTAAATTATAATTTTGATATAAAAATAAAAAAATCCTTATTGGATCTGTGTGAAATTGAAGAATTATATTAGCCTTAATATATGAATGGTTCAATTACATTTTTTTTTATCTACAGATAAAGTATTTGAAATACAATCAGTTGAAGGAACTGATGCAAGTATTTTCACCTACGGCATGTTTTTTTTTGTAACGTATTGGTAATGTGTAGAAAGAAATACAGAGCTTGAGTCAAACAATACGTGGTTAATTACTGATATTTTTTGTCCAAATGCCAAAGTTTCAAAAAAATCGCCCTATCAAAAAAACTTTTCTTCATATGGTATGTCTTTATACCAAATATTTATCAAATAAGTGAAAGAAGAGAATGATGTACGGATAGATGGAGGGAAAACCTATAAGCCCCTTCGACTTTAACAGTGAAGGTCTAACAAACATTTGTGTATCAATATCTGTCATGATATTCAATTTTCATAAGTGGAAAATGAACTGATTGTGTTATACGGTTAAATACAACTAAAATGAAATAAGCAGCATATAAGCACTTGTTAGTTTGTTTCCCAATAATAATTATTTTTATCATTTAAAACGATCAAAAGATTAAACAATAATTTCAAAAATATACTTTACATACAAATATTTCTTCTCAAAATAAACATGAAATTTAAAAGACTGCTTGATAGGGATTAATGCCACTGTTCGTAAAGATTCATTGTGAATCAGATTTAAAGGGGGGAATGATAAAAAATACAATACGGTGTTTCAAAAATGCAAAAGTTATAACTATTAATGCCCAGAGTATAAATGAAATCCCATGATACAAAATATAATACGGTGTTCCATTAAGGTAAATGCAATAACTACTAATGCCCTGTACTGTAAACAAAAGGTAAAGTATTGATCGTTATAACAAAAAATAAAATAGATGGATTTCATGTTTCTGACTGGTGAATTATATCAAAGCATACTGATGTTTTGTTTGTAATATATATACATAAATAAAGATTAACAAGAACTAGCAGACACATGACGATTGTCAGTATTTTTATAAGAAAAGAAACAGTACAAGTAAAGAAGAAAAACGTTTAAAATAATAAACCGATATAATGAAGGAACGGTGCGTTTGTTGCTGTTTTTTGTCATAAAATCTTTGCTTTTTTTAAAAATTATTTATCTTTTTCTAACTATTATTTATTTAGTGTAAATTGTATAAACTGGTTTGTCATTAGGTAGCATCAGTATGTTTTCGTCAAGAAAAAAATATATAAAAATATTGATTACATCTATTATATCTATCACATGATTTATAATCACAGATTATCTACATTGTTGTTGGCATGTTTAACTTGGAAATAGTTTAATAATAACGATTTCTTAGAAGAAAACATGAAATCAGAAAGTAACATCGCAAATCATGTTGCTCATATAATCAGCAACCTTAGAAAACTAATTAAATATATGTTTGCTACAGTCAACGAATATCGTTGATACATTTATACAGCTGCCATTGTATAAAAACCATAATCATGTAAAACATTGATGTCATAGTATACCTCTTTCCACGTCAATGTATGTTCTTGGAATAAACGTGACAGTAATACAAATATCAAATAAGATTGTATATAATTAAGATTTCATTTCAAACGTTAGCAAGAGCCTGTTCCATCAAGTATCATTTAAACGATTTTGTGTGATTAGTTATTCCCATTTTAAAGCTGTTTATGTCATAGCTCTGAAATGAGGTATATGAAAGTTGGATAGAATATATGCTATGCATTTGCCCCAATGCTAATCTTGTGCTTACATATAAATTTCAATGATAAAAGCTCAAACTATTACATATTTTCAAAGACACACTAAACTTCATATAAAGTAATAAGTCCTATATCTTATGCATTTGGTCCAAATAATGCCCTTCTCAAGGAGACAAAGGAATTGAAAACAATCATTACTCGAAAATAAGCTGTATTAACTCAGACTAACATTGCTGTATTTAAAGCCATTCAAATGAAATAAGGTATACTGGTTTGTGCATGTGTTGTTGCTCTAGATAAGATTAAACGTCATTTACATAAAAATATTATACAGAATGATTAATAATCATAAATCAAATCAAATCCAATTGTACTAAACAGACATTTTTTTTATCTTATCAGAGTCCACATTCTAGATTTAACTGAAATGTTGAATATAAATGAACTTAACTAAACACATTTTTATTTCAGGAGGAACATAATGTTATAATTAGGGCAGGCTTAGTTGACACATATTTGAAAAGAAATTTGGTTTCGTCCCTCCCCAACAATTGTTTCTACGACAAACAACTGTTTTTTAGTGTTTTTAATTTGAACTTTTGTAGATCAACTTCTGTCTAATGAATAAGAAAATAAAGACAAAAACTATATGCTGTTAAAAATATCGCTATTTTCGTATTTCAATGTTATTGGACGTCTATATTTATTTCCTTTAAAAGCTTCGTGATGATTTAAGCTTACTCATTAAATAGTGAAATAATTAAGTTTGAGAGATATGAATGCCTCTTTTTCGTGAAGTAAACTCTTTTTAAAATTTGTTATTTTTTTCATCTGTGACTAATAGATTCAAATCGAAACAGTGCGGATTTTGTTGGATGTTAAACGCTCTCATTGCTAAGACTTTTCGATTCGTGAGTGAAATCCGGATCTTCGATATTTTCATTTGACTCAGAAGCATTTGCTGGAAGAAATTCACGATTAATATCAACCATTTGTTCACTAATTGCCTTTGACATCTCTGAGCTGGTTTCCGGTGGAATAAAACTAAAATAAGTTTCCATCATTTCTTTCATGTCAGAATGACTGCGTGGTAGACTATATGAGTCAACTAAAGGAAAAGCTTCTTCATTACTTTCTCTGCTAGTTCCATTATTGTCAGTCTCGTTTGGTAAAGCATGATCAGTCTCAGATACTTCATCAATACTAACACGTTCATTGTTTAAATTAGTTTGAGGATGGCTCGTTTCTGAAGATATACATTGTGATACGTCTAAAATATAAAAAATGGAATCATTGTTAATGAATGAACCGTTGGTTTTTAAAACAGATCATTATTTAGAAACAGTGCAGTGTTGATTTTTAACAATACTTTTATAAATTGAATAGAGATTGATAGTGAAATCAGGAACAGTTTAGATCTATTTTTTGAATATCAACTTGCCGTACTTTGACTTATGATGGTTTACTTTTACAAATTAATTGGGACTTGGATGGAGAGTTGTCTCAAAGGCACTCATACCACATCTTATTATATATATTTCACTCACTATGTACAATTATTTCATTTTCTTTTGAAATTTTCTGAATTTCCTGCCTTTATGGATGTGGTATTTTTGAATTTATTACTAATCTTATACCCCGTTCACACTATGTCTTTTTAAACCGGGTTCGACCCAAATTAGTGAATCCGGGTTACACTTAGGTAGTGTGAACGCCTTATCCCGGGGCGAACCCAGATTAAAATTACCCCTCATTTGTGGTGGAGTTAATGTAGGGCGAACTCGGATTAACTACCTCACTTCTAAGTGTGAACGCAGAGTGAAGCTAATGTGAGGTTGTTGCTATAGTGACATATATGACGTTTGCTTAAAAAGTCATCAATGTGATTAACTATTACGTGACGTCATACATTGAATGACGTCATATTTTGACAGTCGTCTAGTTACCGTATAGACTGGGTCATGAATTATATAATCATAAAAGAATAACGACAAAAAGAGGGATAAAGTTTTATGTTGAAAACCTGGATAATGACAAACGATGAAACCTATGTCGCTTTTTGGGTCGAAAAATGGGTGCAATTTGGATAAAGTTGCGTTATTTGGAGGGAAAAACATCGGATTTGCGGTTGATTGTGATTGAACACCTCAAAAGCGACCATGTGGGTAAAATATTTAAGACTTTAAAATAGAGCATCTGTGATAAAAAAAAAAATATTTACAGTGGACATGCGAAAGAGGGTTACAATTTTGGCGCCCTACGTTTTTATTTTTGTTGAGAGGGAAAATCCCAAACCGGGTTGATTTTTATCAAGTGTGAACTGGGGTAATTAATTCGTGTTAGTTAACCCGGGTTCGCCCCCGGTGCAGATTTAATATTGTGAACACGGTATTAAATGGTTAAATATGCAAAAATGTGATGTACCCCGAAACAAGAAAACATGTCACATATACTGAGAAAAACATGAAGTAAACTTGTTAAAGAATTTGGGCAGTTTTAAACAAAAAATTAGGTAGCGCCTATTTAAATACATTGTAAAATCAATACATTGTATTAATACTTCATTAATGCAGTAAAACAATATAATGACAATTATTTAATATAGTTTACCTGAACACGAGCCATATTGCTTTCTGAAAACTATGAAGGCACAAACAGAAGCAAGCATTAATAAACCCCCAACACATAACCAAGCAATAAGATCTGTCTTTCCGTTTGTCAACGAATTCCAATCTTTCGTCGAATCATTGTGATGTAGAGCTTCAATTATCTCTGTTAAAAAATTAAAAAATCTGTCAATAAGATACCAAACAAGTTGAGAAAGATACATATTTAGATATAATAGTAACTGTTTTACATTCGACTTCATGACAGTTGATGTCTTATATATATTTTGAACAAATCATATTCACATATACTAGTACGTAGTATCTCCTTATTGTGACCGTTTCAGTTTTATGTTGCTTAATTTCGGTAGTCCTAATCTGCATATGCAGTTTTTATCGTACTCCGTGTCACTTAGTAACGATTTGATTAGTGCTGGTCTGGATTCGTTAGAGGTCAAAACATTTCCTAGAGGACATCATGGCGTCACGTTTTCTGTATTGATTACCGGGTTTCATTTTTGTTTCACTTGGCAGGAAAAAATTCCCCTGTGCGAATAATTCTTTATATCGCTCTCCACGGACACCCTACGGATCCATAGAGGGTCAATTCTTGTTATTTGATTTTGCCATGTGATTATGGACTTTCCGAATTGATTTTCCTCTGAGTTCAGTATTTTTGTGATTTTACTTTTTTCTAACCATTTTACTTTCATTACGTCTAGTTGAGACATTTACTCATACTCTTCCTATATATCCTGACTTCAAATGTGTTTCACCCATCTCTCTTGACTTCGTATTTGCCTTATGACTGTATGCAGTTTATCCACGAATTTAGTTGACATTTGATAGGTCTGACTTAAATTTTATTTTAGTTCCCATTTGGTCAAATAGTTCGTCAAGTATTTAAACATCCAGGTTTGTTTTAGTTTTTTTTTTAAATTGTAGTGTTCACGATGAAGATAAATTTAGAAAACCGATTCGGAAGCACAAAACTTCTTTACATTAATTTAGATTTTTATGAACGAGCATGATGAAGTGTCAATTGGGAAGGAGGAACTTCTTTATCTGAGCACAACACCTTTAGTTTTTAGTGTATCGTTTCGTGTTATTATTGCAATCAGTTACTATCTTGCCATTTACGGTTCTTGAAAAAAGACATGTTCTCATGTCAATCATATATTTGATTATGCATTAATAGTTTGAGAATTTATATTTACCTAATGTTTATAAATTGGTAAGTCTTTGGGCAGAACTTAGGAATTGAATGATGCAAGTACATATTTTTAGTACAGAAATAGTACCTATGCAAAAGTAGCTGTGTAGTCAGCCTTTCCTGAGGCCAAATACTAAAATTAACATGCATTACCTTTACCGACTGAGCATTTCGTGGTTGCTGTTCTACACGGCACACAATGTCGGTCTCTGAGATGACATAAACATTTGGACGGAGAATAACTAAAAATGTCAACTGGTGTTACCTGAAATAAAAAAAAGACAAATAAAATTTTTTAAATGATATTGGCTACGTATTAATGCGCACTAAAAATATAAATTGTATGTGGTCCTACAATTTAGAAACTTTAAGTGTTTAATTGTTAGTTCCGAATATTACAATTAAAGCAATTATGACTATTTATAAATTTGTCAGAAATTAAGTTGCATCTATCTTATACTACGGTACTGGCATGAAAATACGGATTTTTTGTGTTATTAAAAATAGTTGTTTCAAAATGATAGAAATTATTATAAATTAAGGAATGAATCTCCCTCATGCAAAGCTCTGATTCCTTTCACGGTTTGGCTATACTTTTTGGACCTTTTGGATTATAGCACTTCATCTTTTATATAAGCTTTGGATTTCAAATATTTTGGCCACGAGCATCACTGAAGAGACATTTATTGTCGAAATGCGCATCTGGTGCATGAAAATTGGTACCGTTTATTTTATTATAATTTATTGCAAAATAATTTTTTTATCAAGTTTCCAAAAACAAATCAAAATGAACTTTAAAAGCAAAGAATTTACCGTTCATAAACTATTTTCTTCTCGTATGGATTTTAGTGGAAAGGATAAGACAGTGGATTTCCGTGCGTAAAACACGAGCTTTTAGAATAAAGTTCAAATAATTGGAAAACCACTATATCAAAAACGTGCCAAACATGTAATTTCGGACAGAGTGGTTTAAATTGTAATAAGACAATCATTATAGAAATGATTTGAATTGGTATTATAAAAACACACTAATAATGACATCAATTTATCTAAATTGTTTAATGAAACTTTAGCTTTGCTGATTGACTTTATGTGAGGACAGCATTTTTGGAATTATACTTACTTACATCTTCTCCTTTTGGAACAAAATTACACCAGAATAAAGGTTAAAAATTCCAACAATAATCTTGCAAGAAATCATATACCAAAAAAAATATATACAAGAACAGGACAAAAGCACGACGACACCGTGCAAATCCAATTGAGGTCAATGTGAATTATTTCACCAATTTTTATTGTTATGCAGCAGAAAAGTGTCGGTATAGATCTTTGATGAAATGTGAAAATTCATTTGAATTATTTTCACCTTAAGCCCAAGTCCCACTAGACCACGATCGCACCACGCACACCGCGATCTATAATAAATTCAGATCGTGGTGAGGTCGCAGTATAAGCTGCATGAAAATGTAAATTTTCGTTGCTTTCTCGATGCTACTACGATATCATTACGTTTCTACAACCACCCCGCTACGTTTATACGTTTTTACCGGGGTAACACGAATGACCGAATAGCACTGTTATTATCCGAATAACACTTGTAATGACTGAATAACACTTGAAATTTTAATATTAGCACATTTTGGTGACTTTTAAAAATTGATTATTGAAAAATAATAAATTATCGATGTATTTAATAACTTAAAAATGATTTACAGAAAGCAGATAAGTTCATAAAGATCATTTTAAATTTAGTGTGTACATCGAACTTGGCGGCCATTGTGATTTCCGTGGTCACCATATTGGATCTACATACTAAATTTTTAAAGTTTTTTATGAACTTATCTGCTTTCTCTAAATCATTTTAAGTTACAAAATACACCGATAATATACTAATAATTAATAATCAATGTTTTAAAGTCACCAAATTGTGCTAATATTAAAATTTCAAGTGTTATTCGGTCATTACAAGTGTTATTCGGATAATAACAGTGTTATTCGGTCATTCGAGGTACCGTTTTTACCGCGATTATTCTGCGAACTCACTACGCTTATCAAGATCTTTTTACACTCATTACGTTCTCACTACGACAATACCACGAGTTATCCGATCGCAACACGATCTTACCACTTTCTACTGCGATTATGGCACGTTCTTAACACGATTACACAACGTTCATATCGCGACCTCACTACGTTCTTAGCCATTACGTCAACATCGTGTTCCATACCAATATAGTTTCATTCCTTGTATTTCTGATTAATACGTAGATTTCTCGAAAACAATACAGTCTTGCCACCAAAATCTTCTAGAACACGTGGTTGTGGTTATCGGGGTTGATGTAGAGGCAGAGGGAGCTCTGATAATAACGAATCCTTATCAAGTAGAGATGTTGAACCGACCAATCCAATCCAACCTAGGGTAGCACTCCACAGTTAGGTGTGTAGTTTCGCATTTTGGCCCCTGTGGATTTTTCAAAGATGAGAGCTAGTGTTGAATAAAATTCATTTTTGGATAGCTGAGGATTAAAATAGCCATCCTATTGGGTTCATATGACTATTTAGATTATTGAATGTATGATCTATATAGGCTGTTTTCTGTATGACAGTCCGTATTTGCTTATCCATACCATATATTGGTCCGGCAATTATTGTAATGTTTTTTCCAACTTTTTGTCGCACGAACTTTGTGATTAAATTTTACGAAAAAATGAGGCGAAAGACACCCATTTTTTTTATCATTAGGAAGATTAATGTCAACAGATACTAAAAAGGTATCACACAATGGGCATTGAAAATCTAGTTTGATCCAAATTGTGGGAAGATATGTGACAGTTTCACCCCCCCTTTTTTGCAATATTTTATGGTAAATAAATGCAGATTGTTGCCATGGATACACATTAAAGGAATTATATTTCACCCTTTTAACTTTTGAAAATTAAATCTATGGAAGAAACTGATTACATTCATATGCACATGTACATCACAAACAGTTAGGTTAATGTATTAGAAATCCAGGAATAGGAGATGATAAAACATTTTGTGGTTCATTTTTAATATTATTTTCTAACTATGGAGTGCTACCTAAATTACAACCTATTGCTGTTCCATAAAGCTCAAATGACGATATTTTAGTGAACGATAGCAGAGATGACACAGATGTGTCATAGATATAGGAAGATGTGATATGTGTTCTAATGAGACAACTCTCAATCCCAGTAACAATTTATTAAAGTAAACTATAATAGGCCAAGGTACGGCCTTCAACACGGAACCTTGGCTCACACCGATTAAAGGGCCCAAAAATTATAAGTGTAAAACCATTCAAACGGGAAAACCAACGGTCTAATCTTTATAAAAACGAGAAGCATGTTTGAGCCATTAGAGAAAATGGAAGAAGTCCCAATTACATACAAACAAACAAAACCTGGAGAGATTTAATATATTCTATGTGAAAATGACAATGAGAATGATGGTCGTAGTATGAACGTAGTCAGGTCGTAAGAAGAGCGTGATGAGGATGGCAAGGTCGTGCTATAATCGTACTATGGTCGTGAACAGCGTGGCATATACGTAGTGGAAGCGTAGTTGGGTCGGTGAGAACGTGATGGTCGTCGTCAGGTCGTAATAACGTCGCTGTGAGATCGTAGCGCAGTCTCTCCAAATAGAATCACGCTTTCGCTACGCTCTTGCTACGATGGTACAGCGACCATTGCGATCTTACTACGATCTTAGTGCGCTCTCATTACGCTTCTACTACGACCTGATTTCGCCACGACCGCACCACGATTGATTTGAACATGTTCAAAGTTGGCCACGCTCATCACGATCTTGAAGACCTCACCATGACCATGATACGACCTTACTGCGATATACACGATCCTACTAAGATCATAAAAATTTGCATTTTTTCGTAGTGCGATCTGTGAAAAAAAAAATGAAAATTTTGAAGATCGTAGTGCGATCGTGCAGATCGCAGTAAGGTCGCAGTAAGGTCGTAGTACGGTCCATCGTAGCGAGAGCGTGATTCTATTTGGAGAGAATGCGCTACAATTTCACAGCGACGTTAATACGACCTTACAACGACCATCACGTTCTCACCGCGATCCAACTACGCTTCAATTACGACTATACCACGTTTACACCACGCTGTTCAAAACCATAGTACGATTCTAGCACGACCATGCCGCCCTCATCACGCGCTTCCTACCACCTGACTACGTTCATACTACGACTTTCATTCTTATTGTCATTTTTACATAAAATATATTAAATATTTCCAGGTTTTGATTGTCTGTATGTAATAAGGACTTCTTGTCCATTTCCATTAACTGCTCAACCATGCCACATTATGATCCATTATGTATGCAAGTGCCTATCCCAAGTCAGGAGCCTGTAAATCAGTGATTGTCGTTTGTTAATGTGTTACATATATGTTTTTCATTCTTTTTTTTTGACATAAATAAGACCGTTAGTTTTTTTGAATTGTTTTACACTGTCATTTCGAGGCCTATGCGGAATGGGCTTCGCTCATTGTTAAAGGCCGTACGGTGACCTATAGTTGTTAATGTCTGTGTCATTCTGGTCTCTTGTGGAGAGTTGTCGTATTGTAAATCATACCACATCTTATATTTTTTTTTATATATTCACACATCTGTGTCATCTCTACTATCGTTCACTAAAATTTCGTCATTTGAGCTTTATGGACCGTGAATAGGTAGTAATTCAGGTTGTATTGGTCGTTCTGACATCTTTGCTGGATCAGGATTCGTAACTATCAGATCTCTCTCTGCCTCTGAATCAACACCTACCACCACGCCCAAGTGTTCTACTAGATTTTGGTGGCATGACTGTAATGTTTCCGAGAAATCTACGTATTATTCGAATTTAGAAGGAATGGAACTGTATTGATATGGAACACGATTTTGTTACTATTGCTGAGAACGTGATAAGATCGGTATGAACGTAGTATAATCGCAGTCGAAGCGTGATGCGATCGTGTTGCAATCGGATAACTCGTGGTATGGTCTTAGTGAAAACGTAATGAGCGTAGAAAGATCTTGATAAGCGTAGTGAGGTCGCAGAATAAGCGCGGTGAGAACGTGGTATAATCGTAGCGGGATCGTTGTAGAAGCGTAATGAGGACGTAGTATCATCGTGAAAGCAACGAAAATTTACATTTTCATGCCGCTCATACCACGACCTCACCACGATCTGATTTTATTTTAGATCGCGGTGAGCGTGGTGCGATCGTGGTCTGGTGGGACGGTGGGACTAGGGCTTAATGAAGTACAATTATGTGTATAATCTTATGTTTGCCAAAACCTTTTTTTTAAATCAGAAAATGTAATTTGTATTTGGAATGTGAAGTAAATTTACTTAGTTTGATAATACGCAAGGAAATGAGCCCTGTGTCCCTAATTTTTCTTCTTTTCTGTTGTTTTCAAAATAGCTTCAAGGTTGGGAAAAAAACCAGGTATATTGCCATTTTCAGAAGTTGTTTCTTAGTTTAAGATATCAAATGAAATCGTAATTGCGTTTTTTTTAATCATTAAACTGATACATTATCACTGCGTTTGTATGACAATAAGAATCGCTATTTTCGTTTTTTTTAATCATTAAACTGATACATTATCACTGCGTTTGTATGACAATAAGAATCGCTATTTTCGTTTTTTTTAATCATTAAACTGATACATTATCACTGCGTTTGTATGACAATAAGAATCGCTATTTTCCTAGTTTAATGGTCAAAACCGGCACTTTTTGCTGATAAATGATAATACTATGCAAATAAGGAAGTATTGTATTAATACTGATTCTACAGGGCACGTTGTGGGAGACAATCACTCTATTTCTGTACCTGACCTCTATCTGACTTATGGTAGATGT
This sequence comes from Mytilus galloprovincialis, assembly GCF_965363235.1. Classification (NCBI taxonomy): domain Eukaryota; kingdom Metazoa; phylum Mollusca; class Bivalvia; order Mytilida; family Mytilidae; genus Mytilus; species Mytilus galloprovincialis. Next base: position 37,838,814 of record NC_134841.1, on the reverse strand, counting down.
AATACGTGCATGAAGACTTAGATCTGTTTAACTGAGTTAATATCTTGAATTATATGAAAAATGATTTGTCGCAATCATTAAAAACTGTTTAAATCCTTAATGAAATTCGATGACAATGTACGTTAATATTTAGATAATCTGAATATATTTAATCTATAAACCAAATGGGTGTTCAAGTCCGAGATATAAAAACCGTATAACATAAATATTTAATATGGCTTAAATATATCATTGAAGACATTGACCAAAAGACGATCATAAAGTGTTTTGCCTGGCATCAATGCTATCCAGTAATGAACTAGCCTATCATATATATACAAAACATAGAAAAACATTATAAGTTTAGTTAATTCCATTTATTCGTTTAAATAACAGTGTGTTCCGTTGTTTTCCTCTCATAGTTTATGTATTACCCTCGGTTTAAGATTGTCATTCGGATTTGTTTTGGCTTAATCGAGTTATGACTATTGAACAGCGGTTTACTACGGTTGCCTCGACTTATTTAACAATTTCACTTACTATTGGTGCCACTGATATTGTTGTATAATTTCATCTCTACTATAAATAATGTAATCACTTACCCATACTTCGATAAATTCTACTGATTTTGTAATACTGAAATTCTGTAATGTAAAATAGCAATCCAGATAGGTTAAATTCGAAGTGTACGGCTAGAAATTGATGTAAATCTTTTGTTTTGTTGAAAACATGGTACCATACGATATGTATATATATATATATAAATGTGTATGTGGTTTCAAAATATTTGCTTGAAAAATTGTCAGTCGATAAATGTTGAAAATTTAATTAAAACTAATGTTTAGGCACAATTGACCCAACTGTGGACATTGTTGCTTGTACATTATTGTCTCTTTTGAAGTTTTGGTATTTTTTTAATATCTAGGGGGGGGGGGGGGGGGTTATGCCATAAATTCATTTGTATATCTCTGACCACAAGATGAAATCTCAACATGGAAATAGTCCTTGTTTACAGGTGATTAAATATATATTTTTGGCCTCGAAAAGATTTTTCTGTATTTCACCACTTTACGAACTTACCGTAGAAATGTAACCGTTGGTGAAAAGATGAAGTTGATCCTGATGAACACTGTACATGCTTGAATTAATGTTAATGTTGGCTATATCTAATTGAAAATCATCAAATATGCTAACATCAAATAACGTCATCTTAAAATCATTTGGAGGTATTTCAATGAGAATCTGTATTGCATTAGTCTCTTTGATAAATAAACATTCAACATACTGGTCCCAGTTTCCAGAAAACAGTCGAAAATGATCTAAAATAAAGATATGCCAAATGGTAATAACAAAATTGACTATCATTAAAAGAAGGAGAAAACATAGCATTGTATTCAATCACTGTGCAAATATCATTAAGATAACAAAAATAATCTTTAGTTCTAAATCATAGTGCGAATTATGAAGATATTCTAGATTTCTGTGACCATAAAATGAAAACGTATACGTGGTTTCGCTTGGGAAGTGTCTTTTCAATTTTAAATCATCTAGTGATGAACCCACCCTTTTAAAAAAATCAATCAAATTAAAACACAGATTAACTTAAGGTACAATTAAAAGAACGACTGCTGTAAGTATCTAATTTTGGGAAATATGCTGCGATGAAGGTCAATATACGATCAATCACCTAGAGACAAACCTTTGTATCTATTAAAATAATTAATAAAGGTTTTCAGTACTAGCAACTTTCAGCTAAGGTCAACTTATTCAACATAATTCAAACATTACGGAAAATTATATATGAGCTGCAGAAATGGTGTTGCCTCCTGTAATAAGATTTTCTGACGAACCATTTAATTCGATAAGAAAAAAAAAAAATCCGTTTTGTTAGAAAGTCTTGTTATGTAGTATAGAAAATCGAATATATATAACTGACAATCGAATAAAAAGCTCTGGATTTTTCTCAAACATCCATAAAGGTTTTACACTGAAATAGTTATTCAAGATCTGTTTACTTATTGACAAATCTAATAATATGTTCTATCTAAGCAGTCAGGGAAATGGTTGAAAGGACAGAAAGCAAAAAATGTGTAACACTTCTAGAAGCCAGTATATAACAATATTTGACGGGCTTTGTTTGATCATGCCTTGATATATTTTCAGTTGACAATAAACTGGTAGGCTTACGAACAAAAACTTATAAACAATTTAAAATTGGTCGTGTTAATAGGAATAAGAAGATGTGGTATGAGGTCAAAGTACAGCCTTCAACACGGAGTGTTTGCTTGCTTACAATGTACAACAAGCTATATAGGACCATAAACTGACTAGTGATAAAAACAATTTAAACAGTGAAACGGTCTACTCAGTATATCTATAATACTAAAATTACGAGGTCCAATTTGTCAGCCGTCATCACGTAAAAACGACGAATCAAAGAATTCAACTTTATATACAACTAATATAGTACAAAGGTGTAGATTAAAAATTACACCACTCCAGGCCCTTTTGTTTTCCACGTAATTAATATTGCCAATAATTGGGAAGTTCCGGGTCGAGTCCGATACCGATACCAATAGTATAATCACCTGTTACCTATTACCTTATCTGTACGTTCCGCATCTGACAGGTGCACCACCAAACAGTGTATTCAGGATTAATATGCTATATACACGGGTCATAATCACAGGGTTGACACTACTAAATTGTCAAGTTGTTACCTATTGTAGTATTTTAATCCGTAAGACTTTCTAAGATAACTATACGAATACTAAAAATCTGGACTAAAAACAAGTTTCAATTTGTTAGCGGGAATGACGTAAAACAGCGAATCAAAGAATGCAACTTTATTTATAACTAATATAGGACAATGCTGTTGATTAAAAAATACTAAATTCCAGGACCTTTTGTTTTCCAAATAATTAATATTACCAATAATTGAAACTTTATTTATAACTAATATAGGACAATGCTGTTGATTAAAAAATACTCCATTCCAGGACCTTTTGTTTTCCAAATAATTAATATTACCAATAATTGATAAGTTCCAGTTCGACGGGTTCAAACTGATTTGAAAGCATTTGAAAGCAGAGAAAATTGTGTATCTTATAATCGGCATGACTTTATCAGATGACAGTACTAATACTAAGATAAGGCTTGCGCATAGTTATATACTTTAATTCAGTCACGGACCCGAGATATCACGGGTGTGTTCTAGTGGTAAAGTATTTTTCAGAACAACAAATTACGGAGAGAGTCTCTGAGTTAAAATCCTAATTTAAGCACTACCCAATTGTCAGCGTTGCATCCTACGACCTTATTGAACTACAAGGAATTGTAATGATACCAATTGTGGTTATTGGTTTACAAAATAAAGAGCACCAAGATAAATAGCAAAAAAAAAGGCGAATCAATAATAATTAAAAACCCTCACTCTGTCTAAATGATGCGTCCACGGCATGGATCCTTTTACATGTCCACTAATTGATAAAAAATCAATACACGAGGACACTGTTTCCTTTGGTGTGTTGTTACAATGCTAAGTTAATATGGAAATGATAATTGATGACTAAAAGACAATGTTGATGCATTGTAAAGAACAAATATCAAGAAATCTTAAATGATTAGATCAATTATTGCCAGTTGAACATAAGAACATGAGAATAACCAAATGTGATTTGCTATTTTTTATGGCTATATAAATGATAGAATGATGATAAGGCAATGTTTTCGGTAAAATGAAATCCGTGTTTTATTAACTGAAGGTACTTAGTTTCAATATGTGCTTGTACAAATTAAGGACATATTAAAGTATCTTTTACCTTACTGCATACTACCTACTCAAAACCCATAATTCAACCATATTTTGTCTTGCTCCAATTCATGGGAACCACTTATACTGTAAATTTTGAAAGTATTATAAACGATTGTCGAACAATACCAAACAGACATTCGAAGGTAAATAACAAAAACACTATGCTAAGGTAAATGGCCAAATAAAGTACAAAGTTGAACAGCATTAAGGACCAAATTCCTAAAAGTTTTGCCATATACAGCTAAGGTAATCTATTCCTGCGGTAGAAAAGCCTTAGTATTTCAAAAATTAACAGTTAACACATAAAACAATAAAAATAACAACTGGACATTATATTCCTGACTTGTACAGGCATTATCAGATGTAGAAAATGGTGGATTGAATCTGATTTAATATCTAGCTAAAACTTTCACCTGTATGACACTGATAAACTCATAAGTCGAGAATAAACTGGCATATGTCTATATATCAATTTTCAAGAAATGTTTTAAATCAGGCAGTGGTACGTGACGATTAGTAGCCACTTACTACCAAATATTAGTCTGGTTTTCTGATTTTTTTATTATTCGTACTATATAGGATTCTTGACAGAAACTCGTAATGAAAATTCGTGAACAAGTAAATTTTGATTTAAAATGGTTTAATATATTTCTCATTTAGCAAATATTAAATAGTTAAATGTATTTAATAGTTTAATTTCTTTTTAAAAACCTGTAACAAAATGTGTTATCACAGGGCTATCTCTACAATTTTCTAAATATTTATTATTTGTACTATTTCTGTGAAACGTCTATGGTTCCAAATAATGATATTGTCTGGAAACGTGCTATGGAGGGACATTTGTCTAATCATCAGGTTCATTTTATAAAGAAAAAAATGTATTGATTTTTCCTGCAATCATGCCAATTGACTTCTAATTTGCCAAAAAAGAACATTTTAATACTGCTTTGTAGCTTTGATGAGATCTTTTTTAACCTTCGAACAATTTAACGAGGGATAAATGCTTTTGTCCTTCAGGTATTCAACAGTGATTATTTCCTGTGACTGAATTAGTTTTGATAAATCGGTAAGAAACTCTTTCCGTGTAATGTTACATTAGAAATAACGTTTTTTGTAGTTTTTTTTTATAGCTAATTTTGTTCGTATAACTACAGCAAAAACGCAGATAAAAAGGCAGATGATACCGAAGGGACATTTAAACATCATAAGTCGATGAAAAAACAAAAATACCACGGCAAAATAAACCACAAAAACAACATAAAGTCTTTAGTTTTTCTTTGTTCTATTAGTTTTCTTTAGTGATATGACATCATGTTTATTACAGAAAGTAAAGTAAAGGGTACTGTATTTTTCTGAATTATTCTTCGCAAAGAGCTCTTGGTTAAAGCCTGTCTGATACAATTAAAAGAACAGGTTTGCGAGGAGAGAAATGCGGTTTGTTTGTTGAAATATATGTAAACGTAAATTATATGTTGTCAATAAAAACATTAAGCATCTTGATGATATCAGTTTCAAATAATTTTTGCTTGAATCATCACTTCAATAAATATATATTTGTAACTTTTTGTTATTCCTTTGGTGGCACAGCTAGTGTAAAGTGACAGAGAAGTCAAATTTGTGTTATACCATTGGCGAGACTATTGAACGAGGATAGAGACTAAGATTGTATACACCACAAGCGTTTTGATTGTTTGAATGGGATGTCGCAAATATTGAAATAGTTACATTGTAACAATATTTAACTACTTAATTAAGTTTAATATTTGTAAACATACATTAATTAAAGGGGGAACATGATGTATTTTTCTCATACTTTAAGGTTTTAGGACGAAAGGCCAGTAGGGTAATTAAACTGTATTATATACCCACTTTAAGCATATACAGCACTGTAATGCATGTGTATTGAAATATAACAGTTAATTATCTGAAAACAAAAAGATCCCTTTGCGAATACTTATAACATACTAATTTTAAAATGCTTTGTGTTTGGTTAGGAAGCAGGTGGCTTAGCTATTAGACAGTAAAATCGCGTTTAATTTCTATTTTTCTTTATAATAATGAAATAGTGTTCTGTATTGCTAAACGTCAGTTCCTTGTAATTTAGAGACAGCAGTTGTTTACCAAAGTTCCAACTTCTGTTTAGAAGATACAACTCAAGATAAGAAACATTTTTTTAGATCCCTTAAACTCTTACAGGAACCAGACCGGGTGCGTTGACAGAGTCAAAATCCTGTTATGCTTGTATCACACACCGTGCAAATAATCACTACTAGGAATTATTTCGTTTTAACGATCAGAATTGTCTTTTATCTAACTATCTATTAAAGACAGCAACATACATGTCGATAGTGAGATGAGAAACAGACACATCGAGGCAGTCAACCAGTCAATTTCTGATTGTAAACCTTAATATGTTGTATCTATTTCAGACGTTCTTTCATATAAATTAAGTTTAAATACTTTTCCAAGCACGTATTAGGTGTAAAATATAATTGTATTCATATTTAAGCTTAAACTATAGATGAATTAAGATTAATTATATCTCTTAAATTTAAGCGGGGTTTAATTATACATTTCCCATTGTATTATTTAAGGAATGACTGTAATATTTTTTCTGTCTATGAAGAAATAACATAAAAAATTTGGTACACACTGAATAACGCGCGTAGAGGGTTATTAACAGTGTGCACCACATTTTTTATGTTATTTCGAATAGACAGAAAAAATATTACAGTCATTTCTTATAATTTAATTCTAAATTCCATTTTAAACAGTAGAAAACGATGAAAAAACGTTGATGACGTCACGGTCACATGACTAAATTATGTCTATGGGCTCATAACAAAATAACGTCAGCCAATCAGAAGACGCGTTACATCCAAAACTAAATTATTAAGCTATGGTACATTTTTGAATTATTATCTTTCATTTTTCTAATATGTTTTGCCTTTATGCATCTTTGTGCTTCTTAGTTTCTTCTTTGTTTGGTTTTTTAGTGGTTAAGATTAGAACATAATGTTGACTGCAATACCACTATTGTTGACATTTTTACCTATAATGTATGTTTGTTTTGTTCACACATCGTTGTCAATATAATAGAATTTGATGCGACTGTCATACAAGTGAGAGATTCAGTTAACTTTAAAACCAGATTTAATCCATCGTTCTCTACATAAGAAAATGCCTATACCAAGTTGTTGTCCATTCGTTTGGTCTGTTTGAGCTCTTGATTTTGCTATTTGATCAGAGACTTTTTCTCGGAGTTCACTATTTTTTGTGATTTTAATTTTTACCTGTTCTTTAATGAGAAACTAGTACTAGCAAATAAAACAAGATATATCATCTATATTTCCTTTCATATTATATAATTATGATTACCCCAGACTTTTTCATGATCTGTTTATATCTGTATGTGTTTCTGTGTATATTTCTTTATTCTAGGATTAAAACAGGTATTGTGGTAAAATATCAGTTTAACACCTAATCATATTTATTTGATGGTCTCATGTTAAAGACAGTGGTTTTCTTTAGTTACATCTTAATGTTTGTGTCCTGTTGATTATTAATTGTTTTCTCTTTTTCTAATCCGATTCGATTTTTATCTAGTCATATTGTAAAGGCAATTGGATTGTCTACAGTTTAAGCATGTAGTTTAACTTTACATATATTTTCTGTTTGTCATTATACTGATTGATTTTTAATGATGGTACCAAACCACTACCAATTGGAAAAATAATGCTTGAGGGGACATTCCAAATTCCAAATATAACTTTACAGACCTAACGGTAGTAATTTAAAACGTATGACCTTATGTTCATGTAAGCAATGATTGAATTTAACGATTTTTATACATTTTGAATGGGTAAAAATCCACGCATTCCCGTTCCTTAGCTAAGGGACAGAGTTATTTAGAATTCTGTAATTAAGGTAAGTGAATTATTAACAAAATGTCTCAATTTCACTGCAATTCTTCATTTGTCAATTATATTTCCTTCTACTGATTTGACATGGTTTAATTGTTCAGTTTGCTTGGGGAACTTTCCCGTTTATATATTAGGCAAGTTGCTCTAGAATATATCTTGATAATCAATATATATCTAGCATCTAACTTGGGAACTTTATAGTGAACGGTGCAGAATTTGATATACTATTATTGAAATTAAACTGTCGATGATTGAAGTTCGGCTGAATATTGTTACTTTATTAAAGAGGAGAAAAATGCCATTTAAAAGCTGACTCATGATTATATTGACTCGATCCTTTTCGAGTTTAAAAGTTTGACCAAAGCCTGAATCATATCACCAGTCAAGAATAACTGAAATCGAATCAAAGGTACCAGAAAAGAGAGAAAACATAATAAAATACGTCTGCCAAAAATTATAAACTATGCCTTGTTTTCTTACTGAAGCAAAACCACAAAAACGAAACCTGAAGTAAATGTATCTTACTAAGAGACACTCTTTAGTTTTTTGGATAGATCAAACTTGTCAATTAGTGTTTTTTTGTAAATCTCATGTTCAGTAATACAGACTGATAAAATAATCAAACATAGATGATGATGCCGACCATGCGCATGTATCAAGATGTTGTAAGATTAGCTTTTTTCTAAGAGTTCATCAAGAAATTTCAGAGAGGACTTTTAAAAGTTAACAGATGATTTACGACAGACGACAATTGGTGGTCTGATTGGTTGGTCTTAATCGCCACTTTAAACATTACTGCACCATTTCGTGGCGGTCAGTTTTTATAGGTAAAAGAAGCCGGAATGCCTGAAGAGAACCACCTACCTTCGGTTGGAAAAACTGCCAATCTAGTCAATAAAGAATGGAATACAGTGTAACTGCCCTGTGCTGAATTCAAACTCAGTGAGTTCGACTTCTTAGACCACTCGACTACCGAGTCCCTTTGATAGACGACGAATGGTACACATATAGTGATTAGAATACATCGCACCTACCCTTATGGCCTAGTAAGCTAAATCATTAGGCTTTATATTTTCCCCATGTTTTTCATGACAACGTACACTATAATTGAACCGTTATTCTGCCATGCCCAGTATAAACTTTTTTATATTGAATATTATACAAACCGGAATATCCAGTTGTGTCAACATCTGTTTCCAATCTGTGTGTGTGTTGTTGAAACGGGTTGAAGCGAGGTAAGTTGTATAGTAGGAAGCCATAGGTAGACATTGGCTGAACACCATCTATCATGAGGTAAAATGTTTCCTATAAGTAAAAAGTTCACCTAGACTAAATTTGTAGTATGAAAATTGCTAATAATAAAGAAATTAGTACAATAGTATTAAACAGAGTTTTAATAAAAGTAATGATTACTACTATTTGATAACATACAATACAAAAAATGTAGTCCGTATTTAAAAAAAAAGATAGCCAGGGATCACAAATGAACAAAAACGGTCATTATATATTAATGAAAAGTATGCTAAGAATAAAAAATTTCGTTAGGAGCATTAAGGCCTGATTTTGGCCCAAGGAAATGAATTTTTGATAACTATTTCAAACTGGCACATAATGTTTAGAAATGCATAGGGCCAAAAAAATATTAATGAAAAAACATAAAGATTTTTATCTGATGACGTCACAATTACGTCATAATATGTACTGTTTTCACAAAAACGAAGAAAAATACAGAATTTATGCAGTTTTCTATCTGTATTTCCATTGAGGAAACATCGTGCACAGCAAAGAAACAACAACATATTTTAACAGAAGTTTTATTATAGCTATTGACATAAGCTTACCAAACATAAAGTTGTTTCTTGGGTGCGCACATAATTTTTCAATCTAAAATATGCTAAAAATTTTACAAAAAAAAAGGAAAATCATGAAAGTCTACAAAATATGCAAATTAAGTCATGTTTTGCTGCCATGGTAACTTGTTCCATGTCAAATTTATTTAAGTTTTTCTGAATACCTTGTACCTTATTCAAGTTTTCAGTTATTTAAGAACATGATAACTTTTAAATTTGCAGTATTTTTTTGGCCAAAGAAGGGCTTTATTGCCACTACTCCTTTGTAAAAAAGGTAAAAAAAGATATTTAGTGTAAGTTGTATAGTCCCAAACAATAAAAATACAGCCCAGTCAAAAAATTCATGAAATGTGTACACATACTTGGTAATAAATATACAATATATGTATATTTTCCAACAATGTATATATATATATATTGTGTTTATCCTAAAATTACTCAAAACTCTTGAAAATTTAGTTAATAAAATCAAATTCATTGTCTTTAATTTCTCAAAGAAATCGACATAGTTGAAACGTGGACCGCGAAGAGGACCCCAAAATGAACTGGTTAAGAAACAGAAATATTCATTTACCGCTTGCTCAACATGGAAGTGGGGTAACAGGAGACTTTATTTTTACAAGAACAAATAAAGCAAAAATTATTATATACCTGTTATTTGAACAGTAGTTGTCAAATTGCATGATCAATTAAATTATCAACTATTCATTTTTTGATTATATCTTTGAATTAAACTCAATATACTTCAATGTTCAATTGCTCAAAAAATTCGAAACATGAAAATCCAACGAATTGACGATGTGTTTAAAAAGAAACGAAAAGCTAAATACATTTTTAATTATATCTTTGAATTAAACTCAAGATACTTCAATGTTCATTTGCCCCAAAAATTCGAAATATAAAAATCCAACGCAAATCTTAATCGTTGATATAATTACTATTCCCCCAAAAAATATACAAGTTTAAATCGACATCGCATCACTTTATTGTTTCAATATTTGTGGCGCCTGTATAGCAACATTTAACATAAAATTTCATAAAAAAAAACGTTCTGTATGAATTTTCTAAGATCTTAAAAACTATAATTATATCTAGTCTACTCTGAAAACCAGTCCAAACAAACATGACAAGATTGAGTTATCTTTTTCCAGTCGTTATAATATTTTCTAAGTTCGAAAGGTATGACTTACAAATGAATCCAGAACTATATTTGTTTTGTTTTGAAGCTGTAATATTAAACATCTACCACTTCCAAAATCGATGCCATCTTTTCCTTCCATGACGATTTGATATCCCTGGATTACTGGGTTATAACCTGCAACCAACGACAGTATATTGGTAAGTGACAAACATTTTAATATTCATAGCACATACATATTTTAACAATCTTTTTTAGACAACCGGATAAGTGTTATAGAGAGGCAAAATATATCGAAGAGATATACTAACTCATAATTCGAAATTAAACTGACAAGGCCATGGCAAAAAAAAAAAAACTGATCATAAACACACAAAAAAACAGTACACAACCCACATCATAGAAAAAAAAACGTGGATGATCTAAGGTACTCGGGGAGGGTAGTCAGATCCTGCTACACATATAGCACCTGTAACACTAAATTTTATGAACATCAGAAAACAATATTGAAACTTCCTTTACGAATGCATAAACAAATGATCAGAGTAACAATTAAATGAAAATAACAACTGCACCGAACTCATAACGGAACGTTCCTAATCATATCGCACAATCAAAAGATCAAACACATCAAAGGAATTGATAACGTCTGTCATAGTTCTGACCTGGTACAGTCATTTTCTTATGATGAAGAAGAGGCAATTGTAATTTCGTAACCATTTGCAATAAATGCAGAAATTTGAAAGCCTCACACCAGAATGTGACAAAGTAATGAAGTCATGTCTTAATATTTGGAAAAGTAATATTAACAGATCATTTGATTAAAATGATGTGCTTAGTATCCAATAACTGCAACCGTCTGATGAGAAAATTCTAAAAAGCAACTTTTACAAAAGGGTGCAATAAGGCTTTTATGTTGCCCAAATATTAGTGCAAGTTAAAAAGTTTTCCATACAAAAATTGTCCTAACTATACGAAGGTACAAGGCGTTCAAAAAATAAAAACTTAGTTTCACATTTAACAAGTTTCCCTTATAACAAAGCATAACAGAATGTGTATATAACGTTATTTTTTGGAGTTTTTCCTAGTTTAACACTTTAAATGATCGGGAAAGTATGTACGCACCCAAGAAACAACTTTATACTTGCAAATAGTTATAACTAAGCTTCTCTTAACTTATCTTCTTGTTTCGCGACTGTGTATGATGTTTCCACAACGAGAAAAAAATGCAGTGTTCTTCGATCATTGTTATGAAAATAGTGCACATCATGACGAGAAACGTATACGAGCAAAATGCCGAACTCTTAGGAAAATTCAAAACGGAAAGTCCTTTATCAAAGGGCAAAATCAAATGCTCAAACAAATCAAACGAATGAAAAACAATCGTCATATTCATGATTTGGTACAGGCATTTCCTCGAGTAGAAAATGGTGGATATAATGTAATTGTGACGCCATTACATCACAAATCTTAATCAATTCATTTATATTTCTTGATTTTATGCATTTCAAAAGATTATGTACATATTCAAAAAGTTCTCAAATCTTTATTTTGTAGGGCCAAGACTAGTCATTAATGCCTCGTAATTTGTATCATATTACTATCTAAATATATCCGTTTAAACTGTAAATTCAATGACGCACTTGCACCGGTCTTTATCATATAAACTGCAATTTAAATAGATAAAGGAAGATGTGGTATGAGTGCCAATGAGACAACTCTCCATCCAAGTAACAATGTATAAAAGTAAATCATTAGGTCAAGGTACGGCCTTCAACACGGAGCTTTGTCTCACACCAAACAGCAACCTATAAAACGGGAAAACCACCGGTTTAATCTATATAAAAACGAGAGACACTTATGAACCACATAAACAGACGACAACCACTGAACATCAGATTCTAGACTTAGGACAGTTGCAAACAATTGCATCGGGATTAAACGTTTTAATGGTACCAAACTTCTCCCTTTTCTGAAACAATAGTATATAACATCACAACATAGAAAGACACACTTTAAAAAATCAATTTGAATGACTTAACTCAATCAAAAAACGTAGTAACACAAATTTACACACAATGAACAAATAAATATGATATGTGATACAATGTAAGTTCATAGTAAAAATAATGAACGATTAAATTAAAAGTATAAACAATTTTAGAAACTATGAAAAGAAAATACGTCATATTATAAACAGGTAAATAAAAAGAAGTATATGTCTATATAATCTTCCGTTTAATAAAGTGTGTTTTGTCTTTCTGGTACCTTTACTTCGCGAAGGTGAATAAATCAAAGTTTCAATCGTAGATCCAAATACTTAAACGTTAATTAGTTTCCGGTGATATCTCTACTATTCAAAACTACCACTTGCAGTTATCGAGCTTATAAATCACCCTTCCTTTAAATCGAAGTACTATTGACTGAGTCGCCAAATAAAAGGAGGGTCAAGATTATAAGGATTATTTCAGACCGCAAAGTGACCAAATTAAAGAAAGGAGAAACGCCATGTCTGAATTGTTTAAGGTAATCTTAATAAAAATTAGTTCGTAACAATATTATCGTTCACAAAACAAATATCTTTTATAAACTTAGTTCTTAAGAAAATTGAACAAATGTTAACAAGAATAAAACTACAAATAAGACGATTATTTAAATATATGAGAAAATAAATAGTCCAAATGAAAACAATAATTATTCATTTCACTTGATTATCAGACTGATACGATTTGTCATGACAAAAAGTTGACATACTAAATTTAAAAGCGCAATTTATATCGAGCTTTTTTAACCGCTGCCTTTTTAAGAAAAGCCTTGTTATATCAAAACGTTAATAATTATACAAAACAGGATTTTCTACTCCCGTACATAGACTTGGCTAAAATGTTTTAAACATTTTGGTTTCCAATATTCCAATGTTCCCAAAAAATGTTTTCATTTACGGATTTTTTTCTGCTTTGTAATTTAATTATCTGAAATGTTAGAAATCTCCATCTTATCGTATTTGGTCGTTGTTGCTGTGATTAACTTGATTCTTAAATGTATCTATACTGACCCCTCAAGTTCAAGAGTCTCAAAAAGAGTCATACGCATGAAAATTCTTATAAAACTGTTTGTAAGTAGTGGTTTCTTTACCGGAGATTATTTATCAGACACCAAAGGTTTCACCAGGTGTTGACAACGGTAAATGTCCAGTTCATAAATGATATGATTCTTATGTTGTACTGTTAAACCACTGTCCCAGGTTAGGGGAGGGTTGGGATCCAGCTTACATGTTTAACCCCGCCACATTATGGTTGTATGTGCCTGTCCCAAGTCAGGAGCCTGTAATTCAGTGTTTGTTGTTTGTTTATGTGTTACATATTTGTTTTTCGTTCATTTTTTGTACATAAATAAGGCCGTTAGTTTTCTCGTTTCAATTGTTTTACATTGTCGTTTCGGGGCCTTTTATAGCTGACTATGCGATATGGGCTTTGCTCATTGTTGAAGGCCGTATGATGACCTATAGTTGTTAATTTCTGTGTCATTTTGGTCTCTTGTGGAGAGTTGTCTCATGGGCAATCCTACCACATCTCCATTTTTATAATAAAACTAAGGTCGTTTATTCATCAGGCAAGTTGACTTTTTGATTATTCTGGTAGCTCTGTTTTCTATCTTTTACTGTGATTTGTTTCAATTTATAGGTGAAATTTGAAAATCGGTTTACTACTGTGGTCGAAAAGACCCTTTTCACTTCTTGTCCTCAAATGTTGTTTTTATTGTTGTCGAACCTTTAAATGTCAAGCAAACAAGACTAGCGTTGTGAAAACGAAAATCATTATCTAACCTTTTTATCAACCGATTAAATATGATGTGCTTTGTTTTACATGGTTTTTTTTTGTTTTTTTTTATCTGAAGTTAAAATGGACCAGAAATTGATGAACTAGTCGGTCTGCGCTACATGTGTTTTAATTTTAAGTTTAATGTGCTTAATTGTATGTTGAAAACATAATCCAAATTATGCGCAAATCTCCATTTAAAAACTATATATCTCTTAGGTTACGCTGTTCAAAGAAAGTACTCTCCATTCTAATTTTTCAAAATTCAAAAAGATTACAAAATTGCTCAACACATTTATTCATCATTCTTCAATATTAACAAATTCTGTAAAAATGAAACGTCCTTAATTAGAAAATCCCTGTGAAATTAGTTACATATGCCTTTGTATAAAAAGTTATTATGAAAAATATACAACTACTAAGCTTTATCCGCGTGATATAGGATGAGAGAAGAGGGAAACCAATGTTTCAAGTTACTTCACATTCTACAGATGTCGGAGAGACCGGGGCTGTTGGATAATTCGAGATGTCGGACATTTCACTCGGCGAATATGCAATCTAATTTTAAAGCCA
Source organism: Mytilus galloprovincialis (assembly GCF_965363235.1). NCBI lineage: Eukaryota > Metazoa > Mollusca > Bivalvia > Mytilida > Mytilidae > Mytilus > Mytilus galloprovincialis. The sequence goes on along the minus strand of NC_134841.1, from coordinate 37,823,719 downwards.
GTTAATCAAATTATATTAAAGATACCATTTTTATAAATATGTCTAATAATACCAAGTATATATAAGAAACAAATTAAATATCAGAGTTGACAGGATGTTTATAAATTTTTCTGATAACAGCTTCACGTTTAAAATAATTCGGTTTACAACAGTCAGTGGCAATATCCGTTAAATACATTTAATTGTCTTTAAGCAACATAATATAGTATGCCATTTGTATATTACCAGCATTAAAGTGGATAGAGTAAATAAATAACGATTTAAAACAATCCATAAACAAACACAACAAAAACTTGTTACAAGATTCTATGTTTCAACGTGTCGCATTTAATCACGCAGGCTTTCATAGACTTATGAGGTTACGCTTATACCAACATTTTTTGTTAACTAAATCTTGTGACGTCTTTGATGTACAACAGTCACGGTCAACTATCGATGAGATGAATAAATGACGAAATTGCGTATAGAAAGGCTCTTTGAACGCACCAACTTTACAAAGTGCGTCAGTCTCATCTCTGTAAAGTTTACAGTAAACAATTACATATAGTGTGTGTAATAACGATATAAATAGAGAGCCATTCAATACAGAATTTTAAGACTATATAATCACATCTTTACAAGACATCGTTTGTTACAAAACTTAAATAATCATTATTTACGGTAAAATAAATCTGCGCCTACTGAAAATTAAAGTTCAGGATTTATCATATAGTAAATGAAATAGCATGTCATTAGTTTCGTGCTTTTTTCTGGATTTTCCATCATCAGGAACTCTCAAACCCAAACATTCTTAGGTCAATTATGTATAAGAACAAAACACGCGAAGAGCAAAATGAACAAAAGGAACCAAACAAGAGACAAGTCATCAACAACGCCAAATCTGTGAGTTGTAGCATATTTACTATTCAATCTTATCGATCTGAAATACGAAACATATTCAAATATATCAATCTTTAGATTACCTTAGCCGTTTTTGGCACATATATTGGAATTTTAGATCCTAGATGCTCTTCAACTTTGTACTTGTTTGGCTTTATAAATATTTTGATATGAGCGTCACTGATGAGTCTTATGTAGACGAAACGCGCGTCTGGCGTACTAAATTATAATCCTGGTACCTTTGATAATTATTTGAACGAACCAAAAAAGCTTAAAAATAAAGGCAACAGTAGTATACCGGTGTGTAAATGTCGTAAATCGATTGCGATGAAAAAAAAAAAACAAAAAAAAACAACATTCGGGTTACAAACCAAAACCGAGGGAAACACATCAATGAAAGAGGAACAACAAAGAAACAACAAGTACACCAAAGTGAAACAAAGTGAAACAAAAAACAAACGCCAACACACATAGAATCTGTTTGATAAAAACTGCCCATATTACTCACTTAGTACATGACATTTTAAGAAAAACTGGTTGGTTGAACCTGGTTTAATGGCTAGCCAAACCTACCGCTTTATGACAATATTAAAAAATATCGCTTAAACACTCTATGGCAGAAATACAGCACAATCACACACAAGCACATTCATAACAGAAAAATGCACAAGAAATATATATATATAACAGTCAAGACAATATGCAAACCGCAGAAAAAACACTGAAAATATTCCATCAATAACAGACACAATTTAATGTGGCAGCTCATATTCTTGGATGGCATTTTTCATCTTTTCTCCATAAAGTATTTCTGCAAGCTCTAGATACCACAGAGCAGTCCAAAATATTAAACACCCCTATACTACAAAAAAAGTGTAATCATTTCTGGGATAAGATCGATTAAGAAATTAATATACCATACAGAGGAGCATAGAACCACAAAACTCTTTGAAGGATGTTACAGCACCATGGTACTTTTACATATCTTCCGATTCAATGCCTTATGTACTGGTATGTATAGAACTACAAATTGTGTGTTGTATCAGTACATAAAATGAAACAACACTAAATATATGTCATGCGTCCACAGCACTATTCTGAATTTGCAATCTTCAGGAACTTTCAATGCCGAATATTTAAAAGAAAATGATGTTATACAACCAAAACAGTTGAATAGCTATATGACAAAAATTACCTTAAAATAGTAGCCAAATACATTTAATGTCACTTTGTCATAAAAGTTAAAATTTTGTTCGTTAATATATTCTATATCAATTTTTTAAAATTTCCATAGGTCTGTATGTTACTTTGATGAGTCTGTTGCCACATGTGGAGCAGGATCTGCATACCCTTCCAGAGCACCTGAGATTACCCCCAATTTTTGGTGGGGATTGTGTTGCTTAGTCTTTAGTTTTCTATGTCGTGTCATCTGCACTATTATTTGTCTGTTTGTCTTTTTATTTTTTGCCATGGTGTCGTCAGTTTATTTTCTATCTATGAGTTTGACTCAACTCTGGTATCTTTCGACCCTCTTTTGCAGATGAAACTCGTCTGACTTTTAAGTCTGGTATCTAGGATGAGTTTATTTAGTGTACTTGTGTGATTTAGTGTTGCTTTTCCATTTGTACTGGTATTATTGTGGCTTGATGATATAATCGGGAAGTATAATTTCAATCTCTTCATGTTGTAGTAAACTTGATAGTTATCTTTCATCAATAAAGCTTTATCTATTTCTATTCACACAATCAAACTACTTCCAACTGACCAATATCATAGAATCCGGATTCTCACGGAAATTGCTTACGTATTTTCCTATAATTATCCAGTCTGTCATTCAAATTAAGAACAACACATTAGGGATAGTAACTCATTTGAATTCAGAAAAAAAGATATATTCGACTGGGTTTCTTCCCTTTATTCTCACAATCAAGATATTCTCAATTGACCAATATCACAGTTTTCGGATTCTCACGAAAATTGCTAAGGTAGTTTTCTATAATTCAAATTGGTTAATCAGATGATGCACAACAAATTATAGATAGTAACCTATTTGCATTCGATATTTCAGGTGGGGAAAAGGGGGTCTAATACATTAGACTGGGTTTCTTCCATCTATCCAGATATTGTCAATTGACCTAGATTAAACATTCCCTATTACCAAGGAACTAACTTTTTCTGTAAATACCAAGCCGCACAATCAAATGACACACAAAACATTAGTGAAAGTAAAATTTTTGCATTTAACAATTCAGAAGAACCTTTCCTGAAGAGTCGATCTTTTCAAGTATAAACGGTAATGGTTGATTTACTCTCTCTTTTTGACAAAAAAGAGTTTTCAAAAGGTTGAACTATTAAACAGGGATAAAAAGACTAAATTGAATTACACTTAAAATTGCGAAAAACTTGATACAAATATGAAAATGACCAATTTCTGTAAATAATGGAAAAGTTTTACAAATTACACCCCTCAAATTATAAAATAATTTTTAAATAAAGACTTTTGTTTACTTTAAATTCCAAAAATCATGCATTTTATTTTCAATAAATAATATCAAAATTTTGATTTGTTTTTTATTTTATATTATCATGTTAGAAAATTTATATTGTGAATCTGTTTCTTTTGAAATAAATTGATATTTATATTTAATCATGGCAACCAAGCAATATATATTTCAATTCAAACAATTAAAATATTCCTAATTGACCAATATTAAACATTCCATATTCACAAGGAACTTGCTTCCTTATTTTCCTATTATAATCAAGCCGGCCAATCAAATAACGCATCTGCATTCAATAACTCAGAGAAAAAGATTGAATTATAATTCATTCGACCCAGTTTCTTTCATCTTAATGTAAAACATGTCCTACGTGGGGTGGCGAAAATGAAAACAAAACTTTAAAAAAATGCATGCCTTCGAAGCATTTTCTTGATTTACATTTATTACTATGAGGAATACCCAGAGCAAAATATTTGAAAGCTAAGAATGTTTCAAAAACCATAACAGCGGGAAAGCTGTTTAACTATGTTAGTTGGTTGCACTCACTTTTTGACAATGTTTCTGTTGAAAGGATGTTGTAAATTGTCATACATTAGAGAACAAACGGGTGTAATCGACAATTCAACAGAAATAATCTGATATATGGACAATTAAATATCCTCTCCTATATCTAATCAGTGAAACAGTTTCTTTATCAAATATCACAGTACAAATTGTACATGCTTATTCAAGATCATATCACTTTAAATAAAATCAAATGGTAAAAAATAAGAAGGTACCGAGGGAGAACTTTAAATGCAATTACTAGTCAAAGTTGGACAGACAATACAACATGAACGACATTATGATATCCACTAATCGTTAATAGTTAATCGTTATCAGTTGTGATGAAATAGGGGAAAATAACTACTCAGAATTGTTATATTCCCCTGGTAGTCACGTTTTTGTTCTAGTGAAACGAAACACGCATAAATATTAGTTCTTAAATCGGATTTTAAAATTGAATACTTCCGAGAAATGTATCTATTTTCCAACTTCAATTACAGAATTGTATACACTTTTGAGACTTCATGTAATTGCAAAGGAAACATTATAAATTATAAATAATAAGGTCACTTGTTTGTGCAACAAACTATAAAATCAAATCCGTTCAGATGTTTATAAGACATAAGTCGGTCAGATATGACTCTTGGTGTTGTTTACTGTTGTTTTATTAATTTTCTTTAGGGCTTCATGCTTCTTGCAATTAAAGATCTTCAGGAACATTCCAACTTCAAAATCCGGTCTTTAAATATTTAGTTATGACTCGTACCCTTACAAAAAGATATTTTGTCAAAACATATTATATATAAATAGGATACAATATATCTTTGGAAAATGACTTTTAAAATGTTGCAATAAGCTATATGATTAGATCAACTTCAAAATTTTCATAGTTACAATACACACGCCAAATTGACTAATTTATAAAATTCTATTAAAATTAACAAATCTGAATATGGATTGAAGAATGTTATCATTTTGCAATATTTGGTTTTCTTTTTCAGCGATATTTTAGCTCCTGTTATTGAAACAGCACCAGTAAAAACATTGTGTCTAGCGTTCTAAAACCCTGACAATAAAGAGGTTACAGATGGTATGCTTGTTCAGTCCACCTTTTGGTATTTCAATATATATTCTTAGGAGCGATCCGCAAAAAAGTAAAACATAAATAATATCGAACTGCAAGAAAATGCCTCTCATTAAATGGCAAAATCAAAAGCTCAAACACATCAAACGAACGAAAAACAACTGGCATATTCCTGACTTGGTAGCTTTCCTCAAATATAATCGGTCTTCAAATTATTACCAATCGGGTTCAAATTCCTATTGCATGAGGTGAACGTCAATAACAGAAACCAAACTAGACAAAATCGAAAAACACATAAAAATTCAAAATCTCTAAATCACTTCGATCCTAGAAAAGCTCTGAATAAAGTTAAAACTATCAAAAATCTTTCATAAGCTTAACATACAAGTACAACAATTAATCTGACAAAAAAACAGCCACTGAAACGGTTTCTGCAATTATATGTGACTGGCTTAAATATTTCTTTTCAAATCTCGACCCTTCACTCTTTCATCGCGATCAGTGAAATAACCAAATGCAGACACAAAAAAACATATTGTTATACTCGTCATGTCCCTAAAACACAAATTGGTTCATTTCCTCTTCAATGAGTACCACCAATACTACGATTGATGATGAGACAACAAACAAGGCAAACACTGATATACAATAATGATGTAAACAGTCGCAGTCTGACAGCTACGATACTATGTTATTTGTAAAATTATTAAAATTGTGGTCAAGTTCGTTTTTCTAAAGGCTATGTTTTATTTGCCATTAAGTAGTTTCCACTAATGATGCATTGCTGTATGTATATGTTTTTACGTTTATTGATTAACCATTAATTGTATTAACATTTTTTAGACGCGATTCGAGATGAGATTCCAATAGATGACTGATACATATTGCTATGAAACATCTTCGACTGGGAATATCTGTCCTTGATCATCACAAGCCATTATATTGATTGATTGGTTCTTAGTGTTTTACTGCATTAATAGCAAAAAATGGTTATATTAGAAGTGATGAATATGAATTAGAAAAGAGAATTTAATGGGATTCAATAGCGGAACTAATCTTGAATATCAAAAGAAATGTATCGAGAGCTGGGAAGGGCCGGATCAACAACGGTCCTATTAAAGTCAGATTACTTGTGAGAAATATTTTGGAGGGGTCTTTATTTCCAGTTAAGGTGTGTGGAATTCTTCTTACACCAGTCAACCATGTCCTTATCAAATGACAAGATATGAACCATCTCCCCTAGTGGAGTTACTATAAGCATTCGTGTATCCAAATAAAAGTCCAAATTTACATTTTTTGGATTTTACTTATTTCACAACGGTGTTTCTCTTATAAAATGGCAAAATCAAAAGCACAAACACATCAAACGGATTAAACAAATTGTTTACAAACCCGTTCAAATTCCGATTGTATGAGGTGAGCGTCAATTACACAGCATTTAAAATACACAAAAATTGAAAAACACATACACATTCATAAGCTCTAAATCGCGCCAATCATAAAAAAGCTCTGAATAAAATTAAATATAGACTATCAAAGATCTGTCATAAGATTAACATACAAGTACAACAATCAATCTGACAAAAACAGCCACTGAAACGGTTTCTGCAATCATATGTGACTGGGTTAATTTTTTCGTTGCAAATCTCGACCCTTCACTCTTTCATCGCGATCAGTTAAATAACAAAATGCAGACAAAAAAAAAACATATTGTTATACTCGTCATGTCCCTACAACACTAATTGGTTTATTTTTTTGTTCAATGAGTACCACCAATACTACGAATGATGATGAGACAGCAAACAAGGCAAACGCTGATATACAACAGTGAGGTAAACAATCGCAGTCTGACAGCTCTCTGTTATTTGTACATGTAAAATCATTAAAATTCTGGTCAAGTTCGTTTTTCTAAAGGCTATATCTTATTTGTCATTAAGACGTTTCCACTAATGATGCACTGCTTTATATGTTTTTACGTTTATTAATCAGCCATTAATTGTATTAACGTCTTTAAGGCGAAATATGAGATTTGAATAGATGACAAGGTGTAACGACACATATTGCTATGAAACATCTTCGACGGTCAATAGAATTATATATTTTCCGCTAGGAATATTTGTCCTTGATCATCACAAGCCATTAGTTTGATTGATATATTATTAGTGTTTTACCGCATTAATAGCAAAAAGTGTTACATTGGGGTGATAAAAATGAACTGGAAAAGGAAGTTTGATGTGATTCAATAGAGGAACCAAATTTGAACATCAAAAGAAATGTATGGAAAGCTGAGAGGGGATGGATAAACAACGGCCCTAAATCAGCTTACTCGTGAGAAATGTTGTTGGAGGGGTCTTTATTTCCAGTTATGGAGTGTGGAACTCTACTTACACCAGTCAATTATTTTCCTTATCAAATTACAAGTTGTTCATGCTATTTCGTCTCGGGGACCTGTAGAGTGTGTTTTACTCACTGAAGGGGCCATGATTTGACCTGTAGTGACTTGCATACACGTCAGTTAAACTATATTTGAATATCTTCTTATTTGTATAGTGTATAGAAGAACTGGCTGTAGTCACATTTTCTGAAACCATGCAAATTCAAAGCGCGTAAGCCAAAGAACGGACATTTGAGTCTTGGAAATCTAAGATTTACATCGGCAATTAACTTAATATATTGCAATTATTCCTAATCTTTCACAATGCGTAAATCGATATTAAATAAGAAGATGTGGTGTGATTGCAAATAAACAACCATCCAACAGAGTTCAAATGAAGTGGATTTAAGTAACTGTAGGTCATAAGCATTTGAAAGAATATTTCGATAAACAAAATCGTGCAGACTATTTCATCTCAAGTAATTTGAAATTACTGGTCGTATATATACTTTATCTAAATAATGACACTAAAATATCACCATTGAACTAAAAAAAAAAAAAAGAAAAAGAGCAGTAGCTTTAATCATTTCTTTGTATAAATTATTGTATTTCTAAATGTTTACGACTAAAATCGAAGTTGTAACGAATACAGCAGGTATATAGTTACAAGCACATTCATCAAATGGGGTAAATGCAGCAAGCTAATGTGTCTACAGTTTATTTTTTAGAAAAATTCAATACATGCAATTAATAATTGAAGAGATTTACACAAAATAACTTCCATGTGGGCATGATATCTTTAAAATGATATAGTGTTACTTACTTCTGAAATACTGCTGCCATATGAGCATGATACCGACTGTACCATCTTTGGAAATAACCTTTGACCTAAAGTTCAAAGGAAAATCAGCTGGTGCTTCTGAATTTGCTCCTCCAAATAATAATGGATATTCTGAAGACATATACTGTGGATCACACTCTACAAAATATGAATAATCCATAATTATAGTATTAATGAATGGGTGTTTTTTTATAATGGCCCTGTTATATGTCCAAGGTCTGTAATAATGGTCGAGGAAGTCTGTAATGGCCCGAGGAAACGCTGAGGGCCATTACAGAAATACGAGGCCATTATTACTGACCGAGGACCAGGGCTGTTTTAATCGTTATATTTTTATGAAATAATCAAGACTATAAAATATGAATAATCCATAACCAAGTCTGTCATAACTAAGTCTAAAATAAATGAATAATCCATAACTAAGTCTATAAAATATCATGATGAATGATTCATAAGTAAGTCTACAAAATATGAATAATTCATAACTAAGACTATAAAATATCATGATGAATGACTCATAAGTAAGTCTACAAAATATGAATAATTCATAACTAAGACTATAAAATATCATGATGAATGACTCATAAGTAAGTCTACAAAATACGAATAATTCATAACTAAGTCTGTAAAATAATAATAATTCATAACCAAATACATTAATCATTTTCAAGGCTCATTTATCCGAAATTGTGTCTATGATCATCCATTGAATATAAAAAATGGGTTTTGAATCATTTTAAGCTCTTCAATTAAGCTTCTGAATAATATTATCGTTAAAGAAATATTTAAACATATCATTATACTTCCAAATATAGCTATATAGAATACAAATCTTATGAAATAACATTTAAATAATTTGATGTCCGGTTCATTGAGCTTTTGACATCCCCATTTCTATGTAAATCATGCATATCGTTATGATATTTTAAATGGTATTACCCAAACATTTCAATACTTTAAAATATATATATATATAATATAATAATTACCCAAACATATCATGAATCATATTGTAATTTTTGGTCTATTTTTTATAGACTTAAGGACGACATACCCACGCAGAAGCAAAAAAACAAACACCTTAGCATTGGTATAAATATTTTTGTATTACAATAGGAAGATGTGGCATGAGTGCCAATGAGACAACTCTTCATCCAAGTCACAATTTGTAAAACATAAACTGATATGCGTCAAAGTACGATCTTCAACATATGGAGCCTTGGCTCACACCGCACAGCAAGCTTTGAAGGGCCCCAAAAATGACTAGTGTAAAACCATTCAAACGGGAAAACCAACAGTGATATATATATATATATATATAATAAACGAGAAACGAGAAACACTTATGAACCACATCAACAACTGACAACTACTGAACATCAGGTTCAAGTGCAAGCATGTTCTCACTGGTGCCTACACTCAGTCTTCACGTAAGTATACACAGAGTTCATTGCCCTAGTAACGGACTACTTGTATATAATTTACTACATGATAACATGTGTTAAGCTTGCCTATGTAACAGCTATACACCAAAAGAAAAAAAATACAAGTGCAAAGTTATCAACATGCAACTAAATGTCACTCACTGTACGGCTTTTTAAAATGAGTAAGATGAAATAATACTCTTTTGTATTGATGTTAATCTCAAAATAGAGATACAAGGGGCGTAAGTGGGTTGCGTGAATCACTACACAATCGAGCATCCACAGAAAACATCACTTCACAACTTCACGGACTAAAAGAACGCAAATTGACCGTTATGGAATGTATGTGTCTCTGATGAAAATGGTTGTAATGCAGTTGTTGTAGTCACGATCCCATCCTCGGTAGAAATGTACTACACGACGTTTGCAAATAGTGGACAAGGACCTGCTTACCCTTCTGAAGCACCTGCGAACACCCTGGTTAATGAATTTCGTATTTTTATTATAAAGTTTTGTAAACTTGTTTGTCGTTTTTTATTTTTTCTATCGTGTTTTTCTTTGAAATTGTTTTAAATGTACCTTTGGCATCGTTTGTCTCATTTTCGAAGTAAAGGAAAAGGATACACAACTGATAAATGAAGATGGCATATCTTTGGAAATAAAACTATACGATACGAACCACTGTGTGTGTGAACAAATCTGAAATACTATCTTACCTGGTTCATACGTATGTAATGAGCACGATAATCGATTCTGAAAGTAAAGAAAATAATCATTTAAAACATGTATATGTTTTGCTGATAATAAATCATCAAATCTTTGAAAACGTGCAGTGAAAACCTTTAAGTTCATTTTCTCGAGTCTTTTTGTAATTTCGTTTTTTTTTCGTATAAAACAATACTGTCGATTCCAGGAAAGTCTGTTCATATAAACAGTAAATTCCCATTCAGTAAAATAGCGAGGTTTACATGTGGTAAGTTCCAACCTTAAAGATTGTTTGATTGATTGTTTAACGCCACTTTCAGCACTATTGGATAATTGTAGCGGCCAGATGTTACTGGTGATGGAAATCAGACTAACATTAATGTTCAACTAACTTATACACAAGATATAGACACTGACCTAGTTTATATTGCCTTGATTGTACTTAGTATCTGCTATATATATGCAAAACAAATCTATTCCTATATCATTATGAACTATTGATTGTTAAGAGTGTGTTCCTCATGTTGTAATGCTCACCACTGTCCCAGGGTAGGTGATGGTTTGGTGCCAGCGAACTTGTTTAACCCCGGTAAATTCTGAATGTGTCTATCCAAAGTCAAGGGTCTTTGATTCAGTGGATGTCGTTTGTTGCTGTATATTTTCGTTTTTGGTTTTGTACATACATCAGACCGTTACTTTTCTCGTTAGAATTGTTTTACATTCGTCATTGCAGGGCCTTTTATAGCTGACTATGTGGAATGGGTTTTGCTCACTGTTGATTGTCGTATGGGCATCTACAATTATTAGCGTCTATGTCATTTGGTCTCTGGCGGAGAATTGCAGTGGCGGATGCAGGAATTTTCGAAAGGGGGGGTGCTAGCCCAGGGCAAAGGGGGGGTGCAGGGGGGGGTGCAAACATATGTCCCGATTCAAATGCATTGATCGGCCAAAATAAAGGGGGGGTGCGGACCCCCGGAACCCCCCCTCTGGATCCGCCACTGAATTGTCTCATTAACAATCACATAACATCTTCTGAGTAATTTATTTCTACTCAGTGATGTCGTCTCTCATTCCAACAAACAATTTCAAAATGATTTACGCCGTAAACTACTCTTGTTTTTTGGATCGAACGAGGACTTGATTATTCAATATATATCTGATAAGGCTTATAATATGTAAATATTTAATGTTGTTAAACGAACGAACCGCATCTTTTCAAAGCTTCATACCTATTGAAATATGTCAAATATGATCAAGTTATATGATAAATACAAAAAATATCTGATCTTGTGAGACTGATATGGCAAATACATATATCATACTATTATATAAACATCTTTTTTTTAAATTAAAAACATATTATAAGGTGTGGGCACCTGGTACAACTACTCATCCATGCTATTAATAGATCCGAGCTACCCCTTTTTCATTCCTTTTGGACTCCTTTAGAGTTAGATTGGGACATCACGTTGTTCGTAGCAAATAGCAAGAAAAAGCGAACAAAATGAGTTGGTGTAGTCTAGGCAATACTTATTAAGTACAAACAGAAAATGACACAATTGAAAAGAGTCGTGATTTTAGTTAAAAATCAACAATTCTAGAGGAAACAGTATAGATATAGAAACACTTGAAAGTAAAAAATGAAAAATATTTGTAAACTTAAGGAAACATGTGTTGTTTGTGCGGATGTCATATAGTATGTTTTTAAAATTATCAGTTGTTGTTTTTTTTTAACCAAACGAACTGGAAACCAACACTTAAAATATGCAAGTATAAAAACCAGTTTTGTAAAATTTGTTTTTTACTTCATCAAGATAACGACTCTGTTATAAACGTTAAATATAGATATTCAATTTGGTATGCTTTTTCAATTTAAAGTTTAGTAATAAAGAAATGATGAAGTAGTATATATATATATGGTTTATCAATTCAGGACACAAAATATAGGTACTTGAACAAATAAAAAGCACATAACTTCAATTTAAAGACACACTCCAGTAAGACTTGAGTAAAATGCTTTGTCGATCATGCTACATGTTACCTTTGAAGAACACTTTTGCGAGGTATAACAACTGAATAAGAACACAATTTCGAAGTAACATTAACAGATTTGCACCAAATAACATAATTGAGAGGTAAAATCAACAAATTTGCATTGAAGAACAGAATTATGCGGAAATATCAACAAATTAACATTGAAGAACATAATTGCGAGGTAATATCAACAAAGCATTGAGATTACACACTTCAATTAACATCTATATTCTTTTCAATATATGACTTGGGGGAATTTTTAGTTTAGAAACACACATTATTTCAACCATAAACTGTTGTCGAGTTATTAGGTATAGTTTACGATATATTATTTTTTATATCATAAATTAAAATATGTTAAATAAATTACTTTTTTATTTGATCTATTCTATAAAAAATGTCAAATATTTCCAACTATGATGTATTTATAATAATGACATTGTATATATCTTACATGTATTATATTATATGTACATACATGTCATGTATATGTTTTAATTGTTGGAAAAATATAAAATAAAAATAAAAAAAAAAATGTTTTGAAAACATTATGACACTGTAAATAGCATTTATATTCTACCAAAATAAGGTGTGTGGAGAAAGACTTGTGGTATAAAAGGCCACTAAAATGACATGTGTAAAACCATTCAAACAGGAAAACCATTGGTCTAATCTATAAAAAAAACAAAAAAAAACAAAAAAAAACCGACAAACGAGGAACACTTATGAACCAATGCAACAAATGACAACCACTGGACTTGTATATCTGTCGTTGCATAACTCGATTCTTTCGGTTTGTTTTGTTGAGTAAATACATCACACAAGAATAAGAATAAACAAAAAAGATTTATTTTATTCACACACGTTTGAGTTAGTGGCGATGAAAAAAGCCTACGTATCAGGGAATGTTAATGAAACGTAAAGATTGCATTTAATTAATTAAATTGTTTGAGCTATAAATATATTTAACGCCAAAAAGTGTACAAAACAACACCAATATCAAGATGTCCAACTAGGAAAGATTAAATGTAACAATCTATAAATATTTCGGATAACAGATATCATTCGATCATCAGTATAATTATGGTGTAAAATGAATCATTCCAATATCTTCTTATTTAACTATATTTATACAATTAAAAACTTAGACAAAACCGTTTTTACAATTTTACCATTTCAAAAATGACGTAGGTTAAGAAATTTAACGTTGCTGCGTAATTAAACATCCCAAATGAATAAAACCACGCGATTTAAACTGATGTTATTCAATATTGGCAAATGTAAGGGAATAGCAACAGAGATTGTGTTGTAATAATGTTTGAGTGCTAGCCATACTAAATCAAATGGTTTTCACTTTCACTAATACTCAATTTACAACAAACAAATCAATACAAAATGTTTCCATTTTTCAAACAAAAAGTTTAATATTGTATTCTTCAACAGTTGTTGACTGAATCCAATATTCGAGTTTATTTGGTTTATTTGTAATGATTCGTTATTTCGTGTTTTCTTAAAATGTAAAAAGACGGATGACCATGCAACGAAATTGCGAATGGAAACAGGAAATGTGTGAAAGAGACAAAAACCCGATCAATGGGCAGAAATCAGCCGAAGGCCACCAAGTTTGACATATAAAAAACGGTATGACTTTGACTTGAATCTAACCTTCATGTAAATCTATAAAAACTGTTATGGCTTATACACATATCCGACCATACCATAAAAAGACAATAGTTCCTGGAATCATATATATACAGAATTGGACACAAGAGATGACATAGCTCCTTAGTCTTGTCAAGTTGATTAGGTTTATCATTTTTGTATAAACTCCTGGGGCGTAGCTGGGTCCCTGTGAAGTGCACGCCAACCAGGAGGGCTTTGGGGGGATTCCCCCCCCCCCCGATTTGTTTTTTGGCTAGACGCAAAATGGTGCGTTCTGAGGGCCTAAAATTGGTTTGATTAGCAAATTATTAAGACTGTATTTGATCATTTTTTTTTATTGAGAAACATCCTGAATATTTTTTCCAAAAATCTGCCCTTCGTATTTTTAGCTGCAACAAAAACGTCCATGGCCTTGTCTAAATTGACCTCAAAATCACGGTGGAACCCAAAGCCGATAATCTGTCATTTCTCATTGTGGAACGGATGTATACATGTACGTTTTCAAACGTTTCAGTACGCTAAACGACCTTTCAGCTGTAGCACTAAACAAAGGGCACACAGTATTGGTCAATTGGTCATTAGTTATTTGTTCGACCACGGAAGAAGACATTGTGCATGAAAACGGTTTTCTGAATTCAGAAGTCGAGAATCAAGTTCCGTGATCATATGACCCAGAAACGGATACATTTTCAGTAGAGAGAAATTCGCCAGTAATCCTTAGGGGTTTCGGCTGGATGGTTAGCACTCGAGGTTTGTCTTCCACACCACCTAGGAACATTTTCATCTATACCAAAAAGCTCTGCTATATCTAGAGTGGTTTGGTATAGCTCGTTCCAAACATTATCATTTTGCTCGGAACGCAACATTTCAGTTACGGACTAGTACTGCAGAACTTGATGAAGTCTTGAAAGGCTATTTTATTTTATTTTTAATGCATTGACGCCTTAATATTTCGACAGGAAGGTGTCAAAACAGAACAATATGAAGTAGCCTTTCAAAACAATAATTTAAAGAGGGAATTCAGATTTGTATTTACCGTTATCGTAATTTACATATAAAAGAGGGGCGAAAGATACCAAAGGGACAGTCAAACTCATTGAAAATGTTTACTGTAATTCATTAAATTGTTCAGTGTCGGATCCAAAGTTAAGAGATAAAAATGGAACAAAAGTCAATTGGTCATTTTTTTGTCAAAATAATGTACGAAATTTACAACCCTTATCTAAACAAAAACGTGGGTACAACCCCTGCAGCCCTGTTAGTTCAACGACGCGCATTATATATTTTTTTAATTGAAATGGAGTTAATATACCTTGTCGGAAATTTGAAGGTGTGGACATCTTTCCATTTGTCGGTCAAAAGTTGTAACTTTATATCTTTTCCTAAGGATTTCGAATCTTTCAACAAAGAAATATCTGGATAAGATGGTCCCAGATTTTTTTGTACTGGCTTTGACATGACACTGATGTAGCAGCTAAGTTCAATCAATCATCGTCAATTTTTGACGTTTCAGGGGTCTAAATTGTCCTGATTTGTTGCTGGTTGTGTTTCTGTATGACTATCACTGTTGGTAGGCGTTTTTGTGAGAAAAAAAAATGTCTAACGTTTGCCCTTTAGGGTTGTCACGCTTTGAACTGTTCATGTTTTATATGCTACTGTTTACGTCGAGTACCAGAAGAAAATTATAGCAAATAAATTAAAAACGATTTCGGTCAGGGTTGATTTTACAGACGGAAATATTATTGTGACGTTATTAAAATAGTTATACTGTATCGTTTTCTACTTTGATTGGTTAAGTTAAATTTAATATTTTTTAGTCGTTTGTATTTTTATTTTATTTTTCGGCGTAAATTATTTTTTTAGACCCCGCGATGTGCACGCCATGGCGTGACAGCGTATATGGAGCTACGCCCCAGAACTCGGATCGATCAATCAAAATGAAACTAACTTTCCCTCGGATTAGCCCTTATCGTTTCAACTGTTTCTCTCACGTAATTCGTGGCGACAATCCAACTGCTGTGTTTTATATAAAAAAAATCAGGTCAACGGATGTGATGATACAGTCATATGTATGCTTAAATATAAGCAATGTGTCATATAGATGAAGAGCCGTTGACTTTTGATATAGAATATTGATATTATGTTTCGATGAACCTGAAGGCCTATGATAATCTATATAGTATTTTTTTTATTTTTTTTTATAAAATACTCAGTTTAATCGCCGCGCAGAATAATAAATCGACATTTTTAGCAGCATTTATCATTTGTTTTTAAATGTTGATATGTATCTCAATTCTTCAGAGATTTTTTCTTTTAAAACAGGTATTATTGATCTGCCAAGGATTTGTATAGTCTTACTTTACAGATACTTGCTTCTGCCAATGCCAGAATTACATGAAACGATTATCCTATAGCACCGGTGCCGATATGTCTGGAGTAAAACAATGACTTTTTCTCAGAACCATTAAGCCTAATTTACGCTTGAAAGGATATCTTGTAACGATTGCTATCAAACCTTTGAAAATGATTTAAGTTAAAAAAAATCCATTATAATACAGTACAACCATCGAAAATTTTGAACGCAAGCAAGGTAAATATTTACTTTTAATGTCAGCATGATGTTGCTGTTTTTATGCTTATTGTTTATTCGAGATGCCATGGACCTTACATACAACCAACATTCATTAATCAATAATTTAATTTTGGATGTAACGCGTTTTCTGATTGGCTGACGTTATTTTGTTATCAGCCCATAAACATAATTAAGTCATGTGACCGTGACGTCATCAACGTTTTTTCATGTTTTTTTACGGTTTAAAATGGAATTTAGAATTAAATTATAAGAAATGACTGTAATATTTTTTCTGTCTATTCGAAATAACATAAAAAATGTGGTGCACACTGTTAAATAACAAAAAATTTTTAATGTTATTTCTTCATAGACAGAAAAAATATAACAGTTATTCCTTAAATAGATAAAAACAAACTGATATTTAAACTGCAATAAAAGCGCTGTTCCTTTGCTGTGTTTGTACTTGTTTTTTTTTTGTGTGGCATGAATGGATAGCCGATATCCTTTATTTTTCTAACAGTTAAGAAATTCCTTTTATAATTCATTCATTTCTTTGTGCCAATTTCTAACGGTGATCTATAGCTGTTAACTTCTGTGTCATTTGTAACCATACCACATATTCTTATTTTTGCATATAAAAGCTAATTTTTAGCATGCACTGCATTTTTTTTTTTATTGTTGTGTTCAAAAGAATTTGTGTGCGTCAAAATCTTGTATTGGTGATAAATTTCTCTTTAATAACCAAGTTTCTGGATACCCATAATATTTTGAAAGATAAAAATAAGATAAAGATTAAAAATAATAAAAAAAAAAAAAAGTAGGTAAACGTTGTGATCGATAATTTCATTCAGATTAACCTATTTAAAAATTTTGTATCAGATTTGCTATTCAAGCTTCAGGCTACTATTTCAGTATTAAAAAGTGTTCAGGATATTTGGTAAAGACGTCAAAAATAATCGTATAAGGACATTGACGCCTATAATGAGTCCATTGGCGATTGCAGTCACTTTCATCTTATCTGAAAATCTAACAGATAACATCCTTTACAACTTACTGTTTACAACTTTTCTCTAGCTGTAATTGCTATTGCGACTGTATAAAAAAAATCAAGAGCAGTAACTCCTATCTCAGAAGACACAGATAACATAGGGTATGTGCGCATATATCCGCGATCGGATCATGCACTGTGTAACATACAGACTGGATACAGAGAGAAGGATATAATATCTTATTTGTAGATCCTGACTGGCTGACATTACTATTCAGAGCATCGCTCTATTTGTTAGCTGAAACGTAAAGTCATTATTAGGTTAGGTAAACTACCCCCTTTAAGAGTAGACTAGTCCGACAGATAACCAATCTATCTGTCTGTAAGATTAGACTTCTTCTTACCTTACCTAATAATGACTTCAATGTTCAGCTAAAAAGAAAGCTAACCAAGGATTCTACCTCTCCCTACACACTCAATGCAATCGGCTGTAATATCGATTTATGAATAGTAAATTTCAAAGACTACATTACATCCGATTTGTGTTTTACAGTTAACATATATTTGTCGATCGTTTATATAAAATATTAATTCAATGTTTATAATAAATTAGTCGCATCACATTTCTTTTACGACTGAACGCAATTACAACAACTGAGTTTTCTAAATAAATAATAAATATACTGAAAGCTTTAATCAAACCATTAGTTTTCTATTTAAATTGTTTTACATTATTTTCCCAACTTCTATACAGTATGGGTTTTTGGTATTTTGTTTGTTAATGACGTATGCTGACTTTATTATTACACCATTTTTCTTTAGTTTTTGGTTGATAGTTGTCTCGAAAGCACATATCTCCTTATTTTGATGTTATAGCAAATAGCACTCTTGTCGAAAATACCAAGCATCGAAGAGTTTCACTTGCACGGGCGACGAATTTTTGTCACCAGTTTCATAACAGTTACTATAATCTTCGAAAATGTCAGTCAGCAGATCAGTAATTCAAGAGTACATACAGACGGAAAAATTTAGGTCTTGATAACAATTCTAGATTACATAGTTTCGTCATATTCCTTCAATATAAAAGCAAGGATTTGTTTACTATACAAATCCTTGATAATAAGACATCTCATCTAGCATACTTATATACAAAAGAAATTCAAAATTTCACACCAAAAAATAATATAACTCAAAGCGGATTTTTTACATAATTAAATTCTATCCTTGTGAATATATATCTAGGGGTAATTTTATTAAAAAAAAAAAAAACACAGATGCTTTCAATCATTAACTTTACATGAGTTTTTAGACATAAAAAATAGTTTTGTTGTATCAAATGGGGACAAAAATCGTTTCAGTAATGATTTTTTTTTTAGAAATTCTGTTTTATTTTTGAGACTTCCGTCAATGTGAAAAATAAAAATTTGAGCCCATTACAGCCGATTTCAATGAATGTGTAGGCAATGGTAATATCTTTTGGTTAGCTTGCTTGCTAGCTGAACCGTGAAGTCATTGTTAGGTCAGGAAAACTACCCTCCTTTACAGGGGCGGATGCAGGAATTTTCGAAAGGGGGGGTGCTAACCCAGGGCAAAGGGGGGGGGGGTGCAGGGGGGGGGGTGCAAAACATATGTCCCGATACAAATGCATTGATCGGCAAAAATAAAGGGGGGGTGCGCACCCCCGGAACCCCCCCCCCCCTGGATCCGCCACTGCTTTAAGAGTAGACTAGTCCAACAGATATCTAATTTATATGTCTGTAGGACTAGGCTACTTCGACAAGAGGTTAGTATACCTTACCTAACAATGACTTAACGGTTCAGCTCATTGAAATCGCTGTACATAATGTTCTACAAAAATAAAGTGTTTGATGAAATCGGCTCTACCTGGTTAAGATAATTGTAGCAAAGAAAATGCCCTCTAAAAAGTGGTAACTATCTAACTTAAACATGTTTCATATTTTTGCGTTTAAGTTGATAACTAAACTACACACTAAAACTGATCATTGAGCTTGGATTTCCGTTTCTCATTTTAATTATGGAATTGTTAGAGCCATATATATTATATAGATATAGGAAAATGTGGTATGCGTGTCAATGAGACAACTCTCCATCCAAATAACAATATATAAAAGTAAACCATTATAGGTCAAGGTACGGCCTTCAACACGGAGCCTTGGCTCAAATCGAACAGCAAGCTATAAAGGGCCCCAAAAATTACTAATGTAAAACCATTCGAACGGGAAAACAAACGGTCTAATCTATATAAAAACGAGAAACGAGAAACAGGTATGAACTATATAAACAGACTACAACAACTGTATATTTATATTAATACAAGTATATTTTGAAAATGAAGTGAACTAATAATGAGTAGGTGCATGTGAAAGCTTCGTTTAAGTCTTACAGTAAAAAAAGGAAAGAAAGATGCCATGCACAAAGTGAGCTGTTGTGCTGTTTTGTTATGAACAAACCAAGTAATAAAGCAAAACTTTTTGATTTATATTATTATTATATCCCGATATAGTTGTATCTATTAAAAAGCGATTTTTCAGTTTCTTGGATTTTATGCAATAACCTCCTTCAGTGTTGTTTAATCATACAAGTACCAATTTTACTTGAAGTAGCTTTTTTTTTAAGCAAGTAATAGTTGAAACATGATTCTGTTACCAAGTCTTCAAAACAAAATGTCTTTACACCACCAAAATCACATCATTTGAAATCAATTTGTTTCACATAAAAGCTTTGGTTAAAATGTGGCCCCGATTTATTTTTGTTGTGTACCTTGCTTCAAAATACGTAGGTCTGAGAGTCTTTCAGGAAACTTTCAAAATGGGAATCACATCCTTTTGAAATTCGTGTTTCAGGTCAATGTTTAGGTCATAACTAATTCCAAATTAAGATATTGATGGGGGCTGTTTTAAATCTAAATTGTTCTGAGAGAATTGAGGATTTAATCATTTGGAATCACATCCTTTCGAATTGCATTACTCCTTTTCAAATCTTGTAACAATAAAAAAAAATATCGTTGCTAGATGCTTTTCTTTAACATAACTGTGCATGCAGAGAGATTATCAGGAAACTTGAATTTTTAAATTAAAAAAGAAAAAAATATAATCTTTTATGTAAGCCGAGCTCTCCAATACATCCTCCCCCATACCCCCAACAAAATATAACACCATTACCAAAATTTACACAAATAAATAATAATATAAGGAACCAAATTGAATATTTGCTGAATAAATAAATGAAAATGCAAAATCATTAACATGCTTTATAGCATAATAAATATAATATCAAGACACTTTTAATATACAACAGAGAACAATTTGAAACCACGTGTCCGTAATATTTCTTTGTGCTAGACAAACAAAATCAACTGAAAATCACATAGACTAATTTTACAACACATACGAATTCCCGCCTCAATTTTATGATTACGACTTTTAAATGGGACACTAGGGCTGAATTTAATAACAAAGATCAATACAAAATGTTTTCATTGTACTACAAACAAAAAGTTTGATATCATGTTCCTCACTTCGTTCCTGTATTGATGCTATTTGCGAGTTTTTAAAGAATTCAATGTTTTTTTGCAACTTTTAATAATTTATGTTTTCTTCATTCTTGACATGTACAAATTTAGACGATCATCTTTGGACAATTTTTCCTCATAATTGCAAATTTGAAGAGAGAAAAAAAAGGGTTTAATATGGTCCAAGACATACCAGACAACAAGACAATATCATAAAAAGACAACTGTTATTAATGAATCCTGGGACGGATGATTTGTGAATAAGCTCCCTGTCCAAGAAAATTCATACTTGAGCCACTATCATTCTAGATGATCGTTTCTGAATTAAATGGTTTCTATTCTGTTTATTTACTTTAGGTTAGGGGGAAAAGGGGGGTAAAGAGGTAATAAACCTTCCATCGTTGAGGTGTTAATAATTTTCAAATTATATACAAAAAATATAAAAATATGGTATTTACTATTATACAGTATTATATAAGTTAATGTAGATGTTAAGTTACTGAGAATATATATATGCAAAGACCACTTGATGCTATATTATTTTGGTCATATATATACGAAAGCCCTATTTTCTACTGATCAAATACAATTTAAAATACCATCACTTTTTGGTTAATATAAACATTTTATTTGATAATGATCTACTAACCAAATACATTAACAAAATAAAGTAGCAATAGTTGATGGATAGAAATCGAACAGTAAATGTTAAAATAAGTAAGTTGTCAAAACAAACAATAAGTTTACTGAATAACAAGTATATCTTACTTATAACTAAATAATTTATAATAACAAGTAAAGTACTAAGAGTTCAGTTGACAAATCAATACAAAATGTATACAAAATACCGGCCAAGATAATTTGATGCACATTAAGTGCATTTTGTAATTTATGAGTTAATATTTATTTACGCAAACATGACTATCTAAATCGGTCAAAAAAGGAATGGGATATTTCCTCCACCTTGACTTATTTAAACTTTAAAAATTTAAACTTCAATGTCACGGATATCAGTTATTTACAATAGAAGATAAAATAAGGTTATGTAGTTAAATATGGTAGTCTATGACGAGGAATGCCGTTCTCTTTCATGCCCCCTCCCCCCCAAAACAAATCCCTCCTAAAAAGTATCTTGTAAAAAAAAAAATCACAAATTATTGTTAAAACGTACAGTACTTTTGAAGATAAAAAGAAAATAAACATATTATATACATCTATATGAAAGTTATTAAAAAAGACGAATATTCACGGAGTCCTTTAAAAAAAAAACAATAACAAACGTACCTTAGAACTGCATGTTACCATATTATTTTTTTCTCCTGCGAGACTTGAGAAAAATATAATCCAAAGAAAATATCTCGGAAAGCACATATTTCATATTGTCCTCTTTTTGTGACTTCCAGTAAAGAATTAAAATTGCAACACTAAAATCAGAAAGTCTTTCCCGTAAATTGATTTTGAGATAATTTGTAAATCATTATCAACAGCGACATCTCAGCAATAACTGTGTATTGATGTGACAAATAACTAGGTGTTATCTTAACAAGGTCATAATCCAGTACGCAACAGAAATCAAGTCACAGGTGTTTAGATAGTTATTACTGAAAGGTATAAGACGATATTGTCGTATCTGATCAAATCAATATTTACCATATTTGTTTTCAATAGTAAAAGTTTATAATAAACGATGTTGATATGTTTCCTGTTCAACAAAATGACACACGTGTTGTTATAAAACCTATGTTACTAATTTTTTTTAAATTTTAGTCGGAGACGGATGTGTTCATTTGATATGATTGAGGCACTACGTGTCAGGGCTGCGTGTATTAATACAGGAGAAGGAAACATTGATCTAGGTGGAGCACTGACCAGTGGTGGATCCTGAAATTTTCATAAAAAGGGGTTGGGGGAAGGGGACGGTGGCAAAGTCATGCCTTTTGTTAAAGCTTTGTATTCTTGATTTAACTGTTCCCGCGTCTCAACTTTTATTGTAACAGAAAAGTCACTGTGGTAGCTGGCTATACCATGATTGTTTTTGAAAACAACATGCCTGCTTATTCTGTTACTACTGAAATCCCTTTAATTTTGACCTATCATGTATTATTGTTATATATACATATTCACATTCATGGCTCTACAATATGATCCAATATATCGATACCTGTATCTGGGCTTGGCGTTGCACAAGGTCATGTTTTTTTCTGGGAGTGTTTATGGCGTCTTTACACTAAATCCATTGGATGTTGGATGTGTACTGATTGATAATTTATCTTAAATTATGATTTTTTTTTATTAGTTGTTATTTAAAACACTACTTTAAACTAGATATCAGTAACTTTGAGTACTATCATATATGTGTACTTAGTGTCTTTTTGTTGTGGTGATATACACGTAGCCTACCTAGCCACGTCCACTCTGTGTTTTTGTTATATCATGCATTCTGCTTTGTATCCATCTGATGGGTTATACATTGTAAGCCCTTTTTAATCTTTTTTCGAAGTTTAATGTTTTTATTGTACTGTTACACTACTATCCTAGGTTAGTGGAAGGTTTGCGCGCCTTCATACTAGTTTAACCCCTCGACATTCTGTGCGTGCCTTTCCTAAGTCAGGGACATGTAATTAAGTGGATGTCGTTTCTTACTGTACCGTTATATGAGGGTGGTAAAGGGGGGTGCTTGCACGAAAAAAACGTGAAATAAGACATAATTTCACATTGAACGTGAAATAATTTCTGTAATGAACGTTGCACGAAAAATAAATACTTTAATTTGAACCTTTTGTGACTGAGTCACTGCCATCTTGTATATATTAACTATTTGTTTTACTTGATATTCCCAATTTAGTATACACATTTATGATATAATTGGTTTACGGCTTTTAAAAAAGTATTTCTTGACGATCCCTGCCTACTAGTGTTTGAATTTTATTTGAAAAATACCGAGCACGCAAAATAAGACTTTGAAAATCACGATGCACGTAAAATTAAATAAGCAGAACACGTTGAACGAGGCACCCGTCTTGCACGACTGAACGTCAAATAAAAAAGTAAAAACACGTTGAACGTGAAATAAAAAACGGCGATCACGTTGCACGAAAATAACCCTTTACCACCCTCTTATATCATATATGTTTTTCGTTCTTTATTTTGTACATAAATCTGACCGTTAGTTTTCTCGTTTGATTTTTTTTTAAATTTTGCATTTAGGGTAATTTTATAGCTGACTATGCGATATGGGTTTTACTCATTGTGGAAGTCCGTACGGTGACCTATATTTGATAATTTCTGTGTCAATTGTCTCTTGTCAAGAATTGGCTCATTGCGTCAGTCAAAATCCTGTATAATTAGGCATTATGAAATAGAAGATTTGTTATTATTTCTTGTCTAG
Organism: Mytilus galloprovincialis; assembly: GCF_965363235.1. Lineage (NCBI taxonomy): Eukaryota > Metazoa > Mollusca > Bivalvia > Mytilida > Mytilidae > Mytilus > Mytilus galloprovincialis. Next base: position 37,799,189 of record NC_134841.1, on the reverse strand, counting down.
CTGTAGCTAAGGCACTACTAAATGCATAAACAACAAATAAAGTAAACGGTAATGCACATATGAAAATAGAGCAAAACAACATGATCGCCTTTTAAGGGCGTTTTTCAATAAAAGCATAACTTTCAGACCTACAAATATGGAAAATCTACTTGTCTAAAATTTAATTTCAAGAGTTGTTTTGAATACCTCTATTATAGACCTGTTTGTAAACAAAATGTGCAATCTTAAATACTCTTTAAAGTGATATTATTTTCATAATTTGTGTACTGTTTCGTAAAAGTCCCCTACGAAACTGCTTCTATACACACTTATTTTTTTGCAATTTTAAATGATTCCTATAGACATTCCAGTTTGTTTACTAAATATACTAGAAAAATCTCATTTTTTTCTGAATTGGAGAACCATTTTTATCGATAAAGATTAGACAGTACTTCACGCATGAAGGTACAACTCATGTTACGTAGTGGACATTTTGATGCGTTTCGTAGTTGACAAAACCGTTTCGTAGTGGACAAAAAGTTTCGTAGTTGACATCAACCCTATTCTATGTTAATAAAAACAAAATAAAAATTACATGAAACTAACCCTTGTTATTTGTTTTGCACGAATATAATTGAAAAAAAGAGTAAAAAAGACTATAAAATTGAGAATGGAAATGGGGAATGTGCCAAAGAGACAACAACCCGACCATAGAAAAAAACAACAGCAGAAGGTCACCAACAGGTCTTCAATGTAGCGAGAAATTCCCGCACCCGGAGGCGTCCTTCAACTGGCCCCTAAACAAATATATACTAGTTCAGTGATAATGAACGCCATACTAATTTCCAAATTGTACACAAGAAACTAAAATTAAAATAATACAAGACTAACAAAGGCATGTTTTATTTTTTTTCCCACAATCCCTATATTGCAATAGTAACAAGACTGATTGTATTCATCAAAGCATGTAATAAGCTGTACACTGATATTTTTTTTTCATAATTTTAAAACCAATACTGACAATGACTGAAGGAGATTTGATCCGTGTCGTAGTGGACGTTAACAAAAAATACGGTATCACTTGGTCCATTTGATGTGCTCAATTTTTCTTACCAACAATTTAATTGCCGTTATAAAAAACATCACTTATTTTGTAAGACCTTTTAATATTTATATCTCTTGCAAACAAAATTTACATTGATTTTATAAAACTGTTTATTAACAAATTTTAATGACTTCGTTTCGTAGTGGACATTTTGCCAGAGACACACCTTTTGAAATTAAAAATCCTATGTTAAAATCTGTTTATTAAAATATGTTGGCTCTAAACATACTTTTGAATTATTAATTAACTTATATTAAGTAAAAAAAACATTTATTTCTACATTTTTTTACGATATTTTAGAGTATGAATGTTGAATCAATATCTTATCAATCCCTCTAAAAAATAAACCGTGTCATGGTTAAAAAAGTTAAATCTAATTCAATGTACTGACTGCACAAAAAAATTACTTGCAAAGATCAAGCACATTTTTTAAAAAGTGGCTGGGACAAGAAAGTACACGTGTTTTTATTGAAAAACGCCCTTTGAACAAATATAGTCCGGATTAACTCTGTTGTAAAGGTTAAGGATGCACTTGGGTGAGGTTTTGGAAATTGGTGTCAAATGTTCGGATTCCTTGTTTTTTCCTACGGCACAGGGTAAAATATTTTGCCCCATAATACCCATGTTTCTTTTCATAAAAGACTTATTTTCCAAAATTGAAGCAGATTCTTGATTTTTGGTCTTTCGATTTAAGACCCAAATAATACCAATGCAAATGTAAGGTAAAAGTCCGAGTCAGCCTTTTCCCGCCATTTTTTAAAATTCAAATATCTCGAAAAGGAGCTGCATGACCTATCAATATTTTTAGCTTATTTTTTCTTCATAACTGGTGCTCTTTCGACTTGTAGTATCAATTTTAATTTCTTGATTTTTTTTTATTAAATTTCACCTAAGTACATCCTTAAGATGACTTCGGCTCAAAAAGACATGATCTTTGAAAGAAAGAAAAAACAGAGCTCGATCAGTCTAGATCCGTAGTAAAATATACACATTACCATCTTACTCAAGCAAATAATGTGTTTTAATATCTTATCATAATTTAATTTTTGATGTAAAGCATCTTCTGATTGGCTGACGTTATTTTGTTATCAGACAATAGACATAATTTAGTCATGTGACCGTGACGTCATCAACGTTTTTTCAAGGTTTTCTACGGTTTAAAATTGAATTTAGAATTAAATTATAAGAAATGACTGTAATATTTTTTTCTGTCTATTCGAAATAACATAAAAAATGTGGTGCACACTGTTAAATAACCCGCTACGCGCGTTATTCAGTGTGCACCACATTTTTTATGTTATTTCTTCATAGACAGAAAAAATATTACAGTCATTCCTTAAATAACAACTGATATTAGAAATACAGAACATGTATTTATTTGCTAGATAAGGGAGGTAATTCAAATAACTTTCCTTTTTATATACAGGTATTAGCCCAACTTGAATATGAATCAAATATCTCCATGGATTTGTTTGTGCTAATGCAACAGCATACCAAATATATATGACCTACATAAGTAATCCCAAACAAAAGTAATCCCAAACAAAAGTAATCCCTACAAAAGTAATCCCAAACTAATGAACTGTTGACCGCGCTGCCGCTGGAAACCCGACTTAGCTTACGTTTTGAATAAGCTGGGTTTTTTTTTTCATGCATTAGATAACATTAATTTTAAACGTTGGATACATTTTTATCATTCATGTTTATATTGGTTACTTCAAATGAGAAACATGAAATACTGATAAACATGATACACGCGTTCAGGATTTTTAGTGTTGTAGGTTACACTATTGTTTCCCCATTTTTATTCTTAAATTGTCTTACTGACTATTCAAAGAAAAGCTTATCATAAATATCTCCATCTGTTCTATTGTTAATAGGCGATTCTCGTAATAAATTCAGACTATTAACGATGAAGCTGTAGTTTAAAGAACTGTTGTGATTAACCAATAAATCACGACAAAACAGACAATTCCGAGCTCTTCCTGGTATTGAAAAATACGTGACAGGAAAATTTTATTTAGGGTTTCACTGATTCAATAAAACACAATTTGTAAAAAAAATCCAATGCTGGCGCCTTTTGATCGACAAAATTTCTTTGATATTTAAAGGCCGACAATTGTTTGAATTGATATTTCTTCATCAGGCAGACAGAATTCGAAAAAGCTTTGATGATATATGCACTCCTGCATGCAAGCCGACTTTTTCATTACTCGTGGAAGCGTATTAGCCTATGTGTGTGCGCGAGTGTATTTCCCTGGCGTTGTCTATACTTTTGTATTTCCTTTAATATTTTCATTCTTTAAAGATCACTTTGGACTGCCTGAAGGCGTACGTGAACTATTGTCGTCACTTGGTGTCCGTCAATGTTAGTCGTCATGGCCGTTTAAAAGAAAAGTAGGAAATTATTTGATGTGCTTGCTGAATTATATCTTATTACTACAGATAAAGAAAACCGGTCACCTCAAAACGATTAGAACGTCATGATTTGCTTATATTTCAACTTCAAAATGGTCAAGTTGAATTGACTCTCAGTGTCCTTGAAAAAAACATGACAATGAAAACCCATGCAATATTTGCAATGCGTATATTTCTAGAAGGCAAGAATAAAGAAATTTGTAGCAAAAGTAAGAAAGTGATAATATTTTTTTCTCAATGAATATCAATATATCACTCACATACTTGTATAAATGAACTTGATTTTAGTGAGGGGCGTAAAGTGGGTATCTGCACGGAAGAACGCGAAATAAAATTGCCATTTCACGATCAACGAACAACTAAAAATAGCTTGCACGTTGATCTTTTTACCGATTTCACGAACCACGGTGAATAACGAAAATAACTATTTACCACCCTCGTTAGTGATACAAAAAGAAAGCATGTTTTCCTTACACCTAGAACTGTTTCTAGAAATAAACTACTAAGCTGATGGACAACTCAAAACTTGTTTCTATGATAAACTTAATTAGTACAGATTAGATATTAATACCAGTTTGCCATCACTATTTTTGAAAAAAAATAATCTCACTATATTGATTTCAAGGAGATTCAATATGAAAGAGCATCATGTTCATTTGTAATATAGCAAATTCAGTAATAGAGGTATGATCTTTACTTACTATACATTATATATTTATATATATAAAAAAAGAGAATCACTTGTCTTCCAAGTAATAATTGATCCGGCCTTACGGTGTCGCAGTTTCTCGGCTCTGGTATATATATATACATATAGCACACGGATCTACTTCTATTTTCAGCAATATGATACATTGTACATGTATACCACGACGATTTATTTTTTCACGATACATGTGTGCAAAATTATCAGATCATTTTATGTATGAGTTATACATGGAAAACCAATTTTGTACAAATAATAAGAGAGTTTGTTTTTAAATACGATAGGAAAGCTTTAATAGTTTGTTTTCATGAAATATCAGAAAAAAAGTATGGTCATCGAACATGTCATTTTTTTACTATACAAAACAAAATCATGTATTATTTTCGGGATGTTATTCCTTTATCTGAGCTAGCTCCCCTTATACATGTTACATGTGTGACAAACCATGGCAAAAGCAAAAACAAAAAAAAACGGAAAAAATCAAAAAAAGAATCAGCAGTATACAAATCACAACATAGAAACAAAAGACTGACCAACACGAACACCATCAAAAACTTAGGGATGGGGTCTCGGTGCTCTGTAAGAGTAAACAATACAAATTATGCTCCACGTGTGGTACCAGTCGTGTTGCTGATGTAAGTACAGCCCTAGTGATAAGTCTAATTAGGCGGAAAAAGGAGACTGGATTGTGTTACATCTCCGGCGTCCATATTAGCAACTGTGAAAAATATATATATATACTCGTGATGTCGACCGTAAATTTTTTATACAGGATGCTTTCAACTTCGTCACTTGGAACTCTTGGTCCAGTGGCTTCTTTGTAACCAGTGACAATCTTGAAGCTAGGAAATGATGAAAGGATTGCAGGCTCTGGAAATTCTTATCAATGGAGAGGTATATTAACTCCATATCCTGGTACTTGTTGAATGTTACTACATAGAAAAGAATTATGAGTTCACAATGGGAAGCTGCATGATGCAGTCATCGCTATTGTCGTAAAGTTTCGTTCTTAACCGATCAAGTATTAGATAATGATGAGTTTTTATTGACAGATACTGGTATCTCTTTGGCAATAACCGGAGTGAACATCCGAGGTGGGAGGCCGGGGAGGGGGGAGGGTCTTCTTCCACTGATAGTATATCTATGTAAATCCTAAAACTGCTATTACAGTTTAAACCCCCCCCCCCCCCAAAAAAAAAAAAAAAAAAAAACATCCTGAAATAAAAGAAAATAAAATAAGAAATAGAAAAAATAAAGGATATTTTAAAATTTTTATTTTTCTTGATGTTATAAAAACAATCATAAAACATTGTGAAAAATCATATCATAAGATCAAATAAAAATAACAATGAAATGTTCAATGTCACCTAATGAATGAAACAAAAATAATAATAGAAAATATTGGGAACTAGTTGGTAGAAGTACGAGTTGGTAAAAATATGGTACGAGTTGGCGAAGGTAATTTTACATGTATCGGGACCGCACATACATAATTTATCAACATATTTAGTTTGACTGGTTTTCTGTTTTCTGATTGTCATTCCTATCGTTTGAACTAAGAACTAGTACCAGTTTACTCAAAGCGGGATTTGTAAACATAAAAATGTCAAACGAGTCTGGATTGTCAGATTCTTTTTCTTCCTCACAAGATGATTCCGATGGAAAACATTTGGAAATTTTAAGATATGCACTATCAGTTGCAGTAAAGAAGATAGGAATTGGATCTGATTCAATGTAATTACAACCAATCAGTCATTTAATGATTTATCATTTAATTTTCTGAAGTTTAGCTACGACTACTGATCACTACTGTTAGTGGTAGTAGTAGTGTCTTTGTTTATTCCACAGGCGTTTGTTTCTGTCAATTGGGGTTTACTATCTACACTCGTAAGATTTTTCCTACGAGTATGGATAGTAAACCCAGGGATTGTTTGTAAATACCCCCTGAGGGCCTCTTCTCCTCTGAACTCTGAAACTACTGCCTCGTACTGGTACAAATTTAACCATACTTGTCCCTATTCATCATTGAGGTATCTAGTTTAATAAATGTGTGCGGTGACCCTGCCAACCAACCAAGATGGCCACCATGGCTAAAAATAGAACATAGGGGTAAAATGTAGATTTTGGCTTATAACTCTGAAACCAAAGCATTAAGAGACATTCAGACATGGGGTTTAAATTGTTTTGCAAGTCCTGAAATTTTCAGATTTAATCCGACAACTGGATATTCGGTTGCTGCCCCTGAATTGGAAATTTTTAAGGAAATTTTGCTGTTTTAGGTTACTATTTTAAATATTATTATAGATAGAGATAAACTGTAAACAGCAATAATGTTCAGCAAAGTAAGATTCACAAATAAGTCAACATGACCAAAAAGGTCAGTTGACTCCTTAAGGAGTTATTGCCCGTTTATAGTCAATTTTTAATAATTTTGTAAATTTTGTAAATTTTTGTAAATTTTAACAAAATATTTTCCTCTGTAACTAATGGGCCAAGTTCATTATAAATTAAGATAATTGTAAGAGGCAAGAATTTTCAGTAAAGTAAGATCTACAAGGCCTAAATTAAAATATTGTTTGTTTGCCCTTACCGACCGACCCTATAAATTCGTTCCGACTGAAAATCTTTTATTTGTATTTCCCAGCAATAATTTATTTTATTTTTTTTCTTCGTTCCTACCGAAAATCTTATATTTGTATTTACCGCTCAAAACTTTTTTTAGCGGAATCCTTATCCTTTGTCTTCCCCGTACAGTGTTTAGTCTGTTTGGTATCACTAGAGCGTTTGACACGAACGCGTGCATTTAGAGATTCAAAGCATAGGTTTGAAATCGATGTCGAAAGTTTTGAAATCATGACTGACGAACATTGCCCTGTGTGTCTTTATACTTGAAGAGCAGGGTTCATTAAAAATAAGTTTGTCCAAAACAAAATTGTCAACGTGTGTACAAAATATTTTGTAAATGGACGTTGTATCTTTATATGTAGGGAGGACTTTGCTGATCAGGAGATCAGGATGATAATGATGCCTTTGACCAGCTTTGACATATTATTTACATCTGACATGAACCAAAAGGCCTGTAAAGGGGAGAATAATTGGCAGTAAAATCGCCAAGTTTTTCCTTATAGACCATTTATAAAGGCAATGTAAAATACGTGACAAGTGAGTTTCAAGTCTTGAAGCATTTTTATAGGAAACACCGGCCCACAGGAAAATTTAAACACTCGAGGGTTGAAAGTAAAATAAGACAAATGCTTAGTTTTAGCTCTTCTAACTGGTTGCAAAACGATGATGGCGAGAAATGGACTACCGGGCAGTGGCTTTATATTCTAATCAAATTTTCTTTTTATTTCACAGATATGGCTCTGGTATTCTAAGTCAGGGACTTTCCATAAGTACAGCGGTGAATCGAAGTTGAAAAGATTGCTCTTGGAATCAAGTGTAACTTTTTTTGTAATTAAATATTTAGTAGTTAGAAATAACATGGATCGATTAGAAATTCATTTACAATTCAAATGATGTGATTCCTACAGTAAAATTCAATCCAGGGCATTTGTAACATCATTTTTTGTCCCCCTAGAGCCCCCTCATATTTTCACTTGACTGCAGACATTTTTATGTAAACAATATATTTTGGGTAAACTTGCTTGTCCCTTCATGTATATTCCGGTTTGGGTGTTTCATATGTCACTGATGAGCCGTGGTACTGCAGTGTTTGTGTACAGTCTGAGGAATGATGAACTATGAACATTTTTTACGGAAAAACATAGTTTTCCAAACAATACACATTTTGATAAATTTTAGAATCTCTAAAATTTCTGTGAAATATTACCATTTCAGTAAAATTTATATGCCAAATTATCAGTAAAATGTTCATTTTATCAAATAGTCATCATAGTTCTTATTTTTTAGCTCACCTGGCCCACAGGGCCAAGTGAGCTTTTCTCATCACTTGGCGTCCGGCGTCCGTCGTCGTCCTGCGTTAACTTTTACAAAAATCTTCTCCTCTGAAACTACTGGGCCAAATTTAACCAAACTTGGCCACAATCATCATTGGGGTATGTAGTTTAAAAAATGTGTCCGGTGACCCGGCCAACCAACCAAGATGGCCGCCATGGCTAAAAATAGAACATAGGGGTAAAATGCAGTTTTTGGCTTATAACTCAAAAACCAAAGCATTTAGAGCAAATCTGACATGGGGTAATATTGTTCAACAGGTCAAGATCTATCTGCTCTGAAATTTTCAGTTGAATCGGACATTTCGTTGTTGGGTTGCTGCCCCTGAAATGGTAATTTTAAGGAAATTTTGCTGTTTTTGGTTATTATCTTGAATATTATTATAGATAGAGATAAACTGTAAACAGCAATAATGTTCAGCAAAGTAAGATCTACAAATAAGTCAACATGACCAAAATGGTCAGTTGACCACTTTAGGAGTTATTGCCCTTTATAGTCAATTTTTAACCATTTTTCGTAAATCTTAGTAATCTTTTAGAAAAATCTTCTCCTCTGAAACTACTGGGCTAAATTTAACCAAACTTGGCCATAATCATCATTGGGGTATCTAGTTTAAAAAATGTGTCCGGTGTCCCGCTCAACCAACCAAGATGGCCGCCATGGCTAAAAATAGAACATAGGGGTAAAATGCAGTTTTTGGCTTATAACTCAAAAACCAAAGCATTTAGAGCAAATCTGACACGAGGTAAAATTGTTCATCAGGTCAAGATCTAGCTGCCCTGAAATTTTCAGATGAATCGGACATTCTGTTGTTGGGTTGCTGCCCCTGAAATGGTAATTTTAAGGAAATTTTGCTGTTTCTGGTTATTATCTTGAATATTATTATAGATAGAGATAAACTGTACACAGCAATAATGTTCAGCAAAGTAAGATCTACAAATAAGTTAACATGACCAAAATGGTCAGTTGACCACTTTAGGAGTTATTGCCCTTTATAGTCAATTTTTAACCATTTTTCGTAAATCTTAGTAATCTTTTAGAAAAATCTTCTCCTCTGAAACTACAGGGCCAAATTTAACCAAACTTGGCCATAGTCATCATTGGGGTATCTAGTTTAAAAAATGTGTCCGGTGACCCGGCCAACCAACCAAGATGGCCGCCATGGCTAAAAATAGAACATAGGGGTAAAATGCAGTTTTTGGCTTATAACTCAAAAACCAAAGCATTTAGAGCAAATCTGACAGGGGTAAAATTGTTCATCAGGTCAAGATCTATCTGCCCTGAAATTTTCAGATGAATCAGACATTCCGTTGTTGGGTTGCTGCCCCTGAAATGGTAATTTTAAGGAAATTTTGCTGTTTTTGGTTATTATCTTGAATATTATTATAGATAGAGATAAACTGTAAACAGCAATAATGTTCAGCAAAGTAAGATCTACAAATAAGTCATCATGACCAAAATGGTCAGTTGACCCCTTTAGGAGTTATTGCCCTTTATAGTCAATTTTTAACCATTTTTCGTAAATCTTAGTAATCTTTTAGAAAAATCTTCTCCTCTGAAACTACTGGGCCAAATTTAACCAAACTTAGCTATAATCATCATTGGGGTATCTAGTTAAAAAAATGTGTCCGGTAACTCGGCCAACAAACCAAGATGGCCGCCATGGCTAAAAATAGAACATGGGGTTAAAATGCAGTTTTTGGCTTATAACTCAAAAACCAAAGCATTAAGAGCAAATCTGACAGGAAGTAAAATTGTTGATCAGGTCACGATCTATCTGCCCTGGAATTTTCAGATGAATCAGATAATCGCTTGTTAGGTTGCTGCCCCTGAATTGGTAATTTTGAGGAAATTTTGCTGTTTTTTTGTTATCTTGAATATTATTATAGATAGAGATAAACTGTAAACAGCAATAATGTACAGCAAAGTAAGAACTAAAAATAATTCACTATGACCAAAATAGTCAATTAACCCCCTAAGGAGTTATTGCCCTTCATAGTCAATTTTTAACAATTTTCTTAAAATTTGAAGATTTTCAATAACATTTTCCACAGAAAGTACTGTTATAGATAGAGATAATTGTAAGCAGCAAGAATGTTTAGTAAAGTAAGATCTACAAACACATCACCATCACCAAAACACAATTTTGTCATGAATCCATCTGTGTCCATTGTTTAATATTCACATAGACCAAGGTGAGCGACACAGGCTCTTTAGAGCCTCTAGTTTTTATTCTGAGGTTTTTATAACATTATTGAGAACTGGTCAAATTGTAATCAAATTTGGCATATTTTTAGCATGTGAATCATGCATGCCCTGCACCCAAGGTGATGTCATAAAAGGAAGTATACCACCAATCAGGTCCTTTTATTTCAAATACATGTAAGGTCAACTTTGATCAAACAAAAGGTCATGAATTACTTTGCACGATTATGTTGGTAAACAGTCAAAAACAGTGTGAAATTATCAAGCACTGGTCAGGAGAGTCTAACCAATTGTCAAATATTAGAGTACAACAAACATGACCATGATGACAAAACATGAAAAACTCTGGATTTTTTTATAATTTCCATATACATGTACTTGCATGACTTAGACAGGAACATATATATTGGTGGGACTTGACACTGCCTAATTTGTAGCCGATTTTATCGTCCAGACATAGTTTATTCAATTCAATTCAATTCAATATTTTATTTGAAAGAGTATGTGCAATAGAGGCGTGATCCAAATACAGACAATAAATATTTAAACAATATATAAATAAAATATACATTGTAGATGCATGTAACAACAAGTCATAAGTAAATTCTATGGATACCATAACATTCTAAGTATATTCTATAATTACCATTACAATCTAAACTCATATTGATACCATACACATACATGACATATACAGCACAATTAGTTTATAAAGATACAATACGGAAACAGTCATGTGTTAAAAACGTACTTGCTTTTATTCTTATAATTTCTGATTATATCTATAAAATGTCATTCAGACTAGTTGTATAGTGATGCCAGTGTACCAACTTGTATTCAGTCACTTTAAACTTGTTAAAATCACATTCATTTCATCACAGAATGGTACAGAAATCAAACAGTGTAATAAAGAATGGTGCTGATTGCATTCTCAAATTTACAAACCATTATAAAACACTTCACATCAAATAAATCCAACTTATTTTATATGGCAAAATACATGTATATCTACTTTATGATAAAACTTGTACATTTTGTATTTATTTACAATAAGAACTATGCAGTAAATTTATTGAGCAATTCCAATACATTTTTGTCAGTCAGACGCCAAAATCCATAAATCTCGCAAAGTCTCAGGGAGTCTGAGATTTTATCAATTTTATACTGAAAAGCCTATCTGACAGATTTCATGTGATATCCAAGGATTTACATTAAGGTTTATTATTCAAACATTGCTCAAAACTGTACAAATCCTCAACTTGATTTTTTTCTATCTTGAAGACATAAAATTAACTTGAGGACTTGATTTTTTTCTATCTTGAAGACATAAAATTAACTTGAGGACAGTATATTTTAATTGTTTTAATAAGGAGTACTGTTTTATAAAATTTTATTCTTAGTTGAAATTGAAAACCGTCTGTCATGTCTGTTTGGTCATTTATTGACACTTTTGTTGTTTAAAAATGAAGACTACTGTACATGTTAATATACAAATGTACATGTATTCTGATTTATATACACATATGTACATGCATGTTGACAGTTCAAAATCCAGGGGAAGATTTCCTATACATGTGATGTTTTGTACTTTTTAGGTATGCTAGATTTCAGCACCATTTCCATCCAATTTATAAGAAGAATCCTGATGCATTCAGAACTATGTACTTAGAGTTGACACGACAAGTTGAATCAAATTTTAATGTGAGTTGATAATTTATGTTAAATGATGAAATTTGTTGACTGAACAGATCATGTTAACTATTAAGTTTGACTTATTTTTAGGCAGTTAACTGCCTTATGCGAGCACCCTAGATTTGTGTTCTACCCAATAAATGCAGAAATATGTGCCATTGTTATTATCTAGCTGGATGTTATGTTATTTATAACTAATTGGACAGTTTTTTCATACTTTTAATTCTTGATTACAAAAAGTATGACCAGAAAAACCTTAAATGATCGTCGATTTATCCAAAAGTTTTGAAGTTGCACATAGGAAGTAGGGCACATTAGGAATCTTTATGTAGTTTATTATCCCCTGAGATTTTGGTTAAACTGTCAAAGAACAAATGTATGAAATGTTTAATCGCCGAAAATCTCGAAAGACAAGTAGTTTAGATTTCCCAAATGGCAAAAGTCGAAGAATATTGTTTGTCGTCAATACGTAGTCAACTACGTCAGTAGTCTTAAAATAAGTTCCACTGTTCATGCTGTTGGCGGCAATTTTAAATTATAAGACGAAATTTTTGTATCTTTTCAATTTGGAGGCAGGGGTTCAAATTAAAGGTTGTCCGAGGTTTGCGACCTTCCACTTTTGCAGTCAGACTTTTGACTTGGTTACTAGATACGCTCGACATGCCCGACTTGAGAGGCCTGAAATAAAAAAATAACTTTCCGAATCTTTTTACCAAAGTCTCCTAATAAACAATCTCAAAACTTGTTTTTAGCATTATTATTCATGACAGTGATGTTCATTTTGTTCAACCGCTAGCTTTATACAGAAAATTGCCGACAAATAATGTGTTAATTCGAGTAAAATCGTAACTGACAAAAACAACATTGAAAACAAAATGGCTGACATGAGAAGAAAATTACAATATCGGATCCGATTCCAGAAGCGGATATGGGTAACTCCGGGTTTTGGCGATCAACTTTTAAAAAAATCAGACAGATGACAAAATACATCTTTGCATGGTAAATAAATATAAACACTAGAATTGAAAACTAAAAGATATATGTAAAAGAATGAAAAAACAGAAAATATTTTGTACTTTTTGACAAATTCTAATGTCAAAATCCAATACATTGTGAGTCTTTTTGACAGCTGGGAACAGTATATCTAACAATATATATGGTCCTGGTGACAGTATAAATTTTCTTAATCAGTAATAAATATTGGTAAAGCAAGTTAGATGCTTTTAAAGTGTAAACATTTTACTGCAATTTCAATGGGTATATTTTTTTCTCAATTTTGATGGGTCAGTTAAAATAGCTGGAAGTTTCTTATTTTACACATATAGTGCAACTAGATTATATGATACCTGAATGTAAGCAAATCATATGATATGTATTTGGAGTCCTTTGGGACACTCTACCCCCTCCTGTTTGATAACTTTGAAACGGATGAGATCCCCACTTCTCAACCATATATACATTCATGTATGGGACTATATAACTAATCAAATGAAATATAGGTGAAGTCCCTAGGGTCACCTACCACCTCCTGCTTTAGAACTTGGAAACAGTCGAGATCCCCACCCCTCAACCATATTTATTCACGTATGGGACAATATAACCAATCAAATGAAATACAGGAGGAGTCCCTGTGGTCACCCCACCCCTCCTGTTTGGGAACTTTGAAACAGTCCAGATACCCACCCCTA